>NW_027203926.1:0-1417500 GCF_024711535.1 Dipodomys merriami
AAAGGCAGGGTGAAGAGACATGAAGCTTACCTTGGCAATGGGATACTGTCACAACAGTAGGAGGAAAGACCTAGTAGAACCATACTTTTTGAACAAAGGAATAAAAGCAATTCCCTAAGGAGGTAAGTTCTGGAGAGGCACTTCATATCATAGAATCTGATTTCTCTATCTGGCAAGCGGCTGGCCTTTATAGTTAAAAGGAACTTTCTGCACTTTGGTAATATGACATTTTAGGTGCAGGCATTATGGCTTCTATAAAGCGAAGTATTGGGTTGGTGCTCTGGCTCAATTGTAGAGTGCTTGTCCAAAATGTACAAGGCCCTGGGTTCAATCTCCATCACTTCCAAGGACAAAGAAGCAAAAGAAACAAACTATCAAGAAGCTTTTAGTGGAAAAGAGTCCCCTCCTTTGATGATGAAGCCAAGCAAAAGAGATATTGAGTGTTAGATCAAGTTTACATGTAGGCAGACATTGGTGGTTTTACCTGTAGTTAAGGTTTAAATAGTATGTATCTCTTATTTAGGCTTTCAAATAACCCTTAGTTGGGTCTCCAGAAAAGGTTCTTAATATTTAGTTATCATGGGATTGTAATACATGATTTCAAAGAGAAGAGGACCTGCGCTGTAGCCTAGCACCTCATAGGCATCATAGAGGGAAAAGTGAATCACTAAGTTTTTCCATGGATGCGTTTATTAATAAATGCATCCATCCATTTAGCTGATTCTTACTCTATTCTAAATGATTATGGAAGGTAAACAGTGAACTGTGAAAGATGGGGCTTGTTAATATTACCTCAGGGGCTCCTGAGAGGATTATGCAAATAGATAGGGTCTTAAATGAATTTTGAAATGAGTGATTCCAAGTAAAAGCATCAAGCTTTGTAATCTAAGGCTTGGGAAAATGGAATTGTTTGCACTGAAAGGAGAAAGGTAAAAGGAGGGAGAGCTTCTAGAAGGGGACTGCAGAATTCCAAGTGCTTCAAGTGCTAAAGTTTTAGGCAGAGCTGGAGCAGTCAGAATGGAAAGGAAAGGTGTCCCTACCAAAGGAATTTCAAAGTGTTATTGGCTGCCTATCCTTCGGTTGAGGAAGAAGGCAGAGACAAAGCCAACACGGAGGTTGAGCTGAGATAGCTTAGTCAGTGAGCTTGTTTGATGGAAGGTGACAGGTCTGTTTGGAGCCAGGTAACTGAGCAGGGGATGTCGAAGTGTCCAGAAGAGCTGCCATCCTCACTTGGATGAGTACACTGGGGAGACATAGCAAAAGAACAGCTTCTGTTGTCCAAGATACTGCACTCTACTGGAAGGAAAGCAGATTCATAACAGAAGAGAAGATGGCTGGAGATTTACCATTCATAAATTGCTTTTTAAACAAAAACTCCTTATTGTGTAAATTTTCAAACACATGCAAATAAAGTATATGAACCACCATGTGCCTGCCATCTAGGTTCAACATTGACCAACCTGGGCTATCTTATTTCAGCCTCCTTCTGCTAGGGTACCTAAAGTAAAATCCAGACGCTATATCCCATTTCATGCATAAATAGTTCATTTTTGTTGTTGGCTGTGGGACTTGAACTCATGGCCTGGGCGCTGCCTCTGACCCTCTTTGTGCTCAAGGCTAGCGCTCTACCACTTGAGCCACAGCGCCACTTCTGGGTTTTGAGTGGCTAATTGGAGACAAGAGTCTCACAGAGACTTTCTGCCCAGGCTGGCTTCAAACCATGATCCTCAGATCTCAGCCTCCTGAGTAGGATTACAGTAGGATCACAGGCATGAGCCACCAGCACCCAGGTAGTTCATTGTTTAATTTAAACAAAGACTTTTAAAAATTATCTTTTAAGTAGTTTTACAAAGGAATTGCTATTCAATAAGGCAGTTTATTAATACAGTGCATCTTGATCAATGTCACTGCTTTCAACATTCTTACTCATCCTTTCTAACTCAACCCTTCCCTCCCTTTTTCCAATTTTGTAGACTATACATTCAATTTGCTTAATTGGGGAAGCAGTGGCAATTGTCATTGAGGGTGGCTTGGAATTACCTTTCTTGTATTCCTCCTGTCCTGAGATCCTCAGCCATGGTAGCTGGCATCATCACTCAGGGTTCTGAGGCGGGACTTGGTACTACTGGATTTCTATGCTGCATGTAACAATTTGGGAAATTCATGGCAAGTGAAAGGGCCTCTGCTTGACCCCAGGAGCTTAACACATAGTTTGTTGTGTCTGTTTCTTGCTCACACTATGTGCGTGCCACAGGAGAAGATGGATGCAGACAGACATGTGGTAAGATAAGTGAACCATCGCAGCTTGTGAGGTCTGGTGAGGCACTCCAAGGAACTGTAGGCTTAGGTTAGGCTTCCTGGAGAAAGCACCTACAGATTGAGTGTGACTTAGCCCTGGTTACCAGGAAGAGGGAGTGACACTTGCAAAAACCCAGATATGAGAAAGGAATGAATCTGATCTTTTGGGGAGCCCTGGGGGGAGTTAATTTTGCAGTGCTGTCAGGTTCCTAAGTGCGCCCCACTAGGGAAGAGGTGTGTTCATTGTCTATTAAAAGCCCTAAAAGGCTGGCTCTGGATTGGTGACAAAATAGGATAAGGAGCATTCCTCTATAGAGTAGAAGCACCTGCTTCTAGGTATCTCTCACCTGCACCCACCCCTGTGTGTGCAGCACCTGGCTTCCCCCTCTAGCCTGTTTTGCTCACGAATACAATGTGGACTCCACCACATCTTTTTTGTCCCTTCGTTCTATGGTGCTCTGAAATTATTTTTAAAGCTGAGGGGGGGGGGTTGAAATCAAGTAACTACTGAAAACAGATTTCAGTCCTTATTAGGTTGCAGAATGGGAACAGAGAAGGAACCTGGTATTGAGAAAGAATTCAAAGAACCATTTGAGAAGAGCCATCTTTGATATTGCATAGATAAATACTTGACAGCAGTCCTAGTCAAGGCTGGACTTGAGTTCCCAACAAGCCAGAAATATATTTTAGGAGAAATCTAAGGAAGGGGAGAAAGGCCTTCCTAGAAGCAAAGAGATCATTTGAAAACAAGTGAGTGGATCCTCTGCCTGGAGGGGGCGGTGGGAAATGTGGCTCATGATTGGCACGGGAGATGTGCCAGATGGTGGTGGCAGGCATGTGTCATGTGTCAGAGGATTTGAGCTCTAGAGGTGGTGGCAGACAGGCCCACACTGGAGTATGGGAGGGAGGGGTGTGCTCTCTGTTCTGGATAGAACAGCTGGAGGAATCAGGCTTTTCCAAACCTGGAGGACATTTGTGGAGCCGAATGGACACCAGCTAGCTGGGTAGAAGTGACATCTTATGTGTAGTGTCTTGTGTGATAGGGAATTAAAAAAAATTTTTTTTTGCTGGTCCTGGAGCTTGAACTCAGGGTCTAGGCTCTGTCCCTGAGTCTCTCTGTTATCAAGGCTAGCGCGCTATCTCTTGAAACACAGTGCCACTTCTGGCTTTTTCTAAGTAGTTTGTTGGAGATAAGAGTCTTGCAGACTCTTCTGCCCCTGCTGGCTTCAAACCATGATCCTTAGATCTCAGCCTCCTGAGTAGCTGAGTCACTGTGCCAAGCAATAGGGGATGTTTTTGACGGATGCATACTGAGGACCTCTTCAGGGGACTGCTGTTGGGTGGTCAACTGCTGGGGAGAAGTCAGCTCTGACAAGGTATCTAAGAACTGAGAACAGAATGAGTCTTTCCTTTGCCATTCATTCTAACATGAGTCAGATGCGCAGAATTAGTCACCATTGTCTTTGTCACAGTAGCAACAATAAGCACCTACAATCTGCTAAACATTAGGCCATTACCTAACATGATTTCCAGGTCCCAGAGAAACCCCCAAGTAATGGGAAGCATTATTTATTCATCTTCATTTTACCTCATAGTTCAGCAGGTTAAAAAGTGTTGAGCCTCAGAACTAGTAAATGACAGAGATGATGATTCAGATCCAACTTTACCTGTTCTCGTTCAGGAGTCATGATATGAATTATGTTTTCCACTTTCAAGCATCTGTGCCAATGTGCCTTGCTCACTCCTGCGATGCAAACCATAAGTAAACCTTTACTTGCATAAATGTCAAAGTGATGCATTTGTATTGCTTTCATTTTCATTTCTCTGATAACTATTGAAGGTGAACATTGTTTGTTGATGGCTTCCCAGGTGAATTGTCTCCTTGGTTTTTTGCTCATTGCAGCTTTTCTTGTGTCACAAATGAAGACAACACAGCCTGGCATAGTTAAGTGATAACTAACTAGTCAGTTACAGAAGGACCAAGGCCAGAACTGATGTACCAGGCCTCTCCACTGGGGCTCCACTGAATCCTCACACCCTGTCCTGGGTTGCTTACCCAGCTCCTTATCCATCCTACAATGGAAGCATGAGAAACCCACAACAGGACAGATAGCTCATTCACCAGAGCAGCTCAGCATGAAATCTTTTCCTGCAAAAAGTGCTGGAATCTCTTCTGGTTACTAAATAGCTGATTTGTTTTGAATTTTTTTCACAAGAAGAAAAACAGTGCAGGAGGCAGATGACATGTTTAAAAAGAGTTCTCACTAGAGACTTTTAAAGAATTATTTTTTATTAGCATACATTAATTACACAAAGGAGTTTTCATTGTGAAATCTCCAGACCTGTATACAATGTATCTTGATCAAATACTCACTTCTTGCTGCATTGTCCTTTATTCATGTATGTGAACAAACTACCTCTACTACATTTGTCCTCATTCACCTTCTCTGTCCACCTTCTCCCTCCCACTGATCTCCACTTCAGTCAGCAGAGCCTATTTGATTTTCCTGCCCACTTTTTTTCTCACTGGAGATTTATAAATTCAGTATGTGAACTAGCTAATAAAATGCCCATTACAATCCAGAGATTGATAACATCTAAGATCTCACTGGAACACTTGAGTTTCCCAAACAGTTACTGTGTAAAATCTGCTGTGGTTGACAGTCATCAGCCTAAGTTAGTGAGTATTTGAATTTATAGCTGATTTAAAGATAGATTCTGGTGTTGTTACCACTGTCTTTTTTTTTTGGTCAGTCATGGGGCCTGAACTCTGGGCCTGGGCGCTGTCCCTCCGCTCTTCAGCTCAAAGCTAGCCACAGTGCCACTTCCGCCTTTTTCTGCTTATGTGGTGCTGAGGAATTGAACCCAGGGCCTCATGCATGCAAGGCAAGCACTCTACCATGAGCCACCTTCCCAGCCCACCATGACTTTTTATATAGGTAAGCTGAGGTTAAGTTTAGGTTAAGATAGTTCCAACCTTACAAAATGGTAAATGGCAAAACTGGAGCTTGCACATGGGGCCTGGCTTCAGGGGTTAGGGTGGAGGATGTGTCCATAGCCAGGCAGAGGCTGTGGCCTTTTTGGCTGGCCTGCAGGGGAGCAAAAAAAAAATCATCCCAGGCATTTTGAGTAATAGATCTTGCACAGAAAGAGCACCCAAAAGGCACTTGTCAAGATCCTCCTTGAGATTAACACCCCTAGTTTTCTGCTCTATTAATCAAGACTTAAGAAATTTGCTGCAGGTAACAACTCTCAAGAATTGGAGCTGAAATGACTCAAACTCAAGCATCTTCCTCCTCTTGGCTGTTATGTACTCCCTCCCTCCTCTGCAGGGTGCATGTATGTGCAGCTGCATACATATGTGCAAACATCTACAAACACATACGCCTTAAGAAAAACTATAAAGAATAAAATCGATTCAACTAACTGATGCAAATGGTTGAAGTCACAGACTCTCAGGCTGGTGGGCACCGTGCCAGGGCATTCTATTCTATCTCTGCTAACAAACTTGTCTCCTTTTTCCTTGTGAATTCCTAGCATGAAGAGCAGCTGATCTTTGTCTTACTTAACCTATGGTTCTCCATGTTGTTTTATGAGCTGAGGAGGATAAGCAGTGAGAAAATGTCATTTAAAAGAATCAATGCATAAGCTGCTTTGTGTTGCCTCTGGCAACTAAGATTTATTTTATAAACAGTTATACAGTGCTTATTATACAGATGGCACTGTTCAAAACAATGTACAAATAGTAACTAGGCTCATCACAACCCTATAAGTGGGAAACTGAGGCAGAAAGGAGCTGAGTTACTTGCCCCAAGTCATGTAGGTAGCAAGTGGCAGAGATGGGATCAGGGCTTGCCTGGGGCCTGCTTCCAGGGGTTAGGATGGATGATGGAGCCTGGGTTCTGAGCATTACTTGTGGGTAGTAGAAATCTGGGATGCCCCTGCTAACATAGCTATCTTCATGCTCAACTTTTCTCACACAGAGTGAGCCTGAACTTCATGTGTTCCATGACCTTGGGGCGGTTTGGGGGTGGGGGGTGAGGGTGGGGGAGAGAAAGAACCTAACCACAGCAAGCAATGGGAAATGAGTCAGAGCCTGTTTATGCTGGTGATTTATTCTGTGAGCCTGATATGTTGAATGAATGGACAGAAATAAAATATGGGTTTTGTGGCTTCTGTTTGCCACTTGGTTTTCCCATTATTTATTTCTTTTGATTTTTTAAGCCATCTAGTTTAAATACTCACAAACTTAGATATTACCATTTATAACTGGTCCTCAACTCTCCCTCCCCACCATCTGCATCTGGGACAGTGGTCCCAAGTAAATTTCACCTTGTGTACCTTTGACCTCTTATGCTAAAAATAAGGGCGAGATGAATGCTTGGATTCCTTATAGGACAGATGGTGGTTGTACTAGGGGAGTGTGGTTTACACTTCAGAACAGCTGCACGTATGGAATGAAATTATTCCAGCGACCTATTTTCAGATCTTGACACAAGCATTTGGCTCCAACTTCAACATGCACTTTCTGTAAAAGGCAGGGAATATAAACTGTCTCCTCATGCTTTACCTTTACACGTTGGAATCCTGTGTTTTAACAGTCTCTCTTTTGATCATGGAATATAAAATATTGGTCATGGGAAAAGAAGTCCAGCTCACCTTCCTCTTCATGGTGATAGGAAAACTGTAGAATGTTAGCTTGAGCCAGTGAGCACCCTGGGCATCATCTAGATGACCCTCACCGCCTCTCCAACATCCATCCCCCTGGGTAGTGCTGAGCATGGGATGAGAACCAGGCTGCCTGAATCCAGGCCAGTGGAGGTGAGCTGTGCTGAGAGGAACTCTGAAAAGCTGCTGTTTGGGGCTTTCTGGCCCACCACAGCTCTCCATTTGTTGCCTCCAACTTCAGCCACTGTTTGGATACCAGAATTCTAGTCTGTTAACTGAGGTCTTCCAGGCTTCAGACCTGGAGCTCCTCTGCATACCAGAAATTCATAATCACTTATACATACAGGACCCTAGCTTCTATTACCCCCGCCCCCCTCCCCACACCACTTGTTCACCTCTCGTGTTCAAAATGGCAACTTTGACTGACATGCTCCTTTTCTAAAATGCTGTCGTTGATCAGTCATTTCATTCACTGATATATTCCAACCACCCGGAATGATCTCTGACACGTGGAAGATACTTAGTAATATTTATTGAATGAATGAAAGGCTGTTCTAATCCTATTGAAGTAATTCTCACTCCTTAGCCTGGTCTTCAAAACCCTTTATCATCAAGCATTAATCTTTTCTGGTTCTGTCTACTTTCCTTCTGATAATTAAAAACAAACAAACAAAAACTTGTTAACAGTGCTCATCTAAAAGAAGAGTGAATGTTTTTGCCAGATAGCTTCTAACTTCCTTATGAAAGTTAATTCATTTAATTATCACAATAACTGTTAGATTTGGATTTTCACATTACCATTTTACAAATGAGTAAATTAGTTGATGAGGTTAAGTTACCTCTCTACTGTGACATTTCTAGGGCTACACAGAGCTTAAGTGGTATGACTTTGCAGCCAATATATTATAAGCGCTGTGTGTGCCACAGCTAGCTTTTTTAAGGTGTATAAAAAGTGACAACTTACTTCATCTACAAAGTTGCATTCTATGTAGCATTCTAGTTGGTTTCCTATTGAATATTTATATAATCAAAAACTAAAATTATGTATAACTTGTCTTTTTGACATAGTGCCTCTGAGACTTTATGTTAACATGTGCCTTATTTTACCATGGAATGCCCCCCTCCCCACCCCGTGTTATGTAGTATTCTCATGTATGGGCACTCTACAATGTGTTTCATCAATCCAATTTGATGAACACTTAAGGTATTTCCAAAATTTCCCCCTTCAGAACAATACTAGACCGAACATCTTTATATATCTATGTGTGGAGTGTTGAATGTTGCTATTGTTTAGGTAAAAATGGGGCTGTTGAGTTTTAGGATAGATGTACTTAAAACTGAAGGATCTGATAAATGATTTCTTTATCACAGAACAAATAGTGCCTAGCAGTTGTAAGTGATTTTCTTTTTCTTTGCCCACTTCATTAGGAAGTGAGCCCCAGCTTCTTCCTAATGTTCCTATCCTGAGAACTCATATTCTTCACTTGTTGCATGTGCTGTAGTAAACTTCTTCCCATGTTGTTTTGTTATATCAGCATTGCTCAATCACTTGGCTCATGTTTTCTCAATCTCTCTCCTTCCTTCTCCTTCTCTTTCTCTATCACTCCCTCTCTCCCTCCCCCTTCCTCCTCTTCTTTTTCTCTCCTTTTCTCTTTCCACACTTGCAATCTTTCTCTCTTTTCCTCCTACTCTTCCCCCATCTTCTCTCCTTCCCTCCCTCCTTCCCTCAGTTGTACAATACCATAAAAGGGACACAGTCCCAAGTTTATTTTTGCTATAATATTCATAGTAAGAGAACTTAGAGGTTACTTATAAAAGAGTGCACTCATATCAGTATTGTGGTTTCATTTTGATGTTGTTGTTGTTGTTGGTTGTGGGGCCTGAACTCTGAGCCTGGACACTGTCCCTCAGCATTTCAGCTGTAGACTAGCGTTCTACCATTTGAGCCTAGGCCCCACTTCCCACTTTTTCTGATTATGTGGTGCTGAGGAATCAAACCAAGGCCTCATGCATGCAAGGCAAGCACTGTACCATGGAGCCACCTTCCCAGCCCTTATATATCAGTATTCACACTGGTAAAAATGATCCCATTTGCCTCCTTTATTTGGGATCAAAAATGGGACAAAGATAATCATGCTTAAAATGACTTTTTCCTCCATGAATTAAACCATTTGCAAGGAAATAAATAGTACAGAATAGATATGCTGACTTGTGGGGGGAAAAAAGAAAAGAAAAGAATGGGATCAAAAAACCAAGGATGATGACTTAACACTTATAATCCTAGCTACTCAAAATACTGAGATCCAGAGGCTCACTGTTCAGAGAGGGAGAGTAGAAAAAATCCACAAGATTTTATCTCTAAAAATAATCAACAAAAAGCCAAGCAGGAAGCATAGCGTAAGCAGAGGGCCAGCTGAGCAAGCCAAGTTCAAAACCTAGTACCAATTTTAAAAAAAGAAAGAAAAGAAAAGAAGTAAATAAAAGGCATGATGAAAAACATAATGGAAGTTAAAACAATGGGAAGGTGTCTCACTGTATAACCCAAGCTGGCCTTAGACTTGAGATCCTCCTGCCTCATCCTCCTGAGTCCTGGGATTTGCAGGTGTGTGCCACTGAGCCCAGGTTGAAAGGGCTGTTTATGTTGTGAAGAAGAAGGAAATGGAAGCATAAGTGCACAGTGTTTCTGAATTTCTCCTTCATGCCATTTCCCCCTCTTGCTTGGTGCTTTACATATATTATTGCATTTCATCCCAATGAGAACAGACTAAACAGATTAGGAATGTTCTGTCTGGAAAGGAGGAGGAAGATATGAACAAAGTTTCCAAAGTCATAAATAGTTCCAGTGTAACCACCTCAAAAATACTCCTTGAAGTTAGAACAGAGCAAGTTTAAGACAAGAGAAAGACATTGCTTCCAAATGGTGGGCACTGTAGCACAAATGGCCAAATTTAAATAGATCTGTTAAAAAGGCATTAGAAAACTATGTGGCAATGGGTTGCCACCAGATTGTTGAGGGAGGTTAGGAGCTAGGAGTCTTCACCATTCATGCTATAAAACCTAAAGTCCCTCAGAGGTATTTGTGGGAAAGAGTAGAAGAAGGGATAGTCTGAGTCCTCATTCATTTCTCTTTAAAGCAGAATCTGATTCCTGGTAAATTCTGAGCTATCAAGAAGTTCCCTTAGGAAAAATGTTATATTACTCCAAACAACAACAACAAGTCTTCAAACCATTGCATGAGATCAACCTCATGGTTGGATAGATGCTCTGGGCTGGATGGACTGTGGGTCTACCCTGCTGCACTAAGTTTTACTTGTGGCCCAGAGTTTCATCATTGCTTCTCTTGCTTCCATGGCCCAGGCCAGCATCCATCAGCCTTGCAGCCCATCCCTGGGCCTAGGAGGGGGCAGGTTAGAAGGGTAAGTGCAGAAGTGTCGATATAGCCACAACCTGTACTACCCTATATCACCCCAGACAAGAGTTGAGCTCACCTGCAGCAGTGATGTACCCACTGTGTTCTGTGCTGTCCCTCCCCACCCCTCCACCCCCGCCTCCAACGGAGCTACTTCTTTAGTCTGCTTCCTCTTGCCTTGGCCCAGAGTAGCACTCTGAATGCTGAAAGATTCTGTCATATTCTGAGTTCTTTCTGATCTCTGTCTCGTCTGCATTTCAATAAGATGCCTACCCAACTGCTAGGTGGCTTTGAGATTACTCAAGGAAGATATTTCAGACTGTCTGGATAAATAGTGCATCAATGGTCATAGGGACTGCTGATGTTAGATCACTTTTCTGCCTCCTCCCATCATTGCTGATAGCCTGCTCCCGGCTCCTGTTGGCTTGAAGTGGATTTTTGACTCCTGCCTGCTGTGGTGTCCATATCTGAACCACTAACTTTCCACTCAGCCATCTCCCTCATCATTGCTAGTCCCACAGCTCAACTGGTTAGTGCTGCTAGTTCTTCTGTTGCTGACCACCTCTGGGTTGACATCACACAGCACAGTATGTAATACAGTTGTACACAGGAACAGCACTCTGTGTGTTAAGTGCATTTAGAGAAGTGTTTCATTTTTTTAAGAGCATTTCACACATTGTTTTACACTTGATATAGTCTTCTTCACTGTCAGTGATTTGCCCTAACCTGAGGACTTGCCAGATAAGCAGTTTCTTCCCTTCCCTGCCATCTTTTGACTTTACACATCAAAGATGAATCATTTTGTTTTGCTTCTTGCCGGTGTCCCTATGAATCTGGGAGCTGGAAGTAGAGATTAACCTCTCCTTTGTGGCCGTGCTGAAATCAGCCGCTTCAACATGAGAAAACAATCTGGGTGTTAATGAAAAAAAATTAGTTTGACCTATTCTTGTTTCAAAGAGTTCTGGATTTATACCAACAAATAACTTCTAAAATGTTTGTCAAATTTATTGCATTTCAGAAAGCCAAAACAAATACCTAAGATAGAGAAAATATTACCAAAAATAAAATTTAGAAAATAGCGAAAGTGCTGAATGAATAGAAAATTGTCTTATACATAACAGAAATACATTTTATTTTTAATTTTTTTGAGTTTTAGCAAAGATTTAATTTAGCTTAAAAAGGTGAAGCAGGGAGAATGGAGAAGAGAGAGAAACATTTCCTGTTTCCAATGTGAAAATGAGAGTTAAAGACTCCAGAAAGATATTTTAAATAAAATCATGTTGCCTGTAACCAACAAAGCTTGCCATCTTAAGGACATACTCACTTTGTCTCTGTGTGCCAAAAATCACAAGACCTTTTATTCTTGTTCTCACGATCCCCCACAGTGCTTAATTCAGAAAGTTCTGGGATGGATTTTTTTCTTTTCTTTCCTGTCCCTTTTGATTCTCAAATGGATACATGTGAGGTTGTAGATTCCATGTATGTTTTTAGAGTAAAGCAGAGCCTGGGGTTCAAGGCAGTGTTTCGCATGTACTTTGATGTTAGGTAGAATGCATTGGCAAATCCTGTTTTCCTTTCATAATGCTACCAGGAGTATACTTCATCTAAGGGTCATCAAGAAATTAATCACACATGCAAAATAGTTTTATGCATATATAAACGTGTGTGTGTATATATGTGTGTGTGTGTGTGTGTGTCTGTCATTACAGCTTTTGGGAACCTGGGAACAGTAAAAACCTGGGAATGATTTAAATTTACACTAAAACAGCACTTGTTCATTGTGCTGAGACTTGATAATTGGAAAGTATCTCACAGAGCAATTCATATGAAGTCTATAGAGCTTCTAGTAATATGCAGGAAAGCTTGACTAATACCTGATGTTAGATGAACAGAGTCCACATTATATATAATGTGATCACAGCTACATGAAAACATCCAGTAATCAGGACATCATCTCTGATCTTTCAGTTGTCTTTATTTTTTTATTTTTCTATCACGAGGATGTGTTTTGATGGTTAGAGAGGGAAAGGTTTGTTTCTGTTGTTTGTTTTTACTGAAGGCAGAAGTGTCATCCTTGTCTGAGGGCCACTTTCCTTTCTGTTTTTGCTTGTAACACTAACAAAAGTTCTTGAGATTTTTCAAGAACAGGATTTCTGTACCTCAACTAGTGGTGAGATTGGCCTTGGGCACTGCAGGATGTTTAGCAGGATCATTAGAACAGTAACTTGTGCTCGTGATGACAACCAGAAATGTCCACACACATGACCGAATGTGTCCTGAGGCAGAGGGGCACAAAACTACTGGTTGAGAAGTACTGTTCTAGAATGATGTACTGATACTTCCCTAAATGCCTGCTCCCCTGGGAAACCCAGCTCAGGGTAGCAATAGCTGTTGAGTTTTATACCATAATGGAGATGATGAAATCTGGTGATTCACTCACTCATGCATTAAACTAAATGCTAACTGACACAGAAGTATTTGGTAGCAGAAAAGTGTGGCAAGAGGTAATTCTTACCCTTCCCACTGCAGGGCCGATTCCCTGGGAGGGGAGCAGCCACCTGTGGGCAAGTGCAGTGTGAGGAAATGGTCTGGCAAGCGATGAAGTTCGTCAGGACTGAGGCACCAGAAGTTTGGGTCACAGGAAGGAGGTAGAAATCAAATTCCCAGCCTGAGAGGAGAATGAAAGCAGAACTGCAGTTGACTAGACATTGTGGAGCCTGCACCAGAGAGCTAAAGCTCCTTAAATTCCTTCTGACCGGGAGTAAGGTTGTCCTTAGAGCCTGGGGCAAGCTCTCAGCTTGCTGGTAGAAGGAGCAGGACCTTGAATCAGGGGGTGGAAGGAAGGCTGGAGAGCCCCAGCAAGACTGTGTGGGTGTGGGTGTTGACACTGAGATATTCATATTTATTTATTGGTTTGGGGAGGAAGCAAAGAGACCTGCGATTTTTCTATAGGAAAAGATTATCTAAAAGAAGATCCAAGAATGTGCACTTACTGAATTTTGACGAATATTGCCCAGTTGCCTTTCAAAATGACAGTATAATGATAAATGGATAATATATTATTTTGGCCTTTTATACTTCTTGAATAATATGTTTATGATTGTAAATGTTTATAGAGGTTTATGGCTGTGGTAGTTTTGCTTTCCTGACCTGTTGTTGATCATATCTCTGATTTATATGAGGCTTAGTCAGGAATACAATCCTGAATCATAAAATTTTTCCTATGGGAAAATATATCTTGCTTTATGACAATATATTTTATGATGTGTTTTCTAGAGATAACATGTACAAAAAGTAGAGGTTGTCTCTACAAGAGTGGGTTTCTTCTTTGTTAGTTTGTGAATTTTCATGTTTATGTCTTCCTCATGGGTTAATTTCTTTTCCACCCTCTGCTGGAGATATATATTTGGTAATGTTTTAAATGCTTTTAAAAAAAATGAAGCATAAAGAAAATGAAGAGGGGGTTAGCAAGATAGTGATTCAGACTGAATATTTTTTATGTTATGTATCTATATCTCATTTTATGAAATAAAATTAAGTGAAGTAACATAAAATTTCCATTTTTATTGGTCCCAGGCAGTCAAGTATCAGCAATTTCACATGGCTCAGTCTGACAGCAATGTTGGCTATAAAGAAAATTTTTGTGAAATGAATATTCTGTTTTATTGCTTTCCTTAAAATTCAGAGATTCATTTCCCCAAAGACAGAGTCGAAAACTTTGGCTATGTATCATGCTGGGCATGGCTGGAATTCAACAAATCATGATTGCTCAGGATTCTTGTTTCCACTGGAACAAGAGTTCTTAACCCTGCTGCTCACAGAATCACTTGGGGGAATGTTTAAAAGATACTGTTCTGTGGGTCCTACCCCAGACTGATAAGTGGTTTTTGAGGGATGGTGTATGCAACAGGCTAGGGTTAAGCCTTAGTGGTTTTTGTTCTGCAGATGACTCTAAGACACAATCAGGTCTGAGAACTGCTGTACTAGAATTTCACTTTAGGGGTTTCAACACTGCTTCTCTCTGCCTTGGAAAAACAGAAACACATCACTTCATCTCCTGACTTATTTCCCTATCTTGCTTTGGACAAAAAACAAAAACAAAAACAAAAACAAAAACAAAAAACAACATAAAGGATGGAATGTTAAAAATAAGTTTAACCTGATTGATTTCCTTTTTTGGTTTTCATTCAATGTAACATTGAGACTTTACTTTTAGCATGATTCTATGGCTCAAGTGTTTTTGAAGAAATTATGACAAGTCTATAGAGAAGAGTTTGGCCCCTTGAAGACAGAAGACTCTATGAAAAGCCCAGAGAAGTAACCTAGAGAGATAGAAAGTAGATTAGTGACTGCTTAGATCTAGGAGGCTGGAAAAAAATGGGAAATAACCTCTACTGGGTGACTGAAATGATTTGAAATTGATTGTGCTGATTACTGTACAAGTCTTCAGGTATATTTAACTCCACTGATCTGTACACTTTCAGAAGATGAGTTGTATGGAATGTGAATTATATCCTAGAATAGCTGCTGTTTTGTCTTTTTCATTTTTTTATTTTAAATACTTTTATTATTGTAAAAATAGTGTACAGAGGGGTTACAGTTACATAAGTAAGGTAATGAGTACATTTCTTACGGAGCATTGTTACCTCCTCCTTTGTTTTTCCCCTACCAGCCCTTCCTTCCCAACTCCTCCCTCCCAACTTCTCCCTCCCCCCCACCCACCCACAAGTTGTAAAGTTAGTTTTCAACATACTGTCTTGTATATCTCATTGTTACAATGGGTCAGCCTGTATCCCTATTTAAGCATTTTATCTCCTTCCCCCTCCCCAAATTAGATAAGTGTTTTGTCTTTTTAACTGTATTTTTTTGTCTTTTTTACTTTTTTTTTTTTTTGGCTCTGGGGATTGAATCCAGGGCATTGCACTTGCTAGTTCTTTGCCATTGAGCTATATCCCAGCTCTGCCGTTTTGTTTCCCTTTGTAGGGAGGTCCCAACACTGAATACATGAATTAGGAGCAGCTGAGAAAAAACTGTACAGTATACCCATTCCTTTCAAAAAATGACAGAACTTAAAATAGATGCAGTAACTAAGAACAAAATAAAACAAATCCTGCTTGGAGGCAGTTAGTTGTTACCTGTAGTTCAAATAGCTCTGAGTATTAAGAAGGTTTTACCAGAACAGAGTGATGAGATGTCTGAAGCATACATGGCTGAGAAAAAGACAAGATCTTTATGAATCTCATTGGGTCCAGGCCAATCGATTTCATCGACTGATTCAAGTAGTCATCACATTGTTACCCCAGTTTTACCACGTTGAAACCAAGGTATACCGAATGGAACTGTGAACATAAGTGGTGAAATTAAGACCACCTTAAAGAATGGGAATCAATGATAGGAGGGTGAAGATGACAGCGTGGGTGAGGGGGAAGGCGGAAGGCAAAGCTCAAGTGTGCTGAGGGGATGAGTAGTTAAATAACAGAAATGACTAGGGCTCTATGGAGGGTGCTTCTAGAAGGATGGGCTAGGAGAGGCTGTTGAGCTTTTCTGACTGTGTGAAGTACTCCAAATTTATTGTTGGTCCATAACTGGATCCAAGCAAAGTGCAAAGACTATGTGAGATTTGCAGAATGCACAAATATATGCCTGTCTGGATGGGCATTTCTCCTCATCTGGTTTGTGGGTGGGAATACTATAGGGCCTGCCATCCCATCTGACCCCCTGACCTGGGAGAAGTGGAAAGCCTACTCAGGACCTGCTTTCCCACCCTAAACTCCTTGCAGTTATAGTGAAGTCCCAACGGAACAGAATATCCCAACCTTGGAAAGATCAAGAAAGTTAGCATCAAGCCTCCTGAAATGAAAAGTTAGCTTTGTGTATGTATAGTAGAATGAAAATCCTTCTCTTTGACCTCTTCTTCTCCCCAAAGTAGGAGAAAATTAGATACCCTGGCTTTTTCCTTCCTTTCTGAGGGTAGGGGGAACACATCATGATGTGCAGAGATAGAGAAGGAAAGGCAACAGTGTCCATCAGGATCTAAGGCTGATAGGCTCATTTCTAATCCAAATCTTGTACATGAGAATCAGCAGCTCTTTATCCTTATGACTGCATTACCCTCAGCTCAGCCCATCACACCTCAGTTGAAGATTTTCCCATAATTCTTCTGCTCTGACTTCCTGACATACTTCTTGTTTTTTTTCCATTAAAGGTATTTATTTATTTGTTTGTTTTAATCATCAAAGTGATGTGCCAGAGGGGTTAGTTACATAAGTAAGGTAGTGAGTACATTTCTTTTTGGATACTGTTACCCCCCCTCCCTTGTTTTCTTCTGATTTCCTTCCCCCCACCTTCTCCCCTCCAAGTTGTAAAGTTCATTTTCAACATAGTGTCTTGTGAGTATCACTGTTGCATTGGTTCAGACTTTGTCCTTTGTCTCACATTTCTGTGATCCTCCTTCCCTTCCCCAAATCAGATAAACTTATATACAGTATAAAGGGTACCGAAATCAAAAACAGGGGGTAAGTCAAAGTGGGGGAGGGAATGAAAGAACAAAGAAAGAACTGCATACAGTACACTAAGAAAAAATGAAAACAAAAAGCCTCTTGAGCCTCAAGATTTAAATGTAGTAGCTTTGGTTACCATTTTAATCTTCATGTTACTCCCAAACAATGGCGAGTTTGCTGTATAGCTGTTCTTTCCTTATTTCTTTGTCCCTAGACTTTGTGATGCAATAAGCTTATTACACACTGTCTTACTTGTTTGCCTCTTCACAACCCTAGACACCCAATAGTTCTTATTCCCAGCATAGTCTGTTCCCAGTGCTGAACTCCTAGAGCTTCAGTTGCTTGACTCTTTCTTTTCGCACTTATTATCCTCTGTTTAGTTCACGTTCCCTCTTACTTGCCCTTGTTTTTCTGCCATGCTGGTCTTCGGAAAGACACTGGATGAATCAGATGTGAGTAATTGATTGATCAGTGGGCACTTCACAGGGCAGTGATGAAGGGTGATAATTGTGCTTCTCTCTTCACTGGGTTGAAGAGCGGACATCTTGCCATCACACTTACCTCAGACACACTGTCCTCTAGCATCCTCCCCACCCTACCTCCATTTACCCTCCAGCTTTAGAAGTTTTTCTCTACAATTCTTTCCTTACAGATCCCTCATCCTACCCACCCCCTGCCTCCACACATCTTAGTTCTTTATCTGCTCAGAATCGAAATCCTATTTGTTCTCTTATGTGCTAATACTACATACAGCTGTTGGTTTTTTTTCTTTATGTCTCTATCAGAAAGTAATAACCATGATTGTCTAACCATATATGTATCCTCTGACTGATGTTGGAAGTGCAGAAGGATCTTTGGTATTGACAGAAAAAGGTGACTGAGTCAACTCTGGAGTTTTTAGGATCGTGAGAGTAGAAGAGCTTGTGATGAGACATGTTGCATGAATTGATGGAAACTGAGTTCACTCAGCCAGGGAGAGCCAGGCCCTCCTTCCTAGCACAAAACAGGATCCAACTTCTTTTTTTTATTTAATTTTATTTTATTTGTGAACATACTGTACAGAGGAGTTACAATTACATGGGCAGGATAATGCGTACATTTCTTACCAAGCATTGCAGCCTCCTCCTTTGTTTACCCTTCACATCCCTACCCAGCCTCCCCCCCTCCCCCCCAATCCCAATCCTTCTCCTTCCCCCCAGGATCCAACTTCTAAAAGAGATCATTTGCCTCTCCATAGCTGCAAGATGAAGAAAATGAAAAGTTAGTTTGAAGGGAAAAAAAGGGTAAGCTCTAAGTTTTATCTCCAAACCCTAACTTCTCAGAGCCCATTTTCCCAGCTGTTCTACTCTGTTCCCTTGATCTCTCTCTCCTGTTTTGTAGCAAATCATCATCATCAAATAAGCAAGAGTCAAGATATGCTCATCCCTGCATCACGAGTGTAACTACTAGAGCTCCCTTCCTCTCTTCAGGAAGAGCATCCTTCCTCTCTTCACATGAAGTGAATGGCTAAGCAAGATTAGGATTCTTATCATAAAGGCAGAAGATTTTGAGAGAACCAATAGTGGGGAGGAGATGCCCAGTGAGCAAAAAGTGTCTGACTTCTATGTGACAGAACCTTTCGCTGAATTTTACTTGCTTCTGAAAAGGCATCCATGGATATCCAAACCAGCTGCAGAAATGACTTGGATGTAAGCAGAAGTGTAGCCCTATTCAAGGGCCCCTTCCTCCAGATCAGCACTTTTACAGTGTCTTCTTTGGTTTTTACTTACTGGGAAGGAGGCTTGGTGTTCCTAGCCCTGCATTTAGCTCACTCAGCCCAGGGACTCAAGGCAAACCCTGTATGTACTATCTTCTCCGTGTGCTTCCTGCCTGGGGTGCAGATGTCTTGAGTCATCTGAGATCAGTTCAAGGAACATTTCATGAGATTCAACTGTATGCAATACACTGTTCCATAAATACTGGATTGGTGAGGGTAATAACAAGGAGAGAAAGTCTTCGAAACACCCATAAATGGTTCAACCCCTTGGGTTGGCAGTTGCTAAAGTACATGTGTACACCTGTCACTGCTGTCTTTAATTATGTATGATCACTCCTGCATAGTGTTCTTTATAAGGTTTTAGAAAATTAATGACTGCACACAATTGGATTTGTTTCTGTCAAAGAGGAAGACAATAGCATTTTAATTTGTTGCAAGAAATCTTGAGAATCTGGAGACAGGGAAAGCTCTTAAGGCTACTCTTTTTTTCTTTTTACACAATAGAGCTTCATACCATTATTCTATATATAATCTTTTCACCAAACACTGCCGCCTGATTCTTTCAACAAAAGACCTCTTTGTTTTGATAGCCAAGAAAAACCTTAAGCTCCATAGAGACAACAGAACAAGCTTTAAAAATGATAAAACGTAAGAGCTAAATTGCTGCTTTTTTAGAATGTAATTTAGGTTTTTTTAAAAAAAATATTTACCTTACCTTTAAAAAAAGTTTTTTTGGGGGGGGAATTGCTTATGTTTATTATTTTTAAATTTTTTACTTTTTAAATTTTTACACAACAGTTTTTGAAATTAGCATATATTGTATAAAGTAAGGGTTTTATTGGGATGTTTCCATACCTTTATATAATGTGCTGTAATCATGTTTACACATCTAATTGCTTTTTCTAATCCCCTCCATTTCATTTCTTTTTCCATCTCCTTTTCACTTTCATGACCTGGTCTCCCTTTTACTCCATCTTCTACAAATATGAGAGAACATTACAATACTTGACTCTGTAGGATTGGCTTATTGTTGGTGCTATTTGTCCCCACCCCTTCCTTTTTTCTTCCTTTTTCTTTTAGTGTTGCTATGGTTGTGTTTTGTGGATTTTTTTTTTTTGAGATAGATCTTGCTATGCAGCCCAAGCTGATCTCAAACTCATGGTCCTCTTGCATCATCTCCCTGAGTGCTGGGATTGCAGGCATGCCCTACACTCTGCTTTAAATATATATATATATATATATATATATATATATATATATATATATATTACCTTAAACTTTTATGTTTTGATCAACTTTAGGTTTGTATAGAGTTTTTTGTGTGATTTTCATGAGGTTCAGGGTCACCGTCTTTCTTATCTAATAGCTAAGAGAGAAAGTAAAAGCTTTTTCATATTCCTGACCCCTCAGAAGGTCACAAATGTTGTCTTTGACCTTCAGTCTCTCAGTATGATCCCATCCCTGAACACATGCACTGCACTAATGCACACACATAGCTGAGAGCGTCTGTAACAGGTCAGAAGTGTAACCTGTGGGGACAAGCAGTTTCTGACTCATCCTCATAAACTTGAGTGCAGTTCTAATGCCATGATCTGTTTCTTTCTTGTAGTTTCCCAATATTATAGAATCCTATTACCTTATCTTTCTCCCAGTGGTAGAAACGTTTCCTTGGAGATCCATCACTTTTCAGATCTGTAAAGTTCTCAGACTCACCCTACCCTGTGGGATCTCTCTTGAAGTTGTTACATTGATAGGCTTTAGGTAACTTTGTCTCTTTTCCTTGTTTTTTTAAATAATATAGAAACTTTCAAATTATAAGAAATTCTAGAAGTAATCATCTTCATCCCATTGGTACCTTGACAGCAGAAACAATCTTGTTTAATTCACACCTTCTGTACTTAACACAATACCTGTAGAAGGTGAGGAGATCCTCACCTGTACAATTTACAGCTGCACTGAGATGGTAGTTTGCTCAGAAAGTATCTGGGGAGCACAAAGTGTTCTAGGCATAATTCCATCCATTTCTAAGGAAGAGCTCCATTTTATCTTCCCAGTCTAATTACTTGTTTGTTTGTATGTTTGGGACACTGAAATTTGAACTCAGGATCTTACACTTCCTAGGCTAGTGCTCTCCCATTTGGTTTATTTATTTTTCAAGTAGGTATTACATTTTGGTGTGTGGCTGGTCTTAAGTCATGATCCTACCCAAGGCCTCCTAGGTTCACAGGCACATGCCACCATACCCATGTATTTATTGAGATGAGTGTTACTAACTTTTTTCCTGGGTTAGTCTCAAGCTGTGATCTCCCTGATCTCTACCTTCCAAGTAGATGGGATCATAGGAATGACCTACCTAGCTCTGTCTAGACTCCTCATTCATTATCAGCTTCAACCAGATGGAGTTCTTTTGCACATATATTCCCTCTGCTTAGGATGTTTCTTATCTTTCTCATCCATTCTCAGATTTGCCTAGCCAGTTTTTATTGTCTTTATAATGTGTTTTAGGTATATCTTCATTATCTTTTTTATTGAGACAGGACCATACTGTGTAGTCCAAGATAGCCTCAAACTTGAAGTCTTTTCAGTGGATGAATGGGTAAAGAGAATATGGTGTAATGGAATTTAATTGACATCCTGTCATCTTCAGCAAAATTAATGGAACTGGAAAATATTATCTTAAGTGAAACAAATCAGACAGACAAATACCACATCTTTCATATGTAGATGTGAAAGCCAATATGAAAATAAGTGATTACCAGATGTTGTGAAGTGGGAAGGGAGAAAGGAGATTGGATGACAGTACCAAAATTCAGTTAGATAGCTATAATGAGACCTATCATTTCTATAGTACAGGAAGGTAATTAGAGTTTACAATTACCTAACAGGTATATTTATAAATAAGACAGGAATGCAGAGGCTCCAAACACAGTGATAAGGAGATGGAATATTAATTATCCCAATTTTATTAGTATGCATTTATATATATATTTGTACTGAATAAATACGTATATTTGTGTTATTAAACCGAAATCTGAAGAATATATTTAAGGAAGTTAAAAAAAACTTTTTCAATGTTCCTGCTTGTCTCTTGATTAAGATCAAGTATTAAAGTGTTATGGGATTAGGATTGTGTGCTTGACCCCTTCCGTGACTTTCTAAGATTGTCCTGTGTGAAGCATGGTGTGCTCGTACATTAAAGAATCACATTCTGTACTAGAATTATTCGTTATTGGTAACTTTCTTCAGGATAAATTAAAGCTTTTTTTTTTTTTTTTTTTTTTTTGGTCAGTCATGGGGCCTGCACTCTGGGCCTGGGCGCTGTCCCTCAGCTCTTCAGCTCAAGGCTAGCACTCTACCACTTGAGCTACAGCACCACTTCCAGCTTTTTCTGCTTATGTGGTACTGAGGAATCAAACCCAGGGCCTCATGCTTGCAAGGCAAGCGCTCTACCACTGAGCCACCTTCCCAGCCCAATAATGGCTATTTTATTCAATACTTTGTCTCCAGCTCCTGGAATGCTTTTTGCTAAATAGTAGTCATTCAACGAATATTTGTTGAATGAATGAATGAATGAGCAGAGGCCCAAACAACCAAGACTTTCTCAGGCATAGGTTTCTTCTCTTTCAGGAATTCAAGTACAGCCAGACTTCATTCAGTTTGCTGTGGGTGCAAGTCTATGCTTCTCATAAGATTCATCTGGGTGGGCACCCCTGCTCAGGGCTGTCAGAGGCTGCCCTTCTCTGCCTTCAAAGCCCTAAGATTGTCCTATCAGCTGGAACTATACACCTATTCTGTACTCTCCCTCAACTCCTTCATACTGATGGATGAATGGACAAAGAAAATATAGTGTGAGGATATATAAATGTATGTATATATATAAGCATTATTTAGCCATAAATGAGAATAAAATCCTGTCATTTGCATTAAGATGGATGGAACTGGAAGATAATATCATGTTAGATAAGCTAGGCATAGAAAGATAAATAACACATTCTCTTTCATATGTGGAGAAAAGAGAATGAACTAGTAGTTATAGAGGCTAGGAAGAGTAAGTGTAGAAGTTACAGAAGGAGCTTGGATAACACTGCTAAAATACATTTGAATAGGAGAAATAAGTTCTGCAGTACTAAAGCACAGTAGTGTGACTTTAATTAGCAATAACTTACTATACATCAAGAATTTATAGTAGGTTTTACATATATATATATATATATAGATGAAGAGAGGAACCCAAAGTCTCTAAGCACTTAAATAAAGAGATAGGAAGCTGATGTCCCTGGCTTGGTCATTATACATTATTTACATATGTCGAAAGCTTAATTTTACCCTACACATATGTGTGTTTATATTTTAACTTAAAAGAAAAGGGGAAAATAGATAGTACACCTAAAAAAAAAAGCTGGGGAGAAAACAGCATTAATCCAGAAGCAATGGCCTGAGCAGAAGGGGTTTTCAGGACTATGAAACAGAGGCATGGCTGGTAGGAAGAAAGTGGGACAAGGTGAGCAGGAATTGAGGCAGTGAGGGGGTCGGGCACAGGGAACAAACAGCTTGCTACTGTAGGTTGACTTTGTCCCTTCCACCTGTTATAGACATGCAGCAGCCCAGAGCAGAGGATGGCAGAAACTTCCTTTCCCTCCCATGTATACAGCTTAGCAAGCACACTGCCACAGCGCTTCTGAGCTAGGGATGGCAGATACACGGGGTTTCCCAAAGTTTGCTTTTGTCTTTGCAGGGGCTTTGTCCCCATGTGATTCATTAGCTGGCCCATTGCTCCTTAGAGATGCAAGGGAGCCTGGCGGTTGAAGCCATTCAGTTCCTTCCGTGGGCCTAACTGATGGCCTGACATTACAGGCCTAACAACATTATCCATTTGTCCTGATTTGATTTTTTCATTTCAAGAGGCTTCCTTGGCAGCCAGGTTTTTTCATTAAGACATGACATGATTCATCTGTATAGTAATTCCCATTAAACTGGAGGGGATACAGGGACAAGAGAGAATAGTGGTGTGTTGAATTTGGTCAGAGTACATTGTGTGCATGAATGGAAATATCACAGGAACCTCCTCACTTTATACAGTTGATATACATTAACAGAAAGAATTAGTATCTCAGAGGAGTGCCTTTGCAGATATTAAGATAGAAGCCTCCTTTATAGAAAACATGTTAAATTCACAGCCACAAGGATTGTGTGTGTGTGTGTGTGTATGTGTGTGTGTAAATGCTCCTATCTTCAATGAGTGTTTGCTAGTTTTGCTCTATACTAAATTCTGAACTAGGTTCTTAGAAGAATGAAAGGATGAATATGCCCTCAGTTCTGACATCTTTGGTTCCCATTCTAGAAGGGAGATAACCTGGGTGCTGATGGGATGGATCACCTGAGAGCTATAATCACAAGTGGGAGGTTCTCCTTCAAGTCCTTTGGAGTAGTTCTGAAATGTTTGCAGGAGTCAGAATCACAGGGAGAGCTGGCTCAACACAGATTTCTGGGTTCTAGTCCCAGAATTTTTGATTCAGTTGGTCTAGGATTGGGCTCCCCAAATGAATTTCTAACCAGCTCAGGTGATACTGCTATTACTGCTCGGGGCCCCTACTCTGAGGCTCATGACTGTAAGGCTCCAATTATTTTTCTATTGTCCCTTTCTCTACTGCCCGCAGTATCCTCTGTGCTGGGAACAAAGTGTTCCCACATGGCCCCTGCTCTGGTGGACACTCACTTCCTGTAATGGGATAAGAAGAGATTTATGCATTGCACAGGACGTGTTACCATGCAATTTGGCATAGGGTATAGCTGGAGCCCTGGAAAAAATACGTGATTAGTTCTTGATAGAGTTCAGGAAAAGATACATGTAGGAGGCAAAACTTTGACGAAAAGGTACACTGTAGCTTGAATGAAGTTGTGTGGGAGGGCATCTGTAGCCGTGAAGCTCCCAGATTATCAATTGTCCTAGGACGCCCTCACACACTTCTCCTTAAAGGGTTCCTGAAGTAATAAAGGTTCAACTTATTTCCTCCAGGAGCTGGTGGCACAGCTCTAGTTAACTGGCCTGGTCCTAGCAAAGCTTTTATTTTTGGCTCTTTGGAGTTGTGTTTGGTCAGTGTCTTGTGCATGGTCTGAATACTCTCAGTAGAATGGAATTCTCCACACAGGCACTGGAATGGAATGTGGAATGAACAGCAGAGGAAATGCCGCCTGCTGCCAAAATCCGGCTCCCCATCCCTGCCACCGGGTCTCCAAACTGCCTCAGCTGCCACCCCTCTAGCAGCCTCATTACTTTTGTTGATGCCTGGGAAATTTGGTGGTTCTTAGATCATTGCCTTTTGATTACCCACATAGAAACCCATCAGAAAGCAAAATTCTGGCATCTTCAATCTTCTAAAGCACTGTTTCTATATTCTAGAAGTTAAAAGAGGGGTCTATGAGACCAGTTTAATGGGATTTGAAACCATAGCACAAAGTGCCTATACCTCATGCCAGGAGGGAGGACCCTTCTTTGAGTCTATCTGTTAACTTAGGGTTTGCACAGTTAAAATAAATGTGATTGTCTTGCTGGCACAGAGCACTTAAAAATCCTCATTGTGAGAAGGATAAAGGTTACAGATGTATAATCACTACTGAGAAATGATAGCTGATTTTGAATAAAACTGACAAGAGAAAGGGGAACAAGAGAACCTAACAGTACTATATAGAATGGTAGTCAAAATAATGATCAAAATTAAGGTTTAGTAATGCCTTCCTACCCTACTTAAGAAGGCAAGGAAGTGAAGATCAGAGAATAGTAACCTGAAAAAAAACCATGCTGGCTGGCCCTTCCTGTTAAATTCAAGAACATTGGGCAAGAGCTGTTGGAGATTTCCTAGTAGTTCAGCTTGATACTTAGAAGTAGGGTATAGAGTTGGAGAAGCCTGATGCTAAGTGCTAGCCATGTATACAAAAGTATCTTAGTTTTGATTATAGAAGGTCCTTTTCCTTGAGCTGTTCTGAGGCTTACATGAAATCATATCTCAGTGTTCAATTCCCAGTTCACTGTCAGCACTCTATAAATGTTACAGTGATTATATCATGGAATCAGTGGACTCCCTAAGTAACAAGCCTTTTTTTATTGGAAGATCTTAGAAGATAAGCCACCAGATCTACAACATCATAATTTCCTATAACTCTGATCTCAGAAAGAACTTTTAAAGCCTAGTATAAAATTGACTCCTCCTGACAGTACCTAGGTGTCAAGTGAAGACAAAGCCTCTTCTAGTGGTATAGAGGGGAGAAATTTCTTGCTACATGGGTACTGTGAAAATGTGTCTGACGGTGTCATGCCTTTCAGAGTATTAAAGTCTCTAGCTTCGCATCCATCTTTTTAGCCTTGGTATCTTTGCTTTCTTTTGTTTAGTTTGAACTCCATATCCCATGCTGGTTTTTGCAAGGAAGCCCCCTATTTTGGGTCACAAGGAACTGTACATGTTGCTGTGCTTCTACAAGTGTTGTATAACAGTTACTCACCTTTCCTCAATCAGCTTCATAATATTAAGGCCATTTTCTCAGACCACTCCAGAGCCATGTCATCCCACATACCTGCTGTAATAAGAGGAATAGAATTCCATGCAGAGGATCCATTCACAGTCCCCAGAGCTCCAGAGGAGCTCTGATTGCAGCATTGATCATACTGTATAAGTCTTACATCTCTAAAAATATAACAATGATCAATTGGAGAATCCCTGACTCTTCTTTTTTCAGTTTTAATAACTTAAGTAAGACATGTAGGATCTACATCCAAAATATATCTTGGCTATATATAATAATTACTATTATATATTATGTAAAATAAACTGGTAATAACCATTTTTTGCAGTTCTGGGGCTTGAGCCCAGGACCTCACATATATTAAGTAAATGGTCTACCATAGCCCAGTCGACAATTTCTTACTTTTAATTAATTTACTTGTCCATCTTCCCAATAAAATGAAGTTCTTCTTGCTCACTGTTGGATTCCCAGCAACTGGGCTTGGCATAGTGTATTAAGTGAATGAATGAACATATAGCTGTCTATCAAGCTTGGTTGCTACGTTGTGACATGTTGATTTTATCTAAAAAATATTGGCAGTGGTCTGTCTTCTTTTCAGCACCTTCTATTACCACATTAATCAAGTGGAACAATGTTTTTGTGGGGGTGGGGTTGCTTTGTAATTTAAAATCATAAATCTCCATATAAAGGAAACATATTTGGTCATTCATTAGTCATAACATGACTATTTTCAAAAGTCATTTAGGGTTACCATGAAAGGAACTATCTTGAATAAAAAAAATAACAGCAGTGTCAAAACATCACTTTAATTCCTTGCCAAATAATGATGAGAACTTGAATCCCACTATTGAGCCATGGATGTGACCAGGTACATGCAATGGATAAAGTTAATTCACAGTTGAAGAAATACAGTTTTTAATCGTACTGTGTAATCTTACTGTGCAATCTTACTGTGTAAGGTTGCCCTCTCTATATTTCTCCATTCTTTTTCCGTCTGCAAAATGAAATCATGCTCACAGAGTTAGTATGTGGGGTCAATGTTAGGGAATTAGAACGTTTATCATTGTGTCCAGTACATCACTGGCAACAGCATATTAGTCATTATAGTGCCTTTCCATAACATTATTTAGTCCATTAGTCTGTGAATTAGTTGGGTAGTCCTCCAGTCTGGAACAACTGATCTCTGCCTGGCCCTCTCATGCACTATGGTAGTGCATTGTAGGATCTAGGAGCTAGGATGATCCTATTGTGTATTTAGCTGCTGGCAGCCAAGAACCCTGGTCCACTTAGTATTCTTCAAACTGTAGTTGTTGCAAAGTCCCCAGAGCAGTAAGAGACAGCAAGGTCCAATGCACAAAATAGTTTTCAAGGCTTTACTTGGGTTACCATCACTAAATTTCCATTAATTAGGCAAATAACAAAGCCAGCCAGAGGCTGGCTCAGGCCATCAGTTTTTGTCTTCCTCATGTTAAGCACTCACTGGTCCTCTTCTAGTGCATTATTACTATCCCCAAAGCTGGGAATGAAAGGGGAAGCACAGCACAAGTGAGAGGATGAGAAGGAGGACTTCAAGAGGATGGGGTTGTGTATTTCACAGCTTCCACAGAGGTCAAGGAAATGAGAATAAGAGAAGATTATTGTAAGTTATTCAGAACAATACTTTGTCGGTAGGAAAAGTGTGCTTTGAAAGATAAATCTTTGATCAAAGAACATGAAGATTCCTCACTCAATTAAAATCAAATACATTTCTTTAACCCTTCTAATAATCCTTAGTATTCCATTATGCATTATTAATCTCCAAAGCAGGGAGAGTTACTGTGTTTTCAAGCTTCTGTGATCAAGGAGTCCTTAGGTCCTGCAATTCCCTGGTAGATCTACTATTTTGAGGGAAAACATGTTGGAGCAGCTGGATAAGGGCTGAAGAATTTATTGGTAATCTATGAAGGTAAGATGTGGATGGTGGAAAGCATAAAGCAATGAACAAGGGCACAGCGGGCCTGTGGGACTGCTTGGCAAGCAAAGGACATATGCAACTCATCAGTAACTGTCTCCATATTAGTCTTTGCAAAGTAAACCTTTTTTTTTTTTAACCATCATTCATCTACTAAAAACAAACCAACAAAATGCAATAGGGGTTGCTCACCTCTGATGGATTGAAGCTCTTGGCTTTAATGGTCTAAGCTGTCCTTCATCATGCCTTCTGCCTTTTCTTCTTGCCCATTCATTCTCTCTACTCAGTGTCTTCTGTAAACACTCTGTACAACTTGCTATCTGTAAGATGTATTGTGCATTTCCTTGTCCCTTTGCTTAAGCTTCCATCCTGATTTGCACCTGTTATAGGCATGGCTGCCTTCCCAGGCTCACATCATCCCTTGCTTTCTCTATAAAGCTTTCCTTAGCCATCAAGCCTCAGGGGAGATCATTGTTCTTAAACCTCTAGACCATTAACTTCTGAAGGACTTACGAAGTGAGGATGATATTGTCTAGAAACATAAAAAGCTTGGTCATACCTCCGCAACTCTGAATTTCCATTTTTTTCTTCCTGTGTTTATACAACCTGAAGGTAAAGAAAAGATGTGCTCTTCTGTAGACTTGTACTATAATAATGGGTGTCATTACTCAGGCATGTGTTGTCTTAGATTATCCCACAAACATCCTTCAGAAGGAAGTGTTATTAGCCCCATGTTATAGGGGAGGAAACTTGTCTCAGAACATTCAAGTTACTTGCTCACGTTTGTGATCAGTTTTCTAGCTGATCAAGGCAGAGGCAGGTCTACAGCCCTACTTACCAGGCACCAAAGCCTAGGTTGTATCTCAGCATATCATCAGTGCACTGGCCACAAGAAATTTAATGGCATTAAACTAAAGCTTAGAATTCACACTCTGCCTCCTCACAGCAAGAATATGTCAGCAGCAGAGGAAAGCAGAGTAGAAATCTAGTTATGGCTTGCAAAATTTGGATAGTATTGCAGTTCTGGGTATAGTGTAAGTAAGGACTATCAGCCTAACTCCTTCTTTCTAGTACTCATCCCCCAACAGAGCCTATTTCTTTTTCCTTGTTTCTTCCCCTCTATTGATTCAACAGCTTTCACTGTGGTTGTTTATGCTGCTTTCAATGTATTATAAAGTTATTCACCCTCCACCTTCCTGCTTTGTGTATTTTGACACAATGACTTTCACAGAGCAGAGTGTATATTAAGCATATTTAGCAAGTAAAATTGACTGGAGACATAGTTGTGAACCTGCCCTAATAGTCCAATCTTCTTGAGATCATTCTTGGTCCTAAGGAAAGAGGAACTCAGGAAAGTGACAGAGACAGGTCAGGAGAAGTGGGAAAGGAGCTGTCAATATTTTAGACGTGAGCAGCAACGGAGGAAGAAAAGAAGAAAAGATTCAAAGACTGATCTTAGCTGATAGATTGAAAGATTATGCCCAAGACAGAAAGAGACATTCTCCTTCCCCATGAGTACTTCATTTTGAGCATGGAACAAAGATTCTCTAGGTACGCTAGGCAAAAGCATTTTGGGAAATTCATTCTGGAGAGAACTAAAGTACAAGAGGGAAAGATTTGCCCTCGTCTCTCTGCAGAAGAGCTTTACTGTCCTGTGGAGGAGGAGAAATTTGAGCTGAATGTATTTTTGGTTGGTACAACTTTAAGTGCTCTGTTTGATAGCAGAGTTGTTTGAATGGCCTATTTCATAACTACACATAGCTTTCCCAAATAAATGGTGTCTGTAGAATGTTCAGGTTAATGCATGAGTCCAGGACTCAAGAGTGTTTGTGCTTAGAGCGACTGAACCTTCTTTCTTCATAAGTCATCTTGGCATTTGGTCAACAAGTTAATTTGCTTTCCTAAGAAACTAGATTAATACTTCCTGTGCTTTGTGCTATTCACAGATCTACAATGCAGTGAGAAGAAGAGAAGAAACAGAAGATATAGTTGGATCTCTTCTTCATTTCTTCACAAAATTGTCAGCCTCCAAGACAGTCCATGGAACGATTCATGTTTGGCCATGTGTAAAGCAGTGTGTCCGAGACACCACATGTGAGTTCCGTGCCACCTCCCAAAGGACTTCCCTATCTCAGTACATCACCGGTTCACTCCTAGAAGCAACCACCTCTTTAGGAGCAAGAAGTTGCCTTCTTAGTACTTTTGGAGGATCCACTGGACGAATGATGCTGAAAGGTAATGTGTAAAATTTTACTTTTAACTTTATGTCTTTGCCTTCAGAGAATAATCTGAGGTAGCATAAAATGCATTACCTAATGAAAAATTGAGTCACATATCAGCAACTTTAAATAAAAATAGCTACTTGGGGATGACATAAAGTGGTAATCTCTTATTAAATTCTTGTAAGATATAAACATTCCAAGTTATAAGTGTTATGACTTTGAAATTTCTCTTTTGACAAATTAAAATGCTATCTCTGATGTTTTGTCCAAAATGATACAGGCAGGTGGTTTCTCCTCCTGGTTGTCTCTGAGATAAATCAATTACTAGAACAAGATGTTTTAGTAAGTGATCGGGGCCATGTGATTACTTTGAAAACCAGAAGTGGGTGGGAGCAGAGTGAAATCTCGCTTCATACAGTTCATACATAGGGGCTTCTTCTAAGTGAGTCCCATCTTAAAGGACAAGATAGGGAGGCATAGAGATGAAAATTGAAAGCTGATGGAAACGGGGGTCCCTCTACATCTGAATATCCCTGCTACTTCCCACGAGTAGCAGACAGGCAGGTCAAAAATGGCAGTGCACCAGAGACCTGGGAGACTCCTTCACTGTACAGCTGTCACAGATCCCTTGGCAGCCTTCCCTGGCAGGAAGCTACCAGCCAGACAGCGACCATGCAGAGTTGTGTTGTGTTCCAGTATATTTGGACTGCCAAGGGCTCTCTCAGACATCCGGCTGTTTATATCAAGGAGGGTAGTTGTCCCTCCACAATGAGCCAGGACTAGCAGGATTGTGACCCTCCTCCTTATCTTCAACCTCCTGTGTGACACACACACACACACACACACACACACACATACACACACACACACACACACACACACACATACACACACACACACACACACACACACACACACACACACACACACACACACACACACACACACACACGTCCCTAAGGGAAATACTACCACCTGCCTGTTTACTATGTTGGATACCACAGTGGATAGACTTCTGGAATCACATTAATTTCTGTGGATTGGTTTGAAAATATGAATAAATAAAAACACACACCATGGGAACACAAGTCCAAGACACTATAGGGGAGAAACTGGATTAGACATGTCTTTTACCCATTCATTTTAAGCCCCTGCTTATTTGTGAAGGGAAGAAAGCCTAAGTCCATCCCTCATAACTACTTATAGTCTATACATGGTAAATGGTTTTCCTGTGCACAGGGTTCAAGTTTTCTCTGCACTCATGTGACCTCCAGACATACTCAGCTTTGAATTCTCCATCAGTGCAATTCCTAGGAAGTTAAGATGTGATAAGCAGGTAGAACTGGCATTACTTCTATGCATATCACTATCTGCAGGACCTCCTCATGAGAGTTTACCAATCTGTACTTATCAGACACCCACTATGTGCCCAGGGGAGTGTAGGAATGATGGGGGAAAGCCTATTAAAATATTAAATCATTTTACCTGCCTTTACGGTGTTTATGAGGAGTCCAGATTTGTATTCACCAAGTAATCAAAGAGTAACAGGAAATTGTGAAGAGTTAAATGCTATGTGGTAAATGTGGAAGTGGCTCTACATGTTCAAAGAGTGGGAGAGGAAATTAATGTTCTGTATGATGAATGGCAAGGCCTGGAAAGTGAGACCTCAAATATACAATGAAGCCAATACAAGCTGCTTTCTTTCCTATTGAATTTGCTAAGAGAAGGAAGGCAGTCAGCTTCCAGTCTTCCACAGACCTATAGGGAGGAAAACAGGGCTGCTGATCAGTCTGTTGCCCTGGTAGTACCTTGATCTTGATTGCTGTTTGCATTTTCCTGCTCAGAATAGAATCTCATAGGTCATCATTCCTAACCCAGAGACTTACTAGACCATCGGCCAATGTGATCTTTCACTTGGCATTTTACGCAAGACTTAGGAATTTCTGTCACTTTTCTGTTTTGCAGCTCCGTAATAGTTTCTGTAAGTAAGTCCTGTAGAATAATGCAATTAGTTGGTTGCCCTCTGGTCTGGGCTTATTTTTGGTAGCCTCTGGCATGTTCTCCTGGAAGCTCTTTTCAGCATCAGTTCAACTGTGTTGGGCAGTAAATTCAACAGTATTTCACTGTGTAAAATACACAGCAAAACTATGATGGATGTTCAACAGAGCCATTCTACATTGTGTGCATATTTCAGAACCTTGTGTTGCAAACAATATGTACATAAAGTTTTATCAATTAAAAATTAATTTAAAAGAAAATCCAGATGGGTCCTCAAGGTCACACATATTCTCAGGATCTGTAGGATCAGCTGGGACCACTTTTAGGTTTTCTGCCATAGTTTTTTGGATCGCAGGTGCATACCTCCATGTTTGGGTTCACTCTGTAGATTCAAGATCTCTTGGAATTTTCTGCCCAGGCTAGTGTGGCACCAGCCATTCTTAGCTTCCCGTAGCTAGGATGACAAGATGACACCAATACATCCAGCTATGGGTTGAGGATGGGTCTTGAAAACTTTTCTTCCCAAACTGGAATTGAACTGTGATCCTTTCATTTTTCACCTCCCAAGTAGCAAAAATTATAGGTGTGACCTACCAGTGCCTGGCCAAGAAGAGATAAACATATAGGTGGCCTTTTTTTCTGCCAAGGGCTGTTTGGATATATACATATATATATATATATATATATATATATAATCCATATATATATTATCCATTTTTGTAAATTGTAAAAAATATTTTGTGGGCTATAAAAAGCCATCAATGCAGGCAGATAGCTGCAGGCAGCCAATGAGAAAAATATATATCTGTCCTGTCGTGTGCAAAGATAGAGGAGGAAAGGAAAGTGTCCCAGCAAAATGCAGTGTACCTGTGAATGAAAATAGCAAAATGAGAGGGAGGAGGTGACATTGTCCAAAAAGAAATGTACTTATTGCCTGACTTATGTAACTGTAACCCCTCTGTGTATCACCTTTACAATAAGCAAGAAAGAAAATAGTAAAATAAAACTCACTGAAAGCTTTTGAATAATTGGGGTATTGTGGATGGGTAGAGTGAAAGTAAGTTGATAGTCTCTAGGTTTTGGGGTCTTTTTTTTATAAAAGAATTAAAATTCAGGAAAGTGTTTAAAGTAGACAAAGCAGATTTATGTGAAAATGAAAGTACAGAAACTAACTCTTTATGCATGGAAGGGACCCAGAACTGGAAAGCTGAAGTCTGTCTCTCCGCATTTGCTAGATATAGGGTCCTTGTCTCTTCTTCCTAAGGGTGTGCTCCTGGTCTAATTGATCAAGGGGTGGACATGGGTCGTATGGAGTTCATGATTGGTGTCCCTCCCACCATTTGAAGCACAGCATGGAAGTTTCCCTATGATTGGCTCTTCCATCTCTGCTCGGGTATGGAAGGGGCTTTTGATTGGAGGACCACACTCTTGGCCTTGATTTTGAAGGGTGAATGTATTTGGGGCCCAGATCCCAGAGGGCTGATGGGAACAGGTGAGTGTTTTTGCTGTATCACTTGTGCCAGATTAGAACCAATCTCAGATGTCATTTCCTGTTCCTGATTATCTAGCCAGGAACACCTAACTTCCCCTCAAATGAGGGTCAATCTGATTAAAATATTGTACATGTGTGTGAGAGATATCATACATATATTTTCTTTGAATAATTAACATACACTAAAAAATAATAATAAATGACAGGAATGTAAAGCAGATCCTGTCTGGCATAGAGGTACTAGTGGAGGTAAGAGAGCAGATATGAATGGAATCAAAGTACTTTATGTTCATGTGTGAAGCTAGAGCAATGAAGCTCCTTGAGACTTAGGGAGGGAGTGAAGGGGATATGATCAAGGTTCATTGCTTGCACATATGGACATGCTAAAATGAGACTCTCTTGTACAATGAATTGATACTAATCAAAATATAAAATTAAAGGACAGGTGCCAGAGGCTCACACCTGTAATCCTAGCTACTCAGGAGGCTGAGATCTGAGGATCTCAGTTCAAAGCCACCCTGGGCAAGAAAGTCTGTGAGACTCTTATCTCCAATAAACCACTAGAAAACCAGAAGTGGCGCTGTGGCTCAAGCGGTAGAGCGCTCGTCTTGTGTTGAAGAGCACAGGGACAGCACCCAAGCCCAGAGTTCAAACCCCACGACCGACCAAAAAATATATATGTATATATGTATACATACATATATACATACATACATACATACATATATACATACATATATATATATATATATATATATATATATATATGTTCTCTGGAGACTTTGAAAGAACTTTAGCCATTTCTGAGATCTTAGATGTTGGCATCCATATTTCTTTGTTATAACTGATTGTATTTGGAGACTCAAACATATAAGAAGAGTCAGAAAATTATTCCAGTAATTTTTCCCCTTTTAAAAAAATAATGCTTACAAATGGAATGAAGAAAGGAAAAGGGAAACTTTACAAGGCTTAGAAAGTTTCCCAGAGAGAAAGGGAAAGAAGAGGGTCAGAAAAATGACCTCTTTTTCATGGGAAAAAAATAATGTTTAGTTTGTTCAAAAATGAAATTGGGAAAGGTAGTGACAAAGGAGGAAAGTAAAAGACACATTCTGATGATTTCACTTTCATGAGGCCCCTCACATAGTCAAAATCTTGGATACAAGACGTAGCTAGCAGTTTTGAGGATCCAGGATAAAAAGGGAAATAGGGAATTAGTGTTTGGTGGGTTCAAAGTTTCAGTTTAAGAAGAGGAAAGATTCCTGAAGATGAGTCATGACCCCTCCCACTACAGTGTGAATGTATTTAATACTAATGGACTGCTCTTAGAAATGTTAGGATAGCACATTTTATGTTGTGTATATTTTTCCTTTATTAAAAAGGGTAGAGGGAATTGCAAGGGAAAGAAGGGGTTGGGGAGAAGGAGTGGAAGGTTTGATAGGATTTTAGTCCTGGTCTTTTGAGGTTAAGAAAGAATGAAGGAACTTGTCTCCTGAAAATAGCTGTGAACAAATGAGGATCATAGGAGCTTGCAGTAGGTGAAAATGGGAAAAGAATGTCCAGCAGTCTGCTGCATTTAATCATTATGCCCAGGCCATGAGTTTGTAACTCCAGTCTTGGTTATCCAAAATGCTGTAGCCTTACAGCTCTACAAGGCTGAGGCAGAAACAGCCAACAATCAGCTCAAACACATCGGCAGTTCTGCCTTCAGGATCCCTGAAGATAGATTTAAGTTGAATAGAGAGACATTTTCTCATAGGCAACATTGATTAGCCAGGGTACATTTAATTACAAAGGTATGCATGCCATCATAAAATGTAAAACTCAAAAGAGACTTCCAGTAGTTTGACACAGATAAGCTCTTTCTATAAGGCCATAAGTTGCTATTAATATGGAAGCAAAAATGAACTTTTATAGAGATTTAATATTCTTTGAAAAATAAAGAATATCTTGTTAATTTTCACTGCAGTAAGTATACCCTATTTGTGTCTTTTTTTTTGGGGGGGGGGTCTGGTTGTAGGGCCTGAACTCTGGGCCTGGGCGCTGTCCCTCAGCTCTTCAGCTCAAGGCCAGCACTCTACCACTTGAGCCACAGTACGACTTCTGGCTTTTTTTTTTTTTTTCTGTTTATGTGGTGCTGAGGAATCGAACCCAGGGCCTCATGCATGCAAGGCAAGCACTCTACCACTGAGCAACCTTCGCAGCCCCTATTTGTGTCTTTTCTAGGGTTATAACTTTGAATGTAAAAATAAGAAGTCATAGTAGGAACATACACACTTGAAATATATGACTACTCATAAATAGCTTAGTTTATAACAACTGCCTTAGTTGACTTCCTCATAATCAAAACAGTTACCTTTTGCATGCCTACTAGGCAGGGAAGACATGTACATAGTTCTAATTCCAAGATTTCAGTTTATTTAAAGAAATGCCCCAGCTTATTGGTTTTGTCACCTTGATTTGTTTCTAAAAGTGTCTTTAATACTGAGTGTGTTTTTATACCAGATAATCAACTAAGAAATGTTCATTAGCTGGCCACTGTGGTCTTGTGCAGCATTACCTATGGGAAGAATGTAAAATCTCACATTTGAAAATCTTCAGCTTGGTTTTCATTTCATTGAGAATGCCATGTTGGGTTCCTGGCCTAGCGAAGTAGCCTTCACCACCCAAAGAGCATCCGTAAAGAACTGGACTACTGAGTTGAAGGTGGTATCAGTAGGTTTTGGAGTCTACAAGTTGGGTGTGCACTAGGGAAAAACCCTCTACCTTGTGACTACAGGTGATCAGGTGGCACAGAGTATGACTTCACATCTCCTACAACCCCAAGTGACCAGAGGTGACCATGGCACTCCATGCCAAGGTATGAGTCATTCCGGTTTGACCTGGAGAGAATAGGTGTGTCCAGTTCTTTTATTTGGCCTGATTTTGGCCTCAGACACTAGTTTATGAAAAGAAAACATTCTGTTCTGTATGTATCTCAGTAAAAGTGTTGACACAGAAGTGAGGGAAATAAATCAGATCGTTAAGAGCGGGTTATATCCTAATCACTGAGTTCAGAAAGGTAACTGATAAGGATAGCAGTGCTAGACAGGTACTCAGGGTTTCAAATAAAAATGTCAAAACTTGGCTACAGGTTCCAGAAGTTCATTTGTGAGCTATTTATTTGAATTTGGTGCTCATATCGAATCTAGCAGAGATAACATTCCCTGGCTTCACCCAAAACTTAATATCAAAAGTGAAAAGACAGTCCTGAAAGATAATTTCTCAGTGTTGCTAATTAAATGTTTCAGAAAAACAAGCTAACGTGAGAAATTGTTGTTTATCTTGAATGAGGGAGATTTAATTAGAGAAACTGTACTCTCCACCCCCAGGGGAGTCAGGTAGTTCATCTGAATTGGAAGCTAAAGAGAGAAGTTTAGCATAGTGAAGTTAAAAAGATGGCCAATGGGAAAACAAAACTATATATAATGTATATATAGTATATGTTTTACATCATTATATGTTCTGTATTTTATATAATATATATTAGTTTTGTAATACATGATCTTGCAATAATTGAGATGATAGAGTACATTTTTCTCTTTTTATTTTTTGCTGGTCCTGGGGCTTGAACTCAGAGCCTGGAAACTGTCCCTAAGCTTCTTTTGCTCAACACTATCATTCTACCACTTGAGCTACAGTGCTACTTCTGGCTTTTCCTGAGTAGTTTATTGGAAATAAGAGTCTCACAGACATTCCTGCCTGGGCTGGCTTCAAACTGCGATTCTCAATTCTAGGTCTCCTGAGTAGCTGGGATTATAGGCTGAAAACACCAGCACCTGGATAAAGTAGAACTTTTTTTTGTTGTTGTTGGCTATGGCGCTTGAACTCTGGGCCTGAACGCTGTCCCTCAGCTCTTCAGCTCAAGGTTAGTGCTCTACCACTTGAGCCACTGTGCCACTTACAGTTTTCTGAGTGGTTTATTGGACATAAGAGTCTCATGGACTTTTCTGCCTGGGCTGGCTTTGAACCACAATCCTCAGGTCTCAGCCTCCTAAGTAGCTAGGATTACAGGCGTGAGCCACTGTAGCCCTGCCTAGATTTTTTTTTAAGGGAATGTATTCATGAATTAAGGGGTAAAAAGTGGAGCTGTGGCACTTACCTTGAGCTGAAGAGCTAAGGGACAGCACCCAGGCCCAAATGTCAAGCCCCAGGACTGAGAAAAAAGAAAAAAAATTCTTCAAATAAGGGGTAAACAATTTTTAGAGTAAAGTAGAGGATAGGCTCAGAAACCTGTAATAGTGTTACCTCCAAGAAAAACCATCCACTTGTCTCCATCTTCTCATCTGTACTGTTGCAGTTCTACTTTCCATGTGCATACACTCTATTCATTCTTTTCAATAGAAGGCACTGGGAGCTAATGTGAAGATTCTGATGGACCCAGTCCTCTCATTTCCAATACTGATTATCAGCAACAATGAAAACTATTTGGGCCTCACATATTGCCTGTGGCTCTAAGTACCAGCAACAAATAGAAGTTATTTAGTGGCTGAAGGCTGCCCCATATAACTTCTTTAGGTTGATTTTCCTCAGTCCTGCTGTACCAGGCCATTAGTTCACTCATTTACTTAATATTTGTTGAATACCTATACAAAAGGGTGTGACAGTTAAACAGGATATGGTCTTTACTTTTAAGGAATGTGCTGCTAGTGGAGGAGGTGGACAAATGAACATGCAGTTTTAGTATGCTATAAACGATGTGTCTAAATAAGCAAAGGACATTGGAGCCCAGAGGAAGTCCCTGGAAAATCTTTTTTTTTTTTTTTTTTTTTTTTTGCCAGTTGTGGGGGCTGAACTCTGGGCCTGGGCGCTGTCCCTCAGCTCTTCAGCTCAAGGCTTGAGCCACAGTACTACTTCTGGCTTTTTTCTGTTTATGTAGTGCTGAGGAATCGAACCCAAGGCCTCATGCATGCAAGGCAAGCACTCTACCACTGAGCCAACTTCCCAGCCCCCCCTGGAAAATCTTGATTGAAGTCTTGGTCATTAAAACCAGTTTGAGCCTGCAGAAATGTGTAGGTAAAAGTCTTCAACTGGGGGATATGACCAAGCCCTGGTCTTCTCTGCTGATGTTATTTCGGTTTGTCCAAAGTAAAGAAGACACTCAGTCCTCCCTCCCGATACTGGGAATATTGTATAAAATCTATGATTGGTACAAAATTCAGCATTCAAGTTAAAGTTTGTGCATTTTTATGAAGATGAGTTACTCATTATAATAAAATTAAATGAGGTTTTTTCTAGTACTAAAGCTACTCCTCTTAGTGTTTCTAGATTGTTTATTGTTTTAAAGGACTAAAGCTCATTTGAATGAGCCCTGAAAATTCTTGTTCATGGGAACATTCATAGAACATAATGGAGTATGCTTATAATCTGTTTATAATAACATGTGGGTCAGTAGCAAATATTTAAGAGTGAAAAAAAGAGATCTCAAGATACTCTGAGTCATTGTTTAAACTTCTGTTGGAATTGAGTTTTCAGGAAATAATGAAGAAACCAGTAGTACAGTTAAAGTAGTAAAGCAATTTTAAGGATGTTTTGTAGTCAAGTGAGCTGAGTTGTAATGATTATATTTAATCATTTTCAGGGCAGTCTGAGATTTGTTAACTGGAAATAAATATCTGCTATTATATGTGTTTTTAATGTTGTATATCCTAACATCAAAATTAAAAAATGTTTTCTATAATATTAAATCCATCAGTGAATGTGCAGACACCTGAACAAATGTGTCCTTCAGCACTTTCAAGCTTTTCCCTGAATATAGTGTGTCTTGTCTCATGTCTAACCTACAGCCACATTTTTAATGAATAAGAAAATACCTAAAAGTACATTTTAAGCAAGTAGATGATCTGGGAATATGGAGGGGAAGGGAACTGCAAAATGTATCCTATACCTTGGGAATTCACACAGTATAGGCTGATGGACTATCAAGTCTAGAATCAAAATCCAGCCAGCAGAGACAAACCCAGTATTTGATCTCAAACCTATATGATTCCCAAACCTTTGCTTTAACCTCTAGGAGTCATTCCAGGTTTTATCCCACTCAGAGATACTGAGTTTTATACCAGGTGTGTGTGTGTGTGTGTGTGTGTGTGTGTGTGTGTGTGTGTGTGTGTGTGTGTGTGTGTGTGTGTGTGTGTGTGTGTGTGTGTGTGTGTGTGTGTGTGTGTGTGTGTGTGTGTGTGTGTGTGTGTGTGTGTGTGTGTGTGTGTGTGTGTCCATTCACAGCTAAATTGTCAGAACACAGTCAAACAGGAGAAACAGCAGCTCCTATCGGCTAACAGACCAAATGAATTCCTTTCTGCAAAAGAAGCAATGCAGGGTATGTTTGAAAAGGGTGTAAAAAGGGCAAAAAGTGGATGAATGAATAAGAGAACACATTCACACAGCTCCAGGCTAACACACACTTCTTACCAAAACCAAGAAAGAACATTTGAAGCATCTTATTTGTCCTGTGAGTATCAACAACATCAAAAGTTATTTTATCAACAGTGATCATTTTTAAGCCTTATTTATAAAAGTCACTTGATGACTGATTCTGGCCCTGCCCAGTAAAGATGGCAGAAGCAGATGAGTATTTACACCCTGGATCCACATTGGCCCTTGCTCAGTTCAAAGACATTTTGAGGCCACAGACAATGAGATGGACAGCATGGAATGGTTTTTGTCCTATGTGTTTCTGGGGTTGCCCCAAGAGCCCTCAGGTTCTTGGTGCAGTTAGCAAGGGCTCCCTAGGGTCTCATCTTTATAAAGGAGGTCCACATGTTGAAAGCGAGAAAAGAGAAAGAGGGAAAGGAATGGCCCCAGTGTCTTCATTAGTCTTGCTTTCAAGAGTCTGAGGTGCTTCTCTGAATGCAGAGATGAGGCTGCTTTCACTCTGGAGAGGATCCTCTGTTTCCTCTGTAGCTTTGGGGAAGGCCCTTTCTCCCATAGTTGTCACAAACCTGCACATTAAACGGGCCACTGATGGAGGAAAATCACTTGATTTACACACACTTATTAAATAATCTGCATTAGCAAAGACCAGGAGTAGAATAAACATTGTTTCTACCCACAGAGAACTTAAACCAAAATAAATGACAAACTGTAATGACAGCATATGTTACAAGGAAAATGTACATGATTACGTGAGACCTTCAAGGGGAGATTTGACCCATGTAGAGAAGGCTTCCCTGAAGAAAAGATTTTTGAGCTGAGATCTAAAGGTCCAGTTTATAGTGACTAAGAGGAGAGAGGCTGAAAGAGTATCAGGGTGGAAATGATCATGTGTGCAAAGACCCAGTGGCAGCAGGAAATATTGGAGGTATTGGGTGTTCATTGGGTGCCAGGCACTGTAAGTAGGTGTTTTTTTTTGTTTTTTAAAAATAAATTTTTGACCTTAAATCTCACATTTTTACATTGATTAAATTGAGACACCAAGAAGCAAACCAATTATCAGATATGCAGGCTCTTATGGTTCTGGGAGCAGAGGATGCTGTGGAAGGATCTTAAGCAGTAGTGATATGGTCAGGTTTATACTTTGAAGGACCATTGAGATCAAATAAACCAGAGATGTACTCATTTGTATAGCCCCTTCCAATTCTTTTTTTTTTTTTTTCAATCAATCCTAGAGCTTGAACTCAGGGCCTGGATATTGTCCCTGGACTTTGTTGCTCAGAACTAATGCTCTATCACTTTGAGCCACAGCTCTACCACTTTGAGCCATAGCTTTCCTTCTGGTTTTTTGGTGGTTAACTGGAGATAAGAGTCTTATGGACTTTCCTACCTGAGCTGGCTTTGAACTGCCATCCTCAGATCTCAGCCTTCAGAGTAGCTAGGATTATAAAAGTGAGCCACCCACACTTGGCCAATCCACATCAAACTATTAACATTGGAAATTGTCATGGATACTGAGTCTGAAAATGAATCATTATTCGGAAATGAAAACCAAGATTGCCCTAGCTGGCGAGCTACATGTTTTTGGGACTGGCTGGTCACCTAGCTCTCTCTCCTTTCTGGGAATTGTGTTCTAAGAAGTTGGATATAGAAGAGAAGATTGCAGTGTGGACTAGAGTAAGGAATTATACCCATGGGGACTGTGAATGCCTCCCCCAATCTCATGCTGAACTTAATGAGTATTCTAGTTTATAGCAGTGTTTTCCTCACATCATAGAACAAAATTAATACCAGGGCCATGTATGTTTTTTTTTGTATGTATGTAAGTTTTGAAATTGGGAAACTTTTCATTAAGATGTGGAATTCGGACTTTTGGAAATCTTGGGCCACCATCTTCCTTTGGCTCCATGGGGGTTGGTTCTGACCCACAGATAAGACACAGCAGCTCCATATCCCATACACCTGGTCAATCTCATTCTTTTATCTGCCTGGCTCAACAGGCATCCCTATTTGTGAGACTTTGATTGCATTCTGAGATTCTCACGTGCTGTGGAGTACTTCAGCCCAAGGATTTGGGAACCTGGCTTGGGAGTTGGGGCAATGGAAGAAGGAGCAGTAAGCAGTCTTGACACCAGCTTGTGGTGGGGTCTCCTTGGAGATAGAAGCAGGGAAAGAAGGCTCATGAGAGAGAAGGGATGTGTGCAGACCCTGGAAAACAATAAGGAAGTGTCCTAGTGGACCAAGTGAGAGGGAAGGTTCATTTGGTAGATGTGGCTACAAGTCAGGAAATAAGATGGAGGTTTAGACCTAAAGCATCAGAGAGGATCCTAAGAAGGCTGGATTTTAGGTCCCCAATGACCTATGAGGCCCGAGAAGCTGGAGGCATCTTCGGTTGGGAACAGAGTGGCAGTCACAAACCAGAGTGATTATTCTTGCATTGGGAATCAGTGTGTTCAAAATAAAGGACCAGAGGCTAGTATGAACCCTCTTAGTTTTCTTTGGCACAAGGGTAGTAGTTACAGAAAAAGGACCAGCTTTAAAAAATACTCAACATCACCAGGAGAAAAACAGAATGTAATAAAAACTGCAGTTGGTTAAGAATGGAAGCACTTTTACTACAACATAGCACCATTGTAAAAAAAAAAAAAATCGCCACAGTTATGCCAAGGGGTAGATGCAGCTTAAGTTCTCCCCTGAGTCAAGGCATTTGAGTGCTCTTGGTGTAGTCAGCTCAGCCAGAGTGGCTGGGAGAAAGACCTTCTTGGGGCTGACATAAAGCATAGATCTTGCCCAAATGTGGAAAATCTTTAGGGACACTAAAACCATTAGGGATCTGTAGCCCTGACATGAACCAAGCAGAATAAACAAACCCCTGCCCAGATTGGAACTCACAGTTATCCAAGGGGACGGCTGTAGCCCTCCAGAATCTTTGCGTGGGCTGATGTCTTGTTTTAGCCTTGTAGCTGGAGTCTGATGAGACTTTACATGTGGTTCACTTTGTCCTTTTTCAAAATATCTTAACATCTAAGTTGCCAGCCTACAAATGGCTTGTTCTCTGAACTGATAACATATACATTTTTTTCTATGAATGGGATGTTAAGATACAAGTTAGACCTTTTGGAAGCATGTTACAGATTCAGAAACTGGGTTGGAAAGACTCCAGAGAGCATTCACATTTTCCACGGGCAGGACCTTGGTACATTCCCAACCTCCATTTCTATTTTCAATATGTTTGGTCACTCTTGACAGATTAATAGTTAACTTTTCTATATAGCACAACTCTGTCAGTCTCCACATAACAGTTAAATGGCATCATTTTCATACTATTTTTTAATCTCAGTTCTTAAAAAAATTGGGGCAGGCTGATTAAAGAACTGTGAATGTTTATTCCTTTAATAAGAAATCACTTTAGTGCCCACTGAATATCAGATGCTATGCTAGGCACTGTTTGGAGACTGGTGGGAACTTGATTAAGGAATGAGCCTTAATTTCCTCATAGTCTCTGAAAAGGTGGGGATGGACATTGAAAAAGAAAAACAAGGCATAGAGTAGCTAAGAATAGAGTCCCTGAGGTTGACAAATTCAGAGCTTACAGGAACAGATTTTGAACTATACCAAGGCTAGATTCAAGCCCTTATCTTCCCTCTGGTCTACCTATAGAAAGTCAGTATAATTGAGCCTGGTACAGAAAACATTTGCATAGCATCTGTTACAGCCGTGTTCTAGCTAGGATCTGAAATGGTAGAGGGGTAAATGCACCAGGCTGATGATATGATCCACAGCAAGACATGTGAACATGTCTGTGTATCACATTGCAATGTGATGCATAGGAAACACAGATTAGCAGCCAAGAATGTGAGACTTGGTGACAGACAAATGTACCATATCACTGTGTGGCCTGGGGCAGGTTCCTTAATTCCCCTCCTTTTAAGTTTCATCTATTTGCCTGCAAAATGGGCTAGTGCAGACACTTGTCTTAGAGAATCATGATGGAACAAAAATTAATGAAATAATACATAGGAAGTCTTTTGAATAATGTCAAAAATTTGGAGATGATGCAAAGAAGACACTCAGACATAGCAAGCACAGAGGTTTAGCAGCAGGGGCCCAATGTGGGAAATAACAGGGTCAGGTTTGGCATGGGGAGGGAACATGCTGGGGTTCTGTGGTCTGGGAGTATTTGGAGATGTGTTGGGCTCTGGAACAAGGCAAACCTCAGGAAGATAGGGACCTGGTTCTTGCCTATAGAGTATGTCTCTACCATCCATACTGAATTCCAAGGAATATCAGCAGTCAGCACCTCACCTGCCCTAAAACATCTCTCTGACTTCTCAAGTTCAACTAGATTTGGTCAGGCAGATAAATCTCTTTTCTCTCTCTGTAGCTCAGCCATTCACAAATTGGTAGTTTTTCAATGCAAAATGTTTCTCTCGAAAGAAAAAGAATGGATGGAAAGAAGAGAAGGTGGAAGGAAGAAGGAATGAAGGAAGGGGAATGGGGAAGGGAAGATGAAAGGGAATGCAAGGATAACCAAATGTTCTGAAACATATTCAGCAAGGCACAGACCAGTTACTACCTTATTTATCACAAGTGGTTTACAGGTCAGCCTTTCCAGTGGATTCTAGTCGTAGGACTTCCAATTCTCTTCCTTATTTCTGCCTGAATGTCTGAACTTGGAGAGATTAATCTGGCTTTCTGAGAAGAGTCTGATGCCTTGGCTGACATGTCCCTTCCAGAACCTTTTGACCTCCCCATGGAGAGCTTCAGGTCTTTGATACCTTTGGCTCTATTTATTGTGCTCTACCTTGAGGTCTAATTCTTAGTCTAGAAAGTGATGTCAATAGCTTGTTATGGTCAGCTCACCCAGTGTATTGAGTCAGTCTTTGAACCCTACGGCCCTGATGTGAGCCAGTCAAGTTCACTGAAAATCTGCTTCTAAACCCAGATTCCAGTTTCTTGATTTCTGAAAATGACAGGCACCTAGTCACTGCAAGTATCACCACCACCACCACCACCACAGTAAAAACAACAGCCATTTATTGAGTCTGATGCCACATGCTATACAGTGTTCTAAGTGTTTCAGCAACACTACCATCAGGTGACTATGAATGTGGTCCTAGATCCAAGACTCTCAGTCTCTTGTCTCACCTGAGATCACTTGAGTCAGAATCTGTCTTTTTTTTTGGTAATAATAAAAAAAAAATCTCCCCCAAAATGTAGATCTGAGTCCTGGCTAGAGCATTTATTATTTGTACAACTATTGTCTTTCCTCCTCTGCCATCTTTTTGTCTTACTCAGTTTCTCAATCAAGTTTAAAATACTCCAAACTCCAAGCCAGGTGCTGGTGGCTCATTCCTGTAATCCTAGCTACTCCACAGGCTGAGATCCAAGGATTATAGATCAAAGCCAACCTGGGCAGCAAAGTCCGTAAGACCATTAGCACCAATTAACCAGTCAGAAAGCTGAAAGTGGAGCTGTGACTCAGTGGTGGAATTCCAGCCTTGAGAGAAAAGGCTAAGGGACAACACCCAAACCACCAATGAAATGGAGGTTCTCTGTGAGGCCTTAGGTCATTCAGAGTGGCCAGAGGAGCATTCTGCTTGATGACTGTCCTGTAGAGGGAGTAGTGTCTAATGGGATAGATCCCTTCAGGTGAAGGAATTACAGAGAAATTAGATAGGGCCCACCAGCTGTCAGAAAATATGATCTCCTTGTATTTTTTATATTTATATGTAAGAGTAGACAAAAAGGAAATCACCCTGAAAGAAATAATAGACCAGAGAATACTTGGAATTTTAGTGCAACAAAGGAGCCTTATGTCTTCTGTACATTAATGACCTATTTCCTCCCTTTGCCAGCTCTTTTGCACTTAAAAACAAGTAAATATTAACACATGCCCAGGGTATGTGACCATCTTCCTGCAGTTTATGTGGAAACATGCTGACCTTCCATTAGTTGCCCTCCCACCATGCTAAGTGTTTTATGTATGTCTTGTGTAATTCTCAAAACAATCTAATAGATTTATGATGCCTACTTCACAGATGAGAAAATTGAGACAGGTGTTAAATTAATGTCTCTACAAATGTCAGTAATTTAAAGATACAAAGAAGAAGAATAGCTGGGAGCTATTAGGCCCCCTGAGCTATCTCTTCTGGTCTTAAACTTGACTGTTGTAGTTCACAACTCAAGGATATCACCCTATAACCAATTTAGCAGATTTTTAAAAACAGGTTGTTGGAGGCCCATGTGGTGATTCTACACCTTTCTGACCTTAAAGGTGTGCCAACAACACACATAGGGCATTTTCATTGTGAAGAATTTAGGAATCTTGGCTTCTACCCTCATCCTGGTGATACTTTATACTCCTTCTTGCTTGGAGTTCACAGGAAGTTGCCCTCCTAGCCTCTGTTCTGAGAAGTTAAGTGTAGAATTAAGGAACTAGGGAGTAGCTAAGCAAGGTTTGAACTTGGGTCCATCCTACCTTAGAATCCATGCTCATGATTACTTCTTTTTATTTTCTATGAAACTGGGTAGGCTCCTTGCTATCTGCAATGGAAAAAAAGGTGTCTAGAACTCTCAGGCTTGCAGCCTTCGTTTTCAGTGAGCCCTGGAAACAGTCCAGTAATAGACACCTGTACTGGCAGCCTGAGCTATCCACATCCAGTTGAAGGAGCCAACACCTTTTCTGTCGGAGCTGCTAAGGCAGCAAAAAGAGAAGCCAACAGCTGTCTTTCCAGTTCCTATGATTATATTTTATAGGAAATCAGACAGAAACTGACCTCAGGAAGGAAATGTGAGGTCTCTCCCAGACTTGTATAAACCATGTTTGTTTCCTTTCCACATTTCACTGCGCTGACCTCCATCCTTTGCCTACCTCCCACTGCCATCATGGACAGCACTTTTGGGGCCAAATGATCCTTCTGATCTCCTAAACTTTGGTCCAATGGGAATGTATGAAGGATTCCCCTTACTCTTTCACAGTATAGAACAACCAGGAATTTGGGCAAACATGTGCAGGTGGGAGTTAAGAAAAAACAAAGACAATATTCCTGAGACAACTGAAGGATAAATGGATGTAAACTTGATGCTGGCAAGAAGAAAAAAAATAACAAGTGTTTCTCAATTTGGGGGCTGACAAAGTGAATTTTGTAAAAATGTGAACAGTTAGATACGATTTGGACATCTTTATTTTGAGAGCCTGGGACTCTAAAGTAGACCTTCCCAATAGAAACATCCAGATTGGGGTCAGAGTCAGAGGTCACAACTAGATTTATACAAAACTAGATTTATAAGCCATCTGTTTAGCAGTGATGCTTATGAGTTTTGGGGTTTTGTTTTGTTTTGAGGATAACAGAGATGGACAAAAGACTAAGGACTCTGAGTTCAGGCTGAGGGGTGTCAGGAAGACCCAGAAACCAATACAATGGCTGGAAAGTTAAGGAGACAGCCATACTGAGTCCTAATATGGGGCTAAAGGAAGTTCCATGGAATTGAACTAAAAAGTTATAGAGCCAGGTGCAAGTGGTTCACACCTGTAATCCTATCTACTTAAGAGGCTGAGATCTGAGGATTGTGGTTCAAAGCCAGCCCGGGCAGGAAAGTCTGTGAGATTCTTACCTCCAATTAACCACCAGAAAACCGGAAGTGGGGGTGTGGTTCAAAGTGGTAAAGCACTAGCCATGAACTGAAGAGCTAAGGGACAGTGCTCAAAGGCAGAGTTCAAGATCCATGACCGACAAAAAAAAAAAGAAAAAGTTATAGATTACCATGTTCCCTCTACATAATATACCCATGATATCTCCAAATGTGACATTAGCAACATTTTTTGTTTTTTCTTTTCTGTTAAAGCTTAGTTTAACTTTGTCCATAAAATCTTTTACATAAATCATAAAACATAGTAAAAATGTTTTTATTAACTACATATTTAAGTACAAGGTAATTTCTGTATAGCTTTGTCAATTACCAGATTAATTACACCATCTGGGTTACATTTACATATTAGGCACTCAATGAATAATTTACTCATAATAGTGTTTGGTTGATAAATGGAACACCTCAAGTCCTGTTGCTTTCCAAGATGTTTTTTATATAAAATTTTATTATAAAGGTGATGTACAGAATGGTTACATTTATATAAGTCAAGTATTGATTACATTTGTTTGTGTTTTTTTTAATAATCCCGTTTCAGTTCAAAGTGGGAATTTGAGTTTGCACATGAATTAAAGTGTTATGCCCAAATTACAAGAATTGATCAAAAAAGCATGTGTTTTGAGCCACTTGTCTTGGACTTAGAATGTGGGCCTTACTTCTTACTGCCTGTAAATAGTTGGGCCAATTGTTTATCATCTGAGTTTCCTTCACTATAAAATTGAATTACCTTGGTAGAACTAATAAGATGCACAAATAAATTTATTTTTTGTCAAATAATGCACTTGAGTGGCAGTTCTATAAATGTTACTAAGTAATGTTATCAGTGCCATTATCATTGCCTGTTATGGAAAAAAATGTTTCCACATTGGTTTTTCTCATTAAGTAACTTTGACCTACCCCAAATCTGGTACAGGTCATTATCATGCAACTGTGTTCTAAATCAGAAATATTCTATGCTGGTTTTCTTGTTAGTCATAAAGCTATTTTAATTGATATTGGTATTGTCAAGCACTGAAAATATGATTATAAGACAAATGGTAGTAAAGAGTTCATGTTCAACATTAATTTAAAGATATATATATATTTCCTTTAAAAAAACAAACTATTTTTAAAATATTAGATTGTTTGTGATTTGATGTCATGGTTACAATCACATCTCAGTTTGCCATCTGTTCTTGTCCAACATAAAAGATCCAGTTAGAGCCAAGATTACAAACAGACAATAAATGTTGTCTGGTCTTATATAAAGATATTCTCATATCGTAATAGTCACATAACAATGGTTGTAAAGTTAAACATATGAAAAACAATCACTATAATACCTATAGAATAATGAGCAAAGCCCCACTATTGTTTTAATAGACATAGAGAAGTTAATTGACAAAATCCAACATACTTTCAATGAAAAAAAAAAAAAAACTTTAGCAAAGTGGGAACAGAAGGGGACTAATCCAAACTGATGAAGTTCCTCTAGACAAAGCCCACAGCTACTATCATACATTGTGGTAAAAAGCTGAAAGCTTCCCAGGTAAGACCAAGAACCAGACACAGATGCCTACTTTATGCATTATTGTACTTAACTTCTATCCTAGGGCAATTGTAAAAGAGGAAGAACTAAAATACATCCAGATTGCAAAAGAAGAAGTGAAACTATATTATCAGATAACATTATCTCTTATATAGAAAATTATAAGAAATCCACTAAAACATTATTAGAACTAATAAATTAGTTAAGCAAGGTAAACAGATAAGTTATACTCCTATGTACTAGACAGGAGCAGTCTCAAAATGAAATTAAGAAGACAGTTCTATGCCTGGCTAGCAAACACGAGGCCCTGAGTTCAAATCTCAGTGCCGTAACAAAATTTTAGGAACAATTAACAAAGAAACTCCAATCTTGTGTTCATGGATTGGGGTGTCCAATACTGTTAAGATGGCAATACTTCTCCAAAGTGAACAAATTCTATGCATCCCCTTGCAGAATTCCAACTTAACTAACAAACTAACTCTAAATTTTTGTAAAATTTCAAGGGACCTAGAATAGCTACAATAATATTTTGGCAATATGGGGTTTGAATTCGAATAATTTTAAAAGAAGATTTCTTATTTCAAAACTGACTACCACATTATAATAAAGAAAATATTTCTGTGAATCCATAAAGACATGTATATCGATCAGTGAACTCAGGTAGCCCAGAAATAAACTTTTTCATTTGTGGTCAAATAGTTTTTAACAAGGATGCCAAGACTATTCACTGAAGAGGGCACAGTCTCTCTTTAATAGGTGGTGCACTGGGAAAACTGGATACCCACATGTAAAAGAATGAAGTTGGACCCTGACCTGATACCATATAAAATACTTAACTCGAAATGAATAAAAGACAAAACCAGGCACAATATACACGCCTGCAATCCCAGCACTCAAAAGCTGAGACAAAAATGGAAAGACTTGGAAAAAATTATATTAAGTGAAGTAAGCCAGGCCCAAAGAAATATAGGTCCCATGGTTTCCCTTGTTTGTAATGACTAGTACATGTCTAGGACAAGTAGAAAAGGTCAAAGGCTACATACATATGACCACATGAGATAATGTTAAGCAAAATGTACTCTAAGACAGGGACACAAGTGGTTTTTTTTCTTTCCTGCTAGTGTTTTCAATGCACTATGTGATTCTTTTGTTTCTTTTGTATGTTCTTCCCCCATGGAATAACCCCTGTGTTCTGCATTTTGCATATACATTTTTGTAATTTGGGGAGGGGAAGGAATATAGCAGAACGCTTAAATGGGGATGCAGGTTGACCCATTGTGACGACGACGATGAGATATACAGGACACCATGTTGAAAATGAACTTTACAATGGTGGGCTGGGGTGGGGGATGGGAGAAGCTGGGGAGGAGGGGAGGGAAGTGATGGTAGGGGGAAAACAAAGGAGGAGGTAACAGTGCTAGCTACGAAATGTACTCATTACCCTACTCATGTAACTGTAACCCCTCTGTACAACATTTTTACAATAAATTTTTTTTTTTAAAGAAGAAACTGAGACAAGAGGATTATGAGTTCAAGGCCAATCTGGGTTACATAACAAGACTGCTTTCCTTAAAAAAAAAAAAAAAAAAAAAGGCACCTGAACAAGACCTGAAACAAGAAAACATTTAGAAGAAAACACAGGGAAAAGCTTCACAACATTGAACTTTGCAATAATTTCTGGGATGTGATACCTAAAGGAATTCACAACAGAAGAAAAATAAATGGAATTTGGCTGGGAAGGTGGTGTGGTGGTAGAATGCTTGCCTAGCATACATGAAGCCCTGGATTCTATTCCTCAGTACCACATAAACAGAAAAAACCAGAAGTGGTGCTGTGGCTCAAGTGGTAGAGTGCTAGCCTTGAGTGAAAGAAGCTCAGGGACAGTGCCCAGGCTCTGAGTTCAAGCCCCATGACTGGCACAAAAAAAGTGGAATTTATAAAAATTAAAAGCTTTGTGTCAACAGAAGACAAGATCAGTAGAATAAGGCAATAACTGAATGAAGAAAGCATTTGGAAATTTTATATAATATGGAATTAAGGAAGGAGGGCTGTGACTCAAGTGGTACAGCACTAGTCGAGTAAAAGAGCCCAGGGACAGTGCCCATGCCCTGAGTTTAAGCCCCACAACTGACCAAAAAAAAATGGAATTAATGCTGTAATTATATAGAAAGCTAAATCCCTTGGTACAACTAATTAAGGATAATTAAAAATAAATAAGTAATAAAAATAAACTTCCTTAGGGAGATAAAATTAATTTTTATAAAGAAAATACTTCAACAACAAAAAACAAACAACTGAGTTCAAGAATTAAAGATAACTTAAATAGACATTTCTCTAAAGAGGATATATACAAATGGTCAATAGCCCCATGGAAATATGATCAATATCATTTGTCATTAAGGAAAAAGTAAATTAAATCACAGCACGTTACCACTTCATACCACTAGAATAGATAATAAAAGTAAATAAAGAAGGATGTGGGGAATAAGAAAGGGAGGGAAAACCAATGTTTGGTGCTGCTGGGGGCATAACTCAGTGTAGCCCCAGAAAAGAATCAGAACATCATCAAGATGCTGAATATAAAGAGAGTATATCTTGCAATCCACTAGTAGGTATGAAAGGCAAGAAAAGTAAAAGCATATGTAAATATAAAAAATTACCCAAACATTAATAACAATATTTTTCATAGCAACCAAAAATAGAAACAAGCCAAATGTGCATCATCTCTTAAATAAACAAAATGTGATGTATACATACAATGGATGATTGTTGAGACATTAAAAAAGGAAGTACTGATCCATGCAACAATATCAAAAAACTTTGAGATCATTATATTGAGTACAAGAAGTTAGTCATAGAAGGCCACATGCTGATTCCATTACATGGAATGTCCAGAACAAAGTGTATAGGGCTGAAGTTGTCATGGTTGTCAAGGGCTAATCTTAGGGCAGGAAGAGTGAATGCTAACATGTACAAGGTTAGGCAGTTTAGAGGGTGATGAATGTGTTTTTAAAAAAAAAAAACAGCTGGGCTGGGAAGGTGGCTCAGTGGTAGAGTGCTTGCCTTGCATGCCTGAGGCCCTGGGTTCGATTCCTCAGCACCACATAAGCAAAAAGAAAAAAGCCGGAAGTGGCGCTGTGGCTCAAGTGGTAGAGCGCTAGCCTTGAGCTGAAGAGCTGAGGGACAGTGCCCAGGCCCAGAGTTCAGGCCCCACGACCGGACCCAAAACACACACACACACACACACACACACACACACACACACACACACACACAAAACAGCTACAGTGATAATCACATGATTTTAAGTGTAAAATTGTACCTTCTATAAAGTAAGGGCAAGTCACATCTCAGTTATTAATTTTTCAATGTTTAAAAAACAAATAGTTCAGCAGCATTTTAACATGAAAACAATTAACTGAGACTACTTTGACATCTCAGTGGATTTGAAAACTAGTTTTTTTGTTTTTGTTTGTTTTATTTCCTATATTCATAATGCTTCTAGCATTTAATTAATGGGAGTTTCTCTCACCAACAACCAGCTCTCCAACTCTGCCAACAACGACTGTGTGTCTTATAATTCAGTTCTGACACTTTCTACTTGGAGAAAGTATGTTAGGGGCTGCATGTTAGGGATTTTGCCTCATAAGACCTCCCCCGGCCCCATACATACACTTCATAATCAGTCACTTGGCCTGTGGTGTTTGAGGACAAATTGGTTACAAATTGAAGGTTCTAATGACCCTTCTCAAGTTTGGTAAGTTACTATAATGACTGACAAACTCAAAGAAACACTTTATCACTTCATTGTAAAGGTCATAGATGAACAGGCAGGTGAAGAGATATGTAGGGAAAGGAAGGGCAGAGAGACCTCTCTCCAGATGTACCACTTTCCCAGTAACTGCATGGCTTCATTACCCTCAGAAACTCTATGGGCCCAGTTTAGGGAATTTTCTGTGAACATCATCACATACTTGTGAGCTATTATTACTCAATCTTCAGCCCTTTCCTCTCCCCAGAGAATGAAGGGCGGGACTGAAGTTGTAGGCTTCCAATCATAGGTTGACCCTTCTGGTTATCACGTTCCAACCCAGAGCTCTCCAGGAGCTCCCTGAGAGCTGCCTTTAGAACAAAAACCACTCCTGCCACTTAGGAAACTATAGCGCATTTAGAACAAAAGATATCCCAGACATTCCTATCACTCCATGAGAGCTTTGTAGCTCTGCACTAGGAACGAAATACTTATGCATTTTATTATGGCAGATGTTCTCTTCATGGAAAAACTGCAGAGGTAAGAAGAGCAGATATTGGGATTTTTTATCAGGGCCTTTTTCAAATTAGGAAACCTATTGCTGCAGTATGTAACTGAATGACATGGACATCTTATTTTGTCCCTGAATAAATAAAATATCATTTGGGATCTTTTTATTTAAAACATGTTTTTATTATGGTGGGCACCATACTAGAGAGTGCAAGTTACAGGTTATAGAAACAAAGCAAAAAGTTTCCATTGCCTGAAATGGTTTGTTATATGAGTAAGTTTCCCTATCTGACTCCTAAGATGAAAAGCTTCAGAATTCCTTCAAATGATGAATTCCTGGTGATGATTAAATGGCTAACTATTAAGAGCTGGCTATGTAGCAAACATTTACATTCATTTTCTTGTTTTATGATGGAGCTGTTTAGCAAGTCACTGAGCTGGGCTATGTCTCATTGTCTGTGTGGCTCCTAAGTATAGTTACTGTATTTCACTGTCCGTTTGTTTTACTGGAAAGTCCTCCCTGTAGGCATGGACATATAGCACCATAGATTCTAGCCACAACAAGGGAGCAAGGCCACAATATGGCCTGAGCATTTGGAGCCTTGAGTTCTGGTGTAACTTTGCCCCTTATGAACTGTGTGGCCTAGGGCAAGAAGCATAGTCTCTCACAGGCGTGGTTTACTGATCTGCAAAATCCAGACAGTTTGTTCCTTTATCCCCGTAGTTCCTTCTGCCTCAAGCATCAGCCTTAAGTCTTACCTCATTCACCCATCACTGAGAGACATCTGACTGCGAGAAACTAAAAAGAAGGAAACCTTCAAGCCACATCATGGGATGACTTCAGGGTCTGAGCTTCGGTGTCACACTGCTGTGACACTAATCTCAGTGTGGTGTGATGCTGAGCAAGTTCCTTAACCTGTGTTCCCAGCTTTGAAGAGGTTGCTAATAACTATAGTGCTTTGCTGCCTGTGTCAGTAGCACTGACAGGGAGCCTTGTGGGTTTGAGCACTGAGTGAGATCTACAGAGCTTAGTGCAAGTACTGGCTCACAGTAAGTACTGGGGTAGTTAGTATATATTGTTCATTCAGGTTATAATTTATTACTGAGTATCATAGTTATCAAATAGAGATTGGGCTCTGAAGCTCAGGTGTCTTGCCTAGGGTTGGGTTCTGGAGCTGCTTGTATCTACTACCTAGGCCATCCCTCAGGACATATAACCATTGACACCCAGAGTCCTCACCACTAACTTTTGAGTCAATGTCCCCAATACAAGACAACACATTATATAATTTACCTTATGAATTTAGGCTCAATTGAATTTCTCACCCAGAGTAAAAACTGAGTAAAAAAAATTCAATTGAGCCTAATAAGTAAATGATAGATAAATAATCACTGAGCAGTATCAAAATGGATAAATGATTAGTAAGAAGTACCACTACAATGGTTAATGTGCTATAAGAAAACCTTATTATATGGGCGTTTCCCAATGTGAGAGTACTTTTTGCTCTTTCAGTATTTATATTCTAACATTAAGCACATATAAAAATGTATTTACCAGATTGCTTATTACAGTAAATGCTTATACATTATTTATAATGGTCAAAATTACAAATGCAACACGTACTTCTAAAAAGTCATTAAAAGAAGAAATATTATAAGCCTAGTTTCAAAGTTGAGGGAATGTACATTGTAGTCTTCAGTTACCAAAAAATCTATGTGGCTAGGGCACTAGTGACTCACACCTGTAATCCTTACTACTCAGGAGGTTGAGATCTGAGGAGTGTAGTTTGAAACCAGCCTGGACAGGAAAAGCCATGAAATTCCTATCTCTGATTAACCACCCAAAGGAGAAAAACAAACAACAACAACAACAAAACAAACAAAAAACCAGAAGTGGAGCTGTGGCTCAAAGTTTTAGAACACTAGCTTTAAGCAAAAGGCTTGGTCGGGGACAGGACCCAAACCCTGAGTTCAAGTCCAAAACCATAAAAAAAAATTAATTATGTATTCTCTTAGCCTACTTTTTGTAAATATTGTGTATATCTATAGTAACATGAAATGTTACAACAAAAATACAATCTGAAATTATTTCTTCATGGATTATTGATTACTTACATTTTCTTCTTTCTGCCCTTCTTTATATTTCCTATATTTTCATAATAAGCACATATATATCTTTGGAAATTGGGATGCAAAAGTTGCGTCTTATGACAATTATGTCAAAATTTTTTCCCTTAAGGTTCTTTAGTCTAATAGAAAGTTTCATCTCAACTCTCGTCTAGACATATTAGTCTTTTTCTTCTGTAAGTACTGCCTTAGAAATAATGTGTTTCATTGATTTTTTGAACTCATCTTTTTCACGGAGGCTGAAGACAAGCCAAGCACTTTTGTTGCAAGATTGATTTTGTTACTGAAAACCAGTAACAGATAATGAGGAAAAAAAAAATCACCAGTCATCTAACCATTTTCTGAACCTATCACTTCCATGTTAAAAGCAATTTTCAGCTTTGCCTGAGATTTAGTGTTTTTAAGCCAACTCTGAACCTTTGAAAAGAAATCAATATCTTTCCCTCTGTGTCTTATTTTATGTAATTGGAAGCACATCATTAAAACTACAATTGAAAATCTAATATGTAACTTTAAAAAAAAGTAACTGTCTATAAAATGCACCCAACTTTAATCCATTAAAATAGATTCAAAAAATTTTTCTTTCTTTTCTGACTGTAACTTGAAATATTTTTCTAAACCAATACTGCAGTATTAAAAAAAATCCTGAGCTAAAACTGGACCCACTTTTTGAGCATGCAAAGAATCAGGTTTGTTCTCTGGGTGAAGTTTTGAGAGGTCATTTTTATCTATTTTTTAAAATGCTGTCACATGGGCATTACAAGAAAGTATGTACTAAAACTGTATGTACTAGACAGATATGTAAAGATAAACTTAAAATTATAAAAATTGTTTTCTGTACAGCAGCATTATGTTTTGTTATTCCAATTTGCATTTTTCACTAAGCTTATGAAGACTTCCAATGTCATTGCATAATAATTTACCTCACAGTCCATGTTTTTTCAGAAATTTGTCAGGTAAAACCCTAGATGTGGAATTGCTACACCAAAAGGTATGCATGCTTATAATTTGGATTTGTCTTCCAAGAAAGTTATGCTCCATTCCCTACCATCCAGTGAATGGAAATGAAAAATAAAGTTTATGGAACATGGCTGTGCAGCAGGATCTCCCAGTTTTGTTTTGTTTTTGTTGTTTGTTTGTTTGGTCATGGGTCTATGAACTCTGGGCCTGGGCACTGTCCCTGAGCTCCTCAGCTCAAGGTGTGCACTCTGCCACTTGAGCCACAGTGCCACTTCTGGTTTGCTGGTGGTTAACTGGAGATAAAAGTCTCATGGACTTTCCTGTCTAGGTTGGCTTTGAAATGCAATCCTCAGATCTCAGCCTCCTGAGTAGCTCACAGGCATGAGCCACCAGCTTTTGATAGGATTGAGTTTAAAATCATGATTGCAAAGTTGCTCAGCTGGCTTGGAGAGGAGGCACTTAATAAATTCAGGTTCCTAAAAGTAATAATCCTAACTCTCTAACCTCATCCTTATCCCCAAAGAAAAGAGATGTGTAGATTTATGCTAATTTATGCTAATTGTGGATATAAAGAAAAGGGGCATCATAAGGGGGAGTGTCTCAATGGGACAGCGTCAAGACACAGTGCCTGTGTCTCCTCTGTAGAAGATCCCTCAGAATGCTTAAGTATAAAGGAGGTTGTGTTTTTGGAGTCAGAACAGTATTTAAAATCTAGCTCTTAGTAGCAAGGGTGACTTCTTTCATCATTTTTGGACAGGGATACTTGCAGGGTAACCTGTTGCATGGGATTCTTTGTAAGAATTAAATGAGTCCTTAATGCAAATGACTAATACATAATGAAATGCAAGAGCTAGTTGAGAAAACTTTATGATCCAAGCCATGGGCATCTTGAAGGGTTAACTTGTCGCTTTTGTAGGAAAACTTGAGGTAATCAGTGTCATTTTAGTTAATAAATACAACGTACCACAATACCTTTTCCACCCATGTTCTGAAACTCTTAGCACCTTCCAACATGCAGCATTAGTCATATATTTTGCCTATTGTTGATCTGGTGACCTTTCCTGTTCTATATGAATGGAAAGTTTTGGTTCACTAAATCCCAACATTAGTGTAGCCTGGAACATAGTAGGCACTTGGTAAGTGAATGGATGATTTTCTACTTAATGTTTCTTGAGTCCATTCAGATGTACTGAGGGCTGGCCCCTGAACTCTGAGCATGCCCAAGATAGCTCCAGCTAAGCCTACGGCAACAGAGAGTAAGTACTAGGCCAGGAGCCAGAAGCTTCAGGTTCTCTCTTAGCTTTTGCCAATTTAAGCACTGACCTCCCCAAGCTGGATTCATGGACAAATCATGTAACAGCTTTATTCAAACTTCATATTTTAAAAAAAGGAACAATGCCTATCTCTGACAGAAGCAACAACTTCTGTTGTCTTATGTGGAGATTATATTAGATTTTCTAAAATAAAACATTAGATACTCATATGAAGAATAGCAAGAAAGACTAAGTAAGTGCTTTTACTTTCAATAAGGACCAAAAAGCCAAAAAGAAAAAAGAAAAATAAATGGAGCCTAGCAAGTTTTTCTGGACTCTGGGCCCAAGCTGAAGGCTCTTAGGTGTGATCAGGCTCTGAAGAGCATAGTTTTTCTAAGTGCTAACCTTTCAGGTAGGAGTTCTCTAAATGTACTAGTTGAACTGTTAAGGAAAAATACTCCAATTTAGAAGTGCATTCCGCAGATCCACTTGGTTATTTGAGGCATAGCCCTTAGGAATGAGTGCTTACAGACAAACTCATGGGCTGGTGATCACTGAGAAGACTTTCTGGGGATCCTTCAGTTGCTTCTCAGGGCAGCTTCTCAAAGGAGACTTTGCCTCAAGATGAGGTGATAAATCCACTTGAGACCCAAAGTCTGGGATACCTACATCTACCTTTTCTTCTTCATGAGCTACACATGTTTTCTAAGGTCTTCTGAAAAAATGAAGCTTCCTTCCTGGTTTTCTACAGTGATGCTCCATCTGGGTGAATATAGGCTCTGGCCATGGGGAATACCTTACAGTTTTTGAAATAAGGCATACTTTCTCTCATCCTTACTTTGTGTTCCAATCATGGCAGATTAAGTCTCTTGAAACCACCAACTTCACAAGCTCCTCTGACCTAGTTTGTTTCATTGCAAAGCACTGAGTGTGATAAGCATTTGGCACAGCCTATGATTCTTGTGGGAATGGTACAGAGACGGACAACAAGGTTGAAGGGGGCTGCTATGTGATATTACAATATATTTGCTTTGTGGGGACTATTGAAGGGTTAGAGAAATCCTGCATTTAGGAGGAAAGCCTGTTTAGCTTAAACCTAGTATTTATCCTTGATTATAAACCAAGGAATGAGGCTTTATACAAATTTGGTGTGATATGCTTGGAGATACTGATTTTTTAAATTTAATTATATTGTCAAGATGATGTACAGAGGATTGCAGTTACATATGTAAGGTAATTAGTACATTTCTTGATTTCTTAAAAACTCAAGCAAAAGAAAGCAAAGGACTGGTCTGAGTTGCTACATGCTACCATATAGTCATGATGACTGAAGAAGGGTCAAATCCTTACCTGTAAAGTCTAAAGAAGTCATTTTATTATATCATCTTAAGTAAAGAAGCACAAGGAATTGATTTATGCTAACTTCAACCTCCTGAGATGAATCTATAAGCCAGGATACAAGGTAGCAGTATGCTGAGTGATTAGGACATGAGCTCTGGAGTGAGATAGACCCTGCTTATCCAGCTCTCTGACTTACTACTGATGTGATATGAGTGATGATACTGTTGATCTCTCAAAGTAATCCACAGGAATCATTTAGTAGAGAAAGGTTTAATTTGAGCAGACACTGAGATTTTGAAGTTACTTTTTGTGGAGTGAACATGTCTAGGCTATGACATATCTTGAGACAGCCTATTCTCCTATAGATGAACTGTTACAAATGAGCAAATGGGAACTGAGCACACCAGTTACACATGACATGGATGATTGTATTAATCAGAATTTTTTTGGCAGTCCTGGAACTTGAACTCAGGGCCTGGGCATTGTCCCTGAGCTTCCTTTGCTCAAGGCTAGCACTCTACCACTTGAGTGACAGCACCACTTCTGGTTTTTCTGTTTTTGTGGTACTGAGGAATTGAACCCAGGGCTTTATGCATGCTAGGCAAGCACTCTACCACTAAGCCATATTCCTTGCCATGTCATCAGAACTTTGTTTTGAACTTTTTGTTACATTTAAGTAGTGGTACAAAGGAGTTACCATTTAACAAGGCAGTTTATGAATTTATCATTGGGACTTTTTTTTAAAGTGGTTTTGCAAGAGAAGATCCACAGATGCCATTGGGTCCTGTGAACTTTGCAGCACAAATGAGGAAGAAGGGTCAGGAAGCATAAGCTAATACACCTTGAGCCCATCACTGTGGCCATGTTGGAGATCAGGAGGCCAGAGGTATAATGTGCAGCTGAGCAGTAGTTATGGCATGGGAAAGGGACAAAGGAGATAAGGAAGAAGCAAGAATTAGAAGAAGGAGGAAATAACACCTTCTCGAAATGTACAGCTTAGGGAACAGAAATCATGTCCCAAGAAGATTTCTATGATGTTTCTTTATAGTCATGGTACAAATTCCCTGAGTATTCCTGCTTTGAGGAAGCCTGCATCAAAAAACTACATGTTTCAAGGCTCCTAGCCTTAATTTGTGTTTTTATTGAGTGTGATATCATGCTTGTATCGAGATACATGGGGCCAACTAGATTTATTAAGGTTACATTGACCAGGCTTGTTTTTCTTCTTTCATTCATTTTGTAAAGATCTCCTTTATTATTATTTACTACCAGGTTCTAGATTTATTGTTCACTGTAACAGCATGTGATTCACATCTCAAGATGCATTGCAGATTCAAATGTATCATCTTAACATCATTTTTGTTTTATTGCATTATCTCTTTTACATTAGACAAGTGATTGTTTTATAAGATCTGGGAGTCATTTTTATTTCCTGTACAAAGTACTGCATTTTGAAATCATGTCTAAGAGTTGATTACTTCTGGAAAGGGTTGTAACATGTGGCTAATTTTACATAAACTATCAGTAACCAAAAGCTGCCCACCATTAAGCCACTTAATTTTCAGGAAATCTAGTCACTTTCTAAACGATTCAGAAAGTTGGAGAGCAAGGTTATGTTGACTAGATTTGGGCATCTGCCTTATTTTTAATTTTTTAAACACTGCTCAGTGAGAACCAAATATAGTTCTGCATATGTTTGGTTGTTTGGTCCAAGAGAGTTAAAATGCATCGAATAAATTCCTTACCTTCTTGACATTTATAATCAAAGAAAAGTGATCATTTAGATATTATAGATTTTATGATGAAGACAAAGTAAGAACTTTTGTCTGGAATATGTTCGAAACAAACCAGACTTATATCAATGAAGAAACTTAAAGCTTTCTCTCCACAGTATTTTTTTTTATTGTGAAAATACTGTATGGAGAGGTTACAATTACATGGGCAAGATAATGAGTACACTTCTTATCAAGCATTGTTGCTACCTCCTTTGTTTCCCTTCCTATCCCTTCCCATCCCCGCCACTCCCCCACCCCCGGCCAAAGTTGAAAAGTTCGTTTTTCGACATAATGACTTGTACATCTCATTGTTGCAATGGGTCCACTTGTATCCCTATTTAAACTATTTGTTTTTTCCCTTCCCCTCCACAAATTATACCAACAGCAAATACAGTGAAAACAGCCGTTATACCATGGGGGAAGGACATACATAGCAACAAAGAAATCATCTTATAAAGATGTTAGAAACAATTACATGAAAGAAAAACATTTGAATACTTATCTTGGGGTTCATTTCACCTAACATCAACTTATCTGACCTTTTCTGCTTGACTCATACTAGTTATTGCATATACTAGTTATACTAGTATACTAGTATATGCATATACTAATTATTGCAAATAAGAGAAACCATGGGACTTATGTTACTTTGGGCCTGGCTTATTTCACTTAATATAATTTTTTCCAAGTCTTTCCATTTCCTAACAAATGGGGCAATGTCATTCTTTCTGATGGAGGCATAGAATTCCATTGTGTATATATACCACATTTTCTTGATCCATTCATCTACTGAGGGGCATCTGGGTTGGTTCCGTATCTTAGCTATGGTAAATAATGCTGCAATAAATATAGCTGTGCTGGTAACTTTAGTGTGGTCTTGTTTGTGATCATTTGGGTAAATGCCCAAAAGTGGGATTGCTGGGTCATAGGGGAGCTCTATGTAGAGTCTTTTGAGGAACCTCCATACTGCTTTCCAAAGTGGTTGAACAAGTTTACACTCCCACCAACAATACAGTAAGGTTCCCTTCTGTCCACATCCCCTCCAGCATCTGTTGTTATTAGAGTTCTTGATTATAGCCATTCTAACTGAGGTGAGGTGATATTTCAATGTTGTTTTGATTTGCATTTCTTTTATGGCTAGGGAGGTTGAGCATTTCTTCATGTGTCTATTGGCCATCCTTCTTTCTTCTTCAGAGAAGTTTCTCTTTAAGTCTTTAGCCCACTTAATTATTGGGCAGTTGTTTCTTTGAGGATTTGTTGTTGGGGGATTTAATTTTTTGAGTTCCAGGTATATTTTAGATATGAGACCTTTGTCCTTTGTATGTCTAGTGAAGATCTTCTCCCAATCTATGGGCTTTCTATTGATCTTGCTAGCTATGTCCTTTGCCATGCAGAAGTTCTGCAATTTCATGCAATCCTATTTGTCCAACATTTCTTTTACTTGTTGTGTTTCAGGGTCTCTATTAAGAAAATTTCGGCCTGTGCAAAGGAGACCTAGGGTTTCTTCTATTCCATCCTGTTATGTTTTCAGAGTGTCTGCTTTGACTCCCAGGTCTTTGATCCATTTGGAGTTGATTCTGGTGCAGGGTGATATATAAGGATCTAGCTTTAGTTTTCTACAAGTAGTTAACCAATTTTGCCAACACCTTTTACTGAAGAGGCTGTCTTTCTTCCATTCTATTTTTTTTTAGCTCCCTTATCTAAGATTAGATGGCTATAGGTCTGTAGGTTCATTTCTGGGTTTTCAATTCTATTCCATTGGTCCTGCAGTTTGTTCTTGTGCCAGTACCAAGCTGTTTTGATTACTATGGCTTTGTAGTAGAGTTTGAAATTTGGTATTGATATTCCTCCAGCACTGTTCTTTCTGTTGAGGATTGTTTTTGCTCTTCGGGGTCTTTTATTGTTCCATATGAATTTTTGGATTGCCTCTTCTATTTCCTTGAAGAATGAGGTTGGATTATTTTTTTTTTATTTATTTTTTTGTCGGTTGTGGGGCTTGAACTCTGGGCCTGGGCGCTGTCCCTCAGCTCTTCAGCTCAAGGCGAGCGCTCTACCACTTGAGCTACAGCGCCACTTCCGGTTTTCTGGTGGTTTATTGGAGATAGGAGTCTCACGGTCTCTCCTGCCCGGGCTGGCTGTGAACCGCGATCCTCAGATCTCAGCCTCCTGAGTAGCTAGGATTACAGGCGTGAGCCACCAGCGCCCGGCGAGGTTGGATTATTGATAGGTATCACATTGAATTTGTAGATAGCCTTAGGAAGTATTGCCATTTTCACAGTGTTGATCCTTCCAATCCAGGAGCATTGGAGGTTTTGCCACTTTCTAAGTTCTGTTTTGATTTCTTTTTTCAGGTTTTTTAAAAAGTTTTGTGTCCACAATATTTTTTTGTTTTGACATAGACTCTTGCTATACAGCCAAGAAGTGCCTGAAACTTGCTCTTTAGCCCAGACTGGCCTCCAAATCTTATTCTTTCTACCTCAGCCTTATGGGTACTGGGATTACAGACAGGTGCTATCATGCCTTCTTCACAGTTCTTGAGTTATTTGTTTGTTTGTTTTAAAGCACTGGAGTTTGAACTCATGGCCTAGTGTTTTCTAAACTGATACAAAACCACTGAGCCGAGGTTCCAGACCTGTTTTTCATGATTATTTTTAGAATAGGGTTGCACATTTTGCCTATACATGTACCCAAGCCATAGTCCACTTAATTTTAGACTTCCCTTCTTTGCCAAGATAACAGGTGCATGTTACTAGGTCCAGCTTCCCTCCATGGAGATAATCTCATGGACTTTTCTTCCTGGGATGGTGTACCACTATGATCCTCCCAATCCCAGCCAAGCAGTAAGGGTCTCACAAACTTTTCTGTTTGGCTGGCCTTGAAGTGTGATCTTCATGTTGTCAACTTACCAGGTAAGTATGAGCCACTGGTATCCAGCTTCCCATTTTTTTAATGTACTGAAAGTATTTCTTTTTTTAAAAGGGGGGCGGAGCTCACTTAATGAAGTGGCAGATAGTATCAAGAACTTTTGCCTGTGCAGTTGCAGAGGCAATTGCACTGCTTAGGAGAGGCTGAGTTGAGAAGATAGCATCAAAGTCCAGGCCATCAACAGAGGTGTCCTACCAACATTGTGATAGTGATGTTTTGGATGTGGGGGAAGGTAGAGGACAAACTCAGGGATGATGAGATCAGAGCTCAGTGATTCCAAGATGGAGCCATTTAGAGTGATGCTTCCAAAGATTTCTGCAATGGAAATACAGAAAGAGTCTAGAAATACTGGGATCTAGAGGCTAAGCAAGTTCTTCTATGAGATTTATTGTCTCCTGATCACAGGTGAGTGGTGAGAAATAGAATGCCATCAGAAGACAGTGTGCTTTATTTTAGCCAAGGGCCACTCCTGTGGCAGTATGGAAAGTGTGAAGGAGACCTCCAAGGAGGATCAGCAGGGAAGGGAAAATGTACACTGGAGAACAAGGGCAGTTTGGACCCCAGGGCAGTGTGTCCTGAAAAGATTCCAAGGATACTAGTCACACAGAATGATGTCATAGACATTGTATAATGTGTGGCTCAGGGAACACTGTTGGTTAAGCTGCAGGAAGAGAATGTGATGTGAATCTGTGACATTTCTCTTAACTTATGTGACTACAAAACTAGTTTCCTTTCCAAATACCAGTTTTTGAAGATCATACTTTAGAAAAAGTCTGTTCATCATAACTTTTTCCAAGTTGGTTGACCAAATGTGTAAGTGAATAAATGAACCATAGGCAAGAAGTTAAGAGGCAGACTGGGAGGATGTCAAAGTAAAGAGAAAATCATGCTGACATTTCTAATTAAGGGAATCAGTTTGAGCCTAGGAATCTCTGTCTTTGATACTTCTCTCTGTTGGACCGACCACCTTCTTTCCTCCATCTTCCTTCTACCTCTTGTTACTTGTTTTAAACCAGAGTGAAATTTATGTAGTCAGACATATCATATGCCCTACTCTCTTCATAGGCGATTTTGTTATGCAAACTCCCAAATGGTCCTCAGTGAAATCAGTCTTTGGGGATGTAACTGGCAGTACGTATCACATTTTGACACCTGATGTACAGAAGTCCTAGGGTATTCCTACATCTTCTATATGCTTACAACAAATATGCATACACACAGGAACACCCTTCTTTCCTCTTCTATTTCAATTGTCTGCCCCCAAGTCCACCCTCATTTCTTTTCATTCTGATGGTGAAGAAGGAAGAAAAGGGAACAAAGTGTCTTAGTGAGCTGGCTGGAGAATGATGTGCTACATCAATGCGGCTTCTGAAAAGAGAAAACTGAACCCTAGCCTCTGCCTCACAGGAGAGGACAGGGTTGTGGATAGAGAAGACAAACCTCAGAATGGTCTCCATAACAAAGAAGGTAGTGTTGAACTATTTACCAAGCAAAGGATCTGGCTAAGTAACAAGGCTTTGAATGACTCCATTGTCAAGTATACCAACTTTGGTATAACCATGATTTTTACTGTTTTTTTTTTTTTTCAGAACGCCAACCAGGAAGCTCAATGGCAAATTCCAGTGCCCTCCCTTCAAGTTCAGCTGGCATCAGCAAGGAACTGATTGATCTGCAGCCCCTCATTCAGTTCCCAGAGGAAGTCGCCAGCATCCTGACAGAGCAGGAGCAGAATATTTACCGAAAGGTCCTGCCTGTTGACTACCTTTGCTTCTTAACTCGAGACTTGGGTACCCAGGAATCCCAGAGATCCCTGCCTTGCCTTAAAGCTTCCATCTCAGCATCAATTCTCACCTCTCAAAGTGGAGAGCACAATGCCCTTGAAGACCTCGTGATGAGATTTAATGAGGTAAGGATGTTTCTGTATTTGAATCCCCATCAGTGATTTTTTAAAGCATTTTTTTATCTCAGATTTGTCTTCTATTGATATCCCACTCATCTACCTGACTCACCACTTCCACAATGGCTGTTTTTCTTCCCAGATAATAAGATCAATACCCCCACTGTCTTCCTACTTCTCATTGTCTTCCACCTGCCCATAAGCCTGATGAATTTTAGCTCCATTCCTTGCTGAGTCTACATATCCTCCTCCCTTTCATCAGTCAGACTTTCAATCCCATGGATGCTTTTGAGACCTGTGTCAAAGTTGTGTGTTGTGGCAACATGACCCCTGGCCATATCTACCTATCCTACTTCCTCTTCCACTCTCAGGACTCTGGCATTCCTGATCAGAAATGTAAAGCCCATTACACCTGGGATTGCACATATGAGGAGCCATAGGGCAATTCACTGCAGGGCATGAATCACCCCATTCCTCTCTCCCATAGATGTCCTCATCTCACAAAACTGCTCCAAAGCCTGAGATCAAGCCAGAAGCCCGTTCTGAAGAGAACAGGTGTGGCTGGAGACTGGGAATGCTTAGGATGAAGCTTGTATATAGGTTTTAGGGACTCAGTGGGAGACACAAAGGCAATTATTGGCATCTCTTTTGTCTCAAGGTAAAAAGGAAGGCCAGAAAGGAGAGGCAGGTCTTCATGCATGGTGTGATCAGGGCATACTGTGCTCAAGTTTAAGGGACCCTTTTTTCCATAGTACATTCCTATACACAGACTTCTCTGTTCGCATTGTATATGTTTTAGATATTTTTATTTTTCCTTTGAATATTAAATCACAAATTTTATGTGGATTTTGTTGGTTGTTGCTTGGTTGAACTCTCCAAATAGAGAAGTTTCTTATTTGTAAACTATCAAGCTTAAAGGACTCTTCCATTCTGGGTCATGTGCGTCTCTGATTAACAGAAAATCAACCTTGGTCACATTTATCCTTTCTAGCTTTGTAGCTCACTTTGCAGACTCCTTAGCTTGTCAGTGAAGACCCTGGTGGTGGCAGCAAATGCCAGTGACTAGTAAAAACGGCCAGGTGGATGCGGAGAGTATTAGAGGCTGAGCCAGGTAGCTTTCTGTCTAGACGTGCCCTCCCCCAACACTAGTCCCCAGGGAGAGGTCTGGCATCCATCTAGCACTATTGTGCTGGCTCTTTTACAGGTGCCACTTTCTAGCTTCCCAAGGGGGACAGACATTGTCCTGAGCCCCATCCTGCCAATGGGGGAGCTGAGATGTTAGAAGATAGCTATTTCTCCCCTGTGGATCATTAATTCGCTATGGGTGAGAGCCAACCCCACATAGTGAGATCCCAGAACTGGGTTTTGCACCCTTGCGATATCATCTCTCACTTGCCTCAGGCTGGTATCAGCTACAGCTGCAGTTCCTTCTTCATCCCAAACAGTAAGACAGAGCCCCCCCCAGGTTCACAGAAGAGCTGGCAAACAATACCACCGCAGAGGTGTAATTTAAAAAATGTTTCCTGATGTTCTTGATTGTCTTTACAGATGGAAAAGAATAAAAAGACTGGAAAAGATGAGAGCTCCCATAAACTGAGTGATTTTACTAGTAGATTTTTACTGTATTTCATGAATTATTTTAAGCTTCCAGATCTACTCACTCTTATATCTTTAGGACCCTATTCTTGTCCGTTTTTTTAAAAATTTCCTAATTTGGCCTGAGCCTACAAATTACTTGCCAAAACTTTTAAAATCTAGTTTTAAATTAAACTTGGATTTCTTCCACTCAGTGCTATAACCTTGGGAATCAAAGAGGAAGCAATGATTTCACTGATTCAGAGCTAAGGATGGTATTACCCACATCTGGATCGAGGCATGTTTTGGACCATCTCTGAAAATAGTTTAGCTAAGCAACTTCAGAACATAAACAAGATTTCTGGGAAACACTTAGACTACTTAAGAGAACTGTGTGTTTCAAGTATTCTCAAGATCTATTTTCCTAAAAATTATGGGCATACTGATTAAAAAATCAGTCTTCTATAATCATTACAGGCAGATTCCAAAGAAGCACCGCTGGAGAGCAAAAGGATAGCTAAATTCTATTTGCTGTACATACCATCAGGTAGAAACACTGCGTGACATTAAAAGAGAATTAATAAATTCAGATTTCCTCTCATTGAGTGTGGCCTTGCCTCCATATTAGCATGGCTTTCCATACTACCAAGGCATATGGTTTAGTTACTATTATTTTATCAATAGAAATTCCCTGTTTTTTCATATTTGTATTGTGATTATGCAAGGTAATAACATCAAGGGAAGCTGGGTAAAGAATATGCAGGAACTCTATTTTTGGAACTTTTCTGTAAATCTACAATAACTTCAGAATAATCCTGGCTTGGTTGTAATGCCTATAATCCCAACATTTAGAAAGCTGAGGCAAGAAGATTTTTAAGCCAGTCTTGTCTCTGTAACAAGACTCTGTCTTTTTTTAAAAATCGATACTTAATGTAAAATAAAAAAGTTTTAAAACAAAGCAAAGGATTTCAGAGTCTATATTACTTGTCCAGTCACATAGAAGCTGAGGAGATACCCGAACCCAGACCTGTCATTCTTCAGAGAGCTATCATTTCTCACCCAATTAGCTCCCTATTTGTTAAATAATCAAGTTCAACTTTGTCATAAACCTGAATTGCTGGTTTAGGGTTTTAATTAGCCTTGGTCTTCTTCCTTTTTTCTTTTTCTTCTTTTTTCCCTGAACTCTTCTGTGCATTTTTCCTTTCTCCAATTTTGAAGTCAAATTTCCTATTATTTAGACTAGGCCAGCTCTCCCTCATTCATTCTTTAATTCACTTGAGATGTATTTATTGCATACCAACAATGCTCTAGCCTTCATGTCTTTTTTTCTTCAATCATTAAAAAGAAAAAAAATAACAACTTTGATTGTTGGAATAAGATAACATTATTAACCCTTTTGGTAAAAATTAGAGACATAAATACATTTTCCTCAAAGAGAAGGAAAGACCTGTTCTTCAAATCATTCTAAGGAGCTAAGGAGAGGGAAGAGACCTGGAGTGCTGTTGGAGGAGTGCTTGTCACTGAGGGAAAAAGCAGATGCTTTGTTCCCATGTCCTATCACTTGGACTCATGCATTCAGCACTTTGCTGAAGCAGAGCAGCTTGGTGGCTGTGCTGTAAGGGAAGTAAATAACAGCGTGCAGCTGCCAGGCATGAACACAAACAACTACCAAAAAAGGCAGAACAATGAGATGAACAATGAGAGTGGCACAGACAGTGCAGGCAGAGGCATTGAGGACTTTGCCGGGCTCTGGAGTTTAAGGCTAGGCCTTAGGGTCTGGGAGGTGTATCTGGAGTGTGGGCAGGGAGCAGGGGTGGGTGGGGAGGGAGATCATGCGGGTAGGGGACACACCAAGCAATTTTGTCACATGCAAATCTCCTCCCAGTTTAGGAGGTAGCTTGCTGCTAGTCAGTAGCAGAACATAACCCTGAGTGAGTTTTCCCATCTTCTAACAAGTCCTTATTTGATGACTTATCTGTAATGAGGGGCACGGGAAGAAAATTCCTGGTGCCTTTTGTGCAGCATTGTATAACATTTGTTCTTAGGAAAGTACGGTTAAAATGCATTTCAAAGTGCAACAGTAAAATAACAGAAAAGGTTTAGCTGATAGGAAGGCAGACCAGGTGCTAAATCATTGGCAATCGGTTTGGATTGTGGCTAGAAAGCATGTGTCTCCCCATTCCTTCTCCTGCCTTGGAGAATGAGGTACACACTCAACCACCTTCAATGGGCCGTTCCCATGTCTCTCTGAAAATACCCAGAAGCCTGTGGGAAGGGTTGGTCCTCCAGCAGGTGGGAGTCAGATCTGCACTAGGAGTAGGAGCAGGCCCAGTTTGTGGCTCAGTTTGAGAAACAGATCTTTCTGGGCCCTCTTAATCTGGACCTGTCTCTGTAGTTGTATTGTTTACAGAAAGCTTCAACAAGCCAGTTTCTCTCTCTCCATTCTCACTGAGCAGCCAATTATAGCCCACGCACGAAGTCTCAAATCACGTTCTTTCAGTGTCTTTTTCTTCCTCGGTCCAGCTTCTTCTACCTTGAGCACACAGTCCCTTTGATATTATTTTTTTATTCCTTATACAATAAATTCCTGAGCCATTTATCTTTTCCAGAAGAGATGCTAAGGCTTTTTCCCTCTTTGTATTTTCTCTACCAAAGATACCACATGTAGTGGAGAAGAGAAGTGAGGTAAATTGAGAGTGAAGTTCATGTTTACTTCTTGGGTATCCTTGCTTTATTTTCTCCAGAAGCACCACGATGGAACATGGTTGGGAGGTGAGGGAGGATTCTAGGTCACAGCCTGTAGTCCTCAAACCTCAGGCCTCCTTAATACTGACTCTGCCCTGTATTATTGACCCCCTGAGGATCGGAGGTCTCCACCATCTGTGTCTACAAGCTGGTTCTTGGGGTCTGTTATCCAAGTGAGGTTTTGGCTTCACGACCTTCACCTTCCATACCATGCTGCCATGCCCTCTTCTTCGTCACAGGTAATTGATATCTCTGGCTGGCTAGTCACTTTGAGTTTCAAGAGGCCAATGGCACATCCATTTTTCCTATGGCCTAAAAGGACAGTTTTTGCTTGTCAAGTAGTTCTTGGCATGATCATTTGCATTTGTCTGGGTTCTTTGTTTCTCACCAGAATAGGTGATGACCCCTAGACGGAGGTCCACAGTAACACAGGGACCCTAGAATTCTCCGCAGGACTTCCGCCTGGCTCTGAGCCCTGTGTATCTCTCTCACACTTCGTTCAGTGTGTGTAGTCAAAGCTTTGTTTTTTTAACCAACCTACTTCTCAGCCACACAGATGTGGGTAGGCCAAGATGAAACTCCATTATCTCTTACTGCTTCCATCTGGTAGATTTTACCAGATCTCCCTTCATCAGTTTTGAGGTCATTTGTCTCTAAAGAATGCCAAGGTACTTCACTCTCTGAGAAATAACAAATAGACCATCTGGCCAGAGAAAAACCATTTAAACCGGCTCCTTCCTGCCAGGATTTCTTATATACTTCCTAAATGGTGACAGTCAACTGGCATATTTCAGCATCTAGAAATCTGGGTGCTGAAAGATGAGGACAGAATTTCTGCACAGAAAGCAGAAAGCAGCATGTGATAAGGGTCCAGGTGAGGCATTGACCTTGTGTCCAAATATGTTCCTTCACTTGAAATGTTTTGGAAAAAACTACTGGTTTTGAACTTATATATTCAATCATGTTAAGAAAATGTTTCTCATCAAAGCTTCTTTTTCTTTCTCTTTTTATAAAAGCAGACAGCAAATGCAAGTCTGTTGAGGCTTCTGTGCAAAATTTCTTCCTTAAAGGGGAGCTGTCGTGGGGCAGAGTACTGGTGAAGCCCCTTGGGGCCGAGGGGAGGAAAATGTCAACTCCCTTTGGGAAATTTCATTTCTCTTTGACAAAAAGCATGTCTCCCCAGAGGCATGTCTGAAAGCAAATATTATATTCTTTCACCCAGATCATTTCATTACATATCTTGTACTAACAGACATTTTACTCTAGAAATTTCTGGTTAAATAAAATATAGTAGGCTTCGCTGGGCATGGTGCCAGGCACCACCTGTAGTCCCAGCTACTCAGGAAGTTGGGTCAGGAAGTTCATTTGAGCCTATGAGTTCAAAGCCAGCCTGAGACCCCATCTCAAAAGAAAGAAAAAAGGTACAGTAGACATCGGCACCACAGAGACTCAGCTATGCAGCAGAACATTTTAGGAACATGCAAATCATGGTTGATGGTTGTTGGCAAACAGCACCCCTAGACTCTCCTCCTCTCCGCACAGTAATATTTAGTAGATGGCAGGTGAGAAATAAGAGAGGCATGATGGCACATCATCATTCAGGGGCAGCTCTGGAGGCCAGCTGCCTGGGTTCTAATCCACCATTCCCAGCTGTCTAACCTGGAGCCAGACACCTAATCCCTCATCTTTAAATGAGGTAATGTGTTAGCTTTACATCCCAGTGACCAAATACCTGAGCAATGCAACTTCAGAGAGGAAGATTTATTTTGGCTCAGGTTTCAGAGGGTTCAGTCCATGGTCACTTGGCTCTGTGATTCTGGGCCTGCTGTAAAGGAGTATAGCAAGGTGGCGGGAGCATGTACAGGGGCAGTTTGCCCCATGATTTAAGATGGGAGAGAAAATGCTGACTTCATGGGTCCTATCCTTTCCCCACCTTTTTTAAATAAGTTTTTTTTATTGTGAAAATGCTGTACAGAGGGGTTACAGTTACATGAGCAAGGTAATGAGTACATTTCTTATCAAACATTGTTGCCTCTTCCTTTGTTTTTCCCCTACCATCCCTTCTCTCCCACCTCCACAACTACACTCCTCTTCCACCCACCCTCCCCGCCTAAATGGTAAAGTTAGTTTTTCAAGTGTCTTGTACATCTCATTGTTGCAATGGGTCCACCTGTATCCCTATTTCAACAATTTGTTTTTTTCCCTTCCCCTCCCCAAATTATACCAACATCAAATACAGTGAAAACAGGGGTTATACCGTGGGGGAAGGACATACAAAACAACAAAAAAGTCACATGGTACCTATCCCCACTTTTATTCTATCCAGGCCCCCAGACTGTGGTGTGGTGCTGCTCATATTCAGGGCAGATCGTCTCTTCATTAATCCTTTCTGGAAAGGCCCTCACACACATTCAGAGGTGTTCTTTACTAATCTCAGGGACTTCTCATATCAATCAAATTGACAGTCAAGATTAAACAGCACAGGTAGTAGCTGCCTGAGGTGTGTTAGATGAGTATTCAGGGATATGACATATGTAAAATGCTTAACAGAAAACAAAGATGGTAATAGTTTGATGTTAGTTACAAGGAAATCCACTAAAGTAACTGCATTTTCAGAATAATTCATGATAAAAAAGTTTCCATTATAATTGTGTTAACATAGTCGCCAACCACTTAACAGGTAAGGAGACCAAAGTACAGACAAGCTAAGTGATGGGTAATTTCAGAGCTAGAATATGAACCCAGGTGTTCTGGGTTCTAGAACCATGTGCTTGGATCTTCTACTGGGTACTATTGAGTGAAATGCTGAAGGAGCTTTATGCCTTGGTTCTCTCACTCTGAATGAAACCTGTTTTTTACAATTAGACTCAAATGCCTTTTTATGATTTCAACAACTAGTGACTTTCATTTTTACTTCAACCCTTTTCCTCTCCTCCTGATGTTGAGAATGTGGAATCTCCTTGGTATTGAGAGACTGGTCCTTGAAATGAGAGGGCCTTTTGGAAGCCTATTTTATTCCATGTAAAGCAGCCATTGGGTTAACACTTCCGTCTTGAGACTGGTAGAAAGAACAACTGGTTCTAATGGAAACTGGCTAATTGCCAAATAAGAATTTTAACATATACAAGCTTTATTTTTTGTTAGTAAAGGTTTTTCTTAGGTTTTTATTGTAAAAAATAGTGTACAGAGGGGTTACAATGACATGAGTAAGGTAATGAGTACATTTCCTATTGAGCATTGTTACCTCCTCCTTTGTTTTTCCCCTACCATTTTCTATTATCATCATCACTATTGTTTATCAGAAGTAGTTAATATAACAAAGAGCCTCTCAAGGACCATGCCCTTGGATGTCAGATACTTTAAACTGAAAGAGTTAGCTGGTGAACACCCTGATCAGGTGTCTTCTCTCTGAGATTAAGATTTTGAGCTTCTCCTCAGAACTACATTAGCTGACCCTATTAGGATGTTTAACACAGCTCTTGGAAAAACCACTGTCTCAGAGATCTTTACGGCACATGTAAGTGCCAAGGAAGAATATATTTATGTTTTGCCAGGGATCTGCATTCACCCAAATGATTTAAACAATCATAAATCCAGCTGCCTTCTCAATACCTCCCACTGGGCTTGGTATCTTTTTTTTTTTCTTTTCTTACCAATGTGGGTCCTAAATGCTGCTTTGTGTACAGGGATTTGGCACAAAATAAGACTTTAAAAAATCTTACCCTCTCAGAGCTTATGCCTTATCGTCTAAAAAGCATCTCAAAGATGACATTTTAGAGCTATCTCCTTCTGCCTGCCCAATTTGCACAGCACCCAGAATCTTCCTAACCTAACACTGCCGTCTTTCCCACTTAGCTAACAGCTTCAATATATTCCTAGGTGCTCAGGTCAACAACCTAGGAATCATCCTTGATTTACTCTCTTTTCCCCAAACTCCAGACATCCAAACAATCAGCAAGACCCGTTCATTTTTCCTACAAAATAACATCCTGAATTGGACTACCCTCCCACTTCACATGCCACCATCTTGGTTGAAGCCAGCCCTCACTGCCTGATATCTGTACTGTATTCATACCAATGTACCCTGTAGTCCATTCTCCAGTGAGCAACCAGAGTGCTATTTTATAGACATGAAAGCTACCTACCTCCCTTGTTGGAAGTTCCCCCAGTGGCTCAACACTACATGAGTTTGCTGCTGCCTGCCTCTCTGGCCTAACATTACACTGCCCACCCATCTTTCTGGCTCGGTTCCAGCCACACAGACTTGACCTTTATTCTCTTCCATGAACATGCCAGGCTAATTTTATCCCCCAGGATAGTTTTCTCTCCTAAGTACTTTCTGTTCCCAGCACCTGACATCTTTCCTGGTTCCTACCAAAGCTGCTGCCTTCTCTTGATCATATCTTAGCTTGAAAGTCAGAGAAGCCCATTTACTTGTTTATTTTTTTCCTGTCTACTTAGACTAGAAATTTGTTTCTAGCCCTATCGTTGGTTATTTGCATAGTGCCAGCCATATAGTAGATGCTCAGTATGTAAGTATAGAATGAATGAGCAATGCTAAATGTTGGCATCAATGATCTATTGAATTTGGTCCTTTCAGAAATGTTAAGAAAAGCTGGGGACTGGTGGCTCATGCCTATAATCCTAGGTACTCAAAGGGCTGATATCTGAGTACCACGGTTCGAAGCCAGCACAGGCAAGAGAGTTTGTGAAAACCTTATCTCCAATTAAGTACTAAAAAATCTGGAAGTGGAACTGTGGCTCAAGTGATAGGCAGTGCTAGCTTTCAGCAAAAAAGCTTAGGGACAGTGCCCAGGCCCTGAGTTTAAGCCTTAGGACCAGCACCAAAAAAAAAAAAAAAAAAAAAAGAAAGAAAGAAAAGAAAAAGAAACGTTAAGAAAAACAGCGCAGGAAATGCATGCCTGTAATCCTCACCTACTCAGGAAGCTGAGGTGAATGGATCACAAGTTTAAAGCCAGCTTGGACTGCATAATGAAACTCTATCTCAGATTAATAATCAACCAATAGAAAAAGAAATACAAAAAAACCCTAAGACACATTACTTTGTTCAAAGATTTTACAATCTGGTTCAGAGAAAATAACATAAAATACCTTATTAAAATGCTCAAGAGGTTGGGAACAATGCCAAGCACTATGGATTGTGTGAGAGATCAGAGTTCAAGAAGTAGATTAGTGGGAAGAGGACAGTTCTGTGGTGAGGTCTGGGATGAAAGGGTTCTGTCAGTTTCTGTGGTGAGATACGGAGAAAGCAAGTGATATAAACTGATTACAGCTTCGTATTTCTCACATATAAAATGGGATAATTTCAACCAACTTCATGTTGGTTGCTGGTTTAGCAAGCACAATGAAAGTTCTCAGTAAATGGAAATAGTGTGATTGTTGCCAAATTAGAGACCCAGAGTATCTGTGTCATGAGCAGAGAGCTCTCACACAGGCGCATACCCCTTAAGGATGTGTGAAGGCTACAGAGCTTTGGGAGTGGGGGGAACTGTGCTTTCCCAGGCACTGTTAGGAATATCTGCATCAGTGAGTGTGCGAGCTAAGGTATTACATTCCCGTCACTCACCAAATGTAGGAATCACCGTCTTGTAGCTTCTTACCCAAGTTCTGTTAAAAACTTGCAAACACACCCTTTACCGTTTCTTCACAGTTCAGCAAATCCATTATCACAAGGCCTTTAAAATACTTTCTTAAGCCAAAAGAAAATCTTCTTCCTTATAGTCGACTGAACCTTAATTTGGGGGCTGTCAAATCTATCAGCCTAATTTTGAATCTTAAATAGTATTGAATTTGCTGCCATTCTTTGTGTTTTTAAAAAAAAAATATTCAGGTTTGAAAAATAGGTGTATTTTTGAGTTGTTGGTAAGAAAGTCAAAACACATAGGAATTAGTAGAAAACCTTCTGGCATAGCTCTAGAGACTCATCAGGTTGGCTTGAGCCATAGGTTCCTCTCTTTGCAAAATATTTTTAACCTAGAATTGAATCTCCTTTATTCTACAAACACCCGACTAATGTTTCTCCATTTTTGTCTTTAGGCATAACTTGAGATACTCATGAAATGCCTTCCTAAAATTATGCTGTATAATAAATGAGCAAGTGAAATTATCAAGAATGGTTCAATTTGACAACTAACAACTTGAGACTTACTCTCTGGCTCATTCATCCCTTCTATAGGAATAATTCAACACTGATATCTACAGCCTCAATCTAGTATTATCTCCCACTGCCTAGAGGACATCCACTTAAAGACCTTACCTTATGCGTACTGTAAAACCTATATATTTCAAACTATTTCCCCTTACAAGATGATAAAAATGATTATTATAATAATAGTATTCACAACAGTAGAGCAAGTACCATTTCCTAAACATTGCCTTTGTGCCAGATACACTATCCTAAGCAAAGAACTGGCTATCTTACTAGAACTTTCCAGTAACCTGTAAGCAAACTATCTTAGTCCCTTCACAGTTAGGAAAAGTAATTTTGTTAATCAAGGAAGTAATTTGGTTAAATGTGTTGCTAATAACTAATTAAGAGGGCTCAAGACTTGAGCCCTTGATTGTCTGAAACAAAGGATGTGTTCTTGATTACCTTTGATGGATCTTGGGACTGTCTGAATAATGTTACCAACATCTCTATTTATTTTAAAGACTATCTGGAAATCCTAAATTCAGTCTTGACCCTTGCCTTTCCCTCAGTCTTCCTATCCAACCAGCATCTGACCTCTAGGGATTCTTCTTTCTCCTAAACATTGTGAAGTTGTTCCACTCATTTATTCTCACCATCATGCTAAATCAGACTTCTGGTCACCTCCTGTGGTTTACTTCCACCCTCTTCTGATGGATCTTTATTCCCAACACTCATCTTTAATCCTGGCAGGTACCCATCAGTGGCTGTGGGTACCTAAGGAAGGGGAAAAGAATGTAGAGGTGCAGATGTCCCCAAAACTCTAGACTGTGTTTCATTCCAGGGCCATTCTGCAAGTTCTCTTTCCTAATGATGTGCATACTATTTTAGTGTCTGCATAAATAATGAAGTGTGCTGAAAAGGAATGAAATGGGTGCTTGAGTGAGGCTGATGGGATCTGAATCATGGGATTACAGTCAGCCATGTGCTAGGGCAGGAGGGTCCTAGAAGTCACGGTCCTTAGCATCTATCCTGCTCTGATCTGCAGCAGAATGCTCCTCCTTTCCCTGTCCCTGCTCTACCTCCCCAGGGCTTATGGACAGGCTGCTTTGGCAGACAGAGGCCTTAAGGCCAGGACTCACTTCCTCTTCTACAACAGGGTTCCCAAAGCCCTGCTCAGCTGTGAGTATAAACCCCTAGGCACTCCATGGGCAAGTGTTTTTGTGAACTGGTGCATTCTGGGAGACATAACAAATAGGGACATAACAAATAATATGTGAAAACCCATGATGAAAACATCAACATAGTTAACTTTTCCCAACATGTGGCTTATGTATTAGGCCAGGGGATTGTTTCTCCAAAGAATGTATACTAGCACTCCACAAAACTCAATACCTGGAGATGCTACTATCCTCATTAGCTGTCAAATTAATCATTCTGAGTTACTAAAATTCTGGATTCCTAAAATCACTCTAAAAAACCAGTATTTCATGTTCCCATTTTTTGACTCATGACATCTCATGACAAGGATCCATCTTGCAACAGATGCAGGATTACACATAAAGTAATACAATAAAGAGTTAGGGCTTTGTAGGTCAAAGCCCCAGCTGAGGCTCTGTGTGGCTGTGTAATATTGGGCAAATGATGTGGACTTCCTAAATTTCTGTTTTCTTATTTGCAAAATAAAGCACTGATTCCCATCATTTGTGGTCTTGTGAAAGCTACATGTGATAAGGAATGAACAGTGTTTGCTATGGTGCCTGGTGCCAGGCATAAAACCCACTGCAGCTCCATCATTCATTTCTCCATTACCACTTCAAGGATTAAGTTTGGTAATATTCATTGCCATGGTGGGTAATAAAAGGCTCTACTGAAAAAAAGAACATGAACACTACATGAGAATCAGTTGGTATATGTGATGAGGAAAATTCAAAGAGGAAAATTCACAAGATGACTGTCACATTATCCTGAGCCAAGTTGAGATGTGCATAGTTCACAATGGCAAATGGATCCCAGATGCATGTCATAGCATTATTCTCACCCCAACTGGGTTTGCCTGAGTGTTGTATCCTAAGTCCACATTTGCAGAAGGATTTTTTGCAGACTAAAGTAGAGAAGATTAAAAAAAAAACAAGTAAACAAAACCCATGGTACAGAACAGGAGTTAAAGAAACTGGAGCTCTTTTGGCTACATTAGAGATTTTTTTAAGGTGGTCAGGATAGGTACATTTCAGTATTTGAAGGATTTCCATGAAAATAAAGTGAGTTATGTTTTTTTGTGTGTGAACTGGAAGACGAAGCCAGATTTGGTTATTTTGTTAGAACAGGAAATGGTAGTTGCTCTACTGTTGTGGATATTAGTGTTATGAAAATGATGGAAGTGAGCTCCTTATAAAGAGAGACATTTTACAGAAAGCCTGGCTGAATGGCTGACTGCAAAGCTAGGAAGAAACTTATGGTTTGGGTTGAGAGTTTGACCTAGCTCAAACCAAATCCATCCCACCACCTGGTCTCGCACATTTTTACAAGCCGACAACTGTTACTATATTTTTGAAATCAAAAGAAGGATAATGTTTTGTGGTAGGTGAAAATGATAGGAAACCATGTCCAGTGTCCATAAATAAAAGTGTATTCAAACCACTCTGCTATGCTCATTTGTTCCCATGTCATCTATACTACATGGCAGAGGAGTTGAGCAAAGACCAAATGTTTCTCAAAGCATAAACCCTTTTTCATGTGGCCTTTCAAAGACAGTTTGCCAGCTCCTGATTAAGGCCATACAGTTTTTTTTTAATTTAATTTAATTTTATTTGTGAACTTACTGTACAGAGGAGTTACAATTACATGGACAGGATAATGCGTACATTTCTTACTTTTGGTTGTTTTTTTTTTTTTTTTTTTTTTAACAATTGGAAGATTCTGTGAGGGAGAAAAGTTGTTGCCTGAGATGAAGGTGGGAAGGTGAGGATCATTAGGAAATTATCACCTGTAGCCTGCAGGGAGGGAAAACAACAAGGGTGCAGTGGTAGGAAAAGGTAGAAAGTGAATGAGAACATGTTTATTTGAGAAGGTGAAGCAAAGGTGCAAATCTAGGTGGTAGCTCAGCAAACCAGCACAGGATAGGGTAGATACCTTGGGGATAGAAAGGTGTAAGTATAAGTTTGTTGCAGAAGAGAAATAAAAGTTTTTTTTCATTCTTGCCAAATCCAATGGTATTCATAGTATCTGTTTTATTTTACAACCCAGTTAAATATATCTGTTGTCATATCTCTCAGCAAGAGGGGCTTTTCTAAATGTTCTTGTTTATGAACGTGCAGAAGATTTTTTTTTTGCACAGAGAGTCATGCTTTTGTTGGCCAAAGAAACTGAGCACTTGCTGATTTCTGGCAATTCTAACAAAAATACTAAAGTGTATTTATACGCTGGGGGCCAAAACGAATTTCAAAATGACATTGTTCAGATCCATAATCAGCCAGCTTTCCTCTCCTGCCTCCACCTGGTTTAACAACTTTGTCAAATCCTGTCTTCCAAGCCCTACTTGTGCGAGTAAGTTAACTAACACTCTACTGTCATATAAACATAAGGCAGGTTTCCTTGTTGCAGTTCCTGGCAGCTCACTCACTAACCAATAGATGAGATAAGCAGGCTTAATCCACAGAAAGTGTGCTATGAAATTGTCTTTATTTTCTTCATCTTACAGAGTGATTTTATCAGCATCTTGTAACAAGCACAAAAACATTACTTCTCACTGTTTTAAAGTATAATGGCATTGACCATTTGTTAGGAAATGGAAAAACTTGGAAAAAATTATATTAAGTGAAGTAAGCCAGGCCCAAAGAAACATAGGTCCCATGGTTTCCCTTATTTGTAATATCTAGTATATGTATGAGTCAAGCGGAAAAGATCAGATAATGTGATGTCAGGAAAATGAACCCTTAGATATGTATTTTAATATTTTTTTCTTTCATGCATGTGTTTCTAACGCATTTATAAGATTATCTCTTTGTTGCTTTGTATGTCCCTCCCCCACAGTATAACCCCTGCTTTCACTATATTTGATGTCAGTATAACTTGTGGAGGAGATGGGGAAAAACCAGTTGTTTAAGGATACAGGTGGACCTGTTGCAACAATGAGAAGTACAAGTTGTCATGTCCAAAACGAGCTTTACAACGTCGGTGCGGGGGGGGGGGGGTGAAGGAGAAGGATTGGGATTGGGGGGGAGGGGGGAGGCTGGGAAGGGATGTGAAGGGTAAACAAAGGAGGAGGCTGCAATGCTTGGTAAGTAATGTAGGCATTATCCTGCCCATGTAATTGTAACTCCTCTGTACAGTATGTTCACAAATAAAATTAAATTAAATTAAAAAAAAAAAGTATAATGGCGTTGAAACTCCAGCTTTGAGCCAGAGGCAGGAACTTAGTTACTGTTCTTATTCCAGACAAGGTGAGAGAATCTCTTAGGTGGTCTTATACAAGTTCACATTTTATTATTTGTACCAATAAGACAAGGAAATATTCTGGGACTACAATTCCACATAGACCCAAATAGCCTATTTTGGCTTATGAGTTTGTCATCCTTTCCAGGGGGGCTGGGATTGTATGGCAATTTTTTTTTTTTGGTCAGTCCTCAGGCCTGAAGTGTGGGCCTGGGCACTGTCCCTCAGCTCTTCAGCTCAAGGCTAGCGCTCTACCACTTTGAGCCAGAGTGCCACTTCAGGCTTTTTTGTTGTTGTTTATGTGGTGCTGAGGAATCAAACCCAGGGCCTCATGCATGCAAGGCAAGCACTCTACCACTGAGCCACCTTCCCAGCCCCTGTATGGCAATTATTAACAAACAATTGCATTTATTTATTTCATTTCACATTTGTTCTTCATCCTACTGGCAATACTGCTCGTAATTTTTTTAGTAGGTTTTCATGGCAGACCAAGTAGTGTCCATGCATTTTAGTTACATTAAGGGATTAAGTCCACAATGTACCTGTCCTGTTGTCTCCCACAGTCATCCCTTCATGCTTACCCCTTTCACATCTGTCAGCCTTATGACTCATTGTTGTACTTATTGTCTGTGTTTCCAGAGAACACCATTGATTGACACAGCACACCAAACCACAGCCTTGGATAAAAATGCTTGCTGTGAGATTTGAATTTAAAATCCCAGAGCCACCATCTTGTCTACTAGATAACTCTGTTTTCTATTTTGTTCCTCTGTCTCCTCCTGTATAACTGGTGTGAATAATACCACCTAATATCAAGTGATGTTGCAAGAATTAAAGGAGTGTTGGGGGGGATGTGTTTAAATAAGCTCAGAGTTAAGCACTTATTAAAAAAAAAAAAAACAAAAAACCAATGATAGCCAGTAAGTACATCTAGAAAACTTAACAGTTTCTGGCCACTTACTTTTCAAATAGATAAGAAAGTGTGCTGCTTTCTCCAGGTTTGGGTGAGCATGTCCTATAGTGTTTGCACAGGATGAAATCACACTTCTCAGAACCTGTCTTCATTGTTAAGTAATGCATGACTGTGATGCTGCTGTGGTTTGAGTGTGGTTTGATGTGTCTACCTGGGTTCATGTATTGAAATATAACCACTTCTGTGAGGTATTAAGAAGATAGAAACTTAATAAGATTGCAGTATTCCAAGGTTGGAGCTAATAAGGATACGATAGATCATCAGGGCCAACTCCCAAGGATCAACAGCTGATGATTTTATAGAGGGAAATGCATGCGCACACGCGCGCGCGCGCACACACACACACACACACACACACACACACACACACACGCAATCTGAATGGCCATGTAGTTCCAACTGCCCTTAAACTCACTATATAGCCCACACTGACCTTGAATTTGTAATCCTTACTGCCTTCATTTCCTAAATAGTGGAATTGCAGGTGTGCACCAACACAACTGGCACCACAATTGATTTTAGAATATGCTCACCATTCTAAAAATAAACCTCATATTGATTAACAATCATTCCTCATTTCTCACTGAAAAATGTTTCCCCTTTCTGTCTCTCAATTCTCACTGATAAACATCTCATTTCTGTCCCTATAAATTTCCTATTTCAAACATTTTTGTCCTTTTTAATCTGGCTTTTCACTTGTATAAGTTTTCAAGATTCAGCCATGTTGTAGCAAGAATACCTGTCTGTTTATGGCTGAATAAGATTTCATTGTGTGATTCTGCCATATTATTTACTTGTTCATCAGATCATAGACACTTGTGTTACTTCTGCTTTTGTTATGATGAGTAGTAGCAACATTTGGATAAAATATTTACATTTACATATATTTTTCACTTCTCTTCGTATATACCTAGAAATGGAATTCCTGGGTCAAATGATAAGTCAAAGCTTAGCATCCTGAGGAATTACAGAAATATATTGAAGAGTGGCTGTTCCATTTTCATTCCCTCTTTCCAGTTGTGTTTGAGGGTTCTGATTTCTCCACATTCTTGAGCAATTGCAGTTGTCTATTGTTTTAAGTCTAGCCATCCTAGCAGATGTGAAGGGGTACTTCAGGGTTCCAATTCTATTTCCCTCATGAACAATGATGCTGAGCCTCTTTTCATGGACATGTATTTGTATATCTTTTAGGATAAATCTTATGCAATTTTTTTTCTGGAAATATTTCGGAGAAGGAAACACAATATTAAGATACTGTCTTGCCAGTCACCGGTGGCTCACGCCTGTAATCCTAGCTACTCAGGAGATGGAGGTCTGAGGACCACGGTTTGAAGCCAGCCCAGACAGGAAAAGTCTGTGAGACTCTTATCTCCAATTAATCACAAAAAGCCAGAAATGGAGCTTTGACTCAAGTAGTAAAACACTAGCCTCAGGGACAGAGCTCAGGGACAGTGCCCAGGCCTTGAATTCCAGCCCTAGTACTGGCACACATACAAACAAAAACAAAAGATAGGGTTCCATCATGGCTAGTTTGGTTACTGCCCTTCTAAATTCTCGAGTATGTGTGTCCCAGGTAAGCAGCCATGAGCGCTCTACTTCCAAGTGTGGACAGAAAGAGAGGCCAGAACTTAGGATTCCCACAGTGTCTGGGAAAGACAGAAAATATGTTTTCTAGACACATATTTTTTAAATATCTGTGTGCTGGTCCTAAGGGTTGAACTTGGGGCTTAGGTGCTGCTGTCTCTGAGCTTCTTTTGCTTAAGGCCAGCACTCTACCACTTGAGCCACAGCATCATTTCTAGCTTCTTTTTGGTAGTTTTTATTGGAGATAAATGTCTCATAGACATTCCTGCCCAGACTGGCTTTGAATCATGACAGACCTCAGCCTCTCAAGTAGCTGGGATTACAAATGTGAGCTACCAGTGCCAGCCTAGACAATTTTTTTGTTGTTCTTGTTGGTCGTGGGGCTTGAACTCTGGGCCTGGGCACTGTCCCTGCACTCTTCAGCTCAAGGCGAGCGCTCTACCTCTTGAGCCACAGCACCACTTCCAGTTTTCTAGTGGTTTATTGGAGATAAGAGTCTCACGGACTTTCTTGCCCGGGCTGGCTTTGAACTGCGATCCTCAGATCTCAGCCTCCTGAGTAGCTAGGATTACAGCCATGAGCCACAGGCACCCGGCTAGACAAATATTTTAAACTTAGTTTTAAACTTCTCAAGTAAGAAAACTAGACTTTGAATGTAAAAGATAAGCATTTAATTCTTAATTCTATTTCATGGCTATGAACAGGTTGCTTATTAGCTAACTTGACATCTTAGAATCTTTCTTTCTATCCATTCCCCATTTTCACCCATTTTCTTCTCATTTTAAAACTGAAGTATAGTATGAAATTCACCCTTTAGGGCATATATTTGAGTTTTTAAATTATATTTTTACTATCTTTAAGTAGTAGTATAATGGGGTTATTGAATTCAGACTAAGACAGATTGTATAACCACTCTTAAGGTAGAGAATATTTCTTCCATTCCAAAAGTTCCCTTTGTTCCTTTGTGGCCAATCCTCCTTCCTCAAACCTGTAGGAATTACTGATCCAACTTTTTTATCCTTTGTCTTTTCCATAATGTCATATGAGTAAAATCTGACAGCAGACTTTTTTTCAGTTAGCATGATATGTTGGAAGTTCATCAGCATTCCCACGTGCATCAGGAATTTGTTCAGAGTAGTATTCCAGTATACAGAACTACCATAGTGTCTCCACCTATGAGTTGGAGGGCATTTGAGTTGTTTTTAGTTTGTTGTTGGTGGTTGTTTGTTTTTATTTTGCAACGAAACTATTAGAAATGCTCAAACAGATGAATGTATATTTTCATTTCTCTTAAGTAAAGGTTAAACTGTTCTTGCAAGATGGCCATTTCATTTGACTTTCCTACCATCACATGGCCCACATGAGTGCGAGTGACACCAGCACTTGCTGCTGTCATAGTTCTCAGTTTCTCTGTCTATAAGTGGGATAGCAGTTCCTACCTTACTTTGAGAACTGCAGCATTCTAAACTCAAGTAACAAATGTCTGTGACAACGCTTTTTCCTGCTTATATGTAAAATTTGTTTCCCCCTAAAATCTTGGCAAAGTGAGTTCTAACAAATCAAAAATAGCAAGAGGTTTTATCTTCAACACATTCTGGAGTTTGTTTTGGCTCCTGGTTTTGAACTTTTCACAGAAACAGATAAATGATCAAGATGTAAATCATCAAATGAGAAAAATGCAGAGAAAAATGACCCTGTGTGATGGAAGGCAGCCCGAATGGGGAGTGAACACAACAGACAGGGAGATGTGCTGGAGACAATGCATGCAGCCTAGCCAGGGAGTCCCTAGGGTAAGACATATTGGACATCTGTGGAATAATACAGGGTCCGGTATCCAGCCTGCCCCACTGTGGTGGGAGGATGTGTATGTGTGTAAGAAAACTGACAAAGTATCCATTTCAGATTTTCTCAGTTTGGGGATTTGCTTTTTTTCCACCATAGAACCAGAAAGATGAAATGAACAAGAAAGCCAAAATTATCTTCTTGGCATGAGAATGAACTAATATTTAGTGTATTACAGAGATGGTTACCTATAGAAATATCTATGCATCTAAAGATTTATATCAATGGTTATCTATAGACATATCTATAGATAAGTATGTATTCTCAGGTTAGTATACTGTGTGTGTGTGTGTGTGTGTGTGTGTGTGTGTGTGTGTGTGTGTGTCTCAAGGCATAGAAGCAGCTGACATTCTAGGAGCAATGAGCACACATAACCCCTAAATCTTTTGTTTCTAATACTATTCCCAGAAAAAGAAGGTCAGGGTATCTTAGAGAAATGAATTGGTCTAGACTGAAAGAGAAAATATGTTTGCTGAGCTCAGAGCATCTGGGCAGGAGTTGTGGGACAGTGAGAAAGTACTCAGACAGGAAGAGGGTGGCAGAGCATGTCACAGAGACCCAGGAGCCAACTCAAAGGGCTCCCAGTCATCAAAGCTCAAGCAATTTAAGTAAAGGACTGTTTATAGATCATAGCTCAAAGTTCAAAATACACATTCATGAATGTATACTGACTCATATGGTTGAACAACTAAACAGGAGAGCCGGGTACCAATGGCTTACTCTTATAAACCTATCTACTCAAGTGGTTGAGATCTGCTTGTTCAGACAAATCCAAGAGAATCTTATTTCCCAAAAAAATGACAGAGTTCAAGTGGTAAGTCCCAGCCTAGCAAACCACCTGAGCAAGCATAAGGCCCTGTACTCAAAACACTATTCTGACCCAAAACAAATACAAAGAAAAATAAAAAGAACAAATACGGGATTCCAGGTATATAGGAATTAGGAATTTATGTACTTGTCTTCATATTATTCTATAAACCTAAAAGTTTTTTAAAAGAAGAAATTTAAATTTAAAAAGCTATCTCCTTTTACAAAAAGTAAAGATGAATAGAAAGGTCTAAGTATTCTTTACTTATTCAGAACGCTTGGTGCCCTGAAAAAAATCTTCTGAGGAATTTCGGTCTCATCTTGACAAAATTTTCAGTCTCATCTTGACATAATCACCCCACACACACCCCCACACACCCCTGCCAGTTACTGGGGCTTGAACTCCAGGCCTGGGTGCTGTCCTTAAGCTACTTTTGCTCAAGGCTAGTCCTCTACACTTAAGCCAGAGCTCCACTTCCAGCTTTTTCTGTGATTAATTGGAGGTAAGAGTCTCGAAGAAAGCCAGATACTGGTGGCTTATGCTTGTAATCCTAGCTACTCAGGAGGCTGAGATCTGAGGCTAGATCTTCAAAGCCAGTCTGGGCTGGAATGGTGGGGAGACTCTTATCTCCAATTAACCATCATCAAAAAAGAAAAAGAACAGGAGTGGCGCTGTGGCTCAAAGTGGTAAAGTGCTAAACTTGAGAGAAAACGCTCAGGGACAGTGCCTAGGCCCTGAGTTCAAGTTCTACAATCAACAAAAACACGTGTTAAAAACTTCCCCGGCTAGCTTTGAACCGCAATTCTCTGATCTCAACCTCCTGAGTAGCTAGGATTACAGGTGCCCAGAGACATAATCTTTTAAATGTTGCATGGCTTTGAATTATTTGAGGCTCAAGTGAAACATTTATAAAGGTTTTATCTTATTGCTACTCATTGATATAACCAAAGAAAAAGGTAACTGTAGATATTTTCAGAGCATTTCATTGCTAAAACATAAAAGAAATAAGGAGAAAAATGACACAAACAAACAGATATTCATCCAGAATATCAGATGCAAAATAAAAGACCACTTTTTCTGCCAGAATAAAGATAAAATGCTGCTATACTTGGTGGTACATGACTATCATGCAAAAGGAGCATGAGTTTGAGGCCAGCCTGGTCTCCATAGCAAGACCCTAACTCAAATGAAAAGAAGACAAAGTCTAGCTTGACTTCAGCTTGTTATTCTATATGTTGTTTAGTTTTTCTTTTCATATTAATGAATGAGAGCAAGAAAGATCTTATACTTCTTGCCAGTGTTAAAAAAATGGTATTTGTTTAATATGACCACCATGTGTAGAATGTGTCTATAAAAAAACATCTGGGCCATTTAGCTCCATAAGTCAAGATGTTTAACACCAAGAAAAACTCCCATCTTCATTTTATCAACTTCATTTATTTCTGCCTGCAAGCAACCTTCCTTCCCCTGTCCACCGATATTAAGTCTTTCATTGCTTTCTAGTGAGCATCCTGTAACAAAAAGTTTCTGGCAAAACATTCTGCATTCAGATCCAGAGCAGTCTGAGCCATGACCTTTACCTCTACCTCCCCACAGAAGCTTACACTCCCCCTCTAGTCACTGGGGTCCAGCTGCCAGCCACTCCTCTGCCTCAGTATTATATTCTAGTGCTCTGTGCCACATCTGTTGACTATTTATAACTTGGTAACAGTGTGAGGAAGCCCTTGGCTACAGGCTGTGGAGGTGGAACAGAGGTTAACAGTTCCAGGTGTGGTGTTCATTCTCTGATTTGTTTCCTCCTGGTGGAAGGAAATCTGGCTCATCACAAGTCCATGTAAGAGCTTGCCTCTGTAAACCACCTGACCCCAGGGAGTCTAAATCTGTCCTCTGCTGACTTTATCCAATACCTGTTAAGTACTTTCCCTAAGCACTGGGCTCTCCCAGATTTTTTTTCTGAAATACTTGCCTAGTTACTTGTTAAGTAAAATTGTTAGGGTCAGGCTAGGCATGGTACTTTGTGTCTATAAACACAGAATTTGGGAGTACTGGGTAGTGGAAAGGCAGGAATCCTCAGATTTGGGTGTGAAAGCTCTCACTAACCAGCTGTTTATGGCTTTTAGCAAAGGGATCCTCCCTGCCCCTTGTTTTCTTTACCTGTAAATTATAAAATGGACTGTAAATTATAAAATGGACTGTTTGTGAATCTGATTTATATTTCCTCCTACTTGCAAAAGAAAGGAAATTATTTGAGGGAGCTTTAAAAAATGCTAGAATAACAAAGACTAGAACTATGCAAGCAGAAAATACTTAGAAATAGATGCCATTTACTGAAAAGTTGATCAGAGCTTCGTGGCAGCCGTATCAAAGGGAAAAGAAGTAAAATGGTGGAGGAGTAGCGAGAGAAAAAAAAGAGGAAGGAGAAAAAGTAGGCTTAGAATCAGCAGCAAATCCAATAGGACAATGCAGGCTCTCTCCTAGTACCCAGGAGGATTGTCTGGTATGTAGAAATGGATCTTGTCTACAAGAGCAGTTATGTGGACAAAACATTTTCAGAAACAGTCTACCTTGGGCATATTTTATACTGGACCATAATATAGGATGCAATTCAAAAGCATGGCTGTGAAAGATGTGCTGTGGTGAGCTAAAGTAATCTTCTCCAGGTGTGTTGCTCACATTCTTCCCTGACACACAGGGAATCTACGGAATGAATGCCTGGCAGGACTTTAGTGAGTCCTTCTGGAGTTCCAATTTTCTCAGCCAAGCTTGCAAAACATGTAACACTCTACAGCCAGTTGAACACTGACATTCCTGACAAGTCCTTTTATATACAAAACTAATTCACATTGTGAAAGTCTCTTCCCTTTTACCACCTGTTTGGTCCTTGTGGATTCTCGCTTTCTACCTGCCAAGAGAGCCAAGAAACTATCATAATAATGAGGGAAGGAGGGAGAAAATTTTATCTCCTACTATATAAAATGCTGTATTGTTGGATTTCTTCTTTTTTAACAACCATAATATATTAGTTTCAAGGATAGTGCTTAAACCATAGACCTGGTGAGGGCAAGAAGGAGAAAGAGAATGAAGATAAAAGGACTATTGCATGCAAAAGAATTTGGAAAGGCCTGTTTAACAAAAAGAATAAAGTGATATGCATGAAGCCTAGGTCAGTCCCATCACTTAGATCATATTTAACAAGTACTTGTTTATTGACTTCAAGAAGTGAAGAAAAAAAAAGGAATATGGAAAAGTGGCTCAGCTGGCAAGGCTACAAGTGGATCTGAAGATACAACTTACCATTGGACCACCTCATCTAGGAAATAAATGTACTTACTGTGTCTCTTTTAAACCTCTTTGCTGTGAATTGGGCAGCATCCTGACACCCTTTCCAAGATGAGCAGCCCCAACTGCTCCCTCCATAGGCTCATCCACCAGCCAGAATTACATGTGAGAGACAGGCTGCCAAAATCAGTTCTTCTGATCCAGCATTATTGGAAACAAGTGCTCCATCCTGTCACTAGTTGGCCAGCATTTGTGGTTGCTTCTTGAGGCCACAGCCGTATTATCATCCATTTGTTCATTCAATCATTGATCCAAAGGTGTCAAGTGCCACGCATTACTCTAGACTCTGAGGATCTTACAGTAAATAAACAAACAAAAATCTCTACCCTCATAGAGCTTACTTTCGAGTTAGAAGGAATGACAAGGCAGGCTAAGAAAATAAATAGATTGATGAGTGCTGTAAAGGAAGGGGCTGGGAGGACCATGATGGAGACTCCTGGTAGATCCCAACCTGACCAGTTGATGAAGATTCTAAACACCAGTGCTGCAAAGGGTCTCCATCATGTGCCCTCCATCCGGTGTTCTGGGTGATGCAGTGAACAGAATCCAGCTTCATCCTGTGTACTCCTGCAGTGCCAATCCATAATCACAAATCTAGACATGAGGAGACATCCGACAGACCCAGGCTGAGGGCCATCCACAGAAAGCAAGGTCCGTGGGCTTTGAAATCACACAAGGACATGGAAGTGAGGGGATAACAAAAGAGGGAATAGAAAACAAAATGCAAAGCATAATACCCATGCCAGAAGCAACAGAATCAGTCATTAGAAGTGTGGATGTTCTACCCAGGAGCCAATAAATGAGACACAGCCTGCGTTTTTATCGAGTCAATTCCTATGCATGTTTAAGGCCTGCAATGTCCCAAACAGAGTTTCCCAAACACAAGGCTTTAACCAGAATACTTCAGAAAAATGTTTTGTAAGAACACTGCCTACTCTCCACCCTATTAGCATCTATTTAATTAGATGCTAAATGGTAGAGTCTACAATTGAGCATTTTTACAAAACTTTGCTGAGTGCTTTTGAAAGTGAGCTACATTTAAGAGTCACTGGTTGCTAACTGGCATGGTCATTTGTGTAAGTGGTCAAAGCCAGTTCATTCCATTTGGACTTCAGAATACAGATTGTAGAACCAAGCTAATCCCTAGTACCAACTCCTCCTCCAAGCACCAAACTGTGGCCCCAAACTAATGCTTTAATGTAGGGTTGAAATGTAAGTAAATATTTCTGCTCACATTTCAAGAGGTTTTTAGAACATTTAAGTGGATTTGAAAAATACTTTTTAAAGTATTTGTTTGTACAAACATCATGCTCTTTCCAGTCCTTGTTTGGCAGAGAGTTTAATCAGATTTAACATGGTGAGTGTTCTTTGTAAGGTTGTAGGTTTCTTTACTTTCAGGGCATGTAAACCAGGACATCTGGGTTTTATCATTAAACTATTAAAACACATCCAGTATTTTTAGGAAATTTAGATCAGAGTTAATATGTATAGGTATTAGACGTATTTGATAGGAGACTGGAGTTAAGAAAAAAATAAATAAACATACCAATTTTGTTTCAGAAAAGATATTTGACTAAAACATCTAAGCATTGGCTATGTTATCTAGCACTTAGAAAAATGGGAGAAAAAAAGAAATCTGAACTTTTCTTAAAAACACTAATTTTCAAATATTCATGTTATATACTCTCTTTAGCATCAAAAGGATACTTTTTATCTCATTAGCATCTGTCAATTTGCCTATCGTACCTTAAGGACACTAAAAGTATTATTTTTACCCAGCCTGGAGCTGTATAAAGTTGACATATTCCATGCATGACTGTAGGAACTTGTACTATCCAGAAAAGAGACCAAGGAGGAACTAAATAACAGGACAGAAAGAGAATGTAATAAGACTTAAAATATTGTTTCCAAGTCAAAGAAACACCACATGAACTAAAGCACCATATTTGGAAATCATTGAATATGTGATTATTAATATTAGAAAAATTGCCTGCACTTTCTGCCATGCTACAGGCGTACACAGCACTTCTACCATATAGATGTTACTCACAGGCTTGCTTTAAAGTGAAAGCATAGAAAAGGGACTTAAGTAGCCTTATTATACAGTTAGTAAATGGTAGAGCTGAGACTTGAAGCCAGACAGCCAGAAGCTCTCCCCTCAGCATCTTATACAGAATATTTGTCTAGGTAGCATACCCAAAACATGATATTTTGTCATTTTGGTTTGGTATCTCTCCCTCTCTTCTTCTCCCTCCCCCTTCCTTTCCTCTTTCCCTCCTTCCCTTCCCTTTCTTCCTTTCTTTTTCCTCTTTTTTTGATATAAAATGCTATCACTATTACTTCAGTGATGTTTCTTACTATTCAGTTTCTGTTATCTAATCCCCAGGCACTTGCCAACTAAATATTTCTTAAAGTGATTTCTTGAACCAAATATGAAAACTGTCTTTACCCATCTAAGGATAATGTTTATCCTTTCTTTACAGGAAAAACAAGGCTCCCTCTTATCAGGATTCATATAACTTTTAAATTATAAGGCTTCTATGTACCTTCTACAGCAACTGCCAATACAGTTATGCTTCTTCTTATTCTTTTTTTTTTTTTTTTTTTTTTTTTTGGCAGTTATGGGGCTTGAACTCAGAGCCTGGGCACTGTCCATGAGGTTTTATGCTTAAGGCTAGCATTCTGCCACTTTAAGCCATACCTCTACTCCTGGTTTTCAGGTGGTTAATTGGAGATAAGAGTCTCATGGCCTTTCCTGCCCAGGCTGGCTTCGAACAACAATCTCATAGATCTCAGCCTCCTGAATAACCAGGATTACAGGTGTGAGTCTCCAGTGCCCAGCTCGCTATGCTTCTTTAACAGACTATTCTGATAAAAATGAGGCTTAACTTAATCCTCTCAGCAAAACCACTCCAAGTCCTGCCTACTTCATGGCCCTAGTCTCAAAAACAAAAACCTCCATCCTCTTCTTCTGCGCATCTGAATCTACTACAACCTCCCTAGGTCCAAGGTTTTGAATTTCTACAGCTCCTAATCTTTGTGTGCACCCATGGAGCTGAACTGTTTATCAGAGGTCTCTAGCCCCTAGCTCCCTGCCAGTGATGAGCAGATGTTCCCTCCTTTGCTGAAACAAATCCTAACCAGAATGCTCCCTAAAGCCCTTCCTCTCAACTTTCTTCAGAGAAGCAAGACAACTTGTCTTCCTCTGCCCTCTCCCTTTACTTCCATCCCTGGTGAAGACAAATAGCAACTGTATTGTTATTTCTATCATTTTTCCTTGGGCTTCCTTGCTAGAGTTCTGTCCTACTCTTACTTTTCTAGTTGGAGTTGTAGGAGAAAAGTTCAAACCCAAGCATATCTGAAATTCTGCAGACAGACAGGTCTGCCACTACAGCACCTCTTGGACTCCATCCAAGCTGTTAAGGGTTGTTGTGACCCAGAACACTCATTGCTGTGGTTTCTAGGCCTTTACCTAACCACAGCCCACCGCCACCATCTCTGATTTAGTGTCCATAGCAACTCTGCCGCTCCCAGTGCCCTACGACCTGGAATCTAGCCTGGGCACTGCCACTCATTCCCTGGATGACCTTTACAAGTCACCTAATTTCTCTGGTCCTGTTTCTTCATCTTCCAAACAAAAGAAAAGAACTAAATACCATCTAAGTTCCAACTTAAACATTCTAAGGTCCACTGATTTATTAGTTGTCACATTATATCAGAGGCTCATGTGGCCTCATCAGCTCATTTTGGATTCTAAGGAAAAAAAATTCTTTTGTGTGTTGATTTTAGAATTTCTCCAGTGACACTGGATTTACAACATCAATTAAGAATCTGATGCTTCCCTTTCTGACTATTGTGACTTCCCGCCCCTTTACCCCACGAAGTTTCTAGAGATAAAAGATATGTTCTCAGGTGGCTCAGATACAGCTGGTCACCTGCACAACTGCCAGTGGATACAAACCCTGGACTGTGCCCTCTCCAGTCAGAAAGAGCTGTGAGAAACCCAGAGCTGACATTCCAATGTTCCTCTAAGTGTCTTTGGGGGAAAAAAATGAAGGCTCTTATTTCCTAACCAATGGTGAAAGAAACTGGAGAAACACTGAATATTAGGTACTTCTTAGAGATTTATTATGTGCATTAGCATATGCATGACTCCAAGAAATTGTGCAGTAAAAAAATCTTTTTTTAAAAAACAAAATGAACATTCTCTGAACTTATGTGGCCCTAGACACTTTTTTCACAAAACACTCCACATATGGTAGAACATGTGCCCTGGAGCACAGTTTGGGAACCATTACATCAGTCTGGAATCTTCAGAGTAAGAAGGGGGATAACATTGGCTACTGGAGGATTTATTGAGCAAGTATTGCTGGAAGACCATGAATCAGTAATTTGAAATTGGCAGTGTTTGTCCATCAAGATTTCAGAATACAATGCTGCAAATGAACAGGTACACAGGAATAAAGCAGGCCAGTCAGCAAACAAGCCAAACCCAGTGGATTGAGTACGACTTGGCCGTGCAGGAGCAAGGCAAGGGGAAGTTGTTTGACATCCCCCACTGACTTCTGAGTCCACAGCTGCCCATCTCAAGTGCCTTTGTTTTACTCCACCTGGACAGTTGCCATACACCGGTTCCACTGTCTCTTCACAAGACGATCACTGTTTATTTTTATAGGTTTGGTAGTTGGCAAGGCATTTTGAATACTTTTATCTGGTGCTAAAAGTTCTTGAATTTTTGCCTTTTGGACAAATCTTCATACAGACTTGAATGTATTCTAAACCCAGAAAAGATGACTTAAAAAAAAATAACAAAAAATAGCTGGGTGGCAGCAGCTCACACCTGTATTCCTAGCTATTCACGGGACTGTGATATGAGGATAGCAGTTCAAAGCCAGCCTGGGCAACAACAACAACAAAGCCAAGAAACTGTATTTCCAAATAACCAGCAAAAAGTTGAAAGTGGAGATATGGTTCAATTGATAGAATACCAGCTCTGAGGGTAGGGAGGGGGGGAGGCGGGGGGGAGGGGAGACAAGGGAGAGCACAGGGCCCTGCATCTAAGCCCTAATACTTGCACAACAACAACAACTAGTTGATGTTGTTGTTGAGTCGAGGTTGCTCAGGCTGGTCTTAAATTCTGAACTTATCTCAACTCTTGCCTCAGCCTCCAGAGTTGCTGGGACTAAAGGCTTGAGTCATTATACCCAGTGATATCTTCCTTTTTACAAAGCAAGATAAACATTGGACTGGTCAGTGTCATGGGATACCATAGAATCTTGTGCCATCAGATACTATAACTGCAGTCCAGTGTACCTGATGTGTCCAGGACAAAGGCCTTGGACTTTCAGGGTCACTGTCCTTTGAGAACCTGTTTATGACTTGCAAGTATTTCACCAGGACATTTTTTTACCCACCAAGTCATATCCATGTGTCCTGACATTTTGAGAGAGTATCTCGCGTGAACCCCCTTCCTCATCTTCTGCTTCCCATTCCTCACTGCCAGCTTTCCTTAACATTCTTATTGGAAGGCTCTTTCTAAAGTTTTCTTGTGCCCTTTCTGCTTTCCTGCTCCTTCTCCTTTCTGGTTCCTTCCTTCCTTCCTTCCTTCCTTCCTTCCTTCCTTCCTTCCTTCCTTCCTTCCTTCCTTCCTTCCTTTCTCTTTCTTTCTTTCTTTCTTTCTTTCTTTCTTTCTTTCTTTCTTTCTTTCTTTCTTTCTTTCTTTCTTTCCTTCTTTCTTTCCTTCTTTCTTTCCTTCTTTCTTTCTTTCTTTCTTTCTTTCTTTCTTTCTTTCTTTTCTTCTTTCTTTCTTTCCTTCTTTCTTTCTTTCTTTCTTTCTATCTTTCTTTCTTTCCCTCTCTCTTTCTTTCCCTCTCTCTTTCTTTCTTTCTTTCTTTCTTTCTTTCTTTCTTTCTTTCTTTCTTTCTTTCTCTCTCTCTTTCTTTCTTTCTTTCTCTTTCTCTCTCTTTCTCTCTTTCTTTCTTTCTTTCTTTCTTTCTTTCTTTCTTTCTTTCTTTCTTTCTTTCTTTCTTTCTTTCTTTCTTTCTTTCTTTCTTTCTTTCTTTCTTTCTTTCTTTCTTTCTTTCTTTCTCTCTCTCTCTCTCTCTGTCAGTCATGGGGCTTGAACTCTGGGCTTGGTCACTGTCCCTGAGCTCATCAGCTCAAGGCAAGCACTCTACCATATGAGCCAAAGAGCCACTTTCTGGTTTCTTTTTAAAATAATGAAGGTTAAGTCTTCTGGAGGTTCCCATCCATGAGAAGTCCCTGTCCGCTAAGCAGGGAAACAAAGTTGGCACTGTTTCCATCAGGCCTACAGCTTGAAAAGGAGCTACTTATTCTCCTTCCAATGATCAATAGTAGGTGACATTTATTGAACATGTGCTCATTGGGAGCACTGGAAACATTTACCTATATTAGCCCTTTTATTCATCACCCCCTCATAATATAGGACATTTGGTTACCCGCACTTTATAGGTGAGGCGATAGAGTATGGACATAGTAAAACTCATTCAAGGTCACAGACTGTAAAAGGCAGAGTCAAGGAATGACCTTGTATATCCCTGGCTCGGAGTCTTCCATTCTTTGTCATCATATGCTCTTGTACCCTGCCTGCCCCCAACATGCCCTCCTCCCATGGGACAGAGCAGATGAGAGGAAAGGATTTGGGTTTCATCAAGTTTGTTCCCCAGCAATCCATTTTAGAAACTTGCCTTACATTCCTGCACTGCACAGACAGCAGATTTTACTCATACTATGTCTAGGGCTGAGAGTTAATTGATCTTAGTAAGATGCCAGTATCTTTTGTTTCTTCACACAGATCTGTCTTCAAGGGAACACCCAGTAAAACATTCACACCATTTTCTTCCTTGCTATTCTGTCCTTCTGGCTTAATCACTAGTGTTAGTTTGGTGGTTAGTCTCTTGATCCTTGCCCATCTTCTGCATTACAGTTGGTAAAAGCTTGTATTTCATGCTAAGTGAGATAGTGACTTGCTGGGCTCTTTTTATTGTCAAGGTGATATATGGTGGGATTACAGTTACATATAAGTAAGGTAGTGAGTACATTTCCTGTCAGACTTGTTATTCCCTCCCTCATTTTTCTCCCACTTACCTTCTCCCAAACTACCCACCCAAGTTGTACAGTTCATTTCCAACATACTGTCTTGTGAATATCGCTGTTGCATTGGTTTGCTCTTTGTCCTTTGTCTCACTATTTTGTTGTTCCCGTTTCCTTCCCTAATTCAGATACACCTATATACAATATCCAGGGTACCAAAATCAAATACAGTGACAACAGGGGATAAACTATAGGAAAAAATGCAAAAGAAAAAAAGAAATCTCATAGTACATTAAAAACAACAACAACAAAGTAAAACCTCTTGTTTCCATGTCTTGGAGTTCATTTCACTTAGCATCATCATATATGGCTGTATGTACATTTGCTGGGCTCTCTTCTGCTAACCTGAGACAGATTCCTATCTGCCTGGAACCTAGAGTGACTCATACAATGTTTCCTTGTTTCATAAGGTCCTTCTGGTTCTGCTCACCAAACCAGTGTCATAAGTTTGAGGCCAGTGTGGGATACAAGAATCTATCCCTAAAAGACTATCTAAAAAGGGCTAGGAAGGTAGCCTTGTGGGAGAGTGCTTGCCTTGCATGCATGAGGCCCTTGGTTAGATTCCTCAGCATCACATAAGCAGAAAAAGCCAGAAGTGGCACTGTTCCCTTTCCCTTCCCTAATTCAGATACACCTATATACAATATCCAGGGTACCAAAATCAAATCCAGTGACTGTGGTCTCTGGAGTAAATGGCTCTGCTTCATTTCTCATACTGCAGCACGCATAGGCCTTGGGCGGCCGGTGTATAGCTTGTCTCTCAGTAGGGTGGTGTTACTGTGGAGCTGACGACTTTATTTTCTGCATAACTCAAAGCAAGATGTTGTAGAGCACCATCTCTCAATGCCAGACCCTGTGCTTGAAAACAGATGAGTGAACAGTGCTGTCCGCAAAGAGCTCCTTCTCCAGTGGCAGGAGCCAGGGGATAGCAGTTATAGTACAGGATAGTAAGTGCAGCCATAAAGTTGTATTTGCACAGAGGATCCCCTAGCTGTCTGATGATTCAGGAAAGTCTTCCTAGAAGAGGTGAGATCTGGGCTACTAGATGTTTTTTGGATGAAGGGTGACAGAGGTATCAAGGACAGGGGACAAGATGAGCTGTGGGTCCTCCAAGTAAAAATAATCCTGTTCACTCTTAGATATTTAAGCCAACAACAGAGAGGCCATAGGTAAACCAGGTTGAGTGAGGGAAAGCATCTGGATAGAGGATGTCAACATTAAAATGGATTCTAGAAGAGCAAAGACAGAGCCACAAGTAACAAGTGATCAAGAACCAACTGTGCCAGTGGAGTTCAGTGGGATCTACCTCCACCATTTACCAGCTTTGTGACCTTGGTCAAATGACTAACCTCTCAGTGCTTCTACTTTATTTATTAAATGGGGGTGATTATGATAGACCTCATCATTGGGTTATTGTAGAACTTAATGGATTAAAGCTGTACAATGCTTAAAATAGAGTCTATTTAAGTAAACTTCATAAGAGCATTTGGTATTATAATTTCATTGATGTCAGAAATGAAAAAAATGTGTCACAGTTCCCACTGGCACTGCCCAGGCAGGATAATATAGTAGAAGAGAAGAGGGAAAGCCTTCCTCCCAGGGGAAAGATCCCAGTGAGCAAGGGCAAGTCATGCTGGGCTGTACAAATGCTACCATCCTGTGGGAGGACAAGGTCTGCCTGCCTTGCCCCTGACCTTCCCCCACAGGACTGTGAGCTCCTTGGGAGTAGGAAGCAGTAGTGATTTGCTGAATACATAGGCATTTTTTGGACTCCCCTAGCCTACTATGGAGAAGAGGCTCAGAACCCAGGTAGCAGCTTGGGGAGTAGCTCTCCTGGGGCATCTCCTGATGCTGACCTCCCTGTATCCCAGGAATGAATTGCAGGATAGAATCTCTCCCACACCTTCCCCCCTTCCACAACTTAAATTCAGGAGGAGCCAGTCCAATTCTGCATACCAGAGATGGATGGACAACAGAATAGGAATGTTGCTAAACAACCAGCCAGTGCCAACACCTCGCTCTCTGTGTCTTCTCAGAGAGCTAACATTCTGTTTCTAAAAGGGATCTGACTTAGATGTATCACTCAGGCCCTGTAACTGAACTTTCTATGGTCTTCATCAAGAGGCATATCTTTGCCCAGTAGATCACAGTGATTGTCTGAAACTCAAAGCTATCATCAGGGGGTCTCATCTTCCTAAGAGAAAACAGAAAGTAATAGAGTATGGTTGTTTAAAACACAGGCATTTTTGTTTGTTTGGTTTTTAAATAGTCTTTTTGAGATAGGTTCTTGTAGCCCAGGCTGGTCTCAAACTCATGATGCTTTTTCCTCTACCACCTCTCGAGTGCTGGGCTGAAAAATAAATATGTGCCTCCAGACCTGGCCCCCCAAAGCACAGGCTTTGTATTTGGATCATTCTAAGTTTATAAGTGTGTAAACTTGGGCAGGATGGCTTAACCATTCTGAACCTCCACGTTCTTCTCTTAAAAGAAACAGTATCAGTACTGAGCAGAGTCTTTATCACAAATACATTTTGACATACAGAAGCTGTTATTATGATTATTGAAATCCTAAGAAGAAGAAAATGATTTCTTAAATAATCCTGCACTAGGATTCAGATACTTTCAAGCTATCAGCTCATTTATATCAAGATTTTTCTTTCTGTGACTCTTACTTGTGGATTTTAATCCCACTATGTTAAAATAGGATAAAATAACCAACGCTTCATCTGAGGACTCTCAATACATGCTTTTATGAAAGGAGATGACATTCATGAGATGAAACTTTGGAATACCATTTTGTAATGGACTTCAAAATGAATAATCCATTCAATTCTATTGAGTACAGTAATGTAACTGATCTGGTTGCAGGACAGAGTAAGCCATCTTAGGCTGCTTAAACTTGCTTTGATGATTCCTGCCCCCATGCCTAGCATAGTTCCTGCAAATTCACAGGCATGCAGTAACTGTTTGTGGAAAGAATAAGCACTGTTACAGAGATATAAATAAAGTGTCTAGGGCAACTGGGACTGAGGACTGGTAGAAGGACTGAAATGCAGAGATATAGTACATAAATGGATAAAGTTGACCTTGTACTGTATTCAGTCAGAACATCAAACATACTTGCTTGGGTGATTTTGTTCCAAAAGGCTGTGAGTTGTTTGTTTACTAGTGCCCACATGATTCACCATATAATAGGTAGTCAGTTTGTATTAGAAGCCAAGAGAATCCTTTCAAACCCAGGTGTATTTGGTTTTTTGAGATAGCTTCTTACTTACATAGCTGTGCTGACTTTGAACTCAATGGTCATATTACCTCAGCCTCCTAATGTTGGGATTGCAGGTGTGTATCACCACATCTAGCAAGACTTTTTCTTTCTAGTTGCAAGTTAACAACTCAATTTAAATAAGTATTTTAAAATTATTTCTTGCTTGACAAACAGACTTCTGTTTTCAGGATTTCTGAGTCCTCTACCACTGACAGTAAGCTTTTTGTTTTTTGTTTTGTTTTGTTTTGTTTTGTGTTTTTGTTTTTTGTTTTTTGGTCATGGGGCTTGAACTCTGGGCCTGGGAGCTGTCCCTGAGCTCTTCAGCTCAAGGTGAGTGCTTTACCACTTGAACCACTGCACTACTTCTGGTTTTCTGAGTGGTTTATTGGAGATAAAGTGTCTCACAGACTTTCCTGCCTGGGCTGGCTTTGAATCATGATCCTCAGGTCTCAGCCTCCTGAGTAGGATTACAGGCATGAGCCACCAGCACCCGGCTACCTTAAGCATTATTTTGAGACATTTAGATCTAATTTCTAATTTCACCCACACAGTAATTTTGTAAGTATTACTATGATTCCTATTTTACTGAAAAATGAATTGAGATTTAGAGAAGTTAGGTTGCTGGCTCTCGGGGTGTGTGCATGAAAATGACGAGACAGGTTGCAGCCCCACTAACTCCCATGACTTCCACCACTAACTGTGCTGCCTTCCTCTGGCTCCTCAGACACAGATACAGTTAGCATAATGAGGCCAGAGTGGCTGGCTTACAGTATTGAATTGTCACTACAAAATGGTGCCAGAGCTATGACTCAAGGACCCAGGGTACAGGAAATAATCACTGAGCCCAGTTCCCGAACTTTAATGCAGTTAGGAATCTCCAGGAAGTATATCTGAAAATGCAGGTTCCGGGGCCTTACCTTGGAGAGTCTGATTTCTCGGTCTGGTTGAGGCCTTGGGATCCGCATTTGAGCAAACACTTCCATCATCAACACCACCATTGCCAGTGACTCCAATGTAAGTGCTCTTGAGGACTACTGCTTATATGGGTATGTATGTATTATTCACGGATCTTGCATGGATGCCCCAGTTAGAGGGCTGCTTTAGTCCTTACAGTCTAGACATGGATGTGCCTGTCAAATCATCAACTCAAGAGGAACTTTGTCCAAATTACCATTGTCTTCTATAGATTTCACCATCTGATCCCAACCTTTGCAGTCACAGTGACCAGATAGCCATTGTAAGGGGTCTCATCTTTCTATGGAAATTTGTACTCAGAATATTTTTTTTTAAAACTGGCAACACATCACTTGTCTCCTTTATCTGGACTTGAGAGTAGCAATAGGAGATGTTTAGGCTTTTATTCCCCCAAATATAATTTCTGAGCACTTGGAGGCTGAGAATCCTTCCTGCCCACAGCCTCCTGGGACTTGGGATGGTCAGCCCGTCTGCCAAAGGCACCAAGCATCCTTGTCCTGGAAGTGTGGGAAAAGATGGTCTCTGCCCTTGAGAACTCAAGGTCTGCTAGGGGAGACAGAATAGACCTATGTGAAAGAGCCAGGCATACAAATATAACCAAAATAAACCAAATGCACGTCCATGGAATGGTGAGAAACCACATGTAGACATAACTTTGGGCCCAAGGTCCTACATTAACTCAAAGAGAAACAGAAAGGAATTGAATGTAAGGTGCCAAGGAACCATCAGGAATGCCTTTCTAGAGGAAGTAAGCATCATTCATATATTTACTCATTTATTCAGTAATTTTCATTAAGATTAACAGAGACAGATCGCAGCTAGCCACCAAGATATAACCTATCTATGAGCACATGTAACCCAATGTTGGCCAAATGTGAACAACAGCACTGCTGCCCGTGTAACATATGGATGTCATCCAGGAGGGAAGTCCAGGTCCCCCAGAAGGTGATATAGCTGTCAGATTCCTAAGGACTGCTTCTCTCCCCCACCAAGTAAAAGGTGACTCCAGGCTATGGCCCCACCCACTGTCTCTTCCTGTCTCTGTTGGCCTGTATGTCAGTGTATGGCACCCCAGGTCTCAAGTTCAAACTCTTCTCATTTACCACTGCCACTACGGGAGCCCTTTATGGTTTATCTAGATAGAAGGAAGTGTCGTGGATGATCTTACAGGAGGACCTGGGAGGCCTGGACCTACAGGGATGAATGACCAAGAAGTAGATTCACAGCTTGTGGTTGTCCATGTCCTCCCCAGCCTCAGCCTTCCCACTGTGGAGAGAGGCATGGCCACAGCAGGGACAGGTAGGGCTCCTCTGAGGTCAGTGGCCCAAGGGTGGGAGCCTGGTTGCCGGCCAAGAGATGTTCTAAAAGATTCAGTACCTGTGAGCTAAAGAGCAAGCTAAGCTGGGGGGAGCCTTCTGTAGAAGAGCAACCACCCCAGATTCCTGAGGTGAGAGGAAACCTGGTTCACCTCTAAAAGCAAGCCTGTGAGGGAGTGGTGAGGTGAGGTGGGAGAATGGACAGGGGCCTGATGGGCCAAGATGAGGACTTGACTTTACCGAAGACACAGGTGAGATATGGTGGGCTAGGGACTAATCACTTTACATAGAACAAGAACATTCCTTCCTTCCAAGCTAGAGAGATTCCAGTACATGTGAGAAGAGAGTGTAAGATGTTCAGTGGGCCTAAGTGTGGTTAAAAGGCAAACGAAGGGTGTTTGAAGAAGGTCAATTGTGGAGGCATGGTAGACCTAGTCCAGGGATTAAGGTCATCAGGGCAATCCCAGAGCTTTCTGGGAGAAGCTCTGAAAGAACTGAGATACTGTTGATAGCTACTTAGGATATAACAAAGCTTTTAGAAATAACCATGTGCAGGAAAAAAAGAAAGAAGGAAAGGGCTGAAGTTTCATTCTTTCCTTTTTCTGTGCTATTGAAAATTAGGCAACATAAAACTCCTTGCTCCTCTGGGGTACTGCCATGCTACAGCTATCATACTTCATACTTACTGTGATTTTTGCTTTTCTTTATGTTAGTACCCTGAAACTCCTGATTTTGGTAATACATCCCCTTTTCCACTTATAAGCTATGACCACAATTTATTTATACACTGGGCAATATTTTGGTATTCATCACTGAATCTTATTTTTTCCTTTTTTAGTTTTTTGAAATAAGCTTTTACTATATAATCCCAGCTGGCCTTGAACTCACAATCCATTAGCCCTAGCTTCTTGAGTGCTGGGATGACAGGTGTGTGTCATCAGGCCCTGCTGGATCTTTTATTTTTCACTTATTTTGTCTCATCAATGAAATTTTTACCACTTAATGCTAGTAAAAGTATGACTACATTAGACCACAAGAATAGTTTCTGAAATTTGTAAGCACATGTTGGGTCTGTGTGTGTGTGTGTGTGTGTGTGTGTGTGTGTGTGTGTGTGTGTGTGTGTGTGTGTGTGTGTGTGTGTGTGTGTGTGTGTGTGTGTGTGTGTGTGTTTATGATACAGTGTTTACATAATCTCAACAACCAGGCCCTGGGGACTTACCCTTGCTGATGGAACAGTTGGTTTAAATTAGGTTTCCATGTGAAATTCACTATCTCTATTTTTTTCCTAGTATTGTGGGAAAGTGTATGGAAAATGATTTGACTGATAGGAAATAAATCTGGATCTGTGATCAGGATTGAGACACAAACCCAGCCATAGTCTTCCCCTGCTCCGAGAAGCAGGCTTCTCCCTGGGGGAGGAGGATTTAACCCTTTCCAGTCATCCTGTGGTATGAGAATAACCTAGAAGAATAGTAACTTAACCAGAAACTCTAACTTGCCAAGAAAGGAACTAAAGCCATGGGAAGACTATAACCAGAAGCCCCATGAGTTGGATGACTTTGAGAAACCACCAGGATCTCACCAGGTGCTGGTGGCTCACGCCTGTAATCCTAACTACTCAGGAGGCTGAGATCTGAGCCACGTGGTTCAAAGCTAGCCTGGGCAGGAAAGTCCATAAGACTCTTATCTCCAATTAACCAGCAGAAAACTGGAAGTGGTGCTGTGACTCAAGTGGTAGAGTGCTCATCTTGAGCTGAAGAGCTCAGGAACAGTCCAGGACCAGAGTTTAAGCCCCATAACCAATCCAAAAAAAAAAAGAATCAGGATCTATTTTTTTTCTTCTTTAAGTTTTATTATAAAAGTGAGGTACAAAGGAGTTAGTTACACAGTTAGTTAGTTACAGTCAGGTAATGAGCACATTTCTTTTTTAATAGTGTCACTACCTCCCTCATTTTCTCCCAGTTTTCCCCCTCCTACCATTCTTCCTTCCCCAAAGTTGTATAGTTCGTTTCCAAAATAGTGTTGATTTAGTATCACTGCTGGATTAGTTCACCTTTTATCCACATAGTTTCTGTGTTTTCCCTTCTCCTCCCCAAATCAGATAAACTTACATATAGGACAAAGGATACAGAAATCAAAAGCCGTGACAAAAGGGAAAAAACCAAAAGAAAGGAAAAAAACCTGCAAACAATACAATAAAAAAAACCTTATTTATGGGCTGGGAAAGTGGCTCAGTGGTAGAGTGCTTGCCTTGCATGCCGGAGGCCCTGGGTTCAATTCCTCAGCACCACATAAGCAAAAAGAAAAAAGCTGGAAGTGGTGCTGTGGCTCAAGTGGTAGAGCACTAGCCTTGAGCTGAAGAGCTAAGGGACAGCGCCCAGAGTTCAGGCCTCATGACCGGACCCAAAAAACAAAAACAAAAAACCTTGTTTACATTTCTTGGAGTTCATTTTGATCTTATTTTCATTTGTAAGAAAAAGAGTGAATTTCCAACTCAAAGAGCTGACAATATTATGGTTCTGGCTGTTCTCTTCCCTTTGTAGGATAGGGCTTACTGAGAGAATTGGAAAGCAGCACCAAAGATAGTCAGTCTCTGTTGGCAAGATAACTTCTTGGTCTAATGGAGCTGGGGTTTTACAAAAATGACTTTTAAATGGGTGAATGACAAGGCATGGAGGCAGTGAATGAGAGATTGTTTATAACCACTGTAGTCAGTTTAGGGGAACCTAGAGAGTACCTGGGAAGATCTGGACAAGGCTTGTCCTAGATCCTGATTCTAGATCTTTTCTGATGTTGCCTGAGGGCCAGCATTGTCCAGTGCAGGTAGAGAACACAAGGGTGTGCTGAGGGGCTCCTGGGCACAGGCCAGGCTTAGCGGTGGCAGGTAACTTATCATATTTTTCTTCAGCCTATTTCAGAAAGGAAAAGACATATTTTCACCCCAATGTTTCTGGATGGTACTAGAGTATACCCTGTTTTTTCACCAGAATTCCCTGTTGCCATTTCCCTGTTTGTTTCTATATAGGGATTGGAAACCATATCAATTCTTTGAATTCTGTTTTTGATTAATTTGTTGTTGTTGTGCTTATTTGTTTTTATACCTTTAATGACTTGAGGGTTCTTGCTTAAAATCTTAGTCTTTTATTTCAGCTTTTGTCTTCAGATGCATAACCCCAGATTGAATGCTTAGGATTACCTACCTAGGGCCATGTACACACGAACTATCACCTTTCATCAGATGATGAAAGACAGAGCACTGAGAGTCCTAGTTTTAACATCTACAAGGTCATAACTGTGGAAAGTCACTTCTCTAATGAGCCATAGATTCTTGATCTGGAAAAATTGGGTTGGACTGCCCTCTATGGTTGCTGCCAACACTGAGTGCCATTAATCCTTATCATTTTTTCAACTTGTGGGCAGTATGCCCTTGACTTTGAACTCCTATTTCTTCCTTTGTCTGGGTCACCATGAACTCTGTTCAGGCTTCACTCTCATGATGGCTGGGGAAAGATTTGCTCTCCAGTTAGAATTGTTGCTGACTTACATGTAACTAATAGAATCATGTGGGGTCAAGACCACAGCTTTGATCTAACAACTGAGCTAATCCACCCAGATGTGGAGAAAGCAACTCAGATGGACACTGTGTGTCCCAAAAAATACTATTATAGCAAAGAAGCAGCAAAATGATCTTACATTTTAAAAGAGATGACTTCAAGGTTACATATCATAAAGAGGAATGTAGATGTAAGAAATGAATATTAATTTATCCTCTTATTTGTTTAGTAGAAACAAAATAAATCATACTCACATAAATTTAATCCTAGTGCTGGTGAACATTAGGATTTGTGTGTCCATATTAGGCATACAATATGGAAACAGATGCTTTAAGTCCAACTCTTAACCTTTGCCACCTAATGGTTGAGGACCTTAAGCAAGTGTCTAGTTCCCCATTCTTAGGATTGTTACGAGATAACATAGGTAATGCTTAGAACAGACCCTGGACTAACAAGTGCTATGTAAGTGTTCTATCTGCTCCTTATTTTGTCATCTGAAAAAATATAATTGATTACATATATATGAAAGGTGATTGAAAAGTACTTTTTGTATTTTTAATTTAGTATTACATAATTTACTTCTTGACAAATGTTTTTCAATTTATGGGCTAACTGTGTTGATTGCATTTCATTTTGATGTCTAGCAGTCAAATACAATTCTATCAAATTATCCTTAGGCCTTATTACAGTGTAATGGAATTATCTAGATCAAGAGGAATTTTATGAGGTTCCTTTACTATAAAGGAGAGATTAATGACTTGCCTAGAGTCATTAGTGAAGTGATGGAGCTAGGTTTTAGTTTTGGATCTTAGCTAAGTCCTTCTTTTCCTAGTACCAAACTGAGTTTAAAAAGCTGAAAAAAATTCATTTGAAAAGTATTTATTCATAAACTGCATTGTTAAATGGCAATTCCTTTTTTGAAAAAAAAGTATCTAGCTTCAGCAGCTCATACCTGTAATTTTAGCTACTCAGGGGGCCGAGAACAAGAGGATCAAGGTTTGAAGCCCAGAGACTCTTATCTCTTATCTTAACTAGCAAAAAACCAGCAGTGATATATGGCTCAAGTAGTAGAATGCCATCCATAAACATAAAAGCTGAACAAGAGTATGAGACTCTGAGTTCAAGTCCCAGCATAGTCACATACAGACAGACAAAGCCAGGCTACAGGTGTGGCTTAAGTGGTAAAGCTGCAGCCATAAACAAGAAAGCCAAACAAGTGCAAGGCCTATGAGTTCAATAAAAAAAAAAAAATAGTAATCAAGCTCCCAAGACCCCTCTTCAGTGACTGCCCTTCTTCGTCTTCCAGGTGAGCTCCTGGGTAACATGGCTGATCCTCACAGCAGGATCAATGGAGGAGAAGCGCGAAGTCTTCTCATATTTGGTGCATGTGGCCAAATGCTGCTGGAACATGGGCAATTACAATGCTGTCATGGAGTTCTTGGCTGGCCTCAGGTAAGGCAGTGGGGATATGGAAATCTGGATGGATCCCTCTTTCCAACAGAATGGCTCTGAATTAATTGTCCAAACAGCCACACTTACCCAGGGTGGGCAATTGATATTGATAATTTTGAGGAACAAGTTGTCTTCCACTAAATACTGTTGAGGATAATGGAGGAATGGCACACTCGTACACTGTTGATGAGAAAGTAAATTAGTGAAGCCATTGTGGGAATCAGTATGGGGGTTCCTTAGGAAACTAAAGAAATAGAACATCCATATGATCCCACTGCCCTACTCCTGGGCATATAACCAAATGAGCATCAGTCAGCATGCAACAGAGTTGCCTATATACCACATTTGTAACAGCACTATTCATAATAGCCAAAGTATGGACTCAGCCTTGGTGCCCATCAACAGATAAGTGGGGGAAAAATGTGGTATACACACTAGTAAGAATTATTCAGCCATGAGGAAGATGTAATTATATTATTTTCAGAAAATGGATGGAACTGGATATTATCATGTTACGCAGAGTAAGCCAGACTAAGGAAGACATCTCCTGCATCTTTTGCTCATGTAGAATCTAGACTATTAAAAAGAAATGAAAGAGTGACATGAATATAAAACAGGGACTGTTTGAGAGGAGAACCAGTCGGAAGGAGGAGGACACAGGTGATGACTATGATTGAGGTAATTTACATGCATGAAAATAGAATAATGAAGCACATTAAAATTGTAAAAATATGTGTAATAATAAAGGGCAACAGGAAAGAAGAGTGCTAGAGGGGTGAAGTTGATTACAGTTCATTAGATGCATAAATGGAAATATACTCTTTGCGCAGTTAATACAAGATAGTAAAAAAAAAAGGATTTTTATTTGATTCTCCAGGTACCTATATAGGGATTTCAGGTTGGAAAAGTAGCAGAAGAGTGCCAGTTGCCCATCTAACGATAAATAATTGATCTTCGCTGAAGTGTGTCCTTTACTGCCAAGCGTAGTTTGAGCTCACACAGGAGATTGTAAATGAGAATTGTATCTCATTCATTCCTTTGCTTCTTATGTTTATACCTCTGCTTTACTGCCAGAAAAAATAAATTTTAAAGAAGAATTGTCACTGCTTTGTAATTCAGCTCCACTGCCTTCCAAACCTACCCAACTGGCTCTGCCTCCAAACCTTAGTGATAGGCTGGAAGGTCCTGGGGCTTTCAGTCACTTTATAGTAAATAAGTAACCCATTCTCCATGCTAGTGCACATGAGTGAATCTCAGAAACAGGAGACTAAGTTTAAGAAAGAAAAGAATAGGTGAGGGGGAGTGGAGGGAATGGAACAAGGTGCTTCAAAGCACAGGTGGTATGGTTACTTATTTATTCAGTGCTTAAAAATATGCAAACAAGCTAGATGCTGGTGGTTTATGGCAGTAATCCTAGCTACTCAGGAGGCTGAGATCTGAAGATTGAGGTTTGAAGCCAGCCCAGGAATAAGTATGTGAGACTCTTATCTCTTATTAACCAGTAAAAAGTCAAAAGTGGGGTAGAGCTCAAGTGGTAGCATGCTAGCCTGGAGCAGAAAAAAAAAATCAAAAGCAGGAGGCCAGGAGTTCAAGCCCCAATACTAGTACATACATATATAAAAGAAATTTTTTAAAATATACAAACATAAGCCAGGTGCCTGTGGCTCACACCTATAATCCTAGCTACTCAGGAGGCTGAGATCTGAGGATCACAGTTCAGAGTCAGCCCAGGCAGAAAAGTCTGTGAGACTCCTATCTCCAATAAACCACTAGAAAACCAGAAGTGGCACTATAGCTCAAGCGGTAGAGCGGTCACCTTGAGCTGAAGAGTGCAGGGATAGCACCCAAGCCCAGAGTTCAAGCCCCATGCTCCCCCCAAATATATATATATACACACACACATACACACACACACACACACACACACACAATCAAGTGCCAGTGGCTCATACCTATAATCCTAGCCACTCAGGAGGCTGAGATGTAAGAATGGAGGTTCAAAGCCAAGCAAGGCAAAACATCTTGAGAGACTCTTATCTACAGCAAAAATCCAAAAGTAGAGATATAGCTCAAGTGGTAGAGCACCAGCCATGGGAGAAAAAAGCTGAAGGAGAGCATAAGACCCTGAGTTCAAGCTCCAGTAATGTCACATACATACATACACACACACACACACACACACACACACACACACACACACACACACACACACACACACACACACACACACACACACACACACACACACACACACACACACACACACACACACACACACACACACACAGTAAGGTTCAATAGCTGATGCCTCTAAGTCCAGCTACTTGGGGGGCAGAAATCAGGAGGAGCTCAATTTGAAGATATACTAGTGAAGATATTCTAGAAAAAAAAAAAGTTATCTCAACCAATAAGCTAGAAGTGGTGGTTCATATCTTTGACTGCATGGAGATATGGGTTGGAGGATCATATTCTGAAGCTCCAGGTAAAAACTAAGAGACTATAGTCAAAAGAATAACAAAACAAAAGGATATAGAGTTGTGGCTTAAATGGTAGTGAGCATAAGACTCTTACTTCAGACCTCAATACTGAAAAAGAAATGCGCAACAACTCTAACTGGTGCTACATACATATGTTAGAGAATTATAAAGAACCAAAGGGAAAGAGAACACCAGGGGCCCAGTGGGGGATGAGTGCTGTGTGCTGATGAAGAAAAACCACTGGGGCTGTATCCATATTGCTTCTGTTTCACTTTTAAATCAGGGTGTGTGCCATGTTGTACTTTATGTCCTGTGGGTGTCCCATATGCCATATAGTGATTTTTGAACCTACTCTATCTGTCATTCAATTTAAAGCAACTTCCCTTTCCCACATTTCATAGCCCAAGTCTCAGAAACTTGTAGTAGGGTGGGAAGACATGTTTTGTCTTTCCTTTCCAATTCAGTCCCATTTGCCCTCATGGATACCCATGTGGGTGGCAATGGGATTTCCAGCCCCCCTCCTTGGCCTCTTTGAGTCTCCCACTGCACTGTTACCTGGAAATATGCCATGGACTCTCTGGATGACCACTCAGTCTGTACCCTCAGGGCCTAGCTCTGGATGTCTTTCCTCTCAGGCTCTTTCTGTGAGTCATTTTATTTATCAGAACCTTCCAGAAAGATTGGGCCCAACCTCCTGCCGCCATGTCTACTCCAGACTCACAGGAGATGAAAGTACTTTGTCGTTCCATCTCCACAGATGCAGGACACATCTCCTAGGATTGTCATAGTTAACATCTGAAACCTCAGAAGAGATTTCCTGCCTTGCTGTGCTCCCCACACACAGATACAGACCCATGTTCCCACCAGTGTAATGGGTACATGAAATGATTTATGACTTCCTTTTATTCTATAACTGTAAATGTTTCATAGTGGAACATTATATGCCTTGAATCTGTGTGGAGTCATGCCACTCATATTTGGCCCAGAATAAATGACTTTCTTATTTCCTTTAAAGAAGAGTTACTATTGTGCATCAACATTACCACTATGGGTGCCTTTTAGCTATGACTTCCAGAAAAGCCCAGACTTACAGTCAGTTGCCTACCTTCTATAATCAGCCTGGTTTTGTATATATCTCTTGTTATTTAATTTTGTGTTTTCATTTTTGAAAAACATGATACTCCAATCACTGGAGAAGTCAATGGAAACGGGAATCCTAAATAGATATTAATAAGTCAACATACAATTTGAAGGTTGAGAAAAGGAATTTCTATGGAATTCAGACTGTTTAATTCAGCTCCTTTGTGTCTCTTTCAGTCTGGATTAAAATGTCACTTATTTTCAACAGGTCAAGAAAAGTTTTAAAAATGTGGCAGTTCATGGACCAGTCTGACATTGAGACCATGCGGAGTCTGAAGGACGCCATGGCTCAGCACGAGTCCTCCCTGGAGTACAGGAAGGTGGTGACGCGGGCACTGCACATCCCAGGTTGTAAGGTGGTTCCCTTCTGTGGCGTGTTTTTGAAGGAGCTCTGTGAAGTGCTTGATGGAGCCTCTGGCCTCCTAAAGCTTTGCCCACGGTACAACTCCCAGGAAGAGGCGTTAGAGGTAAGGTTCTGGGGCACTCTTGCTTCCACCTGTCTTACCAGTCCCTGACTGTCCTCATCAAGTCCACAGTTGTCTTTGTTATTTTGGAAGTCGCAGATTGGTTCTCAAAAGTTCTGGAGAAGACGATGCCAATGAGCACTGCTTGAGGCTCGATATTGTTGGGTTAGGTTTGATGGACTGTGTTCACTGCAAGTGGAAAGAGTATTGTTTTCTAGTTTTTATTTGGAAGGCTGATGTGTTTTTCTCATTGTTTGGGAATGCCTAGCTACAGAAGATAAAGAAAGTCAAGTGAGAGGCTTCACTTTTCCCAAGTCAGTGAGAGAAAGGATGGGTTAGGTCAGTGCTCCTTGTTTTCAAGCTGTGTGGGCAGAGCTGAAGGAAGCCAGGGCCTTGTCTAAAGATACTCTCCAGGCTTCTGACCTCACTGCCCCTGTCCTCCAAGGCCTGTTGCCTTTTGTTCTTGACCCTGGAAATGGAGAAGATGGTGTGAGTTTTGACTGAGTGTACTGGGTGCCGGAGAGAGGGGGACATTGAGCAACTAGAAGGAAAAGATAAGGTGGTTAAAAAGAATTTAATGGAACCTTTGAGGCATTCCATACCTGGAACGGCTCAGGTCATTCTTGTCATTAGTGTAACAGCATTTATTACTGACCCTTGTCTGTCTGTCTGTCTGTCTGTGTCTGTGTCTCTCTGTCTCTCTGTCTCTGTCTCTGTCTCTGTCTCTGTCTCTCTCTCTCTCTCTCTCTCACACACACACATACACACACACACACATACACACACAGCTTTTCTTAATGCTCCCTTTAGGGCCAGTCATTTCATCTTGTTTCTAAGAGTAGTATACTTTTACTAGGTTTTTTTAAATTCTAGTTCTCAGTATAAGGATAAAATAACTCGGCCCATCCTCTTTGAAGTGCCTAATGCTCTCCCTAGGGAATCCTGGAATAATATTGCTTTTTGTGTTTTAAATGTGAAATAGAGTGTTGATTCGTGGAGTGACAAAAGTTGTTTGGCAGAAATAAGTGTGAGTTTTGGTATTTTTCACGTGGTGAAGTGGAAAAAAAAGTTTTCCCTGGAGGTTCTTGTTTTCTTTCCAATGAAATAGGCACAGATGCTGTTATTTATTGCTATTATGATTTAGTTCCCCTAGCCAACTGGGTTATTCAGACATTTTAAGTTGAAATAGCAGATTCTTGGTCTTTTCCCGACAGTTTGTAGCAGATTACAGTGGGCAAGATAATTTCTTGCAACGAGTGGGACAGAATGGCTTGAAGAACTCAGAGAAGGAGTCCACCGTCAACAGCATCTTCCAGATCATCAGGAGCTGCAGCCGAAGTCTGGAGACAGAAGAGGAGGACAGCGCCAGCGAAGGGGACAGCTCTAGGAAGAATTCCTTGAAGGATAAAACCCGATGGCAGTAAGTTTAACAGATCAAGAAGGGAGAGTGTGCATGTCTTCTCTTTTCCTGTTAAATAGGGTACCTTCCCCCTTCCCCCACCCCTGCTACTTCAGTTAAGTTTCACATGAATGCCTTTAAAAACCACCATTTTTGCCTGTTAGCCATGCTTCTTTAACCCTTCAAACCTTACCAATTTGGAGTTCAAATTTTACCTTTCCATTTTGCTACTTTGTTCAAAATTAATGTTCACAGTCTTAATTCCTTGCCATCTGTTTTCTTTCTTTTTTTAAGGTAAAGATGAGATTTATTATTTTTAATGTACTTGGTCTGGGTGATCAGTATTTATAGTTGTCAGTATTTATAGCAGCTTCGCACAAACTCTGGTTAATTGTAAGTTGAAGGTTTAGGGACTTCACTTGGAGAAACACTATGCTAGGCACTTGCAGTCATCCTTAGTCATACAAGGGATCATGGTTGTTTGGTATTCAATAGCTCTCTATCAGCAAAAAGTGCAGCCTGGCTACACACGCTCATCCCTAGCAGGTGAAATGAGAGAAATCCAGGAGGTTAGGCATCTTCAAGGCCTTTTTACTACTCATAGTCAAACCTAACCTCCAATGGAAGAACCTAGCCCAGAATGAGGGGTCCCTTTCACCTGGCAGAAAAAGGCTGTATTTGTAATCACAAGTGATGCTTGCAGGTATCTGGGGTCCAGATACATGTAGATGTATGTTTAAAAGACATTGTTGCAAGGTACCAGTGACTCATGCCTATAATCCTAGCTACACAGGAGGCTGAGATCTGAGGATCATGGTTCAAAGCCAGCCTGGGCAGGAAAGTCTGTGAGACTCTTATCTCCAATAAACTACTAAGAAGAAGCTTGAGGTGGTTGTTGTGGCTGAAGTGGTAGAGTACTAGCCTTGAGCACAAAGAGGCTCAGGAACAGCACCCAGGCCCTGAGATTAAGCCCCAGGACCCACAAAAAAAAAGATATTGCTGTTCATTTTGTAGGGCATGCACATGTTCTATCTACATCTACACTGGAAAGGCTATGTTTGTCAAACATTATTTCTTTGGAATTGTGCTAGACCCTTAAAGCTGTTTATGATGAGAATAAAAACTCGGAGTGCAAACAGGAGTTGGCACTTTCCTTTATACATCTCAGTATGCTTTGTTTTAATTTTCCAGCAATAGGCCCACCCATAGTCTTATGTCTCTATGAGTTAAATGTATTCACACAGGCATAGCTTTTATTCTTCATGTTGGTAAATGATTTTAAAAATTATTATAAATGAATATGATAGACCATGTGAAATATAACTGGAATATTTCTAGAATCAATGCTTGTCAGGGTACAGTAGCTTATTTGGAGAAATTGGGTATAAACAAATACCCAATTGTGCTGATCAAGAGCTCGGCCTTGCAGTCACATTGCCTGGGACTGAGTCTCAGCACCACTACTTATTATTGCATCACTTGGGTAGGTCTGCTTAATCTTACTAAGCCTCCGTTTTGTAAATTGAGAATGATTATTTTGCCACATGGGATTGATAGGAGGATGGTGTGAAACAGTGCCTGCAAATGAAACAAAACACCTGGCTTGTTATAAATGCTATATAAATGGTGGCTATTGTAATTCATGTCTGTCATCCCCTGCTCAAGTGCTAAGCTAAGGCTGTGTATATGAACACTTAAGTGTGGCACCATTGCAGAAGTTACACCCATACCCTCAGTTACACCCATACCCTCCCTGCAGAGTTGTATTCTCCTTAGAGACATGCCTAGAAGGTAATCTAACCCCACAGGGATAGAAAATAAGGAAGCTAAGCATAAAAAAGTAGAAAAGATAATAGTTGCCAGGATTAATCACACACTCTCATAGACACAAAATATAATATAGACACACTCTCATAGACACAAAATAATAAAATAATTTTTTAAAAAAGTAATTGTTGGGCTGGGAAGATGGCTCAGTGGTAGAGCGATTGCCTTGCATGCCTGAGGCCCTGGGTTCGATTCCTCAGCACCACATAAGCAAAAAGAAAAAAGCCGGAAGTGGCACTGTGGCTCAAGTGGTAGAGCGCTAGCCTTGAGCTGAAGAGCTGAGGGACAGCGCCCAGGCCCAGAGTTCAGGCCCCACGACCGGACCCAAAAAAAAAAAAACAAACAAACAAAAAAGTAATTGTTGGGTACTGGTGGCTCACACCTGTAATCTTAGCTACTCAAGAGGCTGAGATCTAAGGATCATGGTTTGAAGCCAGCCTGGGCAAGAAAGTCTGAGACTATTATCTCCACCGAAACAGCAAAAAAACAGAAGTAGAGCTGTGGTTCAAGTGGTAGCATTAAGAAAAAATCTCAGGGACAGTGTCCAGGCCCTGTGTTCGAACCCAGAACAGGCAAACGCCGTGTGTGTGCGCGTGCACGCGTGCGCGCCCACACACACACACACACACACACACACAAATTTATTTTTGAAAGAAGATGTACAAGGAAGACCCAACCTTACAAACACATCACAACCTCTCATCTACAACTGACTACTTAGTCCAGTCCTATCCTTACCGTAGCCTCCCTCCCCAGCTTTGCTGGTGATGGAACACTATTTCTCTCCCTTTCTCTCTCCTTAGCCAACACCTGACAGTCCTGCTGTGACCTATAACAAAGAGAGCCCTTTTCGCACTATCTGCACACTTAGCTTTGTTTATTACTTCAGTCGTAACTTGAAACTTGCTCATCATTTTGCAAAGAAGCAGTGTTTGCTTGGGTGGTTTGACTGATTAAAAAAAAAAAAAGTTTATGTACTACCCAGATAGAATTTAGATGACATCTGTAATTGAGAAAAATCAGTTGAAAGCAAGAAGAGAGCTTTAACAACACTAGATTCTTATTACAGGGGATACTTACAGAAAGTCATTTGGAAAAGATAATTTTTTCTGTCTTAAAATATTAAATTCAGTCTTATCTGTCACTTGATAATTTATGTTCAAGTAATCATATTATACGAAGCCTATCTTCATTAACTTCATTCTTTGTAACAAAGAAAATATATAACCAGGTTGACAATAGCCCTTTGTCTTGTGTGTGTGTGTGTGTGTGTGTGTGTGTGTGTGTGTGTGTGTATGTGTGTGTGTGTGTGTGTGTGTGTGTGTGTGTGTGTGTGTGTGTGTGCCAGTACTGGGGCTTACCAAGCCTAGGCCCTGTTACCCAGCTTTCTCCACTCAAAGCTGGCACACCATCTCTTGAGCCCCAGCACTACTTCTGGCTTTTGGTGATTAATTCATGATAATAGTCTCACAGACTTTCCTGCCCAGCTGGAGAATGCCCTTTGTCATATAATACAAGATTTTTATCAGGGGACATTAGAAAAGTGCTGTCCATTTATGGTTTCCAAATGAAAGAGGCTGTAGATGTCTTATATGTGATAAGGCATATCACATGTCATTGTTGGCTAATCACATCTGTGATCTTTGATTAACATTATTTGGCTCCTAAATATTAATGTTTCACCTCATTTCTGCTTGTAAATCCACAGAAAATCCTCTCTTGAGAGAATCAGGCTCAGAGCTGCGTAAAATTCACCCTTGTCATCTAAGAGACAAAAGCTACTAGTAGTTTCCTGCCTGAAATGAATTTATTTCATTACAAACAATTGTCAGTTTTATTTTGGAAATTAGTCCCTGGATATGAATGCTTTTTAATGGAATTATTCCCATCTGGCATTAGTTCCTTTTGTAATCTAAAATAAAAACGGACGCCAAGAAAGGCAGTGGCCCTGTCTTCCAGCTTGCATCGCCTCTGAGACAGCAACTGTCTCCACAAAAGCCTTCTCAGTTTTCACTGTGGAATATAGGAACATGCCATTTCTCATGCTAAAATAAAATCCGAAATTTTAGGTAGAAATTAGCATAGATTATGTTTTAACTAGTACTGGTGCTCACCAAATGAACCTTTGCGGCTCTTAAAATGACCAAAAAAAAAGTGTGATATGGAGAATGTGGGAATGATCCCAGAGAAAAACTTGGAAGATGCTTCTGAAGAAAGCCTGTCTAGGGAAACAGCTGGTTTGGTTCAGCCTGGAGAAGAGAAAGTAGTGAAAGAATAGAAGGAATGAAGCTCATCTCCCTATATTTAATTATAGTGGTGTGTTTTATTGAGCCAGATCCTAGGCTGAGTGCTTTCAAGTGTTGTCTTGTTTGGTCTTCAACCTCTTCATCATCTCTGGGAGATGAGCATTGTTATTTTGCTATTTACAGATAAGTGAAGTATGGCTCAGAGAGTGCTAACGTTTTGGCCGAGTCATGCAGCAAACAGGTGGTAAGAGCTGAACAATTAGGTCTGGGGTGAACCCAGAAGGCATGTTCATAACCACATACTGCAAGTATGAGACAGTCATGTTAGTGAATGGAAGCAATGATTTTTCCACGGTAACTGAGCTAAGTTACACAACCAAGACTTTAAAAAAAATTATTATGAAGTGTAACATTAAGGACATGTCTCTGTTGGGCAGGTTCCTGCCAACGTGGCTCCATATAAAGGGAGCAATAATGTCCCCTTGCCTTCCCCTTGCCAGATCTTCCTGATAATCTGAGTCCAGACTCAGTGAAGGGAATTCACTGAACTTCCCATTCAGACAAGAATTTTTAATGTGTGTGTCTGTGTGTGTACACATACATACAAAGTGAACATCTAAGTGTGTCAAGAATTGTTCTTGCTTATTTGGCCTCCATAACTGTGTTTCCCAGCAAATGGCTTCAAACTAATCTTATTTTAGTTTATTTTGTTGACCATGGTGCTTGAACTCAGGGCCTGGGCGCTATGAGTTTTTTCCACTGACGGCTAGTGCTCTACCACTTTGAGGCACAGCTCCACTTCAAGTTTTCTGATAGTTAATTGGAGATAAAAGTCTCATGGACTTCCCTACCTTTGTTGGCTTTGCACAGCCTCATATCTCAGATCTCAGCCTCTTGAGTAGCTAAGATTATAGGAAACGAGCCAACAGCACTCAGTTCATATCTTATTTTTACTAGAGCTACCTCTCAGGCAATTAGTTGCTAAATCTTACCGATTTTTGCCCTAGTAAATTTAGGTCATGGCTTTTGTTTATGATTTAATGGAAAGGCAAACAACTGTAATGATCCCAGGCTCTAGAGTTAGTAGACCAAACAAAATGCCACCTTAGCTAGTCCTCTTCAGAGTTGTGTAACTTTGACTTCTCCTGTCCGAAACTAATACTTTAAAAGCAAAAAAAAAAAAAAAAAGATAAAAATTACTTCACAAGTATGATCTATATAGTGTAAATATCTATATAAACTTTTTAACAGAGTTCCTAAGAGAGAAAACTGATCTACAATAAAGATTATTATTGTTGATAATAAAATGTAATAGCTTATTAATTCTTTTCTTATGCCAATAGTCAAGTGCCATGCTAAATGTAAGATTGTTGAGTCTGGGAAGGTGGCTCAGTGATAGAGTGCTTACATGAGGCCCTGGGTTCGATTCCTCAGCACCGCATAAGCAGAAAAAGCCGGAAGTGGTGCTGTGGTTCAAGCGGTACAGTGCTCGCCTTAAGCTGAAGAGCTGAGGGACAGCACCCAGGCACAAAGTTCAGGCCCCAGACTGACAAAAAAATAAAAAAGATTGTTGAATGCTGCCCTTAAAAAATTACCCTGTGTCAGGTACTGGTGCTGTGCCACTTATAACCCTAGCTACTCAGGAGACTGTGATCTAAGGACCACAGCTCAAAGCCAGCTGAAGGAAAATCTGTGAGTCATTTAAATAGGGATACAGGTGGACCCATTGCAACAATGAGAAGTACAAGTCGTTATGTCGAAAACGAACTTTACAACTTTGGTGGGGGCGGGGGAGGATTGGGTAGGGAGGCAGGGGAAGGCTGGGAAGGGATGTGAAGGGTAAACAAAGGAGGAGGCTACAGTGCTTGATAAGAAATGTACTCATTATCTTGCCCATGTAATTGTAACCCCTCTGTACAGTATTTTCACAATAAAAAAATAAATAAAATTTTAAAAAAGAATCTAAAAAAAAAAATTAACCACCAGAAAACTGGAAGTGGAGTTGTGGCTCGAAGTGGTAGAGCTCTAGCTTTGAGCAAAAGAACTCAGGGACAGCACCCAAGCCTTGAGTTCAAGTTCCACAACCAACAGGAAAAAGAAAATTACCCGGACTGGGAATGTGGGTTAGTAGTGGAATGCTAGCTTACCGTGCATGAAGCCCTGGGTGCGATTCCTCAGTACCATATAGACAGAAAAAGCCAGAAGCGGCCCTGTGGCTCAAGTGGTAGAGTGCTAACCTTGAGCACAGAGAGGCTCAGAAATGACACCCAGGCCCTGAGTTCAAGCCCCAGAATTGGCAAATTAATTAAATAATTAATTTAAAAAAACACTTACTCCATGATGGTGTTTTCTATTTCCTCTACTAATTCAAATTCCTAACAGGAAGAGAATTGAAGTCCAGGGTGAGTGGAAGAGCTCTGTGTTACTCTCCTTTGTGATTAAAAGACAGACCAAATTTGTGTCTATCTCTATCAGGTTTATAATCGGAGACTTGTTGGATTCAGAAAATGACATCTTTGAGCGCTCTAAAGAATGTGACTCTCACAGATCAGAAGAGGCACAGAAGGCCTTTGACCATGGGACAGAGCTCATCCCATGGTATGTGCTGTCCATCCAAGCGGATGTGCACCAGTTCCTGCTGCAGGGGGCCACGGTCATCCACTACGACCAGGACTCACACCTCTCTGCCCGCTGCTTCCTTCAGCTGCAGCCTGACAATAGCACTTTGACCTGGATAAAGCCCCCTACTGCCTCGCCTGCCAGTGCAAAAGCCAAGTGTGGAGTGCTAAGTAACACAGCTGAGCCTGGCAAGTTCCCATTATTGGGCAATACTGGGTTAAGTGGCCTGGTGGAGGGAGTCTTGGATCTATTTTCAGCCAAGGCTGTGTACATGGGACACCCTGGCATTGATATACACACTGTGTGTGTTCAGAACAAACTAGGTGGCATGATCCTGTCAGAGACTGGTGTGACACTGCTATATGGCCTTCAGACCACGGACAATAGATTACTACACTTTGTGGCACCAAAGCATACAGCTAAAATGCTCTTCAGCGGATTATTGGAACTCACTAGAGCTGTGAGAAAGATGAGGAGGTTTCCTGACCAAAGACAGCAGTGGCTGCGGAAACAGTATGTCAGCCTCTATCAGGTAAGGGTGTTGGCCACCCTTCTCGTTGGAATAGTGTAATTCTGAGAGCACACACTTGGCTTTTAGACTACCCTAGCTGTGTAATTTGGGGCAGACTTTACATCATCTCTGTGTTCATGATTCTCTTATCTAGAGAGTAGAAATGAAAGCAATGCCTGGCCATAGGATGCCTGTCTTCAAGAATTAACTGAGTCGGATGTGGTGCTGTGGCTCAAGAGGTAGAGCGTTCGCCTTGAGCTGAAGAGCTCAGGGACAGTGCCCAAGCCCAGAGTTCAAGCCCCACAACTGACCAAAAAAAAAAAGAATTAGTTGAGTCAATATGCATAAGCCGCAGTGTAAATCCATATGATGTAAAGAATAGTGTCTGCTCATGGTGGATCCTATTTACTACTTTGGATGCCAATAGAAACTTGTATAGTTCTCCTGTCTAGAAAAAAAAAACAATAACTACATTTCAGACTGAAGATTTCATTTGAAAGCATTATCTGAAGGCTTTTATTGTTAATTAGTGACTGGCTGACATATTGGAGATCTTTCTTTGGAAATTGAAATGGTGATTCATCACATAGCATATTAGGTGAATTCTTTAACTTCCTACGTATTGATCTCCAATGGTAGACATTTTAAGGTTAAAAGAAACTTTCCCAAATAAGGGATAATTCTTACCTGCAATTCTCTCTCACCAGATTTGTGGTGGCAGCAGCCTTCAGTAGGCATTTTCTCACAGTTTGCTGCTTAAATTGAGTGAGCTTCTCATTAACCCTGAATCACCAATTAGTTAAACCAAAACTCCATCTGTGGTTGGGTGACAGGCTGGGATAAAAAAGATGATAAACAGAGGCACAGGCCTACACAGAGTAGTGTGCTTGTTTGAGGAATGTGCAGGTTGCTGGAAAAGCAAGTGATAAGCCCCACTACAAAGTGGCACAGTTGAAATGACATTGTCAAAGGAGTGGTATTGAAGTATCCAGTTTTTCTGTTATGTTTTTCTATGTAGATGAAAAATTTTATCATTTTTTTTTAGTATCACAAGTAGAACTGTGACTTAAATTACTTGTGGCTAATCTCACCTTCTTTTTACAGCTGCAACATGTTTTTTGCTCCTCCTTCCCATCCTAGGACATATAGACATATATAACACCCCCCCCACACTCTTCTTTTTTGAAGTATTGGGGTTTGAACTCAGAGCCTCAGGCTTACTCAGTTTGATTTTGTGGCTGGTGTTCTACCTCTTGAGCAGTGTCTCCAGCCTGCTTTTTATTGGTTATTTCAGAGATGGAGTCTTGCAGACTTTTCTAGCCAGGCTGGCTGGCCTTGAACCACAATCCTCTGGATCTTAGCTTCTTGAGTACCTGCTGTTACAGACATGAGCCACCAGCACCTGGCACAATGCCCCATTTTTACCCTTTGCCCTGCACTTGCACAGTGATTATATCTTGAATAATTAACTTCATGAATCGATAAGCAGATAGTCCTACCTATTCAAGTATGCTAATGCTCCATAGCACAAAGACACTTTTAGTTAACTCATCTAAAATGGAAACAAAAACAACAACTTCCTTTTATACTCCACAGGGAGAAGCCCATGTGGTTGCTATTTGGAAGAAATCTTCAAGAGCTATTATGCATATTGATTTTAAATTAGAATTCTTCCTTAGTCTTCCAGAATCATCAGAATCCATTAAACATGGACATAAACCAGTCTTAAAACTCCATTACATTCCTTGTCACAAATGCTATGTGATTTAATTATTCCCATTTGTTTCTTGTCAAGCTTAAGCAACTGGATTGACACATAAGAGATACAGTAAATAAACTAAAACAAAAGGTCATTTGAACTCTCACACTCCCATTATGTAGTTGTGTTGTCGTGGAAAGGCTCTCCATCAGCACCATGTCATCAGTCGCTGTGTTTAGACAGTTGAACAATCTGATATGTGTTACCCTGCCCTTTATTTTGAGAAAGTTTGCCCTCCACAAAGTAAATGGTGCTCCAAAAAGCAAGGTAACTATATGTGATTTCAATGATAAAATTGGATATTTGTTGAAATGCAGATTTCTTTAGAAGTTTGATGGCATAGTGGGAAAAGTAAATTGAGCATCCTCAGGATAGTACTGAGCACTTGGTTTTTTCCTCAGTGTTGGTGTCCTTTGGAACCACGAACCTGTTGGTACTAGGCACCTTTTGTGCTTGGATTCCCATTTATTCTTGCAACCTTCAGGATCCTCTTCCTGGTCACACACACAACGGTAGTTCTAGCTCCTCTGGAGGATCTCAAGTTTGAAGCCAGCCTGGACCACAGAATGAGGCTTTGTCTTAAAAAAAAAAAAAGTTGGGGCTGGGAAGGTGGCTCAGCGGTAGAGCGCTTGCCTTGCATGCTTGAGGCCCTGGGTTCAATTCCTCAGCACCACATAAGCAAAAAGAAAAAAGCCAGAAGTGGCGCTGTGGCTCAAGTGGTAGAGCGCTAGCCTTGAGCTGAATTGCTGAGGGACTGTGCCCAAGCCCAGAGTTCAGGCCCCACGACTGGACCCTCCCCCAAAAAAAACAACAAACAAAAAAGTTTTATAGGAGGAGAGAGATTCTGTATTGGATGATGTTTCTCAAAGGAAAATGTTTCACTTGGATTGGCAGATTCCTCCAGGGTATATCCAGTGAAAAGGAGGTATTTAAAGTGAAATTCATGTATGATAGACTTGGGAGAAATAGATAATGAACAGGAAGAAGTTACAGATGTCCCATTATTAGGAGTCACCTCAAGATTGCTATATCAAATACCCAAGTTACTCAGCATCCTGGAACCATAGCAGGAGATAGGAGATAGAATTCACAGTTTAAGTCATAAAATCAGAGAGTCATTGAATATGAGGAGGAAGGAGTAAGCAAGAATGTACATATACACATACACACAAATCTTTATTACTTGTATATTATCTGCAATAAAGCAAACTATTTTGCCAGTACTTCCTTGAAATTACGAAGATTCCATTGGAGTAAAGGCAGTAAAAGGATATTAATTTTTTTGAGGTACTGATGATTCACCCAGGGTTTGTGCATAATATGCAAGCTCTCTACAACTGAGTTATACTCTTAGTCTTTGGAAATTCATGTTAAAGAAACCCTTTCATACAATGTGTGAAATATCATCAACACTGTCTTTAATTCATTTGTGTCTTTCTGTGCATTTGATAACTGACTTTCCTGACTCCTGGACACAATCATTAATTATAATTGAATGAATAAATGCTTGCCATTGGCTTTATAAAAGATAGTACCCAGAGTTTCCCTGACAGCAGAAAGCATTGTAAGTCATTGCCTCCCCCCTGGAGTGTCTTAGCTGCCCATCGCATCATAATCTGCATGGTTTTCTCCATCCTATGGGCTCTTATTTATCTTCAGCTTTCAATAGCTCAAGTGGATGGCAGCTCAACTCTTTGAAGAACTCCCCAGGGCCCTCCAAAGTGAATTTCTCATGGGCCACATGCCCTTTATTTCAAGTCAGACTTTCCCATGCATCAAACTAAGTGAGAACTCTACTGGGTATGATACAATAACAAACAAAAAGAAGTAAGTTTTACCTGAGTAAAATTAACACTCTATTCTTCGCCACAACACCACCGAGTCTCACAAAGCTCAGATTTTCAGAGTTTTATGAAAATGTCCTAGCTGGTTCTGAGATCAGGATGGAAAGTAGCTTTTTTCTCAGTTGATTGGTTAACTGAAATTGCTCAGGGATAAGACAAGGAGGACAGGGAACACACTGGGAGTTCTGAGTGTTAGGGAACAGAGTGGCAAGGTGGGGGGGTTGGGGGGGGAGGGTGCTAGATCATACATCTTCCCTGGTGGCCTTTGCTCTTCCATCTCTGAGATGATTGTGGTAATGTTTACTTCTCCTTTGCTTGATGCTTCCCTCCTTATGGACTGAGCATATGATTCTTTACAGGAGGATGGTCGGTATGAAGGCCCAACTTTAGCTCATGCTGTGGAGTTGTTTGGTGGCAGACGGTGGAGTACCCGGAATCCCAGCCCTGGGACATCTGCAAAGAATGCTGAGAAGCCCAACATGCAGAGAAACAACACCCTAGGCATAAGTGCCACCAAGAAAAAGAAGAAAATCCTCATGAGGGTAGAGTGTTGCTTGTTTATTAAGCCTTACATCTATCTAGCCTTCCAGGATGATTGTGTGGTCTACAGCCTCATAACCCCTTCAGGTTATGTGAGCTGGGGACAAGATGAGGTCGAAAACAGATCATCAAAGGAGCTGCCACATGCTTCCTGGGTGGCCAGGCCCAGTGCCAGGAGTCAAGTCAAAAAAGGGAGAAGAGTTTCTTAGAAGGACACAGGGCAGTTAAGTGGTGTGTATTCTAATAAGAGTCATTGTTCAATCATCTGCACAGTGACATGGGAGCCGAGTAAAGGAAAATATGAGGCTTAGAGGCAGACAGTGAAGACCTAAGAGCAGTTGACACATGGGTCTTGGAAGAGTTTACCAAGCACAAACAAAAAGCAAAAAATCCCTGGCAGAGACAGCAAGATGCCTAAGAGGCTTTGCTTGTGAGAAGAAAGAGGACTGGATGGCTGGAACATGAGTTCTGTGATGGCCAACGAATGACTAGAAAATAGTAGAGGTCGAGTTTTGAAGGCCCGTTGTGTTGTATGAGGCATACAATTTAAAATGTATCATCATTATGTATATAAATTGTGTCATATAATATATATATTATCACTATGACATGATATTGACTTCATGGCTACCTAAAAAACATCCCACTCTGTGTCTATCCATGGTGCTGATGCTTAGTTGACTTTCATCTGCTTCACAATTATGTGTGAACACAGAAGATACGGAGGTGGGGTGCCTCCTCTTTTCTGCCTCTCATCCTGAAGAGTTTCGATAGTAGAGCACACAGGATAGATAATGTGATGTGAGAATACTGGATCAACATAATATCTTTACTGGTCTCACCAGGAAGAGACAGTATTGAAGGTGGGTTGGTGAGAAAATAGTGACCTGCCTGGACTAAAGCAGGTCTGACACAGGCTAGGAGCCATGGTGAGCTTTGTGTTCCCAGGGGGAGAGTGGAGAGGCCACGGACGACGAGATGGTGACCCGAAAGGCTAAAGTGTACAGAGAGTGTCGAAGCCGAAGTGGTTCTGATCCCCAGGATATTAACGAACAGGAAGAATCAGGTAAGGCAGCTTGTTCACATCCAAGACTTTTCTGTTAGTTTTATGGAGAAAATAGGCATTTAGTCTCAAGCTGGTGAATTTAATATTATGGGCACTGCTATCAAGACTCTCACAACCATGTGATGAAACCCAACCCCTAGAGGCACTTTCTGCTAACACACTGTACTTAGAAGAACATTCTCATTAAATTGCCATTGTTGGGCTAGGAATGTGACTTAGTGGTAGAGTGCTTGCCTCCTATGCATGAAACCCTGGGTTTGATTCCTCAGTACCAAATACACACAAAGCTGGGAGTAGCACTGTGGCTCAAGTGGTAGAGTGGTAGCCTTGAGCAAAAAGAAGCTCAAGGACAGTACCCAGACCCAGAGTTCAAGCCCCAGGACTGGCAAAAAAAAAATTGCCATCATCATCCGGGAATTTTAGAAGTATAGGGTATAAATTGATGGATTGGACCAGTAATTCAAACCTGGCAGAATGAGAATCAATCTGAATGTTCCAGCCACTCCCAGGACAAACTGACTTAGGTATTAGGAATTGGGCATTGTATATTTTTCTTAAGGTCCCCAGATGATTTTGATGCATGGCCAGTTCAAAGTCTGTCATCAAAATACTTGAACGCTTCTTATATAGAAATCAGCTGCATAATTGGTTTGCTCAGACACCAAGAGGTATCTCAGGTGTGTAGTTTAATTGAGTGATTGTCTCTTTTCCACCCTTCCTACTCACAGAAGCAAATGCCATTGCTAGCCCTCCCAACCCTTCCAGAAGGGCTCACTCTTTGACCACGGCTGGGTCCCCCAACTTGTCTGCTGGAACATCATCTCCCATCAGGCCAGTCTCCTCCCCTGTGCTGTCTTCTTCAAACAAGAGTCCATCCAGGTGGGGCCTTAACATGATAAAACAGAAGGGCCTTTCACACCATTGCACTTGTGAGGAAGGGCATGTGGAACGATTGTGTCTAATTTTGACTTACAGTTAAGTTGAAAACTATTCACACACACAAATTTTAAATGATGTTGTTTTGATTCTATGTACCTGTCTTTTACTCTTGTGACACCAACAACCCCCTCACCAGAGCTGAGTGGCAGTAATAAAACCCAAACTGTGATTCTCTCTGTCTATAGTGTAGCCACTAATCACATACAGATATTTAAACTAATTACAATTAAATTAGATTGAAAGTTCAGTCAGTCACATTTCAAATGCTCTACCACCCTAAATGGCTAGTGGTTACCACATTGAATGCTGTGAGAGCATTTCTGCCAGTGTAAAAAGCTCTATTAGAAGCTAGGCACCAGTGGCTCAGGCCTGTAATCCTAGCTACTCAGGAGGTTGAGATCTGAACATCGCAGTTCCGTTTGAAGCCAGCTCAGGCAAAATAGGCTGTGAGACTCATCTTCAATAAACTACACAGAAAAAGCTGGAAATGATGCTGTAGCTTAAGAGGTGGAGCTCGCCTTGAACACAAAGAGGCTTGGGAACAGCTCCCAGGCCCTGAGTTAAAGCCCTGGATTGGGGGAAAATATTCTGTTGGAGAGCACTGCTCTACATGAAAAATAAATACAATGTAAGCTACCTGACACTATGCTAATTGGTGAAATACATTTAATATTTTTCTCACAGATCAGAAAAGTTATACATGCCTAGAGAAATGAATACAAACTTTGCAGCAAGGTAGAGGTGTTTATATAAGGTGCTAAAGCTGGTATTATAGAAAATTATCATTTATGGGCCATACAAGTTACACACTAAAATAAAATCTTCTCTCTCAAAAGAAAAAAAATATATTAAAATGAAAGGCTTCTAAAAGGAATCATAATGCTACTCCATCTCCCTGTACCCCACATAAAAGCTAAAGAAATAGATTGCAGACAGAGCCAGATTAAGAGCCATTGTTCACATTATTACACAGTGTAATAGGCCTGAGCACACATTGGCTTTGGAAATGTTGATTTCACAGACAGGGGCAGGAACCACTCTATCTCTGTCTCTGTCTCTGTCTTTCTCTCTCTCTCTCTCTCTCTCTCTCTCTCCCTGTCTCTATCTCTCTGTCTCTGTCTCTCTTTCTCTCTGTCTCTCAGCAACACTCTATTGAAAAGAACTCTACAGTAAATTATCTGCTAAAGGGGATTCTTTCACAATGTGAGTAATGGACTTACCCTCTACGCTTTCTACAGTCACGTTCACAACTGGTGAAAATGAGTCAAGGCTCTAATGGGGATTCTTCCTACTATGCTTGTAACACTTCTATAAATTAGATTTGAAACAAAGCTAGAGGTTACAAAGAGATTGAATTCTTTATATTTGCAGCCTCTGCAGGATCTTAAACACATAAGATAGCCAGATGACCTGGATTAAGTGACTTTTGCCTTTATTTCAGTCACTTATAAACAGGAAAAGGAAAGACATAGTAAGAGAGGAATATCTTTTGAAAGAGGACACGGCCTGATTCAAGGTCAGAAGGCCCAAATCCCAGGAATACTGGGGTCAGTGTCCCCTGAAATGCTCCAAAACAGAAAAAAAAAAACAAGGCAAAAAAGGTGTCAGTCTTTAAACGAGAAAGTAAAACTGAACCCTATTTCTAGTGGGAAAAAGTGGATAGGTGTTCACTAGAGTCAGAGAGAAATGAGTACCTCAGAAAGGTCTGTACTGGCAACTAGCAGGAAGGACAACAGGGAATTTGCTTGTTGAAATCCAAATGATGGCTCCACCTTTCTCCTCTTCCCGGACCTACATCCTGTGTTCCCCACATTGAGTCTCAACAACTATGTGTACATGGTGCTAAAAATCTATCTGTAATGCTCTTCCATGAAGTAACCTTCAGCTGTCAACAGGAAATAGTTTCCCATGAGCAAACAGCATTAGCAGGGTTGAATGAGGACTGCTGTACATACATATACATACATATATATATTTATATTTATATTCCTGTACTTATATATTTGAAATTTTGTTTACTATTCTGTTGGGGACTCAGTATAGAAAAAAAATGTAAAATAGCAAGACCAAATTTTTGACTGAGTTGACTGATATTTTTATAGTGAATGGATACAGACTTGGCAGGTGCAGACATAATCCTTGGCAGGGTTGGCGTCTTTCCATTCTTAATATTTTTCTGACTCACATTTTCCATTAATATTAAAAGCTCTTCTTTGTTTTCATTGAGGAACTGGTTAAGAAAGGAAAAAAAAATGACATGGGCACACTCAAAACTTTCCTCTTAATTGTGTTTGTATAATTTAGAAAAGAGAACAGAACAGGCATTATTTCCCATAGATAATGATTAATTTTGGGCCCTTTTTTTGTACCAGTACTGGGACTTGAACTCAAAGCCTGGGCACTGCCTCTTACAATGTTTGCTCAAGGTTGGCACCCCACCACTTGAGCTACAGCTCGACTTTTGGCTTTTTGGAGGTTAGTTGGAAATAAGAGTGTCACAGAATTTTCCACATGGACTGGCTTTGAACTGTGATCCTTAGATCTCATCCTCCTGAGGAGCTAGGATTACAGGCCTGAGCTTCCAGTGCCTGGCTTAGACTCACTTTAGATTACTTTTTTCATCAACCCCAAACTTAAGAGGTCTTCTTCCACATTGATCTGTGCTTACAAGTAACTGTTGATTAATAAAAGAATATTAATGTCACTGTTATGCCCTTATTAAGTTGTCTAAAAATATGAAGTGGTTCCAATACACAATACAGGTGAAGGGCCATGACAAGAGCATACTGGGAAGTAGGTTCAACTTTAAATGACTTGCAATCCTCCCCGCCTCATACTTGCTCGCTAAGCAGAGACCATCTGTTGAGGCAGAATGACCTGAGTTGCCTGCCACATTTGCCCATAACAGCCATGTCTCTTGATAGTGCCTGGAGCAGCAGTAGCTGGCATGGGAGGATCAAAGGAGGAATGAAGGGGTTCCAGAGCTTCATGGTTTCAGACAGCAACATGAGTTTTGTTGAATTCGTTGAGCTGTTCAAATCATTCAGGTATGACTTAGCCCTCCTTCTTCCTCATTCTCAGGCCCACCCTTTTATAGCAGTACTAAATGGGAGGTGGTTTTCATTCCCTACTCAGTGTAAGGAGCCGAAAGGACCTCAAAGACCTCTTTGACATCTACTCTGTGCCCTGCAACCGTTCCGGCTCTGAGTCTACCCCCCTCTACACCAACCTGGCAATCGAGGAAAACACCAGTGACCTACAACCTGACCTAGGTTTGTTCAGCATTTTAAGATTTCCTTTGAAACCTTTCTAGCTAAAACTTCAAGGTAGGAGATCCAATCACACACATGCTTGAGCCACATGGCACACTGCTACTGGAGCCTGGTGAAACGATTTGAGAATTATTTTAAGAAGTGTGTAGTGTCATGGGGACAAGTGCTGTTGGCATGTTGGGCAAAGAAACTCATCATCATGTGGTTCTGCCCATGTGTTCTAGCATATTAACCAAGAGTGCCCTTCAGTCATCCTGACAACCAGAGGCCCTTCCCCCACCAATTCTAAATGTGCACTACATACATGGAATGCTATAGATGAAAAACACCTACCTATAGGCAGGTGAGTGCTCCACCCCAGCGTGACCTGTCCTTGACAAGGAGAATCTGGTGACCTCCGCAGAGTACTCCTGCCTGAACATAGAGGACATTTCTCCAACTACATAAACCAGAATCTCTTTTTTTTCTATCCTATTCAGTACCCTCCTGTTACTATCACCACCTATACCTTTCTTTTGGGTCTTTCATGCATTTTACACCTGTTATTTTTCCCTTTGTTCTTATTGGAACAACATGATAATTATGTATAATCTTGGGACTGGGAAGTTGACTCAGTGGTAGAGTGCTTGCTTCACATGCATGAGGCCCTGGGTTCGATTCCTCAGCACCACATAAGCAGAAAAAAGCCAGAAGTGGTGCTGTGGCTCAAGTGGTAGGGTGCTAGCCTTGAGCTGAAGAGCTGAGGGACAGCGCCTAGGACCAGTGTTCAGCCCCCATGACCGACAAAAAAAAATAATTATGTATAATCTTATGTTACTTTTAAGCTAACATTGACTGTTTTATAGCTATCAAATATGTGTGTACCCGTGGATAGCAATGTGATTGTTTAGGATAGAACCCAGCACCTCCTGCATGCCAAGCAATTACTTCCCCACTGAGCTATATAGCCAGTCCAAGAAATGATACTTAAAAATTACAAGTCTTTTTTTATAGTGAGAAATTTTAGGTTGATGGAAAAAATAGGTAGAAAGTACAACAGTCACACACACAACTCACACACCCATACTCACATTCATGCACACAGACTTTACCCTATTAGTGAGTTATAAATTCCTAATATTTTTGTTGTCTCTCTAATTTTGCCTTTACCAAGGTGTTGAATCATTGGAATCATATAGTATATAGCTAAGTGCTCTAGTGCCCTTTTGCAACTTCCGGTCGGAATTCTTTTTAAAATAAATAATATTTCATTGTACAGATGTACCACAGTTTGTTTATCCATTCACTTACTAAAGGATATCTGATTCCTTCCAAGTTTTAGCAATTATAAGAAAAGCTGCTATAAATATTTGTATGTAGGTTTTTATGTGAACCTAAGCTTATATCATTGGGATAAAGACCTAGAAACACAATAATTGGATTGCATACCTAACCTGTATTTAATTCTCTAAAATACTTCAAGATTATCTTCCAAATGGATAAAATTAAAATGACTGGCCATACCAAAACTGATCTGACAATGTAGAAATTAGAATACTGGAACATTACTACTGGAAATGTAAAATGGCACAGCCATTCTGAAAGACAGTATGACTGAATTAAATGTATTCTTGCTGTCTGATTCAGCAGTTGTGGGTCATGATAATTTTACCCAAAAGAGCTAAAAACTTGTATTCACCCAAAAGCCTACATACAGATTATTATAGTTGTAGTTTTTTAAATTCATTGTTATTGTAGAGGTGCTATACAGAGGGATTACAATTACATAGTCAGGTATGGAAAGACCTTCCATGGATAGGTAGACTCCGTATTGTGAAAATGACCATACTGTCAAAATTGACGTACAAATTCAGTGCAAAATCAAAATTCCAGTGACATTCTTTAGCAAGGTAGTAAACAAAACAATCCAAAAACTCAAATGGAACAAAAGACCTAGAATAGGTGAAGCAATTCTAGGCAAAAAAAAAAAAAAAAGTAATTTTAACAGTACTTCAATCCTTACAAAAAGAAGATTGTGGATGTATATATGTCACAAAAAATGTGAGCTTGGCTTTTAGTTCTCAATTGAATCTATAGTTAATTGACCTATAATACTGAAGATCATAGCATCAGCCTAATTCTGTTTTAGTTTCTTTTATTTATTCAGTGATTTGTCTTTTTTTCCCCTCAACTCTGTGAAGCCAGGAACATGGACTAGATTTTATGGCTTGTTTGAACAGAGTATTTTAAGAGCTTCTCCATTGCATGGACTTCATAACACTGTTATCTTTGAATTGAACTTTATTTGTGAAAGATGTTGGCTAGATAAGAGTTCATGTTCTGTGGGTAACATTTTCAGATTTGTTGACCAGAAATGTCTCGGACTTGGGATTGTTCATTAAGAGCAAGCAGCAGCTTTCAGACAACCAGAGGCAGATATCTGATGCTATTGCTGCTGCAAGTATCGTGACAAATGGCACTGGCATTGAGAGCACGTCCCTGGGCATATTTGGAGTTGGCATACTTCAACTCAATGACTTCCTGGTCAACTGCCAAGGTGAACACTGCACATATGATGAGATCCTCAGCGTCATCCAGGTCTGTGCCCGTTTTGTGTGTACACAGTGTCCTGTCTCTGTTCTAATAATCAAATAAATATTTTGTGTATATGCTCCTCCCCACCCCACCCCCATCCTTTTATTCCAAAGTCTTCACATCTTGGGCAGAAATTTGGGAGCTTTTTGTTTTTATTTTTGGAAAAAAATATACAAGTGAGCCAGGTGCCAGTGGCTCATGCCTGTAATCCTAGCTACTCAGGAGGCTGAGATCTTAGGACTATAGTTTGAGGCCAGCCCAGGTAGGAAAGTCCACAGGACTCTTTATCTCTACTAAAGTACACAAAGAGCCAGAAGTGGAGCTGTAGCTCAAGTGATAGAGTTCTAGCTTTGAGCACAAAAGCTCAGGGATAGCGCCCAAGCCCCAGGACCGACAAACACACACACATACACACACACACACACACACACACACACACACACACACACACACACACACACACATACACGTGTGCTTATTTAACATATAACTAACACAGTTCTTAGGCCATTTCTGACTCGATAACTATTGTAGGGAATCAATGTATGATTCCTTCTTGCTATTCTACAAGATGCAACAAGATCATTCTTTGGTCATTTAACAAATATTTATGAGCTCCTACTATGCTAGCCCTGTTCCAAGAGCTGAGCCTATAATATTGAATAACCTTTTCTTTCTTTCTTACAACTCATATTCTCTGGGTGGGGCAGACAATAAATATAAATAGCTTCAGGAATGGTTATAGAAGAAATTCAGCAGAGTTAAGGCAATGGAGTGATGCAAAAAGTCTTTTTTAAAAAAGAAGTCTTTTTGAGCAGAAAACTAACATATTAGATCAATAGATCTACATATATATGTATACATATGTGGGTATACATATATATGCAATACATATATTAGCAGGGCTTGAACTTAGGGCCTTAATAGCTCTCGTCTATTTTACTCATGGCCAGCACTCTACCATTTGAGCCATGTCTCCACTTCTGGCTTTTTGGTGGTTAATTGGAGATAAGAATCTCATGGATTTGTCTGCCTCATCTGGCTTTGAACCACAATCCTTAGATCTCAGATTCCTGAGTAGTTCGGATTACAACTGTGAGCCACCAGCACCTAGCATATGATTTATAGTTAAGAGGTCATTATTGGACATTGATGAAAATGAACTAAGCAACTCAAGGGCAGTGATAGGAGGGAAGGAATGAGAGGGATAGAGGGAACAGCTTACACTAAGCAAAAGGAAAGAAATGCACATATCACCCAATGTGGAAGAAATAATTTTCTTGTCAAAGCTGATAGAATTCACTAACATTATAGACCATGATAATGATAATTTGCTTCGTGAAGGTTAAAATGTGTTTGTGACTTTAAGTATCTCACAATACTATGAAATTTGTGAAATTTATGTAATCACTTATTCTCAATAAAAATTTTTTTTAAAAAAGAGGTCATTATTGCCTCATTGCAGAGTAAATTGAGATGTTGGAAGCAGAGAGACAGAAAGCCTGGTGATCCTAGCAGCCCAGATAGGAGGATGTGAAAATGTAGAACAGAAGTGACAGAAGATAGGGTGGTGACACCAGTGGGTTAGGTATTCAGAAACTGGGTTTCATCATTAATGTGCTAAAAATGTGTGAGTATTATCACCTTGCTGAGTGTTCACTGGAATATGGTTGAGTTCAGGCATGGTACTTAGCAGTCCGTGAGAACTTTCTTTTTACCTCCTGCCAATTAATGGTAGCTGCTATACTCTCACTTTTACCTAGACAAATGTATGCACCATGTTTCATATCAGTCAGCCTATTTCTCTTTTCTCATTCCTACTTTTTTCTGTTAAATAAATATGCTTAGCATAATAAACTCACATATACTAAATATTTTCTTTGGGGCTAAAAACTACATCTTGCCACTATATTACTAAATTAGTTCAAATATTTGGGTTACATGTTTCCTGATGAAAACAGAACAGCTTTTAAAAAATGATGTCGTTACTTTCTTTTTCCTTCTCTTGGTTTCCTTTACTTAAATAACACTTTTTTTAAAATAAAATTCCTTGCAGAAATTTGAACCTAGCATCAGTATGTGTCATCAAGGCTTAATGTCATTTGAAGGATTTGCAAGGTAAGTTTCAAATTATATTTTGTTCTTCACTTTAGCGTACACATTGCTCTCATGCTTTCTTAACAAAATATAAATCCATCCAGGTTTCTGATGGACAAAGACAATTTTGCCTCAAAAAATGATGAGTCCCAGGAGAACATGAAAGAATTACAGCTACCCCTCTCCTACTATTACATTGAATCTTCACATAACACGTACCTCACGGGCCATCAGCTCAAAGGAGACTCCTCAGTAGAACTCTACAGCCAGGTACTGAGATGGCCACAGACAATGTGGTTTTTATTAAACTTTATTATTCACATTACCCCAAAGTCACAAAAATCTGACTCCTCTGAAAAAATCTTATAATCTAGGAAATGTGAACGCTGGTTTCATGAGGAGCCATGCTGTGTGGGAAAGCTGGCAATATGTACAGTCGTTTTCTTTACTTCTTTTTATTTTGTTCTGTTTCCCCCTCTATCTATACTTAACCTTTATTCTAGGCAACAACCACAACAAAGTACTTGTTTGAGACTCAGAGCTTTTAGATCCTACTCTGACCTACTTCTACTAAAATTAGATTTTCCCTTGGGAAAACCGTCTAATCATTTCACTGTATGCTAAATAAATCAATATATTGCAGTGGGAAAGCATCATAGAAAAGGGAACCTTCTTAGAGGGTTAATCCCAAAATATTGTTTGTTTTGCTTTTCAATTTACTAGACAAATCAATCCATCCCTATGGCAACCAATTTAAAAAACAAAAAAGTCTGCGCAGACTGGAGGCGCGCTCCCTCCACTGTGAAATTCATGGGAATGTTCTGGGAGGCATGGGCCCTCTGCACTGGGAAAAGCACATCCTTTTGACCTAAACATCCAGCTCTCCATGATCAGCCTGTCCTTTGTCTTTTCTATTAACTGTCAACTTCCTCTTCTCTGCTGCTTATTTTCTGAAGTCCTACGAGAAGGGTTAAGCCAGAGAGAGCAAAGCTAGGCCCAGGGTATTCAAGTATGCGGTATGCATGTTGGTCCAAATTTGGGAATTGTCATTGTGTTATTTACACAGTCCCAGAAACCATGAGGTTCCTTTGTTCTACAGGTAAGTCTACAGATATTCATCATAGCATCTGGCACAATTTTTGTAGCAAAGCTTATTTAGTATGGAATATGTTTTGAACTGTTTTCTGAAGAACCTTTATTATGAAATGAAGATGTGTCGCTGGAGTAGCGATTTTCAAAATAGGAGTCTGTTTGTCAAGGGGCCTTAAGTTCTGACACCAAGAAGAGCAAGCGGCTGAGTAGGGCAAGCCTCTGTCCCACTTCTGCTAGGATACACTCTGTTACATGCTTTACATCTTAGCCTTCTATTTGCACAGAGATTTCTAAAGTCAAAAGAAGTTCAAAATCTATTTTCTATAGAAAAGAAATGATACCTATAAACATAGCTACTATAGATATTCCATATATTATATTTACCTCATACATATCAATGTACAATACATACATGTAAGTGCACAATTCTTATCTACATATTTCTACATACTTATGTTTCTTCCTCCAAAAAATATGCAAGGACTAACTGCTTAATTCCTTTTCCACTATTTGACTTTGAAGAGTTTTAAAACTCTTTAATGTGAAGCTTCCAGTGCAGATTCTCACAGCTTCTGAATAAGGTACAAGAACCTCTCAAATATATTCACAGATGTGATTAATCTAGTGAAAAGAAGTCCCTTTTACGTCACTTCCAATCATTTTCCACTCTCCTTTGGCCAGATTGAAAGTGATAATAACTCTGTTGCCCCTGCCTGGAATTTCCAGCCCTGGTTTCCTTTGTCTAGCCATATTTGGAGATATTATGGTCATGCAAGCTTTGATAAGTCCTTTCATCTTTCTATGATTGCTACTCGCTCATCTGCTTACCAATCTGGAAAGCTCACCACAGACATGAAGCAGTCTCAACCAGGTTTCAGTTGCCAGATTGTATAGCAGTCTTCAGCCCAAGGCACTCTACCTGTAGGTATACTAACTGCTAACAGAAGCTGCTGATCTTGTAATTCTCAGCCACAAACTATATTGTGTAATGCAAAGACTCCAGCAAGTATTTCATACAAGAAAATTAAGACTCATTCCACTATCTGAGTTTTGTTGCAGAAAATCTAATGGCTACTATACTCCAGTGATTAAATGCTGTCATTTAGAAATAGATCTGTGGATTCTCAAATGAGGGTTTCAGTACACTCACAGAGGTATCAACCACTTGTCTTAGATCACCTTTCGATTATATGCAAAACTGCAGTCCAAGCACCTGTGTTAGGAGCCCTGCTTCCACTGTTAGATCCAGGAGAGCAAATCAGCTCATCTGATTCATCGGCAGTGTTTCCTGGAGCAGTTTGGGGAAGAAGGTTAAAGCTTAGAGGGCAAATATGCTATGACTGGCTACTGGAGTCTGCTCTGTCTGCAGCAGAAGGGAGTTTATGGACTATTTGCCATCTCTGCTCTAGATGCCATTCTGAGATTAGACAGCCAGGTAAATCCTTGATATGTCCTTGCTTCTACTCTTTAAGTGCTATTCTTTCATAGCAATGATGCTTCCACATTGCTGATTTTGGGTCTTATAATGGTGAAGATTTTATCTTGTTTGGGTTTATATGAATATTTAATCAGCTCATTAAAAATCAGTGTTCTTAATTCCTTCGGACTGTGGCACCTGCATCTTTACTTCCCTGCTCTACCCAGATAGAGCACTTGTTCAGGATGTGCCATTTCAAATGACTAAAGATATATTTTCAAAGTAACCTTCCAACAATATCTGGCTCTTGCAAACTCTCTAATCTGTCCTCTCTTTCCCACTCCAGATTAGTTCCAATCTTTAGCTAAAATGTGGTCCTTATCCCCTATCACTCAGTGATATGGGATATATAGAGTGATATATAGAACCATGTGCTGGGTTTAGTTTGAGGCTTTATCTCTAGGTGCTCATCTGGGGTGGATTCCTTCATTGGTCACACAGGTCCTCTTGCAAGGCTGCAGGAGCATCGAGCTGGACTGCTGGGATGGAGACGATGGGATGCCCATTATTTATCATGGACACACACTGACCACCAAGATCCCCTTCAAGGTAATGCTTCAGATATGTCTTCCAACCCAGAGAGACACTACCACAAGGGGAAATTATTATGAAGAGAGATTTCACAAAGAGAAAGTATCTTTGTTGGTCATGTCAGGTAGCCTATCAAATTATACTTTAGGTTGAGGGATCTTAGGCTGGATCTGAATGCAGAAAGCCTGGAAGTGTTTGCAGCATTGATTGCATGGGATATGAACATGCTTGCTTCTCTGGGAACTGATCTAGACCTCTTAGAATCTCATTCAACCAAAGTGTAGTCATCAATACCTTATGTTTCTTAAGAGGTAAGGTTGTGTGTGAGTATGTATGTACATGCCAGTCTTAGGTCTTGAACTGAGGGCCTGGTTGCTGTACCTGAGCTTTTATGCTCAATGCTAATGTTCTACCACTAGAGCCATATTTCCAACTTCTGGATTTTTAGTGGTTATTTGGAGATAGGAGTTTCATGGACTTTCCTGCCTGGGCTGGCTTTGAACCATGATCCTCAGATCTCAGTCTCTTGTGTAGCTAGGATTACAGATGTGAGCCACTGGTATCCAGATAGGATATAATGATGTTATTGCTAATAATTTTGCATGATGTGGTGCTACAATGATATCTGTAAAGGCAGAGATTGTAAGAATAAAAGATAATTTTCCCTTGTGCCCTGTTGACCAAGACCAGTATAATCTGTTAAGAAGTGACTAAATAATAATGTCATAAAGTAATAAGAGTCACTCTACCTGGGAAGATTGATCAACTAGGAAAACTGGTTTTACTGGATTGTTATTTCAAATTTTGGGTAACTTATTAGTTTGCTTGCATAGTTATTGCTCATTCAGATGATCAGAGACTGTGTAACGTCATTTTGCTCTAAACTGGTCAAACTGGGAAGTAATATTACTATTTTTATTTTATAGCGGGAATTACTGGCTAAAATGCATCTTATCTTTAACTCATTTTTCCATGAAAAACTCTTAAAACTCTTGTACTGTACACTGATGGGAGGATGAACTGTGATTGGTTACAGACACACATAGCGTGTCATGTCTTACTGCTCCGAATTAGTTAACGTCTTCCAAGCATCTTATGCCTCATTGTAGTTGATCGTTTAGTCTTTGATGTACAGCATTCTTTCCATGTGTACCTTCAGTTTTGCATAGTGATTGCTGCTCCTTGTAGTATAGAAACAAGGCTCACTGTGGACAGCTTCATGTCTTCATACACAGCAGCCTGTTCTCTTGCTTAACTAGAAAATACATTCAGCCCTCCACATCCATGGGTCCTTCATCCACAGATTCAGCCAACTCTGATGACAAATATTTTGGGGAAGACATTGTGTCTGGACTGAACTCGAATACACATTTTTCTTCTCATAAGTTCCCTAAGCAATTGTGGACATAGCATCTACACTGAATAAGGTATTCTAAGATTTGAAAAGACACAACTCACCTCCGATCAGAGTCTTCTGACTGCAGTTATTGAGCTATTTTCTGTGTTTCTGAGTACTTTGCCTTCTGACCACCCTGGACAGATATCTATCTGACCCTAATGAGCTGTTTGGCTGTCACAGGATGTGGTCGAAGCCATCGATCGCAGTGCCTTCATCACCTCTGACCTGCCTATCATCATATCGATTGAGAACCACTGTTCATTGCCTCAGCAACGAAAAATGGCAGAAATTTTCAAGGTGAGCTCTCAACTGAGAAGTAGGATGATATCTTGGCCTTTTCTTACAGAGATCGTTGATTTTTATATGGAGCCACTATGGACTACACCGTAGCTATGAAGCACATACTGTTAGGGTCCCATACTGTTAGGGGCCTGAAAAATAGGGGTGCTCTTGGGATCTTGGGCCTCCTCTAAACTTTTCTACGGGGTGGTCCAAGCATTGCTCTCTGATCCCCTGACCCTTTCCAGAAAGCCTTGGGAGATAAGAAAAGACCAGCTCTAACTCCTCTGACAAATCAGAGATGCTAGGCTATTACCTGTTGGTAACATCAAAAGCTGAAAGTACTTCAAGGGAAGTTGCATCCTGTAATTAGCACTATCATAGGGAGTTCCACGTTAGCAATGGCCTTGGTCACTATGTTAACCGCCTTCCTTCTGCAAAGGACACAGATTTAGGAGCCAATACTCCATGAGACTTCTCTCCAAATGATAGAAGCATTTGCAGAACTGTGTCTCTCAGTGAGGAGGAAATATCTAGTATCTGAAATATCTGACCAAGGGAGATGTTGCCAACAAGACTGTAACCTTTCTTATTGCCTTGACCTCGGGTTTGATTTTTGCTCCTTTTTAAGTTAAAAAGAAATAACTATAAACCAGGTCATATCTGTAATCCTGTCTACTCAGGAGGCTGAGATCTGAGGATGGCAATTTGAAGCCAGCCCAGGCAGGAAAGTCCATGAGACTCTTTTATTAACCACTGCTGCTACTGCTACTACTACTACTACTACTACTACTATTACTACTACTACTGTTGCTGCTGATGCTGCTACTACTACTAATAGTACTACGCTAGAGGCAAAGTTGTGACTCAAATGGGTAGAGCACTAGCCTTGAGTGAAAAAGCTCAGAGATGGTGCCCAGGCCCTGAGTTTAAGTCCAAGGACTGGCATAAATAAGTAAATAAATAAACAACACTACAAATAAAAATTGCCATATTTTCTACCCTTACCCCAACTGATCATCTATGTCCACCTTCCTTCCACCTTGCAAACCAGGGCTCAAAAATCTCTGTGAGGATGATGTCTGTGGTTCTTTATCCTTTTCATCTTTTGTCTCTGTCCCCATGTCTATCCTTCTGACTTCTTGTCCTTACTGGAAACAGACTATATTCAATATGTCATGGTCTCTGACTATTTTCTCCTGTAATATCCCAGACCCCAGAACATTTTCTTAAGTCATTAGAGGAGCCCCAGCTGCAGAGTGGCCTAGATTTCTTCCTCTATTCTGAACACCTCCCTTCCTTTCAGTAGGAGACTGTGGAGAGAACATAAACAACTTCTTTCCTACTTCCTCTTCCTGGGAGTTTTTAAAAAATAATTTTAAAAACAATTCAAATGGGCTGAAATATCTAGTATACTTAGAAAATACAAATGCATTTATTATGTATTGATAAAAGACATCCATTGTTTTTCCTATATTCTTTGTAGACTGTGTTTGGAGAAAAGCTTGTGGCAAAATTCTTATTTGAGACTGATTTCTCAGATGATCCAATGCTCCCTTCACCCGACCAACTTAGGAAAAAAGTACTTCTGAAAAACAAGAAGCTGAAGGCCCATCAGACGCCAGTGGATATCTTAAAGCAGAAGGTACTCCCTTTTCCTTAGTAGGTTCTAAATACACTGTGGACTCAGAACAAAGAAATCCAGGTCACTTGGAACTTCAGATAGCCTGTTGGATAACCAGGGTTTAAAAAAAAAAATTTCCATTAAATGATGTATTTGATTTATAGCTTTCTACTTCATATACCAACAACTTTCTCTCATCCAACTCACCTAAATTTTACCCTATACTGTTCCCATAGAGACTATTTCTCTGATACTTAATTTTTTTCTGAGTGAGCTGCTATATACTCTTATCTCTGAAATGAGGGTTATCAATCCCACCATGGTTTCTGTAGAAAGAGCACTTAGGCCTCCAGTCCAATAGCAGCAACTCTGAAACCTCAGTGTATCATAGCAGCATGTGGACAACCAGTGTTTTACTCTCACCTCATTCACAGAGATCTTTGTCTAAGACCCACAAACCCACCTTGTGGGAGGCTCTCAGCCCAAGGACTTGTTCAAGTCTAGGATGCCAACTTCATCTGTCAGCTTTATCTACTCATCCCACAAATGTGGCTACCACAATGACTTGTTCTTTTAGGGATGGCACTGTTGGCATTAAAGCGTCACTTACAGTGACCAAGAGCTGCTGCATGAACCTCCATTTACACAAAGATTGCCAGATGTAGCACCAGGAGCAGAATGCCCACACCCTAAACTAGAGCAGTCTAGAGCTTAGGATTTTTCTCTGTGCCGCCACCTCCAAATCTCCTGACCCAATTCCAGTTACCAGAATTGGGTACTAGAAAGTTCAGCACAATAAGTTGGAACCTTAATCAAAGGTTATTAGTATAAATCAAAGGTTATTAGTATTAGTATAAAAAAGCCAGGTAAAATTGAGTCAACTGTCCTGTTTGATTCAGTTAAGTAGTTAATTGGGAATGACCATCAAACATTCTCAAAGCCTTCATCTGTGGGCCTCACAGGCAGGGGCTGACTTTATAAGCCTACGTGATGGTGTTGGAGGAGGAAAACACTAGGTATGACAGGGGCCAGGGCTAAGATACCAGAGTCTCCCACTGGCTATATCAGAAACTAGATATGTGATCACAAGCCCCTCAATCATTCTACACCTTCATGTCTTCATCTATAAAATGGGAATGTTATGGTAAGGGGCGTCAAAGAATTCTTCTGACATAAAAAGATCACAAAATCTCTTCTGAGGTGAATCATAAGACCCATAAGTGGTCAAAATGGCAGATGACTCTGTGAACATTTTATCATCCCACATTTTAGTTTCATGGGTTTCTTGCTATTCTGAAATATTACCTTTTTTCTTTTTTTTCTTTCTTTCTTCTTTTTTTTTTTTTTTTTTTTTTTTTTGCCAGTCCTGGGGCTTGAACTCAGGGCTTGGGTGCTATCCCTGAGCTTCTTTGTGCTCAGGGCTAGCGCTCCATGCCACTTGAGCCACGGTGCCACTTCCAGCATTTTCTGAGTAGTTTACTGGAGATAGGAATCTCACAGACTTTTCTTCCTGGGCTGGCTTCGAACTGTGATTCTTAGATCTTATCCTCCATAGTAGCTAGGATTACAGGTGTGAGCCCTTTGCTCCTGCTCATTGTAGCTTCCTTATGGGTACATATTTATAATAAAGGTAATGTAACCACATTTGAAAAAAAACACATGATTCTAAAGCCAAATACAACCTATACTACAGGAGTTCTTAACCTCAATAATGTCCACAGCTAGGACTAAAGGGATCCATGAATAGAAATAGAAATAAAGTAAATCTTTATTTTTAGTCACCATAGCTGCAATTTAGCATTTCCTTTGATTATAAATGTAGAGGACAATTCATAGTGTAGTGTTGGCAGTACCTATGTCTTTGTCACTGGTAGAAATGACAGACTTTTTCATGTTACTTCAGAGTTATTGCCAATATCTCCAAGAATTACTATACTCGTATTTTCAAAAACATTGCGTGACCTGCCATTTTATGGGTTTTTTAATGTGTTAAAGAAACTACTGGACACACTGGCACATACCTGTGTTTTTAGCTATTTAGGACGTAGAGTAGAAGGAGTTCAAGATCAGCCAGGATATCATAGCAAGACCCTGTATCACCGGAGAAAGGGACAGAGATGGAGATAGCTAGAGTTCATTGGTGGACTCCTTACCCTAGTATGAATGAAGCTTAAGGTTCAATCTCAAATACCACACACCAAAAAAGATAAAAAGCTGGGCCGGTGACTCACACCTGTAATCCTAGCTACTTAGGAGGCTGAGATCTGAGGATCGTGGTTCAATGCCAGCCCGGAAAGGAAAGTCTGTGAGACTCTTACCTCCAATAAACCACTAGAAAACCGGAAGTGGCACTGTGGCTTAAGTGGTAGAAGGCTCACCTTGAGCTGAAGAGCTGAGGGACAGTGCCCAGGCCCAGAGTTCAAGCCCCATGACCGACAAAAAATAAATAATAAAAAAGATAAAAATAGTTTAACTAGAAACAAAGAAACATATATTCTTGTAACACACATTTGTTTTTTAACCTATAGCTATATTCAACACTACTTGGTTTGTAATCATTTTATTTATGAATCTAAAACATCAATTTGAGAGGGCTGGTGACATGCCTCAAGTGGTAAAATGACAGTCTAGCAAATCAAAGCTCTGAGTCAAAAACGTATAACTGAAAGAGAAGGGACTATATTTCATCAAAATGTCAGAGGAATCCATAATACAAAAAAAGTTCATTAGCATTTAATATCTAGCCTTTTATTTAATGTCATTTTATGTAATTGCATTTTATACATCTATAAACCAGGAGATACAGTTATATATAATTATGTATGTATGTATTAAATTATATGTATGTGGGGCTGGGAAGGTGGCTCAGTGGTAGAGCGCTTGCCTTGCATGCATGAGGTCCTGGGTTCGATTCCTCAGCACCACATAAGCAAAAAGAAAAAAAGCCGGAAGTGGCGCTGTGGCTCAAGTGGTAGAGTGCTAGCCTTGAGCTGAAAAGCTGAGGGACAGCACCCAGGCCCCACAACTGGACCCAAAAATAAATAAATAAATTATATGTATGTATACATTAAATTATAACACACAAATCCTGTGTCTGTTATTCAATAAATGACTTCCCCACCCCTACAAGTTTCCCAAAAATTTCAAGTCTGTTTTATTAATCTGATTTATGGTTCAGATAAAATCTACTGTAAAACCCTTCTTTAAACCAGCAAGTATGCTTTTGGTCTCTTTGTCCGTAGGGATTCTAACATTGTTCTCAAGGTCAGAGGACTTATGATATTATTTTAAGAAGAGAAAAATATTTAGTTTCTTAGCAGAGACTTCATGTTTTAGAATTGATGGGCTGTTTCATGTCATCAGTCATTTGGGACTGATGCCGGTTTTTCAAACCACTAGAGGATTCTCTGGGCCCTGTATGTGGGCTCCTTGTGATTATTCCTAAAAGCTCCCAGATTCTTTCTGTAGGAATGTTGACATTCTCCCAAATGTTGACACTCAGATGATCTCTTCCTCTCTTAAGTGAATCCAAAGGGTAATATGCGTTGAATAGCTAAATTAAGCTTTAGGTTGCAGGTTTGAAGGTTGTAGGTGAAAGCTCAGTGGGTCCTGCGTGTGCAGTTTTCATTGTCGCTGTCTTACAGGCTCATCAGTTAGCATCCATGCAGGCACAAGCTTCTAATGGTGGGAATGTTAACCCCCCACCTGCCAATAATGAGGAGGAGGAAGATGAAGAGGACGAATATGATTATGACTATGAATCCCTTTCTGACGGTAAGAGAGACATGGCCAAGTGCTATGTACTGGGGAATTCTTGGGTGAATTTCTTTATCCTCCTTTCCCTCTCCCCTTTTCCTGCCCTCTCCCCACTGAAATAAATTTCATGAACCATAGTACAGCAATCCAGATTATGACAATGTTGTCTGAGAGTTTCTGGATCCGGTCAGTTCTGGAGGACTAAGGAAGGAAGGGCATTCTGTTAACCATCGCAGCCACAACCCCAGGAGAAGAGGACATTCCTCAGATGGGCTTCTAGAGGAAGAGATGAAATGATAGCAGGGAAACCCTGTTTACACTTTTTCTGTTTCTGATGTGGCTGAGGTTCTTGGCAGGAATAAACTATGGCTAAATCCTTTCTCCTGCACCGCCTGCAGGGGGCAGCATCACCGCTCTGTGCTCTGTTGCTCACTGTTAGGCCCTCCCTTGCTCTTTCCTCTGAAGTTCTCAGATTACTAACCAGCAAGACATTTTCTCCTGGCCACACCACAAACAGAAAATACATGAGTGGTGGCTAGATACAGTTTAAAAAACAAAAACAAATGAATGATGTTAACCTCAAATGACTAATTCTTATACGAGAATTATTTAGACTAAATTAGCGTCATGTGCTAGAGATTGTTTGGGACACAAAGTCTCTTTAAAAGCCCAGGCTACCCTTGAACTCACAATCTGGATCCTTCTGTGTCTACTTTTTACATGCACATTATGTTGTTTTTATGGAGACTAATCATTGTGCTAAATATTCAGATATCCCAAGAATATCAACCATTTACCACTGGCATTAAGACAGTTTGAGCATGGTGGCTCACACTTATAATACCAGCTACTTAAGAAGATGCTAGTTTGAAGCTAGATTGGGGGGGAGGGGGCGGAAGACTTAGCAAGGCTACTCCAAAGAACAAACAAACCATGGACTGGAGGCCTGGCTCAAGTGGTAGAGTGTCAGCTATGCATGGTGGTGTGTGCCTGTAATTCTATCTATGCCAGAGACATAGATAGGAGGACTCGGTCTGAAGCTAGTCTAGCAAAAGCATTATAAGACCCTATCTGAAAAATTATTAAAGCAAAATGGACTGAGGACATAGTTCAAGTTGTAGGGCACCAGCCTCACACACCAAGGCCCTGACTTCAAACCTTAGCACTGCCAGCACACACACACACACACACACACCTGAACTACCTAGTTCTAAATATCTGTCTCTCACACTTAGGCTGTTTCCAATCATGTTTCAATTTAGTGATTCTCCATCACTGGTGACAGTTCGGTCTCTTTCTGCCTCCAAATATAATACTGGGCAATGTCCACTATTTGTCTTTCCTAGTAGTTGACTATTTTATACCATTAATTAAAAGCCCAATTATTTTTCTGTAACTCTTACGAGATCATAAGATTTGGAAGGAGTTAAAACCATTTATTTACAGCCATTCCTGAACAGTCATGAGAATGTGGACATTTTTATACTGACTTATTCTTTGCCCCTGGGCTTCTGCTACAGTTGTGTGGATGTCCCAGAGAACAAAATTAATTCAGATATGCAATGAAAACCACACTTCAGACACTGACCCCTCCGGGATGTTATCTGTCCCTGTAAGGAGTTAATCCACTGGAAAATAGACTTACTGCCAGTCATAAATTACTCTTGTGCTTTTTAAAGTACTTTTGAGAACGGGAAAAGAAGCTTTTTAAATTTACAGATATTTTTGATTTGCTGCTGACAAAAATAAACAGGTGAAGAAAATACCTTTCAATTGGGAGAATAAAATTTAATCCCCCCCCCCACACTAGATTTCTAAGATGATTGCAGGTTTATTTTTTAAGTCCATGTGTATTGGGTTGGAGTATCAGTGGAAAATGAGATCCCACTAGGCTCTGTTCCAATGGTCTGTGAGATGTAAGGCAATGTCTTTTCATGACTGTTAGCCTGAACTCCCTCTGATATGTCATAAAAAGATTATATATATCAAGTGTTTGGTGATATTCTATTTCCACTTCCTGCATCTCTGATCTATGACAGCTAAATTCCACTATTTCCTATTGTTATTGAAAGATCCCTCTGACTGACTGATTTCCACACACCTGGTGGGAAGCTTGTCCTATGAAGGCTTCCGTAGGTGACTATAAATGCCATATCAAGCATACCACTTTCAGTGGTAGTTTTGGTGCCTGTCTCACCTCTCTGCTTTCCCCTACCATCTCCTCTTTCTCCAGCTGAGGTGAAAAGAAAATAGAATCCTGCCTGCTGTGGGGAGTACATAAAGGTTTCTAAGCCTCTTGTAATGAGGGGTCCCTTTGAGAATCAGATAGAAGCTCCCAATTGCCTCCCAGGAATAAATGTAGTCTTAAAATTCTACATAGAATGACAGACGTTCCACTAGCCTCTTGAAGTGCCCAGGAGAATCCCAGGTTAAGAATCCATCTCTAACACCAGGGTGCTCAGATTAGCTATGAGCCAGTTTTAGTCTTCATTCACTATTACCCCAGCAGTGAATGAAGGAGTTAATCTAAAAAGCCCCGGGGCTATAACAGTGAGATGATGCCTAGCTCCAGAATTATTTCAAGAGAACTTTAAACAAGGATGATACTTTTTAAGAATTGGTACTCTGCCTTTTGGTTAATATATTTTTATGGAATGTTTCACTGAGCTTAATGAAATAAAACTACCTTTGTTATTTTCTTTGGCTAGTTTACACTGAGACCCAAGTTTGACTTTACAACTTAATGTGCATATATCTTATGTCCATGATTGCATGATTCTAACAAATTGGTTCGTTTCTGTTAACCTGAATTTAAGTTATTAAAGTATTTCAACTTTCTGTGACTGGAAATCCTGAATAACATGAATGTGGCAAACATGAATAGCACGAACAATGTTTGCATTTCCCTTATTGCTAGTCCTTGAGTCCTGTAATACTCAAAATATTAAAACTACAGAATGCTTTAGTTAGTTAGTTAGTTTTGTCTGCCGTGGAGCTTGAACTTGGAGCCTGGGCGCTGTCCCTGAGGTATTTTTGCTCAAGGCTAGCGCTCTACCACTTTCAGCCACAACGCCATCAGAAGGTGGTTAATTGGAAATGAGAAACTCACTTTCCTGCCTGAGCTGGCTTTGAACTGAGATCCTCAGATCTTAGTCTCCTGAGTAGCTATGATTATAGGCGTGAGCCACCAGTGCCCAGCTTAATCTACAGACTGCTTCTTACTCTGTTTATCTTGTAATTGGAACCACTGTTATATATACTTTACTTCATGACTCAGTTTTAATTGATCTCACTTTTGTCTTAATTCCCCTTACTTGTCCACCCTACTGATTCTGTTTTTCTGTAGCAGATATCCCTACTGCTTCCCCTGCTTCTAACGGTCAGGAAGGTAAACACCATTTGAACTGAGCATTTTTAGCTGCATGGATGTCCGTATTCTGTTTCCAGTTTCTCGGTCTGATTAGCATGAAGTTGCAACACTTCCGTGACTATAAATGGAGTAAAATGATTGAGTCTGTTTACCTCTTGCCCACCTTGCATGGCCCTCACTTACTACCAGAATATTTTGGTCTTAGCATTTGGGGTCTCAAGAAATAATAAATCTTGAGTGAGAAATTAGTTGTCTTATTTTCCATTTTAAAAAAGTATAAGCATCTTATGTCTTTTACACTTTCACAATCATTTGAAACTAAAGTGCTAAAAAAGAAAAAAGCCAAGTCTAAGATTATCTGTCATACTTAGGCGTATTTAATACTTTTAGAGTCTTATTCTTAACATTATCACTTAATATTAGTAACAATCATGAAAATTTTCCAATTAGTCATAATTGTGAAATAATTTGTAAATAATAATTACAATTCCCACACACACTCAAACTAGTTTTGACATTTCTCGATACTAAGGAAGCAAACAGTCTCATTGCAAAATGGGGCCAATTAAATCATGTGAATACCATCTACAAGGGCCTTGACTTTTAAATCCTTCCCAGTTGTGTGTGTCATCAACTTCTTGACACAGGGTGGCACCCATAATGTTTGCAAAGTTTCAATACTTTGTATGAAAATGAGCCTTCGTATTTAGAGTACGTCTATATAGCAGTAAAACTATTGGTAAATGAGTCTATGAAAATGAAGTTAAATACATCAGCCCTAAATTTAAAATGATGCTGCTAGCCATCATTTTGGAACCATGTAGCTGGAGCCTCACTTTTACAGATTAGTATGAGTATCTGGATGTTGTCACAATTTTATATATATATATATATATATATATATATATATATATATATATATATATATATATATATATTCCTTAAAGAAAGCATCTGGTTCTTTTTCACCAAAGCCTGCTAACTCATTTTTCAGACAACATTCTGGAAGACAGACCTGAAAATAAATCATGTACTGACAAGCTTCAGTTTGAGTACAATGAAGAAATCCCCAAGAGGATAAAGAAAGCAGATAACTCTGCTTACAACAAAGGGAAGGTGAGTGAACAACTCATTCCACCCTTGGACCATGCTTACCACCCCTGAACCATGGTACTCTTGTCCCATTCAGGTGGGATTCCATTTCCACTCCAGCCCTGCCCTTTACCTTCTCCCTTACTGTTCCCTAAACATCAGGGAGACTACCACCTGCCACTTGTGATAGTATTGCCTCATCCAACCAGTGCCTTCTAAAGATGTGTATATGGCTGCCACTGAATGGCACAAGAGGTGGTTGGGTGATGGAGATTTATTTATACACAAAGGCAGAACAATGATCACACACAGTATACTACCAGATAATCAAGGACATACAATTAGGGACGGTGATGTTTGAGAAGGAAGATTTGGCTAAGCTGTTCTCTTGGCCTGGATGCCAAGAGAACAGCTTGGTTGTTTGGGGAATTATAAGACATCTTAAAGGCCTTTGGGATGACCTAGAAGGTTAAGTGGGTTCAGATTGTGTGTTAACAGAATACCACTGAGAAAACACAGATAAATTAGCTGCCAGACCTGCCCTCAAATGCCTCACAGCATATAGAAACTGAGAAAGTCTACAGACACGTTTGAAGTAACAATGGTGAAGGATAGTGGATGGAATGGGTCAAAAACTTGAGCCATCACAGATATATAGTCAGTCCTCTAGTAATTCAACAAATGTGCATGGATTTATTTGCATAGAATATAAATATAGTGTGTTTGCCTGGAGGGATGGTATGGATGAATTAGACTCATTCTTTGCCCTCAGAAAGCTTTACCTCCACATGCTAAGATATGAATGTGGATAAATACTGAGCAAGTATACACACAGGGAAGTAAAAGTAGGGAGATTTGGTGATTCAGAAAGTGGGTGACATATACTTTCCTATAAAAAGTATGGTTTCCCCTTGATAGGTTTATGACATGGAACTCGGAGAAGAATTTTATCTTCCTCAAAATAAAAAGGAAAGCAGACAGATTGCACCAGAGCTTTCTGACCTTGTCATCTATTGCCAAGCTGTGAAATTTCCAGGTAAGAATATCAGTATTATCTAATACCACTTAAAGAGGCAAGGGGAATGAAAGAATACTAATTATCTAATTAGATCTATGAACACTCCAAAGTAATTAAAATGTGTGGCTGAAATCATGCTTATTATACCTTTTAAATACTTGTAACAGTTTGCTTTGAAGCATATGAGAAAAACAATGCCATAAAATGTTTTCTTTCAGACCATATATTGTCTTTTCATAATAAATAATTACAAAGATAATATTTCTAACAATTTAAATATATTAAGCACTTAAGTATCAGGATTATTTGTATTGTGCTGTGTATTTTACATTGATCATATCTTCAACTATTCATAAGAATTCTATGAGCTTGAGTTTTTCTTTTTAAGAAGGTGAGGAGTACTAGGGTTTAAACTCAGGGCCTCTAGCTCTCTAGGCTAGTGTTCTACCACGTGAGCCACATCTCCCAGCCACAGTTTTTTGGTTATTTGGGAGATGAGTCTAGCAAATTTCTCTGTCCCAGCTGGCCTCAAATTGAGTTCCTCAGATCTCAGCCTCCTGCATAACTAGAACAACAGGTATGAGCCACTTTTCTCCTGGCTTTTAACTGTTTTTAAAGTTTTAGCAGTTAAGCTTTTAGCTGCTACCACTAGTCTTCAAGAGGAGATCATCAAGTCCTCTTGAAGAGGATATAAGTAAGTAGCAAGTGAAGATGACTTTATGTGGCATAAGTACATAATGATCATACTTACACTGGCTGGAACTTTTTTTTTAAGTAGGTCATCGGGCTTAAACTTAGGGCCTGGGCACTGTCCTCAAGATTTTTCATTCAAGACTAGTGCTCTACCACTTTGAGCCACAGCTCCACTATTGGTTTTCTGGTGGTTATTTGGAAATAAGAGTCTCATGGACTTTCCTTCCTGGGCTGTTGAACCATGATCCTCAGACCTCAGCCTCCTGAGTAGCTAGGATTAATAGGTGTGAGCCACCAGCGCCCCGATGGAACTTCCTTTTTACAATAGAGGAGGATCCACCTGTAAGAGTGCACTAGCATCATAGCTGGCATGAAATCAGCAGTGAGAGTCACACTGTTCCAAAGTCTCAATTGCTACATCTTTTATTTTATACAGTGACACTACTCACATCCAACCAGCTTCATGGTGCCCCAGGAAAGCCTCAGGCACAGAGTTCATGAGGAGCACAAATTCCCATGGATACTTGACGTCAGTGTGCAAGATAAAAGTTTCTGTACCAGCAGAGAACTGTGGCTGGGTCAGGAGATCATTTGGCTGAGCTTCTGACTTGAGACATAAGCTAAGCATGATTGTTTAGCTCATTAAAAGAAAACTGTTTATTTAAAAAAGTGTTTATTAGCACATATTTTTATAGGTGTATAGTATTTCCTTCTTTTTTTTTATAGTAGTGCTGGGGAACCAAACACAGCATACATATGATAGCCAAGTGCAGTACCACTGAGTTATAGCCATAGTTCTATACAATTTTGTATTTTTAAGTAATTGAAGTTTTTTTTCTTTTTTCTTTTTTTTGGGGTCCGGCCGTGGGGCCTGAACTCTGGGCCTGGGCGCTGTCCCTCAGCTCTTCAGCTCAAGGCTAGCGCTCTACCACTTGAGCCCAGCACCACTTCCGGCTTTTTTTTTCTTTTTGCTTATGTGGTGCTGAGGAATCGAACCCAGGGCCTCAGGCATGCAAGGCAAGCGCTCTACCACTGAGCCACCTTCCCAGCCCCGAAGTTTTTTTTTTTTCTTTCTCCAGTTTTATTTGCTTTAACAGAATAACAAAACCATGTAGCTATAAGATCTTTTAAATGGCGTTGTTCTTATAATTTGCGTTTTTTTTATTGTTGCCTTGTTTTTGTAGTAGTCAGGGTTTGAACCGAAGACTGTGTGCTTGCTGAGCAAGTGCTTGACCACTTAAGACATACCCAGCCCTTTTATTTTGTGTTTGAGATCGAGACCCACTAACTTGAACTAGTGATCCTCCTAGCTCTACTTCTTTTGTAGCTAGTACTACAGGCTGTTCCACCTCACGAGGATTATGATTTGTTTTGCCTGTTGATTTTAGGCTTAGTAAATTACATGCTCAATTTTGGTGTTTCTTGCCTTTCACCATCCTGAGTCCTTCCTGGGAGCCATGTGCAAAGCCGTCTTCAAAAGAGAGAGGCTCCAAAGACCATGTGGTCCCAGGCCCATAGAAGCCAAATGCCTTTCCCACAGTCATAGACTGTTTCCTGGCAAAGCCACACGCGGGTGTCTCAATTCCCAGGCTATGTTCCTTTTAAAATGTTTTATTAGCATATATTAATTATGGGAAGGGTTTCAATATGACATTTTTACCACTCTATCTTGTCTTTCTTAAGTCAAGTAAGTGGCTAAAGGCTTTTTCTTATGTTTATATCTATTATCTCATAGTGTTTGATTCTTGGTTACATTTAGCAGTTCTATCTACCCACTTTTTTTCCTCCTTCTAACTGAAAAAAGAAGGAAGACATGTTGTTGTTTTGGGGGGGAGGGTGTGTGTGTGTGTGTGTGTGTGTGTGTGTGTGTGTGTGTGTGTGTGTGTGTGTGTGTGTGTGTGTGTGTGTGTGTGTGTGTGTGTGTGTGTGTGTGTGTGTGTGTGTGTGTGTGTGTGTGTGTGTGTGTGTGTGTGTGTGCTCATGGGCATGCACACGTGCTGCTCCTAGGGCTTAATCTCAGGGCCTGTGCACTGTCCTTGAGCTTCTTTTGCTCAAGGCCTGTTCTACCACTTGAATCACAGTTCCACTTCTGGCATTTTGCTTACTAATTGGAGATAAGAGACTTGTGGACTTTCCTTTTTGGACTGGCTTTGAACTGTGATCCTCAGATCTCAACCTCCTGAGTGGCTAGGATTACAGGCATGAGCCACTGCTGCCTGGCTAGAGCATAGTATTTTAATCATACAATTTTACCTACTTAGTTTCTGGATGCTCTACATACACCATGGCCTTTTCTGTTGCAGACCTTTGCTCAGATGGAGCACATTCAACCTGACCCATCCTTCCTTCTCCCATTTGCCACTGTCTAGATTCCAAAGCCAAGGGCCTTTGTGAAGTATCTAAGATCCTTCAACCCCCTCATGGTGTCTCCTTTCAGTGAGCTCTTTGCATCCATACTTAGGTAATTAGACCTGCACTTAGGTACCTCCTATGTCTTTATTTCCCAGTTAGGAGTACAGCCATCCTGAGTATTGGTGGTTCACACCTGTAATCCTAGCTGCTCAGGTGGTTGAGATCCAGAGGGTTGCAGTTCAAAGCTAGCCCAGGCAGAAAAATCCATAAGACTCCACCTCCCAAATAACCAGCAAAAGGCTGGGATGGAGGCATGGCTCAAGTGGTAGAGCACTATCTGAGTGAGTAAGCAGAGTGTGCAAAGCCTTGAGTTCAAACCCCATTGCTAGCAGGGGAGAGGGGAGAGGGTGTTAATTGCAACCAGTATCCCCAGCACTACAGAAAAAATAAATTAAAGCATATAACCAAGAGAAATATATTAGTGACAAGATCATTGGTCAGAATCCAGAGCTATTGTCTGTCTCTGACTTTGACCAAAGCAAATTTGCCTCGTGAGACAGTTTTTTCACTCTATACTTTTTCATTGTATACTTTAAAACACTGTTCTGTCCTGTTTCTTCTGTGAGGTTCTTGGAAGGTATATTTTCATTTCAAAAAGACCTAAGACTGCTGCACCTTAGTGGTACAAAATTACAGAGGATGGGAGTGATTTGGAGACAACTCTGGCCTCCCTGCAGCTTTGAACTCACTCTTCTTTTTTTTTTCTTTTTTTTTTTTGGGTCCGGTTGTGGGGCCTGAACTCTGGGCCTGGGCCCTGTCCCTCAGCTCTTCAGCTCAAGGCTAGCGCTCTACCACTTGAGCCACAGCGCCACTTCCGGCTTTTTTCTTTTTGCTTATATGGTGCTGAGGAATCGAACCCAGGGCCTCAGGCTTGCAAGGCAAGTGCTCTACCACTGAGCCACCTTCCCAGCCCTGAACTCACTCTTCTTACAGTGCAGCCAGGTCCATGTGGTATGCATTCATTTCCTCATCCAGCAAAGACATACTGAGTTCCTGCTGTGCACCAGGCACTGGGCCAGGCAGGAAGGATCCAGGGAGTGGTTGGAACAGGAATGAGAAAGAAAAGCCATCAAATTTCATTGTTATAATATATTTCCCATTGAATCCTCAGATGAATCTTAAGAATGAGTTCTTACATTCACAGCCATTTTGTAAATAAGGGATCTGATGAGTAGAGAAGATGGGGGCTCAGCCAAGGCTTATATCGGAGAATTGAGTTTGGGCTTGTAATCATTCTTTCTCTCTTCAAGAGAGAGTAATTAGCCTCTAGTAATTTAATATTGATTTTAGCACTTTCTTTTTATGCCATTAAAAAAAAAATCTTTCAGAGTTGGGCATGGTGACTAATGCTTGTAATGCCAGCACTGAATGGAGGCAGGAGAGTATTAGTTCAAGGACAGCCAGTCACTCCTAGCTCAAACCTGGAATCCTACTCAAGAAGACTGAGATCTGAGGATTGTAGTTTCAAACCAGCTGGGGCAAGAAAGCCTGTGAGGCATTATCTCCAGTTAACCAGCAAAAGCTAGGAGTGGAGCTGTGGCCTAAGTGTTAGAGCACTAGCCTTGAACAAAAAGCTAAGGGACAGTGCTGAGATCCTGAGTTCAAACCCCACAACTGGCACAAAAAATGAAAAAGAAAAAGAAAAGTTCAAGGCCAGTCCAGGCTGCATCTTAATTAACCTCCCCAGACAAAAGGCCTTTAGGTTCAACTCCGATGTGTCATGCGTGTGATAGTTTGTGATTCTTCCATAATAAGCATATAATTCTTATTGCATTTGTCTGCAGGGATTAAAAAAACCTGATAAAATAATTGTCTATAATACTATTATTCATGGTGCTACAAATGCTTGTAGGTCTTCTGTGCTGAGTTCCAATGGAGTCGTAGGACTTCAAATAAACATTAAACAAGGATGGAAAATGTTGAGTTCCCTTGCCTGTAGTTTTTGGCTTATTTATTTTCATTTTATGGGAACAGGCTTGTCAACTTTAAATTCATCTGGCTCTAGCAGAGGAAAAGAAAGGAAAAGCAGGAAGTCCATTTTTGGCAACAATCCTGGCAGAATGAGCCCAGGGGAGGCGACATCATTTAACAAAACATCTGGAAAAAGTAAAGTCACCTTCTTCCAACAGCTTTGCCTGATCCTGCATGCTGGATGGTTCACATATTTCTCTGTCTATGCACTTCCCTTTCATTTGAAAATTCATTTTCGTGTGCTTGTATGAATGTTCACATCGTCTAAGGGTTGCACCGAAGTTTTACATTGCTAATCTATTCTTTTAACTCACTAAGGACAGCATTTCGCTGAGGACATTCTACTGTCCTTTAACTCAGAAGTAGAAGTTGGAGGCACCTTGGAACATTCTAGTGGTTCTTGGAACTATGTACTTTATCCAGAAGATATATTATTTCTAATTACTTTTGATTGTGAAAGTAATAAATTCTCCTAGTTAAAAGCTCTAGCAATACAGAAGATTATTAAAATGCCTTTCTACTCACAGTATCCTGGTGCTCCTCTCCAGAGGTAACTACTAGGAAGTTTATTGTGTTCTCAAGAAAAATAAAATCATTTTTAAGATAATCCAACTGGGATATAACTGAACATACTTATAAAACTTTTATACTTGGCTGTAAAATTTCCCATAACATATGTCTGTCTTTTTCTGTGACCTGTGTTATATTCCATTGTGTTGCTTTGCTATCATTTATTTAACCTTAAAATCATTGATACATAGAGACTGTTCTCTAGTTTTGTTTTCCTTGGGTCTTATATCCTTGTCCATGTATTGTTGTATATTTGGGCAAATACACACACATGACAAATAACTTTACATTGGAGATCCTATTCTTATTTTATTTTTGGTGCTGGAAATAGAACCTAGGGCTAAACATGGGCTTTCCCACTGAGCTCCATCCCAGCCTGCCACTATCATTTTAAAACTCAGTAGCTAGCCAGGCACCTGTGGCTCATGCCTGTAATCTTTACTACTCAGGAGCCTGAGATCTGAGGATTGAGGTTTGAAACCAGCCTGGGCAGGGAAGTTAGTAAGACTCTTATCTCCAATAAACCACCAAAAAGCTGGAAGTAGAGCTGTGCCTCAAGTGGTAGAGGGCTAGACAAAACTCAGGGACAGCTTATAGGCTGAGTTCAAGCCCCAGGACCTGCATGCATGCGAGTGTGTGTGTGCACGCACACACACACACACACACACACACACACACACACACACACACACACACACAAATCTTAATAGCCACCATTTTGTTTCAAATAGGTGACCTAAGAACTTGTCACAAGTAAAATTCAAAGACATATTCTGACATATTCATGTCTTCTTGCTGTTTATGGGGTTGTCATTCTGGCTTGTCTTTCTTTAAATATATATGTAATATATAATATGTGTATGTATATGTGTATATATAATATATATAAATATACACAGAGAGAGAGAGGAGAGAAAGAGAGAGAGAGGAGAGAGAGAGAGAGAAAGAGAGATACTAATCTGAGGCTAATCTTTTGGGGGGTTTAGGTTCCCTTGAAGGAGTTCGACAGACCTGGGAGGAATCTTCTTCCCCTCTCAATCCAACAACATCCCTCAGCGCTATCATTAGGACGCCCAAATGCTATCATATCTCATCACTGAATGAAAATGCCGCCAAACGTCTGTGTCGCAGGTATTCTCAGAAACTGATCCAGCATACTGCCTGTCAGCTGCTGAGGACTTACCCAGCCGCCACCCGCATCGACTCCTCCAACCCCAACCCACTCATGTTCTGGCTCCACGGGATCCAGCTTGTGGCGCTCAACTATCAAACTGATGGTAATCTCACCTCTGCATCACACTGTTCAGTAAATGTGCTTTCAAGAACGTCCATTTGAGGGCCACAAAGGAGCCATAGGAGCTCATGTATGTGCCCGGTTAAAGGCACAGAGGGTGTAAAAGAGAAGTCAGTGGTGCCCCTGATGGTTCCAAGGACATAAAAACATTCAAAGAGGGTGATGAGCCTTTTTCAAACCACTTTGTAAATACAGATTGCTCTTGACAGAGCTGTATTCAACTATACGATGTCCCAAAAGCTCTTCAACTCTCTACCCTTCTGCCTCAGCCTCCCAACACTAGGATTACAAATGTCCAGCACTATACAGGTGGACCATGAGGAATTCTTGACTTTAATGACCTCATATAATCTTTACAAAATGCTAAGTAGTGGTACTGTTAGAATCCTCATTCCCTAGTTGAGCAAAGCAAGGCAGTGGTTACTTTGGCTGTGCCCCAGTGCCTCATACCTGTAGTCCTAGCTACTCAGGAGGCTGAGATCTGAGGATTAGTTTGAAACCAGCCCGGGTGGACAAATCCAAAAGACTCTTATCTCCATTTAATCAGTAAAAAGCCAGAAGTGGAAATACATCTCAAGTGGTAGAGTGCTAGCTTTGAATGGAAAATGCTAAGCAAGAGCAAGAGGCCCTGAGTTTAAACCCCAGTATGTGTGAGTGTGTGTGCGCATACACACACACACACACACACACACACACACACACACACACACACACACACACACACACACAATTACTTTGTTCAAGTTTGCAAGATGCCTTATAATAAATTCAAGTTCTCTGGGAACATGAGCAATAAAGCAGTTTGTTTCCCCCTAGTTATGAAAGGAGCAGGGAGCTACAGAAGTGAGGGAAGAGCAGATAAAGGGACTCTTCCCTAGAAGTTCCTACAAAACCTCCTTCAGAGGAGCAGTGAGTAGCCATCATTCATTTTATGAATGATGAACTGAATCTGACCCTCACTAACCATGCCAGCCATAAGTCACAGCAAAGCCCTCTCTAGCTGAAGTCAAACCACAGCATTATTTCTGGCATCAACTAGCTACTTTGCACTGGGGGCGCTGGTACCCACTGGTGGCTGACCCCAGAGACACCTGGCTAGAGATACCGGCCATGTTTTCTTTTGCCCTTGTTTATATTTGTTTTTTTTTTTCAATTGGAATGAATGAGATGATGCTGATGAAGTACCACAGTCAGCATAACACCTGGCAGAAAGGAAGCACTTCCGTGTTAGCTATGCTTGAGTGTGCATAGTACATTATTAAAACAAAAAACAAAAACACTATGGTTGGGACTCACAAATGGAAAGAAGGTTGAAATACTTTCAAAGTTGCAAATGTTTTCATTCCCATGTCTTTTCCATCTTTCCTGAGTAGGTTCACCTCTCTGATTCTGTCTGTTCACTGGCACTCCTGGTTATTACGATACTGAAATATTTTTAAGTACACTAAAATAACTAGCAAAAAAAAAACATTTCCTCAAGGAAATGAGAGTGCATTTGGTTTTGGATGTGCCTTTTGTCCTGAAATACCAAGCCTGAACCAGACACTCTGGCTCCACTGGTCGCAAAGAGAGGCCAGGCTGAAGGGAACATGAAGAATTGTTACTCCCCACACCCACCCTCACTACACTCCACACACAGAAGCTGCAGCCAGTGTGCCATCCAGCCCTAAAGCCTGGAGCTAGGAGCTCCTATTGGAGCTGCCCCACTCAGAGGAGGCAAATGACTGTTCAGTGTTCTCTGGACAGCTTTCTGCCCAGGGAGTGAGTGCTATCCTCTAAATCCCTCAACCTGGATTAACCATCTCCCTTGCTGCACAGGGTACAAGCCCCTTACAGTGTCAGCATTCTCATCTGTAATGATGGCCTTCCTTTTTGCAAATTGGGATTAGAGCCTCACCAACACCTTGCACACAACACTCAATATATGCGTGCTGCCCTGAGCTGAGTCAGACTATTTCTATTGGCCCCCACTGCAGTCTGAGCCTGTGGTTCTTTATTGCTTTTTGGTTTGATTTCTTCTAGGTACTCCCAGGTAGTCTGTGAATTGCAAGTCCACATAGACCTATAGGAGTCAACATTGTAATAACCAATTTTTCATTGATGGAAAGAATTCCTAAGTCAGGAAGTACTTGATTTCCCATAATCCTTCTTAGTGTCCTCCAGCCTTCCAATCTGCCACTGGTAGATCATCTGCCCAGCCATTTCCTGGATGTCAAGGGACACTGATGCTCCAACGAGGTGTCTATGACCATAGGGCCAAAGATTTCTTCTGATCTCAACTCCAAAAATGTCAGAAGTGTGGAATCCATACAATCAGAGGTTCACACTGCATAAAATCAACTCCTGAGTGTGGAAATTCACCCGAGGCTGGTATGCAGTCTTTGTGACTGCTGGCAATGGCCCCTCTGAGTTCTTTCCATCTGGGACAAAATGATTCTTGCTTCACATACAGAACCTTCAAGTGTTTAAATATGCATCCCTAGTGAGAAGAAAAGCCTCTTTTTTTCTTCTTTTTTCTATTTTTTTTTTTTGGTTGGTCGTGGGGCTTGAACTCAGAGCCTGGGCACTGTCCTTGAGCTTTCTTTGCTCAAGGCTAGCACTCTACCACTTGAGCCACAGCGCCACTTCCAGCCTTTTCTGTGTATATGGTGCTGAGGAATCGCACTCAGAGCCTTATGCATGCGAGGCAAGCACTCTACCACTGAGCCCTGTTCCCAGCCCCAGAAAAGCCTTTCTAAAAAAAAGCATTTACTGTACTTGTTTGAAGATAGTCACACTTTTTATGCCTTTCCCGGATCCCAAATATAAAGGCAAATATTTCTGAAGAATCGTATTTCCTTAATACAGCAGTTGAAGTGAATATAAGACCATGAAGGCAACGATATTTTTGTTCTAACATAATATGCATTGATTCGGAAGGTTAGTTAACTGTTTTGTGCATATTCTTTTATTTGGTTAGAATGATGGCCTATATTTGAATAGAATGAAGGCTATATTTGAGGTCTCCTCTTATTTCAAACTGAGTACAGCTTTTCCATATCAGGTTGCCACATGTGATCTTCATTCAAAAAAAAAGTTTTGGAAAGCTTTGAGGCTAGACACTGTGCTAATGAGCTCAGACTTCAAACCTGAATAGGGTTGGCATGAAAATTGGTTGTGAGCTGCTATTGCTCTTGTTGTAATACAGGCTTCGTATCTCTGAGCCCAAAAGCTTGAGATGAGAAGTATTTTTCAGACTTTGGAGTATTTGTATCTGTGTAATGAGGACTCAGGTGTAAAGATGAAAATTCATTTTTGTTTCCCATGAACCTTTAATTCACATACCTTGAAGGAAATTTTACATTTTTAGTGCCCTTGTGTTTGGCTGTTGGCAGTCACAAGGGCAAGGATGATGCCACAAATAAAAACCCAAAAGGGTACTCCAAAAGTTTCATCTTTTGCATATTTTCATATTAGAGATACTAAATTTTCAGATGAGAGTAAATGTCTATTTCACATTTATTTACCCAGGCCATGAGAGCTCATTTGCTTCTCTCTCTCTCTCTCTCTCTCTCTCTCTCTCTCTCTCTCTCTCTCTCTCTCTCTCTCTCTCTCTCTCCCTCTCTCCCTCTCTCTCTCTCTCTCTCTCTCTCCTCTCTCTCCTCTCTCCTCTCTCTCCTCTCTCTCTCGTTTCTCTGTCCCAGAATGGTTAGAGAAGTGATTTTTTTTCTTCCATTAGCACTGGAAGACGCCTGGCAGATGAGGGGCCATGCACTAACCTGTCAGAAGAGACTGAAGCCCAAAGAGCTTCGAATGCCTAACATCTCTTACCCCAGCAATTCCTGCACACAATCTTGGCCAATCAATGACACCCAAGACACAGGGTAGGGGCCAAGTTCTTGTTGCTCCAAGGCGCCTAGCACATTGTTGTTTGATGTTGGTCCATGGAGCAGAGTTCATTCCGCACATGGAAGGAATCTATCCGAGGGAACATTCGTCAGGTGTGTCTCATAAACGCTTTGCTCGTTGGGACATTTTCCATACAGACTTGAGCCATCAGAGGAACATGTGAAAGTGGAAGAGTTCTGAAGCTGTACAGGAATTCAGTCATCCCTCAAAGAACTGTGCCAAATAAAGTTTGGCCACAAAACACTCGACCTTTCTGTTAGGGTTCACAGAGTTTATGATTGAAGGGATTGGGGACATGATGTGAATCATATGCAATGATTTTTTTCATATTTAACTACAACAGAAAAAAAGAGGTAAACCTAATTTTATGGGTTGAAATAAAGATTTCAGAAAAAAAGTTGGATTTTTTTTTTTTGGCTATTGTTCATTCTTGTATAGTTAAGATTTTATCTTACCTTTGAACTAGTGGGAATTGGCCATAAAATTGTCTGCATGGTTCAGTGTTTGGAGACAAAAAAATGGAATGATTCCTTTCCATAATTCTGTATAAAATGAGGCATTTTTGCAAGATGTTTCAGATAGATAAGTAAACTTGTAAGATGAGGGTTTTTTGGTTGTTGTTGTTGTTTTGTCGGTTATGGGGCTTGAACTCTGGGTCTGGGCGCTGTCCCTCAACTCTTCAGCTCAAGGCTAGCACTCTACTTCTTGAGCCATAGTGCCACTTCCGGTTTTCTGGTAGTTAATTGGAAATAAAAGTCTCATGGACTTTCCTGCCAGGCTAGCTTTGAACCGTGATCCTCAGATCTCAGCCTCCTGAGTAGCTAGGATTACAGGCATGAGCCACCAGTGTCCAGCTTGTTTTTATAAGCAAGGCACCTTCTGTTAGGCACCTTAAGCAAGGCAGTTTCTAGTAAGGCTGAGATCTGAGGATTGCAATTTGAAGCCAGCTTGGGCAGGATGGTCTGTGAAACTTATCTCCAATTGACCACCAAAAAGCCAGGAGTGGAGCTGTAGATGTAGTCTCAAGTGGTAGAGTACTAGCTTTGAGTGAAAAAGGTAACAGCACCCAGGTCCTGAGTTCAAGTCCCAGAACCTGGGAATAAAAAAGGAGCTTAGAAATGGTAGAACCTAGTTTGATATTGGTATAGACTCTTCTGGAAGACAGAGATTTTTTTAAATCATTTCCTGCTATCTGTGGTAGGCAGCATTATATGGCACACAGCAGGTATCCATCAATCTATGGAATGAGAGGCTGATCCTTTCTCCATACTTGATCCTTCAAAAGATGACCACAAAGTTCGTTTGAGCTTTAAATTTATGACACTTAGGCTACAAAGTAATAAGCAGTTTGGGCTTTTGTTTTGCAGATCTCCCGTTACATTTAAACGCTGCAATGTTTGAGGCAAATGGTGGCTGTGGCTATGTTTTGAAGCCCCCAGTACTGTGGGACAAGAACTGCCCCATGTATCAGAAATTTTCTCCACTGGAACGAGATCTAGACAGCATGGACCCTGCCATCTATTCCTTAACTGTAAGTAGGACAAAGCTGGACAAAGTAGGACAAAGTCATTCAGATTTCATGCCCACATCATGTCTTATTTCCCAGAAAGCAGTAGCTGTGGTAAGATGAACTGTGGTCAAGTAGTGGGTCTGAGGAGCTCCTTGCTGATGGCCTAAAGATGGATGTTCTACTTTCGGGGGGGGGGATCTGGGGGCATAAATCAAGGGGATGAGGCCATTTCTCTTCTGCATCTTTAGCTCGTGTCCCTTTCTCTCTCTGTTCATGACACCCTACATCCCTGCAACAGCTCCATTCACACATTTCCTACCATCAAAACTCTTAGCCCAAGACAAGGGATTTGTATCTCCTTTTCTATTTGACCATTTTTGCTGAGTTGAGTATAGTTTGTTTACAGAAGGCTACAGATGAATATTTAATAGAATATTGCCACTTGCTCAAAAACTAAACTGTTAAAGACAATTTGACTTAGGGTTGGGAAAGATGGGAGAGAATGGTGGAAAGGATGACATTGCTTAAGATGCATTGTACTCATAAGCTGATACTTTGAATTGAAACTCCTTTGTGAGAACTGTAATTTCATGTCACTGCTTGGATTTGATGCTATTGGAAAGTGAATGCTGTTGACAAAATAGGCTGTTCATATCATCCCAGTCATGTGATTTCCTGATGACAGTCACTTGTATTGGCTTTACTGTTTTATTCATCATTCACCTTATCTATTCCTGCATTCTTTGTGGAGGGAGTTGGGAAATCCAGAGTTTATGTTTCCTTCTCTGTCATCTTTGACCTTGATCCTTTTTCTTTTCCTGCAGATTGTCTCAGGCCAAAATGTGTGCCCTAGTAACAGCACAGGAAGCCCCTGCATTGAAGTTGACGTACTGGGCATGCCCCTGGACAGCTGCCATTTCCGCACGAAGCCCATCCATCGAAATACCCTGAATCCCATGTGGAACGAACAGTTCCTGTTCCGAGTTCACTTTGAAGATCTTGTATTTCTTCGTTTTGCAGTGGTGGAAAACAACAGTTCAGCAGTAACTGCTCAGAGAATTATTCCACTCAAGGCTTTAAAACGAGGTAGACTTCAATCCCCAAGTAGCATCCTTGGCATTGTCAAAACAAGCATGAAGTAGAAATGACAGTGAGAAGGGGAGAACTGGGTTTGATTGTACTTGGCAGTGGTGCCTGGTACAGGTCCAGTGTTGTATCAGGGTGGGTGTTGGGTGTGGAGCAGGGGAAAGATTGGGTGATCCTGGGCAAGAGTTGGCTTTGATGTGGCACTCAGGGATTTTGGCATCTTGCACCTGACTTGTGCATTGTTCCAGGAACTCTGACCTGCTAAGGAATCCTCTGCTGTTCTTGGTAATGATATGCAGATTGCGATTTTAAGGTCATATTCCTACCTGCCAATTATTGACTTGCAGAGTATCTTCTTTGCAGAGCTCTGTAGTGCATGGTTAATGGGCTTCCCTACCTCTGCATTATTCCAGGATATCGACATCTTCAGCTGCGAAATCTCCACAATGAAGTCTTAGAAATCTCTAGCTTATTTGTAAGCAGCAGAAGAATGGAAGAAATTTCCTCTAGCAGTACTGTGCCAGCCTCTTTGGTAATTGTTCTCTTTCACTCAGCATACTTTTATGTCAGAGGTGGACTCTCCTGTGGTTCAGTAAAGTGGCCAATGAATCATTAATTAGGTAGCTGTGGAAACAAGAACATGTTTATCCATTTGATCACATTTGTATCAATTGTATACTTCTGCATAATCCTAGAGAGCTTTGGGAAGGCTCCTTGGGCTGGCAGTAGCACTGGTTTACATTACCCTACCTTCACTACCACATCTCGGTAGCCTGCTTTCTTCTCTGGTCTTTTCTTTCCCTCATCCCTGTCAATTTCTTCTCTGTCTTTACCCCTGACTGTGTTTTCTCTGCTTTTCTTCTTTTCCCTTTTGTCATACTACAACCTTGCACACTTTTTAATCACCTGGGAGCTTCAAAGTCCTTGTTGCCAGATACCAGTGGGTCACACCTGGTAACCTGAGCTACTAGGAGACAGAGATTTGAGGATCATGGTTTGAAAGTCCTTGAGACTCTTTATCTCCAGTTAACCACCAAAAAGCTGGAAGTGGCGTGAGTTACCACTCAAATACATGAGTTACCGCATTCAGGTACCACTTGAGAGTGGTGGGTCAGTCGTAGAGGACCAGCCTTGACTGAGAAATCTAAGCAAGAGCATGGAGCTCTGAATTCAAGCCCTTGTACTCACAGTCACACACACACACACAAACACACACACACACACACACACACACACTCAAAAGATCCAATTAAGAAAGGATACAGAGGAGAGAGTATGTGAGGAGGGGTGCGCAGAGCTTTTGCATGCTCTCTAGACCAACCTCTGAGGACCTGGACATACTCACCAACCCAAGGCTCTAGAAGCCCATCATTTAGGGTTGTCAGGAAGGTTTCCTGAAGTAGCAAGATTGATGAAATCACTGGCCATTGGTTCTTAATGCAATCTCCACCCTTCTCCCTCCCTTTCCCATCTCCTGTCTGACAGTAGTCTCACCCCTAATTATGCCTTAGTCTATCTCAGCCACCAGTCATCTCATTAGCAACAGGAAAGTTTCATCACATCCAAGATCTCAAGGGTCTTAGGAGCTATGTGCTAGGAGCCAGGGACCAACACCTAATATTTATTTTGTATTATATCCAATCATGGCATTCTTGGAGTTCTTAACTGCAGTGTATGAGCTTAGCAACTCTGCATTCATTGACCCTCGAATTCTAAAGCCAGTAACAACACTAGGCATCTCCCTGTGCCCTTTGACTTTCAGATCCAGTCTTCACTGTCCAGTCCTACTGCTTTAGCCCTCACTAATTCTCACCTTGCCATGGCAGTGAATTCCCAACTGGTCTCTTTACTTCTGGGTTTTGCCTCCTCTGTCTGTCTTCATTTAAGACCTCCCAGGCAGATCTAAAACCTAAATCCGATATGTTATTCCTCATTAGAAATCTTAATGTGGGGCTGGGAAGGTGGCTCAGTGGTAGAGTGCTTGCCTTGCATGCATGAGGCCCTGGGTTTGATTCCTCAGCACCACAGCAGAAAAAAGCCAGAAGTGGTGCTGTGGCTCAAGTGGTAGAGCGCTAGCCTTGAGCTGAAGAGTTGAGGGACAGCGCCCAGGCCCAGAGTTCAGGCCCCATGACCTGACCAAAAAAAAAAAAAAAATAGAAATCTTAATGTGAAGCATGCACAGATGCCATGAATGGCCCATCTTTACTCACAGCATGTCTGAAACCAAATACGCATAGTATCATTTCCAATGCCATTTCTCAATGCCAGAGGATGACACAGGGACAATGTAAATATATATAAATAAGAGGAGTGCTGGGGCTGGGAATGTGGCTTAGTGGTAGAGTGCATGCCTAGCATTCATGAAGCCCTGGGTTCCAATCCTCAGTACCACCTAAACAGAAAAAGCTGGAAATGGCTCTGGGGCTCAAGTGGTAGAGTGCTAGCCTTGAGCCAAAACAGCTCAGGGACAGTGCCCAGGCCCTGAGTTCAAGCCACAAGACTGGCAAAAACAAAAAAAAGAGGCATGGACAAGACCCCCAGGAAAGCAGAGGACTCATGGTATTTCAGAGGGGCAGCTGTACCCAGCTCTCAACTCCAGCTCCTGTTGCCATACAGTATCACCAGATCTTTTGATTTCTCAAGAAAAATTAGGACATCCAGAGTTTTTCTGGCAGTACTGGAATTTGAACTCAGCACCTTGAGCATTCTACCACTTGAGCTATATTCCCAGCACTTTTTCTTCCATTACGGTATAAGGTCCTGTTTCTTTTTTCTGCACAACTGGACCACAACCTTCCTACTTACACTTCCTGCATAACTGGGATGGGGGTGGGGGTGGGAAAGTGTCTCACAAAGTTTTTGCTTATACTGTCCTTGAGCTGGGAGCCACTCCATCAACAGTGTCCAAGTAGCCAGGATTACAGGTATAAGCCACCATGCTTCTTTTTTCTTTTCTTTTCTTTTCTTTTCCTTTCCTTTCCTCTTCTTTCTTTCTTTTTAATTTAATTTAATTTTTTTGGGGGGGTCCGGTCGTGGGGCCTGAACTCTGGGCCTGAGCACTGTCCCTCAGCTCTTCAGCTCAAGGCTAGTGCTCTACCACTTAAGCCACAGCGCCACTTCCAGCTTTTTTCTTTTTTTACTTATTCGGTGCTGAGGAATCGAACCCAGGGCCTCATGCATGCAAGACAAGCACTCTACCACTGAGCCACCTTCCCAGCCCCTTTAATTTTATTTTTATTTTTTTTAATTTTTATTGTGAAAATACTGTACAGAGGGGTTACAATTACATGGGCAAGATAATGAGTACAATTCTTATCAAGCATTGTAGCCTCCTCCTTTGTTTCCCCTTCCCATCCCTTTCCATCCTCCCCCCCGCCCCCCCAATCCTCCCCATCCCCCCTCTTTCTTTCCTTCTTCCTTTCTTTCTTCCTTCCTTTCTTTCCTTCCTTCCTTCCTTCCTTCCTTCCTTCCTTCCCTCCCTCCCTCCCTCCCTCCCTCCCTCCCTCCCTCCCTCCCTCCCTCCTCCCTCCCTCCCTCCCTCCCTCCCTCCCTCCCTCCCTCCCTCCTTCCTTCCTTCCTTCCTTCCTTCCTTCCTTCCTTCCTTCCTTCCTTCCTTCCTTGCTTACTTGCTTTTTTGTCTGTCATAGGGCCTGAACTCTGGGCCTGGGTGCTGTCCCTCAGCTTTTCAGCTCAAGGTTAGCACTCTACCACATGAGCTATAGCACCACTTCTGGCTTTTGCTGCTTATGTGGCACTCAGGAATCGAATCCAGGGCTTTATGCATGCAAGGCAAGCACTCTACCACAGAGCCACCTTCCCAGCCCCTAGTTTTCTTCTCTTTAACATGTTGGTACCTTACTTCTTTGAAAACATAAGGCAGACTGAACCATGTAATTAAAAAATATATATTTTATGGCATGGAAATAATACCTCAATGTCGGGATGGTAAATTCTCTTTGAGGATAAAGCATTTTATTTATCATCTTTTGTTTGTTCTAGTTTTGTTTTTCAAGACAGTTTTTCACTATGTAACCCAGACTGACCTTGAACTGTCCATCCTATCTCCACTTCCAGAATGCTAGGACTATAGGCATGTGCTACCATACCTGGATTTTATTTATTATCTTCTCCTAAAAAAAAATATCTAGTCCAGTCCCCTGAAGGGAGCTGAGACTCAATAGATATTATAGAATGTTAATTTATAGAAGTAGGGACTAACATGTTTCATATATCATTCCCTAATTTTGATGGAAAGTTGTACTGTGATTTAAAATAAATCAATCCTTTGATGATGTGCTTCTCAAGAAATACATTGTCTCTCTATTCTATCACACTACCATACACCGGTTTCTAAATACAAGCACTTCTGTTTTGAACAGAGCCTAGGACTATCATGTAGTTTAGAATTAATAACATAGGACTTTATTTTTGGCAGATGTTTAATACAGAAGAGAGAAGATGTTCTCAGACTCACAGAGTCACGGTACATGGGGTCCCAGGGCCAGAGCCCTTTGCCGTTTTCACTATAAGTGGAGGCACCAAAGCAAAGCAGCTGCTCCAGCAGGTAAGTCTACTGAGCCTATGGTTAGGGGAATCTGATGTCTAACGTGCATAGGTAAACATGTAGATGCAAGCATACATGTGTATCTGTGATGATCATATGCCTTTTGATTATTTGCCAATGTTGTTCAACATTGAGATCTACTCTAAGAATGATCTGAGAGATCTTGGAACCACTAGATGAGGTATTTGACCCAGAAAGTTTTAAACAGTTCTTTAGTCACTCTAGAAGCATGCAAACTAGAGTGGATGGCCTTCCAACAATATCCTTTTCCCCTCAAGCCTAGCCATGGGCATCATCTTCCTTGTTAACACAGTGAAGACTAACAATCAGAATTTAAACATGAGCTGAATAAGATCTGCTTGCTGGCCTGTGAATTTGATCAGATTCTTCCAGCATCAGCATGGACTACATGGACCAAGAACACATCTCCAGCCCCTCAGGCCTTCCTGTGCAAGAGGAGCAGCCTCTTTGCCCTCCTGCCTTGGCCTATCATCTTGAACATCAAGGTCTTACCCTTCTGATAGTGCAAAGAAGCATAGAGTACCTAAAACAAGACACTGAGAGCCTGTTACCCCCAAACCCTGAAGTGGAACTGACCTACGCCTTCTCATAGTGGACTCACATTCCTCTGGGTTCCTGTAGTAATCTTTCTGACCCTCCTCAGGCAAGACCATCATCTATCTGTGGGAGGACATGTAGTAGGGTTCAGTAGCAAACTAGGGACAGAGAGAGAGCGGCCTCCAAAAGGAGGGCAGCTTGGTAGGAAGCTCCTCAAAGGGCAAGAAAAGACCTTGTGCCATAGACACTGGACACTCCAATAGTTCCAGTGGCCTAACTTCCTTGCAGACTCTTATGCATAGCCCACTCAGAACCCCTTCTTCTTGGTAGGAAGCAGAGGAATGACCTTAGAGCTCCTTCTGAAGTTAAGAGTGTATGATGCAATGTAGCTAGAATCATAGAATGCATGGAGGAATGTAAAACCCATGGAACCACCATACTCCATACATGATTATTAATAAATGGCTCTGTACATTAACAACATTTTGCATTTCACATTTTATAAACTGACCTAAGGAGAATCTTTAGAAATTGTATAGATACCACATTTCACAGATTACCAAACAGAAGCTGCTGTTGAGGGGATTTGGTTTGGCTCTTTTGTTTGGTTCTTTGTTTACCTATTAGACCATGAACTTCCGTGTTTATTATCACAAAACACAGTTGTTATTTGTGTGTGTGTGTGTGTGTGTGTGTGTGTGTGTGTGTGTGTGTGTGTGTGTGTGTGTGTGTGTGTGTGTGTTTAGTAAGGAAAACTTTCCATGGGCCACCCTTCACAGTAGACCCCAAGCCAATAAGCAAAAAAGCTCCCAGGACTGAGGAGCAGTGCCCCTGGCCCTTCATATGGAGGTGACAGTGCCACCTGCCCTCTTGGAGGCTTCACATCCTGGATTGTTCCTTTAGTGGATGTGTTTAAATCAGTGCGTTTGCTTCTTGACCCAGTGGGCTAGTAAGCAGGGTCTGGACTCACAGCCCAGACCAACAGCTGAGTGGAAAAATCTGGTCTTCCAAGAATCTTCTATGTCCAGTATCTTCAGTATGTTACATTCTGCTCTTTCTCCACTTGAGAAAGTGTCAACTCTGATCACTGGGGAGATGGGTGCTTGCTTAATCCAGGTCAGGTGGTGACAGCTGTCTCATCACCCAGATACTTCTTACAGGAAGGGAACAAAGGGCATTTCTTCACCATGACTGACCTTTACTCCCTAAAGAGTGCTACTTTTTGTTAACAAACCTTTGCAACAGGAGTGAAAAGAATACATGGGCTAACTTGCCCAGAGTGATGGCTGCTATTTATTACAGTCTCATTATATACCCATGGTATGTCTCCTGCCCTACTCATTAAAAAACAATTGAGACTGTTACTGTGACTATTCGATTTTGTAGATGGGAAAATCAAATCTCTAAAGAGTCAAGTAACTCACCCAATACTTCATAGCTAGGAAGTCCCAAAAGGAAACCTCAGCCCCAGGTCTTGCTGGCTCCTGAGCTCTGTGTCCACTGTTCAGTTGAACTGCACAGGGCCAATGTCTAGCACAGAATACCAAGCCTGCAGACATACTGGGAGGCATTTACTGAAAGGAGAATTCCAGCAACTTAATCAGATGAGAGTTTGACCCTATGATTCTTGCATAAGAAGATGATTTCCAACATGAGAAAATGAGACTATGTTAGTAGAGGCTAGGCTAAATTCTTTGCCCTCATCCCGAGTTGCAAGATTACAAAGGGCTAAATTCATGGAGTGAGAAAGTTTTTGATTCCATTGTAGCTCTCATTCCAGCAGTGGGGAAAATCAGATGCTATCTGGGATTAGAGCAGACATAAATGTGGGCATACAAGAATTCTTAGACAAAAACAATCACATGACACTCAGAGTAGTTTTCACTTGTAAATTGTACATCATACTGTAGGGAGGAAGGTCCCAGACTGTGAGAAAAACTAAGCTGAGAAATTGACCCATTACTAAATCAAAGAGAGACCATAAAGGGAAACCTTAAAACGTATTCACACGGACTTCGGCCCTGTCTTATACCCTGCCTAATTAGAATGGTGCCTGCCATGCCACATTGTGTATCCTCCTGTAGCTATCTTTGTAATAAATCTCCTGTAGCTGTCTTTGTAACAACCCCAGCTTCAGGGATGCAGGGGCAAATGACATTATGTTTCTGGAATGTACAGCTGCCATGAGTAAGAATATCCACCTGCTTTGTGTTGGGGGCCCCAAATTTGCACAACAATTCAAACCAAAATGATAGATTAGTTCAGTTACTAGGAGATGGACTGTAACCCCATTGGCCACTGACATAAATATGCAATCTTTATGTGTGTTACAATCCCATCGGCCACCTGCGTGGGGCCGGGCTTGACCACATGGATTTTGCCTTTAAAAACCCTAGCTTGTGGGTTGTTCGGGGTCGCAGTTTCAGTTCCTGAGTCTGTGCTGCGTCCCTGGCCGGTCAGCTACCCACTTCCCCAATAAAGTCATCTTTTTACATGAGGCTGTCTCTGGGAGGTGGACTCTTTTCCCCATAACAATACCTGTGTGACCACCAAGAAAGCAAACTTATTTTGAGTTGCCTCTGTGTCTTAAGAAGTATGCTTAATTTTATCTTTGTTTTTTTTTTTCTTTAGATTCTGACATCTGATCAAGACACCAAACTGATTGCCACCGACTATTTTTTGATGGAAGAAAAGTATTTTATATCTAAAGAAAAGAATGAGTGCAGGAAACCACCATTTCAGAGGGTCATTGGTCCAGAAGAAGAGATCATGCAGATTTTAAGCAGCTGGTTTCCAGAAGAAGGATATGTGGGCAGGATTGTTTTAAAAGCACAGCAGGAAGTACGTGTGTCCTGGGAGGAGGCCTACGCACACGCGCACCTCGAACAGCTCAGTACTTGATTAACTATCTCACCACTCACCACACCCTCCAATCCTGAATTTCATGTGACCATAACTTGAGTCAGCTTATTCCTTTTTGTGTTGTTGTTCTGGTCATGTGGCTTGAACTCAGGATGTGGGTACTGTCCCTTAGCTTTTTCACTCAAAGCTAGTGCTCTGCCATTTGAGCAGAGCACAGTGCCACTTCTGGCTTTTTAGTGATTAGAGATAAAAGTCTCATGGACTTTCCTGCCTGGGCTGGCTTGGAACCATGATTCTCAGACCTCAGCCTCCTGAGTAGCTAGAATTACAGGTGTGATGAGCCAGTCGTGTATAAAATACAAACAAATGCTGGGGCACTGGTGACATAAGATATTAAAATATGGAGAAAGCAGCAGTGGTACTCGCTTGACACTGCTGAAGATGGAGGGAAAAATTGGGAGAGGGAGACAGAAGGGGTGACATCCAAAATAAACACACCTAAAAATTTCAGTTAATTTTTCTTTCTTCTGTATCACCTTACCATTTACATGTTTTCCTTTTTAACATAGTCTGTAGAAGAAAAAAGTGTTGCTCAGGATGACAAAGAGGTGATCTTGAGCTTAGAGGAGGAAAGTTTCTTCGTACAAGTGCATGACGTTTCTCCAGAACAGCCTCGAACAGTCATCAAAGCACCCCGTGTCAGCACTGCACAGGAGGTCATTCAGCAGGTAAACGCCCCTTCTTATGGCCGTGGTGCAGCTCCATGGTAAAGCTCCATGCTGACCCAGCATGCACAGGGCCCTGTGTTTTATCTCTAGCACCACAAGGAAAGAAAAGGAAAACTCTTCTTTCCTCACACTGGTCCTTTTGACGGTATCCATTATTGAGAATAATCCCAGGTCTGTGCATTAAGAGCTCATTTTAGGAATGGACAGGAAATACTAGCTCCTTTTTTCAGCAGGGGCTTACCTAGTGTCTGCAATGAATCTGGATCCCTACAAAGCACTGGTAATGCTGAATTTTGGAGGTGACTCTGCAAAGAAGATGTTTCATTGTCTCAGAAATGCCTGAGCTACTAGCTAAGGGCCACTTCTGCAGGATCCTATAGAAGACAGGCCAGCTCTGACCCTCTCCACTCCTCTAGGGCAAGCTTCCTCGCTGCATCCTTTCTGATTCCTTCCTTCCTAGCCTCCTCATAGTTTGCGTTCATTCAACACCTACTTAACGAGTGACTAGCAGAATGGTTAGGAGCACAGACCCCTAATTAGCTCTACTTTTATTCACTACTGAGATCCCAAGTGCTCTCAAATCTATGTCTTCATTATACTGGGCACTGATACACTTGGTCTTTGGGAAAAGAATCCCTGGTTTGTTTCTGTTGTGGAAGTACTCCTACTATGTCTGCTTTCATGAGACCATTCCATTTGGCTCTGGCCCACCCTTTGTTCTAAGTTACCACATGGAGAATATAGATAGCATAATAGTGCTTTCCTCACAAGGTTGTTGAGAAGACTGGCAGTAAATCTCTTTGTTTTTCACAATGCCTAGTACATAGTAAACACTGTGTATCCATGATTTGCTATTCCTTTTTTTTTTTTTTAGTTTGGTCTGGGACTTAAACTGAGGTCCTGGGCACTGCCCCTGAGCTCTTTTGCTCAAGGCCAGCACTCTACCACAGCTCTACATCCAGTTTTTGAGTGGTTATTGGTGATTATAGTCTCATGGGGACTTTTCTGCTGGAGCTGGCTTTGAACTGCGATCCTCAGATATCAGCTTCCTGAGTAGCTAGGATTATAGGCATGAGCTGCCAGTACCTGACTTTTGCTATGCCTATTGTGTGATAACTTGGTTATTAGAAAGCCCCATAATTGACTGTAAATTCTAGATTCTTGTTTCTTTGCAAAGTAGAGCACAGTATCTGACATGTAGCAGGCCCTGACTAAATCTTTGATGAGTGAATAAATGCATATGTGAAAGATAATCCATGGGCTAAATGAAAAGGGACCTCTAAGTTTTCTTTTAGCATGCAATAGTATGACAGAGCATCCTGGGACACAGAGACTGGATTTTGTTCCTTACTGTTGTAGGAAACCCAGATTAGAATTCCAGACTGGCTCTCCTTCAAATCTAGATTGAATCCTTATTCTGTTATGGAGTTGTGCATACTCTGGAATCTGCTTAACCCATGCAAGTTTAAGCTTTGTCCTCTGGAATCTGCTTTAGTTTTATAAATTTGTTTCCTCATCTAAATCAGACTATTGGGAAGCACAAGAGGCAACTTGCAGATGTGTCTTATAAGCCATGTCAAAGGAGATGCCAGATGACAAGATCTACATAGCTTGTGGATATGTACATATCCACATAAGGTGGAAAGTGGCACTTTTCTATTTAGAACGCATCCATATGTTGGAGATACTATATTCAGTTGGTTGAAACTTATCTTTCAGACTTTATGCAAAGCCAAATATTCCTATAGCATCCTGAGCAACCCCAACCCAGGTGACTACGTGCTTTTGGAAGAGGTGGTAAAAGACACACCCAACAAGAAATCTGCCACCCCAAAGTCCTCACAGCGGGTCCTTCTGGATCAGGAGTGCGTGTTTCAAGCCCAAAGCAAGTGGAAAGGTGCAGGAAAATTCATCCTTAAGCTCAAAGAGCAGGTGCAGGTAGAGTTCCAAATTCCTTTGTTCTCTTCGTGAATCATTTGATATTCACAGATTCATATCACAACCCAATTTGGGAACTAGGGAACTCTAGGACAAAGATCCTGGGAGGAGTTTTGTTTGAAAAGACTTGTTTAGGTGTATTTTCAGGGCATGGGTAAACAAAGAGTCCTAAGGAAGTCCTGAAGAATCCTTTGGCTCTTCTTCCCAAAGACAAAAGTGGAAAGGGCCCTCTCTGCCAGCATGCATGTGACCCAGGCCCCTGGGTTCCACGTAACCTCAAGGGAAGGTTCTTTTTTCCCCAGGCATCCCGTGAAGATAAAAGAAAAGGCATCTCTTTTGCGAGTGAACTCAAGAAGCTCACCAAGTCAACGAAACAGCCCCGAGGACTCATATCTCCTCCCCAGCTTTCAGCCTCAGAGAGTCTCCAAACCAAGGAGAAACCTGCGAGTAGCTTGTCCTCCAGTGACAGGATGGAATGCCGACAGTGACCAAGGACAGCGCAGTATACCCAGGTACACCAGGTCATGGCACCATTTCCAAATAGGGCTCAACTGAAACTGCTTTGTGAGGCATACAATGCCTTCAGTGTTCAAGAACGAGCTCCCCAGAAGACACTTGCCAGGTGCTTTCAAAATAACAAAGTCTTTTCCAAGAGGATGTACCCCGAAGGCAGGTGGGAGTAGAACCTTAAAATGGGACTTGAAGAATTGCAGGTGTGGCTCATGTGCTAGTGAGCCAGCAGTGTGGGGTAGGGGGAGGAACAAACAAAAGCACATAACCTTGAGTTCAAACCACAGTACTGGCACCTCCCCCCCCCCAAAAAAAAAGCCTGAGTTGTATAAACCTGAACTTTTAAAAGTTTAGACCAGCTAGGCATGGTGGCATACTCCTTCAGGAGGTAAAGACAGGAGGAACAAAAGCATTGTTATGTCATTTCTTAGGAGTTTTAGGAAAGTGAGAGTGATAGTGATTTATAGTTAATTGCCTTTGGATTCAGTTTTCCTGTAGCAAGCAGACATTTTAGCATTTGTCTTCTAAAAGTTGCTAAGAGTCTTTGCTACAAGTGGCAGCTTTTCTTTAAAACAGGCATTGGTGCTAGTACAGGAATTTATATCCCATGTTAAAACCTTTTGATGATGGCATTTCCAAGAAAAGCAGTTGTTTAAAAAAGAAAGGGGCTCTTGGGTTAGGTGCTCCAAAGAATCTAATGACATATTTCATGGGTTTCTTTATTCTAAAAAATATTCCCATTTAAATTGATTGATTGATTGATTTTGCTAGTCCTGGAGCTTGAACTCAGGGCCTGGGCACTATCCCTGAGCTGCTTTTTTTTGCTCAAAGCTAGCACTCTACCACTTGAGCCACAGCACCACTTCTGGCTTTTTCTGTTTATGTGGTACTGAGGAATCAAATGCAGGGCTTCATGCATGCTAGGCAAGCATTCTACCACTCAGCCACATTCCCAGCCCTCACATTTAAAATTTTGATACCTTAAAATTTTGCAGGCTAGGTACTGGTGGTTCACACTTGTAATCCTAGCTACTCAGGAGGCTGAGATCTGGAGGACCATGGTTTGAGGCCAAGCCAGAAAGAAAAGTTTACTAGATGCTATCTCAAAAACAGCCAGCAACTAGCCAGGCTGGAAATGTGGCTGGTAAAGTGCCAGCTTAGAAAGTGCGAGACTCTTGAGTTCAAACCCCATTACTGAAAAGAGAGAGAGAAAAAAAAAAGAATTGCTAAAGAATATTCATCTTGCCCTTAACTCAAGTAATAGATTGTATTAATCAGGAAAAGTTGGAGGCACTCCACCTTCTCTTAAACAACTTATTTGAATGTAATAAAAAGTTGTTTTTGCTAAAGAATGTACCGTTCCAGGGCAGAAGTAGCCTAACGTTCTTCCTAGTAAGAACATAATGTCTTACTCATTGTGAGTTATATGAAATACATGAGCCCCTAAAATGAGTCACCAGAGCTGTGGGTTTGTTGGCTGGATAACTCTAAACCTTGCTAAGCGATGAGGATTTCTGGTTCATCTTCAATATACTAATAAGCCTGTCTATAAAATGTTACAGGTGAAGATCTTTTGGCAAGAAGTTAGTCCAGAACTAACATGGTGGAAAGAAATAGAACTTCCTCATTTTCATCAGATTTAAACTGGAAGTGGAGGATTTCTAAACTGCAGCCGTCACACATGAGATCCATGGAGATGACAAGCACAGCAGCCCAGGGCTCACAGTGACCAAGGAGGGAAATCCAGGGGAGATGCTAGCCCTCTATGCTTGTGATAACTGACTTTGAGCAAGGGTCAGCAAACTTTGTAAATGGCCAGACAGTAAATGTTTCATGGGTGGGGTCACATGGTCTGTGTGCAACTACTCAGATCTACTGAGGCATGTAAGAGCAGCCACAGGCAACAGGTCCACAAATGAACGTGTATAATTCCAATAATAAAACTATTTATGGACACTGAAATTGGAATGTCATGTAATTGTCACACATCACAAATATTTTTTTTTTCCCCCAACCAGTTAAAAGTGAAGAAGCTTCCAGGTGGTTCAAATCTGTAATCCTAGCTAATAGGAGGCTGAGATCTGAGGATTGTGGTTCAAAGCCAGCCTGGGCAACAGAGTCCATAAGACTCTTATCTCCAATTAACCACCAAAAAAAGCTAGAAGTCTAGCTGTAGCTCAAGTGGTAGAGCATCAGCCTGGAGTTAAAAAGCTCTGAGAAAGTGCCCAGGCCCTAAGTTTGGCCCCAGGACTGTCACAAAAAAAGAAAAAAAAAACTGCAAAAGCTATTCTTAGTGTTAGGACCATACACAACAGGTAGCAGGCTGAATCTGGCCTATGGGCCAGTTTGCCAACCCTGACTTACAGAACTGAGAGTAAGAGGTACTGAGTTGTGAGACTAAGAAAACTAGCAATACGTTAAATGACTAAGTGGAGAAGTTTTTGAGCATTGCAAATGTAAATCTGACCTATTAAAACAGGATTCAAAGTCATTCAGCTTAGTTTCTGTATTTGTATACATAGTGTACTCTTCTTCAGGATTTCTTTTTAACATATAAAATGGATTTTTTAAAAGGTTATTGCTCATATATGCATAGGTGATTTCATTTTTAGTTTTCAGTAAATCAAGTTTGGTGTATAATGTAATATTTACTAAGTTGTAGCATCTTAATAAGAAACTTAATCGTTTTTTAAAAGAAAAAACAATGAGTTGGTGTTTAAGGTAGAGTTATTTATTTTGCAAAGTTTGTACTGACATTGTACTTACATATTTATTAGACATAGCTTTCTTGATATTGCTATGGATTAGAAGTACTAGTGACTCCTTCACTATTTGAGACAAATCTAAAAATAAAATGTATACTCTGAACATATGGAATGGGCTAAATGTTCATGTGAGGGGGATTTATCTGCATTTTTGGCTAACTAAATAGCTAAGTCATCCTTGCCTCTTAATGTAAGTTATTTTTTAAAGCCTTACTACAGAGTTAGGAACAGGTGGCTCACGCCTGTAATCCCAGCTACTCGGGAGGTTGGGATCTGAGGATCGTGGTTCAAAGCCAGCCTGGGCAGAAAAGTCCCTAAGTCTCTTTATTTCCAATTAACCACAAAAAGCCAGAATTGGAGCTGTGGCTCAAGAGAACGCCAGCTTTAAGCACAAAAAGCTCAGGATAGCACCCAAGCCTAGAGTTCAAGTGTTAGGATCAGCAAAAAATAAAAATAAAATAAAATCTTGCTACGCAAAACCATGAGCCAAGTGTAATGGATTCTTTTCATTCTTTGTATGAAGCAAATAATGACGTTTAAAATTGAAATCGATGTTCCTTTAAAGGAGAACTCCAACTTTATTCTTCCAGTCAATTTTAAGACCCTTCTCTAAAACCTAACCTTTGCTTTGAGGCATTTTTTAACAATTATAAAAGTGAATCAAACCATCTCCATGTGTTTTGTCCCCCCATGTTCTAAAAGCAGAAGTGTCAAAAATACACTCATCAACTTTCATGTCACTGAAAACACTTCCTCAGCCACTTTACTGTCCACAGAATTCAGGCTCGTTCCTTCCGCATTCATACAGCGCTACAAGCTTCCTTTCAAATCAAATCATCTCCAACAAACAGTACTGCCCATATTTTAAAATATTCTGGAAATACTTTATCACACCTCTAAACTAATAGTCCAAGAGGTATGGCTGACCATGGATTAAAAAATGAGTCATTAAATGGCTACAGCTCAAATGAAAATGACAAACAAGATCAAACCAAAGATTGGTCTCTCTAGGTTTATGACTTAGTTTTCATGTTCCCTAAGGCTCTTCCCTCCATCTCTCCCTCTGCCCCCCGCCCCCATTCTGCCTCAATGTCTTTAGCAGAGTTGTTTTGTTTACATTACAAATCTGATGAAACTGACCTGAGTTTGAATGTGGGACTGGGCTGTTTCCCATGTGAGTGGATCCAGCCTAGTACTTGTGTCCCAACTTTGTTGTACATCACATTTTGAGGTTAAAGTACAAGCTGTAATGGTTCTTTGATTTGGTGAAGGACACATTGCTTAGAAACATAAACCTCCCACTACAGTAATGTGTCACCTGATGGGGAGTCATTCTGAGAAACGCCTTGTTAGGCAATTTCGTCTTTGCAAACACCGGTGTACTTCAACAGTGCACTTAGCTCCACTGTAACGCTTTGACCACTGTCACACACCATGCCATCCACACACAGACACCCATCACTCCCCAAGACAGCATGGAGACACAGGCCCACACTGATGTTTGCCAGGAATATGAAAATTCTACTTAAAGCTAATCTGGATTATACAACCACACCAGTACAATAAGTGAAAGACACGTTCCTGTTATTTAGAAGAAATCGAAAGTAGCCATTAGAATTATACCTATCCTTTTATACATTTTAGGCTGCAAGAAATATGGGTTAGGGGGCTGGGAAGGTGGCTCAGCATTAGAGTGCTTGCCTCACATGCATGAGGCCCTGGGTTTGATTTCTCAGCACCACCTAAGCAGAAAAAAGCCGGAAGTGGTGCTGTGGCTCAAGTGGTAGGGCACCAGCCTTGAGTTGAAGAGCTGAGGCCCAGAGTTCAGCTCCCATGACCCACAACATAAAAAAGAAATATGGGTTAAACTCTTACTACTAAACTCAGTAAGGAAGATGATTTAAATACAAAGCTAATTTTATTATTAAAATGAAAAGGAGCATCAAGTTGGTCGTTTTGTTGGGTGGTGTCAACTTTTAGACACAATTTTGGTCAGATCAAGAATCCAGTGTAGTAAGTGATGCTGGAAAGGGCAGAGATTATTTGCTCCCTGTGCATCTGGAACTGAGTGCTTTGTAAGACAGCATAAGCATACCCATGAGAGAGCAGGACAGATGCGGGGAGCTGGAGGTAAGGCTGTAGGCACTAAGGACTCTATCTGAGCACTAAGTGCTGTCTGGAGGTAAGGCCTCATCTACGGGAGCATCTACGGGAGCCTGAACTTATCAAAAGTGAAGCTTTATGCGGCCCGGGGCGGGGCAGCGTGGGGGCAGCGGCAGCAGATCCGCCAGTCCGCGGCCTTGCAGTTGCCGCCTCTGCCGACTCCTCTCCCCCCCATTCAACAGGCAGCTGCGCTGCGTTTGAGCCCGCTGGGCTCCGTTAAACGGTCAGCGCCAACGGTCCATCCTTCCACCCGCAGGGGCCGGGCCACAGCCCCCCCCCTCCCCGCTGCCCAGCTCCGGGGCCCTGGTCAAATTCCTAGTGGTTTCTTTTCTGTTATTAGGGTGACACACCCTGTGATGGTCACATCCCTGGAGACATTGCCCAGCTGCCAAGTGGTTACAGGGGAGCTGAGGGTAGGAAGAGAGGGTGACACAGGTACCATACTGGATGTGGTCACCAGTTCTGGTAACAACACTATTGGTCTGGAAGAGAATGAAGCAGGAGAGATGGTACCTGAAGATGTCACTGAAAGTGATAGTTTATCTGATTCCACACTACTTGACCAAGGAGATATCAATGACAGGGTACCACTGCATCCACCACAAAATGGCAAGATGGCCCTTCCACAGAGAAAGCTCGCGCTTGCTTTAGTACACTAAAGAATAGAGTGGCGGAGATGCTGGAGGCACGGCCTCGCGAGACCCTTCCTGAGGATTTGTACGAAGTGTTATACGAAGTGCTGTGAGTTAGATCAGGAAGGAGAAAGCTCTTGCATAAGTTCCGGCAACCGCTCTCAAGCGGGGACAGGGTAAACTCCTTGTGAATCTGATATTCTCTGTGCCCCTTCCTAATGGTGCCACAAAAAAACCCTCCACACTTCTCCTATGGGTAAAACATTTGTGCCTTGTCTATCTTTTGTCACCCTTTGACCTCATATATATCTTACAACCTTTTGGCCTCGCCTATCCCCTGTAGCCTTTTGGCTCATTTATCTCCTGTAAACTTTTGGCCTTGTGAACCTGTCACATGCCCACTGACTTAAGATTTACTATCTTTGTGTGTATGCCACATATTAGTAGGTAGCTTCCCTTATTAAAGTTTGTCCATATCCGCATGGGGTGGTCTACTCCCTGCCTACCAGGCACTGTATTCCCAGGTTTCACTGAGGAATCAGCACAAGAGACAATGTACCTTTGCTTCTAAATCCAGTGAAAGTTGCTTTTGCTGGGCCTGTGAAATAAAGCTGAGTACCCAACCCTTCGACTATGCATCTGGGTCCTTTGATCTCGGCCATTCCCTCCTGCAGTCATTTCACAATAACCCAGAGCTCCAGAAAAAACAAGATCCACGATAAGCACCTTGTGACAAAAGGCAGACTGCTTCTCAGACCTATTTTGGCAGCAAAATTGCAATTACCAATTTAAAAAAAAAATTGAACTTTATTCTTAACTTCTGCCTTACTAGCCATAGATATGACATTCTTATTTCTTCTAGGTTGAAGAATCTTACAATCCACAGCATTTTCATATAAGATTGTGATCAATGATCATGTTTTTAACCTAGAGTAAGTTTTGTGCCACATTGTCAGAAGAGTACTAAATTCATTAGGCTTGAATTTTGGAACTATTTTTGATCACCTACATACCTAATATGTGAAATCAGAGATGATTCTGTTCTCCAAAGACATTGTTGATTGGTTGGCCATGGATGCTCAAAATAACATTTGAAAGGAAATGTGACTCAAAAGACCACACTGATGAAAGTCATATAGAGGAGAAGGATTGATTTCCAGCAGAGCTAACAAGTCTAAGGTCTCACGAAGAGAGGAGAAAATGACACTGACCTGCTCGTTGAAGAACCTTTTATAGTCAAGGGGCCAGAGGGGGGAGGAGCCTCACCTAGGGAGCAGGAACTGCCATCAGTGGCAGAGATTGGATGATTGAAAATAAATACTGAAGGGCTAGCAGAGGATTCATGCTGCTAGTCAGCAGTATTCAGATTTTTAATTTTTATTTTTTTGTCAGTTGTGGGGCTTGAACTCTGGGCCTGGATGCTGTCCCTCAGCTCTTCAGCTCAAGGTGAGCACTCTACCACTTGAGCCACAGTGCCACTTCTGATTTTCTCAGTGGTTTATTGGAGGTAAGTGTCTCACGGACTTTTCTGTTTTCTGCCCGAGCTGGCTTTGAATGGCGATCCTCAGATCTCAGCCTCTTGAGTAGCTAGGATTACAGGCCTGAGCCACTGACACCCAGCTGATGCTCAATTTCTTACTTGAAGTCTTACAAATTTTTTGCCTGGCCATAAGCCATCATCTTCCTCATTGCCACTACCTGAATAGCTAGGATTTTTTATAGTGTGATCCACCATGTCTGGCTTTCTCTTTTGTTTGAGACAGGCTTTCCTTATGGTGCACAAGCTAGTATCAAAACTTGTGATCCTCCTGCCTCAGCTCCTTGAGTGCTGTGATGACGATGATGACCATCACACATATCTCTTCACCCTTAGGGGGGAGGGGAGGAAGGTTATTTTCTTGCTATTTTGTTTTGTTGAGTTCCTTAAATCTTTTTGGATATTCCATGGGTCATCTTTTGCTCAGTTTTTAATTGACTTACTGTGCATTTTGTATTTTCTCTCATGTGTTTAATTTTGCTTTTATTATCACTGCTTTTAAACAATTTATATCCAAAAACTCTTTACCCCAGATGACTGTTACAAAGTGATTCCCCATTATTTTCTTCTACTAGTTTTATTTATTTATTTTTTTGGGTCCGGTCGTGGGGCCTGAACTCTGGGCCTGGGCGCTGTCCCTCAGCTCTTCAGCTCAAGGTTAGTGCTCTACCACTTGAGCCACAGGGCCACTTCTGGCTTTTTTCTTATGTGGTGCTGAGGAATCGAACCCAGGGCCTCATGCATGCAAGGCAAGCGCTCTACCACTGAGCCACCTTCCCAGCTCCTCTTCTACTAGTTTTAGAATTGTAGGTCTATTGTTTAAGTCACTAATCAGTTGTTGTGTATTGGGGTGAGAGAGATATGGTCCAATTTCATTTTGCTCATGTATGTTCACTTGTTCCAGTATCATTGATTAAACATGTCCTCCTTTCCCACTATGTGTTCTTGGCAACTTTGTCCAAGATCAGTTGATTAGAAATCTATTTCTTGGCTCTCTATTCTGTTCCATTGGTCTAAATTTCATTTTGTTCCAGTAGAATTTAAGATGATTGTTATGGCAGCCAACAAAGATAGGACTTTGTAAAATTACACTGGAGCTTTTAGTGTAATGAAATGAAGTTGGCTTGGCAGGGAGTAAAGAAAGGCATTTATTAGTTATTGATTGGTAGTATTTTAAATAAAGCTAATTTAAGTGCCAAAAAAAAAAAGTAAAGCTTTAAAAAGTGCCTTACTTCTAATCAAACTTTCAAAAAGGTTTCTCCCCTCGATGGCTCTGTAGACATGGGGGCTTATGCATGAATGAGGGTCTACTATAGTATGAATCAATTTCCTTTTTGCTGGGCACCTGTGACTCACATCTATAATCCTAGCTACAAAGGAGGCTGAGATCTCAGCATCACAGTTCGGAATCCACCTGGACAGGTGGATCAAATGGTAGAGTGCTAGCCTTGAGCACAAAAGCTCAGGGACAGCACCCCTAAGTTGAAGCCCCAGGACCAGCATGCAAACCAAGAAAAGAAGCGACCTCAAAAATACTTTAAAAACTCATATATACTAAGCTGATACACACACTCCACTACTTGGGAATGATAAAAGAATTTTTTTTTGGGGGGGTCCAGTTGTGGGGCTTGAACTCTGGGCCTGGGAACTGTCCCTCAGCTCTTCAGCTCAAGGCTAGCACTCTACCACTTGAGCTACAGCACCACTTCCGGCTTTTTTCTTTTTGCTTATGTGGTGCTGAGGAATCGAACCCAGGGCCTCATGCATGCAAGGCAAGCGCTCTACCACTGAGCCACCTTCCCAGCCCCAAGAAATTTTTTATATTCACTTATTTTACAAGAAAAGCTCTAAGCTCCACACCAAAATAATTGCTTTTACAGATTTGAATCAATAGGTGTCTATTTAATTGGCCTGTTATCCAATTTTTTTTAAATTCTCACAAAAACAGGGAACAAAGAAAGCTATTTTATTCAATTATTAACAGAAAATATTTGTACATGAATTTCATAGACTAAAATGGCTATTACATAAAATATTGCTTTATAATTAATATTCATAATATGCATTTTACCTGTATGAAAATTTTTTTGGCCATGGCAGGGGGGCTTGAACGCAGAACTCATACATTTAACTCAGCTTTATTGACACTCTACCCACTTGAGCCATAGCTCCACTTCTGGCTTTCTGCTAGTGAACTAGAGATGAGGGTCTCTTGGTTTTACCTGCCTGAGTTGACTTTAAACTGAGATTCTCAGAGCAGCTAGAATTTTAGGTGTGAGCCACCAGTGCCCAGCTTGTATGAATGAAATTTAAGGAGGAAAACAAGGCCTTTTCTGGGTACCCTAGGTCCCTAAAACAGAATAGTAGAGTCTTGGATTTGGTTTCTCCCAGAACAATTCCACTCCCATCACTGCATAGCTTATTAAGAAAAAGCACACAACTGTTAAATGCTAGAACCACATTCACACTTTCCTTGAAAGGAGCCATAATAAACACTTCTTTTTCTAAAAGGCCAAATTAGGTTAGTTCAACAAGAGCCAATCACATGACTCCAATTGTAAGCTATTATTTTCTCAAAAATAGTGTAATAATAGATTTGCTCAAATTTAGATTGTTTTTTTAAAAGTATATATTTGTAGAGTAGCTAAAGAGGGAAAAAATCATATTGTCAGTCATGATTTGTTTTGTGCTCTATATTCTAATTTTAGTATAATAATTTCAGTAAGATTTAGCCCACAGACTTTTTGTATGTGGTGCTTGGGATGAAACCCAGGGATTTCAACTAAACTATAGCCCTAGTTCCTAAAAATTTTTTCTTTTCTTTTTCCTTCCTTCCTTCCTTCCTTCCTTCCTTCCTTCCTTCCTTCCTTCCTTCCTTCCTTCCTTCCTTCCTTTCCTTCCTCCCTCCCTCCCTCCCTCTCTCTTTCTTTCTCTTTCTTTTTTATTTGTGAGGTTTTTGGAAACAGGGTCTGGCTCTCTAGCGCAATTTGGCATTAAACTTCTGATCCTCATGCCTCTGCTGGGATTATAGGCACGCACCAACACATCCAGCCTCCCCAAAGATGAAAAAAACAAAATTACAACATGTACATTAAGTTGTAAAAAGCTATCATCCATCACCTTTATAGTAACAATAAAAAAGCCAGGCACCAGTAGTTTGTAATCCTAGCTACTTAGGAGGCTTAGATCTGAGGCTATCAGTTCAAAGACAGGCCTGGCAGACTCTTATCTGCAATTAATCACAGAAAAAGCCAGAAGTGGTGCTGTTGCTCAAAAGGTAGAGTGCTAGCCTTGAGCAAAAGGAGCTTAGAACCAGCACCCAGGCCCAGGGTTCAAGGTCCAGGACTGGCAAAAAAAACCAAATTTTTTTTTTAAAAGCTATCATTGGTCAGGTGCTAGAGGCTCACGCCTGTAATCATAGCTATTCAGAATCTTGAGATCTGAGGATGACAGCCCAGGCAGGTAATTCTGTAAAGACTCTTACCTCCAATAACCAGCAAAAACCCAGAAGTGAAATTGTGGCTCAAGTGCTAAGAGTGCTAGTCTTGAGCTCAGGGATTGAGCACACAGGTCCTGAGTTCAAGCTCCATACTGACACACACAAAAGAAACACTTCATTAAGAAACAGATATCCAAAGCTGGAGTAAAAACAGGTTTTCAATTCTCTCAGTGAAATATTTCACACGTGGGGCCCAACCCTGTCCCTGGAAATGGCATCCTTCGTAGGAAGTTTTCCTCATATAAAATGAAAAAGCCCCAAGTTAACCACTTAAGAGCTGCTTATACACAAGTACATATATACAAAAAAATCCACTGCTGCTGCTTTTTTGTACTACTGGAGTGGTGTTTTCAAATATTTGGTGAAGTCCAAAGAGGAGGGAGCGGGAAGTTCATTGCAGTATTTTTTGATTAGCTGATTTAAATCTTCATTCAAAAATGGAGTCCCTTGTAAAACCTTATCCTGAAAAAAGGTTAAAATACCATAAGTTAAAACTAAACTGGAGCAAGAGCTAATATCAACTGGTGAAATGCAGTCATGAGCAATGTGTGTCAGGTCTTGGTCATACTCTATACAATGTATAGACCACTTCTGTAGAACCCTAACCTCAAACTTCCATCCTACCATCTACCAATCAAGCACGATAAAGCAAGCAAGCAGTAAAGTTACTGAGACATCCTAGTGTAGTTTTTATTTCTTCTTTTAAAAAAATGAAAAGTATCACATACCTTCTTTTTGGAGTATGAAGACTCAACAGGAGGATTGAATGTCATTGTTGCCATACTAAAAGCCTCAAAAAGTTCAACTGCAGATCTACAATCACAAGTAAGAATTTTAGAAAAATCTTATCTGTTAAATTTAAGATAGATTATAGCCAAAAAATGAAACCAATTAACTCACTTGAAATAAATCTTATGTTCCTCCGCAATTCAACTATGCTATTAAAATCCAATTACATTTAGAAATGAAGGTCTACAGCCCAAAGAGAAAGCTACAGAGAAACACCAAACAAAAATCCCAACTCAACTATAGTTATGTGAATGATAAACACCCAAGTCTAAGGTCACTGGAGCTGGAGGAATGAAGCACGGAGTCAGTTTCCATGGGCTTCAAACACCATTCAACTGAGCAGCTAGGAGTCTCGAAAAACAAGAAGTAATTCAAGACAGAGAATATGCCTATCCTCGTGGCATACCAGTGAATATTTCATGATCTGGAGTTAGCTCACATTTGCCCAGGCAGATAGGGGCTGTGACTAGACTCACGCTCTAAGCTCCATTCCCCAGAAGAGCAAATCTTTGGGATAAACCCATTCTTCCTCATCTTCCAGAAAAGGAAAACTGCTATAAAAGAGGCAAACACAGGCTGCAGGTATAGCGCAAGTGCTGAGTACTTGCATCTCAAACATGAGTTCCTTAGTTCAAAGTCAGTATTGTAAGAAGAAAGGGACAGGAGGGATGTTTAGGAGTAGTAATAAAAGCATGCCCAAAACTGGCTATTGCAAATTAGAATGATAGTGTTTTCTCCCTTTCTGAAAGAGAGGGCTGAGGAGTAGAGACAGGGAACAGCTACTTTTGCAACTTTTGAAAATTTCCAAAAAAAAAAAAGTTGGAGAAAGCAACTTCTTTAAAAGTCCTAAAAGAAAAGTGGAAGAATGTAACGTGGGATATAGGAATTACCCAGCGAGCTTCTTATAGAGCCAAGGTAGGTTCTCTTGCCTGGCCATGGAAAGAAGCTGCTGCCCTTCAGTGTGGCTAGGTTCAATGGCATCCTCCCTCTCTCCTTCTCTTCCTCTCTCATTCTCTATCTCTTTCTTATTGGAAAGGTGATGTACAGAGGGGTTACAATTATATAAGTCAGGTAATGAGTACATTTCTTTTTGAACAGTGTCACCTCCTCCCTCATTTTCTCCCAGTTTTTTGCGCCTCTTTTCTATCATCCTATTTTTTCCCTTTTGCTACTAACAGGACCATTAAAAAAAAAAGGGAAGAAAGGAAGGTCACCAGGGGTGGCCTCAGGGCTGTGTGGTATTTTCATCACCTGTTGAGCCTGAACAAGGACAGGCATGCAGGAATTTACTTTCCTATTCTTTTGATGTCTCTCTAATATATAAAACTTATTACAAAAAGAAAAAAAAAAAAACAACACAAAAAAAGGTCGGGTGCCAGTGGCTCATACTTGTAATCCTAGCTACCCAGGACTGAAATTTGAGGATCATATCTTAAAGCCAGCCCAGGCACAAAAGTCCATGAGATTTTTATCTCCAATTAACCACTAGAAAGCCAGAAGTGAAACTGTGGTTCAAATGTTATAGTGCTAGATTTGAGCAAAAAAGCTGAGGAACAGAACCCAAGCCCCGGGACTGGCATTAAAAAAAAAAAAAAGTAGTTTTCAGTGATTACCTAAACCAAACTTAATAAAATTACAGCCATCATATTTATTCCATAGTAAAATTCAGGAATATGAAGTCAAACCAAATGTAGATGCCCACATGTACTCTATAGTTTATAATCTAGTACATTCATAATCCAGTACTTTCTAGGGTTTTATCCCTGTGGTGCTGAGAATCAAGCTGATGACTTTGAACTTGCTGATAAACAACAGATAAGTATTCTACAACTGTGCTATATCTACCTGACTTAGAACGAGGCAAGGTTCTGGGTAAAGTCAATAATAATGATAATAATATAAAAATAACAACATAGAACTTGCTAAATATTACCTTCGGCTCAACTCTGGTTTGAGTGCTTCAGAGCCCTCCAAAGGGGCTCCAGCGATGAGGTGGGCTGCAAACCTTTGCACTATGGGATGGTAATGCCTCTGAGGAGGAAGCGGTACAAGGTCGTGCACAATTCAGTACTTTAGAAAACATCAACTACAGTAAACACTTTCTTTAGTAAAGTATATCAGATTTTAGAGATGCCTATATATGGAACTCATTTGAACTATGCACTTACACACAGAATATTAACTTTGCTTACAGGATTAAAACCCAAATGTGTTTGATGGCCAAGTGAACAGTAATACAGCTTAGTCTTGCTTTATAGTATAAAAAGCACAAACAAAAACCAATTTCTATTTGAGTGAAAAACATTGACAACAGGTTGCCCAATGCTCCTGCTTCCCTCTAGGCTCATTCGAATGCTGTCTTACACTACAGTATTCAGCCAATGCCACCTTGAAATGGCTTATGGCAGTCTCCTTCCATACAAAACAAATGCCCCCCAGCAATCCCCTTTATACTCTGAATAGTGTCAAGAAGAGTCAACAAGCATCACCACACTTTCCAGTGTTCACAAATGTCCAAGTAAAATGTACCAATACTAAATCAGTATTCCAAAAAAGATACTCCAACACTGAAGTACCTTGGCCAACATAACTATGAGACAAAAGCGCAAACACACGGATTGCAAGAACGAAGGGTAGCCCTCACCCGCAGCGCATGCAGCTCCCATAGGGCCGTGTTCTGTGCATTACAGTACTCCGGCTCATCTAGCTCTGGGAGGAACACTCCACTTCCCTGAGAGTCACTATCCAGCAACAGGTCTGCTTTCGGGAAAGTCTGCAAAATTATCACATTAATTTGAAGAATGTTATTGGTCTATACTTGCATCTCATTTAAATGGTTATAATAAGGGACATAACATCTACTTTTAATAAAAAATAATTTAACTTTATCAAAAAGAAAAAATTCCTTGTTTAGAAATGAATTAATTGTCTTTAAACCAGAATATTATTTTCTTCCCTCCAAGCCTACTCTAGGTATCTTTCTCTTACTCTTGGAATCTTTCTTGTAAAATATACAGCCAATACATGTATAAAGATATTCATGACATCACTTGTAATAGCAATAATGACAACTATGTGAATGAAAATAACTGATACCCCCAAGAGAATAACAAAAGAACAGAAAAGCCAGACTACCCAAATCTAAGTTCCACTTTCTGTTACACGTGCTGTTACTTATAGACCTCTTTCCCCATGTGTAAAATGGGAACAATATGAGTAGCTATGTTAGAAACATTAGGTGAGGGGCTGGGAAGGTGGCTCAGTGGTAGAGCACTTGCCTTGCATGCATGAGGCCCTGGGATCGATTCCTCAGCACCACATAAGCAAAAAGAAAAAAGCGGGAAAGTGGCGCTGTGGCTCAAGTGGTACAGTGCTAGCCTTGAGCTGAAGAGCTGAGGGACAGCACCCAGGCCCAGGCCCAGAGTTCAGGCCCCACGACCAGACCCCCCCCCAAAAAAAAAAAGAAACACTAGGTGAATTAAGGTTTGTAAAACAGTTATTATAACAGCCACAGGTATGAAGAAAGAACTGTATCAGTGATAGTTTAACAAACAACTAAATTCACTTTAATCATTAAGGGATAAAGTAGGTCACATCTTAATCATTAAGATACAAAGTATGGCTAGGCATAGCTGTGTATGCCTATAATCCCAGCTACTGTGCTGCAGAGGAAGGAATACCTCGTGTGTCAGGCCAGCCAGTGTCTCAAACACAATAATAGTCCTGAGGTATGGCTCAAATGTGTGAGACCCTAGGTTCAATCACCAATACCACACTGAGGGAAGGAGAGAAGGAGGCAGAGACACAGAGTTTCTGCTTTAAAAAAAAAAAGTGTTTATGTGTGTATGTCAACAAAATGCCACTACACCCTAAGAACTCAACTTTCCACTGAATCACTACTTACATGCATTAATGTTCTGGCAGTGGCTAAAATGCCAATGCTTGAGTTTGGAAGAACCTGAAGAGCAAGTGTGCAGAGGCGCTTGATGAAGGCCAGGGCTCGCTGCTGGGACACTTGCTTTCTGCGCTTGGTAAGCATGACATCCAGGCACTGGAGAACAATCTCAACACCTTCGTTGGTTGCACCTAAAATACCACACACATCCTTCAGGGCTTTTCTTGCTGCTTCTTCATATGCAACTTCCCTGAACTCCAGTAAAAAACCAACCCATTTTCCTAACCAATATACTAGTGATGTGCTGCTCAGAGATATGGTGGGCTATATTTACTAAATTCCCAGTCAACTCCAAGAACTCACTTTCCAAATCTTATGTAAGGTAAAATACAGATAGATGCCTGTCATTTAATATGTCCAGCATTTTATGTACCAGTTCCCATTTCTCATTGCCTATTTTTTCTAGGCATAACATTCATGGAAGATAAATATATGCATTATGGAAACATTAAGTATACATACCTGCATGTAACTTGAACAGTGTTTTGTACAGATGTGTGTAGAATTTCATTGGATCGATATTTAAAACATCACCTTTGAAATGAAAACAAACATAATTACCTAAGTTATAGCTTCAAAGACAAAGCAAAAAAAAAGTTGATTAAGAAAAGATTTTAGCACTATAGAAGTTCCTCAAAAGACTAAACGTAGAGCAATTCCACTCTTGGGCATTTAATCAATAGATCACAAGCAAGACCATACTAAAGCTACCAGCACAAGCATGTTTACTGCAGCATTATTTACCATAGCCAAGATATGGAATCAGCCCAGATGCCCTTCAATGGACAAATGGATCAAGAAAACATTGTATATGTATACAGTAGAATTCTATCCATTCATCAAAAAAATGATATTGTATCATTAGTAAGGAAATGCAAAGACTTCAAAAATTATATTAAATAAAGTAAGCCAGACCCAAAGAAAAATAGAATGCATAGTTTCTCTCATTTGTGATAACTAGAATGTGCATATAAATCTACAAGTAAACACAATGGATGGTTTAAAAAAGAGACACTGGGACACAATAAATCATACAGGTCTCTAGGCATTCTCACACAGTGAGACCAAAGGAGGATATTCTTAGAAGAATACAAAAAGCGTAATGTGCATCTGGTCATATAAAATGATATTTATTGAAATTAACTCCAGGAAATGGTAACAAAGAGTTTTTTTTTTCTTTGTTGCTGTCTTGTTTTCTTTTCCTTTTGTCTTGTTTGTTCATTTACCTATTTTTGGAAGGGGAAGGGGAAGCAAAGAATGGGACAGGGTGAAAAAATGCAGCAGTGATTAAACTAGACACTATGCTGAAAATGAACTATGCAACTTGTGGGTGGTGACAGGAAGGAAAAAACTGGGAGAGCATGAGAGAAGAGGTGACATTGTTTAAAAAGAAATGTACTCTTTATCTGATTTATGTAACTGCTAACCCTCTGTACATCACCCTTACAATAACAATTTTTAAAATGCATTAAAAAAAGCCTATTTTACCTTGTCCAGAAAGAATATGAAATGCAGTCTGGACACAGTGAAGACTTTCTTGATAGCTTAAGTCCTTTAAAAAAAAAAAAAAAACAATGATAATTAACCAGGGGCTGGTGGCTTATAGATAGTCTTAGCTAATCAGGAAGCAGAGATCAGAAGGACTGTAATTCAGAAGGATTACAGTTCTTAGCTAATCAGAAAGCAGAGATAAGAACAAGTAGGCAAAAAGTTTTCAAGACCCCATCTTAACAGAAAAAGCTGGGTGTGTTGGTGTGATAAGCGTGTCATGCTAGCTTTGGTGAAAAGTATGAATAGGTGGATCTCAATTCTGGCCAGCCCAAGCAATGAATGAGATCCTAGCTCAAAAACAACCACAGAAAAAATGGCTGGAGATGTGGCAGAAACTTAGAGCACCTGCCTACCAAGTGTGAAACTCTTGAGTTCCAACCCCAGTACAGCCAAAAACAAAACAAAAAGACTGATAATCATCATTTATATATGTTAATAGTAACTTACACCAGACTCAATGAGTGTGTGAAGAACTACTAACAAATCATCAAAAAACTCCACATTTATAAGATGAGCAAACCTAGAAGCAAACAAAATAACTTAGTTAAATGAGGTTATTAATACTTTTTATAAATTTCAGATTGCTTTTTTAAATAATTCACACACTGTTGGACATTTTACTTGATAGGGATATATGACTACTAAACAATAAATTAAAATGTTTTAAAAATATTTTTGTCCTGATAAAGAAATTGCTAAGAATAAACAACTTCTCTGAGCAAAGCCCATTATGTTTCTAATAGTCATCTTAAGTCATAAAGGGGCCAGCAGCCTCAGCTTCTAGGAAAAAGGAGCATAGAAGAGAGAAAGAGATTTATGCTATTTGCAAGAAGCTGGATCTAGAACAGGGAGTGTATGTAGCTCAGTGGTTTGTTTGCACAATACATAAGGTTCTATCTTACCCAGTCAGAATGGCAGCCATCAAGAAAACAAATGTGCTGATGAAGATGGGGAGAGGGGAATCCTCATATACTGATAAGATTATAAACTAATGCAACCATTATGGAAAAGTCAGTATGGAGGTTCCTCAAAAGATTAAAACTAGATCTTCCGGGCTGGGAAGGTGGCTCAGTGGTAGAGCGCTTGCCTTGCATGCATGAGGCCCTGGGTTTGATTCCTCAGCACCACATAAGCAAAAAGAAAAAAGCCAGAAGTGGCACTGTGGCTCAAGTGGTAGAGCGCTAGCCTTGAGCTGGGACAGCGCCCAGACTCAGAGTTCAAGCCCCACAACTGACAAAAAAAAAAAAAAATAAATAAAAATAAAAATAAAAAAAAAAAAATTAGATCTTCCCTATGGCCCTTCCATACTACTACTGTTTACATATTCAAAGGAGTGTAAATCAATATACAAGGAAGACACCTGCATACTCATGTTTGTTCAGAGCTGCTCACCATAGCTAAGGGGCTGAACAGATGAATGAATAAAGAAAATATGGAACACACACCATGGACTATTACATAGCCATAAAGAAAAATGAAATCATGTCATTTGCAGGAAAATGGATGGAACTGGAGGTCATCATTTTGACCAAGATAAGGCAAGCTCAAAAACCAGACACTGTGTTTCATTTGTGAAAACTAGACCCAAAAATGTACTTGTAGATAAATACATACATATAAATGCACATACATAGAACATGATTCTAAGTATGGGACTAATTAGGAGGATGAGGAGGAGAGAGGGATAAAGAAAGATGACACAGGGCTGGGAAGGTGGCTCAGTGGTAGAGCGCTTGCCTTGCATGCATGAGGCCCTGGGTTCGATTCCCCAGCACCACATAAGCAAAAAGAAAAAAGCCAGAAGTGGTGCTGTGGCTCAAGTGGTAGAGCGCTAGCCTTGAGCTGAAGAGCTGAGAGACAGCGCCCAGGCCCAGAGTTCAGGCCCCACGACTGGAAAAAAAAAAAAAAATAAAAAAAAAAAAAAAAAAAAAAAAAAAAGAAAGATGACACACTAGGCACCATTGTTAAAATTCATGGTTACTTTGATCTTCTGAATTTAGGAAGAATCTGAAAGGTATTGACCTACAAAGCCCTTACTTGGCAAGACCTTCCAGAACTGCGGGTAGAAGAGGTGACCGTCGGGCCTTCTTCAGTATTCTGAAGTAGGTTACAAATACAATATTCAAAGTCTCTGTGTGCTGGCAGAGGAAACAGACAGCATCACTTCAGGTTTGAGTTCACTGAGGTGGCATAACTTCAATTTTCAACACTAAATCTTTTTTTCCAATTCCTCCCAATTCAATCTTTGGAACATTAAGGAAAACATAGTAAAAAGTATCTTGTGATTTCATAAAACCAGCACCAACCACATCATCCTGTCTTGTACCTAAGCCACATAATATTAAATCAAAATTATACACACAATGAATCTCTATTTAAAATCATCATCTAACACAACACCTAGAAAACAACCAGAATGGCAACTGCCTACCAGTTTAAGTTTCTTCTCAGTACTTTCTGATGCTTCTGCCTCCCGAAGCTCTCGCTCTAGTTTCTCTTCTGCTTTCTTCCACTGAAGTAGAAGGGGAAAAGTGAACATACCACTCAGTGAACAAAGCAGAGGAAGATCAACTTATAAAACAATCAGAAAACAGGTATCTGTGAATTCAAATGTAAGCAGTGGTTGCCTTTTGGGAAAAAGGTAGAATCAGACTGTAGAAAGACCAAAAAGAGGATTTCTACTCTTGCACCAATTTTTTTCTTGTTTGTTGGTGCTCAAGGTTTTTCCTGCTGAGTACCAGGAAAGCACCTCTACCATTTAAGCCATGGCCCCACCCACTTTTGCTTTAGCTAGTTTGTGCTTTTTGCCCATGACAGCCTAGAACTCCTTCCTTTCCTACCTAGGAATTCCTATGTAATCCTAGCTAGGATTACAGGTGTGAACTATCATAGTACATAGAACTTACTCTTTGAAATAGGGTCTTGCTAATCTTTTCTTGGGTTGGCCTCAAATTATGTTGTCATTTCCACCTTCTAAGTGCCTGGAATTTACAGGAATGTACCATCGTGCCCAGTCCTATATATATGAAACCAGATATATTATCAGACTCATTCAGAGATGGCTGTATCTGGAAGATGTTTTCTGTTTTGTTATTATAGGCAACTATGTAATCCTAATAAACGGTTTATAAGTGCTTTGGGAAATAATCAATACACTAATGTTATTACCATGGTAACAATGTTTATGAAGCTTGCCAAGGGCTATGAACTCTATGTGTTTCATATACATATCCTCACCTATTCTTTGGAGGTATGGGGGTTCTTGAACACAGGGCTTTGCACTTGCCAAGTGCTCAATCACTTGAACCCTGTTTCCAGTCCTACTTCATTTCATTTAAACTATAAAATGACTGTATGGGGTAGGCACTCTGCATCGCATTTCTAAAAACAATGTGTCTAAAGTCTCAGTCTGGAATTTCAACCCAGGATTAATAACAGACTAGAATTCCAACCAGTTAAAAACAAACACCAAAAATATGATTCAATTTAACAGAAACTTACATGAATGCATCCTTTCTGTTAAAAGAAAAAAGTCTGTACCATGATTCTAAATTGATCTAAGAAGCCAAAGGACAAAAGCCTACATGACCAAAATATCTCTTCACCTACTTCTATTTCCTATGAACTATCATATATATTACATTAACTGGGAAAAATAAAAATTTCTTTCTTTTTTTTTGGGCCGGTCATGGGGCCTGAACTCTGGGCCTGGGCGCTGTCCCTCAGCTCTTCAGCTCAAGGCTAGCGCTCTACCACTTGAGCCACAGCGCCACTTCCGGCTTTTTTCTTTTTTCTTATGTGGTGCTGAGGAATCGAACCCAGGGCCTCATGCATGCAAGGCAAGCACTCTACCACTGAGCCACCTTCCCAGCCCGGGAAAAATAAAAATTTCTAAATGTTAGATTTCAAAATGTGTTTCTTTTCTGAGACAGTTTCAGAATGTGGCCTCAAACTCCTGGGGAACTGAGTAGCAGCTAGGGCTATAGGCATGTGCCACCAGATTTTACTATGATTTAAAGCCAGGTGTAGTAGCACATACTGTTATCACAGCTCTAGGAAGGCTAAGGTGGGAGGATTATGAGTTGGGAGGCCAGCCAGAGCTACATACATAGTAAGACACTGCCTTCCCCCCCCCACCAAAAACAGTAATTCCTTTCTCCTTAACTATTATTTACCTATGCCTAAACTATGGTTTTCATCTAAGATCAAATAAAACAATACTTAAAAGAAAAAGAAACTAAATCCAACCTTTCTTTGCATTCTTGATAGAGTCTTTCTTTTTTCCTTGAAAGTCATGAACTTTTTTGGTTTATTTATGTCCTCTGTGTCTTTTTTTACTTCCACTTCTTTAATTCTTAGGCACAAAAATGTTTTTAACATCTAATATTGAAAGAATACAAATACACAACTTAATACTTATACTGACTTTAAAAACTCTAAGAAAGATTAACATTTTACAATGTTATTTCTTCATTCATACGAAACCACTTTGAAACATCTTTTATACAAAGTACCTATATCCTTCTGCCAGTCATATTCAGTTATTTATGTCTATAAAAGAACATCAGTCATTTGCTAACTACAAAAAACTTTGTTGCTTCAGGAGTATATAAGGAAGAACAAACGCTACTTGCAGGTAAGATCAGAAAACAGCTTAACTAAGAAAAAAAATTGTGTCACAAAGGTTTAATATCCTTATTTTGTAGTATAGTCTACAGACAGTTTTGATCTTTTGATACTATTTTATCCCCAGAACCGAGAGTAGTACCTGGCACATACCAAATTTACTGAAATTAAATATTTTAAAAATTATAAGAGGTCATTAAGAAAGATAAATACTTGATGAGAAAATCTGGCAAATAATATAAACAAGTAAAGTTCAAATAAGTAGTACATGAACTGTAGGGAGTAGAACCTTACTAATAAATATTTAAAAATAAACACGCAATGTATGTGTAAAGATGATAAATAGTAAGATACACAAGGGAAATGATACTCATATCCCTAATAGGAATGTAAGTGATAAAAATGTTTTAGAAAACAATTTGGCACTTTCTCTCAAGTTTTGTTTTTGTTTTGTGCCAATCTTGGGGCTTGAACTCAGGGCCTGCATGCTGCCCCTGAGAGCTTCCTTTGCTAGTGCTTTACCACTTGAGACATAGCTCCACTTCTTACATTTTTGTAATGTACTAGAGATAAGAGTCTCACTGGACTGGGATGTGGCTCAGTGGCAAATCACTTGCCTAGAAAGTACGACATGCTGGGTTCAATCCCCAGTACAAAAAAGGAGAAAGACAAAGAAAATAAAAAGTCTCACAGACCTTCCTGCCCCTGCTGGCTTCAAACTGCAATCCTCAGATCTCAGCCGATTGCAGGAATGAGCAGCCAGTGCCTGGCCTCTCTCGAGTCCCACCCCCCGCACCCCGGTCGTGGGGCCTGAACTCTGGGCCTGTGCACTGTCCCTCAGGATCTTCAGCTCAAGGCTAACGCTCTACCCTTGAGCCACAGCACCACTTCCCAGCTTTTTCTGCTTACGTGGTGCCGAGGAACCGAACCCAGGGCCTCATGCATGCAAGACACGCACTCTATCACTGAGCCATCTTCCCAGCCCCCTCTTTCATGTTCTTAAGTGGGATTTCTGTTAGATCCAGCATTACAGTTCAGAAGTATAACTCACAGAATATGAAAAAATAATATGGCCAAAATGTTCTCTCCAACAGCAAAAATCTAGAAGTAACTCAGATGCCCTTTAGAGGGTTCTATATATTCACAGTAAGATAGTCTGATGGACATTACAAAGAAGACAGATCCTGGGACTGGGAAAGTGGCTCAGTGGTAGAGTGCTTGCCTTGCATGCATGAGGCCCTGGGTTCGATTCCTCAGCACCACATAAGCAAAAAGAAAAAAGCCGGAAGTGGTGCTGTGGCTTAAGTGGTAGAGCGCTAGCCTTGAGTGGAAGAGCTGAGGGACAGCGCCCAGGCCCAGAGTTCAGGCCCCACGACCGGACCCAAAGAAGACCGATCCCCATATAAGTTCATGGGACAGAACAGTCTTCATAGTATAAGTACACATCTGCACAGACACACAGCTTGGAAGGCCGTTAACACACCAATACTAAGGGTTTACATTTACTGAGGTTGAATACTTTCACTTTGCATTTTTTATACTTTCTTTAGGAATAAATTACTAAACACTGAAAATTAACCTTGTAATTTAAAGACAGATGCAGAGTAAGAAAAGAAAGGCTTACCTCTGGCCTAACGTCATAATTTCTGCCCTTCACAAAGCCAGAAATCACTTTAATTACACCAAGAGAAGCTTGACCTAATTTATCTTGTTTAAAAAGTTTCTTTACAGCCTCACAACACATTTCAGATATCTGAAAAATAAAATGTTACACTAAATCAATGTTCCTAAGCTTCCCCCTTCTCATACTGAAGGTCAGATAGATAAGGGGCAGTCCTCGCTCTGTGGGGTGTGGAAGGCACTCCTGGCCTTCACCACTGCCCCAGGAATAACACCTCCCCCACCAACTCAGGACAATCAGAACTGTGTGCAGACACTGCCTCATGTTCTCCAGGACACAAACTTCCTCTTCTTCCAACTGGAAGAAAACGCCAAGAATTTTCTAAAAGAGACAGTGTTTAACAAATGGATACTATTTTACTAACAGAACCAAAAGAATGGGGGGGGGGGTGGAGGTGGGGAGAGCTCATGCAGTGTACAAGAAGAACCCACCGATTTTGAGGTATCATTCATGAGAGGGACAATCAACACGATGATGTTGTTGTGGAAGTTAAAGTGAGGCAGTGCCACCAACAGCTCACACAGGCTCTTCACGGCCACTTCTGCAAGTCCTCTGTAAGCCTTTAAGGATACCACGTTACTTTTCTTCAGCTTCTTTTGCTTCCAGTCTAAGAAAAAGACGACTGTATTTTTCACTTTATTCACTGGTTAACTCTTAAAACTAATTATCTTTCTTTTTAAAGTAAGTGTCTATCTTAAACAAAAGACGACTGTTTTTCTTCACTTTATTCACTGGTTAACTCTTAAAACTAATTAGCTTTCTTTTTAAAGAAAATGCATATCTTTTTTTTTTTTGGGGGGGGGGGAATCCGGTCGTGGGGCCTGAGCTCTGGGCCTGGGCGCTGTCCCTAAGCTCTTCAGCTCAAGGCTAGTGCTCTACCACTTGAGCCACAGCGCCACTTCCAGCTTTTTTTTTTTTTTTTGCTTTTTGCTTATGTGGTGCTGAGGAATCGAACCCAGGGCCTCATGCATGCAAGGCAAGCGCTTTACCACTGAGCCACCTTCCTAGCCCGAAAATGCATATCTTAAACAAAAGCTACCAAGAAAAAAACAGACTTCATGTTAGCTCAGCCTGTTTAGAAAAAGCCTATACCTGTCATGATTACATACAGAGACCATTAGCAACTGAGAGTTTGAACTTTGGACCAAAACAATAAGAAGGTAGAACATTTCATTAATCTTGAAAATAAATTATATGTTGAAATGACAATTTGCAGATAAACACACATATAATTTGCTGTTAAATTTCAATACTTTGTGTGGGATGGGGCTACAATTTTTTAAATGATGTATATAGCATGCTATTTTCAATTTTTTGTTCAGTGTCAATCTACACAAAGCTCTGAGGGTTGCCATTGTAGCTCAGTGGTACACTGCTTGTCTAGCACACACAAGGTCCTAAATTCAATCCCCACACCACAAATCAAGAAAAAATATATAAATAATTACTACAGTTAACACTACTATTAATAACTGAAACATACATGTTAGACACAGTTCTAAGTGCTTTATATTTCTAAACTGAATTACTTTTCATAGTAATTCAATAAGGTAAGTGCTAGTTACCACCCCATTTTTCAGGAAAACTGATAAACACAAAGATTAAGTGACTTGCCTAATATATAAATAGTAAATAGTAGACAAAGACTGAGCTCAGACTCAACTCCTCACCACACACTATACACAAAATACACAATTTACCTTTGTGAGTAGGGTCGTTAATATACCTTTAATATGTTTTTCATACCTTTAACCATTTGCTCCAGATTTTCCAAATAAAATTTATACTGGCTAACCAGGCCTTCTTCAAATTCTCGTAACTTATGGGTTTCTTTGCGCATCTGAAAAGATCAAAAAGATTATTTTAAAGAAGTCAGAACATGAGAACCCCAAACTGGCATAAAATACATGTGTGTGTCCAGTACTGAGAAAAACAATGAAAAACAAAAGCAAGCAAACAAGACAAAACAGCAAAACCATACTATTCTCCCATCTCCAGCTCTCCAAAACTTTCAGCATATTTTCTACAGTAATTGTACCTAGCATTACCTTGGCAGATTTCTCAACTTCTGTGAGAGGCCGGATTTTGTATGAAGGGGTAATATCCTTAAACAGCTCCATCAACGAAACTATCACTAGCTTCCGCACAGTAACAGCTACATCTGGGTCTTGTTCCATGAGCATGGAACGTAGTTCTTTCAGTTTTTTAATCTGTTAAAGAAATCACTTATAAGACTAAAAGAATCACAAGTAATGCTGAAACAACAGCCCCACATTTGATACAGTAAGTAGTCCTCACTTGATGAATCAGGACAGTCAACCACCAAACTCTAGACTAGCTCGCCTCACCAACACTGAAGTTAGAGGGTAACCAGAGTCACTAAAAGATAGCTTGAAAAAGTTAATATACCTATTTGCAGACAGTGAGTCTTCTAGGATGAAATGAGTTTTGGATACAATAACTTTCACAACTCCATACTCAGTTCTGAGTTTCCTGAGTTTACATGCTACAAGCATTTTGATCATTATATACAAGATCCAATGTTAATTCCAAAATACCCCTAAACTAATTCCACTGACTTCTATATAGAATGTTCCTTATTAAAAATTCTACAGTCAGGCATGGCAGCACATCCAAGCACTGGAGATGAGGAAGGAACATTAACATTAGGAGTTAGAGGCCAGTCTAAGATACACAGAGGGACCCTGTGCCAAAACAAAGCAAAACAATCAGTTGAACACATTTGCAAATAAATTCCTCTTCCCTAATACAATGAATTTTTTAGTGTCAATTTTTGATAACTTTTAGAGTTACCAAAAATAAATCCATTATCTTCATTCAGAAATGAGGAAAATTTACACTCAGAATTTAAGTGACTTTCATAAGATCCACAAAGAAACTCAGTTCAGATCAGGATTAGGCTAAGATTGTGTCTACTCCCTTACCTCATCCAGCTACTACAGTCGGTTATTTTCCTTTCTGTGTATGCTCACATACAATAAGAACCTTTGAATATATTATGCATTTACCCCACCTTTAAGAGAGAACTCACACTACCTACATTACTTTCTGGATCTGACAGGATGGCAGAAGCCAAGGTTGCAATATGTATTTTCTTCTCCTGGAGTTTCTTCCTTCTCTCAATCAGATGTTCTTCTACAGTCAGCTCTCGAATAGGCTCTTCAGCTGTCTCTGAAATAGATTAGGGTTTCCCTCTTAAATATTCTTCATTTGCAAGCATCCAAGAAAATTTCATATGTGAACATATATACTTATTTATACACACATACATATCTATACATATATATGTAGGTATATAAGTAAATAAAATACTTTTCTTAGTAGAAAATAATGCTTCTAGCTAAGAATCTTATATTGCCAATATATATCATCTTCTCAACAATCATGTAGAACAGACACTATCATTAGACTCATAAGTAAGGAAGCTGTTTCATAAACCTAATAGAAATGGGATTTGAATCCTGTAAAGTTCATATTCTTAACTACTGTGCTAATAAACCCACAGTAATTTATATTAACTAAGGAAAGGGTAATTAGGATTTTCTTCAAGGATAGAATACTGCTTTTTTCAACTCTGTGTAATAGAGAGAACATATCTATCTTGAGATTCAGAGTGAATAGATGTAATAAATGCATAAATATAATCTGTAATGAGCCTATGATGGATAACGGAAAATAATTAAATAGTTGATCTACCATCCCATGTACACTTACATCTACCTGGTCGAAGTAAAATTTAACAAGCATGTTTTATGACACATTCTAAACTAAAGTCAGGCATGGTAGCAAAAGCCTATAATCATAGGTACTTGAAAGTTAGAGGCAGGAGGACAGAGAGTTAAAGGCAAAAGAAGTTAAGACTCTACCTTAAAAAAACTAACAAGTAAAAACGAGAGGACTGGAGTTGTAGCTTAAATCAATACATACATATATATATAGTATATATATATATACATATATACAGTATATATATATATACACAGTATATATATATTATATATATATACATACACATACATATACACACACACATACATATATCTGGACTTCAGACAATGCAACCATTTTCGTCATTTACACCTAAAAGGTTCATTATTTATAGTTAGATTCTTTTCTTATAATTAAAAGGAATCAAGAGGACCAGGCATGGTGGTACAAACTATAATCTGAGCTACTAAAGAAACAGAAATAGGATTTCAGTCCAAAGCTAGCCTGGGCAAAAAACTTAAGATTCAATCTGAAAAATTTTTTAAAAAGCAAAACAAATTGCAACACTGTTCACAATAGCTAGGATATGGAAACAACCCACATGCCCCATCACAGATGAATGGATCCAAAAATTGTGGTATCTATACACAATGGAATATTATGCAGCCATTAGAAATGACAAAATAATGGCATTTGCAGGGAAATGGATGGAGCTAGAAGGAATCATGTTGAGCGAGGTAAGCCAAGAGCAAAGAGACAAACGGTACATGGTCTCCCTGATAAGTGGATGTTAAATCCAAAATGTTAGGTGATATGACAAAACTAACAGGTCTTAAGAAACAAAGAACTTCCACTCATATGGTCGAACCACTACTAAATATCCCCATGCTGCTGATCACATGTATGGTGTATATGTGTACACCGTTATATGTTATAGACTGTGATAGACAATTTGCTCCAGGAAAGTTAGAATGAACTTGTGACTTTAAATAAGCATCATTATTCCACAATACTGTGAAATTTGGGAAATTATGTAATCACTTAATCACAATTTAAAAAAAAAAACCTTGGGGAAGGTAGGGAGGGAAGGGATGGTAGGGGAAAAACAATGGAGGGGGTAACAATGCCCAATAGGAAGTGTACTCATTACCTTACTCATGTAACTGTAACCCTCTGTATAGTATCTTTACAATATAAAATTAAAAAAAAAAAAAAAGCAAAAGAACTAGGAGTATAGCTCAAGATGTAAAGCACTCGCCTGGCAAGCATAAGACTCTGAGTTCAAAAGAATGGAGGAATTCAGAACAATAACTTTTAAAATTCATGTGTGCCATTATATTGCAAATATGTAAATGGGAAAAATTTTCATAAATAAAAGAGAATATTAAATTCTACATAGTGAAAATTTCATATGTGGGAAAATGAACAGTACTCCAAAATGGACATGCTAGATTTTACTTACTATTATGCAAAAAAAAAAAGTTACTTCTCAATTAGCAATGTAGTCATTGTAAAGATACATTTCATTACCTTCGTTATCTTCCATCTCTTCTTCTTGATCCTCTTCATCTTTGTTAATGTCAACAGCTATTTGGAAAATATACATATTAAAACTATGATAACCATAAAAAGGCCAAATCTAAGTTCAACAAAAGAAAAACCAGAAAAATAGGTATTTGAAAGGGGTGGGGGGTAGGCTGAAGGTGAGAGAAGCAGACGAATGAAAAGAAGGGGGTGGGGAGGAAATGCAGTCAAGAATTCAATGCATATGCTGCAAAATTAGGAAAATTAAGGGAGGGGGTGGTTTGGGAGGGATGGGTAAGGGGTAACATTGATCAAGATGCATTGTATTCATAAAATTTGTTAAATGGCAGCTCCTTTGAACAACTACTTAAACATTAAAAAAAATAAAACTGGACTGGAAAGGTGGCTCAGTGGTAGAGCCCTTGCCTTGCATGCATGAGGCCCTGGGTTCGGTTCCTCAGCACCACAAAAGCAGAAAAAGCTGAAATGGCGCTGTGGCTCAAGTGGTAGAGCGTTAGCCTTGAGCTGAAGAGCTGAGAGGACAGCGCCCAGGCCCAGAGTTCAGGCCCCATGACCGACCCATCCCACCCCAACCCCCCAACAAAAAAAACAAAAACAAAAACCAAGGGGTTAATTATCGATTTCTATTGCTTCTGAAAATAGTTAATGTGCCCAATCTTCAGAAACCATAGAATTTGGCAAAATAAGCTGGGTGCCAGTGGCTCACGCCTGTAATTCTAGCTACTCAGGAGGCTGAGATCTGAGGATCAAGGTTCAAAGCCAACCTGGGCAGGAAAGTCTGTGAGACTCTTATCTCCAATAAACCACTAGAAAATCGGAAGTGGCGCTGTGGCTCAAGTGTTAGAGCGCAGGGACAGCACCCAAGCCCAGAGGGCTTGAACTCAAGCCCCATGACCGACAAGACAAAAAAAAAAAAAAAAAAGAAAGAAAGAATTTGGCAAAATACTCTTGGAAAAGAAAATTATCTTAAAGACTGTCTAGATCGTGCATGCCCATAATCCTTGGCACTTGTGAGACGGAAACCAGAAGGATTGCAGTTTGAGGCCAGCCTAGGGGGAAAAAGTTAGTGAGACCACATTCCATCTCAATAAGCTAGGTGTAGTGGTGGCATGCTTGTAATTCCAGCTATGAGGGAGACAGAGTCCATAGACAGGAGGATCACCATACAGGCAAGACCCTAACCAAAAAAATAACTAAAGCAAAAAATGGATGGGGAATGGCTCAAATGGTAGAGCACCTGCTTCACAAGTGTAAGGTCCTGAGTTCGTCCTAGAACTGATGTAAAAAAATAAAAAAGAAAAATCACCCAAACCTTGTAGGTTCCATTGTACTCACTGTACAATAGACACCTGGATAATCAACCTTATTTCTAGCCCATGTCATCAAGCTTGCAATATGATTAACTGCACCTGTCCCTATTTTGTAGCTATGAGTACAAAGTCAAAGTAAAAGTCATGATGAAACAAAACGTGTCACAGTATTAGTGAGGAACTACAAGTGGACTAAATCAAATGAACAGACTAACCTGGCTTCTCCCGGGTCTGAGGGATGATACCACTTTTATCTTTGATAGGAAGCAAGTGTATCAGTTCCTTCTCAGGTTCTGTTTGCAGAGTTCTTGGTATTTTTTCATATTTATCTATAACATGCTCTTTCTTCCGTTTCTTGGCATGAACTGGATCACTGCAAGAAAAAATCTGTTTTTGGTTTTAATTGGTTTTAAAAGGTATCTGAAAGGCAAGTGCTGGCAGCTCGTGGCTGTAATCCTAGCTACTCAGGAGTCTGAGATCTGAGGATCATGGTTAAAGCTAGCCTAGAGAAGGAAAGCCTAGAGATTCTTATCTCCAATTAACTACCAAAAGAGCCAGAAATGGAGCTTGTAGCTCAAGTGTTAGAGTACTAACCATGAGCAAAGAAGCTCAGGGACAATGCGTGGGCACTAGATTCAAGTCCCAGAACTAGCATTTGCATGTGTGTGCATGCGTACACCAAAGTACCTAAAAACCTATTTTAAAACTACTGTTGACCCATGTACAATGCAGAAGTTAAGAGTACTATAGATGTAACTACCACCCCTCCACCCCACTACAACCCGTTCACCAGAAGCTGTCCTGACAAAAGAACAGTGACCAATACATATTTTACGTTACTCATTACACACAGTGAAAAAATACGGACAGTAAGAGATCAGTTTTAGCTGAGACGTGATTCACTAGAGAGATGAGCTGTTCGTGCCAAGATTATTCATATGACACAGAATTTTCAGCAGATTTTTTTTGTCAGGTGTGGGGCTTGAACTCTGGGCTTGGGTACTGTCCTTGTGCTCTTCAGCTCAAGGCGAGTGCTCTACTGCTGGAGTCACAGTGCCACTTCCGGTTTTCTAGTGGTTTATTGGAGATAAAGAGTCTCAGACTTTCCTGCCCAGGCTGGCTTTGAACTGTGATCCTTAGATCTCAGCCTCCTGAGTAGCTAAGATTACAGGCATGAGCCACCAGCTCCCAGCAGCAGATTCTTAGACAATAGGAGACTGCTACAAAATTACTATTACTAGCTATAGTATAGCTAGTTTATGCAGTTATGATTTAATACTGCATCTTCATGTTTTTCCCTTGACTTTGAATAGTACATGGCCAAGTGTATGAACAAACTTATACATTTCAACTTTTTGTTTTTTTTTGTCGGTCGTAGGGCTTGCACTCTGGGTCTGGGCACTGTCCCTCAGCTCTTTAGCTCAAGGCTAGCGCTCTACCACTTGAGCCACCGTGCCACTTCCGGTTTTCTGGTAGTTTATTGGAGATAATAATCTCACAGTCTTTCCTGCCTGGGCTGACTTTGAACTACAATCCTCAGATCTCAGCCTCCTAAGTAGCTAGGATTACAGGCGTGAGTCACCACGGCTGGCAAATTTCAACTTTTCATAATAGATTTGTATATATTTTATGGTATAAATGACAAAATGTATGATTAACTATAAATATTTTATACATTCATGATACCCTTTAGTTCTTTCTCTATTTGTAGGCTCTGTGGTTTTTCTGCAAGTTTTTTCAAACTATCACAAATATTCCACAAATAATAATAAATGTTTTATACTTATGTCTAGGTGTTAACACTTAAGACTAATAGGCACTGGTCTTGTGGGCTAGAAATAAAGCTAATTATCCAGGTATCTGTTGTAGGCATTCAAATAGCAAATGAACTGTGTTAAGCCTACAGCTGAGACTGAAACTAAAGCTACATCTAGTTTTTCCTTTAGATGTAGAGGTAAAGATGACATTAGCCTTTTTTTTCCCCCAAAATCCTTTAGAGCACACTGTGGAATTTGGAACTAAAAAAATCGAAGTATAAATTCTATATCCATTCCCTATCATCACAGGAAAGCACTAATTCCACCTCTGGAAATTCAAATACTACCTAACAAGGTATAAAAATTAAGTAAGACTGTGGACTGTTTTGCCAGTGCTCAAATGTAATAGTATCCTCTGCCAACTCACTATTCATTCTCAAAAGAAATAAAAATAAGCTGGGCTCTGGTGGCTAATGCCTGTAATCCTAGCTACTCAGGAGGCTGAGATTTGAGGATCACAGTTCAAAGACAGCCTGGGCAGGAAAGTCTATGAGACTTTTTTTTTTTTTTTTGTCGGTCGTGGGGCTTGAACTCTGGGCCTGGGCGTTGTCCCTTAGCTCTTCAGCTCAAGGCGAGCGCTCTACCACTGGAGCTACAGCGCCACTTCAGTCTATGAGACTTTTATCTCCAGAAAACTGGAAAGAAACCACCAGAAAAGTGGAAGTGGTGCTGTGGCTCAAGTGGTAGAGTGCCTTGAGCAGCAGAGCAGAGGGACAGCGCCCAGGCCCAGAGTTCAAGCCCCATGACCAAAAAAAATAAGTATGCAGAAATCAACTTATTTTGCTCAGATATTTATTTAGGAAGTAACTTGGTATCAATCTGAGTTCATTTTTGTAAACACTGAATCTGGGTGAGCATCCTGAACTAATCACCTAAGAAGTGCAATTCAGAACCTACTTTTTGACGGTGCATAGATGTGGATGATTATAACTCAAATGAGATAATACCTAGAAGAAAGATCTCTTGTTAGGAAAGATGCTCTCTGTCCTAAATCCTTCATTAACTGTAGGTCATCTTCATCCATCATATCTAAGGGAAGGGCTTCTTCTTCTTCCTCTTCCCTCTCAATCCTTTTGACTGTTCCACAAAAACAAAATCAGACACATTGATTAGATATAAGAACTCTCTGCATTTTATGGGCTATAATAGAAAAGTCTTATGTTTATCTGATACCTTAGCCTAGTGGGAACACGACTGACATGTTGGGCATGAAAATTCTTTGCTGGATTGGGATGCACTGATCTAGATTAAAATGCCACAATCTTAGTAACTCTGACTCTTAAAAATAAATACCAAGAGCATTTCCATGTCATAGTATCAACAAAAAATAAATGTTTCTTCATACTCAGAAATGTCTCTCACGGCATTTGATTTGAAAACAAATAACATATCTTCCAACTCTTTATCTCCAATGACTTTCACTTCTATTCCACTTTAGCTAGCCTTTCTGAGCCTATATTCCAGATGTTTGTGCTCACCTCTCTGAACAGCTATCACTCAGTTACTTCAATGCTAATAAACAGATTGCAATTCTTTCGCCATTTCATGTTTTACCAATGTATTCTGTCATAACTCCTTCACTTAGACTGCATGGTAACACTTCAACAATTCTCATTCCATTTCTCAACTGCTTTTCTTTGTATACTTAGGACACATCTAACAAAACCTCAAATACAGATCATTCTAACTTCTCTCTCTGCAATCCCTTGATTTTTTTTCTACATCTCTTTTTATTATTTACTGGAAAAAAAAAAAAGGCCAGGTACTAGTGGCTCACACCTGTAATCTTGCTACTCAGGAGGATGAGATCTGAGGACGGCAGTTTGAAGCCAGCTGGGGCAGGAAAGTCCCTGAAACTATTATCTCCAATTAATCACAGGAACAGCCTGAAGTGGTGCTGTGGCTAAACTGGTAAAGTGCTAGCCTTGAGTAAAACGGAGCTCAGGAACAGTACCCAAGCCCAGAGTTCAAGCCCCAGGACCAGCAAAACAAACAAAAAGAGAAATGTACTCATTACCTTGCTCATGTAACTGTAACCCCTCTGTACAGTATTTTCACAATAAAAAACTTATTAAAAAAAAAAGAATGCAAACTAAGCATCAGAAACTATTCTAAGTGCTGATGATACAACTACAAACAAAGTGATCTTAATGTCTTCTCTATCAGGACTTAAAAGGTCTTCCTGGAAGCAATAAGACAGGTAAATACTGATAATTAAATACACATAACTGCTTTTTGGGGGGCGGCATTACTAGAGTTTGAACTCAGAGCTGCATGCTTGCCAGGTAGATGCTTTACTGCTGCACCATGCCAACAGTTCTGGAACTACTGACTTTATGTGAGCATTCTATTTTTCAGACATACCAGCGATCCATGTATTTCCTAGGGTCAGGTTTCTCCTTCATAGACTACCATCACACCCAAATCACATCACCCACCTCATAATAATGATCAAAAGACCTATCTTTCTCCTTTAATGGGACAAGAGGCCATAAGCTAAACACCAATTTTCTATACTAGATTCAATACCATTTGCATCCATCTTTTTTTTTCCCTCTCCCGTCTGTGTGATAGACTTCACTTAGATGCTAAAGACATCCTTTGCTTTTATTTTCATTATAAAACTATTAGCATATCAACCTGTTAAAATTCTAAAACTTAAATGAAAGTATCTAATTTACCTACTTCATTTCTTTTAGCAGATTAAAGTGGCTGACAATTAAGTTACCAACCAAGCCCACATGATTAATAAAAAAAGAGAGAGAGAGAGAGAAACCCAAGTGTTCTTGGATTTTTCATTTCCAGTTAAATGACCTTAGCACAGTAACACTGCCAAGGGGTCAACCAATATTAAGATTAAGAAATGAGATAGAAAGCAGAGAGTGAATAGTTATTTAATAACTAGATATAGACAACTAAATATGAAATGTAAAAGTACCAGTAAAGTTGCAGAACTAGCCTGACGCAAAATGGTAATAGTCTTTTCTTGTTTTATGTAGCTGGCATTCTTGGATAGTTTTACAACAATAATTCAGACAGTGACAGTTCAATTTTACTCCAAGTTTACAAAAAGAAAGTCAACAATTTAGAAAGGAAAGTACATTTTGGCAACCATGTAAAGAATGCACCAGAAAAAAAGTGCGTTTCTTACCTCAGCTACCTACCTGCCAGTGAATGGAGAGGCATCACTGGCCTAATGCACAACATACATTTACATGGCTACTCCAGGTCTGATTTACTAAGTAGTGCATTTCCAGGACTGCACATTAGACAAACTAAGGTTAGCTCTTTCTCACGATGAATTCTCTTAAGAAAAAGCTTTCTCATACTGTGACTTTTTTTCATACTGTAGTAAAGTACATAGGACTTACATCCTTACTTTATTACTAAAAAGTACATTTCTAGGAAAATATTTGGAATGATCTATGGAAACCAGAGCATGTGAAAGCTTTCATAATTACCTGGTCGTTTTTCCTTTGGGTCTTCCAATGGAATGGGTTTCTTAGAAACAGCATCTTTTACAGCTTGCCTTAGTTTCCTCTGCTCTTTCCGGTACTTCTTGAGAGTGCTTTGTTGTTTAAATTGCTTATTTTTTAGCTTGTTTTCAAGTTTGACTTTACTAGTTTTTAACAACTTGCGGAAGCTTGGGACCTGTTTTTTATTCCTCCTCTAGAAAACAACAAGAAAAATACTACATATTGAGAAATGGAACTTATTTTAAAAATCAGGTTAAATAGAATTGATTATAAATCCAACCAATCCCACGGTTTTAATATTTCACAGCCACAGATCTTGCAAGAGATAAAACCAAACCATGGTCTCAGTCCTAAAGACTGGTACCAGACTATCAATGATTCAGGGTTTTTCTATGATTAGAATCCACAGCTGTTCAAATGGATCTAAGATCAACAAAAGGTTAAGAATCTCTCTTGTGGTAAATGGTATATTCAAGACGGTTTAATACCTGTAGCTTTACATATTCAGAGCAAAACAATGGCTGTCTTTAACAATAAATGCCATTTACATACTTTTGTGCTCAGAAAAATTAATCTCCAACAAATCACCTCTAACAGTGTAGTGATTGCTGTTACTCTCAGGTAACTGACGAAGAAGCAAAGACTCACGGAGATTATGACTTGTCAAAGACCTGTAGGGAGTTCTGACTTGGCTCTTCAGATCCCACTTCGCTTGCTGGAGCCCCCACATTCAGAAATCTAAATCCCAGACAGGGCTGGTCCTAATGTTCCCTGAGAATCGGAGGGCAGATATAGCTTTCTACCTCCTGGTCCTTTATGGGATGGACTCATCCCAGTTCTCGCGAGTCTCTGAGAGCTGGCCCGCTTCTCATCCCTAGCAATAGCGTCCTCAAGAGGGTCTCGAAGAATCTGCGAAGACTGACAGCACGGATGCGGGACCCTGGCGGCCGCGCCCGCGGAGATCCCGCCCCCAAGTGTCAGCCAGAACAACCTTCACACCGCGGGAAACCGAGTCCTGAGGACACTTACCGCCTTCATCTTTAGGCCTGAACGCCCAATTCAGCTGGGCCAGCGGTAATCCAGGGTCCAAGGCGAGTAACACACGTGCATAAGCCTCCCTTCCAAACCCGGAAGTTACCTCCGGCCTTTCCGGCCCTTCCGCCGCCGGAAACGGGAGGCGGGACTTCCGGAGGCACGCTCTGACGCACGCCCCCTCGTGGTGAAGGTTTCCAGACCGTGAGCTCGTGGCTTTCCGCCGTGTGTGAGCGCGCGCGCCGTCACAGCCCGCGGAACGGACGCTTCACAAGGTTTTTTGACCGAGTCTTCGACTCTTCCAGTTTTCTTTTTTACCCGCGCGCGTGCGTGTGTGCGTGCATGTGTGCGTGTGTGTGTGCATGTGTGTGCGTGTGCGTGTGTGCATGCATGTGTACGTGTGTGTGTGCATGTGTGTGTGCGTGTGCGCGTGTGTGTGTGCGTGTGTGTGTGTGTGCGTGTGTGTGTGCGTGTGTGTGCGTGTGTGTGCGTGTGTGTGTGCGTGTGTGTGCGTGTGTGTGCGCGTGTGTGTGTGTGTGTGTGTGTGCGTGTGTGTGTGTGCGTGTGTGTGTGTGTGTGTGCGTGTGTGTACCAGGACCGGCGCTTGAACTCAGGGACGGGGCTTTCGCTGTCATTTAGCTTTTTCCACTCGAAATGTGGCGCTCTACCACTTGAGCCACACTTCCAATTCTGGCTTTTCGATGGTTAATTGGAGATACGAGTTTCACAGAATTCCATGCCCAGACTGGCTTTGAACCACGATCCTCGTATCTCTGAGCCTCTGGAGTAGCTAGGATTTACAGGCTTGAGGCATGCCCAACCCAAGTCTTGTACTGTTCTTGCTGGAGCATGAAAAGGCGCTGTTTCAGTCCCTTACTGCATTTAGTGCCTCTGCTCAAGGTGTTCCTCTTATCCTTACAGATGCTGAGTTTTTTCAGTTCCTTTTCTCCCTAAAGTCTTGAGGGCAGAAAGAAATTTGTAGCTTGTGTTTGATGCCTGTCCCTCCCTGGTCATATTTTTGTGGTGAGGAATGGTTTTTTTTACTTCTTGTCAATCGTCAATCAAAAGTATGATTCTGGCTAGCTTGCCTAAACCTGTAATCTTAACTACTTGGAAGGTGGAGCTCCAGGGATCAAGAACCAGCCAAACTATAAAAGTTGGACTGAGAGGCTCCTTTTTAACCCGTGGTGGCTGTTAACTGTGAAGGAAGCAATGGTTGGGATTAGGGGCGTGCACCTGTCATTTCACAAGAAGGAAGACCTCATCCTAAGCCTACCCAGGCCTAAAAATAGCAAGACCCGGAAAATAACCAACAGAAAAAGCGGCTAGAGGCATGCCTCGCTCAAGTGGTGTAGCACCAGGCCTGGAAGTCCTCTAGTACATTAAAAAAAAAAATTGATGTTTTATTGTAAAATATTTTTGCTTTATTTTAAAATGTTATTGGATACAGAACTATATGAATGAGTCTCATATATACATCTACATATATCTGTATATTATGTGTATATAAAATTTTATTTTATTTTCTTGAACAGTCCTGTCATCATTGGCTTCAGTGCTGAGCAAGTGTTCTGGGTCCAGATAGTGTTGGTCTTAACAGAGGCTGAGAAGAAGTCCTGCCAATTTCAGGATCTAGCCTTAGAGACTAAGAGTCCCCTTCTGTCTGGCACTCTTTCCACTTCCTTTGTAACTTCCCCCTTTGCTCTGTCTTTCCACACCCTGTCTCAGAAACAGCAGAGCCTGTCCCACTGGAATATTACTTCATCATACAAATTGAAACCATCAGCCGTGCTCTTCCCAAGTGCCTAAATTCCTTCCTAAGCATCAACATATCTACAGTCACTCCCATTCTTTCAGCCTTCTAGTCTTTCCAAGTATGATGCAGCTCAGATCATTCCTGTTCAGCTCCTCCTAGTTTTAGACTCTTGTATCTTTATTTGTTCCTTCTTTTCTACATTTGTTCCCTCACCCTTTCCTTAATAGATCCTTTCCCTAGCCTGTTAACTTATTCAAATCTCTTCAAACTTAAGTTTAAAAAAAAAACAACCAAAACCTTTTCTCCCTTTAATTTTTAGTTATAGTCTTCCTTTCAGGAAAAAAAAGCATTATTCTCCCTGTGTCTACATTTCCTCTTCTGTATTATCATAACCAAGTCTGAGCTAAGCATATGAAATGCATCATATCTTGGCTATTTGAAGTTTTATAATCAACTACAAATCTCTGGATCATTTTTAAGCATTTGTTGCCAAACTAAATTCTCCCATCTTCAGTTTGAGCAGCTTATTGTTTGAAAGCAGACTTAAAAATGGGAGTTCCCATGATTTCTACTTAGTCTTATTGGTTTCTTAGTTTTGTCCTTTCCAGCTGTGTCATCTTCTCATCAGTGAGTCTGCTAAGCCCAGTTTGTGTTCCAAATCTTCCTGGATCCTTCAGAGATTTGCTGAACACAAGCTGATAGACATCACTAGGCTCTACCAAACTATAGGAATTGTACTCAGATTTCCTATGTGTCTTTTCTGGAGGTTTATTAAGAACATACAGTGGGAAAAAAACAAACACAAAAAACACATTAGCATTCCACTAAAACTGAACATTGAGGTCACTGAGAAACTCCAAACTAGTATGGACATTTTCTAAATGTACATTGAATTGCATCATTTCTCTCTTTTGTAACCTTGCTAGGTCTCTCTGCTGCATTTGATGCCACACCTTTCTCCTGATTTACTAGAACATTTACTCCCTGGGTTCCTCTAATTACCTCTTGCCCTGGTTCTCCTTCTGCCTCTGTTCCTTCTTCTTCAAGTCTCTTTGGTGTAGGAGTTGCTCCAGGTTCTGCTCTTGGCCCACTTTTCTTCTTTTCTTATTCTTATTCACTTTTCTTATTCTACATGCTTGTCTAGCATGATCTCATCCATCTAGTGAAAGAGATATTTGTCTAGCGCATATCTCTCCTCTAAACTCAAGTCTTGTAATCACCAGCGTCTTGAACATCTCCACATAGTAACTGTGAGAATTCAGATCACCATATTGAAATCAGGTGTCATGATAAATGCCTGTAATCCCAACACTAAGGATGCTGAATCTGTGTTCAAAACTATATATTTTTTTTCTCCCTTCTAGCTCTTCAACATTCCCTGGTTCACTAAGTCACCCACAGCTAAAATCTGGATGTTCTAGAGATCTTTAGGAATAAGCCAGGACTTTCTTGACCATTCACCATATTATAATTGTATTTTCTATAAACATGTAGGTTTGAAAACTGCCATTAAGTTAACATGGTACAAAAGGCTGGTGTTCTGATCCTACAAGGTATTTTTTATAAGTTATTGTAATATCCATTGATGGTAGGAGAACTACCCATGAGTATCCCAAATTAGAAAATAGTGGCATTATCATCTTGGACATAAAAGAGTCAAACAGAATGCTCTATAGTTCACCCCAAGGCAACTTTGTGGAAACAATAGAGAAAGCTTCCATTTCCTCAAGACACTGTATTGGTAAAACCAAACCAAAACTATTATCTCCATAAATAAGTTGTGACTGGTATCCTCTAGATTTGTACAATAAATAATCCTATCTTATGTCAAATGCTTGACTATACTCAGAACTCCTTGTGTTTCTCCTCCAAAGGTTTGGGGGAGGAAGGAATCTGGAATCTGGAGTCTATTCAGAGCTTTGCAAAAGCATTAGTTAAGGAAAGAAACCTCACCATCAGGGAGCTGAGAAATGTTTTTTGGGGGGGCCAGTTTTGGGGCTTGAACTCAGGCAGGGCCTGAGCTGTCCCTGAGCTGCTTTTGCTCAAGGCTAGCACTCAACCACGTGAACCACAGCACCACTTCTGGCTTTTTCTGTTTATGGGGTATTGTGGAATTGAACCCAGGGCTTCATGAATGCTAGGCAAGCACTCTACCACTAAACCATATTCCCAACCCAGAAATGATCATTTTTATAGGTAAATAGATACCTAACTTCAAGTTATTTTGAGTACAAAATAAAAGAACCTTACAGAAAATATGTATGAGGGTAGAGATGGAAGGATTTTATTTGGAGGCCAGCATGAGCTAAAGTTAGGAAGACCCTACCTCAAAAACAAACCAGGGTTGGTAGTAAAGCCTGTAATTCCAGTTATGTAGGAAGTATAGGTAGAAGGACTACAGTGAAAAGCTGGCCCAGGTATAAAGCACAAGCTGCTATTTGAAAAATAGCTAAAGCAAAAAGAACTAGGGGCTTGGTTAAGTAGCATAGCATTTGCCTAGCAAGCATAAGTCTCTGAGTTTAAACCCCAGTACCCAATTCCCACAACGAAAAATACTGTGTACTTGAGAAAGATAATTATGGATAACCAAATAGATGAGATCCCACAAGTGCTAAATGATAGAGGCAAGTTGATTTAGAGAAAAGGATACAGCAATGCAGGCCTAACTGGAACCTGCCAAGAGGACAAAGTTCAGACAGTTGGGATAATGTTCTTAGGAAACACAGGTGATAGAAATAAGTTGTCATCTATCAGGAAATTAGGTTAAATAGCTTGTGACAAAGTTATTAAACAAATTAGTAACAAAAACATGGATGCAGCAGATGTTCATGTCCCATTTATAGTTCTTCAATACCTACATTCTATACATGCCAAAAATATTCTCTCTAGTGCTTGAAAACTTTCACTGAAGGACTTTCCTGGAACCCTACATGGTAGACAGAAGTACTAGAGAATTTCCAGCTCTGGGAGTAGCTTTCAGACAAGAACAAACAACTTCAAGGATAAATATACTAATTATGGTTGTTCGAGAAGTGACTTCCAAAGATACAAGGTGGAATCACTGGAAATCTATGAATTTAATCATATGTGGGCAAAGGTGTGGTTAAATCGAGGAACTTCTGATGGAATATTATCTAGATAAATGATCACTTATATCTTCATAAGAAGTAGGACACATGTCATCAATGCAGTAAAATGTGTTCTTACAAGAGAGAAGCAGAGAGAAATTTCACACAGAAGAGAAAAGTGTGGTCACAGAGACAGAAATTGGAATGGCATGAAAAGTAGATTCAGACTTCTGGCTTCTAAAAACTGTTCAGAGAATAAATTTCTGTTACACTGCACTACAAGTTTCTGGTAAGTTGCTACAGACACCTATATTTATACAAATACCCTCACTCTTCTTCTGAGTCATCTTCCACATGGCTTCCTACAAATTCACAAAAGGATTGAGCCGCTCTGGCAGAGACAACCTACTCATTATCACACTTTATTAGTGACCTCTCCCCAACACCCTGCTATCAAGTAGTTCCTCCACTTCCCTTCAAAAATAAAATAATTTGCACTCAAGTCCTTATTCATCAGTTCCTCAGGGCTGACATATGAAAACACCACAAATTGCATGGCATAAAACATAACATAAATTTTCTTTTCTACTCATGGGAGCTATGAGTCTGAAATCAAGATGTTGCCACATTTGGTTCCTCTTCAGGAATTCAAAAGAGCATGGGTTTCATGCCTCTGTCCTCACATCTGATGTTAGCTGGCAGAGCTTGGCATCCTTGGGCTCCCCGATGCACTCCTCCTGTCACTGCCTCCATCCTTTTTGTTCTTTTGTTTTTATGCCCATTCTGGGGCTTGAACTCAGGATCTGGTCCTGTCCCTGACCTTTTTTGCTCAAAGCTAGCATTCTACCACTTCAAGCCACAGCTCCACTTCCAGTTTTCAGGTGGTTAATTGGAGATAGGAGTTTCATGGACTTTCCTGCCTGGGCTGGCTTTGAACAGCGATTCTCAGATCTCAACCTCCTGAGTAGCTAGGATTACAGGCTTCTTTTATGCTTAATTGGATAAGTCTCATGGACTTTCCTGTTCAGGCTAGCTTTAAATCCAGTCCTCAGATTTTAGCCTTCTGGGTAGCTAGGGTTACAGATGTGAGCTCCCATGTCTAACCTATACAGAATTCTCTCTTTATCTCCACACAGCTTTCTTCTCTTAAAGGGACTCCGGCGATATTGGATTGATCACCTTATCTTAACTTGGTTTTATCCACAAATATCCATTTCCAAATAATGTTTCATGCAGATAGCTTTGCTTAGGATTTTCACATACAATAACAGCATTCGCTTATTCACAGGGGTGTGTTCCAAGATTTGAAACCTGGCATAATACTGAACTTTGATGCTACGATGTTGTTTCTTATGAAAGTATACCTATGAGCCAGGCGCTAGTGGCTCACACCTGTATTCCAAGCTACTCAGGAAGTTGAGATTTGAGGATCATGGTTCAAAGCCAGCCTAGGTAGGAAAGTCCATGAGACTCATATCCAATTAACCACCAGAAAACCAGAAGTGTCACTGTGGCTCAAGTGGTAGAGCACTAACCTTGCGCTGAAGAGCTGAGAGACAGCGCCCAGGCCCAGAGTTCAAGCTCCATGACTGACCAAAAATAAAAAAGAGAGAAAATATGCCTATGGTAAAGTTTATAAATTAGGCACATGAAGAGATTAACAATAATAACTAAGGGTATAACCGAGTAAGTATGATAATATCCTGCAAAAGGTTATCTGAAGGAGTCATGCTCATGCCTGCCTGAAATCTTAGCTTCCCAGGATGGATCTGACAATGGACAATGTTTGAAGCCAAACCCAGGCAGAAAAGTCTGAGAGACTATCTCCAATTAACCAGAAAGTTGACAGACTAGAGGTATGGTTCAAGTAGTAGAGTACCAGTTTTGAGTAGAAAAAGCTGAGCAAGAGCCATTTATTTAAGCACATATTTCCAAATAAGTTGTAGAGTATTTCATTTTGTCCTTTATAATCTTACCAGATAAATATTAGCTTCACTTAATTCATTAACTTTAATTTAACTATGAATCAGAGGATTAGACATTACATTGTAGCAAAGGCTTATGTTTATACCAGGTGGGAAATACAAGATTTCAGTCCCACTAGTGGAAATGTTCTTTCAGCAAAAGGAACCAAATACCTAAAGCCTTTTTCCTAATCTGTATATTATAATAATGAAAGGGAAAATAAAGAGAATTTTCCTAGGATTATGATATATTTTTTTTCCAGTTGAGGTTTTTCCTGATAAATTAAACTTACAACATTTCCTCTTTGTTTACTTGAATTGACTATTCAGAACCATTCTTTATTCATTGTCTTTCGAAATCCCCAATGAAGGGGAAGTAGACTCCATGCATAAAGTCCTGCACAGTTTCTGATAGTCCCTTGGGTAGCACAGTGCTTCACCCTCCTTTCTGTACCAGACTATGCTAGGAACTCTCTGTGAAAGAATGTTCTGTAAAACAAGGGTGTATTATTGTCTCTTGGCCTCTGTTCTAAAGTTGCTGGTAAGTATAGCTGGTCAGAGAAGAAACTATAGAACGAAACTGATATCTAAGCTATCACATATATCATTCTCACATGCCACCCCTAATTATTTATTCTTTACTACACCTTTCACCAAATTGCAAGTCCTACCATTGTTTATGTTTGGAAACACTTCTGCTCATGGGATTATCCACATAAACTGTGAAGATCTGCTAGGGTGAATTTATACTTCTGACCTTTCCCTTCATTTCTCAAAATGATAGTGTTAATTGCATTTATAGGCAGATAAATGGAATCTATAAGTAAAATAAGGTGATACATAAGAGACTGGTGAGAGGTCTAGATAATTCAAAATACATCACTCCCACACACATATTAGAAAGAAGATAAAGTCTGCCCCTAAGATCAGAAATTGTAGACTGCATAAGAATCTACTTCTTCTCTAGGGGTTCTGAATGGCAATGAATAAATAATGGATATGAACAGCCAAGGAAAATAAACAAAGAGGAAATGTCATGAATTTTAATAATCAGCAAAAACCATAAGTAGAAAATAAAGGACTGCTTTCCTCCCTCCCTCCCTCCCTCCCCCCTCCCTCCCTTCCTTCTATTCTTCCTTCCTTCCTTCCTTCTTTATTTCTTCCTTTTTTCCTTCCTTGTTTCTTTCCTATTTCTTTTTCTTTTTTTCTGGAAGTAATGCAGTTAGACTGGAGCCATACTTCACCTCTTGGAGGAATGTGCTTACCTAGAATTCACAGGCTCTAGGTTTGATTCTCAACATCTTTTTTTTAAAGTGGACATAATATGAAACTTCATTCAGGTTCGATGCATATTACTGAGCATTTTTATTGAAATCTGAGTAGGTACTAGAATTCAAAGATACATTATTTTCCTGTTACTAAATAGTGACAGGCTTCCTGTTGTGGCTTAGGATAACAGGCATGTGCCACTACAACCAGCTCTTAGTTGAGAAGAGTGTTTTTTGGACCCCTATGCTCTATGTCTAGGCTGGTCTAGAACTGTAATCCTCCCAATCTCAGCTTCTCCAGTAGCTAGGGTACAGACTTAAGCCAGCAGCTTTGTTTTATAATTTCTACATCTTGGTCTATTGTAAAATAACCCACGTTAAGCTGTCATACTTTAGTAATCAAAATAAAGATGTCCTTGAAAAAAACATGAAAAATGTTTAATTTACTTCAAGTGTAGCCCCAAGTGTTTCTGAAAATGGTTTGTTAAATGTTACAAACTTTAGCTCCCCACATACTGAACTCTCTCATTTGATTATAGCACTAGTAACTATTTGCACAACTTATCATTGTTTTTTACTACCCCCCTCTCTCTATATAATATATATACATACATGTGTGTGTGTGTGTGTGTGTGTGTATATATATATATATATATACATATATATATATATATATATATATATATATATATATATATATACTTTTTTTTTTTTTTTTTTTTTTGGTCATGGAGCCTGAACTCTGGGCCTGGGCACTGTCCCTCAGCTCTTCAGCTCAAGCCTAGTGCTCTACCACTTGAGCCACAGTGCTACTTCCGGCTTTTTCTGCTTATGTGGTACTGAAGAATCGAACCCAGGGCCTCATGCATGTAAGACAAGAACTCTACTACTGAGCCGCCTTCCCAGCCCCAACCTGCCTATATTTTTAAACATAGGTGCTTTGTCTCTGAAAGTCCTGAATTCCTGTTGCAGCATTTAAAAAGGCTTTGGAACTGTTTCTTTCACAATCTGTACTTAGGATGTGCATTGGAAATGCACTTCAGAGCATCTTTTCAAAGTTAACATTTAAGCAATTGTGGAGATATTATAAAAGAAGTATAAAAATTTACAAGGACCATCATCCTCTTCTCATGTCCATCTTCTTTTATCTTTATGAAGCTAGATGTGCCCCTGAAGACATCACTGTCATTGTGGAATGCAATTGTGCATCACTACTTTCTATTCTATTATTATTTTGTACAAGTTCCCCATATGTTTTGCTTTTTTCTCTATTTGTCTTTATAATCTTTTCGCCTGCATTTCCCATATTATTATTTAGATAAATTCTCATTAACTTGAACACATTTTGCTGTAAGCATCTTCGTGTAACTTTCATCTTCTTTTTTGAATAATTTCCTTATGACAAATTCCCAGGAGTAGGATTACAGTGTGTATTAATATGTAGCATTAATATGTGTCCGCAAAAATCATGGTGCATTTTTAAAGCATTTCATCTGTCTCTTGGCTTTGGCTTGTCAGGCGGCTGTGACTTACCAAACAGCAGCTGTTTGTTATCTTCCTATCATTCCTTTTCCACACATACCTCATCTTGCTGAGTTAATCTGCAATATTCATCCCTTCAATACTTGTTATCTCAATATAATCCATAACTTAGGCCTAAATCACTTTTTTTAACCAGCTTGGGCTTTAAGAGGCATGCATGGAATTTAAACTATTTACAGAGGTTGAAGATTTCAGTAGCAAACCAAATTGCATAGACTTAAAAGACTACATTTCCTCCTGCTTGCAGACCTTTTGAATTTTGATATCAAATTTACTTTGTATCTCATTAGTCAATTTCCAAAGGAACATACCATCCCTTTTGTTTAATCTATTCATCATTAAAGACTCATAGCGTCAGATCAATATATCCTTCAGTTGACTTGGGATTATTTTAGGTTTTACTAGTGCATGCTGATTCAAAACAAATGATTGTTAGGTTAAGGATTTGTTCATTCATAGAACAAATATTAAGATGAAAATTTTACAAATATGTTTATAGCAAAGTGTTCAAGTCCCAGGCCTGGCACTGAAAAGAAAAAGAAGAGAAGAAAAGAAAATAGAAAAGAAAAGAAAGCAAGAAAAAGGAGAGAGAAAAGGAAGGAAGAAGGAAGGAGGAAAGGAAAGAAGGAAGAGAGGCGGGGGAGGGAAGAGGGCACGTCTATGAAACAGCACAAGACTAAGCAACCTCAAACTTCTCTGAGACTAAATTAGAGTCTAGAAAGAGTAGGAGTCATTAGCCAAATTATCAAGGTGAGACAATATTCCAGGCAGGATGATCCACACATATGAAGCTACTTAGGGAGAAGGACCATGGCACAAATTTTAGAAACAGAGGAAAGGACAGTCTGAAACATGATGAGTGAGGAAAAGGAAACTATGAGATGAAGAAGCAGGAGTGGGAGTTCAAAGTCAGCATAACAATGATATAGCTCATCATAGAGCGCATAGAAGAAACTTAAATAAGGAGAATAGAAGTAGACACAATACAAGATTATTATGATTAAGTTCAGAGTTTGGGAGAGAACTAGGAAAGTAGGCTGGTTAGGTAGACAGATTAGGAAAAGTCTTGTAGTCTAAAGATTTTGTCACTGGCTTTAAGAGAACAGGAAATTTAGTTTGGATTAAGGAAGAAGAATCCTCTCCAAGAGTACTTAGAAAAAGCAGCTAAAAATGGGGAAGAAAAAAGAGAGACTACAACAATGGCAACTAAAGAAAAAAAATAATCTTTCTTTTAAAAATCTGGCAGATTAATTATGACTGCAAAAAAGCAAGGCATCTTCTCCAGAGATAATGACTTCATTGATCTGGCCCAGGCAACAGTATTTTTTAAAACTTCCTAATGTGCAGCCAATTTTTAGAAGCATTGCCATATTGTTCTGGAGTGATGATTTAACACTATAGAAGGTATGTCACATTACACCTTCATTGTGGACAAAGTTGCAAAATATAAATGTATTTCACTTTTGAAGACTGCATTAAAAACCAGTAGGGTTATGTGGGCTACTGTGGTCATAAAAACTTTGAGGAGAGGAAGATGAGCAAAATATACTACTTAGAGCAATTTGAGTTTAAAAACTATAGTATCATTTCATACAAAAAGAACTACAATAGTAGCTAGAAAGAAGTTGTTGGGAAAAGTTTAACAAGAAGAAAACACATGACATTCTCTAGATTGAGAGGACGAAGACTGAAAGACAAATGAGACTGAACTCCTGCTACTCTCTTCTAGATTGTGTGTGTGTGTGTGTGTGTGTGTGTGTGTGTGTGTGTGTGTATGTTACTGATATTTGTAACTATCCTTATGCCCAGACATCTGCTATATTGTTATTTTTTTTAAGTTTAGGTGAAATATATATAACAAAATTAACCATGTTCATTGTACAGAGACAATACATTCACAATGCTGCAGTAGGCATGGCTGGTCCATCTCTTCACAGCTGAGTAATATTCCATTACATGGCTCTACTACTTTTATCTGTTAATAGAAATTTTGGTATTCTACCTTCTGGCTATTAAGAATACTACCACTGTGAATGTCTATGTAAAAATTTTATATATGTTTTTGTATTATCTTTAAGTAGTTGTACAAAGAAGCTGCCATTCAACAAAGGAGTTTGTGACTACAGTGTGTCTTGCCCAATTTCATCCCTTTAGCAGTTTTGTTAGTGTACTTGTTTTTAATTCTTTTAGAGATGTATCTAGGAAATGCTATTTAACCTTTTGGGTAATTAAGCACACTTTTTCCATAGAGGTTGCACTGTTTTACATTTTTATCAGCAATGAGTTAGTGTTCTACTTTTTGCACATCCTCTCCTAGATTTTTATATTTTTCCTTTTCTTTTTGAGACAGGTTCTATGTGGCCCACGCTAGCTTAGAACTCTATCTTCCAGTCTCAGCCTTTCTTTTAATATTAACTCTTATACCTATGTTCTGGGTATTATTTCTTTATTCTGAAAGATCTAAATGACAATAGCTTTGCCACTTCAGTCCTTACAAAAAGCTCATTATAAAAGATATAGGGTACTTCTAAATCTGGGTGATAGGCACACGATTCCTATCTTGACATATTTTTACTTTACCAGAAATGTAATTATAGCCACTCATGCTTTTTTTTTTTTATAAAAAAATTTAAAGACTCAAAAATGCCGCCTTCTCTAGTTACTACTTCATTTTTTAAAAAAATTTTGTGCCAGTCCTGGGGCTTGAACTCGGGCTTTAGGTATTGTCCTTCAGTTTTTGTGCTCAAGACTAGTACTCTAACACTTCAGCCACATCTTCACCTCCAGCTCTTTTGGTGGTCAATACTTTCTTGCCTGGGATGGTTTCAAACTTCACTCCTCAGGTCTTAGCTTGCTCAGGAACTAGGATTACATTCATGAGCCACCAGCCTGGCTCTTGTTATTCTTCTATTTCTGTCCATTTCACTGATAATTTATTCTAGAATGAGTGTTCTACATTTGCTGTTTCATCCTATCCAATTCTGATGTCTCTTTAATCTCTTGCAACACATCTTTGACTCTTCTGAAATAACTTCTTCTCTGCCCCACCCCTAACCTTCTTTTTACTTCCCAGGAATGTCACTCATGACTCATCTGGGTGTATTATTCGGGTGACTCCTCCACCTAGCCTAAATTCTAACCCAAGTATTTGAGTTTTCACTATATGCTGGGATTCCAGTATTTAACTTTACTGGATATTTTCTAAGTATGAATCGAGATTTTTTTAATCCAATTTTTTTCAAACCATATCAGGTTCAGTCTCCTTAGCTTTGTAGTTATCATTAGCTTCCATCATGTGTTTCCTCCTAGTAGTTAGCACTTCTTGTTCTACTTGAAATGTCCTTCATTTCCAGCCAACTGTCGCCACTCCATTTTACTACATCATCACAAGGGGCTGGTATAAATCCTTCCCTTCCTGATCCCTGCTTCATCTCCCTTCTAAGAAAATAATGGAAACACTGTGCTAGATAGCTTGTGGAAGATGAAGTGTTGAGGTGTTGGCCATGCAGCGATGAAATCCTGAACTAAGGCTATAGGCTTAGTCCATTGCTGATGGACTTTGTACACTGGAATGACTTACCTACTCTAAGATCCTGTATTTTGCTCTCACCAATGATTAGGCCAAGTTAATTTTTGCTAAGTGAGTAATACCTCCCTCTACTATCTGCCAGACGCAGAGTGTGCAAAGCAGCCTCCGCCACGCAGACGGCGGATTCCAGATTGGCGGCCCAGGCCTCTCTAGCTGCCATCTCTATGGTTCAGGGAATCTCCAGGTCGTAGCTTGACCGGTCCGTCTTTTGCGCGTGCGCGAGCCCAGGCGCGTGCCCGCCTTATCGCAACTGTCGGGCGGTCGGGCCGGCAGGCCGGGGGGGGGGGGCGGGCGGGAGGGGCGGGTCCGGAGCGTTGCGGCTGCGGTGGCGGCCGCGGTCCCCGTACCCCGGCTGCTCCCTGGCAGAGGCTGCGCGGCCGAGCCCTCGGTCTCCTCGGGCGGCGGCCAACCGGCCCTCAGATGGTGGGGCCGGAGGATGCTGCCGCCTGCTCGAGAAGAAACGCCAAGTTGCTCCCGGCGCCCGCGCAGGAGCCCGCGGACCCGGACAGGAAGATGATCCCGGCCACCGGCGGGTTTGGTGGCAGTGTCGGGGCGGCGGAGCCCCCGGAGGAGGCTGAGGAGGAGGAGGAGGAGGAGGAGGAGACGCCGCCCCGGCAGCGCCTCCAGTCTCACCTGGCGGCGGCCGGGGGGCCGCGCGAGCCGGGGCTGTGTGACTGTCCGCTCCCCGCTGGCCCGGCCGGCGCCCCTCCTGCGGCCGCCTCGCGCCCGGCCGCCCGCCCGCACGGCTCCAAGCCCCGCGTCGCGGAGGCGGCGGACGCCCGCGCGTCGCGATTGGGCGGCATGACCAACGGGGACTCGGGCTTCCTGCTGGGCCAGGACCGTGGCTGCCCGGCCGAAGCTCGTGCTGGCGGCTCAGAGCCTCGCTACCAGCGCCCGTGCGGTCGCCTCCGCCTGGAAGGGCCCGGGGACCAGGGTGCGGGCGGCGCCGACAGCTCGTCAGACTGGGCCGCGCCGCTCGAGGACCCGCTGCGGAGCTGCTGCCTGGCGGCCGCAGACGCCGACGCCGACGTCGATGCCGACGACGACTCGGGGGGCAGCGAGGACTCGGAGCGGCCCACAGCCAGCCCCGCGGGGTCCATGGAGCGCGAGCTCGCCGTCACTCCAGCCGGGAGGACTAGTGGGGGTGCCGAGCCGAGCCTCGGCTTCCCGGACGGTCACTTGAACTCCCGGAATACGTTCGAGGTGAGCCGCCGGCCGAGCACCGGCGACCACCTGCCCCCGGCGGAGCGGCCAGTGCCATCGCCCGGCATGGAGCCGGGCCCCGCGGGGACCTCGGCCCGGGCTCGGCGGGGTGGAGGCTTTGCGGACTTCTTCGCCAGGTACCGCACCGGGGTTGGGGCGGGGCCGGGGACCTGCGGGGAGGGCTGCGTCGGCTGCCTCCCGACCCCGCCGCCGGTTCCGACAGCTTTGATTTGCAGGTAGGGGAAGAGGAACCCGGTCGGCTGGCTTTGTGTTTCTGTGGTTGTGAACTCTGTGGGAAGCAATCTTCCTGTTGTCCCGTGGGGCTGGAGGTGTCCACACCACGCTCCCCGAGTGCTTGTGCAATCAGGCTAGCCTGCCTGCTGGCCAAATGTGCAGTTGCCTGTCCCGGACCAGCAGACAACCTTCCCCCCCCCCCCCTTCTTAAAAATAATTATACTTGAAGGGCTTGGATGGGGAAGGGCTTTGCCTGCGGGTGTGGCTGGGGAAGAAAGGGAAGTCATTTTGTAGAGCTGTTAATTTGCTTGGAGTCTAAACCCATTCCAGTGGTGTGAGGATTCTTGAAATTAGAAGCCGTGGTTTTTCATTAGGTTTGCTTCAGTGGTCTTTACTAAAATGCAGTCGGTTTGGTGCTTAGAATTAGATGCTAGACATATAAGCCAAATTACTATAGTTACGTAGGAAATCTCTTTACTTCTCCCAGAGAACTCTCAGTTAATTCAAAACTTTTAATTAAAAAAATTTTTTTTTGAGGTCCTAGGGATCGAATCTAGGGCATGCTAGGCAAGCTCTGGACTACCAACGTATATCCCCAGCCCCAAACAACATCAGTTTAAAGGTCTTTTATTTTTAATTTGACAGGACATTCTGTAATTGAATTATAGTGCTAAAAAATACGATTCAGAATGAGGCTTTGATGGTTTAATAGGAGTAAACAGATGCAGTGGGAAAATACATATCTCAATGGGCATTACTGAAAAAGCAATTTCACTTGAATTGCATTTTGATACCATCCTACTGCCCTCCCTCCCACTTCAATCTCTAGGCAAAAAGTATTTCTAACATGTAACACCTTTTTAGGGGTCTTGACTGTAACTAGAATTGAAACATTATGCAGTTTAGGTCTTAGAAAGTTATACAATTAGTGTGTCGACAGAGACACAGTTTCCTGATTTTTATTTCTTACTCTCTACTATTTCTTTTTTTTTAATTTTTATTTTTTATTGTGAACATACTGTACAGAGGGGTTACAATTACATGGGCAAGATAATGAGTACATTTCTTATCAAGCATTGCAGCCTCCTCCTTTGTTTACCCTTCACATCCCTTCCCAGCCTCCCCCCTCTCTACTATTTCTTATCTCTATTTTCCTTACTTAAGTAGTTTTACAAATAAATTACATAGTTTCTTAAATCAGTCGGAAATCTTGATTTTGTGCTACTTAATGACAAAATATATAGTAGATCTGTATTTGTACTTGTAATTGTAAAAATATAATTAAAACTTGCAGCATCAGTACTATATTCACAAAAGGTCTCAAAATGAGTTAAATTTATTTGTGACATAAGTTTATGACGTGACTTTAGGTGCTTATTGGTCCTCATATCTTGATTTTGTTTTGAGATCAGATATCGAGCAATTTTAGACCTGGATAGGGCCAATTCAATTAATAAATTAGCTTACTTTGTGCCAAGTATTGGGAATAGACATGATTTAGACAATGGTCAATGACTTAGAGGTGAAATGCAGCCTAATGGGGAATAAGTTGGAAAAGACACATACATCTGGTTGCAATTTACAAACAGTAGCAAAGGAAATCTATTTATTAGAGGCTTTCACATTATTAGCAGTGTACAGAAATTTCCATCAAATTAAAAACCTTTGACTTGTAGCATAATTAGATTTTTATTATAGCTAGATTTTATTCAGATGACCACATTAATCGGATGTATCCGAGCACTGGATTTAAAATCAGAAAATTTAGCTACCCTTAAGTTTATTTCTTCAGCCCATATTTTTCTTGAGATCCAAATTTCAAGACTCTACAAATCATTGCTTCCTTTATATGTTATTCTTGGGAAAGGACAGAGTGGGATACAAATTTTCCTTTAATATTTAGCAAAAACCTTAACTGGATTCTTAACTCTTTAATTCTTTTTTTTTTTCTTTTGGTCAATTGTGGGCCTGAACTCTGGGCCTGGGCGCTGTACCTCAGCTCTTCAGCTCAAGGCTAGCACTCTACCACTTGAGCCACAGTGTCACTTTCAGCTTTTTCTGCTTATGTGGTGCTGAGGAATCGAACCCAGGGCCTTATGCATGCAAGGCAAGCACTCTACCACTGAACCAACTCCCAGCCCCAACTCTTTAATTCTTTTTTTTTTTATTATGAAAATACTGTACAGAGGGATTACAATTACATGGACAAGATAATTAGTACATTTCTTAGCAAGCATTGTTGCCTCCTCCTTTGTTTCCCCTTCCCGTCCCTTCAACTCTTTAATTCTTAATACTTTCTGATGATTAATTCTTAAAGAGAAGGACTGGCATTCATTGCTGAATCTGCAATACCTGGCACTGGCATCAAGAACTCCATTCAGGTTGGGTTGAATTGGTAACTTTCAAGGACTCTCCTTCTTCACAGTCCCCCAGGGACTGTAATTTTCAACAAATCTTGCATCTCAGGCAAAATAATCAGAAAGTACCCTTGTCCCAGTAACTCAAGAGGCTTTTATTGTTGCTTTCTTTGTATATAGTTGCCGTTCTTAACTCCAAAGTTCCTTTTGGTACTATTGGCTTTTTCTGAGATAAGACTCTTACTATTTGGTACAGCTACTGCCACCTCATGAAAGAAGGCAGTTCATTTTAGTTAGTGCATTCAAAAACCAGGATTTCTGATTCCTAGTATTCCTGATTTACTTTATGGTTCTTTTCTCTCATCTGTTTATCCTCTCCCCTTCCCGTCTCCTTTTCTTCCACTTCTTTTTCTCTTAACAGGGTAAAAAAATCTATTTTAAAAAAAAGTAAGAATAGTTTTAAAATTAGTGATAGATAATTTTTTTATTATTATTTTTGATGGGCGTGGGGCTTGAACTCTGGGCTTGGGTGCTGTCCCTCAGCTCTTCAGCTCAAGGTTAGCACTCTACCGCTTGAGCCACAGCGCCACTTCTGGTTTTCTAGTGGTTTATTGGAGTTAAGAGTCTCATGGACTTTCCTGCCCAGGCTGGCTTTGGACCACGATCCTCAGATCTCAGCTTCCTGAGTAGCTAGGATTACAGGCGTGAGTCACCGGCACCTGGCTGGACAATTCTTTATGACAATTTATTATTACAAAATTTTAAGATATCATTGGAAGCTGAAGCTTCATTGACTAGGTGAGAATTCATGTAGAAGATATGGGGATTTGTTTAGAATGGCTCTACTCTAATTTTGAATGGCTTCAGTGGTGATTTCATGCTTTCCTTCCCTTCTGTGAGGGAAGTTGTTTCAGTCTCTCTTGGGAACTTGCTTCTGCTTCAGCTAAGCAAGCATTGGGAGCCCAAGGGGTAGCCTGCATATAAAAACTTGAAATGTAAGGGTAAACAAAGGAGGAGGCTGCAATGCTTGGTAAGAAATGTATGCATTATCCTGCCCATGTAATTGTAGCCCCTCTGTACAGTATGTTCTCAAATAAAATAAAATAAAAAAAAAAAAAACTTGAAATGTGAGCTGGTGAGGGTGGCTCACACCTGTAATCCTAGCTACTCAGGAGGCTGAGATCTGAGGATCATGGTTCAAAGCCAGTCTGGGAAGGAAAAGTCTGTAAGACTGTTATCTCCAATAAACCACTCAGAAAACTGGAAATGATGCTGTGGCTCAAGTGGTAGAGTGCTAACCTTGAGCTGAAGAGCTGAGGGACAGTGCCCAGGTCCAGAGTTCAAGCCCCACGACTGACAAAAAAAAAAACACTACGCAAAAAAAAACTTGAAATGTTAGATGTGTGCCTTGAGCTTCATGTTCCTACAACTCAACAATTATGAGTGAAACCTTTTTTGGAATCTCTTGGGCTTCCAGCTATGCTTTCTCTACCCTCTCTGCTCCTCCCCTCCCTACCCCTTTTCTCCCTACTTCTCTCTTCCTTTCCCTTCCACTCCCTCCCTTTCTTCCTTTTTCTTTCTTTAAATTATTTTTGTGAGACCTTCAAGAAAATTCATGCCTTGTTTTCAGTATAGGTTGTGCTTATTTTTGCACACATAGTAAACCTCACATATTTACTGGCTAATATTTCTTTCTTTTTTTTGGCTAATATTTCAAATGTGAACTAAGTTAAAGAGGATTCTTTAAATGCAGTTTGATTTTTTTTTTTTTTTTTGTCGTAGGGCCTGGACATTGTCCCTTAGCTCTTCAGCTCAAGGGTAGCACTCTAGTGCCACTAGTGCCACTTCTGGCTTTTTCTGCTTATGTGGTGCTGAGGAATCAAACTCAGGGAGGGCCTCATGCATGCAAGGCAAGCACTCTACCATTGAGCCAACTTCCCAGCCCCTTCTGTTGTTTTTTAAGATATGGTCTCACCAGGCAGATAGGGTCTCATTACGCAGCCCAGGTTGGCCTCAAAACTGGTAATGTTTTTATCTCTGAGATTATAGGAATGAGACACCACACACAGTATAGTCTATATTTTATTTCCTTTATGATTTGGGGGGTGTGTAAAAGGGTGGGGAAGATAGCACTGCATGAGAGAGAATACGGTAATAGTAAACTTTAATCAATGAACTGGAATTTAAGATTTTTATTTCCATACCTTGAGTAACTTCTTGGAGGTTTCCAGTGTTCCACTTTGATGAACCAGTATAATAGTTCCAGTATTTGATATACAACAAAATTACCTAAAAGTAGATTAAAAAATTAGATTCTCTAATTCATAATCTTGATCTAGTCAGATTCAGGAGAACTGTTTTTTTTTTTTTTTTTGTCGGTCATGGGGCTTGAACTCTGGGCCTGGGCGCTGTCCCTCAGCTCTTCAGCTCAAGGCGAGCGCTCTACCACTTAAGCTACAGCGCCACTTCCGGTTTTCTGGTGGTTTATTGGAGATAGGAGTCTCATGATCTTTCCTGCCCGGGCTGGCTTTGAACCGCGATCCTCAGATCTCAGCCTCCTGAGTAGCTAGGATTACAGGCGTGAGCCACCAGCGCCCGGCTGGAGAACTGGTTTTGACAGGTAACTTTCAGTTATTAAAAGTTGTCCCCAGCTGCGTACCTGTGGTTCATTCCTATAATTCTGTCTCCTCATGAAGCTGGGATTGGAGTATCATGGTTCAAAGCTAGTCTAGACAGAAAAGTCAGTGAGAATCTTAATTGCCAATTAAGCACCAAAAAGTTGGAAATGGAACTATCTATGGCTTATATAGTAAAGCTCTAGCCTTGACCAAAAATCTCAGGGACAGGGCCCAAGCCCTGAGTTCCAGCCCTAGGACCTGGGTGCACATACATATAAACATGCACACATACAAACATAAATTGATTTTTTAATTGTTGTTTTAGAGGTGATACACAGCAAGGTTAACTTTACATATATTGCTTAGTATCAGCTGTTCCCTTGTCTTTCATTCCCTCCCTCCCATCACTGCCCTTGAGTTGTTAAGTTCATTTTCATCAATGTCCAGTGCAGCTGATGGACCTCTCTGTTGTACTTCTTTACCTGCTCTTCACTGATTCTGTGCCCTCTTCCCACCTTCCCTCATATGTTCACATGTATACACCATATTTGGAGATTTTGAAGCAATTTATCGGTTACCTATCTCTAAATGTATTCAGAAAAAGTAAGTAATTCTAGTGGCTTAGGAACTCATAGCTACACTAAAAGTTTTCACCCAGATAATTCTGGTTTATATCTGCTTGAACCTTACTGCAATGATTTAAAAAAACAGGCAACTCAGAGCCTTGTGCTTGAAGGCAGGCCCTCTACCACTTAAGCCATGCCTACATCCCTTTTTGCTTTTGCTGTTTTTCAATTATTGTCTCCCTTTTTTTTTTTTTTTTTTTTGTCTGAAGGGCCCTGGGCCCATTCCAGCACCTGGGAGGCAGGAGGATCTTGAGCTGCAGGTTAGTCTGGGGGTGAAACCCTGTGTAGAGGGAAACAAAACAAAACCCTTTAGTGAGGGAAGAGTTGTGTACACTGAATGTGGCTTGGCCCACCTCTAAAATTTGCTACCTCAGCCTTTCTTGTAGTTCTTATTTCTGTGGCTAAAGGAAGAGGGGAAACACATGTGACTGTCTGAGTTTTTAGCAGGCTTTTTTTTTCTCCTGAAATTAAGAGAAGTTTACCTTTGAAAACCAAGCTAGCTAGTTTGAAAGTTAACTTGGTAATACAGTGTTTAACTTACTTCTGAATTTGACCTTGCACTTTCTTTTTAATTTCAATTTTATTTTGGATACTTTTTTGTGTGTTTGTGTATTTCTCTGATTCCAGTCTCACACAGATTACAACGTTTTATATTTGGAATTGAACATGATGGTTTTGAAATCAGATTATGTGTATTTTCCCAGATACTATACTCTATAACTAACCACCCCATTATACATTGGGAATTTTTTAGAAGTTCCAAATCTGGTTTTAATCTTCACTGTTTTTAGCCATCTTTTTTAAATCAACTTAGGCAAAATATATTTTTGTTATTGTCCCTGGAAAAATTTATTCAAGAATTATAACAGTTCTTTTGTTTTTGTTTTTGTTTGTTGATTGTGGGCCTGAACTCTGGGCCTGGGCACTGTCCCTCAGCTCTTCAGCTCAAGGTTAGCCTTTTACCACTTGAGCCACAGCACCACTTCGCCTTTTTCTGCTTATGTGGTACTGAAGAATTGAACCTTGGGCCTCATGCATGTAAGGCAAGCACTCTACCACTGAGCTACTTTCCCAGCCCCTAGTTCATTTTTTTAAAAAGCAGGTCAAGGATTATAAAATAAAACTAGCTGACCACCAGTGACTCAGCTTTGTAATCCTAACTACTCAAAACTCTGAGATCTGAAGATTGTGGTTCTAAGTCAGGCCAGGCAGGAAAGTGCACAAGACTCAAGCACCAAAAACAAATAAACAACAACATAAAAAACAAACCTGGAAGTAGAGTTGTGGCTCAAGTGGTAGAGCACTAGCCTTAAGCAAAAAACAAGCTCGGGGCAGCACCTAAGTCATGAGTTCAAGCCCTAAGACAGCACACACACAAAAAATAAAATAAAATAGGGCCTGTGAATGTGGCTTAGTGGTAGAATGTTTGCCTAGCATGCATGAAGCCCTGGTTTCGATTCCTCAGTACCACATAAACAGAAAAAGCCAGAAGTGGCACTGTGGCTCAAGAGGTAAAGTGCTAGCCTTGAGCCAAAAAAGATGCTCAGGGATAGTGCCTAGGCCCTGAGTTCAAGCCCCAGGACTGGCAAAATATAGATAAAACTAAAGATAAATACTGTTTTTTTTTTTTTTCTCACACTGTTCTTGTAAAGACAATGAAAAGAAAATTGCACAGAAGTGCCGCTATGACTCAAGTAGCTGAAGGGCTGAGGGACAGTGCCCAATCTCAGAGTTCAAGCCCCACACTGACAATTAGGGGGGAAAAAACACACACACCGGTGGCTCATGCCTATAATAGTAGCTACTCAGGAGGCTGAGATCTGAGGATCATGTTCAAAGCCAGCCTGGGCAGGAAAGTCAGTCTGGGCAGGAAAGTCCATGAGACTCTTATCTCCAATAAACCACTCAGAAAACCAGAAGTGGTGCTGTGGCTCAGGTGATAGAGTGCTAGCCTTGAGCTGAAGAGCTGAGGGACAGCGCCAAGGCCCAGAGTTCAAGCATCAGGACCAATTTAAAAAAAAAAGAAAAAAGAAAATTGCAACATTTGGAAGTATGTTTAGCAATAAGAGAAACCAAGTTTGTAGAAAAAAGGTTTGTAGGTAGAAAAATTGCTGCAAGAATAAATGCTAGTTAGAAGTTAGCCATTGCTAGTAAGTACTTTGGACTGTGGTCTCCAGATTATATAAATTATCTGTGTACTGTTAATTTTTTTTTTCTACTCTGCCTACCTCAATGCCTTTGAAGATGTTTTTAACTCCTTTTTTTTTTTTAACTTTTAAAGTGTTTTCCAAGTCTCTACCATCTCTCCTTTACTTTCTTATCCTCCATCCTCTGCCCTTCTATAGCATTTTGTGTGTGTGTGTGTGTGTGTGTGTGTGTGTGTGTGTGTGTGTGTGTGTGTGTGTGTGTGTATTGGTCCTCAGGCTTGAACTCAGAACCTGAGTGCTGTCTCATGTATGCATAAATATATATATAATATATATGAATTTTTATTGATATATATCAGAATATGTGTAACATACATCATATGCATATGATGAAATTTTATTCATCTGTCGGAATGAATAGTATTATGTTATTTACAGAGAAATTGATGGACCTGGAAAAAAAAACCATGTTGAGTGAAGTGGGTCAGGCTGGGAGACACAAAGTATACATGTTTTCTCTCATACATAGAAGTTAGACCCAAAATATAAACATACTTGAAAACATATACTGGCCATTTGTATATATACACAGGATCAAACTGAATTGAGTATGGTATGCATAAGGGTAGGGTTCCATGGTGTAACCCCTTTGAACAATTTAGAAACAGGTTAACAAAATGAATACCAGAAAGCTAAAATATCTCCTTTCTGAAGGAGATGGAGGCTAAGAAAGTGGGAGAGAGAAATGTGGATAATACATGTACATATGGGAAAACAGAGCTAGGAAACTTTAGGAGACAGATGGAGATGGGATAGATGGGAGTTGGGAGAATGCTGGCAGGAGTGACACTGATCAAGATCTACCATACGTATTAGGGGACGTGTTAAAAGTACAACTTTTTATTGAGATTAGGTGATTACATAAATTTCACACATTTCACAGTATTGTGGAATAGTGATAGTTACAAACACATTTTAACCTTCACAAGGCAAGTTGTCATTATTATGGTCTATAAAGTTTGTGAATTTTATGAGCTTTGACAATACAATTATTTCTTCCACATCAGATGATATGTACATTTCTTTCCTGTTGCTTAGTGAAAGCTGTTCCCTTTTTCTCCCTCATTCCCTCCCTCCCATCGTTGCCTTTGAGTTGCCTAGTTCATTTTCATCTATGTCCAGTAAAGTGCACCTATTTTAAGATAATATTAAAAACAAGAAAAAAGAAGAAACAAAATAGTACATGTATGAAGAGTTAAGATAAATACAGTATATAGCTGTACAGTGTATCCTTACTTGAACTCCAGTACAAGGAAAGGAAAATTTCTCCTTCATGCACCACAGTAAAGCTAGCAGTGGGGCTAGGAATGTGGCTTAGTGCTAGAGTGCTTGTCCAGCATGCATGAAGCCTTGGGTTTGATTCCTCAGTACCACATGAACAGAAAAGGCTAGAAGTGGTGCTGTGGCTCAAGTGGTAGAGTGCTAGCCTTGAACAAAGAAAGAAGCTCTAAGGGACAGTGCCCAGGCCCTGAGTTCAAGCTCCAGGACTTGCAAAAATAAAATAAAGCTAGCAGAATTAAAATCCCTCTTGTGTGGGAAAACGCATTAGTCATTCCCCCAAATATATCCTATATAAAAGTTTAAGCTGGGCACCGGTGGCTCACGCCTGTAATCCTAGCTACTCAGGAGGTTGAGATCTGAGGATCGTGGTTCAAAGCCAGCCTGGGCAGGAAAGTCCGTGAACTCTTATCTCCAGTAAACCACCAGAAAACCAAAGTGGTCGCTCGCCTTGAGCTGAAGAGCTGAGGGACAGCGCTCAGGCCCAGAGTTCAAGCCCCACAACGGACAAAAAAATAAATAAATAAATTCAAAAGTACATTATTAAAATTTTAAATAAAGATAGTGGTTCAACTGAATACGTACCTTCTGTATTCTGTGGATTTTAAAAATTTTGTTTTGTTTTTGTGCTAGTACTGCAGCTTGAATTTAAGATATCTAGTGCATACATTCACTACCAGCTTTTTGGTGGTTAATTGGAGATACCAGTCTCAGGGAATTTTCTGCCCAGGCTGACTTCAAATTTTAATCTTCACATCTCAGTCTCATGAGTAGGTAGGATTTTAATAAGTATGAACTACTGTTACCTGGCTATACTTTGTTTTTAAAGAATGATAAAGGTTAAATTGCCCTTTTTTTTTTTTTTAACTTACATAGCCCTTGACCCCCTCCCCTCATTGACTTTGTTGTTTGTTTTGGTGGTTCCTGGAGTTTGAATTCAGGGCTTCAGGTATGATAGGCAAGGGCTATACCACCTGAGCTATGTATCAAAACCTAGTAACATAAAACTTTGCATAAGGGGGGCTGGGAAGGTGGCTCAGTGGTAGAGCGCTTGCCTTGCATGTTCAAGGCCCTGGGTTCGATTCCTCAGCACCACATAAGCAGAAAAAAAAAGCCGCAAGTGGCGCTGTGGCTCAAGTGGTAGAGCTCTAGCCTTGAGCTGAAGAGCTGAGGGACAGTGCCCACGCCCAGAGTTCAGGCCCCACGACTGGACCAAAAAAAAAAAAAATTTCGGATAAGGCATCATTGCTTAATGTTACCAGCACATAGCGTAGAGAATAATGTTCATCTTTGTGGTGTAGTTCTAGAAACAGATAAATTTTCAAAACTGGATACACAGCTAGGTACAATGACTGTAATTATCGGCCCAACTTATTTGGGAGGCTAAGTTAGGAAGATTGTTTGAGCCTTTCACCCCACCTGCAAAAAATGAATAAAACTGAGCATACAATTATAGTAACTCAGAAATATTCTGCAAAGAAGAATAACTACCTTAACATTTTTCTTGAGTAAATTAATAATGAGTCGCCTATTTTAAATGAGTAAGATTTTTGTTGTTGTTGTTGTTGGTCATAGCTCTTGAACTCTGGGCCTGGGTGCTCTTCAGCTCAATGTGAGCACTCTACCACTTGAGCCACAGCGCCACTTCTGGTTTTCTGAGTGGTTTATTGGAAATCAGAGTCTCACGGAATTTCCTGCCCAGGCTGGCTTTGAACCTTGATCCTCAGATCTCCTCCTCCTGAGTAGGTAGGATTACAGGGTGAGCCACTGGCATCCAGCAATTGTTTTGTACTTATTGAAGATCACTGAAACACAGTCTTTTGATTTACTGTTACTAACAGCCTAGGCCTGATACTTTATGTTTTATTTTTATGTTATAGAGAACAATAGTTTTAAGGCAATGCAATCAATGGTCTTGACCCAAGCTTACTCCCTTTTGAAATTAAGTGCCAAAACAGAATGACTCAACATCTTGTATACATAAACACTGGAGGGGGTGGCGGGGACACCATCCAGCATACCATGAAGCACAAACAGTTGACTTATGTCAATAAGCAATTATATCTGCAAATACAGCAGAATCCACAGAGACATGAACTTATCAATTCCATGTGGCAGGCATCAAACCCCATTAACCAAGTGTGAGAAAATTTGCAAAGTGATGGATGTCTGCCTGGGTTCCTGGACTTTAATGTAGTTCCTCCTGCCTGTGACCAGTAGCTCACTTCAAACTGACTGACAACAGTCAGAGGTCTTCCTGAACCTGCATTTGACAGTTCTGTGCCTTGAATGATTCTGTACCTATACTTATTGGGATTGGGACTTCACTTATGGTATTTGAAGACTAGTTCTATCATGTATATAATCAATTCAGGAAGTACTGTTAGGTCGGACATGAGCCAAAAAAATCAACATAGAAATGCATCACCAACAACTTTAAAGTGTAGTGTTTAACTTTCTTATTCTTAGATAATTTAGGTACTGGATAGATATTATGGTTTTCCTAAAGGCAGCCTATTAACAGTATTAATTGTTAAAAGGTTATTTATATTGAAGCATATTATATCTCTTATATTATATCTCTTTGTAATTGTTCTTGTTTGTTTTCCCTATAGAACCACAAAGAACAAGTCAGTTCTTCATGGTATGTTTTTTCATTTTGCAGAGAGCAGTTCTGGGAGTTGAACTCAGATCCTGGGCACTGTCCCTGAGCTTTCTCATTCAAGTATAAGTGTTCTCCCACTTGAGCAGAGCTGAAGTTTTTTAGTGGTTAATTAGAGACAAGCATCTTTTTCACGTTTCTTTTTTTTCTTTTCTTTTCTTTCTCCTTTTTTTTGGGGGGGGGTTGTTGTTGGTCGTGGGGCCCTGAACTCAAGGCTAGCACTCTACCACTTGAGCCACAGTACCACTTCCGGTTTTTTCTGCTTATGTGGTGCTGAGGAATCCAACTCAGGGCTTCATGCATGCAAGTCAAGCACTCTACCACTGAGCCACCTCCCCAACCCCGAGATAAGCATCTTGTAGACTCTCTTGCCCAGGCTGGCTTTGAACCTTGATCCTCAGAGCTCATCCTCCTGAGTAGCTGGTACCTGGCTTTTTTTTTTTTTTTTTGACAAGATTTTATAAAGTGGCCCAGGCTAACCTTCACTCAGCCTCCTAAGTTCTGGGATTAGAGGCACAAATCACCATATTTAGCTAATAAGTCAGTTCTTTACATAATCACCTCTCTGAAGTTTCAAGATTGCTACTTAGCTATTTATTAGTTTCTTTTAGACCTTTCTTGTTAGTTATGAACGTATAGTACGTTTCTGTTTTTTAGGTTTGTTTTACTGAGACAGAGTCTTGTTATATAGTCTAGGCATATTAGAAATACTTCCAGATCTTCATTTCATAGATCAGCCAGTCCTGAATGATCATCACATCACACACTTTGCGTAATCCCCATCCATTTCCTGTCTTTAACCATTTGATCTCATGCCTCATCACTATAATCTCACTCTACTAGCACTGCTCAAGGTAGTGCTAAGACTCTTATCAATATTTTACTCTTGTCCTTTAGTGAATTTTAATAAACATAGATTTGCTTAATAATAAGAGGATTCTTGTTCAGTGATCACAAGAGGTGACAAAGATGGAAATAAGGATTATTTAATGAATTATATAAGCCCTGGTATTTATAGCAAGCTGGCTGGTCCACACCAGGATTCAGCTATGGGCTAGAACCTTTATTACAATTAAGAGCATTATTTAAACGTGTTTCCTAATGAGAGTTCTGATAGGTTTAAAGTTAGAAGGTATGCTGGAGGGCATGGCTCAAGGAGTACCTGCTTAGCAAGTGTGACAAGAGTGAAGTCCTGAGTTCAAACTCCAGTACCACCAAAATGATCAGATATGAGTTCTACAAGAGCATCGTAGCATCCCTCCTGTGCAAAGTGTGGAGTCAGCTTGGCCAGTCAAGTAGCTTGTGTTTAGCTTTCCCATAAAGAAGTGGTCATCAGGAGGTAGTTGTCTGAGCCAGAAATCTAGATGACCACATTGAGAAACTGGAAAGAGGCATAGAACTGTTAACCATGTTAACAGTGATTGAGCCTTGCTTCTGGTTTAAAATGGATGCTGAGACAATGATTAATGATTTAATATGAATTAAATTATAAATTATAAGAATTCATGACAGGGAAACAAGATTTACTTCTCTGGCACTAAATCTGACCTGTAAATCTATCTCAAGATCATTTCACGTTTTTATAGAGATTAGGGAGTTGTGACCATAAGGAGGTACACAGGGAATATTTTGGGGGTGATGGAAGTATTCTGTACTTTGAGGTGATAGATACATAAATCTTTACATGTAGGAAGTGGCGCTGTAGCTCAAGTGGTAGAGTGCTCGCCTTGAGCTGAAGAGCTGAAGGACAGCGCCCAGGCCCAGAGTTCAAGCCCCATGACCAACAAAAAAAAAAATCTTTACATGTAGTAAAATTTGTAGAACTATATATCAAAAGAAAAGGAATCAATTTTAAAAATGAAAATATTAATAGAGAACAGATCATTGAGAAGATTATACAAATTCTATTCTCTGGGCATTTATAGTTTAAAAGTAGCATTCAGATATGTATGTAAATAAGGTAGAAAGTAAGAAATTTTGAAATAGAATAATCTATAGAAGAAACGGCTTGTAGGGGTGAGGTGGTGGCTCAATGGTAGAGTGCTTGCCTTGCATGCATGAGGTCCTGGGTTCGATTCCTCAGAATCACATAAGCAGAAAAAGCCAGAAGTGGTGCTCTATGGCTCAAGTGGTAGAGCTCTAGCCTTGAGCTGAAGAGCTGAGGGACAGTGCTCAAGCCCAGAGCTCAGGGCTCATGACCCACAAAAAAAAAAAAAAAAAAAAAAGAAAGAAAGAAAAAGAAAAGAAAAGAAAAGGCTTGTAGTAGAGAAAGGTTCATAGAAACAATGGCTTAGAGTAAATTTTTTTTCCCCCAGTGAAAAACTCCCCTTAAACCGACTCCCCCCAAGTTAGCTGACTGCACTGGAAATTCAATAGTAAATACAGAACTCAAAGTCTAATACAGTTGTGATATTGTAGAACTAACATTTTGATGCAGAAGGCAACAGTTTAAAATATTTCAAAGTTGTTTTTAATCTAAAAGGAAATCTTGAGTCTTTCATGTTAGCAATCGGGTTCTTTGATAGTGTAAATGATCATAATCAGGCTAAGGAATTTTTGTTCCCTTAGTTCTACTATTTACTAATATATATTTATGATGGTGTTAAGTGAATTTGAATGCCTCACTTGATATGATCATGTGGTTCTTTGTATTTGTATGATAAACCCCAGTTGGTCTTTTTTTTATCATGTTAATATATCAGATTAATTTCTCATTTAATAGAAATTTAACAGCTTGAGACATAATTCATAAAACTCACCTAAAGGTATACAATTTTATGGCTTTTAGCATAATCACATATGACCATCTTCATAAGCAATTTTAAAACATTTCTGTCCTTTATGTACATCACGGTGACTAAACAGATAAGAATATATTTTGCCTTTAGTGTAAATAAAAAATGTTAGCTTAGTTTCTGTTGTTTTGATGAAGTATACATCCTGCTAACTGTGATGTTTTCTACATATTCTTCTGATATTTTCTTTCTTTTTTTTTTTTGGTGGGGCGTCCAGTAGTGGGGCCTGAACTCTGGGCCTGGGCACTGTCCCTCAGCTCTGCAGCTCAAGGCTAGCACTCTACCACTTGAGCCACAGCGCCACTTCCGGCTTTTTTCTTTTTGCTTATGTGGTGCTGAGGAATCGAACCCAGGGCCTTGAGCATGCAAGGCAAGCGCTCTACCACTGAGCCACCTTCCCAGCCCTGATATTTTCTTTTTTATGTGCATATACTAAAAGAAAAATTATAGGACATTTCTTATATTTGTCCTCTTATTTTTCTCCTGGTGGTTTCTGCCTTGCTTCTCAATGTCTTAAGGCACCAATATTGGACTTAAATCAACTCTTTTTATGGAGTATTCTATACTTGCTATAATAAGTATACAGAAAAAAGCAAAAATATTTTAGTCATAATAATTATTACTATTTTACCCATAATGGCATTTCATGTTGCTTTCCTCTGCTATGTAAAGAAGCAAAGATCTCTGTTAGTAAAGCCTTGCCTGTAATTTATTTACTGTAAGGTAAACAAGATAGGATCTACCAAAGTATCTTCCTGATGCAAATGCATTCTAACTGTATTCTGGAGGAAGAAGAAAATAATTTATATTATTGAGCTGTTTAAATGAAGACATTTTAGTAATATGTAAGAAAGAAGAGTAGGGATATGTCACACATGATCAAAACAAAGGTTATTTGAAAGAAAAGAAACTGCAGTAAACTGTCTCAAACACTTATTAGTGTTATGACTATAGAAAGTGACTTTATTGAGTTATTAGTGTTTCTTGGGAGTTGTGTAGAGATGAATCTGAGGAGAATGTGATGAAGACTATAAACAGTTCCCCAAGGAAATATTTGTTAGCCACATCGTTTTCTTAAAATTGTGCATGCAATTTGAGAAGAGACTCTGGCTCATTGGCTCTTGAAGAACCTTTGACCTAGATATTTTATAAAGTGTTGGGCACCTCCAAAAGACTGTTAGTTAAGAAGTAGTCTTTCAGTGTTGTAATTACTTTTTTTTTTTTTTAAATAAGACTAAGTGTAGTAAGCTTTCTCCTTTTAAAAATAGTTCTGACATCTGAAAGTAGCAAGGATAGTTATGTAGACTTATGAAGTAAAAATTCTTTATTCTTTTTAATTTTTAGGATTTGTAATAGCGACCAAGACAAGATCGAGAAACAGCCCGAGAAAGAAAATTCTTGGAATTAAAAAAGCCTAAACTTATTTGGCAGAAAAGTACTTTTTTTCGTATAGTCAGCTGAAAGTCTTTTTCAAATGAAAAAAATGATTGAGGTTTGGAAAGAATGTAAGTAATCTTTGTGCCAGATCTTTAATCCAAAATAGCCAAGTACTGAATTTTAAAAAAATAGTACTTCTTTGAATTAATTATGTAGTCAACTCTAGCATTCCATGGTCACTAAATAGTGTTTTCTTTTTGGTCTTCTATTCTTTGTGGAAACTTTAAGTTCACAGTCCAGGAAGTTGGTTTGTTTTTAGTGGTCTAATTTCCCCTGAAAAACTTTGAAGGTCAGGTTATGATTTCTAATTTTTTAACTTAGTTTATTTTGACGATTATTTTACTATTTTATTTTCTGTTTGGAAAAGTTTCAATCCTTTTTATTAGGTTGGTGTTATTATTGCTAGTAAGAAGATTCAAGATTAGATACAATTTTCTGTATTGTCAAGTTCCATAATTTGAGAGACTGAAATTTACATTGCCTCATATATAAGTGAGTATGCCAATTCTTAGAGGCCTAAGCACTTCATATCCTGTTACTTCATAAGCAGAAAGTTTTCATGTTATAAATGAGTTTTGCCCAGCTTTTTAGGTGTGGTAGGCAATTAGTGTGGGTCTCAAATGAAGCTTTCTGTGTGTATGTAAAAGAAAGAAGCAAAAGAAAGATGTATTAGAATATTGCAAACACATATAGATAGATGAATCATTGAGGGTAATGAAGTGTCACTTCGTTGCAAGTTTGAGTTGCATTTTCCTAATGACTAATAATATTGAGCATTTTTTATGTTGCTTATTTGCTTTAATATACCTTCTTTGGCAAAACATTAGCTTAAATATTCTCTATTTTCTTTTTTTTTGTTTTTTTTTCAATAACTTGTTATTGAGCTTTATATTGCTACTGAGCTTTATACTGTTCTCAATCTTTGGCTTTTCATTTTCTGCACATATTATTTTAAATTGTTATATCTGGGTGGGGTGACACATCTGTAATCCCAGCAATTTGGGAGGCTGAAGCAGGAGGACCTCTTGAATCCATGATTTAGTGACTAGACTGGGTAACATAATTAGACCTTGTCTCAAAATGTTTGAATGAATGAACAAATAAAATAATTTTGGTAGAATAATATAACATAAAATCAATAACTTTAGTTATTTTAAGTATATGGTTATGCAATTCAGTGACATTAAACACATGATAATATACATTATCACTTATCACTTACTTAGAGAACTTTTCGTCTTTCTAAATGGAAACTTTTTACCCATTAAACAATCACTCCATATTTCTCTCTCCTCAGTTCCTGATAAAGTCTATATATTTTCTGTTTCTATGAATTGCCTATTTAGATACCTGATATAAATGGAGTTACATAATATTAGTTCCTTTGTTTCTGGCTCATTTAAGGTAGCACCATGTTTTCAAGGTCCATCCAGATTGTAGTATATATCAGAACTTGGCTTCTTCTTGTGGCTGAATGATACTCCATTGTATGTTGTATTAGTTTTATAGGGATACCATAACAAAATAACAAAATATCATACTAGGTGGTGTAAAAAACAGAAAGACTTGGAAAAAATTATATTAAGTAAAGTAAGCCAGGCCCAAAGAAACATAGGTCCCATGGTTTCCCTTATTTGCAATAACTAGTATATGTCTGAGGCAAGCAGAAAAGGTCAGATAAGTTGATGTTAGGTGAAAAGAACTCCAAGATAAGTATTTAAATGTTTTTTCTTTCATGTGATTATTTCTAACATATTTATAAGATAATTTCTTTGTTGCTTTGTATGTCCCTCCCCCACAGTATAACCCCTGCTTTCACTGTATTTGATGTTGGTATAATTTGTGGAGGGGAAGGGAAAAAACAAATCGCTTAAATAGGGATACAAGTAGACCCATTGCAAAAAAAAAAACAAAAAAACCCCCACAGAAATTTGTTTTCTCATAGTATTGAAGATTATATGTCTAAAATGAAGATGAGCTGTTTAGTTTCTCCCATAGTCTTTCTCCTTAGCTTGTAGATAGCTGCTTTTTTAGCTGCTGCTGCTTTTTTTTCTTTACTTTTTTTTTTTTTTTTTTGTATGGATAGTGGTGTTTAAACTTATGAGCTGAGTGCTGTTCCTTAGCTTTTTCTGCTCAGGGCTGATCCTTTACCACTTCAGCCATACTTCCACTTCTAGTTTTTTGCTGGTTATTTAGAGGTAAGAGTATCATGTACTTTTTCTGCTTTTTAATTTTTTTCCCCTAATTCTGGGCTAGGCTTGAACTCGGCCTGGGAACTGTATTGAACTTTTTCAGCTAGATCTTTACCACATGATTCACAGCTCCATTTCTGAGTTTTTGTTGATTAATTGGCAGTTAGGAATCTCATGGACTTTACTGCCTGGGCTGGCTTCAAACTGTGATCTTCAGATCTCATTCTCCTGAATAGCTAGGATTACAGGTGTAAGCCACTAGCACCTAGCTTCTACTTCTTTATTGTTGAATCCTCCTTTCATTTTCCCTCTTATGCATGCAGCCCTGGTATCTCCTTTTACAAGAATACCAGGCATAATGGATTAAAGCTCATCTACATGACCTTGAGTTCTCTTAAAAACCCTTAAAATACAGTCATAGTCCAAGAGACTAGTATCAGAGTTTCAACATAGGAATTTTAAGGGACACAGTCCATTCTATAACATATGTATACACCAAATTTTTCTTAATTTATTTATTTTTTGGTGCCAGTACTGAGGTTTGAACTCAAGGTCTTAACTCTTACCTGCTTAGCTTTTTCATTCAAGACTAGCACTTTACCACTTGAGGCATACCTCTACTTCCAGCTTTTACTGGTTTATTGGAGATAAGATTTATTTATTTATCTCCAATAAACCAGTAGATTTGTCCAATAAACCTCTAGATTTGTCTGCCAGGAGTGACTTTTGCCTCCTGAATAGCTAGTATTACAGGGGTGAGCCTCATTCATTTATTGATGAGTATTTGAGTGATTTCTGCCTTTTGATTTGTCAGTACTATTGCTGCAAACATTGATATATAAGTATTTGTTTCAATCTTTGTTTTTAGTTCTTTTAGGTAAAAACCTAGGCATTTCTGGCTTATATGATAATTCTGTGTTTAACATTTTGAACAGTTGTGAAAATACTTTGTACAGTGGCTTTACTATATGATTTTAAATGTTCATCAGGTTCCAATTTTCTTGCTTTCTCATCAACACCTATTTTGTGTGTGTTTGTTTAAACAGTAATAACTATGTGAACTGGTGTCTTAACTGTGTTTTTTGATTAATTTCTTTCTATCTATCTATTTATTATTATTATTATTAATGTTTTTGCCAGTTCTGGGGCTTGAACTCAGGGCTTAGGCACTATCCCTGAACTTTCTTTGATCAAGGTTAGCATCCCACAACTTGTGCCACAGTGCCACTTCTGGCCTTTTCTGTTTGTATGGTACTGAGGAATCTAACCCAGGGCTTCATGCATGCTAGGCAAGCACTCTACCCTAAGCCACATTCCCAGCCTTGATTTGTATATTTTTTAGAGATAAGTGATCCAGGCCTGTCATCTCCCACTCCTGCTTCTGCCCATTGAAAATTGATGAGGTTCTTTCCATGACTAGAGAGGTGTAGAGTGGCCATTTCTATCTCTAGGCTGAGGCTGAAAGTTTGCTGAGGGACTACACAGTTTGGGCATGTGGTTGACCAGTTCTAATGAATGATCTCATACCCATAATACCACCCACCTTACTCTGCCTCAGCTGGAGACCACCAGAAAGCCTTTTTCTCCTTTAGTATCCCTTCAATGACTTCTAATGAGAAAGCCAGTTTCATGTTTATTTGTTTTGAAGAAGTACTTAAAGAATTCTGTTATCACAGGATAAATATGGAGTTAAGAGGCAATAAATTGCAGACATAGCTTGTGTTGCCCATACTTTAATAGGTCATCCACTGTGGCTTGAAATTGCTACTTGTCAATTTCCTGGTCTTCAGTGTGTTCATTATTGAAAAACCTCTAACCTAGGATCTTAAAAAGTGGAAAATTAAATTACTGCATATAAGCATCTATAAAGAAACCTCTAACAGAGCCTGGGAATGTGGTTTAGTGGTAAAGTGCTTGCCTAGCATGCATCATGCCCTGGGTTCGAATCCTCAGTACCACCTAAACAGAAAAAGCTGTAGCTCAAGTGCTAGAGTGCTAACCTGGAGCAAAGAAAGAAGCTCAGGGACAGTGCCCAGGCCCTGAGTTCAAGCCCCAGGACTGGCAAAAAAAGAAAAAAAAGAAAAGAAAAGAAACCTCTAAAGTACTTTAAACAGAAATTGCTTTGTGATGTCATCTTTTCTGTTGCATATCTAAATAGAAATATTTTTAATTGTTGAAACTGACTAAAAACTTATTTCTATATTATGATATTTCTTTCAAGATATATTTATGTGGTATTTGAGTATAGCTAAACCTGGTTATTTGGGAATTAAAATAATTTGGAGCTATAACTGTACATGAATTTAAGCTTTTCTTAATCTCCGTTTGTATCATAGCCTGTATAAATGTTTGGTAATTGAGTTAAGATTCATCAGTACCTTTTCTAATTGGTCCATGCTGTCCCTTCCATACTGTTTCGCTTTCTTGGTACTAGGATATAAACTCAGGGCCTTACACTTGCTAGGCAGGCCTCTACCACTTGAGCCCTATTGTGTGTTGGTTATTTTAGAGGTCTTGCTTTATGTCCAGGCCAGCTTGCACTGTGATCTTCCTATTTGTTCTTCCCCGTTTTCTTCTTCCTAAGTGGCTAGGATTACAGGCTTGAGCCACTGTGCTGGCTCTCCATACTGTTTTGATGAGCAACTACTTTGAATGTCATTCCCAGTTTTCATAACCAGTTAGGTTCTACATTTTGATTGCTTAGGGCTTGGACTATTAGTCCAAAAATAAGAAAAGTAAAATATATGTACAGATTTTTTGTTTCATTTTGTTTTTAGATATTTCAGTGAGAAGTACATTTTTCCCTTGGCTGTATATTGGTTTGTTTGCAATAAGCATTGTTATATGTAGCTTATCCTAGGGAAAACAATTTATATTAAATATACTTTTTATTACAACTGACAGCAAACTAAATAGTACTTTTAAAAAGTATTATATTACCTAACCCTTTAGGTTTTGTTTTTCAATTTTCTTTCTTCTCAAATTTTTGGCTTTTATTGTTAAGTATGTGAATTATGAATTCAGAACTATTATATTTACAGCTGTCTTCCACTTTTTTTAACTAGTATCTTTATTGATGAGTCTTCTAATAGATCTATATGTTATATTTTCTTTTTTTTCTCTCTCTGTTACTGGCTTTGTGCTAGCTTAAGACTGACACTCACCTACTTGAGCCATGCCTCTAGCCTGGCTTTTTGGTGGTTGTTTGGGAGATGGGGTTTCTGAACTTTTCTGCTCGGGCTAGACTTGAGCCTCAGTCTTCTTGATCTCTACTTCCTGATTAGCTAGGATTAGAAAGTGTGAGTCAATGGCACACAGCTAAGCCAGGTACTCCTAACTGAAGCATGTTAGCCTAAACCAGTATTAATATAAAGAGTAGAAATACTTTTTTTCTGTTGGTAGTGGAGCTTGAATTCAGGATCTTTGAACTTTTTTGCTCAAGGTTAGCACTATACTTTGAACCATAGTGCCACTTCCAATTTTCTAGTGGTTTATTGGAGATAAGAGTCTCATAGACTTTTCTGACCCAGCTGGTTTGAAACCGTAATCCTCAGATCTCATCCTCTTGGTATCTAGGATTCCAGAGCCACTGGTGCCTGGCTAGAAATGATTTTTTTTTTTTTTTGGTTGGTTGTGGGGTCTGAAGTCTGGGCCTGGGCGCTGTCCCTCAGCTCTTCAGCTCAAGGCTAGCGCTATACCACTTGAGCCACAGCGCCACTTCGGCTTTTTTCTTTTTCTTATGTGGTGCTGAGTAATCGAACCCAGGGCCTCAGGCATGCAAGGCAAGCGCTCTACCACTGAGCCACCTTCCCAGCCCCAACTTCAACAATTATTATTTAGTTGCTCCCGGATTACAAAATACAAAATTTGTGAAACTTTTTTTGTGTTTCAGAAATCTTTTTCTAAAAAGGACAAAGGAACTCAAATCAGTTGTTCATAGTGCGCCTGGTTGGAAATTATTTGGAAAAGTCCCTCCCAGAGAGAATCTCCAAAAAACTTCCAAAATCATTCAGCAGGTAAGTATTGATATAGCTTTGAAGTTTCTTATAGCTTTTAAAGGATTATATGCCTCTTGCATGGCTAGGGTCACAGGTATGAATTATTATGCCCACATTATTGGTTAGATGGGGCTTTGATAACTTTTTGCTTAGGCTGGCCTCAAACTGTGATCCTGCTAATATCTGCCACCCAAGTAGCTGAGACTAGAGGTATGAGCCACTGTGTCTGACCTAGGCATCATAACTGACTACACTCTCTCTGCTTTAAGCATGGTAGTTTCTCTGGCTGTGATTCAGTTGTATTAAAGAGTTCCTTCATCTTGGGCAAACATGGTCTTAAAATAGAGATAAGGAGTTTGTTCTGTTTCTGAAAGATTGTTCTGGCTCTCTATAAATGAATGACAGTGGCTTATGTTTGTAATCCTAGCTACTCAGTAGGTTGAGATCTGAAGATTGTGGTTCAAAGTCAGCCTAGATAAGGAAGTCTATGAGACTCATCTCTAATTCATCACCAGAAAGCCAGAAATAAAGCTATGGCTTTACTTTAAGTGGTAGCCTTCACAAAAAGTTCAAGCACCCTATCCAAGCCCTAAATTCAAGCCCCAGAATCAGCACACACACAAAACTTAATCTTATTAATCTTATTTGAGAGATTATTTTTTAAAAACAACCTAAATTGCCTTAAGGATTTTCTATAAAATCCCCACTCTATGGTTCCAGCCAGTGGAAGGTAGGCTAGCACTTAAGCCACAGCGTTACTTTTGGCTTTTTTGTTTTTGTTTTGTTTGGTTGTGGGGCTGTCTCTGAGCTCTTTTGCTCTCTACCACTTTGAGCCATAGCTCCACTTTTCATTTTTTGAGTCGTTAGAGATAAAAGTTATATGGGGACTTTTCTGCCTAGACTGGCTAGGAATAATGATCTTCAGGATCTTAGCCTCCTGAGTAGCTAGATTACAGGCATGAGCTACCTAAGTCCCTGTAAGATTTTTTTTTTATATAAAGAAGGAAGATGTGGTTCTGGGAATTATACATCAGCAAACTTGTTATTGATATTTGATGAAATTCTAGAAATAAATTTCATATAGTGAACGTTTAGGACAAGTATGGCAATTCATACCTGTTATCTCTGCTACTCAGGAGGTAGGCTGTAGAAGGATATTAATTCAAAGCCAGTCTAGGCAAAAAGTTGTCAGTAGTATATTACAATAAAAAGTTGGGCATGGTTGCCCATATTTTTTATCCCAACCATATGGGATGCTTAAGTAAGAGGATCTTGGTCCAGGAAAGCCCTGGCAAAAATATTCCAGACCATATCTGAAAAATAATGAAAAAAAGAAAAAAAGGGGGCTGGAGGACATAGCATTAGTGGTAAAGCACATGTCTAGCAAGTGTGAAGCTCTGGGTTCAAATTCCAGTACTGAGAAAAAAAGTGAATATTTATGAAAGAGTGCTCAAATTGGAACATTAAATGTGTCCAGTTACTTTCATCCTTTTTAATAGAATTTTGCTCAATGAAATTAGAAAAATATAAAAATATTTTCTTAGTGTAGTGAAACATATGACAGAATTTTGGGTCATACTTTTGTATAAGATGTGTTGGCAGAGTTTCTAAAGTTAGTGTAGCTAACTATAGCAGATTGAAATATAAAACAACCATTTGATTAGAGGTTCAGTGTCAGCCTTGTGAGAGATCTTCTGAGCATTATAGTGGAATTATCCATCTCAGCATTTCCATCTCTGATCTGGATAAGGATTTACTCATAGATTATTTTTTCTTTCTTTATTGAAATTTCACAGTATTATGGGATAGTGATATATTTAAAGTCACAAACACATTTTAACCTTCACAAGTAGCATTGTCATCATGGTTTGTAAAGCTTATGGACTCTACAAACTTTGACACGACAGCCATTTTTCCCAAATCGGGTGATACATACAGTTATTTCCTTTTGCTTAGTGTAAGCTGTTCCCTCTTTTTCTCTCATTCCCTCCCTCCCATTGCTGCTCATGAGTTGCTTAGTTCATTTTCATTAATGTCCAGTGCAGTTGATGGGCCCCTCTGCTGTGTTTTTTCCCCTGTTTCCCTGTGATTCTGTACCATTCTCCTAGCTTCCCTCAGATGTGCACATGTATATACTATACGTGAGGTCAAGAATATGGAGTCATCTAAAAACAATACGACAAATTAAGAAGAGGTCATTTGTTTCTTGAGTCCTATTGACTTTGTCATATCTCCTTGCATTTTGAATTTAACATCTGCATATCAGGGAGACCATGTGCCATTTGTCTCTCTGATCTTGGCTTATCTCGTTCAACATGATTAGTTCTAGTTTCATCCATTTCATGCCATTATTTTGTCCTTTCTAATGGCTACATAGTATTCCATTGTATATAGGTACTACAATTTTTGGATCCATTCATCTGTAGTGGGGCCTCTGGGTTGTTTCCATACCTTAGCTATTGTGAAAAGTGCAGCAGTGGGGCTGGGAAGGTGGCTCAGTGGTAGAGTGCTTGCCTTGCATGCATGAGGCCCTGGGTTCGATTCCTTAGCACCACATAAGCAGAAAAGGCCAGAAGTGGCGCTGTGGCTCATGTGGTAGAGTGCTAGCCTTGAGCTGAAGAGCTGAGGGACAGCGCCCAGGCCCAGAGCTCAGGCCCCATGACTGGCAAAAAAAAAAAAAAAAAGTGCAGCAATGAACATGGAGGTGCATGTGTCCTTGTATCCTGGTTCCTGTTGGTCAGGGTAGATGCCTAGGAGAGAGTGGTATGGCTTTGTGGGAAGGTGTATATTTAGTTTTCCGAGGAACCTCTTAGACTGCTTTCCAGAGTGGTTGTATTAGTTTGCATTCCCACCAGCAATGCAATAGGGTTCTTCTTTATCCACATCCCCACCAGCATTTGTCATCTGAATTTAGGATATAGGCCATCTGACTGGGGTAAGGTGGTATCTCAGTCTTGTTTTTATTTGCATTTCCTTTACAGCCAGGGATGATGAACATTTCCTCATGGGTTTCTTTGCCATTTTTATCTCTTCTTCTGAGAAGTCTCTCTTTAGTTCCGTTGCCCATTTAATGATTGGTTTGTTAGATTTGGGAGGGATTAGTTTTTTGAGTTCCCTGTGTATAGTGGATAGTAGGCCTTTGTCTGATATTTTGCTGGTAAATATCTTTTCCCAGTTGGTTGGCTGTCTTTCTAGTTTGGTAGGAATGTCTTTTGTTGTGAAGAAACTTTTTATTTTAAGGTAGTCCCATTTGTCAAGTCTCTCTCCAATTTGTGTGACCTGGGACACTGTTCGGGAAGCTCCTGCCTATATCTGTAAGTTCTAGTGTTTCTTTTACTCTGTACTACAGTATTTTCAGAGTTTCAGGTTTGATGTTGAGGCCTTTAATCCATTTTGGGTTGATGTTAGTGCAGGGTGACAGGCTGAGGTCCACTTTTAGTTTTCTACGTGTGGCTGCCCAGTTTTCCCAGTACCAATAGTTGAAGACTACTCATAGGTTATTTGAGTATGGATTTGGATAGCTGATACCATTAAAATATGTGTCCTTTAAAACTTTAGTAGTTAATCTATGACATTAATATTTGTTCTTTCAACCCACTGTCTATCTTTTTGTGTAATATAATTTCATTATTTAGGTTACTGAAAGAAATAAAAAGAAACTTGTTAGTCTACCTGAAATTTTTATAAAATTGGTGTATAATTTATGCATATATATCCCTTATACCATGATATTCTTAATGACATAGATATTTAATAATACAAGCTGATAATCTGAGAGAAAAATCTCTACCTAGATTATATATATGCATATATTTACCATAGGAATATGAAGCACGAACAGGAAGGACATGTAAACCACCACCTCAGTCTTCACGACGTAAAAATTTTGAATTTGAGCCACTTTCTACCACAGCCCTGATTCTTGAGGATCGACCATCGTAAGTATTAGTGATTACCAAAGCTCCATCTTAACAAACAAGCAGGATGTGGTGGCATATGCCTATAATACAAGTTACATAGACAGAAGTACAGTCCAGGGAATTAGGTATAGTGGCTCATGCCTGTAATCCTAACTACTCAGGTGACAAAGATCAGGAGAATCACAGTTTGAGGCCAGCCTGGGCAAAAAGTTATCAAGATCACATCTCAGCAAACAAGCTGTGCATGGTGGTTCGTTCCTGTATTACAGCTATGCTAGAGATCATAGGTAGAAGAGTCATGTCCTGAGGTTGGCCCTGGGAAAAACCCAAGACCAAAAAAAAAAAAAAAAAAAAAGCTAAAAAGTGAGGACATTGTTTAAGGGGTAGTAGAATGCTTACCTAGCAAGAAAAGACCCTGAGTTGGGTATCTCATGCCTATAACCCTAGCTACTCAGGAGGTTGAGATCTGAGGATCATGTTCAAAGCTAGCCTTGGCAGCAAAGTCCATGGGACTCATCTCCAATTAGCTATCAAAAACCTGGAAGTTGAACTGTGATTCAAGTGATAGAGCACTAACCTTGAGCAAAAAGACAGGAACAGTGCCTAGGCCCTGAGTTCAATACCCAGGACCAACACATAGAACAAAAAGGAAAAGTAGTAAGTATATTTAGAGTAAAACCAAAAATACTGACTTTGATCTGAAATGTTTAAATATGTAATAGTTGATGGATGCATGAAGTATAAATCTTTTATATACTTTTATACAATAAATACTAGGATGTTCAATTCTGATTCTTTTAGACTTTCTGAATATATGAAATGTGGTCAGATTAGAAATTCTTTGAATCAGACTCTGAATGTTAAAAGTTAATGTTTTAAAAATTGACTTAATTGTATTCTATTTTGTAGAAATCTTCCTGCTAAATCTGTGGAAGAAGCTTTACGCCACCGACAAGAATATGATGAAATGGTGGCTGAGGCTAAAAAAAGAGGTATAAGATTTAGCTTCAAATTGTTAATTGCCTGATTTTAAGAACTTAATTTTAATAGGAAGTTTGATAGTGAATTATCCGAAAACTGAATTTGACAGTTTTTACGGACTATTGTTAGTTTAGGATAACTGTGCATTTTTAGAAAGTACTGCTCAGTGTATACATTTTTAGTACTATGTCATATTGACAATTGTTTTTCCCTTCAATTCAGTGTAAGTGAGTGGTATAACAGTGTACAGTTCTGCTTTTTGTTACTATACTGGAAATGAAGTTATTTCTTTAATGTTGGAATACACATAGATTCATAAAGCTAATTTTATTATTCTAAAACATTAGTTGAATTTGTTTTTTTTCTGCAGACTTTGAAATATTTGTAACATACACAATAGTTGTTTATTGATTAAGATTGACTTTACTATTTGGTTATATTTATTTATTGATAAATCTGTGATCATAAAAATATAGTACAATAGAAAGTATGTTAAATTGGGAAATAAGAAGACTATAACTTTAATCCTATTTCTTACTACCTGCCTGTGATAATTTGACTAGGTCTAGTGTTTGTGTTCTTTTATGAAGTATGGGAAAGAAGTTAACTAGGTTTTTAAAGGCCCCTTCAACACTTATTTATTTATTTATTTAGTCAGTTGTGGGGCCTGAACTCTGGGCCTGGGCTCTGTCCCTCAGCTCTTCAGCTCAAGGTTAGCGCGCTACCACTTGAGCCACAGCGCCATTTCTGACTTTTTCTGCTTATGTGGTGCTGAGGAATTGAACTTAGGGCCTCATGCATGCAAAGCAAACACTCTACCACTGAGCCACTTTCCCAGTCCTCTTATTCTTTTTTTAAAAACAACAATGACAACTTTTCCTAAGTCATCTTATACAGAACTTGAATACACAGAAGAAAAGTGGAATTGCTTACTTACTTAGCTCCCTGCTTTCCCTTTAAGACAGTTTCTGAGACATATATGAAATAAAATTTGAAAATAGTTGGGGTAGTTGATCTAGTGCTACAAAATCCCCCAGTGGCTCTAAAATTATACAACTCACTAGGCGCTGATTGCATCTGTAATCCTAACTACACAAAAGGCTGATGGTGGAGGTTTGAAGCCATCCCCAGCAGGAAAGTTCATGAGACTCTTTACGTAAACTCCAATTAATCACCAAACAAATAATGCCAGAAGGGCTGGGAAGGTGGCTCAGTGGTAGAGCGCTTGCCTTGCATGCCTGAGGCCGTGGGTTCGATTCCTCAGCACCACATAAGCAAAAAGAAAAAAAGCCGGAAGTGGTGTTGTGGCTCAGGTGGTAGAGCACTAGCCTCGAGCTGAAGAGCTGAGGGATAGTGCCCAGGCCCAGAGTTCAGGCCCCATGACCGGACCCAAAAAAACAACAACAACAACAAAAAAAAACAATGCCAGAAGCAGAGCTGTCTCTCAAGTGGTAAAGTGCCAGCTTTGAGTAAAATAGCTTAGGACCAGCACTCAGGTCCTGAATTCAAGCCCTAATGCTTGCACAATAAAGTAACTAATGTAAAATATGTGACTTGATTTATAATTTACTTCTCTCTATACTTGAGACACATCTTATTCTCTAATTGTGACATCTGCTTTCAGAGGATTTTTTTATATCCATGTTTTTGTTGGGAAGAATTTTTTTATTTCAATGGAATTAGTAAAGTGAAACACTATACTTTAAAATAATTAAAATACTAAATATCATTGGCCAAAAAAATGGTTGGCAGTACTGAGATTAAACCTGGGGCTTTCATGCTTGCAGCGAAGGTGCTCTACTGCTGCGCCCTCACCTCCAGCCTGACCTGTTGCATGGGTTATGTTAAGACAGTTATAAACCTCTTGAAACCTCTATGAAAGTTTTAAACATCTATGAAAAATGGACTGGTAATTTGTTTATAGTTGTTTGCTTTAATCTAGTTAATCCATAAGAGATTTTATTTCATAGATTTAATGAAAACAGAACTATTTGGTATGGTAACTTATTAAAATAATTTTCCTGGCCTTTTTTCCATTTACTTTGTGGAGTATAAAATGTTACTTAAAAATTATATTACTCAATTGTAATTTTCTTCCCCTTTTCTCTCCTGTCCCATTCTTCATCTCTGTTATCAGAAGATTCTTTTTTGAGGGGAGAGGGAGCCAGTCCTGGGCCTTGGACTCAAAGCCTGGGTGGTATCCCTGACCTTTTTATCTCATGGCTAGCAATCTACCACTTCAGCCACAGTTCCACTTCCAGCTTTTTGGTGGTTAATTGGAGTTAAGAGTCTCATGAACTTTCCTGCCTAGGCTAGTTTTGAACTGCAGTCCTCAGATCTCAGCCTCCTGAGTAGCTAGGATTACAGGCGTGATTCACTGGTGACTGACAGAATATTCTTTTTGAAAATGTCTCTTTTGAAGAGTTAAGTGAAGGAGGAAGAAGGAGGTTTTGCTGTAAGTCATTCGTATTGAAATAATTCTTCCTTGTTTAAAACAGAAATCAAAGAAGCACATAAAAGAAAAAGAATAATGAAAGAGCGATTTAAACAGGAAGAAAGCATTGCAAGTGCAATGGTAATTTGGATCAATGAAATACTGCCCAATTGGGAAGTGATGTAAGTAAGAAGACTTTTCCCAAAGTTTAGTTTGTCTCCAGAGTTCTCATCTTTCCAATTTAGTATTTTGTTACTTTCTAGCATTTATCTTATCCTCTGAATGAACTGTATTATTAACCTGAAAATCCCCATGTTTATCTCTGTGCCTTTTCCATCCATCAAGTGCAGTTACGTATTTCTCTTACAGACCATATCTGTGCCTGTTGAAATCTTACCTATATTTGAGACCCGTATGAAATGCAAGTTGATTCATGAAAATTTTAGTCTCCTCAATTATATATTTTCCTAATCCTAACATGCCATGCATTATGAGATATACCATTAATATAATAGCAGGTTTCCAGAAAGAGCTCACTATATGTACATATACATTATAAAATGAATTATTGAGAGATTAAATATTAAAATATTTTTAAATGCCTCTTAAAATGTCTGATCTTGCTTTTTTTTTAAATGTCTTATTGTCTTATGTTAAGACTAATGTACTTCTTGCCTTAATTTGCATTTTTTGGGGATAAGTTTTGTATATGCTTTATTTTTCCTTTGGGCTAATTGGGGATAAAGTCTGCAATGTCTAGTATAGGATATACTTAGACAATTTTTTGAATTTTGGAAATACAGCCAACACAGTGATACCCCTTTATTTACAATCTTGTTTTCTGAAGTTTTTAAATTACCTGTGGTAAACTGAGGTTGGAAAATACTAAGTGGAAATAAACAACACGTAAGTTTTAAATTGTGCATTATTCTCAGAAGCATATTGCTTTACTCCTATCTCCTGGTAGAGAATCACCCCTTTTTCTGTAGCCTATCCATGCTGCAAATACTACCTGCCTGTTAGTCATCAGGTGTTGCAGTGCCTGTATTCAAGTAACCATTTTTTAAAAAAACTTAATAATAGCCCCAAGCAAAAGAGTAATGGTGCTAGCAGTTCAGCTAGATCTATTGAAGAGAAGCTGTAAAGTGCTTCATTTAAGTGAAAAGGTGAACATACCAAATGATATTTTGAGAGACAGACCACATCCACCTAACTTTTATTACAGTATGTTTTTGTAATTGTTCCATTTTGTTATTATCATTAATTGCTAGCGTGCCTAATTAATATGTTCCATTTTATCATAGGTCTGTATGTGAAGGAAGAAATGTAGTATACGTTGAATGTAGCCATCTCCTAGGGGTTTTAACATGCATTTCCCACAGATGAGACTACTGTGTTCTACTAAGCTCCTTGCATAGGCAATTATAATAGAACTTTTATAAATATGCATTTGTACTCACATTTATCTTTTAGAGAAGCTCAAGGCTATAGAAGTTAAGTGATTTGCCCAAGGTTATACAATCAGTGAATGGCTACACTGGTTTGAATTTGTGTCTGTCAGACTCTAAAGCCTACACTCTTTCAGCAGATTACTGCTCCTCAAAACTAGGGCCTTACCCATACCAAGTTCTTTGTGATTATTTTTGATACTGAACTGGCAACACATTTTTTTTTGTCTTTATTGTCCTTGTTTTTGACAACTGCATATTTCTGATTGTTTCAGATAGTTCCCATTAAATTATTATTGTTCTTCTTTGAGATACTTTATAGGCTTTTGTGGTCTATAATCATGAACTTATATGAAAGAATTCATTACATACTTAACTCTCTGTATTTGTAAAATTCATCTGATCACTTGGCCATAGGTGAACCATCATGAAACTGCTATTTGGAGTATAAAAAGTAACTTTCTCCTTTTTTTCTCCTCCTTTAATTCTAGGCGTAGTACAAGAAGAGTTCGAGAATTGTGGTGGCAGGGCTTGCCCCCTAGTGTTCGTGGGAAAGTATGGAGTCTAGCTGTAGGAAATGAACTAAATATCACTCCTGGTTTGTATTCTATGTTCAGTTATTCCCACACTATAGATTGCCATCTTCAGAATTTTATAAGGCAGATTAGTATAGTGGCCATTTAAAAAAGATACTACTATAAGTAAAGTCATTTTAAAATCATGCCTTGTGCCTGCCCAAATGCCTATCTTATATTATTTGTTGTATTATGTTCATATTACATAAATAATATTTGTGGATTTTCCTTTAGTTTAAGAGCCATTTTTTTAAAAAAGACACTACTATAAGTAAATTCATTTTAAAATCATGCCTTGTGCCTGCCCAAATGCCTATTTTATATGATTTGTTGTATTATATTCATATTACATAAATAATATTTGTGGATTTTCCTTTAATTTAGAACTATTGAGAATTTTTTTGTGTGTGTATGTGGTACTTGGGTTTATAGGGGCTCATGCTTATTAGGTAGACACTCTACCACTTGGGCCTCATTCTTAATTCTTTTTTTTGTGATCATTTTATTTTTCAGATAGGGTCTTAAACTTTATATCTAGGCCAGTATTGGACCTTGATTCTCCTAACTCTGCTCCCACATACCTGAAATTAACTTCCTGCATAGCTAGGGTTATATGCATGAAACCAACACTTGGTTTGTTCTTTGAGATAAGGTCTTGCTAATATTTTGCCCAAGTTAGCCTTAAACCATAATCCTCTAATCTGTGCCTTCCAAATAGCTAGATAACAGCTATTAGCAATACACAGCAATAATTGTGGTGTGGATACTAACATTAACATTGTTACCCAGATCAATTCAACACCTATTTTGTTAATTATTTATTATTATGTCATTATCCTAATTCCACTGAAATTGCTGCTCCTGAACTCAGAGTCTGAGGTTTTTTTATTTTTGTTTATTCTCAAGGCTAGTGCTGTACCAATTGAGTCACAGCTCCACTTCCAGTTTTTGGGTGGTTAACTGGAGATAAGAGGCTCTCAGGCTTTCCTGCTTGGGTTGGTTTTGAACCTTAGTCCTCAAATTTCAGCCTCCTAAGTAGCTAGGATTACAGATGTGAGCCACTGGTGGCCAGTCAGCAATAGTATTTTTGACATCCAAATTGACATCTAGATAATTCAATGAGTTGTCTTCTTTTTTTTGCCTTGTACATGCTTCACAGATATTCTACTACTTGAGCTTGCATTATTTTCCAGATTGCATATCTATGGTTATTGTCCAGAGCTTGCTTCATACTGCAGTCCTACCAATTTCTACTGTGTGGCTGGGATTACAGGCATGCATCACTATGGCCTGGCCCAAAATAGATAGTTCTTGGACTTTTAAACCTTGACAAATAGTGCTAAAATGTAGGGTAGTTATATGCTGGGCCTATTGACTACAAATGTAATTCTAGGCACTTAAGTGATAGAGATTTGTGATAGAGGTTTTAAGCAAGCTTGGGCAAAAAGTTAGCTAGACTCCATCTCAACCAATAAGATAAATATGCAGGTGTACACCCATCATTCTAGTTGTTTGGTAGGTATAAATAGGTGAATCATGGTCCAAGTCAGCCTAGACAAAAATATGAGTCCCTATTAGAATAGAACTAACATAAAATAGGTTGAGGATGTGGTGTAAGTGGTAGAATGCCTGGTAGTAAGTGCAAGGGTCCTGAATTCAAACCTATGAACACACACACATACAAAGTTTAAGTGGAATTAGGATAATGACATAATAAAAAATATAATTAACAAAATAGGTGCTGAATTGATCTGGGTAACTATTAATGTTAGATATAACCATACCACAAAATGAAGGAGGGCCTCAGATAATGGAAATAATACATTGTTAAAGTTTTTCTTTTTGTATTTATTAAAAATGCAAGCAATAATATACAAATTTTAAATGTCTTCCATTCAGACTGTTTTTGATCTTACTGTAAGCATTGTTAACAGTTTGGTATGTAATCTTCTGGATCATTCATATGCACAAATAAGAATGTTTGCATCAAGTAGAATTTTGGAAATATATTTAATTACCAAGGATATTATTATTCAGTATCTTTTATGGTCCTGAGTTACTTTTATAATTAAAAAACAATATTTAAAAATAAAAATGTGTGCCCTCTACATATGATAATTTAAAGATTTTATTTTTCTTTATTTTTTCTACTCAAACTTATGTCTATGGCTTTTTCCCCCCTACTAATCTCTCTGGATTATCCCCTGTCATGTATATAAGTATGCTTCATATTTACTATAGGTATATTGTATTCCACAATTTGGCTGTACTATATATAGTTTAATTATTTTCACTGTGCTAGCCAAATTAAAGATACATATTGAAACTATATCTGACTATTGCTTATTACCTCTGAAATCAGAAGTGTAAAGAATTATCTATATGTGGTATCACAGAAAATAATTTAGAAATATTTAACAAAAGTCAAAAAACCACTGACCTGTTTATTTTAATTGTAAGAATTTACTCAAAGGAAAGAAGCAGGATTAGTTTCAAAATTTATCTATAAGAATATTTATTGCAGCACCTAACAAATATGAAATTGGATAGAATTATGACAACATGAAAATATTTATTTTTATTCTTATTTACATACTCATTCATTTATTTATTTTATGCTGGTCTTGGGGCTTGAACTTCCCAGATCTCTCCCTTCTCCCAGTAGCTAGGATTACATGTGTGAGCCACTGGCACCAAGCTTTATCTTTATTCTTAAAAGTAGCAGAAACACTGGATATTATGACTGTATATGTTATTGAAACTGATTTTAACAATTATCCTGTAAACAATAAAAATAAACATTTTAAAAGAACTTTTACAAAGAATTTAGAGCTAAATGGAAGAATTACAGGTTTTAATTTTTCTTAGAATAAGTTAGATTCTATTATTATTATTATTTTGTGGTCCTGGGGTTTGAATGAGGGGCTTTTTACTTGCTAAACAAGCTCTCTACCACTTGAGCCATGGATTAGATTCTTTTTTTTTTTATTTTATTTTTTTATTTTTTTTTTGGGTCTGGTCGTGGGGCTTGAACTCTGGGCCTAGGCGCTGTCCCTCAGCTCTTCAGCTCAAGGCTAGTGCTATACCACTTGAGCCACAGCGCCACTTCCGGCTTTTTTCTTTTTGCTTATGTGGTGCTGAGGAATCGAACCCAGGGCCTCATGCATGCAAGGCAAGCACTCTACCACTGAGCCACCTTCCCAGCCCCCCATGGATTAGATTCTTTATGACTTAATTATTTTCTTCAAATAAAACAATATGCCTGCAACAGATTAAAAGGAAATGTCTTCTTTTTCATTTAAATTTAAAATTTTTCTTTTTTTGTGTGTGCCAGTCCTGAGATTTGAACTCAAGGCCTGAGTATTGCCTGGAGCTTGTTTGTTCAAAGTTAGCACTCTACCACTTGAGCCAGAGCTCCACTTCCAACTTTCTGGAGGTTAATTGGAGATAAGAGTCTCAAAGACTTTCCTGCCCAGGCTGGCTTTGAAAAGCAATCTTCAGATCTCATCCTCCTGAGTAGCTGGTGGTGAGCTACCACCACCCCCAGCAAGGAAATGCCTTTTAAGTTGCAGTCAGAACTTGGCTAGATTTAAAAAAGCATTGCCTGGTGGTTGGTTACTTCAAGTTTTGTTTTTACTTGCAGTTTTTGTTTCTGTTGTTGATACTGATACCTTTGGCTTTAAGAATGTGAGGTAGTTTGATTAAATGTTGATTAAATAGGGAAATTTATAAAACTTGTATCATAACTGAGCCATTTATTTTCAAAGTAATTTTGCATTTTCTCTGTTAGACATTTTCAGGAATGGAATGGGAACTTATTCTCTTCTTTTTCATTAGTAGTGGTAAGGATGCTCAAACTTGATTGAAGTAAATTTATTTTTTTGGTGGCCTTGTTTACTTTGAATGGCTCTAATAATTTAACCCTCTTTGTTTCAATCATGAAATTTATTTAGAGTATAATAGCTAAGAGTAAAGGCTCTAAAGTCAAGTCAGAGGTGGTTCTAATATATATATGCTTTGTGTCCTTGGGCAAGTTACTTAACATTTAGAGCTCTTAGTTGATCTGTAAAATGGACCTAAGACCATTAGGTATCTCAAAAAAAGAATTGTTTTAGTACTTTTTATAACAGTCAGTATAGTATTTATGGTAAAGGTGCTTTTTTGCTGAGAACCTAAATATCCTATCATTGTCACAAGATCACAAAATGAAACATACACTGAAATCAAAGTATTCTCTGTTCAGCTATAAGGTACTGTCTTTAAGCCTTTAAGCTTTCCATCTGTAGATTCAAAATAAAAGAGCAGCCAAATATGGAATTAAACTGAGATGAAAGTCTTATTACAGATATGCAGTATAAATTTTCCTTGGAGAGATATTCTTTGGTGTTTTAAAATGCATTACCATTTTTTATATTGGATCGATCTATTTTGTGGTTTCCAGAACTATAAGAAATGTTGACTTCCAGACCAGTTGTAAAATTTAGAAAGAATAATGACACTTACCTAACTTAAAAATGAGTTTGAAAAATTTTTTAAATGTGAACTTATAATTTGATATTTTCAACCTCATATAGTTGTACACGTACATTTTAAAATTATATTCATGCCAGGCGCCGGTGGCTCACGCCTGTAATCCTAGCTACCCAGGAAGCTGAGATCTGAGGATTGTGGTTCAAAGCCAGCCTGGGCAGGAAAGTCTGTGAGACTCTTATCTCCAATTAGCCACCAGAAAGCCAGAAGTGGCGCTGTGGCTCAAGTGGTAGAGTGCTTGCCTTGAGTTGAAGAGCTGAGGGACAGTGCCTGGGCTCAGAGTTTAAGCCCCACAACCAACCAAAAAATAAATTAATTAAAATTATATTCACATATTCTATCAAATCATTCATGGGTTGCATAGAAACTGTAAATTTTTTTTCCTTTTTAAAATTTTATTTGGTAGTAATGATATAGTGAATAGAAAAGAAGAAATTCGAATAGTAAATCACTTGAAATGTATCTAGTCAGTTATTTTCTAGTGATCTGATTCTTGGCAAGACAAGAATACTTGTGGTATACTCATACATTAGAATGCTGTAACAGTTGTTTAAGACCAAAACCAGATTTATATCTTTTAGCTGGGTACAATGACACATGCTTGTGATCGCAGCTATTCAGGATACAGAGATCAGTAGAAATACAGTTTGAAGCCAGCTAGGGCAAAAAGTTAGCAAGACCCTATCTCAACAAAGAAACTTCATGATGGCATATGCTTGTGATCCTAGCTAGGTGGGAAGCATAGTAGAAAGATTGAGGTCTGAAGATAGACTTAGCAAAAAGTCAGAGGCCCTAACTTAAAATTAACTAAAAGAAAAAGGACTGAGGTATAAGTACAAAGCCCTGAGTTGAAATCACAGTATTACTAAAATGTGTTTATGTGTGTACACATATACATACACTTATAGTTAAATGTATATGTAAGTATATATAAATATACATATATATAAGTATACCTATACATATACACATACACATCCAAATAAAAGACCTATCTACCAACGTGGAACAGCCTTTATGATCACAAAATAGGATACAGATCAGTACATTTAATATGTGGTCACTTTGTTTTTATTTAAATTTTTAATGTATACAATAGTGCATGTATACTCCATCTCTGAAAGAGTTCATGAGACCTCTAGTAACCTTAGTTGCATCTGAGAGAAATTTACTTTTTACTTTTTACCATTTTATACTGTTTTTATATTTTAGATGCTACTTTCATATTTTACTGTAAATTTTAAAAAGAATCCATTTAAGTAAAAACTCTTGTTAGTATTGGACAATATATGAATGTTACTATTCACTAAAAATATTTTTTGACATGCTGTCACTTGAATTCACTATTTTTGTATATCTTCCTGTATCTGTAAGGGTAAGACAATAAAAATGTGAGAAATTTCTGTTCTTAAAGTTTTTGTTTTTTTGTTTTTTGCCAGTCCTGGGGCTTGAGCTCAGGGCCCAGGCACTGTCCCTGAGTTGCTTTTTTTGCTCAAGGATAGTACTCTACCACTTGAGCCACAAAGCCACTTCCTGCTTTTTCAGTTTATGTGGTACTGAGGAATTGAACCTAGGATTCATGCATGGTAGTCAAACAGCCAACTCTAAGCCACATTCCCAGCCCATGTTCCTGAAGTTTTTTTTTTTTTTTTTTTTTGTCGGTCGTGGGGCTTGAACTCTGGGCCTGGGCGCTGTCCCTCAGCTCTTCAGCTCAAGGCGAGCGCTCTACCACTTGAGCTACAGCGCCACTTCCGGTTTTCTGGTGGTTTATTGGAGATAGGAGTCTCACGGTCTCTCCTGCCCGGGCTGGCTTTGAACCGCGATCCTCAGATCTCAGCCTCCTGAGTAGCTAGGATTACAGGCGTGAGCCACCAGCGCCCGGCCTCCTGAAGTTTTATAAGACCAAACATGAAACAGCAGTATTCTCTGACAGTGATTGGTAGGATGCCTGAGTAAAAAGAAAAGGATAGAAATTTTTTATGGATAGAGATTTTAATCAGAAAGACTTGTGTTAGGATAGGGATTTTTGGCTAAAGAACCAAATCTGTATGAAGTACAGATAGTTTAGGAAGCAGTGGAAAAATAAGGAAACAAAGGAAGAACTAGCATTTACTGAGAGTCCATAAGACACTAGAAGCTTTATATAAAATATCTTGTTTATAACAATACCTTGTATACTCATACAGTAGTGTATGAGTAGGTTTTATTTCCTCTAGTTTACAGATGAAGGAAGCCAAGTTCTAGAATTAAGTAACGAAGTTCCTTAGGTAGCATGTGACAGAGTTGGAATGCAAATCTATTTCTGCCTCCAAGAGTTGATAGCACTTCCTTTACAGAAGCATGTCTCCTGTACTCATATACATTCAATATTGTAGCTACCTGTATGACCATGTGTGTGAGAGGGATCATTACTAGGGTTTGAATTTAGGTCCTCGTGTTCAACTCAAGTACTTGTGCTCAGTCAATCATATGGTCTTGTGCTTTAACCTGAGGCCAATTTTGGACCTCAATCCTCCTTCTTTGTCTTCTGCATAGTTTGCATTACAGGAAGTACCACCATGTTCAACTTGTGTTTTTTGTCTTTTTTTTTTTTAAAGAATCCCACTAAATTTTGTGCTTAAGCTGACCTCAAACTGAATTTCTCCCATCTCTGTCACTATCTGTAGTTGATATTACAATATGTATCAACACACTGCCTAGGCTTCTTAAGTATTTTCATTTTAAGTTGTTTCTGATTGGATTATGAATAATTCTGGTAAAATCAAATACTGCAGTTTGCTACTTTTTTGATATGTGACAAACCAGAAAGAATTGACCTATAGTAAAGATTTAAGAGAAAAATGTGAATATATTTATTATTTATAAAATTTTGTTGTTGTTTTTCCTTAGAACTTTATGAGATCTTCCTTTCAAGAGCAAAAGAACGATGGAAAAGCTTCAGTGAAACAAGTTCAGATAATGATATAGAAGGTGTGCTCCTTTTTGTTGTTGTGTTTTTACACGTTTTAGGATGAAAATCAAGTTACTGAAGATAACACGTGAATTTATAACATGAATCAGAAAATGTGAAAAATCACTTTATAAATATTATATCATTTATTCTTAACTTTTTCAGTAGGTGATATTATTCTGAATTATAGAAGAGGAAATCGAGACTTAGAATAGTTAAGTAGTTTATAAATTGAGAAGCTAAGGTATAAATTATATTTGTTGTACTCCAGGTTTAAATTATGAGGTTAATCTGAGAAAGTGCATTTAGGCCAAACACTTTCTTAAATATAGGTGTATTTCACATTTTACTTATGACCTCTTTATCTTTCCCCATCCATTGACTAATCCCTAATCTATTATTTATAATTCTTACTATTCCTTATTTCTTGCTTATGCAATTCACTCATAGCCCCATCTCTCCCTCCATACTTGCCAGTTGATTTTCTAGTCATTTGGAAGTAACTAAGAACATTATTTTTTCCTCTCATAGTTTATTAATTTGGGTAGATTTATTCAACTATTTGTTGCCCTTGGATAATGGGGAACAATTTTTAAAGTATTTTTGCTTCATAAAAGTAAAACTTCTAATAAATAAAAGAAAGGCAAAGACCTAAGAAGTTCTGTGCTGGTTTCAAAGAAGCAAAATTTTAGGAATTGTAATGAGAAGTATTAATACATGAAATAGTTTATAAATAAATAATTTGACTTCAGGAGAAATTGCTTGAATGAAGAATTATTCCAGTCAGAAGCAATATTCTTTTGTTGTTGTTGGTGGTGGTGGGGCTTGAACTCAGGGCCTGAGCACTTTTCCTGAGCTTTTTCACTCAAGACTAACACTCTACCACTTTGAGCCACAGTGTCACTTTCGGTTTTCTGGTGGTTAATTGGAGATGAGTCTTAGGGCCTTTCTTGCCTGGGCTAGCTTTGAACCATGATCCTCAGATGTCAGCTTCCTAAATAGCTGGGATTACAGGTGTGAGAAGCTGTTGTCTGGCTAGAAACAGCATTCTAAATTACTGTTTTCTCCTTTCTAGAGTATTTTATTTTATCTTTTGTCAGTTGTGGACTTGAACTCAGAGCCCGGGCACTGTCACTGAGCTTTTGTGCTCAAGACTAGTTTTGAGCCACAGCTCTACTTAAGAGTTTTCTGGTGGTTAATTGGAGATAAGAGTCACACAGCCTTTCCTGTCTGGGATGGCTTTGAACTGTGATCCTCAGATCTCAGTCTCCTGAGTAGCTAAGATTACCAGTGTGAGCCACCAGTTCCCAGATTCTAGAGTATTTTAAATTTGCAGTTATCATTTAACTTTTTGGCCATTTGCTTTGCAAATATTGCTTTAACTACATCTTTCTTGTTGTTCTTCTCATACTCTAATTATATGCATAATAGACCATTGAACGATGTCCAACAAATCTCTTGTACTGTTTTTTTCTTTGCTTTAATTTGAATGATTTTTTACTAATCTAAGATCAGGACTAATCCTTTCTTCTGCTTGATCTCATACTATATGAAATCTAAGTTTTTAATTTTAGGTATTATACTTTGTAATTTTAGAATGTCTTCTTTGTTGTTTTGATACATTCTATTTCTGTGTAAATTCTTTGGCTTTCCATCCATACATTTTCTCTCCGTCTTTTCCCTTGTTTTCTTTAACACAGAATAACATGATATTCTTGTCTATTAATTCCTATTCTGCATTACAGAATTGTAGGTCTGCTCCTATGGGTTGGTGTCCCCTTAATTAAGTCACATTTCTTACATCTTTGCATATCTTTAAGTTTTTAAAATTATATCTAGACAGTATAAAGAAAAGGAGTATAGAAATTGATGCTGATGTGTCCTGTACAGGGGAAGCATGTTCTGTACCTATATATAGGCAGTCGGATTAGGGTTTTATTATCAGTAATTGCTGAATTGAGACGAGGTTGTAGATGTCTAAAGATTGAGCTCATTTTGGGTTTCAAATTACTTGTTGGAAAGAACTAATATGATTTTAGGCTTCTCCAATGAAAGGTCTTCCAAAGACAATGTGACTTGGGTTAATTTCCTTCCACGTTGACTTCCTGCATTCAGAGAAAAGTCTAGATAGGGTAAAACCAGATACAGAAATCTCCAGATTTGTATTTATCACCCCTATTTGGCCAGAAAAGCTCATTCTGGTTTCTCTTTCCTGGAGTAGGGTACAGTGTACTAGCTCTGTTCTAAACCCAATCACAGATGTGACAAAGGCCCCTAAAGGGGAAAAATGGCCACTAGTGTCCACTTACACAGGAAAGGCTGTTTCCTTTCTGGAATTTAAATGTCTAGACTTCTATCAACTCTGAGGTCATTTTTAAAATGTGTTATTTGTGATTGTTTTAACATTTTTCTATTTCTTACCATGGGAAAGATAAGTATGTCCTGTATTTTATAAATCTACAGTAGACTTTGTTCATTGTATACTTTTCTAATAAATATATAGACATTTTCTTCTTATACAATACTTTGAGTTATAGGAAAAACTATGGCATTTCTTAAATTTTTTATTACTCAGTGTTTACTTTCAATAAATAACACATATGCTATATGATCATTCTGTGTTTACAACATTGAACTTGTTACAGCCAAGTGATCATTTAAATTTTATCTACTTGGTAAATGCAGGTATACCTGTTGCTGACCGAGAGGCCAGTCTGGAATTAATTAAGTTGGACATATCTCGTACATTTCCATCTCTCTACATCTTTCAGAAGGTGAGGGTTTGCAACTAGCTTGTAACTACTTTTTTTTTTTAAGTATTTCAATATCCAATTAGACAGATTCTCTAAATATATAAATGGGCACTTTATATAAAAAGAAAATTTTAATATTCCACTGATTAAAACACATTTTAGTTAGTATAGTACATGCCTCTTTGTAATAGTTATTTACTATAGTTTTATTGCACTGTATTTCTTGTTCTACTTTTCATTCTATGCCACTTGAATTCTTAATGTTTTGCCTAGTAAAATATTAAAATATAGTTAACTTTGTCACAAACTAAACATTTTGAAGTTATCCCCTAAAGTTTATTTTTAATTTATTTTACAAGAAAAATAATTAGCTATTTTCTGTAGTTACCATTAAAATAGAAAATACTTCATTCATACTGCAAGCTAGGTCATTAACAGAATTCTTTTAATAAGATTAAAATTGATACAATTTAATTTATAATATTTTAGTTGTTTTTCTTTTGCAGAAATTGCATTACATAAAATCAAATGGAGCCAGGCACTATTGGCTCAGGCCTGTAATCATAGCTGTTTAGGGGGCTGAGATCTGAGGGTCATGGTTCAAAGCCAGTCTGGGCAGGAAAGCCCATGAGATTCTTAACATCTAATTAATTACCAAAAAGTTGGATGTGGAATTGGGCCTGAACCAAAAAGCTTAGGAACAGTGCCTACCCCCTGAGTTCAAGCCCCAGGACTGGCACCAAAAAAATTAATTAATTAAATGGCCTGGGGTATAGCTCAGTAGTAAAGGGCCTGCAAGGCACCGGCTTTAATCACCAGCAATCTCCTCCACCAAAAAAAGAGAATCTGTATTTACCATTTACTTATTATGCCAGATCCAGAATTCTTTAAAATTGTTTACAAATTATATAGCTTATATCCCTGTATATATTTGACTTCCTTTTTTATTATTTGAGATCAATATTTTTATTAATTTTGAAAGTACCTTCATAGAATACTTCTAGAATATTTTTGATATTGTTAAATACACTAAAACTAGTCATTTAGGAAATGCTACAGTTTTTAACATGTTATATGTTAACTGAGAGACAATTATTCATAGTTTCAAATTTCATTTTCTCTCCTAAGGGTGGCCCATATCATGATGTTTTACATAGTATCTTAGGGGCATATACATGTTACAGACCTGATGTTGGTTATGTAAGTATTTGTTTCAATGTGGTTTTTGCATATAATCATTTCATCTATACTCTTATCAAATACCTTATGTTGTCTTAGATGTTTACAGATATACCATTAAGTATATCTCTTTCTTGGCTTTTCAGTTTATCTAGAGAGAAAGCTTTCTGTCTCTTGCCATGAGCTTAGAGAGGGCCACCAGCTTTCTGAAATGGCTGTTAGGGATCACTCACCATTCATTTTATAAACTTATTCTCAGCTGTCAATATGGTGCTTTATCTCTTTCCCCTGACTGCCTCTATAGAACAAATCTTTTATGTTCTTCCAGATTAAGGGGAGGATAAGCACTTGTCCAGATAAAATAGAGGACAGGATTTGCTCCTTTTACAGGCTAACCCAATCCTGTTTTTAGAGGTACTTAATGTCTTTAATTCTTGACCCAGGCTTTGGTAGCTCAGTTGGCTTGCTGATTATTGGTTTCTTCCTATGAAGATCTTTTAATTTCAACATTAGTTACTTAATTTTCTAAAATTCTACTGACATCTTTAATGTGTTATTTATATCCTTTTCCATTATCCTTGTCTTCCTAAGTAATACTTAACTTTTTTTTTTGGTCATCATGGGACTTGAACTCAAGGCCTGGGAGTGGTCTCTGAGCTTTTTTACTCAAGGCTAGCACTCTGTCACTTTGAATCACAGCACCACTTCTGGTTTTCTAGTGGTCAATTGGAGATATGAGTCTTAGACTTTTCTTCCCAGGCTAGCTTTGAACCAAAATATTCAGAGCTCAGCCTCCTGAGTAGCCACCAATGCCTGGCCCTTATATTTTTCCTTACTGTCATTTTAGTTGGATTTTGGGAGAGAACAAAGAAAAATTATAGTTCCATGTTTTACTAGAAGTTATAAAACCCTCATCTTCTTACATTTATCTTAGAAGACTTTTAGAGACTTCTCTAAAATAGTGGTTTGGCACAACGTTATTCTGTTGCATGTTTGTTTGTATATGCAAACAAATTTTTATATGCTTATTACTGCTACCTTATGCCAGACATTGTTCTTGGCATTTGATTTACTTCAGTGAACAATAAGTGTGTACTCCACATGATTCTTGATACTTCCAGTTTAGGAGGAAATAGTAACAACCATCAAGTACATCATGTCATATTAAAAAGTATGGCATGGTACAGTGGGATAATTATGTTTGGAGTGTGGCAGGTTGTCCTGTTTTCAAAGGTGGCCATATAGTCCTTACGTGAATAGTTTGCAGTACATCCATGGGTATTTGGTTCTAAGGAGACCACCACTGTCCTTCCCATGCTTGATTAATTTTCCTCTTCACACTACCCAACTTCTGCTAAGACATGCTGCCTTAGAACAAATCTAAATTCTTTCACTTTGCCTTTTGGGTTCAATTTCTTTTTTGAGAGGCATAATTTTACAAAATTATGGGTAGGAAATACTAAGCAGATCACACAATGATTTAAAAACAACTAACAATAACCTGGGACTGATTGAGCACTAACTAACAATAACCTGGGACTGATTGAGAGCTTCTCCAAATCAACTGAGCTGTATCAACTACATGTAATAAATTGGTGAATAAGGTGAGATTACTGTACACTATCTTGTTTAGATATTCTGCAAAAGAATAGTAAAACACAGTATATCCCATGTGTTTAGGTTTATAATTAAATTCTTCATGATAAGTTTAATTCTTACAGAGAATTCAAGTTTTAGCACTGGAGATTTTACATTTCCTTAAAATTATGCAATAGAATTAAAATACCAGGGGCTGGGAAAGTGGCTCAGTGGTAGAGTGCTTGCCTTGCATGCATGAGGCCCTGGGTTCGATTCCTCAGCACCACATAAGTAGAAAAAGCTGGAAGTGGCGCTGTGGCTCAAGTGGTAGAGCACTATCCTTGAGCTGAAGAGCTGAGGGACAGTGCCCAGGCCCAGAGTTCAGGCCCCACGACTGGCAAAAAAAAAAAAAATTAAAATTAAAATACCATTATGATTTTCTCATGGGTAAATTCAAGTTAGACATTTTTGACAGACATACTACCATAAATGATATATCCTTTTCAATGCATTATACCATAAGTGGATGAATATTTAGAAATGAACTCTGAAAAAGCCATAGAAATTTCTTTTTCTTATTTCCCTTTCATGTACGCACAAAAGTGATATATGATGTATATGTTTTAAATAGCTTTAGCATATGCATAAAATAAACATTGTAAGTGATAAAGCATACTTAATTGGCAGCATTTTCTGTTTCAGTTGTATGCACAGTATTTTAACTAATAAGGCCTTAGGTTTAATTATAGCTTTAATCCCTTCTATTTGTTTTCTACTGTTGTATTACAGATGGTTGATAATGGCTCCTTATATCCATTCAGCAAATATTGTAATACTAAGAATACAATTGTGAACAAACATATTCTGGTCTCTATATTACTATAAAACCACAAACTTAATGGCTTCCAACAGCACAAATTTTGACAGTTTGCAGGTCAGAAATCTGAAACTGATTTTTACTAAGTTCAAGACAAGGTATTGAGAGAACTGTGTTTCTTCTGTAGGCTTCATGGCCGACTTCATTTCCTTGCCTTTTCTTCCTTCTAGAGGCTGCTTTCTTTGGCTCCTTTGGCTCATGGGCCCCTACCTCTTTAAAGCCAGGAAAGTAGCATTCCAAACCTTTCTTTGAATCTCTTGCTTCCTCTTTTCACTTAGAAGGTCCTTTGGGATGATTACTTAGTGCCAACTGATCCAACATAATTATCCCATCTCAAGTTTGATCTGAGCAGGGTGTCAGTAGCTCATACTATAATCCAGCTACTCTGGGGGCTGAGATCTGAGAATCATGATTTGAAGCCAGCTTGTCTGACAAATTCTGGTGACTCTTATCTCTAATTAGCCAGTAAAAAGCCAGAACTGGAGGTGAGGTAGAGTTTCAGAAGTAAGTGGAAGAAAATTCTGACAAAGGGCATAAGGTCCTCGGTTCAAACCCCAGTACAGTCAGACAGACACAAAAGGATGCAAAATACATTTCATCATATATTGTAACATTTTCGCAAGTTATGGAGATTAGGATATGGGCATGTGTGGATGGCCAATTATTCTGTTTACTATCGTGTCTTTGCTCATGGAATTTTTATTATAAAAAGTTAAATAAGCCGGGCGCCAGTGGTTAACGCCTGTAATCCTAGCTACTCAGGAGGCTGAGATCTGAGGATCGTGGTTCAAAGCCAGTCCGGGCAGGAAAAGTCTGTGAGACTCATATCTCCAATAAACCACTCAGAAAACTGGAAATGGCGCTGTGGCTCAAGTGGTAGAGTACTCACCTTGAGCTGAAGAGCTGAGGGACAGTGCCCAGGCCCAGAGTTCAAGCCCCACAACCAAAAAAAAAAAAAAGTTAAATAAGACTGAGAAGATGGCTCAGTGGTAGAGTGCATACTTTGCATGCATGAGGCCCTGGGTTGGATTCCTCAGCACCACATAAGCAGAAAAAGCCGGAAGTGGCATTGTGGCTCAAGTGAAAGAGCGCTAGCCTTGAGCTGAGGGACAGTGCCCAGGCCCAGACCTTGACAAAAAAAAAAAAAAAAAAAGTTAAATAAGCAATTATTAATCTGCAAACAGTAGCCAGAAGAAGCCAGAGAAGTAGGAGGACAGCAAAGAAGTACTGAATGGAATGTTGAATATTAAAGGTAGCATTGTTCTCATGGTAGGAAACCACCTCTGGATTTTACAGTAAATTTCATTGGTCATGCTGGCAAGAAAACTGTCAACATAATACAGTAATCGTAATGGAGTGGAAATCCATAGTGAAGTATTTTTTAGTAAAAAAAGAGCTAGTTGTAGTGGCACACACCTGTAATTGCAGCATTCACGAGGATGAGGCAGGAGGATCACAAAGTTGAGGCCAGCCTGGGCTACATAGCAAGGTCCTATCTAAAAAAGAAGGGGTGGGAGAAAGAACTGAGAAAGTAGAGATGGTTATTCTAAGTAACACTTCAACTTATGTAGGTGGGAAGAAGACACATCATTGCAATTATACTTAATAGTCTCCTAATTTAACTCAGTTACACAGATGTTAAATAGAAGTACTTTTTTGTTTTTTAAATTGAAGAGAAGTACAATTGCTACTGATATCTCACAAGGAAACGTTTGTATGACATTATTTTATTCAAGACCTTTCATAATACAAATACATTTTACTTTTGCCAAATGTCTTCTATTATTTCCATTATAAATCTTCTATTCTAATTATGCTGTTCCTGATGTTCCCATTTCTGTGTCTATACTTCTTTTCCATCTTGGAATGCTTTTTATTCCACTTCCTTTTCCTGTGTTTGTTAGGATTCTGGTTGTCTCAACCCCTACTACCTCTTATCTCTTGGAATTTCAGCAGCACATCACTTATTCTTCCTTACCCATTTTTCTACTCAAACAGTTATGTTGGGATAATTAATCACCTGATTTTCATTAAATTTTATGATTCTGTACTATATTTTGAAAAAGTTCAGACTTAGAATAAAAACTAGTATCTCAAGCTTTTTCCTGTTTTTAAAAATAATTTCATTATATCATATGAACAAGAAATATAAATGGAAGGAGATTCATAACTGTTATATGAGTTCTCTATTTACCTTTGCTAAGAAGAAAAAAAATCTTGGTATATTCTACTTTGTAATGTCATTTTGTAATTTTTCTGGAATACAATTAAGAATTACCACTTTTAAATTTATTTGTTTTTTCTTTTGAAGGTCCAAGGGATGTCCTTCATTGCAGCAGTACTCATTCTCAATTTAGAAGAGGCAGATGCCTTCATTGCATTTGCAAATCTCCTGAACAAGCCATGCCAACTGGCCTTTTTCCGTGTTGATCACACCATGGTATGAACATTTGGAATGGATTGTGTTTTCTTTTAATATGTTTCTGTATTTTTTACTTCCTTTTAGAGTAAAAACTAAATGATTTCAAGACTTAAGACAATCTGACTAATATAAAATATTCATTGAGGGGGAAAGGGGGATGTATGGGAAGGGATGGGAAGAGAAAACAAAGAGGAGGCAACAATGCTTGATAAGAAATGTACTCGTTATCTTGCCCATGTAATTGTAACTACTCTGTACGGTATTCTCACAATAAAAAAAATATTCATTGAATTAATGTGAGGAATACTTGGTGATAATACTCAGAAAGAGTGCAAAGAAACAAGACTTTTCTATTAATAAAGTTTTAGTTCTGTATTTCTAGAATATTCTTATATAATTTTCCCATCCCTTCTTTTATAATTTTACTGATTTTCTATCTGTAGATGCTGAAATATTTTGCAACATTTGAAGTATTCTTTGAAGAAAACCTCTCCAAACTATTTCTTCATTTCAAATCTTACAGTCTTACACCAGACATATACTTAATAGACTGGTAAGTCATAACATTCGTAAGTAATAATGAAAAAAGAAAGTATAGTTGTAGTAGATATCATTCACTGGATCATACATATAAAAGAACTTTCTTTTATGAATAGAGAAACTCACATATTTATGGGGATGTATTTGATTAAGAGGATGAACCAGGTTGAAATCAGACTGATGCAGAATTTTTTCCCCTAGTACTCAGGGCATTTTTCACTTGAGTTATGGACTAGTTTCCTTCCCCTTCTCCTCCCTACCCCTTTTTTCTTCCTTTAGTTATTTTTGAGATAGGGACTTAAGCTTTTTGCCTAGTCTGGCCTCACATCATAATCCTTCTTATGTCCCTATTATAGGAATGCAACATCACACCTAGTTTCAAAAGCCTCAACTGGTAAACCTCCTGATTTGTCTCCCTAGTAGCAAGAAGTATAAATATGTGCCTCCTAGTTTATTTTTATTTTGTATTTTAAAAAATTATCTTCAAATAGTTGTACAAGAGAGGTTCAATTTAGCATATTCATTTATGTGTACAGTGTATCTTGATCAGAGTTACCCTTCCATCTTTCCCACCCCTATCCTATTCCCTTAACCCAGTTTCTTAAATATAAAAAAGAATAGTTAGATCTGCATCTTGAGTTGTATTGAGAGTGAATTCTCACATTCAACACCTAGCACATATTAAGTTCTCAGTTATTATTCCTTTATTAGCACACAAGGACAATGATAGTGTTTCTTCAGTAAGAGATATTTTTCAAGACTTTATCCAGCTTGCTTACAGTTCTAACGTTTTGTGTTTTTTTTTCATTTTTTTAATTAAAGACTTTCTGTTCTTACTTGGAGGGTTTTCTTGGTATGTAGTGCATTATAAAATGGTAGGTAAGTTTTGCTAAAAAGATGACTCAGTTGATCTTAAGACAGGCTGTCAAAAATAGATACAATTTTAAACTTTAGATTCTAATAGTCAAAACTAGTAAGTTTATGTACAGGATACTAAGATTTTTTTGTTGTTGTTTATTTATTTTGATATTTCCTTCGTTCTAGACAGGTGCTAAAACGGAGCTGCATCCAGGCCTAATATTAACTTTCTCCTGTGTGCTGGTACTGGGGCGTGAACTCAGACCAAAGCATTCTCCTTTAGTATGTTAGGTAAAAGCTGGTGCTCTACCACTTGAATCACCCCCCCACTTCTGGATTTTCCTGACCTGGCTGGCTTTAAACTGTGATCCTCAGATCTCAGCCCAGCCCTCTGAGTAACTAGGATTACTAGCACCTGGCTAATACTAAGTTTTACTATAAAATGTTGAAATTGAGTATTAAGAGGCATGGTTTAATTGGTAGAGCCCAGGCCTAGCAATCATGAGACCCTGAGTTCAAATCTTCATACTACCAAAAAAGGGAAAAATTGTAAAATAATAATGTTTTTGCTTTTATTTTCATACATTTGATGGGGGGGATTTTTCTTGCAGGACTGAGCTTTACCCCCATGTCTGATCATTTCTTGTGTGCTTGACCCTATTCTAAACACTTTATATTTATTTACTCCTTTAATTTTCAAAACTGTCCTAAAATAGATATGTTATTATTTTTAGTTTACTAATGAAGACACTGAGGCATACTGAGACTTGTTCAAGGTCATATAACCAAATGACATATTCAGGATTCAAACTTAGGCATTCTAGTTTCTGAACCCATACATTTTCTTGGGTTGTGAATTTACATTGTTATTAATACTTAGTGTTCTATTATTCAAATTTGAGGGGAGAAATATTTGTTTCTTCAGTGCCAGGCCTGGGCTTGAACTCAAAGCCTAGGTGCTATCCTTAAGTGTCTCTTGCTCAAGGCTACTTCTACCACTTGAGCCAGAGCTCCACTTTTGGTTTTTTGGGGTAGTTTTTATTGGAGATAAGTCTCATAAACTGTCTTGCCTGTGCAGGCTTTAAACTGCAATCCTCAGATCTCAGCCTCCTGAGTAGCTAGGATTACTGGCATGAGCCACTTGTCCCTGGCCTTAATTAATTTTTTATCCCTAATTAAATAGCATCCTTTTTTTTCCAGAGAGATTTAATGAATCAAAGAATGAAATGTTTCAGTGACTGTTTTTCTCTCTAATTTTAGGATCTTCACACTATATAGCAAATCTCTACCACTTGATCTGGCTTGTCGAGTCTGGGATGTATTTTGCAGAGATGGGGAGGAGTTTTTATTTAGGACTGGATTAGGAATCCTCCGGTTATATGAAGATATTCTCCTACAGATGGATTTTATTCATATAGCACAGTTTTTAACAAAATTGCCAGAAGATATCACATCTGAGAAGCTGTTCAGCTGTATTGCAGCCATTCAGATGCAGAATAGCACCAAAAAATGGACTCAGGTAGAGTGTCTTTTTTTTCTTTCTTCCTTTTGTTTAAAATTCTAATAAATGTGTTAAAATAATCATCTGACATTTTGTATAATAGATATTTCTCATATGTTATTGTTTAAATTAAAAGTAATTTCTGGCCTGGGCACTCTCTGGTGGCTCACACATAGCTTCTCAGGAGGCTGAGATCAAAGGATGGAAATTTGGAGCTACCCCAGGCAGATAAATCTTCAAGACTCATCTCTAGTTAACCAGCAAAAATCTGGAATTGGAGGCATGGCTCAAGTGGCAGAGCACCACCTGTAAGCAGAGAAAAAAACTGAATGGGAGGCCCTGAGTTCAAGCCCCAGTATCAGCTCAAAAACAACAACTACAACATACACACATAAAACAAACTTGCTATGTAACAAGGATTTACATTAAAGACATGTAATATATAATTCTGGCTTTTTAGACAATGAAGTCTTGTTATAGGAAGCAAACATACTGGCAGTCCAAATTAAATTACATAAAAGCAATATCACTTGATCTATCAATGATACAGATAAGTAGCTTATTATAGTCATATTTTTATTGGTTATAAAAATGAAATGTTAGAATACTGATCCAGAAATTGTTCTGATATCAAGCAGTAACATCAGAATATTGCAGTTGATAAATTTATTTAAAGGAATTTATTATATTCTATTTAAGAAATGATCATCTTTCCTTTTTTTTTTTTTTTTTTTTTGGCGGGGGGCACTATCCCTGAGCTTCTTTTGCTCAAGGCTTGTAATCTATCACTTGAGCCACAGTGCCACTTCCAGCTTTTTCTGTTTATGTGGTACTGAGGAATCAAACCCAGGGCTTCATGCATGCTAGGCAAGCACTCTACCACTAAGCTACATTCCCAGTGGCAAAATGATAATCTTTCATAGAACAGAATTATGTACACTGCAGCTCTCTTCTGGGTTTCTTAAATTTCTTCTAGGTTTTGAGAATTAATCTTAAGTTTACTTAATTTCCAGGTCTTTGCTTCTGTAATGAAGGATATTAAAGAAGGAGACAAGAACTGCAGCCCTGCCCTGAAAAGTTAGTCCTCTAGCAGACTGATACAAAAAGTATTTTGGGGGTAAAAGTTGTCTGTTTCCTGTGTAAAGAGCTGGAAGAAATGGGAAATCTAAAAGAATCAAGAGGTGGAAAAGTGCTCATTTGAAATTCCATGTCTAAAGTAAATGAAATAAGTAATTTATTGACAGTATTAATTAAAAAAATTATTTTGTAGGGAGAGCCATTTTTTAGAGTAAAAATCTTAAGTAGGTATTTCATATTCCACAATTTGGAGTTTATAATTGAGTGCAATAATAAAAAATTTTAATAGCTTCAGAGATATTTCAAATCATTTTGCATCTTCCTTTTTCAACAATTACAACAAAGACACATTTGAGGTCAAGAGAAGATTATTAAATATACTACTCTAATCTCAAAAATGCTACAGAGTAGAAATTCTCTACATTTCTGATTATTTGAAGACATTGTAGAACAAGAATAAGTAACTTTGGTTGTTTGAAGACATTGTAGAACAAGAATAAGTAACTTTGGTTGTAAATTATTTGTCACTGAATTTCTTTTATCTTTATTCACAGGTTGGGGAAAATTTGAGTTATCTGGGAACTTGGAAGTATTGGTGGGAGATTGTTTTTGTTTGTTTAAAGGTGTTTTCTCACAGTATTCTATTTGTTTTTGAAGGGAAGAAGAAGAAGAATTTTAGCCTTTTTAGTGTAACATTGTTTATCTCATAATTTAGTATTAAACAAACTATTGGATAGAATGAAAGTTCTTTTTGCACTTTATTGGACTGAAGTCTTGACTTTGGGAATAAGTCCAAAAATATAAATGAGGTTTAATTTCATTGGTAAGAATAAAAAGTAATGAATTCTGAGTTTTTAAATAGCATACTGTGTCACAAGAGTTTGCTTTTTTTTTCTAGATAAATTCCTCCTCTGTGAAATGAAATTTATTAATTCCAGTTTGAAATTTAAAATCTTACATGTCCTAAATCCATAACTTGTGTAACACTATGTATAATTTTTATAATCAATGAAAATAAGAGTAAAATTAAAATTTTTCTGAGTCTAATGGCATAGTAGATAAGGAAATTATTAATCATTGGTAAATTTATTATATTGGTAAATTTATTACACTGAATTTATTATATTGAATTTTTGACCATAAACTAAATCATTTGAATGTTATTGAGTTTATATAACATACCACTTGGTTAATAATTAGTTTATATTTTTATGTTACAGTTTGGTTTGAAACTACTTAAACACACAATTTCTGTTAGTGGTATAGCATAGTCTTCAAACTAACAAGCCTGAGATCCTTGTTAGTGTAGTGACTGCCTCGTAAGGAGTATGGGTCCAGAGGGTGCCCATTTATTTTTACCCTATGGGTCATTCTAGCCTAGGGGACTACTAGTGGAACCCTCAGAAGTTAACTCCTGTCATGGGGGATAGCTTAGTGGAAACTGGTAATATAATAACATATTGAGGAAATCGTCCAGGGTCTTAATGGTTTAGGATGACCTTTTAACTCTGGTAACTATTTCCTTGGTATTGGTGTCCCTGATAGAGGGAATGTATCCTCTGGCAGTAATCTCATTGAGGTTTTACTACCTGCCTATATTTAATATTACTTTTATGTATTTGCTTCTTGAGGGAGACCTAAGTTACTGTGTTTCTTTTTCTTATTTTTTTATTGTACAGTTTCTTTACCTTCAAATATAAATAAATGTGTATATAAAATGTAAATATAAAGAGTTCACTAAAAACCACTAGTAACAATTGCTATGTAAATAAAACATATAAGCAGAGTTATTTGAAGTGAGTGTTTATTACTTTGGAGATTCCTGATTTAGTTAACCACATCTGGAGAAAAACAGGCCTACACTTTTTTTTTTGGTGGGGGAAAGGTAGGATGGGGTGTTCAAATTTCTCTTCCAAGGGAAGCAATAAGCCTTTAGTCTTTTGAGACACTCAGTACTGGCAGCTAAAATACTATACTGTTATCTTTCCTTTGAACCTCATACATAAGCAAACACATAGTGTTTCGCAGGTTTTTGTCTTTTCGTTAAATATATTTTTCCTAAAATATCCAAGATAATGTGAAATTTAATGTTATTTCTGTTGTCTACTTAAATATGTTGCTTTTTTCCTTCATATTCCTTTAGTCTATTATTCTTTCATTACTCCTTTATTATTCCAGGCTATAGTGCATTATATAAGTGCTACTGAAAGATTAAAGTAACTTGTTTTATAAAGTCAGATTTTTGCTTTTTTCTTTGGCATTGATGACCTTTATGTAATGCTGTTGGTTTCAGTATATTTGACTACACAAGTTAGGCAACATAACATTTGCAAAGTGACACTGAAATTTTAAAAGCTTCTGACTTTCAGATAACAGCTTTCCATGTAGGAATTAGTACTGCTTTTATTTACAGCAGTCAACTCATTTAGAGGGTATAATTCTATTTTTTTTAACTTAATAATGCCCTAGTTTATTTTTACTTTTCTATTTTTGTTTGGATAAAATTATTGATGAAGAGCATATTCAGATAACAGGCTTGATTAAAAAAATTTTAAAGAGGCAAAAATGGAAATCTATTAGGTTTTAATTTAACTGATAACCAACTGATCAATTGTGTTAGAATTTCTAGAAAAAAAATTGATGTTTGCTGTATGTATTGACCAATTTTGCTGTTTGTCAATCACTACCTAAAAGATGAATTCTCATAATAAAACCTTACTAATTAAAACTTGACTGTTTCACAGCATATGAAAACTAAAATGAAGTCATTTCATTTTATCAGGGAAACTGGCCACTTCAAAAAAGAAGCTGCCATGCTCTATAAAAATATTGTTTACAAGTGCAGTTCTAATAGAAGCAAATGATAAGGAAATTTGAATTTATTAATTGCACTTATTAAGCCCTGATTATGTGCCAATTTCTGCCTCTTTATGTTTTGGTAAATTATATAAAGTTGTAAGACTTGAGAATCTAGCATAATTGCTTTTCTTTCCAAACATGTGGCTGTTTATATTGTCATTTTGTCCCCAATTACTAATGTTTTATTGTATACAGTTCTTTTTGTGAGCTAGGGTTGTTTTTAAATACTAGGAAGGAAGTTTAACTTTTTAGAAAACTGCATTGCAGAAGTGTTTCATTTGTTGAACATTAAACAGAACTGTCATGACAAAGTAAAATGACTTTTGTACTCTTATATAAATGTATTTGGAAAATCGTTTTTGTAATAAAAATCTAAATGATTAAGACAGACTTGAAGGAGTATATAAAATTGACATGAATGGGGATGTATACATTTGTTTTCATTTCTACTCTTCAACTTTAAAATGAAGCTTCAGCCAGATGCTGGTAGCTCATACTTGTAAACTTAGCTACTGAAGAAGCTGAGATCTGGAAGGAGGTAGTGCAAGGCCAGACAAATTCACTAGAGTCCATGGTTGGAGTAGGATGGAGATAGACTCAAGTTGTAGAGCGCCAGCTTAGCAAATAAGAGGTCCGGAATGTAAACTCCATTATCTCCAAGAATAACTGAAATAATCAGATCCTATCATTTCCTGCTCAAGATACTCTAGTGGCATTCCTCACAATAAGAGATCCAAGCTCTTTATTCTGGTCTACTAGGTCCTAGTTTATCTGATCTGTCCATCTCCAGTTTCAAATGCCACTTACTCCCTCTTGGAACACTGGGGATTGAACCCAGCGCCTTGTACATTCTAGGCAAGGACTCATTGAAATAATGCCCAGCCCAAGTTCACTTTTATACACATTGGGCTTCTTGCTATTTCTCATTCTATGGATTTTACATCTACTTAAAGTCTTACTTTTTCCTCTGACGAGTTCCTTGTAAGGTCTTTGTATGGCTTATGCTTTTCATTCAGTTCCTTGTGTTACTTCCTCTGAGGAAGATATTCGTTTAACCATCTCTTCTATTTTCATGACCTTATTCTGCTTCAAATTTGATTATTATATCTTATTTATCACTTACATCTGCTACATTGTATACTTGGTGATAAAAAATACTGTCCGAATGAATTAGTATTACTCAAATATTGGCACTACCAGCTACAAATAATGAGATTTTAAAAAATCTCATCTATTCTCACCAAATTTATCTTCCATTTAAAGATTCATTAGAGAAACCATGCTCCTGGCGAGACTCAGATTATTTCTGGTTCACTCAGAAAATTCAACTTTCAAATGTTATGTGGGAGAGAATGAAGTAGATTGTAGAGGAAATACAGAAATTACAAATATGTGGCAGCGCTCTTGCATAAACTACTAGAGGCCCCGATTTCCCCTCAGCACGGCACCGGACAAAACAACAGGAATCACAAAAGAGCTGCTGGAGGGGGCGGGGTGGGGGTGGATGGGAGGGGGAGGAGATGAGCGGGACGCGGGGGGGCGGGGCAGGGAAGAGGGGGGACGGTGGGGGGGGACGGGGAGAGGGGGAAGGACGAGGGACCGAAGAGTTTCCACGAAGGTGCAGTTAGGGTTATGAAGCTCGACAAAGCTAGGCGTTTTCCCGAAGGAGGCTGTCCGGACGGCCGTCAGGCGGCACGGACTTTAGCTGTGCGTGGGAGCTGCAGCGTGACATCTCCGACTGTGCATACCCGGTGTCCGGGCTCTTAAACTTCCCATCCCTTCTCTCTTCCCACCACCCATAACAGCCCTCACCAGGGTCGTTTCCGGAGGTTTTTCTGCGGTGGCTGGCGTTCACCGCCCCGCCTGGATACGCGTACGCCTTTCCCACCTGGAAGGTCCTGGGTGGTGGGTGTTCGCTGGCAGCCCGTACGGGCGTGCCTGGCCAGCTGCGCACGGCGCTACTACAGGCCTAAACAGTTCGGAACCTCCATCAACTAGAGGACAACACCGGACTCGCCAAAGTCGAGACCAAGGCTATAACTGGAGGAGAGCGCAGTTTGCCGGAGTGCCTTGAGGTGCGTCCGGGCGGGCGCGAGTGCGCGCGCGCGTAGCAGCGGTAGCTCCACAAACTCCGCCAAAGTCAGTCAAACCGCCGCGAGCCGGGGGACGGGGGAGCGGGAAGTCTCGCGAGAGGACAGCGTTTTCCCGCGAAATGAAAGCGCGCGTTTTTCTGGAGCTGGGTATTTAGCGAGAAGTCTGTGTAGAAGGGAGTCGAGTGCGTCCTTCTCGGCGCTGCGAGGAAGGTGCCGGTTCCGTGCGAGTGTCCCACCATGCCCGCGGAGCAGCCCGCCAGCAGCAGCGGTGAGTGACGGGGCGCAGCACGGAGGGCCGCGCGGAGGTTGTGGCGGAGCCGACGGGAGCGGAGACTCGGGGGGAGAGGGCGGCGGGCGGAGGAGCCGGGGACGCCTGGGATTCCCCCCCGTGCGCGGCGGGGGAGGCCTCAGCGAGCGAGCCGCGCTTTCCCCAGCTCGAAGCCGGGCGCCTGCGGAGTCGGTGAGAATGGTGCTGGGGACTCGGCGTGTGGGAAGGGCGGAAGCGGGGGGTCGGGTTGGAAAAGCCCCGGCCTCAAAGTCTCTCCGCTCTTTAGGGTCCCCAGCTCCAGAAATGGCTGAAGAAGTGGCCCCTGCGGTGATTACCCCGGCCATGCTGGAGGAGGAGGAGCAGCTGGAGGCCGCGGGGCTGGAGCGAGAGCGGAAATTGTTAGAGAAGGTAATTCCGAAGCCCAGTTCCTCGCCCGCAGTGAATACCTGCTCACGGAGCTCCCCTTGGCGTGACCCTCACCTGCTCATTTCATCTTGCACGTGCTTTGAATGAGAGGCTTCCATGAGATGAAGTTGTGAGACATCCTAAAGTGCTCTCAGCTCCCTGACGTGTTTCAGAGGATGTGTTAGGTCGTTAATAGTTTTCGCTTATCGTCTTAATTTTCTTCTTAATCTGTGTGGCGTTGGCAAGCACAATCCGTAAAATCCTGTAGTCATAATTACCAGACCAATGGTGGTAAAAGTTAGTATTATCAGTCACCGGCTGGGCTGGAATCCAGTGCTTTCCCCGCCCCTAGTTTAGTGCTTTTTTTTTTTTTTTTTTTTTTATCTAAGGGGTCAGCCAGTTTTTGTTTTCTTGAAATAAGATTCTTTAGTTAAAAAAGAGATGTCGGGGTTATTGTATTTGTGGTGTTCTAGTACTGAGGATGGATCTATATTACTAAAAGCAGTTTAAACCTCTGGGATTTACTTGTTTGACTTGCAAGAAAAAGAATGATAGAGATTTTTCTTGTGTTTAGTCTATTTAGTCTAGTCATTACTGTGGTCCATATTCTCTTTAATATCACTTTACCAGCGAACAAAACAAAGGCAGTTGGTGACACTAAATGTTGAAGTCACCTGTGAACTTTTTGTCTCCAAAATGCCTCTCGGGAAATGAATATGAAATGAGTGTTGAATTAACTCGGCATAAAGCAAACTATTTAATGTAGGAAATTTTGCACTCCACAATCAAGTGATGAGCCACATATTCTCTATATTTCATATTAATTATCTGTTGGCTAGCATTGTTAATGCTTCATACGTTTATTACATCCCATATTGTTTTAAAATATACTTGCTCATATATATAGAGAGAGAGAGAGAGAGAGCTCCTTAGCTATTCTATGAGGTAGTGTTATTAACCTCATTTCCATTATTGAACTAAGTTTAATTTGTACCAACTATGAAGATAACTAAAGAATTCTGTGAAGCGGAAAAGATTGTTCTTCTAGTTTTTTTTTTTTTTTTTGGGGGGGGGGGGTGTACGGTTGTGGGGCCTGAACTCTGGGCCTGGGCGCTGTCCCTCAGCTCTTCAGCTCAAGGCTAGCGCTCTACCACTTGAGCCACAGCGCCACTTCCAGCTTTTTCCTTTTTGCTTATGTGGTGCTGAGGAATCGAGCCCAGGGCCTCATGCATGCAAGGCAAGCACTATACCACTAGGCCACCTTCCCAGCCCCTGTTCTCCTAGTTTTATAGATGAGAAAATTGAGATTGTCTAACATCTGATAACTAGAAATGGTAGAGTCAGAATAATGGTAGATTTCGGAATAAGAGTGATAATCCTTCTTTTGAGTAGTCTCATCTTCAGTTTTATTTTATTATGTCACAATGAAGAGAAGACCAATGCCATATACCTGAGATACATGGTCTAGTTTAAGGGAGGAAAAATGATATACACTTTATTGCTGATGAAATCAAGTAGCAGTCAAAAGTTACTTACTGTCCCTACATCCTGTGGGGATAATCCATGGTATTTACATATCTTAAACTGGTGCTATACCAAGTTGCATCTTCCAGCCCATTTAGTGATATTATTTTGTGTGTATGTGTGTGCCACACACATGCTAGTGCTGGGACTTGAGTGCTGTCTCTGAGCTTTTTGCTTAAGGCTAGTGCTTCACCATAGTATATAAGATTTTTTTGCCCTGGACTGGCAGTCAACTCAGTACCTGATGCTTTTGCTCATTGGCTTGTACTCTTACCACCTGAGCCCTACCTCCAATCCACAAGAATATTTTCTTTCTTATCTGCTCTAGTGTTTGGTTTGAAAATATCTTTTAGTAAGTTAATCTCAAAATAAACTGTTTTCTCAGTACTTTCAGGAAATAAATCTAGAGAGTTTTTAGCTTTTTTTTTTTTGGTCTGGGGCTTGGGCACTATCCCCCAGCTCTTCAGCTCAAGGTGAGCGCTCTACAGCTTGAGCTGCAGTGCTACTTCTAGTTTTCTGGTGGTTTATTGGAGGTAAAGAGTCTCACACACTTTCCTGCCCAGGCTGGCTTTGAACCATGATCCTCAGATCTCAGCTTACTAAGTAGCTAGGATTACAGGTGTGAGCCACTGGCACACACCGAGGCTTGAACTCTAGATCTGGGCACTGTCCCTGAGCTTTTCAGCTCAAGGCTAGTAGTCTACCACTTGAACTACAGTGCCACTTCTGGCCTTTTCTGTTTATGTAGTGCTGAGAAATTGAATCCAGGGCCTCATGCATGCTAGGCAAGCACTCTACTGCTGAGCCGCCTTCCCAGCTGCAGTTTAGCTATTTTTATTAATCTGTTTTTTTTTAAAGGGTTGTCAGAAAATTTTATCAGTAACAGAAATTTCTCTTTGGATAGGCCCGCATATCATGGGACAGAGAATCCACTGAAATTCGGTATCGCAGGCTTCAACATTTGCTTGAGAAGAGCAACATCTACTCCAAATTTTTATTGACAAAAATGGAACAGCAGCAGTTAGAGGTATGTGTATGGGATCAACTCTAATAGATGTAAAAATATTTTTAAAACAGCTTTCTTGAGATGCATGTGTTAGGTTTTTAAAAAGAGGTAGCCGAGTAAGAACAGCACCACGCACGTGGTATTCAGGTAAGGGGTAGGTTTATTCAGTAGACCTGCTGGGACCAGGCCAGGTTGGCACTCCACCTAGCTGGCAAAAGGGAGCGTCTGGCCCTGGGTTAGGCCTTATATAGGGTAGGGAAGGGGAAAGGCGTGTCCAGGTAAAGGGAAGTGGGACCAGGTAAGAGGTGGGACTAGGTGGGAGAAAGGTATGGCCACATCAGATTCAGATGTGACCACAGCGGATGCAGATGTGGGACACCTCTTCCAGGTGTCCCAGTTGCCTAGGTAACGCAAGTACTGGGTGGAGTCTGTTTACCATCTAGGAATGGACCTTACAGTATGTACAGGAAAATGCACAGATTTCAGGCTTTTACATAATGAGTTCTGACTAATGAGTGTATAGACCAACAGCATGATAATGTGCATTTTCATTCCTAAAAGTTCTCTTGTGGGGCTGGGAAGGTGGCTTAGTGATAGAGCACTTGCCTTGCATGCATGAGGCCCTGGGTTTGATTCCTCAGCAGCCCATAAACAAAAAGAAAAAAGCCGGAAGTGGTGCTATAGCCCAAGTGGTAGAGCGCTAGCCTTGAGCTGAAGAGCTGAGGGACAGTGCCCAGGTCCAGAGTTCAGGCCCCACGACCAAACTCCCCCACACCTTCCCCCCAAAAAAGTTCTCTTGTGCTATCAGTGAATCATGTGAACTACTGATGTGCTTTCTGTCAGTATGGACCAGTATTCCTTTCCAGAATAGTATATAAATGGAATCATTATGAAATAAACATTTGGTTTCATATCTTTCCCAGAGTACACAGTTTTTAAAGTCTTTGGAATCTCCAACTTTTTTTGTTTTGTTTTGTCTGTGCTTGTACTGGGACTTGCACTTGACCTGAGTGTTGTTCCTGAGTGTTTTCCAGCTCAAGGCTGATGCTCTACTACTTGAGCCACTGCTCCATTTCTGGTTGGAAATGGACTTTTTTATTCTGGCTTCCAACCTGATCCTCCGATCTCAGCCTCCTGAGTAGCTAGGATTACACGTACCAGCACCAGGATCCAGTTTATATGTCTTGGTATGCTGATGAGCCCCTGGGTAGCTTCAGAATGGGGACTAGTCACTAGAAAGCCAATGGAGTATTAGGACTATGTGATCAGCTGCTTGGCCTCTTGGGAGGGAAGAGGTTTAGTTGGTCACTTGTGACAAATGATGTAATTATAAAGCCAGAAGAGAACAGGGCTTGAAGAACTACTAGTTAGGCAGCACATGAGGTTCCTAGTAGTAGCATTACCGGAGAGGTCCTCAAAGTTCTGCATCATGCCTTACCTTTTCTTTTGACCAGGTCTTTATTAGTATTTCCTTTGCACTGAACTAGTAAATGTATAGAAATGTTTCCTTCCTGGATAGTTCACACTTGAATCCTAGCTACTCAGAAGACTGAGATTTGAGGATTCCTGTTCAAACTAAAATACTGGCTTTTCAAGCCAAAATATCTCAGTGAAAGATCCCTGACAACTAAATATTGTTTGATCCCCTTTACCTTCTTAGTGATCTTCCCACTCCACTGTGATATGTTGTATCATTGTATGTACCATTTATCTTGCTAGAATGTTGTGAAGAATTATGCACTTGTTTATTGAGAAAATACAATAAATCCCTTAAAAATATTTTTTATTTATTTTTTATTGTGAAAATACCTACAGAGGGGTTACAATTACATGGGCAAGGTAATGAATACATTTCTTGTCAAGCATTGTTGCCTCCTCCTTTGTTTCCCCTTCCCATCCCTTCCCATCCCTTCCCATCTCCCCCACCTGGCCAAAGTTGTAAAGCTTAAAAATCTTTTTTTAAGTTAGGCATTCCACCACTTGAGCCATGCCTTTCTTTTAGATTTAAGTTCCTTTTCAAATAGGGTGTTTAGCTCATGGTTCTCATGACTGTGACTGCTGCTGTAGCTTGGACCACAGGCACATACCAGCATACCTGTCCTGGTTCTAATGTTGCAAACTTTTTTTGCACTGGCTGGTTTCTTGATTTCTACCTCCCTGAGTAGTTTGAGATTACACATGTGAGCCACCAAGTGTGTATCTCAGTCTTCAGTCATTTGACTCTGGAAATACTACCAGCTCCTCAGTTTTGAATTTTGAGTCCTTGAGTCAATGAAACTTCAGTATGTTTGGATTCTCTATTATTTGTTCTTGGAAATTACCTTCAGGCAGTAAGCTGGGCAATAAGATGTACCTCGTTTGGTTTCTTTTGTCAGTGTTTGCTGTTCTTCTAAAAACTGTTTTGTGATGTTTTATTTGGTTTTTAGTTGTTTATGGCAAGAGGATGACTGTTCATTCTATAAAGGTGTGAAGCATAGTTCTTCCTTGTATTTTATTTAATACGTTCTTTATCACCTAATACCATACCACTACGTTCAAATGCATATTTCATATGTCGCATTTTCCACTTGTGATACAAAGAAAAAAATATGTTTACAGGAACAGAAGAAGAAAGAGAAACTGGAGAGAAAAAAAGAACTCTTAAAAGCTTCAAAGGTAATACAATAAGCCAGAATTTTTATACCCATTACAGGGATTGAAGTCAGGACCTTGTGTGTTGTAACACATGCTTTAATGTGTAAGGACAAGCACCTATTCAGTCAAAATAGTTTTTCTATGTTTTCTTAAATACTGGGGAAGTTTCTTTCTTGGTGTTCACTTATTTGTTATTAACTTATTTAACTTATTCTTTGTATTAACTTTCACGATTTTTTAATTAACCTACAAGCTTCATAGGAAGATTTAAAATCTGTTCCTCTTAAGAAATAGCGAATATGACCCATATTTTTATTGTCAATATAAGTTTTTATCATGACAAAACTTGACGTCCTTGAAAAAATCTATAAATGTTATACTTTATTATATATACATTATATTGAAAATGAACTATACAACTTGTGGGGGATGGAGGGTCAGGAGGGAAAGAACGGAAAAAATGAGGGAAGAGGTGACACTTCAAAAAGAAATGTAGTCAACATCTGACTTATATAAACTCTAACCCCTCTGTATATCACCTTTGTAATAAAAAGTTAAAAATATATTGTTTAAACCAGTTTTTCAAAACTGATGATTTGATGGATTTACTAATTCTGGGAATTAATCTTTAGTTTTATTTTTATGATTGTTTAATTGGACTAGTATTTAAAAGAAGTGCTTCATTTTGACCCAGGCAAATCTGTACCTGGATTATGTCCTCACCATTTCACTTCTGTCTGAAAGTAACAATCATCAAATTCTGCCTGTTTTTCTCTTTGCATTTTTTTTCCCCATTGAAACCAGTTGACCCTCTGGGTATTTATTTATTATTGTGAAAATACCATACAGAGGGGTTACAATTACATGAACAAGGTAATGAGTACATTTCTTATCAAGCATTGTTGCCTCCTCCTTTGTTTCTCCTCTCCACCCCCCCTCCCCACGCCAAAGTTGTAAAGTTGGATTTTCGACCTAATGTCTTATACATCTCATTGTTGCAGTGGATCCACCTGTTTTTTCCCTTCCCCTCCACAAATTATACCAACATCAAATACAGTGAAAACAAGTTATACCGTGGGGGTTGCATTCTTTTTTAAATCTTTAAACTTTTAAAATATAATTTAAAATTTTCACTTTACTTGGTCATTTTGGTTGTCCTTTTTTGTGCAAGGCCTGGGCACTATCTTGGAGCTTTTTCACTTAAGGCTAGTACTCTTCCACTAGAGCCACAGCTCCACTTCTGGCATTTTGCTAGTTAGTTGGAGATAAGAATCTCAATGATTTTTTGGGGGGAGGGCCTACACTGGCTTCAAACCATAATCATCAGATCTCAGCCTCTTTAATAGCTTGGATTACAAGCATAAGCTACCAGTACCCAGTCTATCTATTCTATGAGATTCTTATCCTGCTGATATTCTGAAACTTAACAATATCTTCTTCAGACTAGTATTTTTTGGTTGAAATATTCATGCTGAATTAAGCCAAGTACTCTTGTCAATGCCAATATATAATGTTCATTGAAAGGAGATGTGCATAGCATTTCAGCATTTTAAAAATGCTTTCTACGTTTAATTTCAAACTTGATGGGAAAAAAGGGTTAAAGTAAATCCCGTTGGTAAAATCATGAAGTTAGTGTAGGGAATATAGAAGATTACATGTAGGTAGGTATAACAGTGAGTAATAGGGGTTGGACTTCAGCTGATTGGAATATTTTTTTTCTCAAGTACATTTTAAGCAGTACTTTTTAATATGCAGTATCATAAAGTAAAAGTAGCATTCTACGTCTTTGTTTTATAGGGTAAAAATTTAATTGATGCAAATGAAGAGAATCCAGGTAAATTTTTTTTCTTGTGGTTTTTAAAGAATATATGTTTAGGGCTGGGAATATAGCTTTGCAGTAGAATGCTTGCCTAGCATGCCTGAAGCCCTGGGTTAGATTCTGCAGTACCACATACACAGAAAAGGCCAGAAATGGTGCTGTTGCTCAAGTGGTAGAGTGCTAGCCTTGAGCAAAAGAAGCTCAGGGACAGTGCTCAGGCCCTGAAGAATACAAGCCCAAGACTAACCAAAAAAAAAATGTGTGTTTATATTTCTGTTTTAATTGCTATAAAATAATTTCTTATAGTTGTCAAAAAGAAAAGAGGAAGAGAAGATGAATCATACAACATCTCAGATGTTATGTCAAAAGAGGTAAGGATGCCTAATATTCAATGTTGAGTAAAAACTTGTAGGTTTAAATCACCTTAAGGCTGTAAGAATTACTGTTTCTTAATTTTTCAACATGTAAATATTCTATTCTTCTCTGATGTTCATATAAAGTTTTGGCTAATAGTTTAGTTTAAAATCAACCCTAAATATAAAACATAAATTACAGGAAAATGGAGAAGAAAAGAGACATGCTTCACAGCCTAGGAACTCTGGTTAAAGAGAATCTGGGGATAATGTTCAGGGACTACAGAGCTTTAGAATAAGAATGCTTTCACATGGAGAGCGTAATTCTGTGTAATTGTCTGTGTTTTGCTTATTACATTCTACATTTTCTTGGCCTTTTGTTTGGGGGGGTCAGTTTTAAGATTTGTGAGCTTTTGTGCTCAAAAGCTAGTGCTCTAACACTTTAGTCATAGCTCTGCTTTATAAAAAAAAATAAACAGATCTAGAAGTTTAATAATTTTTTGTGATTGAAGTTCAATAACATCTTGATTTCCAAATTGCTTACCAAAAATGGTCAGCTGTTTGAAAGACAATGCTTCTGTTAGTTCCTTATATAAAAATCTCTCCTGTCTTGTTAGCCCTTACTGGCATTCAGACCAAGATTCTTAGATCTTAGCCTCCTGAGTAGCTAAAAAAATTCAGGTGTGAACACCTGGCTAGGATTGAGTAATTTTATCTCAGTGCTTTAGCCCCATTTAACACTGTAAATCTACAGAATAAATATTTCTTCAATCTTGTGAATTACTAATTTGACTTTTGCAATTCTCTAGGAAATTTTATCTGTGGCTAAGAAAAGCAAGGAGAATGAGGTAAGATATTTAAATAGAAAATTAAATTTAGGAATCTTTTAGTTATTGATTATGAAGCACACTTAATCACTGCTACACATCTTTTTCATTTACTTCATTACCTTTGAAAAAAGAAAAAGGACTATTCACTTTTTTAATATACTGTACAAAGAGATTATAGTTATATGAGTAAGGTAATGAGTACATTTCCTATCGAGCATCGTTACTCCCTCCTTTGTTTTCCCCCACCATCCCTTCTTTCTTATTTTAACCAGCCCCTGAGCTTGAACTCAGAGCCTAGGCAGTGTCCTTGAGTTTCTTTTCAAGATTAAGGCTCTACCAATTGAGCCACGAGCACTACTTTCAGCTTTTTCTGAGTAGTTTATTAGAGATAAATATCTCGAGGACTTCTCCTTCCCTAGCTGTCTTTCAACTGTGATCCTCAGATCTCATCTTCCTGAGTAAAATTACATGCATGAGCCACTGGTACCTGACTTCAGCATTATATTTAACATAACAATGTTCCATGTTCATTGTATGGAATTTTCTGTATAAATATTAAAGCATTTAGCAATGATACTTACAAGTTCCTATAACCCTGTGGATATACGTGCACACAGTCATCATATCGAAGCTATGAAGGATAATTTCATCTTGTTTCTAACCAGATTCAAACCAGGCCCTGGCATTCCCTGTAATCCTAGCTACTCAGGAGGCTGAGATCTGAGAATCCAGGTTTAAAGTCAGTCTGGGTAGGAAAGTCTGTGAGACTTTGTCTCCAGTGAACCACCAGGAATCCAGAAGTGGAGCTATGGCTCAAAGTGGAAGAGTGCTAGCATGGAGCAAAAATGCTCAGTGCCCAGACCCTGAGTTCAAATCCCCTACCCCCCCCCAACCTTCCTTACACAAAAAGATTCTCTGTAGTTCCAATTCAAAGCTTGATTTCTGTTACCCTATTACCTACCTACTTTTATCCATCCCTTCTATTCTCCCCACCAATTTATATAGGGATATTACTTACTATATTTTCCAAGCTCTTTATTCCAAGACCCTGTAATCAGGACTTCATGCTCTAGCTTAGCTTTCTTTTTTTACTTTTCTTTTTTTTCTTTTTCCTTTGCAGATGATAGGGCTTAAACTTAGGGCCTGGACACCATCCCTGGGCTTTGTGCTCAAGGCTAGCACTGTGAATACTTTGAGTCATACCTCCACATCTGGTTATTCTAGTGGTTAATTGGAGATAAGAGTTTTACAACCTTTCTTGGCTGATCTGGCTTCAAACCATGATCCCCAGGTCTCAATCTCTTGAGTAGCTAGAATTACAGGCATGAACCACGATCACTTGTTTATAGACAGCCAGAACGATATTTCCAAAACAGCTTTCTTATACTGATACTCCACATGCCTCTAGTCTGGCATTTTGCTGGTTCATTAGAGGTAGTCTCTCAGACTTTTTGCCCAGGCTGATTCAAACTATAATCCTCCAGGTCTCAGTCTCCCAAATAGCGAGGTATGAGGTATGAGATACTGATACTAGGCTGTTAGTTCATTTTTTCTTTTTTTAATGGCTTTGTGCTTACATGGAAATGAAAGTGTCTCTGTTCTTACTTGTATCTACATTAATTTTCCATACCTACTGATGACTGGGACTGGATAATGATTATTAGTTTCATTGCCATTGGTAAGTGAGTGGTAAGTTTAGCAACATTTTCTATCATACATGTAATTAAATTTTTTTCTTTGTAGGATGAGAGCCCTTCCTCTACTAATTCCTGTGTAGAAGAACTTGAGAAAAATAAAGATTCAAATAGCATAATTAAAGATAGATTGTCTCAAACAGTTAGACAGAATGCTAAATTGTTTTTTGACCCAGTTCGGAAATACAATGGACAACCAGTTCCCTTTCAACAACCAAAGCACTTCACCGGAGGAGTGATGCGATGGTACCAAGTAGAAGGCATGGAATGGCTTAGGGTAATAAATTTTCTTTTTCTTTTTTGTCAGTCATGGGGCTTGAACTCTGGGCCTGGGGGCTGGCCCTAAGCTCTTCAGCTCAAGTCAAGTGCTCCACCACTTGAGCCACAGTGCCACGTTTGGTTTTCTAGTGGTTAATTGGAGATAAGAGTCTCAGGACTTTCCTGCCTGGGCTGGCTTTGAACCGTGATTCTCAGATCTCAGCCTGCTGAGTAGGATTACAGGCATGAGCCACTGTTGCCTGGCCATGACTTTTCATTTTTAATACAGTATATTGGTTCCTTTTTATGATGTCTTAAATAGCATAATGTATCACAACTTGATGTATCACAACTTATTTACTGTATATAAGACATTTGTATATGTTAATTGGATGATTTACCATGAGTAAATTTTTTAAAGTGAAAATGTCTTAAAAGACTCCCAATACTTTTTATGGCTTTGATAAATGATTTCCTATAGTTGTTAAAATATATTGTATTATGCCAGTGTTATCATAATTGTCTTTAAGTATGCTTTTAGAAAAATAAGCCTGTTACTAATTCAGGACATGCTTATATATTCTTTTGTTCAGATGCTTTGGGAAAATGGAATTAATGGCATTTTGGCAGATGAAATGGGATTGGGTAAGACGGTTCAGTGCATTGCTACTATTGCTTTGATGATTCAGAGAGGAGTACCTGGACCTTTTCTTGTCTGTGGTCCTTTGTCTACACTTCCTAACTGGATGGCTGAATTCAAAAGATTTACACCAGAAGTAAGACATGTTTCTTCACATGAAATAAATTTTTGCCCACATTTTTTGTTGTTGTAGGAAATACATTACAGATCTACTATTAAAACTATTGATTTCTACAAAAGCATTGGATCTGGTTAGACAAATATTAGCAATTCCTTTCTTTAACCCTTTTATCTATTTTAGAACACTAGGTATTAGAAATTAGATACTTTGCTTAAAATGTTCTTGTATAGTTTTCATTCATTTAATGACTTATAGTACCTGAGACAAATGTTGATTTTTTAATCCTGTTTTAGTCTTATTTTTCCCTATATACATTCTACTATCCACATCCTTGCAATATATATAATAATTTTTCCATCTGCCCCTTAGCCTTTTTATTTGATTTTCTTTTTGTGATCTTGATATCTTCCCCCCCCAGAAAATTGTCCATAATTTTCATATCATTTATATTTTGTACTGAAACATTGTAAAATCTTTTAGATTCCTACTCTGTTATATCATGGAACCCAGCAGGAACGTCAAAAATTGGCAAGGAAAATTCATAAGAGAACTGGAACACTACAGATTCATCCCGTGGTAATCACATCATTTGAAATATCCATGAGGGACCGAAATGCATTACAGGTATAGATTGTTGCCTTCTAATCTGTAAATCATATTTAATTCATATCACTTTCTCACCACCATGTCTGCTTGAAGTAATAGACTGTATTGTGCTCATTTCTTTGGAAACTGGAGCCTTTGACAAAGATAGGGAAGAAGGCTGTGGTTGTTAAATAAAAATAAACCTGTGACATTTAACTTGTAGCCATAATATATTAAGTTTTTAAAATTAGCCAGACATGAACCTAATCTGTGAATACCTATCAGATGTGTTTGTGAAGTATAGTTTGAGTATATGGAATTTACCAATCTGCTCTTGCTTTCTGCAAGTAAGAATACAATATTTTAAGATATTTAAGTTATCTTAATGGTTTTGTGGTATTTCCTTTCCTTATCTTTTTTTCTTGATATTATAGCTACTAAGTAATGCTTATGTTATAATGCAGTTAGAAAGTTGACCTTTCTTCCTCATTGTTAAACTCATTACACATATGAGAAATGAGTGCTTTCCTTTTCTCTGCCCTTGTGATATCCCTGTTAAGTGACATCCCTTTGTTTTTTCTTACTTGCGTGAATAAAGAAACTAATATAAATATAGAGTCAACCTAAATTCAATAATAGGTCATAATTGGTATTAAATGGTTTTTTAAAATCATGACCAAATGTTTGTCAAATGTTCCACTTATATAAATGAAACTTTGCAATATGTTTTGTAGCACTCTTAGACCAGAAGTTTAGCAACAATATTATAAATGTATAGTATGAAGATATCAATCATTTTTTTCACAATAAAAGTAATATATACTGTCAATAGAAAAAATTTATTATGGAGATAAAAGTATGATTTTATTTGAATTTTACTTTGACAATGAAGAACTACTGTTCACATAAAGGTATAATGTGTACTTAAGATCATACTATGAGTACACTTTTAGAAATAGCATTTTCTACAGAAATCTGTAATATGAAGACTCACCTCAGTTTCTTCTCTCTATGCACCCCCTATTGAAATAGTTCAGAAGCCAGAAACCAGTGGGTCAAACTCATAATCCTAGCTTCTCAAAGAATCTGAGATCTAAGGATCATGGTTCAGAGAAGCCAGCCCAGACAGGAAATTCCCTAAAAGTCTTCATCTCCATTTAACCATTAAAAAGCCGGAAGTGGAGCTATGGCTGACCTTGAGCAGAAGAATCAGGATAGTGCCCAGGCCCTGAGTTTAAGCCAGGACCTTCCTTTCCCGCCCCCCCCCCCCCAAAAAAAAAAAGGAACAAAAGAAAAAGCATAAAAAAGAAAAAGAAATAGGTTTCCTTGTCAGTTCCATTTGCCAGTGGCTAGAATGTTTTCAGTTTTTTTCTTTCACTGAGCCTTAGCAGTGTAAGGATTTTAATTTTAGGGGGTGATTGAGAGTGCGATTCTGAAACTCTTGTTTGAATGACAGCCCATTACTAGTTTGTTTTCAGGTTCTTCCTCATTTACATTCCTTCATTTTTCTTTCACATACTAATTTACAAAGGATGTTTTATTGTTTTAGACTGGTGTCTTAAAGTGAGAAATTATTCATGTTATCTGATTTGTTAGATGGGCAGAAAATTAAGTCCTTTGCAAGACAGAACACTGAAGTAATAATACAGTTTTTTCTATTCTTTTAGTAATATGCTAAAAAAAAGTTACATGCCAAAGATGAATTCTTACACACTTCTGTCCAGTTTGCCAGTCTTAGATTGTTGAAAGATACATGTTTAGTTGGTGTTTATATTTTCAGAATTAGTGCCTATTTTTGCATTTTTTAAACAAAGAATTAAATCAGAATGCCTGATAAATTAGAAGTCAAAAGGGAAAGCATGAGTATTAAAAGTTAAAAAAAAAATTCAGGACGACTTCATTAAAATGAACGTGTGATTGAAAATATCAGTTACTAAAATTGACTCCAGTAAAAAAGACTTAAAAACTAAAAAAAAAATGGAAAACACTGAGATAAAAGTGTCAATTTTAGATATGTTTTGCAAAATGAAAATACTAATGCAGTTTAAAATTTCAGAATACCTGAAATTAATGAACTTTGGCTAGAATTGTTTTTAAATCTAATTTCAAAACTTGATAAAACATTGGAAATAAAAGATTACTTCTACTATAGAAAGAATGAGGCACTGATAGCGTCATAACAGAAGGACTTCAAATATTATTTCCTGACCTAATGAAATCTGTTTTCAGATTATATTGGTTTAGGAATCCATTAATTTAACTCATTGTTAAATCTTTTGAAAACATGTTTATCTCATTACATACCAAAGTGACATTTGATAAGATTCAACATCTGGGCTGGGAAGGTCGCTCAGTGGTGAGCGCTTGCCTTGCATGCCTGAGGCCCTGAGTTCGATTCCTCAGTACCACATAAGCAAAATTTAGAAAAAAGCTGGAAGTGGCACTGTGGCTCAAGTGGCAGAGCGCTAGCCTTGAGCTGAAGAGCTGAGGGACAGCGCCCAGGCCCAGAGTTCAGGCCCCACGACCGGACCCAAAAAAAAAAAAAAAGGATTCAACATCTATACATCTTAATAAAAGAAGTTTTATTTTAGAAATGCTTTTAGGAAAAAATCATTTATAAAAATGTTTTCCCTCAATTCATTTTCTAGCATTGCTATTGGAAATACTTAATAGTAGATGAAGGACACAGGATTAAGAATATGAAGTGCCGTCTGATCAGGGAGTTAAAACGGTTCAATGCTGATAACAAACTACTTTTGACTGGTACTCCCTTGCAAAACAATCTATCAGAACTTTGGTCATTGCTAAACTTTTTGTTGCCAGATGTATTTGACGATTTGAAAAGGTAGGTAAGCCAGTTACTTTACTGTTTTATATTTTTCACTGCCCTTTTCTAAGTACCTGAATTTAAGTGCTATCTTTTGGTAGAGTCTTTGTGATATATATTAAATTCATCTTTTGATATAAAATATATATGAGCACATAAAAGAGAACTTATAACTATGTATTAATGAAAGGAAAACTAAAAATGTTACATTAAGAAGATATTTCCAAGATTTTGTCTTGGGACTTTCTACAAAGAGGTGTGTGTGTGTGTGTGTGCGCGCGCGCGTGTGCGTGCGCGCGCTTGTGTGCGTGCACGCGCTTGTGTGTGTGCGCGCGCACTTAAAAGACAATCCAAGACAAGGTATCAGTGGCTTACACCTGTAATCCTAGCTGTGGGTCTAAAGATCACTGTTATGGGTCTACCACTTAGTGGTAGAATGCTTGCCTAGCATGCATAAAGCCCTGGGTTTGATTCCTCAGTTCCACATAAACAGAAAAAAACCAGAGGTAGTGCTGTGGCACAAGTGGTAGAGTGCTGGCCTTGAGTACAGAGAAGTTGAACTCAGGTTCTGAGTTCAAGCCCAGGATCAGCAAAAAAAAAAAAATCACAGTTAACAACCCACCTTGTTAAACATTTGTGAAACTCTCTTTCTCCAGTAAACTAACCCAAAAAAGCTAGAAATGGAACTGTGACTTAAATGGTAGAGCCACTAGCCTTAAGCCTGGGCTAGCACCCAAGCTTCTGAATTCAAGCCCTGGGATTGATGTGCACACACTTGCACAGACACCCAAAAAAAACCCCCCAGAACTGTGGAAATGGAAGTGTCCTCCATTTCCTTTCACATATATTAGAAAACAGAGACATAAATTTTTTACAAAATCTGATTAGTTAGTGCCACAACAAAATTAAAACAAAGATTTCCCAATTTTAACCTACTACTTTTTTTTTTTTTTTGGGTCCGGTCGTGAGGCCTGAACTCTGGGCCTGGGCGCTGTCCCTCAGCTTTTCAGCTCAAGGCTAGCGCTCTACCACTTGAGCCACAGCGCCACTTCTGGCTTTTTTCTTTATGTGGTGCTGAGAATTGAACCCAGGGCCCTCAGGCATGCAAGGCAAGCACTCTACCAATGAGCCACCTTCCCAGCCCCAACCTACCACTTTTTAAAGGTAGGAAACAGTTTGAGTTCTGCATTCCATCACACACACACAAAATGTTTTCAAAAAATGAGTATCCCTAGAATAGCAAAGGTAGCTGTAATTAAGATGTCCAGATGTTCTAGTTACCATGTCCTTTTCTCAATCTAAGGTAGACTTGTAGCTTAGTAGTAGAGTGCTTGCCTAATATACACAAAGCTCCTGGTAACCACAAAAATGTTTTGTTGTTAGAGTGGGTCAGATTTCTATCACTCTGTAGAGGTAGACCATATAGCCATGGTTCGGCAATAGCTGTAATTTCTGCAACTATTCATAATGTTTGATAAAATATTAGCTTTTAGCCTGAGGTTATAGCATCATGTCTTGGATTTCATCCCTGTTACCACAAGACAAAAATCTGTACCTTAGTCATTATTTTTTTATTATAATAGGTATTAACATTTTTTAATTGAAAAAACATCCCTTTTAGATTTGCAGTTTCTGATTATTGAATCAAAGCCATCATTTACATCCTTTTTATTTGTGTGTTTTCTTTAGTGGTACTGGAATTGACCTCAAGGCTTTGCACTTGCTAGTCAAATGCTTTATGACTTGATCTTTGTCACCAGTCCTTTGTTCTTTTTCATTATATTAAAAATGGCATATGAGGATTTGGCAACTGTCCATATGCTTCATAATAAACTATGAAATTAGAAACCCTGTTTCAAGATAATATAATTGATTTTATGTTAGGTTAACTTGTAATCATTTCTCTTTTTTTCCAGCTTTGAGTCTTGGTTTGACATCACTAGTCTTTCTGATACTGCTGAAGATATCATAGCTAAAGAAAGAGAACAGAATGTATTACATATGCTACACCAGGTGTTGACTGTTTTTCTTACTCTGTTTACTCCACCCTCATAGATAATGAATTCTAGAGACACTACCCATTATTGTTCAGACTTAAAAAGTGAAATGAGTCTCCCTAAGTCAAGTCACTTTCTTGCCCTTTTCCTACTTCCAGAAGTCATGGGGTTATGGATAGTAACTACAGATAGTGGTGGTTTTTTTTTTTCCTTTTCCTCTAAATTGTTAGCAACGATCCTCTTTTTCTGTTAACTTCTATCTCGTTTATAAATGTGATATAGTGTAAGAGAATTTTAAGCCTGAAGATCTTAAGGAAACATTTTATATCGTTGGGTTGGTTGGCTCTCTAGTCATCTTAAGATGTCACTAAAATATTTGGACTTAACACTGTCAATCCAAAGAAGAATAAATATTATTTTAATAGAAAAGAAGTCAGGCATGAGTGGTTCACAGCTGTAATCCTAGCTACTCAGGATGCTGAGGTTCATAGATGTCTGTTTGAAAGCAGCTTGGGCATACAAATGTAAGAGATCCTTAACCTCCAATTAACCAGAAAAAAGCCAGAGTGGAGATGTAGATCAGCCTTGAGCAGAAAAGCTTAAAAAAGAGTACATGACCCCAGTACTGGCATATATGTGGCAGGGGGAAGATTAGAAAACACTGAGTTTATCTTTTGCTGGTTTGCTTTGGGAATATTTCAAGGAGGTGGTAACTTTTAAGACAATACACTAGGGAAGAAAGTGTGAGAAGTATGGATATGGTATTCCCAAAAAGAAAAGAATACTTAATGTTTGTATTTATTCATGTTTACATTTTAGATTCTAACCCCTTTCTTACTGAGAAGACTGAAATCTGATGTTGCTCTTGAAGTTCCTCCTAAACGAGAAGTAGTTGTTTATGCACCACTTTCAAAGAAACAAGAAGTCTTTTATACAGCCATTGTGAACCGAACGATTGCGAAGATGTTTGGATCTAGTGAGGTAGAATGTGTTTTGAAATAGAATGTAAATAAAATACAGCATGATTTTTTTTCTTTACTTTTTTCTTTTTTTGGTGGGGGGGGGGGTTAGGGAGGGTTGGGTGAGCATTGTCCCTGAGCTTTTCAGCTCAAGTTGAGCACTCTACCATTTGAGCCACAGTGCCACTTCTAGTTTTCTGGTGGTTTATTGGTGATGATAGTGTCATGGACTTTTCCTGCCTGGCCTGGCTTTGAACTGGGATCCTCAGACCTCAGCCTCCTGAGTAGCTAGGATTGCAGGCTTGAGCTAACCAGTGCCTGGTCCAGACTTATTTATCAATTGCTTTACCAGGAATGTATTGATGGGATTAGTATAATGATTGAAAAATGGTGTAGTCATGCATGTATTACAAGAGAGAGGTCGTATGTGGTCATTATATAACTGAAGATTAGACTTTTCTCTAAACTCAAATTAAAAATTGAGAATATTTATATTTGGCTTTATATTATGAATTTCTTGTAATTATGACTTGGAGAATTATTAGACTTGACAAAGATCAGTTTTCTTTAAATCTTAAAGTCATTTTATACATAAATATATTTTGAACATAAACTTGTTTGCATTTAGAACTTAAGCATATAGGGTTTTAAACAGACATTTAATTATCTTCCAGAAAGAATCAGTGGAACTAAGTCCTACTGGACGACCAAAACGAAAAACCAGAAAATCAATAAATTATAGCAAACTAGATGAGTTTCCTAATGAATTGGAAAAACTAATGAGTCAAATACAGCCAGAAGTGGACCGCGAAAAGTGAGTTTAAACATAAATTTGAAATAATTTAAACTATGTTTTTCACAATTATCATATTCACATATCATGTTTTTGATAGGACTGTTGTAGAAATGAATATTCCTGTAGAATCTGAAGTTAATCTGAAACTACAGAATATAATGATGCTACTTCGTAAATGTTGTAATCATCCATATCTGATTGAGTACCCTATAGATCCTGTCACACAAGAGTTTAAGGTAAATATTATTTAATAATTTTTTTATATTGGGACACAATATTACTTTGTTTGATTTGTTATTTAATGTAGAACTGTATACCAAAATTAGTCCTTTCAGTAAGGGGAGAATGGTGGTCATTTCCTATGTGCTATGCAACAAGTGTTTTAATTCATACATTTAAAACTTTGTTTTTCCTCTTTAGTCCTGAACTCAGGGCCTGAGTTTTTTTATTTTAATTTTAATTTTAATTTTTATTTGAGCCATAGTACCAATTCCCGACTTTTTCTGATTATGTGGTACAGAGGTTCCCAACCCAGGGCTTCATGCCAACTAGGTAAGGCACTCTACCACTAAGCCACGTACCCAGCCTTAATTAAACTTCTTGTACACTTTTATGTGAACAGTTAAGAATTTATTCTGAAATTTTAGTGATTCAGTTATTTTGTTCTCTATTTTGGGGGGTAGTAATATTTTCAGTAACTGAATGTTAAAAGACCAGCTTATCAAAATCAGTTTGCTTGCTGGTTAAGTCTCAACAAATAGCCACAGAAAAAAGTATCATATTCAATGAATAAAATTGTGTAGTTGATAGAAAAGTTGCATGACTTTAAAAGAAATGTTCGTAGTAACCACTAAAATTTGTTTCATTACTAGTTTCCCTGGCAGTATTGACTTTTTGAGTCAGATAGAGCTTGTTTGGAGATCATGACCTGTGCACTGTATTTAGTAGCTTCCCTAGCCTCTAGGTCGCAGTAGTGTATGTCTTCCCCATTTGTGACAACCTACTCCATCTACTGCCACATTTGATGTGGGTAGAAGGGAAAATGCTATCATTTGACAATTTCTACTTTTACATAAAGGAAGATAAAACTTGACTCCTGTATAAAAATACCTCTTCGATGGGTAATTTTACCAAAGGGAGAAAATTGTCTTTAGTGTGAATGAGATTACTTAGAAACTCGTATGTTTTCTTTAATGTGTACTGGAACTCTGATAGCAATTTTTGAAAAAGTTACTTGATTATAAAGGAAAAAACCCTCAGATGATACAATAAGTTTGAACTTATGTTCTCTTTTCCAAAGTCTTTTTGTTGGTGGTGGTTGTAGGGCTTGAACTTGGCCTGGGTGCTGTCCCTGAGCCTCTTTGTGTCCAAGGCTAGCCTTCTACCACTTGAGCCACAGCACCACTTCTGGTTTTTGAATGGTTAGTTGGTGATAAAGGTCTCATGAGACTTTTCTGTCTGGACTGGCTTCAAACCACGATCCTCCTAAGTAGCTAGGATTATAGGCGTGAACTGGCACCCTGCTGTACAAAGTTGTGTTTTTTTTATTGTGAAAATACCATACAGAGGGGTTACAATTACGTGGGCAAGGTAATGAGTACATTTCTTATCAAGCATTGTTGCCTCCTTTGTTTCCCCTTCCCAATCCTTTCCATATCCCCCCACCCCCTGTACAAAGTTTTTGATAGAAGAGTAAGATAGATTTTGTTCATGGATAGGCTCATGGTCTTATTTGAACTTAATTCTTCTGTGCTGAATCACTTTTCATTCTACTGTGTATGTTTTCCATTAGAAGTCAGTAACCTCTATTGAAAGGTCTTTGTATTTTTTAATGAATTGCCATTGTGAATCAAATTATTCAGATGATTTTCATGTTTATAGGGCAAATGGTTAGTAACTATCCTTTTATTTTTCTACTTTTAAGATTGATGAAGAATTAGTAACAAACTCTGGGAAACTGTTAATTTTGGATCGAATGCTGCCAGAACTTAAGAAAAGAGGACATAAGGTGGTAATTTTGATTGGACTTTGAATTGCTTGAGTTTTATGAATCAGTATCTCGACATTAAGATATTTAAATTTCAGGTGCTGCTTTTTTCACAAATGACAAGAATGCTGGATATTTTGATGGACTACTGTCAACTCAGAGATTTCAACTTTAGTAGACTTGATGGGTCCATGTCTTATTCAGAGAGAGAAAACCATGTAAGACTACTTTTGTCATTCATTAACTTCTTTTTTGTACCTTCTGATTTGACTTTTGAAGTAATGTATAAAGTAGACCTTTAAATTGATGAGAAATTACCAAAAACCCTATAAAAGCTAGCATTTTGCTTTTGTATTTATGAATTGGTGTTTGGTTCTTGTGTGTGTATACGTACGTGCATGTATATGCATATATTTTTTCAAATATATAACGTATCTAGAATTAGGTATCTATATATCATCACAAATGAAGAACATTCAGATAACAGCTAAATGTTTCCCTCTCAGGTTCAATGTTTCATTAAACAAATTTCAAGTGAAGCAAAGTAGAAAGTACTTAGCATTATTATTCCACCTAGAATTTGCTATGAAAATAGTTTTCTTGCCTGGTCCTGGGCTTTGAACTCAGGATCTGGCCCTTGTTAAAGGCAGCCATTCTACCTCTGATCCACAGCTTAACCCTACCATTAACATTTGACATGTGTTGTTATTATATGTGATACAGGATCAAGCCATTGAGGTAGCCATTTAGCATTTAGTCTTTTAATTCATTTGTTTTGAAGTTGGTTTGACTTCATAGCCCTATATTTGCTATGCTGAGCAGGGCAGGGCACCCTAGGTGAGTTTGGCCAAGTTTGGAAAAGTTGTCAGTGGAAATTAAAAACAATCCCTTCTCAGCTAGTTATTTTTAATTTATTATGTTTTCATCTTTTCTGCTTTTAGATGCACAGCTTCAACACAGATCCAGGTGTATTTCTTTTCTTAGTGAGTACACGAGCTGGTGGCCTGGGTATTAATTTGACGGCAGCAGATACAGTTATCATTTATGATAGTGATTGGGTAAGTTGTAACCCTCAATGTGCAAATTATATTTCTGTTCTGAATTTTCAGTCCTTCATTGTAAAAGTCGTGGTTTGATTTGTCAAAAGTTTGAACTTGTTTCTTTGGAATATTTAAAGATTTAAATTCTGTCAAGAGTATAATGGATGGTAATGTTATGCAAATAATTTAGAACCCTAAGTTGAGTTAAGCTACATTTGATCATGAATGTTGGCTTTACCTCTATATCTTGGGTTAAGTTAATTTTTAACATAATACTGTTAAAATGTTATTTTATTTTATTTTTGTAGTCATGAGGCTTGAACTCTGGGCCTGGGCACTATCCCTCAGCTCTTCAGCTCAAGGCAAAGGCTCTACGATATGAGCCACAGCACCACTTTCAGTTTTCGGTAGTTAATTGGAGATGAAAGTCTCATGGACTTTCCTGCTCGGGCTGGCTTTGAACCGTGATCCTTGATCTCAGCCTCCTGAGTAGGATTACAGGCATGAGCCACCAATGCCCGGCCTTAAATGTTATTTTTACTTTTAAGAATCCACAGTCTGATCTTCAGGCCCAGGATAGATGTCACAGAATTGGTCAAACGAAGCCAGTTGTTGTATATCGTCTTGTTACAGCAAATACTATCGACCAGAAAATTGTGGAAAGAGCAGCTGCTAAAAGAAAGTTGGAGAAGTTGATCATCCACAAAAGTAAATGATGCTCTCATGATTCTTTTTTGCTTAATTGTCATTGCATGTGTACAATCCCATTAATGTCATTACTGTTACTTTCCTTACAAAACAAATTAGTGCAGTTATGTGACAGGATTTTAATAAGCAGAGGAGGATTTGGAGTTCTTAACAGTCTACACTAAATTGGTAATCATAGAACATTACTGTTTTTCTAAATGAGGCCTAAAGGGGTAGACAAAGGACTATAAGAAAAGTTACACGTTCTCTAATGTATTAAACATTAAATTAATGGTATATTCAACTAGTCCGATTCAAAATCTGTGTGTATTAATATAGATAGGATTCAAAGTTAGTGAGCAGAGGTGACTCATTAAGGTCTTTCATGTTACATTCTTTGAGATTCCTTGGGTAAATTTTACCTTTACTCATTCAATATAAAATTGACTAATTGAGTTCATGACTTGATTATCATGAATTGAAAATTGCTTCTACAAATTGTCAAGCCTAGAGAAATTTGAGCATCATAATAAAATGTTGAAAGTTACTGCAAGTTAGTTTTATAATACTACTCTGCTTGCTGGTATGATAATCGGTTTTTAAGGAAAAGTGGGTTAGGTTTTAGAGCAGTTTGACTTTTGTGACTTATTAGTCAGTCAGTAATTTGACTACAACAATCAGATGGGGATAAAATGAGTCTTAACCTAATACATTTTTGTGTTAACTTAAAAGTTTTCACATGTGTTACTTTAGAAATTCAGATGATGAGATAAATTATATTTGCTTTTAAGTTTAGGTAACATTGTCAGTTACCTTTTCCTAAGTTCTGAGGTTAACGTCACACAAAAAATTTGAAAGATTTTATGAAATTCTGGTACTTTTTGTTGATGTGTAATATATATAGTAAAAAACACAGCTTTTAAATTTATAGTTTGGTAAAATACGTATATTTATAGTTATCTAGATTAAGAGAATGAGCATTCTCATATAATAAAGTTTACACAGGCACCCTTTCAGTCATTCTCTGTGTCAGTCTGAGATTATCTACTATTGTAATTTTTGTCACATTTTTTTACACATACTATTTTGACATTCATATCCTTGAATTAGAAGGTTTGTTTTGCTAAGTAGTTTTGTTTTTTGTCCATTTTTTGTTTGTTTGTTTTTGTTTTGTTTTTTTGTCGGTTGTGGGGCTTGAACTCTGGTCCTGGACGCTGTCCCTCAGCTCTTCAGCTCAAGGCGAGCACTCTACCACTTGAGCTACAGCGCCACTTCCCATTCTTTTGTTAATGGATACTTTCATTGTTTCCTGATTGGATTTATTGTAAACAAATTATAAGTTATTCTCATAGGTTTATAATATAGTTCAGCTTTAAAATGGATTTTTAATGTTCATTTTTTTTTCTCTAGATCATTTCAAAGGTGGCCAATCTGGATTAAATCAACCTAAAACTTTCTTAGATCCTAAAGAATTGATGGAATTATTAAAATCTAGAGATTATGAAAGGTAAAAGTTTTCTTTTTTTTTTTTTTTTGGGGGTGTGTGTGTGTGTGTGTGTGTGTGTGTGTGTGTGTGTGTGTGTGTGTGTGTGTGTGTGTGTGTGTGTGTGTGTGTGTGTGTGTGTGTGTGTGTGTGTGTGTGTGTGTGTGTGTTAACTGAGGATTGAACTTGGATACTTGTGCTTGCTAGGTGCTCTTCCATTTAACCTATACCTTGAGCCCTTAAAATTTCTTCATAAAAATAGAAAGCATCATTTTGATTTAATATTTTATTTTTCTAGGGAAGTAAAAGGATCAAGAGAGAAGGTCATTAGTGATAAGGATCTAGAGTTGTTGTTAGATCGAAGTGATCTTATTGGTAAGTTTTTGTCATTCATTTTTTTTAATAATGAACTTTTTTTGCCATTTTTTGTCATTCATTTTTTTTAAATAATGAACTTGTGTTTTTTTGGCCATTCCTGGCCCTTGAACTAAAGGTTCTGGGTACTGTCCCTGAGCCTCTTGGTTCTCAAGTTAGTGCTCTACCACTTGAGCCACAGCACTTCTGGCTTTTTCTGAGTAGTTTATTAGAGGAAATAGTTTTGCTTTCCTTCGTTCTGTCTTCTAACCTCCATTCTCAGTCTCACCTCCTGAGTAGTTAGGATAACAGATGGGAGTCACCAGTGCTCAGCTATAAGAACATAGTTTTAAACATACTGACTACCAAAAGAACAAACAAAAAATATGGGAAAATATATGCAAAGTACTATTCTGTTGATTGCTTTAAATTTTGTATCTTAAGTTCAGCAGGTTTTTTTGCCTAGCAAATCGATGCTTCATATTGTATGTCCTATAGGTTGCTATAATAAGAAATATGATTTGGCTTTTGTAACTATACTAGGTCATTTTAAGAGGATTTCAGATTTTTCCAATTGAATCAAAATTTGTAGCATTTGAATCAGGAGCCAAATTCCATTATTATATATAGTGCACCCCTCTTGTTTTTCCTTATTTGCTAGAAAATATGTGTACTTTGCCTGTAAAATGACTTACTTTTCCTTCTTTCTTCCTTTCTTTTTTCCCTTTCCTTTCTTTCCTTCTTTCTTCCTTCCTTCCTTTCTTCCCTTTCTTTTTTTGTCAGTTATGGGGCTGAACTCTGGGCTTGGGCACTGTCTCTGAGCTCTTCAGCTCAAGGCTAGAGCTTTTCCACTTACAGCACCACTTCCAGTTTTCTGGTGTTTAACTGGAGATGAGAGTCTCATGGACTTTCCTGCCCAGGCTGGCTTTGAATCATGATCCACAAATCTCAGCCTCCTGAGTAGGATTACAGATGGGAGCCACTGGCACCCAGCTTGGCTTACATTTCTTTATAATCAGCTGGTTCTTCCCCCTCCATGTTTATTAATTTGTTTTTCAGTGTATATTTCTTATAGATTGATAAGTAGCTCTCTTTTTTTTTTTAAATTTTATTTTATTTGAGAACATACTGTACAGAGGGGCTACAATTACATGGGCAGGATAATGCATACATTTCTTACCAAGCATTGCAGCCTCCTCCTTTGTTTACCCTTCACCTCCCTTCCCAGCCTCCCCCCTCCCCCCACCCAATTATACCCTCCCCCCACACACACACCGACATTGTAAAGTTGGTTTTGACATGACATTTTGTACTTCTCATTGTTGCAACAGGTCCACCTGAATCCTTAAACGACTTGTTTGTCCCCATCTCCTCCACATGTTATACTGACATCAAATATAGTGAAAGCGGGGGTTACACTGTGGGGGAGATAAGTAGCTCTCTTAATCAGATTTAAGTTCTCTATCTGAGCAAAGAAAAGTTTTTTAAACACACTTTTATATTGATTGATTAGAACTTGTATTTCCTTAGGTTTTGCAAAATGATTTGTCTGTGCTATCAGCTTTATTAGTTGAAATTTGTCTACTGAGAATTTTTCTTTTGCATTTAGAAAAGAAAGCATCTAAAATAAAAAGTGGGCAGTACAGATTGGTTATTTATCAAGTTACAGAAAAATGAGTTGCTACTATAATAATGACCTTCAATTATTTTGTAAACATTCAAAATTAATTTTCTAACTAGTTTAGAATGCATTGCTAAAGCAACTCATATCCTCATTGCCAGTCATCTTTCTAGCTGGGTTTAGTGACATTGATCTGGGATCTTGAAGTTGGTGATTATTACTTATTCTGCAGAAATAAGCAGAAACTAACACATAATTGAGTATAGTGTTGTAATGTCTTTGACATATTTTCATATGTTGCATTGGAACCAGGTTTTTCTTACTAAATTTATAAACATTTTAAATATATTGTGGATACAAGTTCTTCGGATATATCTTTCAGCACTTCTTAAATTTAGTGCCTTTGGGGCGGGGGGGGGGGCAGTCTTCAGTCTTCAGGCTTGAACTCAGGACCAAGGCACTGTCCCTGAGCCTCTTGTGCTCAAGGCTAGCACTAATTTATTTCAGTTATCGTATCTTTTTTTTTTTTTTGCTGGTCCTGGGACTTGAACTTGGGGCCTGGGCTCTTCCCTGAGCATCTCTGTGCTCAAGGCAGCACTCTACCACTCAAACCACAGGGCCACTTCCGACTTTTTCTGTTTATATGGTACTGAGGAATGGAACCCAGGGCTTCATGCATGTCAAGCAAGCACTCTACCATAAGCCTCATTCTCAGACCCAAATTTAGTGTCTTGATGAGTTAAAGTTGTTAAGTTTTGTTGTAGCCCATTCCAGTTTTACCAAGTTGGATTTTTTTTTGTTATTGTTGTTTTTAGCTATAAATCTGTCTAATCCTTGGGTGAGGTGACAAATGCTTGTCATCCATTTGTGACATAAAGCATAAAGCAAGACCCCACCTTGAAAATAAACCAGCGCAGAAAGGGGAGTGGTGTAAGTGATATAATATAGTACCTGTCTAGCAAGCATGAGCCCCAAGTGCAATCCACAGGACCACCAAAAGAACAAGCAAAAATTATAATTCAAAGTACTATTCTGTTTATTTTAACTTTTTGCATCAAATTCAGCAGGTGTTTTGCCTAGCAAATTGAGGTTTCATGTTATATATTTATAGTTTGCTGTAATAAGAGCAATACATACTTGGTTTTTGTAACTATTTCTGGGTAAGGAAAAGCATGTCCTTCATTTCTGTGGGTTTATATATTTTAGACAGGTGATTGATTCATTTTGCAAGAAACTTTTTTTCATTTCTTTCCTCAGGTTCTTTTTTTTATTTAAAGTACTTGCTTTATTTTTTTTTCCCATAGATCAAATGAAAGCCTCTGGACCAGTTAAAGAGAAGACAGGAATATTCAAGATAGTAGAAAATTCTGAAGATTCCAGTCCTGAATGTTTGTTTTAAGTGAAGCTTTAAAAAAAGGCCTTTTTAACTTGCTTGTGTATATCCAATGAGGTTTTTTTTACATTAGTTTTGAAGTCCATTTTGTCCACTTCACTTTTTTGATTATGTCAGTTTATATAAATGTAACTGATATCACCACATACTTAACAGTGTAATTCCTCCTAGCCTTATTAAGAACAAAATTCCTAATAAGTTTAGATTTTTAGTTACTTTCTCAGTCTGGGTAGTACTCTTAGGTATGGTCTAATGTTTACTTAACCATTGCCAGATTTATGCAGTCTTCCTGTGGAAGTTTAGTAAATGTCTCTTTTTGTCTCTCCTTTCTCACAGTTGTAATACAGTTCAAGGAATTAACACTTCTGTTATGGAGTAGGCTTTCAAGAGGGAGGATTGACTGAGGTTGTGCTTTTTGTCACGAAAGTAAAAAAAATCGTTTTTACTTTTAGGGTTATAAGATAGTTTACCAAATAAATGTTTATTATAAAATGATTTTTTTTTTTTTGGTCGGTCATGGGGCTTGAACTCTGGGCCTGGGGTGCTGTCCCTCAACTCTTCAGCTCAAGGCTAGCACTCTACCACTTGAGCCATAGTGTCACTTCCAGTTTTCTGGTGGTTAATTGGAGATGATTCTCATGGACTTTCCTGTCCAGGCTGGCTTTGAAATGTGATCCTCAGATCTCAGCCTCCTGAGTAGCTAGGATTACAGGTGTGAGCCATTGGCACTTGGCCCATTTATGAAATTATTTTGCCAGGAAAATAATTGAAGTGAAATAATAAACATGACTGGTTTGACATTCAACATCATTATGCTCTTAGTTTCATCCACTAGTACATATAACCATGTTGTAGAAAAATGTAAAGTGACGGGTAGCAAAGAATACTGAAAGAAACTATCATTTTGGCAAAAATACCAAAAGTTGGAAATGTTAGTCTGTTGTGCAGGATAAGAGAACAAACATTGGATAACCTATACCCCCTGGGTGAAAAAGAAGAATCTAAATGTTTATGCTGGGAAGGGACAGGCTTCCTGGAGTAGGTGTTTTGGTTAGTATGTATTGGAAAACTCAACCTGTATTTCATGTTTAAATTATAATGCTATAGGAAAGTGAAACCAGAGCTCAGAAAGAGAAATGGTTTGAGAGAACATTTAATTTAAAAAAAGAAAAGAAAGACTACAGAGCAATTATATTTTGTGTTGTGTTTTTAAATAAATGAAAATGTTCATTCACCAGCAGACTCATTGGTCTTGATTGAAATCAATGTGACTTCAGTGAGTCTGTTCTTTTCCATTCTCCCAATAACTTCATCTCTGTTCTTATATCCCCAGTACGCCTTCCTTTCCTTGTTTCTTGTAGCATTAAGAAAATAGGGTCAATCAGAAAAGAGCTTTAAAAGATGTCTTCAGTGCATTTATTTATCCTTACTTATTTTTCATTATTCTTTCCTGTTACTACTTACACATTGTCCTAACCAGAACCATTGAAAAGCTTTGCACTTTTCCTCTGATAGCAAAACAATTTTGTAAAACTTCTCTACATTCATTTAGGTTTTTTTTTTCTTTTATTTAATGAGCCCAATCTGGTCAGATTTCATCTGATTCCACTGGAATTACTGATCTCCCAGTGATCTGGTTTTATTTGATCTATCATCAGCATTTCGCATATGATTTTTTTTTTTAGAAAAGAATTCGTTGGCTTATAGCAAACACATTAAATTTCCATTCCGCTCTTTCTTGTATGTTTTTTGCATGTGAGACCTTTAAGAATTAGAATTTCCCAGACAGCTTGATACATCCCTGATGTTCTTACCTTATTTCTTCCTTACCAGCAGTTCTGATGACACTTATTTGTATTCTCAGTCAGAACCTTTGTCCTGAACTGTGATGTAGGTACCTTGGCTTTTTTACTCGAGTACGTGATAATTGTAACTACTCTAAACATTTGGTTTTCGGTTCTGCCATTTGCCTCTGTATTTTCCTCTTTCAGTTCTTCCAATTATTTAACAAAATTGGAAGATGCTTTTTCCTCACACTTCACATCTGATTATATACTTTATAAATATGTCTATAATACTACCTTCTCTTTTTTTTTTTTTTTTTTTTTTTAGTTGTGGGGCTTAAACTCTGGGCCTGGATGCTATCCCTCAGCTCTACAGCTCAAGGCTAACGCTCTACCACTTGAGCCACAGCACCACTTCCAATTTTCTAGTGGTTTATTGGAGAGTCTCATGGGCTTTCCTGTCCAGGCTGGCTTTGAACCATGATCCTCAGATCTCAGCCTCCTGAGTAGCTCTAGGATTACAGGCATGAGCCACCAGTGCTTGGCTTACCGTATCTTTTAACATGTAATCACGGGCCCTATATCTGTTTAGCTTAGGCATAGAATTTATGTTTTGACTAAACATCTTGATAGTCAATTGTGAAATCAATATTTGTGCTGTTTAATAACTATTAAGTGTAAACCTTAAATATGTTCATTGGTAACTACCTCTTCCTATGTGAACCTAAATATTTTCTCAAATTTTTTTTTGTAGAACACTTATCACACATGTATGCACACATATACTTGTATACCTCAAAAGCTAGAAAGGACAGCTACATATTATCTGGTCCTTGAGGTTACTATAATTGGTCTGCGTGCTTTCATTGGTTCTCAATTGAAACCCTCCAAGCTGTTTCAACCAAGCATGGAAAATGCTGAGACGTGTTCACAGAAGTGGTAATCACTTAAGATTCCCTAGTCTCATATTCCAGATGACCTCATCTGGAGTAGACATCATCCCAGGTGATAGCATCCTAGTTCAACACCTTTTGGACATGACTTCATACACCTTTTGGACATGACTTCATCCCAGATTTTGAAACCACCATCCCAGCAACACCTATAGACTTCCTCATCTAAGGAACAGCAATTACTGACTGCACTTTGCCTCTCTAATATTCGTGATCCCATTGTGTTTCTGAGCTTGCTGACTGATGAGTCTGTGAACTTGATTTACTCTGCATTCTGCCAGACATACAGGACAATCTTTAGACTGAGTATGTTCCCCACAAATTCATGTGTTGAATCAGTTCTCACTGTCATGGTGTTTAGAAGAGTGGGGACTTTGGGAAGTGATTGGCATGAATGCCCTAACAGAAGATTATCCATGCCCCAGGAAGTAAGTCCTGCCCAAATGTCATATTTTAAATTTTTAGCTTCTGAGCTGTGAAAAATAAACGTATTTAGAAGTCTGTGCTATCTTTTTAGGATGGCCCAAATGAATAAGACAAGTTAGTTTGACTTGTGCCATTTTAAAACTAGGAGATATATTGGGGTGCCAGTGGCTCTCACCTTTAATTCTAGCTAGTCAGGAGGGTGAGATCTGGACATTATGGGTCAAAGCCAGCCCAGGCAGGAAAGTCCATGAGACTCTTATCTCCGATTAGCCCCCAGAAAACTGGGAGTGATGTGGTTCAAGTGGTAGAGCGATGCCCTTGAGCTGAAGAGCTGAGGAACAGCTCCCAGACCCAGATTTCAAGCCACATGAGTGAAAACAAAAAAGCTAGGAGATGTTATTTTGCCCAGGGAGCACCTGCATCTTGATCCATGCTGGAGAAAATTCCCATTCCTCTGACCTTTTCTCTTGCCAGTGCAGCCTTGCTTCTCCCAGTATGTTCTTGGCCCTAGCCTTTTCTCTTCCAAATTTGCTGGAGAAGTTTTGCTCTGAAGGAATGAGAGTGGCAATCAGGAGGAAGTATGTCATAGGACCAAAAGGAAAGAATAAAGTCGAGTTGCTTGTCATAGACATCCAGACATTGTTCTGCTTATTCAACACACATTTTCTTTTTTCTTTTTTCTCTTTTTGGTTGTAGGGCTTGAACTCAGGGCCTGGACACTGTCCCTGAGCTGCTTTGTACTCAAGCCTAGTGGTCACTTGAGAGTCACAGCACCACTTCTGGTTTTTGAGTGCTTAATTGGAGGTAAGAGTCTTAAGGGGACTTTTCTGCCCAGGCTGGTTTCAAACTGATCCTCAGATCTTAGCCTCCTGAATAGCCAGGGGTACAGGCAGCTACTGGCACCTGGCAACATTTCTCTTTCATTAATTTTTTAAAAAATTGGTTTAGGGCTATAGAGAAGGAAGTTTCATTGTTAAGTTTTTCACCACACACTTTTAAAAATTGTTATATGGGTGATGTACAGATGGGTTACAGTTACATAAGTCGTGTAAAGAGTACATTTCTTTTTGGACAATGTTACCCATTGAAGCTTAATGCTTAATATATTTTGAAGTCTATCCTTAATTGAAAAATTCTCTAGAGAGCTCTTTCCTCTTTCTCAAGCAAACTTTTCTGAATCTACTCAAATGGTTCTCCAATACAGGCTGTAAAATGTTTTCTTTTGAATAAATTGTTCAGATTTTATAATTGTTATCTGTGAGAAAGTGAAGCTAGATTAGCTAATATTCATGGACAAGACTCTCCCCCTGCGCCACTGAAACCAGGAGTAAAAGGCATTAATGCTCAATAGCACAACTCCTGGCCTAAAATGATTCATTGGAAACAGGACTGGGCAGCTCAAGCCTTTTTTTGCCCCTGATTACAAAGACTCAACTCATATTAGAAGCTTCCCAGGACCACTGACCAGCAGTTTCTAATGTTGAATCTATGTGCAAATGAGTCTGGTATTCAGTGCAAGCTCTATAGTCCTGTTACACAGTTTGTTCTGGCAGACAACAAAGATGTATGGCATAGCTCCTCTGAATTCTGTTGGCTGCTTTGCTCTTCTTGGATTGTTCCCTATATTAATACGTAGTGTCCTTCTTGTATTGATTTTAATAAAATCTTTTTGTATTGATTTTAATAAAAAGTTTATTTTGTCAGATATCAGGATGCCAACTCCTGCTTTCTTGCTGGGAGCATTTACATAGTAGATCTTTGTCCATCTCTTCACTCGGAGTTTGTTTTTATGTTTGGCAGTGATTTGAGTCTCCTGAAGGCAACAGATGGATGGGTCTTGTTTTCTGATCCAATCTTCAGTTCTTTTTCTTTTGCTGGGTAAATTGACCCCGTTAATATTTATGGTTATTATAGAGAGATGCATTGTGTTTCCTGTCAATTTCCTGCTTTCCTAAGTTTTTCTTCTTCCTTTCCTCCTGTGCGTACTAAATCAGACTTCTAGTGATACCTGTCTGATGTGGATCCCTGTTCTTGCTTGCTTTCTTCAGGTTGTGTTCCCCCTCTTAATATTCTTTGCGGTGCTGGCTTATTGTTTATGAATTCATTTGTTTTCTTTACTATTAAAAATTTTAGTTTCTCCATCAAATATGAATGCTAGCTTAGCTGGGTATATCAGTCTGGGCTGGCAGTTATTGGTTCGCAGGGCTCAGCTCGTACTTTCATTCAATGTGTGTGTGGAGAGATCTGCAGTGATTCTGATTTTCTTTCGCATTATAGTATAGCTCCTTCTTTGTTTTTGCTGCATGCAAGATTGTTTCTATATTATTCAGACCTATCATTTTTACTATAATGTGCCTAGAAGTGTTTCTCCCGGGATCCTGCTTGTTAGGTGTCCTATATGCTTTTGTTATGTAGGTAAGATATTCTCTTTTAAGATGGGAGAAATTTTCATTGATAATCTTACTGAATAGGTGTTGCATTCCTTGCTCTTATATTCCTCACCTTCATCCACTCCAATTATATGAAGGTTAAATTTCTTGGCACTGTCTGCTTGCTCTTGGATTTCCCTTTGGCATAATTTAAGTGACCTTTTTTTTTTTCCAGTTGCTGCATTTTGTCTTCTGTATCTGATATTCTAATTTCCATTTCATTCACTCTGTTCTATGGCTTCCATTGTGGTTTGCATGGAGGAAATTGAGCATTTATGGCTCAATTGGTTCTCAGAGTATTAATCTCCTCTCTTAGCAAGGTGTGTACTGTACCTATTTTTGCATGCATCCCCTGTTCAAAATCCTATATCTCTTTTGATATTTTGTTTTTGTGTTCGTTGTTCTGTGTTCTATTTGTCACTTTAATTATTGAGCCATTGCTTCCAGCATCTCTTGGATGTAGTGTTTGTCTTCCATTCCTGCTTTGCTTCCACTGGGGCTCTCCCCTGGGTGGCTGCTGGCTTTTTGGGGTAGCTTGCTATCCTGGGTATTGATAAATTTTGTAATTTTTCTCTGTGATTTTTGTATGGGGATTCAGGGATTAGTAGAGACTACTCTGAAACTCTGATTGTTTTGGCCAGTAGATGGCTGTCTTTGCTTGATTCTGGGTTGATGAAGTTCTGTCCCTGCCCTGGGTTGGCTGAGAGAGTCTGAACCTGGTCTCAGTTCTGTTGGGGGAGAGGCCAACCTCCAGCTGCTACTCTGACCCATGTAGGGTTCTCAGCTGTCTGCTGGAGATCACAGGCAGTTCCTGTCTTTAGCCAAGGACTGAGCAGTCAAGACTGCTTATGCTTACTCCTATGGGTGCTCTTGATGAGACCGGGTGTGCTGGATATACTCTCTCAGTTGCTGGAGTCTGCTATGAGTTCCTGACTATAATCAGGTACTGGCAGCCTAAGCTGTCCAATCCCTGGCCTGGAATAGACAGGCCAGGCTCTGGTGGGATTTGGGCTTCTGGTTCTCCTGCCCTAGACACAAAGGTCTTTTGCTGTCACAGGCGTGATTCCCAGGGAGTGCAGTTCCCTGCTTTCCCCCCTCTGCTGAGGCCTGTGCTCAGCTTCTGACTTCAATTGGGATGGGTGTGTTGTGCAGCTCAGGCACCTGATCCCCAGGCTAGGCCCTGGCTCCCAGTCCCCCACCTGGGGGACTGTTGGACTGGTTGGACCTGTGCTGCTGGGTATCCCACCTGGGGTACACAGCCTGGGGTATGCAGTTTAGATTTCTTCCACTGCTGGCTGCTGTGTCCCATGGGCGCTGTTCCCGGCTTGGGTGTTTAAGCTCCCTCCCAGGGCTGATCTTGATCAAGCCTGGCGGGCTGGATGTGCTCTAAGGGGCTGGTGGGGCACTTACACAGTTCCCAGTTTTAAAGCAACCTGTAGTCCAGGTGGTGGTGGTGGTGGGATTCTGGGTCAAGCTCTAGGGGTTATCACCAGCACTGGTCTCTCTTGTGGGGGGGAGGGGAACTCTGTCCTCTGTGGGGTACTCACTCTGGGGCTCGTTGGGAACTCTCCAAGCGGTGATGTGGAAAATTGCTGTTTCTATGCAATGTAGGTCACTGGTTGCCACTGAGCTCTGCATTGGGTTGAGATGCTTGTGAGCTGGGCCAGGTGGTCGCTGCTCTGGGTCTGTGTTTCTCCCGGTCTCTGCCTCTGTTGATGCTGTCCGAGTGGACTGGCCACAGCTGGGGGTGGGGGAGGGGGTCTTTGCGCAGGTTCTGAGCTCCAAGGTTTCTGTCTCTGTGCTCTCCAGGTCAGCACTGGCACCTTGGGAGTCTTCTCTACTGGCCATGATTTGGCATGTTGCTGCATGTTCAAGCCCCATGATCAACAAATACAAAACAAACAACTAGGAGGTGGGAAGGTGGCTCAGTGGTAGAGCGCTTGCATGCCTGAGGCCCTGGGTTCGATTCCTCAGCACCACATAAGCAAAAAGAAAAAAGTCGGAAGTGGCACTGTGGCTCAAGTGGTAGAGCGCTAGCCTTGAGCTGAAGAGCTGAGGAACAGCGCCCAGGACCAGAGTTCAGGCCCCACGACTGGACCCGCCCCCCAAAAAAAAAGAATTAAAAAGAGGGGCTGGGAAGGTGGTTCAGTGGTAGAGCGCTTGCCTTGCATGAGGCCCTGGGTTCAATTCCTCAGCACCACATAAGCAAAAAGAAAAAAAGCCAGAAGTGGTGCTGTGGCTCAAGTGGTAGAGCACTAGCCTTGAGCTGAAGAGCCGAGGGACAGTGCCCAAGCCCAGAGTTCAGGCCCCACGACCGGACCCCCCAAAAAAAGGATTAAAAAGAGACTTCTCTGAAGAGGAAATAAGAAGAGCCACTTTTGGGCATTTACCCAGACAATCACAAACAAGGCTATACTAAAGCTACCAGCACAACTATGTTTATCGCCGCATTATTTACCATAGCTAAGATATGGAGCCAACCCCGATGCCCCTCAGTAAATAAATAAATCAAGAAAATGTGATATATATAATTCTATGCCTCCACCAGAAAGAAGGACATTGCCTCATTTGTTAGGAAATGGAAAGACTTGGAAAAAATTATATTAAGTGAAGTAAGTAGGCCCAAAGAAACATAGGCCCCATGGTTTCCCTTATTTGGAATAACTAGTATAAGTTTAGGACAAGCAGAAAAGCCAAAAGCTATGTACATATGACCATATAAGATGATGTTAAGTGAAATGAACCCTAAGATAGGGACACAAATGGTTTTTTCTTTCGTGCTGTTTTTTTGACGTATTTATAATGTACTATGTGATTTTTGTTGTTTCTTTGGTATGTTCCTCTTCCACGGTATAACCCCTGTTTTCACTGTATTTGATACTAGTGCCCTTTTTCTTGTATATACATTTTTCTATTTGGGGAGGGGAAGGCGAAAAACAGAATGCTTAAATAGGGATACAGGTTTATCCATTGTAACAATGAGATGTACAAGACACTGTGTTGAAAATGAACTTTACAACTTCAGCGGTAGGAGGGGGAGGAGTATTTGGGGAAGTGGGGAAGGAAGGGAAAAACAAAGGAGAAGGCAACAATGCTCGATAAAAAATATACTCATTACTCATGTAACTGTAACCTCTCTGTACAGTATTTGTACAATTAAGAGGCTGAAAATACAAAAAAAATTACTTCTTAGGGCCAGAGGTATGATTCAAATGGTACAGTGTCTGCCTATCAACTATGAGGTTCTGAGTCTAAATCATAGTACTGTCAAAAAAAACCAAAACATGACTTCTTTCTTTTTTTCCTCCCAAATAACAATATCCTTTGGTCAGAATAGTGTAAAAAAAAAAAGGAAATGATGTTAAGAGAGTTCTTGGGTAACTGCTATTAAGATAGGATGCAATGATTAACTTATGTCTAAAAACTAATGTGCTGATTTTAAGTATGCAGGAGTTTTACTGATAGGGAAGGTCTAGGTAAATAATGCTGTAGACTTTTTCAGATTATCTTTTTCTACTACTAGTCACAAGGTATTATGTGCATATATTAACAATTATTTTAATGTTTGCAATTCTTCAGGCTCACCTTGTGATCCCACTTTTATCCTGGGCTATGCTCCCAACTATGTGATCTGCTCCATTATTTTAAAAAATTGTTTTGACTATAAAGACCAAAATTTTCTTAACTTGATGGAAAAATTGAATGAAAACCTCAGACTTATGAGTATCCCATGGATCCAGGTGAGGAAGGGAGAAAGGAAGGAAGGAAAGAAAGAAGGAAAGACAGATAAAAGCTAGGTGTGGTAATTCAGGCCTTTAATCCTAGATACTTGGGAGGTGGAGATCAAGGATGGTAGTTGGAGGCCAGTCTGGGCATAAACATTTGAGACATTCCACTTCAACTGATGGTTAGGTGAGGTGGCACAAGTCTGTCATCTCTAGAGACATGATGAAGTGTAAGTAGGAAGACCACAGTCCAGGTCAGCCTGGGCATAGAGCAATATCTACTTCAAAAGTAAATAGCAAAATAGTGGTTAGTAGTGTGGATTAAATGGTAAAGTGCCTGTCTAGCAAGCACAAGGCACTTGAATTCAGTCCTAGTACTATCAAGAAAGAGAGCCATCGAATGAATGAGCGACAGAAAGAGAAGGAAGAGAGGGAAGTAGAGAGGAAGAGAATGAGAGAGTGAGGGAGGAAAGAAGGAATCAGGATGATAAAATGATATAAATCATAAACCTTAAAATGTCACCCTCTGTGGAGCTGGTATGCCCTATACTTTAAATAGAAGGTAATTAAATGACTTTATAGAAGTAATTTAACCACTGTTAAATCTGTACAATGTACTTATCTATACAATGTTAAGTTGGAATCATGTTCTCTTTGTACTCCTCCCATGATTCTAGACCTGAGATTGATTGCTGGTTGTAGAGGTAGCAGGGCGTGGCTCTATGCTTTGTGTCAAGTTTCTGAAACTTCCTTAACCTTTATTCTCATTTACAAGGGATGTGAGGCATAGTACATGCCATTGTATATTTCTAGGTTGAAGGTAAAATGAGACATTGGATACAAAGGTACATTAATACATTAACATCAATGCATGAATATAAGTTTTTAAAATCATCTTTGATCATATGGTCAGTTTACTCCCATCTCCCTGCAAGCAGAGAATTCTTTTCCCTATATCATATACATGCAAATATATTTCCTCACATTGAAGACTGCTTTTACATTCACCCATTTTAAACCAGTGTTTACTTATGATATTCACATCTTTATTATATGTTTTTGATTTAATGAACTTTTTTATCTTTAAAGTCTGCAATATATTCCCCTTATCACTGATTATTTCCCAGGGAGTCAACAAAATTCTTAAAAACTTTGCTGATGTAAAGAGTTATGTTTTGCTTCTCTGAAAAGGAAAGAAGGATGACCAATAGACACATGAAGAAATGCTCAACCTCTCTAGCCATAAAAGAAATGCAAATCAAAACAACATTGAGATACCACCTCACCCCAGTTAGAATGGCTATAATCAAGAATTCTAATAACAACAGATGCTGGAGGGGATGTGGACAGAAGGGAACCTTACTGCATAGTTGGTGGGAGTGTAAACTTGTTCAACCACTTTGGAAAGTAATATGGAGTTTCCTCAAAAGACTCCACATAGAGCTCACCTATGACCCAGCAATCCCACTTTTGGACATTTACCCAAATGTTCACAAATGAGACCACACTAAAGCTACCAGCACGACTATGTTTATTGCAGCATTATTTACCATAGCTAAGATATGGAACCAACCCAGATGCCCCTCAGTAGATGAATGGATCAAGAAAATGTGGTATATATACACAATGGAATTCTATGCCTCCATCAGAAAGAATGACATTGCCCCATTTGTTAGGAAATGGAAAGACTTGGAAAAAATTATATTAAGTGAAGTAAGCCAGGCCCAAAGAAACATAGGTCCCATGGTTTCCCTTATTTGCAATAACTAGTATATGTCTGAGTCAAGCAGAAAAGGTCAGTTAAGTTGATGTTAGGGAAATGAACCCTAAGATATGTATTCAAATGTTTTTTTTCTTTCATGCGATTGTTTCTAACACATTTATAAGATTATTTATTTGTTGCTATGTATGTCCCTCCCCCACAGTATAACCCTTGCTTTCACTGTATTTGATGTTGGTATAATTTGTGTAGGGGAAGGGAAAAAACAAATCGTTTAAATAGGGATACAGGTGGACCCATTGCAACAATGAGATGTACAAGTCATTACATTGAAAACGAACTTTACAACTTTGCGCGGGGAGGGTTGGGTGTGGGGGGTGTGGGGGAGGAGGGGATGGGAAGGGGAAACAAAGGAGGAGGCTACAATGCTTGATAAGAAATGCACTCTTTATCTTGCCCATGTAATTGTAACCTCTCTGTATAGTATTTTCACAATAAAAAAAAGTTATGTTTTGGATAAAAGTAAAAGAACATCAAGAATCCCTGGAGAGCAACAATCCTTGTGACTTCATTGATTGTTTCCTTATTAAAATGGAACAGGTGAAATGTTATTTCTTTGTTCATTTCTATACTTATCAGGGAAGTGTACCTGGTTTCTTATTTCTTAACAAGAATACTTGTTAAGCAGTTTAATACCCACTGTGTACCTGGATCTGGATTAAGCATCATAGAATATGTAACATTCAATGATTGGATTATTCATAATCACAGGTATTGTTTTTAGGTACTAATATTTTATGTGAAAAAAGAATATACAACTTGAGTGACCTGGAAATACAAATAAGTTAGGAAATACAATTTATCAAGCATGAAACAAAAGTAGACCAATCCTATCACAAAGACAGGAAAATGAATTATTTAATTTATTCAGGTTTCCCATATGATCTGAGAATTTTGGGTAAAGAACATGGGAGGCAATTTTATTGGGATATGTGTGGTAGGAAAGAGATAAAGGGAGATGACTTAGTTGTACATAGCAAAAAATAAATCTGAATAAACATCTCCACTGTAGTAGTGAAGATGCCTTGCAAGTACTCTTAAAAAGCCTGAATGTTGGCATTGATTTGAATGTATTGTGTGTGTGTGTGTGTGTGTGTGTGTGTGTGTATGTGTATGTATAAGACCCAGAGAGCCAGACAAGAATGTAATTCAGATAATGATTAGGGAAATTTATCCTGGAAATCCTGTAGAATGATCATAGGTGAGACTTGATATTAAATACAGGCTCTGCAATTTATTATCTCTTTGCATTGTGGCTTGATAAATGTCTGGATTATGGAAATATAATTCTGAGTAAATTCAAGTTGTCCATCTTGTTATAGACCTAGAGGTGCTATAGGTTTTTGTTTTAGTTTAAATAATGACATCTATTTAGTTGAGATCAATTTAATCAAAGAGGAAAAGATGAATATTGTGAATTTGAATAGTGTTTGTGTATGTTTGGAAAGTGATGAGAAGCACAATATAGATTCCTTAATGATAGTTATGTAATTTTAAATTCTTTGAACTAGGGTAAGATTAAGGCCAAAAGAATCTGAAAAGAGTTAACTGTGGAGAATAAATCCATCCTTGAACTTGTCTTACTCCACCACTTTGTAGCATTAGGCAGAAATATAAAGAAAATAGTGAAATTAAGGTATTGATTTAGGTGTCTCTCAAAGAATTTTCCAACTCCAATTTGAGTTGATTATATAAGTCATATGTTCTAGATGGAATAAAGTGAAGGAGGAATAGTTGGAAGAAACTGGTGGTGGTAAAAAGCAAATTACTTTTACTCTCTGCCTTGTCTACTGCTAGGGAAGAATTATTAGTGTATTTGAATTTAATAAAGAATCTCATTAAAAGTCTGATTACCTCACCGAAGATGAGATCTTTATATTTTGCATACATTGAGAGGGACTTTCTTAATGATATGAAGCCTCTCCATTAATCCAAGTTATAATGGACTCTCAGGACTCTGATACTTCAATTATCAGAGGCTCTTGCCCAAATACCATATTTTAAAGCTATATTATTCTTTGGTCCTTAATATAGTATTCAAAATGTAGCTTACTTTATGGTGTTTAAATACCATATTTTCTTTATCTATTCACTGACACCTAGCCAGATTCTACAACTTTGTGCATAGTTTCGTGATAAGCATGGGAGTCAGGTATCTCTCTTGCTTTTTTTTTTTTCTAAACTAACACTCCTTAAGCTATATGCCCCAAAGTGATATGGCAGGGTCATAAAGTAATCATCTCATGTATTTGGGTTCATTCTTTCCTCTGTTTTCCTTGTATTTATCTGCTTCTTTCTTTCCTCTCTCTCTCTCTCTCTCTCTCTCTCTCTCTCTCTCTCTCTCTCTCTCTCTCTCTCTCTCTCTCTCTCTCTCTCTCTCTCTCCCCCCTTCCTTCCTGCCTTCCTTCCTTCCTTCCTTTTTTTTTTTGTTGGTTGTGGGGTTTGAACTCTGGGCCTGGGCACTGTCCCTCAGCTCTTCAGCTCAAGGCAAGTGCTCTTCCACTTGAGCAACAGTGCCACTTCCAGTTTTCTGGTGGTTTATTGGAGATAAGAGTCACAAGGACTTTCCTTGCCTAGGCTGGCTTTGAACCATGATCCTCAGATCTTAGTCTCCTGAGTAGCTAGGATTACATGCGTGAGCCACCAGCACCCAGCTCTTTCCTTGTCTTTCTTTAGGTGTCTTCTGCAGTGCTGGTTTAGTGGTCATGAATTCCTTCCATTTTTGTCTAATGTGGAAGGTTTTAATTTTTTCCTTTAATTATCAAAGCTTTACTGATTTAGACCTTAAATGTCTCTCTGAGTCTCATGTTGAAATTGGTTGCTAGCTGATGGTGCTGTTGGGAGACAATAGAACTTTAGGAAGTGGAGTCCACTTAGCTACAAAGATGGCTGGTAAGTGACATTTTGGAACAAAGTAGTAATAAGGAGATAGGAAATAAAGTTTGGATGAACTAATCTGTATTCTCTGCTATACTGTGCATGTGTTAGTTTTAATATTACATACTCCACTCTGAGTTTTCTTATCTTTAAAACAACCTGAGTTATCTGGATTCATTGTAATTAAATATGCTGGCAAATAAATTAGAGAAATAAAAAATCATATACTTCTTAGGAAAAGTACAACCAATAGTCTGAATTTACAATGGAAAGCTTAATAACCACTGTAACTGATATTTTTGGAGCAGGAACAAAGACAACAAGCACTACCCTGAAATACGGACTCCTGCTCCTGCTGAAACACCCAGAGATTACAGGTGAGTCCACAGACAGAGAGCAGGGTTTCACAAAGATATTGCGAGGATACTACTAATGTCATCTGCCCTGGGTTTCTTAGAGAAACTCCATCATTGAAATTTCTGTACCACTAGCTGTAATTTGTGTATATAAAAATAAGATGATTTTTCACATTTGAGAATAGGTGGAGGAAGGTAGCATGAACAATATCAAAATCATCAAAACTAGATTTGGGTGACAAAGTACCCTGGATAAAGTATATTTCATGGAAGGTGATTTCAGTAGGCACAAGTATCATGAATTAGCCTAGGTAGAATAGACCACTTCAAATGGTGTGTGTGTGTGTGTGTGTGTGTGTGTGTGTGTGTGTGTGTGTGTGTGTGTGTGTGTGTGTGAGTGTGTGTGTGTGTGTGTTTGTGTGTGTGTGTATTTCTTAGTCCATTTTTGCTCACAGTTTGAAGGTTCAAGAGTATGAAATTGTTATCTACTTGTAGACCCATGGTGGATGGCTTCACACTGGCTGGAGCATATGTGAGAATGGTGAGTGGTACTTGTGGAAGAGGGATTCAAGGAAAGTACCAGGCTTTCTAATGACAATGAATTCACTCTGACTAGCACTTATGGAGGGTGGAGCTTTTTTGACATAATTATTTTCCAACAGGCCATACTAAGAGTTTTTACCATCACTCAACAATGCCACATTTGGGACCAAATTTCTAGCATGATACTATGGGAGAAATACTAAATAGGGGATGATGAGGGAGTGATTATAATCATAATAATCAAGTACATATATATGTATGTGTGAAAATAGTATAATAAAGCCCACTAAAACTGTTAAAAGACTGATAAGGCCAATTATTAGTACTGAATTATATGAAAAGAAATCAATTATGATTATATTATAAAAACAAAAAAAATGAATGCCTTTGACATATGTGAATATGATGAAGGATCTATTGTAAATAACACACAATACAAACCTATACTCCCATATAGATCTGTTAGTAGAATTCAATTTTTAAAACCTTTGGTTAAATTGTATAAATAAAGCCAGTACTGGGCTTTAACTCAGGGCCTCTCACTCTTACTCTGCTGGTTTCATTTATAGCTGGCACTCTACCACTTGAGACACACCACCAGTGTGTCTCTAGCTTTTTACTGTTAATTAGAGGTAAGAGTCTCATCAATTTGTCTGCCTGGGCTGGCTTTGAACTGCAATCTTTAGATCTCACCCTCCTAAGTGGCTAAGATTACAGACATAAGCACCAAGCCCCTAGCACTTGGCTACGATTAATTTATATTTTTTCTTGCAAAGATAGTACTTTCCTGGGTGTATTTGTTCAAGATATTTATCTTCTGAAACATTTAATCATCTCTATGTATCATGATTAGCTTATATGCTAATTATAGGTACATATATATTTAGCTTATAGCCTGGGTGGTAGGAGAGTTATTTCTGCCTATATCATAGCAAATCTGGATGCCTTAAAGGTCTGTCAGGACACTTTCATCATGCTTCATGTAATCCTAAAATGTTATGGCCATCAGTTCTTTCATTTTATCTTCTAAAGTCCAAGAAGAGACTGAACATGTTATTGGCAGGCACCAAAGCCCTTGCATACAGAACAGGAGCCTCATGCCCTTGTTGGATGCTGTGGTACATGATATCCAGAGATACATTGACCTCATCCCATCAATGTACCCCATGCGGTAACCCTTGATGTTAAATTCCGAAACTACATAATCCCTGGGCTGGGAAGGTGGTTCAGTAGTAAAGTGCTTGCCTTGCATGCATGAGGCCCTGGGTTTGATTCCTCAGCACCACATAAGCAGAGAAAGCTGGAAGTGGCGTGCAGCTCAAGTGATAGAGCACTAGCCTTGAGCTGAAGAGCTCAAAGGCCCGACAAAAAACAAAACAAAACAAAACAAAAAATATAAAACAAAAATAAACCTACATAATCCCTAAGGTAAGATTCTTTCTTCTGCACTGCTCTCAGTGCTCATGAATTTCCAAATTACAGTATGGTTATAATCTCTGCCAACTCAAGATGAGAGACAACTTGGTGGACTTGAAATGGCAACTTGATGAGTTTTCTAATTTTTTCATCCTTGCTGTATTTTTAAGGAGGACACATCTGAGGATGAGTTCCACCATACTTTTTTTTTTTGGGGGGGGGGGGGTCCGGTCGTGGGGCCTGAACTCTGGGCCTGGGCACTGTCCCTCAGCTCTTCAGCTCAAGGCCAGTGCTCTACCACTTGAGCCACAGTGCCACTTCCAGCTTTTTTCTTTTTTGCTTATGTGGTGCTGAGGAATTGAACCCAGGGTCTCATACATGCAAGGCAAGTGCTCTACCGCTGAGCCACCTTCCCAGCCCCCCACCATACTTTTAACTTATCAACAACACATTGCATCCCAATAATAAGCACTCAGTACATGTGAACTTGTGGATATAACCCCAGAAGTCATCACTAATTAGATAAGATCTCCAGTTAAAAAAGCCCAAATGAAAGAATTCTAAAAACTCCCAACTTTTCAAGAGCAAGCATAGGCTTCCATTTTATACTGTAATCCACATATGCTGTGTAAATAACAGAAGTGACACACTAGAACAATGCACAGGAACAGGGGCTGGGAAGGTGGCTCAGTGGTAGAGTGCTTGCCTTGCATGCATGAGGCCCTGGGTTCGATTCCTCAGCACCACATAAGCAAAAAGAAAAAAGCCAGAAATGGCGCTGTGGCTCTAATGGTAGAGCGCTAGCCTTGAGCTGAAGAGCTGAGGGACAGCATCCAGACCCAGAGTTCAGGCCCCACGACCGGATACCCCCCCCCCCAAAAATGCACAGGAACAAACATCAGTGTTTAAACCTTAGTGATAAATAGAGGTAATTTAGAACTTTTTCCACCCAAATTCTCTGAATTCAGTCCTTGAACTTCTAACTGGGGACCCTTAAACATAGTCACTGCTCCTAGCCTTAAACTCATCGTTGTTAGTCTTTCTAATTGGAAATGAGATTATTATTTTGGGAACCTGAGATCTTCAGTTGTAAACAAAGTTGATTAGACTGGGTGAGTTTCATCATTTCTTTCTACTCAAATTTTGCTTTATTTGTTATATCCAGGGTACAACCATAATAACATCACTGACTTCTGTGCTGTATGATGACAAGGAATTCTCCAGCCCAGAGACGTTTGATCTTGGTCACTTTATAGTTGAGAGTTACTTTTAAGAAAAGTGACTATTTTGTGCCTTTCTCAACAGATAAGAGAAATTCATTTCTGTTTGTACTTTGAAAGATAACTTTTTAGGAACAGAGGCAACTTCCATGAGGGAAGTTGGTAGACCAGCTGTTTGTAAACTGTCATGAGTACCAATTCCAATGCCCTTCCACTTTCACTGATTTGTCTTAAGTCTTCATCATTTGACCACAGTAGTAGGGCTTTACAGAGTATCTAGTACAGTTTATTCAAATTGAGAGCTAGAGTGTAAGTCAATTGAACTCTGCTTCTGGATAAATCACTGTGCTGCTCAGGAGTTCCTCTTAAAAGTGAAATTCACTTCACCTGACATACGAAAGGTATCTGTGCCAACATTTTGAGTGTTTCTTTTATAATGTCCCTCACTGCCAGCCTGAGCTCTGGGGATGAAAGTATTCTACAGAATATAATGGGGTTTAAAAAATATTCAGTGTCAAGAAAGCAGATAAGTAAAGCAATCAATGCAATATAGTAGAAGTAGGACAGTGAGAGAAGGATGCACAGGTTTCTAGAGAGGTAAGGAGGGAAAGTGTTCACATCTTTCCTTTCATACACCGAAACATTTTCCTAATTATATATTGGAGAAAGGACTGTTGAGCTGGCTTACAGGAGACAGAAAGCAAGGAAAGGAGAGAATGCAGGGTACTTTGCTGAGATAATGGTATAGAATAGGGGGGTTGGAACCTGTCAATTAAACGCTGAGAAAAATTTGAGAATGTGGAATAATAACTTCGCAATCATTTCCCAGCATGGTGGTCTTCCTATGTTCATAACCATGCATTTTGGACATTCAATATTATTGCTAAGTTGTTCAGTATTGAGAAACCATGCATAGTGTCTCCTTCCACTTATGGTAGGTTTTAATGCTTATGTTGGGTCTGGTACTATGCATGTTTAGATACAACAGACTAACTCATATTTTGGTTGAGAGGCAAAAAATAAAATAAGACTCAAGGTGATATGAGCTTCTGTGGACGTATATACTTGATGAGGAAATTCTGCTGCCTGAAAGGATCACAAGGATCATACAGAGGAGATGACACAGGACATATGTCCTGAAGAAAGTATCACATAATGCTTTTAGCTAAACAGGACAGAATGAGAGACTTTTCTTCCATTAATTGGAGATAAGAGTCTCCTGGACTTTCCTGCCTGGGCTGACTTTCATCTGAGATCCTTACATCTTAGCCTCCTGAATAGATAGTATTACAAGCATGAGCCACCAGCACGTGGCTTCTTGCATGCAAGTTTATTCAACCATCTTTCCAGCCTTCCTGTATTTGATCCATCCATTTGATTGACTGGTTACTGCCTCTTTTGGGGGACAGTTTACAACACAATGTGTAAGATAATACAAATCTTGTTATTTTTCAGGAAAAATGATGTGTGCAGGAGAGGGCCTGGCCTGCATGGATTAGTTTTGGTTCCTGACCACCATTTTACAGAATTTTAACCTGAAACTTCTGGTTGATCCAGAAAACATTGAGACCATCCCAATTGTCAATGGGTTTGGTTGTGTGCCACCTTTGTTCCTGCTCTACTTCGTTCCTGTGTGAAGAGTAGGGTGCTTAGGTACTGCTGTGCTGTCAACTCTTCCTCCACAGAGCCATTATCCACTTCCTTTCCAATATCACGGATACCTTTCCTTAGTTCTTCTCTCACCTATATCCATTCACTCAAGATCCAGTACACATACAACTCTCTTTAAGAGAAATGAAGAGAGTTTACCTGGGTCACTGAACAATTACATCCACAATTCTCTTTATAGCCTGTGATACTTGAATTTAATACAAGTGCTAATAACTTATCAGATGCCAAGTTACTAGTACATCTCCACTGTCAAACAGCAAATGATTAGAATATGACCATTCAGAACTATTTGTCCCTGAATGTTCTGAATAAAAATTGTTATTAATTGCTAGATCAGTTCTCAGGCTTTTCTTCTTCGGTGCATAATGCAAGTAATATATTAAAAAAAATTGTGCTGTGGATAGGGGTAAGGTCAAGGGAGGACAGATGAATGGAGAGGGGAAGGGTTTGTGAATGCAGTCATAACATTCAATATACATATGTGAAAGTGGAAGCAGGTAAATTGAGAGGATGGGGAGAGTTGGGAAAGATGGAAGAGAATGCTGACAGAGGTGACATCGATCAAGATGCGTTGTACTCACCAACTAATGTATTGAATTGAAACCCCTTTGTGCAACTAAAGATAATTAATAGAATATCTAGGGGCTGGGAAAGTGGCTCAGTGGTAGAGTGCTTGCCTTGCATGCCTGAGGCCCTGGGTTCGATTCCTCAGCACCACATAAGCAAAAAGCCAGAAGTGATGCTGTGGCTCAAGTGGTAGAGCACTAGCCTTGAGCTGAAGAGCTGAGGGACAGTGCCCAGGCCCAGAGTTCAGGTCCCATGACCGGACCCAAAAAAAAAAAGAAAAGAAAAGAGTTAGAATATCTAAAAATAAATAAATGAAAAAATATAGTCTCAAGAGGCCATGCTTTTTCTGCTAATGATTTGCATAGAAAATGGACAAGAAGAAGAAGGTAGAAAAGCTGTCTTTGTAGAGTGTCACATACAGTTACTGGAAATTTGGATTTGAAAGAGAGAAACTACATCCAGGAACAACTCTTGACTATAGGAAAAAATTGGGCATAACATTAGGTATTAGAACTCATACCTATGACTTGGTGTATTGTGAATACAAAGAACTGAATGTTTCCAATTTAGAACTAAGAAGGAATTTATGTGTCTGTATTGTTTATCATATGTTCTGATTGTTATTCTTTCTTCAAATAAGAACAAAATCCGGGGTAAACTTTACCAGACTGTGTTAGTTTTCTACTTTCTACATCTTGTTTTACATTTTTTATAAATGTGATAGAATTGAATGCTATGGCAATGAAGTAATTTACCTCTTGCCATTTTTAGTGCATAGAAAACTGAACTCCTTATAAACATCACACATTCTTACACAGGTTGGTTGGCAGCTTGCTGCTGTTCTGTGCTAAGCAGTATAGCTGAAAAACTTCTAAAGCAATACAAAGGGAAACATGGGCAAAGGATTTGATTGGACATATTACAGAAGAAGAAATAGAAATGGCTATTAAACATATGAAAATAGCCTAAAAAAGTGGTAATTATGACTGTGTTAATTTCATTTGAACCTTCTTGATTGACAAATGAACAATTTTAATGTTTTAGGCAGGCATGAGAAAAAAGGCTATCTTCTATACTTGTCTAATGTCTTGTGTTAGTTTCCTTGATTTTTATATGAAATGGTATACTCTTTTCTTCTATTTACTTTGAAGTTAATTAGAACCTTCTTGATCAAGTTTCTTTGTTGTTGTTGTTATTGTTGGTTGTGGGGCTTGAACTCTGGGCCTAACCGCTGTCTCTTAGCACTTCAGCTCAAGGCTAATGCTCTACCACTTGAGCTACAGCACCACTTCCAGTTTTCTGATGGTTTATTGGAGATAAGAGTTGCATGGAGCTTCCTGCCTGGGCTGGCCTTAAACCATGATCCTTAGATCTCAGCCTCCTGAGTAGCTAGGATTACAAGCGTGAGCCACTGGCACCGAGCAATGGTGAAGTTTCTTAAGGTAGATGCTTAGACTGTTGATCTCCAGTTCCAAACATCAAGCTGCTAATGACATGATTTTATTCGTTCTTGCTAAACTATACTCTATTGCATATACAGTATATTTTCTTCATTCATCTAATTATAAGCACCTAGGCTGATTTCATAACTAGATTATTATGAATATTGCCTCACTGAATTTAAGTGCGAAGGTATTGTATTGTTGTATTTCATTTACTTGTTTGTGTGTTTTTGTTTTTGTTTTGTTTTTGGTGGTAAGATCTTACTATGTAACTTTGAACTCACTATGTAACCAAAACTGACCTGGAATTTATTCTTCTGAAGTCTTGCCTCCTAAATGCTGGGATTACTAGTGTATATACCATAACACAGGGACATTCTTCACAGAACTAACAAAAATAATCCTGACAATCATAAGGAAATATAAAAGGCCCCATATAATACAATCTTGAACAAAATTCAGTACCGGAGTACCAAATTTAAATATTATATGGCAGAGCCATAATAACAAACCTCATGGTACTGGCCAAAAAACAGACCCTAACATCAATGGACTAGTTCAGAAAACATAAAAATGAATCTACAAACCCACACCCAAATTTTTGATAAATGGGTCCATAAATGGGTCCATGTTGGGGTAAAAGATAGCTTCTTCAGCAAGTGGTGGAAATAAAATTAAATCCTTTCATACAATTAATATACACTAATAAATTTTTTTTAAAATAGTGTGTAAAAGACTACAGCAGATTAATTATACAACAATCTCAGGGCTGGGCAATAGGAGAATAAGAACACATTATTTTTGTGTTTATAGTGCTCAAAGTTCAGTCAGGAGACTTAATAGCACTTGGCTGATTGCACAATTGAATAAACATGAGATTGTCACAAATCAAGTCTGCAGAGAATGTTATAAAAGCTCTGGGTTGGAAGCACACAGTTGCCTCAGCAAGAAGAGAAGGCCTCAATGGATACAATTGTGATCTTGGTGCTGGGTCTCTCCTGTCTGCTTCTCCTTTCACTCTGGAGACAGAGCTCTGGGAGGGGGAGGCTTCCTCCTGGCCCCACTCCTCTCCCAATTATAGGAAATATCCTGCAGATCAATGTTAAGGACATCAGCACAGCCCTGACAAATGTAAGTATGTTTTGTGCTGCTGTTGTGAAATAAAATACATCCAGTAAGATACATTGCTGGAGTTAAATTCCTTTATTACAAGGCAAATATTTCTTGTGGATGTGATTATGTTTGGTGTGTCATTGACAGAAGTACTGGAACGACATAGTTCATTTTGCCAGTACAGAAACACTTAAGTGGTAAGTTAGATTTAGAATATAAAGCATTGTTAATGCTTCTTTGTTTCAGTCATTTGCTATGATAGTTTGTCTGAAATAAATGGTAATAAAATTTTTTAGAGATTAGAGTTGTATACTGTATATGATGTGTGTTTTGTTTAGGTTGGCAGTCATATTTAAGCTTTTCCAAAGAAGCAAATTACGTTTGGAGTCTAGGAAATGCCTATGGTTCTACAGTAAATATATATATAAATACATACATAAATACAAATAAGTGAAAAGAAGTAGGTGGGATAAAAATGGACTTGGGTGTTATACAAAACTGGGTCTGTGAGCTGGGAAGGTGGCTCAGGGGTAGAGTGCTTGCCTTGCATACATGAGGCCCTGGGTTCTATTCCTCAGCACCACATAAGCAAACAGAAAAAAGCCGGAAGTGGCTCTGTGGCTCAAGTGGTACAGTGCTAGCCTTGAGCTGAAGAGCTGAGGGACAGTGCCCAGGCCCAGAGTTCAGGCCCCATGACTGGAACCAAAACAAAAACAAAAACAAAAACAAAAACTGTGTCTGTGACTTTGGAGTGAGCACATGGAAGTAAGTTTCCTTCCATGGCATGAAGTGCATATTCTCACATTGCTTGCCCTCTGCCTGAGTTATTAATATCAGCAGATCCAAACTCAACCATGTACTGGGGAGATTAATAGTATTTTTTATCACAGGGATACTGTTTACAGCAGCTGCATTTAGTATCAAATGTAAGCAAAAGGTCACAGGGAAATTCCTTGAGTATTGACTAAGCAAAGTTCATATTTGGACTTTCTACTTATTAACTATTGTGTGCAGACAGAAATTTGAATTTCTTTGAACCTCAGGTTATATACCTATAAAACAGAGTCAATAACCATAGGTCAAGGAGGTGACTAGTTGGGATAGTTTGCATGGTACTTCCTTAATTTTCTGGGCAAGGGGAGTTATTCTGCAAGTAGCACGGGTAACAATTGGTCTCTTATGTCTGTATGAAATTTTCCAACATTTAAAGTTGTATTTGACAGAATAAAAATATCGCTGGTATGATGATATAATCGGTTAATTGTGTACAATGGATAGTCCAAATGCTGACTTTTTTTCCTACTCTTTTAACTTCGTTTCCACTTTACAGTTCTCAAAAGTCTATGGCCCTGTGTTCACTGTGTATTTTGGTATGAAACCCACTGTGGTGGTGCATGGATATGAAGCAGTAAAGGAAGCGTTGGAAGATTATGGAGAGGAATTTTCTGGTAGAAGTGTTTTCCCAATTCTTGAAAGAAGCAATAGAGGCTATGGTAAGTGCGAGTGTGTATGTGTGTTCCTGTGTGCAATAGCCAGTGGTCTTGGGGATGAGACTTGAGTTCCTCAGGCAGATCTTGGCCATCCGTATGACTTCCATGTATCTGCTTTTTCTTTGTCTGAGATATTCCTCCTAGTTTGTGTTTCTCATTCCGGTAGGAATCGTTTTCAGCAATGGAAAGAAATGGAAGGAGATGCGACGCTTCTCACTTATGACTCTGAGGAATTTCGGAATGGGGAAGAGGAGCCTTGAAGTACGTGTTCAAGAAGAAGCCCAGTGCCTTGTGGAGGAGTTGAGAAGAAGCAATGGTGGGTCACTGACAAGATTTTTTTTGGGGGGAGGGTCTGGGCCTGAGCGCTGTCCCTCAGCTCTTCAGCTCAAGGCTAGTGCTCTACCACTTGAGCCACAGCGCCACTTCTGGCTTTTTTCTTTTTGCTTATGTGGTGCTGAGGAATCAAACCCAGGGCCTCATGCATGCAAGGCAAGCGCTCTACCACTGAGCCACCTTCCCAGCCCTGACAAGATATTTTGTTTGGATACATTTTTAGACCTCATGTGTAGGAAAGATGATGACATGCAGAAAGCCAGGGAAGCATTTGTGTTTCTGTCCTTGTATAATGACCATGTATGTATGTAGTGTGAGTAAGTTGCTTGTATGATCCTATGTTTCTCAGCTTAATTGTTTTTGAATCTATACATCATGAAGTTAGAAAGTTTTGAGCCTTATTTAATAAATGTTAATTATGGTTTAGTTCTTTGAGAACTTTTCACTGGGAATTATGTTTCATGGGATATGATGGTGACGGTCTTAGCACATCTTCACACACAGAGTTTGAGAAAGTGACATGCAGAATTACTTTGTTGGTGTTTGTTATTTCAGTCTCAATGACATGCTTGGGTTTGTTCCAAGACCCTATCTATATCTGCCAGGAATAATATTTATCTGTGCCTTTCTTTCTTTTCTTTCTTTCTTTCTTTCTTTCTTTCTTTCTTTCTTTCTTTCTTTCTTTCTTTCTTTCTTTCTTTCTTTCTTTCTTTCTTTCTTTCTTTCTTTCTTTCCTTCCTTCTTTCCTTCTTTCCTTCTTTCTTTTTCGTTCTTTCTCTCTCCCTCCCTTCCTTTCCTTTCCTTTCCTTTCCTTTCCTTTCCTTTCCTTTCCTTTCCTTTCCTTTCCTTTCCTCTCCTTTCCACTCTGGGTGCTGTCCCTCAGCTCTTCAGCTCAAAGCTAGCGCTCTACCACTTGAGCCACAGCACCACTTCTGGTTTTCCGGTGGTTTATTGGAGAAAGACTTTCCTGTCTGGGCTGGCTTTATCTGTGATCTTCAGATCTCAGCCTCCTGAGTAGCTATGATTACAGGCATGAGCTGGGCGCCCAGCTCTGTGCCTTTATTTTTGACATGATATCATTTAAATGCAGCCTCATTGTGTTTTCTCTGTAAACAAAGAACCATTTTGGAGCTGGGAAGGGGCTCAGTGGTAGAGTGCTTACCTTGCATGCATGAGGCCCTGGGTTCCATTCCTCAACACCACATAAGCAGAAAAAGCCAGAAGTGGTGTTGCGGCTCAAGTGGTAGAGCGCTAGCCTTGGGCTGAAGAGCTGAGGGACAATGCCCAGGCCCAGAATTCAGGCCCCATGACTGACAAAAACAAACAAAAAAACACAGAACCATTTAGTTTGCTGGTGTCTCATCTAAACAATGCTGCTCATACCAACTATTAAATACACGTTTTTTTATTTATTTTTATTTTTTTCTCCCTCCGCCCCCCCAGCTCTCCCCCCCCCACCAAAGTTGTAAAATTTGTTTTTGACATAACGACTTATACGTCTCATTGTTGCAATGGGTCCACCTGTATCCCTATTTAAACAATTTGTTTTTCCCTTCTCCTCCACAAATTATACCAACATCAAATACAGTGAAAGCAAGGGTTATACTGTGGGGAAGGGACATACAAAGCAACAAAGAAATAATCTTATAAATGTGGTTTAATGTTATTAATTACTTACTGTAATGTTCTATATTTCATGAGTAAATATAATCTATAGAAAAATTCTTCAAATATACAAATACCAAGGTAGTGAATCATTTATTTTAATGTATTTCCCTTTCATCTCTTTGCTACATCTTCACTAATTGTAAGTTGGCTTTGTTCTAAAATTTCTTTGTATTTGCCCTCCTCATTATTTGTATATGATTTCAGTTTTTTATTTTCTGTATTTTAGAATCCTTGGATATCATGCTTACCTTTCAGACCTAGAGATACCTCTCCCCTCCCAGGAGTAGGCAATCCTGGGTTAGAAAGCATGAGTGCCTTTGAGGTGCAAACCAGCCTGGCCAGAGCATATTCTTCCAGTCACCCTCTTTATCAAATTCTCATGTACCAATCTTAACATCTCTCTCTCTTTGAATCACCACAGGGCTAGATATGGTATAACTAGTGACCATCCTTACTGTCCAGAGCCTACTGAAATTATTTGTACTATCCAGGCTTGAATAACTGAGGCTTGAACACTGAAGCTTACTCAGTGTGCCTGCCTTTTTTTGCTCAGTATTTACTGTGAAACCCTTATCGAGAACACTGTTCCTTGTTTTCTATTTGCCCTTCTGCTTCCTGACCAAACCTGATGCTTCTGGTTTGGTCCAGCATGGAGTATCATGTCTCCTTAGCTTGGGAACTATGGATAAGTACCTGTCTTTTCCTGGTTTGTAGATCTCACAATCCCTGAATACAAACAAAATCCCAAGTGCATCTTAAAGCCTTTGGATGTGGGGGTTAGAGCTCTTAAAATATGTCCCCCTCACAACCAGTTGAACTTATACTTTTTTTTATTCCTTTTTGGTCGGTCATGGGGCTTGAACTCTGGGCTTGGGTGCTGTCCCTGCCCAGCTCAAGGTAAGTACTCTACCGCTTGAGCCACAGCGCCATTTCCAGTTTTCTAGTGGTTTCTTGGATATAAGAGTCTCACGGACTTTCCTGCCCAGGTGGCTTTGAACTGCAATCCTCAGATCTCAGCTTCCTGAGTAGCTAGGATTACAGGTGTGAGCCACCGGTGCTCGGCTTGCACTCATCCTTAAACCGCTTATCGCAATGAGTCTGATTTCTACTTTGGGTTCTAAATCACCTTAGTGTTTTTCTTTTCTCCTAAATGGAGGGAAAGACTGGACTTGGATTTTCAATATGAAATACATAGCCAAGAAAATTTCAATTTAATAATTTCAAATTATGCCTTATTTCCCATGGTAAAAATAAAAGTGACTCTGGAAGCTTAGTTTGCTGGTGTCTCATCTAAACAATGCTGCTCATACCAACTATTAAATACACATGTTTCTTCTTTTATTTTTATTTTTTTCTCCTCCCCCCCGCCCCCCAACCCTCCTCCCCTCCCACCAAAGTTGTAAAATTCGTTTTCAACATAACGACTTGTACGTCTCATTGTTGCAATGGGTCCACCTGTATCCCTATTTAAACGATTTGTTTTTTCCCTTCCCCTTCACAAATTATACCAACATCAAATAGAGTGAAAGCAGGGGTTATACTGTGGGGGAGGGACATACAAAGCAACAAAGAAATAATTTTATAAATGTGTTAGAAACAATCCCATGAAAGAAAAAAAACATTTGAATACATATCTTAGAGTTAATTTCCCTAACATCAACTTATCTGACCTTTTCTGCTTGACTCAGACCTATACTAGATATTGCAAATAAGGGAAACCATGGGACCTATGTTTCTTTGGGCCTGGCTTACTTCACTTAATATAATTTTTTCCAAGTCTTTCCATTTCCTAACAAATGTGGCAATGTCTTTCTTTCTGATGGAGGCATAGAATTCCATTGTGGATATATACCACATTTTCTTGATCCATTCATCTACTGAGGGCATCTGGATTGGTTAAATACACGTTTCTATTATATATCCATTATTTCTCTGTAACACTGCTTTTAAGGTGGTGCATATGGTTGAGCCCAAGTTTGTGCATGCTAGGAAAGTGTTCTACCATTGAGTCACATCTCCAACCCAGACACTTTTCATATAGATTACCTTTAATTATATCTGTAATGTGAAGGTTTTTACATATTATTTGTTGGTGATTTGAAGACAGTAATTATATTGACAATATTGTCTATCCAAAATTAATTTTTCCTCTGTTTTAATTTCTTTTCATGTTTGGTGTATTGATAGAATTGACCTGAGTGATGGTAAATTAAAAACTTTACAGTGCCGGACTGGGAAGGTGGCTCAGTGGTAGAGCGCTTGCCTTGCATGTCTGAGACCCTGTGTTCGATTCCTCAGCACCACATAAGAAAAAAGCCGGAAGTGGCACTGTGGCTCAAGTGGTAGAGCGCTAGCCTTTTGCTGAAGAGCTGAGGGACAGTGCCCAGGCCCAGAGTTCAGGCCCCACGACCGGACCCCCCCCAAAAAAATTTACAGTGCCATACAGTATTCTGCTAGTGGTTACACAGAGTAGTAACCAAGAATTCCATAAGAGGACAAGCCTTGAACAAATAAACAAAATGTAGGATCTTGTTGATAAGGGTAGATTCTATATTATAGAGCAAGAAATTACTACTGTTTTCTTTTTTAATACTGAAATAAATAAAAGAATTCGGTTTATCAATTTAACTGAGTTTCCTTGAAATGGATTTAAATTTAAAATGAAGACTTCTTATTTTACTTTTGTTTTGCTCCCACATGTATGTGCTAATTTCAAAAGTATTTATTTTCGTTTAATATTTAATATTTTGTTTAATTTTGTTTGTATTTTTACATTTACTCCAGGAAATACCTGTATTTCCTATGGTCTTTCTTTCTTCTATTCTTCCTCTACTGAGTATACATGGAGTTCCCTCAACTGTGTATTATCTATAAAAGGGCTTTAGGTTGCTATTTTTTCTTAGCTTTCTGCAAGCTTTCCAGATATCATTCTTCACTAACAATTTGAGTTATTTCTTGGTTTTGAAAATGTACATTTTAAACATTTTTTCCTGTAGCCTTTAAAACAATGGGGATTTGTGTCAAAATCATGCACATAAAGTGAGATTATATAATAGCATGGGTTCTTAGTCATCAGAATTTGGATTATTAAGTATACTGTGAGAATGGCCAATAGAGGTTTAAAAAGAAGTGACATAGAGTTTAATCATATGAAACTTATTCTTGTTAGGCAATTTCTGTGTCAATATTGCTGTATAGGCTTTAAAATTACCATTCTTTGTAAGTTAAAACACAAGAACTTTGATATATGTATATAAACTATATTAAAAAAAATGTTTACAATTCTTCAGGCGCACCCTGTGACCCCACCTTCATCCTGGGCTGTGCTCCCTGCAATGTCATCTGCTCCATTGTTTTCCAGAATCGTTTTGATTATAAAGATAAAATATTTCTTAATTTGATGAAAAAATTCAATGAAAACTTTAAGATTTTGAACTCCCCATGGATGCAGGTAAGATTAAGATTTTTTTCTTCCTAATGAACCATCTATGCTTATTTCTTTTTAAAAATATTTGCCTTTATTTCCCTAGATCATTTGATTTATTCACAGATTTTTTTTTTGTCAGTCATGGGGTCTGAACTCTGGGCCTGGGTGCTGTTCCTGAGCTCTTCAGCTCAAGGCTAGCTCTCTACCACTTGAGCCACAGTGCCACTTCCGGCTTTTTCTGCTTATGTGGTGCTGAGGAATGGAACCCAGGGCCTCATGCAAGCAAGGCAAGCTCTCTACCAGTAAGCTACATTCCCAGCACTTTTACGATAATTTCTTTGATAAATCCAAAATTCTACATTAGTGTTAAATGTGTCTGCTTTTCCAAACATTCATCTCATAGCTTGTTTTACAGAATTTTGTCTGGGATGAAGATTTTGCTTCTTTCTAGATTTTCCTGCTTTTATCTTTTTGCTTGTCTTTCTTTTCTCCTTCCTTCCTTCCTTTCACTTTTAACTCCCACCTTGCCTTTCTTCTTTCAACATTCATTGAGTGACTTTTCTAAACTATCATGAAGTATGTGTGTGTGTATGTGTGTGTGTATGCATATATATATATACCATGTGCAGCTAGTTTTGACAGAGACTTCTTTGAATACAAGGAATCAAAAAGAGAAAAAGAAAGGGACAGGTAGGAAGAGGAGAGGAGGAGGGAGTGAATTATAAGGAAGGAGGATAGAGAAAAGGCAGGAAGAAGCAGGGGAAAACATCTATCTTGGCTGTGTGCTGAGCCATTGCTTATAATTTGCTTATTTTTATGTACAGCCTTTATTTAAATCAGCAGAGGTTTTTCCAGGTCTTTTCATAGCCTGTCACATACACTGGGCATGTTTATAGCTCTTTTAGGTCCACGCTACTGGGGGCTTTTGAATGTCATAATTTTTCAAAGATACTCTCTTCCCACCTTATTTCTAGGGTTTTTATATCTACTATATACTTTACATGTACCTAGGTGGTGCTGCATTGCTTAGTGACAGTAAAAGGTTACAATATTCCTTGCTGCTTTTCCACCCTGGTGAGGTCTGTCTTAGATGAAACAAAGACAAGTACTTGCCTCAGTCCTAGTAGTCCTGAGACAGCTTCTTGGTTCTTAGAAAATCATTCTCCGTTGCTCTGGAACCAATAACTAGGAGTACTAGGAGCAAGGTTGCTGTTGTCAGGCCACTGCCAAGCCAAGAGGAGAAGTGGGACAAAGACAAAAACAATGCCACAAGGCTTTCCTACCATTTTCAAGTTGCTTTGTTTGTTTTGGCATTTAGCTTTTCACTGGTTTTGTAAGCATTTGACTCTTCCAGAGTTTGTACAAAACAGATTCTGACAATTTTTTTCTTTGACTTGGAAATTTTGTGGGGAGCTGGACCTTAAAGTTGTTTAATGGGAAATGACTAATTGGATACCATAGTCCTGACTTGGTCTTAGCATTATTCCAGGAATACGTGGAAAAGAAAGCTGAGGCCTTTATTTTCAAAGGCCTGAATATAGAGCTGGTAGTCAAGCTGGTGATTTTTTTTCTACCAACCTAGTTTCCAAGCAGTTCTTTGGTGTCTGTCCAAGCATACCTAAGCACTCAGTGAACTTCCAGAGTTCTTGTTGAAAAGCTTCCATTATGCATGGCTAGTCCTCCAGTAAAATTTTGAGACTTCTTTATCACAATTAGTTGGAAGAAGTTTAATTTGTGGTATCAAGTAATAGAGTGGGAATATAAAGCTGTCAGGAACCTCTGAAGAGTAGGGGTTGTTGAGTCTTCAACTGAGGTCCTAGTTAAGAGATGAAACACGGGATGAAAAAATAATTAGATTTTTTGTTTGAAGTGGAGGGACTCAACCAAGCATTACATTATCACCCTTTTGAGCTGTCTAGTTGCCTATAAGATAACTGTCTGAATTTACAGGGGATAAGTATATGTACTTATCCATAAAATTCTGAATTAAGACCATAGTACCTTTGACCCCTCCCAGTTATAAAATCATGATTCTACTCCTGAGGCTGGTTGCTAGGAGTTGAAAGAGGAGAGAGCAGCTCTGAGCTCCATAGTAAGTTGTCCAAACTTCATTTGTCTCTGTCTTCATCTATAAAAAGATAATAATAGCAATTCATGACATTTTATCTTTCCAGGGTTCTAGGTAACTGAAAGCACCAGCCCAGAAAAATATGCGGATACACAATCACATACAGCAAAAGGAGTTTATTGTCAGCAGGGACTGACAAGGCCAATTCTCTCACAGAAGAGGGAGAAATGGCACCTGTCCTTTGTTTAGGGCCATTTTTTTTTCAGGGACTTGGGGTGGGAAACTTTTACTAGGGGTAGGGCTTTCCCATTGTAACAGAGTTAAGCAACATTCTACTGATGTAGCTGATGTCTAAAGATACAGTAAAAGCAACAGCATTGACATAAAAATGTTTTAAAAATAAAAATACTACTGAGGTTTCTTATTGATTTTAATCATGTGGTCAGTTTCTACTTTTATTTGTCTGCATAGAGGATTCTCTTATTCACTTAATCAAATGTTATCAGTTAAAATGGAGACAAATTTTATTCGCCCTACTTAAAAAACTATAGGTTGGAATATTGTATGTAAGAATTCATTGTATGTTTATAATTTGATTAGTTTAAGATGAAGTCTAACTATGTTACTCAGGCTGGTATAAAATTTGTGGGCTTAAGGGATTCCAACTGAACTTCTCCTGTAGCTGGGCTAAAGCGTATGTTACCATACCCAGCCTCATGAATGTGCGTGTGTGTGTGTGTGTGTGTGTGTGTGTGTGTGTGTGTGTGTGTGTGTATATATATGCGTGTATATATATATATATTTATTTATATATTGTTGTTGTTGTTCTTTAAGTTCTACAGTACTTTCCCAGGTATTGTTAAATATCTCCCAGGGAGTCATAATACAGTACTTAAAAATTTTGAAGATATAAAAAATTATACTCTGGAGAAAATAAAAGAACATCAAGAAACCTTGGATATCAACAATCCTCGAGACTTTATTGATTGCTTCCTGATCAAAATGGAACAGGTAAAATGTATTTGTTTACATTTTGTGTTTTCATGTTAATTTCTACAATTTTTGGGATAACTGGTTGGATAAAAAAACACTTGTTAAGCACCTTAAAAAGTTTGTGTGTGCATGGATCTGCACAAAGCATCATAGAGGATTTGAAATGCAACTGTTAAATAATCAGAACAAACAGATTTTGTATTTCAGTTTGGATAAATACTTAAGATGGAGTGGAAATACAAGCAAGTTAGAAAACACAAAGTATCTATCTAGCCTTAAATAAAAGTGGGCAGGATTATACCACAATGTATGAAAGAATGAGGGGGAAGAGTTTAATTGGACCAGCCTTCCTTTATTTCATGGGCTTGATACAGATCTTCATGGATGTGCAGTGAGGAACATGGAAGGGGATTTCAGATAGGTTGAATAATGTAATGAGAAATTCCGATGTGCATGGGGCAATGAAATGGAAGACTGAAGGCAGTAATGTAACCAGTAATGAATCTGGACAGATAAGGAGGCAGAGATGTTTTCCAGTTACTTGGTAAATCTGAATGTTGGCATGGAATGTTTTGCTTTGATTAGGTCATATATGAACTACAACATATACTATTATACATTCATTATTATATAATATCTTAGGAGTTTAGTAGACTGATTTCTGAGATGAAAATGGAGCTCAAGAACCAGTTACAATAAATAGTTCAATTCATCATTCTTTGGAATGATGAAAATCTAGACTACTGAAATTATATTGAGTTATCACTCTTGTACTAATCTCAAAGTCCCATAAGTATTAGTTTTGGTTAGAGGAGTAGAGGGGCAAAATCAAAGAGTTTATATGGGAAATTTCAGTAATAAGACATTTATTATTATTTGGTATATTTAACCAAGGAGGAAATGATTGGGATATGACATGGAACAGTGGTATAAATGGGGCTGAAAACTGGGTGGGAGACACAATATGAACAACATAAAGATATTAAGTATAGGTACAAGTCCGCCTTGAACTGGGGTGTGGAAATACCCAGAAAGAGTTGAAAAGAGTTAAGTATAGAGAATAAATCCATTCTCTGAGGCCACCACATTTGCTCTACCATTTTGTAGCACAGGAAAGCCATGATTAGACTGTAGTAGCAAGGATCCAAAGAGCTGGTGAAGGTGACCTTCAGAAAATTGTCTATTTGGGTTGGACATGTGTTCTTGATGGAATAATGTGAAGAAGAGGGAATAATTTTAAAAACTTGGGGGAAGAATTAATGAAATTAACTTTTTTGGTCAGACTATGGCAGTGATTCTTATCTTCTTTGGTCTAAATTAATTGGAAAATCCAGTTAAAGTATGGACACCTTACCAACAGAATGTACTTGCTTGAGTTCTTATTTTGAACACATTTAAAGAGTTTCTTTTTCATTATTTTATTTTATTGTTACAATTAAGGTAATGAGTACATTTCTTGTCAGGCATTGTTACCCCACCCCCCTTTGGTTGTAAAGTATTGTTATAAATGCTGGCTTACAGTGGGATCAATGATCTTTGGCACTTCAATTACCAGTGGCTGTTTCCTGTATAATATATACATATTTTTAAAATTTAATTTTATTGTCAAGGTGATATACAGAGGGGTTACAGTTACATACATAAGATAGTGAGTACATTTCTTGTCAAACTTGTTATCCTCCCCTTATTTTTCTTCCATTTTCCCTCCCCTCAAATTCCCACCCCCCGAAGTTCATTTCCAACATATTGTCTTGTGAATATCACTGTATATTATATTTTTAAAAATGTTTTATTACTTGGATTTCTGTAATATGTTCAGAATATAAACTTATTTTCTATTTTGGTAACATTTTGATTTTATTTGCATATTTTTAAAGTATTTAAACATTGCAGTTTAAGAATTTGTTTTTGCATTAAATAATACATTTTATTCTGTCATTTTAATACATGTACAATGTATTTTGTTTGTATTCCTCTCTTGTCTTCTTCCTACTTACTTCCTTGCTCTCTTTCCTCTTTCCTAATAGTACTCCCTTTACGTGTGTGTGTGTGTGTGTGTGTGTGTGTGTATTTGCTGGTCCTGGAGCTTGAACATAAGGCCTGGGTAATGTTGTCCTTGAGCTTTTTCACTCATGGCTAATGACCCACTATTTGAACCACAGTTCCCATGGACTTTCTTACCTGGGCTGGCTTTGAACTGCAATCCTCAGATCTCAGCCTCCTGAGCAGCTAAGATTTGAAGCTTAAGCCACTGATGCTTGGACTTTTATGAATCTAGCCTTTATTCTTTAAATACTCATGTTCCAAGGTGATACTTATACCACTTTACTGTCATATATGAGAAGAAGGGAAAAATAGCAACAGAGGTTCTTTCTCTATGTCATTTGCATGGCCAACATAGCTGTAAAGAACATAGAAAATGGAATTTTAAGGGAGGGGAACAGGAAATATGGTGTGTAGAAAATGAGGATTGTGCCAAGTAATTTACATTTTCTTCCATACTATGTAGTTGCTATAGTAAGTATATCTGCTATCCATTTTCAAAGTTTGTTTATCTTTATACAAACTAGATTGTTTTGTGTTTGTTATAATTTGCTATGGTAACTAATAATCACAAACTCCTAGGAAAAACATAATCAGCAGTCTGAGTTTGGCCTTGAGAGCTTGGTGGCCAGTGTAAATGATGTGTTTGTAGCAGGAACTGAGACAACAAGCACTACTCTGAGATATGGACTCCTGCTCCTGCTGAAACACCCAGAGGTCACAGGTAAGTTCACAGAAATGAAGAGGAGAGGGTGCTAGTCCCTAGATTCTCCCCATCCTCCTTTTGTGCTGGTACTAGGATTTGAACTCAAGGGCTCTTGCTTAGGCATGTTTTATATTTTTATTCTCTTTAAATAATGGTATAAAGGTGTTACAACTCTTTCTTTTCTTTTCTTTTTTTGTTTTGCCAGTTCTGGGGCTTGAAGTTGGTGCCTAGGTGCTGTCTTTAGAACTCAAGGCTAGCACTTTTCCCCTTGAGCAGCAGCTCCATTTCTAGCTTTTTTGGTAGCTAATTGGAGAGACTTATGGACTTTACAACCTGTGCAGGCTTCAAACCATGATCCTCAGACCTCAGCCTCTTGGGTAGCTAGATGATAGACTTAGCCACCAGTGATAGGATTGGAGAATATTTTTGAGGGTCAATACTTTAACTTTTACAAACAATTTAATTTTTTGTTTATGTTCTAGCAAAAGTTAGCAAATGACAGATCATTAGCCATATGGCATATGGTTTTCTGGGTTAGGATCCTACTTAAATGGTCATTAATTACAAATGAGAATTGTTTTTGTATAAATTGGAGAAGAAGAGTGTAGTGAACAGTCAGCAAGCCTTTAAAAACCTAAAACACTGAAGTGGACAGGTAATTATCTGGGCAAAGAAGTTGAAATTGTACCCTAAGTGTCATAATAGAAGATTTATTATAGATGAATAGGCCAGTTTGTATCACTATAATTGCTATAAAGTTCAGTATATTGAAGAACTAAGTGCCAAAGGAGGTAGAGGGAGAAGGAAATTACAATAAGAGACTCTCCTTACCCAGGTTTTCTCCACATCACCACTTAATCAGGTAGATCTTTTCTCCCAGATGCATTATAAGGGTAACTCAGACTAACTGAGCTCCCAAGAGGCTCAGTCATACAGGCACAAAGTGAGATAGAGTCAGCTGCAGAGTTGTAAGGAAGTACTAAGAGTCTGTTTGAATTCTGAAATCTTTTGCGACCTTAATACCTATAATCCTAGCATTCAGGAGGTTGAGATCCAAGGATTGCAATTTGAAGCCAGCCCTAGCAGTTGAAACTGAGCAACTCTTAACTCCAACTAATCAGCAAAATACTGGAACTAGGTATGAGTCAAGTGGTAGAGTACCAGCTGTGAGTATAAAGAAGTGAGCAAGAGTATAAGACCCTGAGTTCAAGATACAGTACACACTCTCTCTCTCTCTCTCTCTCTCTCTCTCTCTCTCTCTCTCTCTCTCTCTCTCTCTCTCTCTCTCTCTCTCTCTCTCTCTCTCTCTCTCTCTCTCTCTCTCTCTCTCTCTCATGAATATCGACGGGGAGGATGAAGATGAAAGAGGATACCCTTAGGAGTTGTTAAGTGTATACATATACAAACGTACATACATATATACACCCATATATACACATAAAAATGTTAGTGCCTGGGGCTGGGAAGGTGGCTCAGTGGTAGAGTGCTTGCCTTGCATGCATGAGGCCCTGGGTTCAATTCCTCAGCACCACAAAGCAGAAAAAGCCAGAAGTGGTGCTGTAGCTCAAGTGGTAGAGTGCTTGCCTTGAGCTGAAGAGCTGAGGGACAGTGCCCAGGCTCAGAGTTCAGGTCCTGTGAACAACAACAACAAAAAAAATTAGTGCCATTCAGTTTTAGGGCATTATTATTATTTTGATGTAAAATTAATTCATGTTTTCTGCTTTTGTGTCTATAAGGATAGTAATGTTTGCAGTCACATGTGCTAGATATTTAGGTATCGGAACATTTTCACTCATCTATTTGCATTAACTGCCCTGTACAGTAATGTATGGTGTCTGTAGATTTTAGTACCTGTATAGTAGTAGAGCTATCTGTATGATTACCTTGTCACATTTTTCTCTAATTCTAAGTGAATTTACTTCCTTGGACACAGCTTCATCCTATGTCTTATCAGCCGGGCTCAGATTACTGCCAACTGTGTCATTTTTCTCTTATCTTACCATTTCTTAATTGCATCTTATCAGCTAAAGCCCAGGAAGAGATTGAACGTGTAATTGGCCGGCATAGGAGCCCATGTATGCAGGACAGGAGTCGCATGCCCTACACAGATGCAACTGTGCATGAGATCCAGAGATACATTGACCTCATCCCCAACAATGTGCCCCATGCAGCTATCTGTGACATTAGATTCAGAGACTATCTCATCCCCAAGGTAAGCTTCTTTCCCCTACATTGCATTTTAGTTTTCTTGTAGTTTCTGGACTCATGATACGGTTTTAGACGTTTACTATTATAAGATGAAGAAAGTGTGAAAGCTGTATGAAAGGAAGACTCTATGATTTTGTGCTGTTTTCAGTTTGGAGTTACAATAAAACTGTAACATTTTGATAGCTGGTGTCTTCCAAATCTATTCTTCTTTAATACTTTTTTGGGGGATATTTTCAAGTATTTATAGCTCCAAATAAATGTTAAAAATACAATTTGTCAATTTCTCAGATACCTTTTATGACATTTAAACATCAGCGTGTTATGTTACCAATGTTACCAATGTATTTGAGTCTTAAGATTTTTTTCTCAGTATTATTGTATTTTCAGTGCAATGACTTGCAATCTATTTCTTTTGTCCTAAATAAATGAGATTGAAAAGCTCATAATTGTGAACTTTTGTGAGATTCTTTTTTTTTTTTTTGGGGTCCGGTCGTGGGGCCTGAACTCTGGGCCTGGGCACTGTCCCTCAGCTCTTCAGCTCAAGGCTAGCGTTCTACCACTTGAGCCACAGTGCCACTTCTGGCTTTTTTCTTTTTTGCTTATGTGATGCTAAGGAATGGAACCCAGGGCCTCATGCATGCAAGGCAAGTGCTCTACCACTGAGCCACCTTCCTAGCCCAATTGTGAACTTTTAAAAGCACTTTGAGGTGGGACACCAGTGGCTCATGCCTGTAATCCTAGCTACCCAGGAGGCTGAGATCTGAGAATCGCGGTTCAAAGCCAGCCAGGGCAGGAAAGTCTGTGAGACTCTTATCTCCAATAAACCACTAGAAAACCGGAAGTGGCGCTGTGGCTCAAGTAGTAGAGTGCTCACCTTGAGCTGAAGAGCACAGGGACAGCGCCCAAGCCCAGAGTTCAAGCCTCACAATCAACAGAAAAATAAAAATAAATAAATAAATAAAAGCACTTTGTTTTTTGAGCTGGACACTGAGGGCATACTTCTATAGTTCTAGCTACTCAGGAGGTTGAAATCCAAGTTCAAGACCAGTCCAAGCAGAAAAATCCACAAGACTCAATTTCAAAATAACCTGCAAAAACTCATGCCAGAGGAGTATCTCAAATGATAGAATACCAGCTGAGCAAGAGACCCTGAGTTCAAATCCCAGTACTGACAAAATCAAGACAAAAAAAATTCCACTCTGTTTTGTGTACGTGGCAAGATAATTGACCTCATTATTTTGATGACTTTCACCTAGCTAACCTTGTTAAAACTATTCATCATTGTTAATTACTTGTAGATTAATTTCCTTATGCATGTAATGTTATCTGGCTTAATGTTTATATTCCAACTCACATGACTTTTCTCTTATCTTTAAGTTAAAAAGTCAAATTATGTAGTCCTTAAAAATCATATAAATTGGGCTGGGATGTAGCTCAGTGGCAAAGTGCTTGCCTAGCAAGTGCAAGGTCCTGGGTTCGATCCCCAGTACCAAAAAAGACAAAAAAATCATATAAATTATACCTTTGAATGGGGTTTCTTGGTATGCTTATATTCAGACACATGCTCATTGTGTGATCAGGTATCTCCTCAGATACTTTACCAGCTCCCTATGAAGAAATTACAAAGTCCTTGCTTCTGAGGTAACAATATGTAGTCACCATCTACAGCCAACTCACTAGGCAATAACGCATCAGAACTTCTACTTCTGTCTATGAGTGAGTGATCATTGAGTGTGCTGCCCCACTCCTCACCCTGACTCCCTGTTCTCTCACCTTTCAGTAATCAGCTCTGTCTTCTCAGCTTCTCATTCTCCTTATTTTCTTCTACTGGTTTTATTGTTTCAGGTCCTACATTTAAGACTAAAGTCTTTTTTTTTTTTTTTTTTTTGTGATTCTGGGGTTTGAACTGAGAGCCTTGAGTTTGCCAAGGAAGTGCTGTCCTACTTGAGCCAAACCTCCAGCCCTTCTTGCTTCATTTTACTTTTTTTGTGTTGGAGGATGGCCTCAGTCCATAATAGTCCTACCTATTCACCTGTATAGCTTGGGTTATAGATGCACCCCACCATGCCTATCTTGTTTGTTGAGATAGGATCTTGCTAACTTTTTGTCTTGGCTTGCTTTGAACCATGATCTCCCCAGTCTCTATGTCCCAAGTAACTAGAACTAAAGGCCTGAGACACTGTCTCTAGTCATACATTGAAGTCTTTATTTCATTTTCAGTTGACTTGCATAACTGTTTAGATAAAGGTCTATTTTTATTATTTCAAATGTGCATACTCTATTTTCTCCACACTAGTTTTTGATTAGAGTATTGAGACCATTGGTATTCAGAGTTATTACTGAAAGGTGTTATTGAAAAATATGTATACTCTCATTTTATTGTTTTCAATGTTTAATTTTTTGCTAACCCTCATTTTAATGCAATCATCTACTGTAATTTATTCTTTCTCATATGGTGTTTCTGAGCTTATCATCATCTTCTGTGTGTAGGGACCTTTGAAGTGTCTTCTGTAGTACTGGCTTACTTGTCATGAATTCTATTAATTCTGTTTGACATTGAAGAGTTTTATTTCTATTTTATTTATGAAGGATAGTTTTGCTGACTAGAGTAATGTATATTGGCAGGTTTTTTACTTCAAGTCACAGTATGTTTGATTCATTTCCTCTCTGTTCTCGGGGTTCCTATTTTGAAATCTGCTTATTCTGATGAGTTTGCATTTGCATGTGACACGGTAGCTTCTCTCTTGAAGCTTTCATCATTATTTCCTTATTTAATATTCTCAGTTCTTAAACTATAACATGATGTGGGAAGCTCCTTTCTTGGTCTTGTCTTTGTTAAGTCTTGGGTGCATGTCTCTTTCCCAAGATTTGGGGAAATTTCTCTTACTATTTTCTTGGATATATTTTCTAGGCTCTTAGTTTGCATGTCTTGTTCTATGACCATACTTGGTTTGGCCTTTCACTGGTGTCCCAGAGGTCTGGGATTTTGCAATTCATACTTTTTTTTTTTTTTTTGTCGGTCATGGGCCTTGAACTCTGGGCCTGAGTGCTGTCCCTCAGCTCTTCAGCTCAAGGCTAAGGCTCTACCAATTTAGCTACAGTGCCACTCTAGTTTTCTGGTGGTTTATTGGAGATAAGAGTTTCACGGACTTTCCTGCCCAGGCTGGCTTTGAACTGCCATCCTCAGATCGCAGTAGCTATGATTATAGGTGTGAGCCACCGGATCCCGGCTCAGTTCATACTTTCTTATTCATAACAATTTTCTGGATGTTCTAATTCATTTATCTCATCTTTAAGATTATAATTCATTGTCTTGTCTTCTTCTCTTCCTCCCTTTTTCTATCTCTCCCTCTCTTCCTTTCTGCCCCCTCTCCATGGTCTCCTCTCTTTAGTATTCTGAATCTTCTCAGCCACAGAATCAAGCAAGTAAGTCTTCTTATTCAACACCTTCACATCCATCAATTTATTGTTCATGGATATCTAGCATCTTGTTATCCTTTGGAGAAATGTACCTTCTTTTGCAACTTAAAATTACATTCTTGGAAGTTACTTCTTTGAAAATATATGAAGTTAGACTCTTAAACATGTAATATGAGGGGGCTGGGAAGGTGGCTCAGTGGTAAGAGTGCTTGCCTTGCATGCATGCGGCCCTGGGTTCAATTCCTCAGCACCACTTAAGCAGAAAAAGCTGGAAGTGGTTCTGTGGCTCAAGTGGTAGAGTGCTAGCCTTGAGCTGAAGAGCTGAAGGACAGCACCCAGACCCAGAGTTCAGGCCTCACAATCAACCAAAAAAACCAAACCAAACCAGAACAAACCAACAAACCAAACATGTAATATGAAATTGTTTTAAAAATAATATTATTGACCTAAATATGATAAGCTTAGGAGAATGAAACAACTCTTCCAACTTTGAATTAAGATACCAATATATATGCAATTTAAAATTTAAAAATGTGTGCATTGATACATAATAAAATATATAAAGTGTATACATGTACATTTTAATCTATCCATCTAAGAATTAATGTATATGTATATATGTATTATATATGCATGTATCTATGTATATACCTATGCATCTATCATCCCTCTAATCTAATTCACTTAAAGTTTAAGTACTTTAGTATGAGTCTATGTGATGAGGTCCCCACATTTTAGATTATAGGAAACAAATATTAAATTACAATGATAAACATTCAGTAGGTGTTACTGTACCTGTTCATATCATCCTAGATAATCATCATTAATTAGATTATGTCTCCATATGAAAGTCCAAATGAAAGAATTTTAAATACCCTTGACTTTTCAAGCATGAACTTCAATTTTAAGCCATCATCCATGTGAATTGTGTAACTGAAGTAATTAAATAGCTCAACAGGCAAGAATAGACACCAGTGGCTGTACTTGGTGATAGTAGAGGAGATTTCACAGGTGTTTTCTTTTGTGCAATACTCAGATTTGAACTCAGGCAAGCACTCTGACACTTGAGCCTTTCAACTAACAAGATTGAGGTTTTGTATTCAAATTTCCAAGTAGTGAATCCTTGATCTTATAATAGAAATCACAGTAGCAAAGCCAGGACCGTGGTCTGCCTGTGTGGAAATATTACTGCTGTTTTTTGGGTCTAGCGTTCCCCTTGATAGATCAAAAACATCATCTAAGGATGATATGAGTTCTATCATTTCTTTCCATTGCTTAAACTCCTTATTACATACTTTAATCTGTTGTTTCCAGGGCACCAACCTAATAACATCTTTGACATCTGTGTTGCATGACAACAAGGAGTTCCCCAACCCAGAGAAGTTTGACCCTGGCCACTTTATGGATGAGTCTGGAAACTTCAAAAAAAGTAATTACTTCTTACCTTTCTCAACAGGTAATAAAAACTCATATATATTTGTGTATTAAAAACAAGATTAATTTTTTAAAATTTTAAATTGTTATTATAAAGGTGATATGCAAAGGAGTTACAGTTGCACAAGTCAGGTTGAGTACATTTCATTTTTGGACAATGTCATCCCTTTCTTGCTCCCTCCCATTTTTTTTTTTTTTTGGTTGTTTGTTGGTCATTTGGCTTGAAATTGAGGCCTGGGTGCTGACTCTGAACTGCTTTGCTAGTGCTCTGCCATCTTGAGGCACAGTGTGACTTCTGGTTTTCTGGTAGTTAACTGGAGATAAGAGTCTCAGACTTTTCCTGCCCAGGCTAGCTTTGAACAGACTTTCCTGCTCAGCTGGCTTTGAACCATGACCCTCCCATATCAGCCTCCTGAATAAGCTTACAGACATGAACCACCAGTGCTCAGCTTCTCTCCCACTTTTAAGATAACTTTTTTGAGGCATTATGTTGCCCTAGTTGGACCTGAACCCATGAAATCAATCCCAGTCCAAGCCTTACCACCTAGGAATCTGAGATATGTATATTGTCTAGCTCCAGAAAATAAACATTTGAGACCAACTGGAGCTTCCATGGTGCCTCCTCTGTGGCAGGACAAGTTGCTATTTGTGCATCATTGAGAGGACCACCCCCTTGCACAACTTTTTTTAAAAAAATCATGATCTGTCCTCATTTATGGGCCATATTAATGGGGCTGTGCGGAATGTCTCACCTAATATCCCCATTTTGAGGAAGAGTCGAGTACACTTGAATTCTGCCTCTGGAAATGTGATAGAGCTGCCCAGGAATTCCTCTTAGAAGTGAGATTCAGACTTCCTTGCCCTGAGAAAGCTACCTGACAGTTTGAGTATCTGTCCTGTGGTACTCCTCACTTCCAGACTAAGGTCTGGGGAGGCAAACCTTAGAGAACACAATAGGCTCTTAAAAAAAACAAACAATTTTATTGTCAAGGTGATGTACAGTGGAGTCACAGTTACATATATAAGGTAATGAGTACATTTCTTGTCCAGCATTGTTACCTCTTCCCTCATTTCCCCCCACTTTTCCTCCCACCCAAATTGCCCCCACCTCCACCCCAGCCCAGGTTGTAAAGTTCTTTAGGGAAGCTGATCACTGAAACCTAGTGAGACTAGTGCTGTGAGGGAAGGACATACAGGTTTCTGGGGAGCTAAAGAGAGTCATTGTCCACATTCTTTCTTTTTTTTGTTTTTCTTTTCCTTCCTTCCTTCCTTCCTTCCTTCCTTCCTTCCTTCCTTCCTTCCTTCCTTCCTTCCTTCCTTCCTTCCTCCCTTTCTTCCTTTCTTCCTTCCTTCCTTCCTTCCTTCCTTCCTTCCTTCCTTCCTTCCTTCCTTCCTTCCTTCCTGTCTTTCTCTTTCTTTCCTTCTTTTTGTCTTTCTCTGTCTCTTTTTCTTTCTCTCTCTTTCTTTTTATTTTTATTTTTTTACAGTTCTGTTCTTGAACTTAGGACCTAGCACTGCCCCTGAGGAAATGACGTAGGACATAGGTCATGTTTTATTATAGCTTGAAATCATGAATCTTGAAACTTCATGGAATTGGAGATGGGTAAGGCAGGGCCATGCACAGAGCTGGGAGTAGAAATGTGAGGGATGGAGGGAATAAACTTGGATACTAGACAGGAACAGAACATAAATGGCCAGGGGGACCTACTTAGACTTTCTCTCAGTAGGACAGTAAGAGGAGTCCTTTAAAGTTTTCAAGTATCAGGGGCTGGGAAGGTGGCTCAGTGGTAGAGTGTCTACCTTGCATGCATGAGGCCCTGGGTTCAATTCCTCAGTACCACATAAGCAAAAAAGCTGGAAGTGGTGCTGTGGCTCAAGTGGTAGAGTGCTAGCCTTGAGTTGAAGAGCTGTGGAAGAGCGCCCAGGCCCAGAGTTCAGGCCCCATGACCAGCCAAAAAAAAAAAAAAGTTTTAAAGTATCAAAAGTTCACATTTAAGTAATCTTGAAATTATACTAGGGTACATATTTGAGCCTCCTCCTCTCAGCCTTTCTCCCTTCAGCTTAATGATCAATAAATGTGAATATGTTTCTAGTCATAGATGAAAACTTAAAATGTTAAAAGAATAGTTTTAGGGTATGAATAGATATTGAAGTTATAAAACAGTGCTGGTAAATGAAAGATACCTGATAAAATATGATATAATGTAGACAGCAAATGTGTCTAATGTTGTGTCCGTCTATCTATCCAACCATTCTTTCTGCTGTCCTGTACTCTCCACACATGTATCCAAACATCACCAACTAGTGAATGCATACTTTTGGTAACAGCTCAGAAATTTGTTTTTAAGGAGAGACTTATAATTTTTATTTTTCAGGAAAACGGGCATGTGTTGGAGAAGGTCTGGCCCGCATGGAGCTGTTTTTGTTTCTGACTACAATTTTACAGAATTTTAAACTGAAACCATTGTTTAACCCAAAGGATATCGACACTGGCCCAATAGCCAGTACGTTTGGCCGTGTGCCACCTTTGTACCAACTCTGCTTCATTCCTTTCTGAAAAATGGCAGGCTGCCTGGAGATGTCTGTGCTGTCAACTGTGGTCTGTTCCACTGGGGATATTGCCCACCTCCTTCTCATTATAAAAGAAACCTGTCAGGTGTCCTCTCCAACCTCCCAGTACCTCATAATCTAGTGAATCAGCCTTCATTAAATAAAGTTTCCTGGCTCATTGAAATAAGCTTTAGTACTTGTATTGACAATGTATTCTAATCCCTATTGCATACTGATTATTCATATGTTGTTAATGTAAAACAATTAAATGGTTCATATATGACAATATGTTGCCATTTCCGCTCTGTTTGTTCCAAGTAAAAGGTATTATTAAGTGCTGGTCCTGTAGTCAGGCTTCTTTGTGTATAATACACATAAGAAATGAAAAATGAGACACCACCTCTAAGTTACTAAGATGGCCATTACAAAATGAAAATTAAAAAAAGCAAAGCTAGAAAATATTGAGTATTGGCAAGAATATGTAGAAATTGGAATTCTTTTGGTTATGTCATTGGTGAAACTGAGAGCTTTGTGCCTGTTAGTTGGTGCTTCATGCCATCAGCTGTTTTTTTGTTGTAGTGATCTCTGTTTGTGTTCAGGTTTGCTTTCACAGTGCTCTGCTTTTTTTATGCTTCTTACATAGGTAGGAGACAGACATATACCACCATGAAAGAAAAGCATTATTACATTTAAAGTAAGCAGTAGCAAAGAAAAAGAAAGCCCAGTTTCAAAATCATGATATGTGCAATGGGAAGTCAAAATAAATAACAATATGAAACACCAAAAGTTGATTATATGCAATTATATATCAAGAATCTTTAACTAGTCCAATGAAGAACAAAAGAGAAAAGACATATTTAGCTCATATCAGAAATTTTAAAAGGCCATTACTATCTGGGCACCAGTGGCTCATGCCTATAACCCTACCCAGGAAGCTGAGATCTGGAGATGGTGGTTCAAAGCCAGCCCAGGGAGGGAAGCTCCTGAGACTCTTATCTCCAATTAATCACCTAAAAGTCAGAAATAGAACTGTGGCTCAGGTGGTAACAGACAGCATCCAGGCAGGCTCTCAGTTCAAGCCCAGGACTGGTATACACACAGGCACAAAAAGGGCCATTACTACTGATACTAAGAACATTAAGAGAACAATACAAGAGTATTTCAGGAAGCAGATTATGATGGTGATTAAGTAAGCTCCGTGGGTTGTCCCTCCCCACTCCAAATCACAATCAGGTGACCAGCTATTCATGCACCAAATAACCTCCATAAGAACAAAGGAAACCAGGTGAGAATGCATACTGCCTACTTTTAGTATAGCAAAAAGAAGTCATTCCTCCAGTTCCAAGAGGAGGGAGGAAGAATTAAATACAGACCTTAGACCTGAAATCTAATATCAGGCCCACTATGGTGAAGGCCATTGACAAGTAGACCTCTATTGCTAGCCCAGCACTGGCAGATTAAGCCCCTAATACTGTGTTAAGTAGTTGGCAGCAACTGACTTCACTATTCTTCCTTCAACCTCAGGCAGCAAAGCATGAGAGCAAGACTCCACATGCTGGGGAACAGAGCTTGAAAGCAAGCACAGGACTGGAGCTCAATGTCAGGTCTGCACAAAGCAGAAATCAATGCCCCTTATGCAGTTCAGAGCTTACAGAGAAATCTATCTACCTGCTCCCGTAGTACCATCCAGGCCTGCACACTGGACTACTCAAAGGACTGTGAGAGTCCCAATGTCTATGAGACTCTAGAAAAATCTGGCTTAGCATCAGCCTTGATGCCCATATGGCCTTATCTCCAATTCTTCTACTTCTGGCAGGACAGCTCTCACCAGCCAGTGCTTTCAGATAGAGCTCTTGATCTGCCCTAGCAGTAGAGAAAGACCTATTGTACTCTACTGGGTCAACTTGCATCTTGGTCTGAATCATTGCCAGCCAGAGCAGAAGCCTCAATGCACTCCTATGATTATGCAAGCCCTAGAACTGTGAGATTCTGGAATGAGCCAGCTTAGTATCAGCCTAAGAAGCCAAAGGATTCCCTTTACCAACACTTTCCCAGAATGGAGCATCACAGCCTGAAGCAAGACCACATTTGGTGGATGTGGGGTAGCATAGTTAGCCCTTCACTTTATGCTGGAAGTTAATGCTAAACATATGAAACCTAAACACTAGGCAGATCCCAATGACTCTCATCTCCCAGCATACTTCCACATAGAGCATCTGCAACAGCCTTGATGGCAGGCAGATACATGTGGGCACAACCCATTGGACACCTGTCCAGCCAGCATTACCTGTGCTGATTGCTGAGGTATTAAGCCACAAGTCCACCTAACCAGTAGGCAGCCCCATAGCAGTATGCCATGTAATATAGCCTGGTGGTACTGGTTTCCACAGCTGTGGTATAGGAACCTGGAGCTTGTCCACCCATGATGATTCTACCTAGAGTCAGACAGGATCCTGTAGTACTGGACCACAGACTGTAGAGGAGGCATCTGGGCTTATCCCATTTCTCATGGAGAGGCTTCTGGGCATTGAATATCTTCTCTAGAGCCTTTCCTGGTTCATTCACTATACTTGGGACAAACTTGGGCTTGGGTTATCCTCTAGTGCATAATCAGAGACAATACATAGGTATCTGATTTACAGGCCAATTGGTTTTGAAATAAAGAAAGTGTCTATAGACTGTGATGAAACTAGCAGTCTGCTTAGAATTTCTTGAGAGACAAATGCAAACAAAGCCTTGTTATGAACACTGGAAAGAAAGCACTTGGTCTTTGACTTCCCAGATGATTTTTCAACCTAAAGCATCAAGACTTTTCAGAAAGTAGTTGAAATTAACATGTAGCAGTTAAAATTAAGATTCCCCGAACTGACCAGATAGTAATCTGTATAGTATGGCTGAAAGATAGAAAACAAAAAAATCTGTATGAACAATACCCAACAAACTTCAAGAACACATAGACAAATAATTAAGAACTCTAATACAAAAACAGACCAAAGAGTTGGAAGGAAAAAAAGAGAAAGAAATCTTGGAGGTGATAAATGTACTAAGTCAACTTAAAGAAAGTAAAGACAAATAGAACTATAGATCAGCTAGAAGAAATGATTTGTGAGCTTGAAGATAGCCTATTGAAAAATATACAGTTGGAGGAGAGCATTACTGTATTTTTATATGCGTTATAAAAATACTGATTATCCTGAGAAATAATGTGGCCAATGGTCAGTAAGCTGAGAAACTGTACACTGTCCTAGGTATAGGACATAGGTCCTGTCTTATTAACAGGATGATGGGGCTTGAAACTTTATTTTTCAGGAAAACAAGTATGTGTGAGAGAGGATCTGGCCCACATGGAGCTATTTTTGTTCCTGATTACAATTTTACAGAATTTTAACCTGAAATTCTTGTTTGACCCAAAAGATATGGACATTGGCCCAGTAACCAGTGGGTTACTCATGTGCTACCTTTGTACCTGCTCTGCTTCATTCTCTAAGGAAGGGCTAGAGATGCCTGTGCTGTTAACTATGGCTTCTGTTCCACAGGGAAATTGCCCATCTCCTTCCCATTATCAGAGAAACCTCTCAGGCATCCTCTCCAGTCTCCCAGTGCTTCATGACCTAGTGAATCAGCCTTCATTAAAGAAAGTTTCCTGGCTTATTGAACTAAGCTGTAATACTTACATTGATCATGTATTCTAATCCCTACAAATGCTGATTATAAATGATGAGTATATGAAAACACATTGCCGTTTTTGCATTTGAAGTTAATATTACATTTTTAATCAGCCATACAGAGATTAATCTGTGAATGTATGACAGATGTGTTTGTAAAATACAGTTTGAGTATATGGAATTTACCAATCTACTTCTACTTTGTTCAGATAAGAATACAATATTTTAAGATACATTATACTTGGATTGTCTTAATAGTACTGTACTATTTCTTTTTTCTTGATGTTCTAGGTACTTGCTTAGTAATGCTTATGTTATAATGCAATTAGAAAGTTGACTTTTCTTCCTCATTGCTGAACTCATTACACATATGAGAAATGAGTGCTATATGCCTTTGCTTTTCCTCTTCTCTGAGCATGTGATATCTTTGATAAGTGACGTCCCTTTGCACAAATAAGGAAACTAACTTAGATAATAAAGGCTAATAAAATTCAACCATAGGTCATAATTTTGCAATATGTTTTGTAACATTCTTAGATCAGAAGTTTTGCAACAAGATAATAGAAGTATAGTATTAAAATATCAGTCAAAGCCCAATGCCACTGGCTCACACCTGTAATCCTAACTACTTAGGAACCTGAGATCTGAGGATCACAGTTTAAAGCCAGCCCTGGCAGGAAAGTCTGTGAGATTCTTATCTCCAATAAACCACTAGAAAACTGGAAGTGACAGTGTGGCTCAAGTGGTAGAGTGCTCACTTTGCGCTGAAGAGCACAGGGACAGTGCAAGCCCCATGACTGACAAAAAAAAAATCAGTCATTTTTCCACAATAAAAGTAATATATACTGTTCATAGAAAAAAATGTGTGTATGTAGATAAGACAAAAATATGTGTATGAGAATTTTACTTTGATAATGAAGAACTACCATTAACATACAGGTATACTTTGTATATAGGATCATACTATATGTGCTCTTTTAGAAATAATATTTTCTGTGAAGATACATAAGATGAAGATTCATCTCAATTTCTTCTCCCTATGCAGCCCATATTGGAGCAGTTCACAAGTCAAGAGCCCATCTGTAATCCTAGCTATTCAAAAGTCTGAGATCTAAGGATCATTGTTTAAAACCAACCAGGCAGGAAAATACCTAAGTCTCTTAACTGTATCTAACCACTAAAAAGCCAGAAGTGGAGCTGTGGTTCAAATGGTAAACCACTTGAGAAACACACACACACAGACACACACACACACACACACACACACACACACACACACACACACACACAGACAAACACAGACAAACACACACACACATTCAGGGACAGCACCCAGGCCCTGAGTTCAAGCCACCTTGTAAAAGAAAGGAAGACAGAAGCAAGCAAACAAGAAAGCAAGGAAAGAAGGAAGGAAGGAAGGAAGGAAGGAAGGAAAGAAGGAAGGTAGGAAGGAAGGAAGGAAGGAAGGAAGGAAGGAAGAAGGAAAGAAAGGAAGGAAGGAAGGAAAAGAAATAGGCTTCCGTGTCAGTTTCATTTGCCAGTGGCTAGACTTTCTGAGTTTCTCCTTCACGGAGACTTATTACCATTTTAAGGATTTTAATTTGAGGGCGATGAGAGTGCAGGTCTGAGGCTCCTATTTTACTTATTTTTTTTAACATATGTATTTTTATTGTAAAGATACTGTACAGAGGGGTTACAGTTACATGAATAAGGTAATGAGTACATTTCCTACCCAGCTTTGTTACCTCTTTCTTTGTTTTTCCCCTACCATCCCTTCCTGCCCCACCTCTCCAACTCCTCCCTCCACCAAAGTTGTAAAATTCATTTTCAACATAGTGTCTTGTACATTTCATTGTTACAATGGGTCGATCTGCATCCTTGTTTCAGCCTTTTGTTATTTCCCTTCCCCTCCCCAAATTAGAAAAATGATATACAAGATACAGAACACTGGAATCAAATACAGTGAAAACAGGGTTAAACCATCAGGGAAGAACATACAAAAGAAAGAAAAAAAATTACATAGTACATTATAAGTACATTAAAAGCAACAGCCACAAAGATAAAACCTCTTGTGTCTCTATCTTGGGATTCATTTCTCTTAGCATCATCTTATATGGTCATACGTGCATAGCTTTTGACCTTTTCTGCTTGTCTAGTAAGATTATCTTAGACATATACTAGTTATTGCAAATAAGGGAAACCATGGGACCTATGTTTCTTTGGACCTGGCTTACTTCACTTAGTATAATTTTTTCCAAGTCTTTCCATTTCCTAACAAATGGGGTGGTGTCATTCTTTCTGATGGAGGCATAGAATTCATATATATATATATATATATATATAGGCCACATTTTCTTAATCCATTAATCTACTGGGGGGCATCTGGGTTGGTTCCATAGCTTAGCTATGGAGAATAATGCTGAGATAAACATAGTTGTGCTGGTAGCTTTAGCATGGCCTTGTTTGTTATCATTTGGGTAAATACCCAAAAGTGGGATTGCTGGGTCATAAGGGAGCTCTATGTGGAGTCTTTTGAGGAACCTCCATACTCTTTCCAAAGTAGTTTACACACCCACTGACAATGCACTAGGGTTCCCTTTTGGTGAGGCTCCTATTTTAATGGCGGCAGAAATATTAGCCCACTTGCTAGTTTGTTTTCAGGTTCTTTCTTATTCACTTTCCTTGATTTTTCTCTTTTCTTTCACTTATTCATTTACAAAGGATGTTTTATAGTTTATCAGTCTTACATGTGTCTTAAAATAAGAAATTATTCAGGTTATCCAGTTTGCTATATTGCCAGAAAAATAACTCTTTTGCAAGTCAATATACTAAAGTAATAATACCATTTTTCCTATTTTGTTAGTGATACACACAGCATGTGTATGTGTACACACACACACACACACACACACACACACACACACACACACACAAACACACAGACACACAAACCTAACCTAGGAGATGGAGGTTCCCTATATTTTCTATCATACATATTAGAAAGCCTAGATATAAACTTTCTACAAAATTTGATTAGTTAGTGTCTATAGGGATATATAGTCTTGGTTCAGCAATAATTGTCATTTCGATAATTACTCAGAATGTTTCATATAATACTTGGTTTTATCCTGAAGTTATAGCATAGTGGTATAGCACTTTTCTAGCTAGCTTGATAACTTGGGTTCCATCTCAGCACCACAAAAGAGAAAAATCTGTACCTTAGTTTCTATTTAATGTCTTTACTATTATAGGATCATATTAATATATTTTTAACTTGAAAAAAATCCCCTTTTAGATGGCAGCTTTTAATTGTTGAATCAAAGCAATCATTTACATCCTTTTTGTTTGAATGTGCATTTTGTTTAGTGGTACTAGAGTTGATCAAGGCTTTGCACTAGGCAAATGCTCTATGCTTTGATCTATGTCACCAGACCTGTGTTCTTTTTCATTGTATTAATAATGGCAGACAAGGATTTGGTAACTGTCCACATGCTTCATAATAGACTATGAAATTAGAAATCCTGTTTCATAGTAATATAATTGAGTTAATGTGATAGGTTAGGTTAACTTGTAATCATTGCTCTTTCCCAGTGTTGGATCTTGGTTTGACACCAATAGTCTTTCTAAAATTGCTGAAGTTATTATAGCTAAAGAAAGAGAACAGAATGTTTTGCATATGCTACACTAGTTGTTGACTGTTTTCTTACTCTGTTTACTCTACCTCAAAGAAAAAGAATTCTAGAGACCATCACCCTTTGTTGTACAATCTTAAAAAATAAAGTCTCCCAGGGCTGGGAAAGTGGCTCAGTGGTAGAGTGCTTGCCTTGCATGTATGAGGCCCTGGGTTCAATTCCTCAGCACCACATAAGCAGAAAAAGTGGGAAGTGGTGCTGTGGCTCAAGTGGTAGGGCACTAGTCTTTAGCTAAAGAGCCGAGGGACAGTGCTCAGGCCCAGAGTTCAGGCCCCAGGACCAACAAAATTAAATAAATAAATAAATAAAGAGTCTACCTAAGTTGAAATGATTTTCCTACCCTTTCCCTACTTCCAAACGTCAGAGTGTTATGGCTACTAACTGAAGATGATGGCATTTTTTTTTCTTTCCCTTAAAATTGTTAGTATAAGCATTATGCCACCTTTGGTCCTCAGCTCCACCCAGACCTGAACTCCTCCCTGCCCTGGAGTTCCTGCCATACAGCTGGCCCCTCCCTCTCTACTCAGACCCACGTGAACTACCATCTACCTCACTTCCTAACCCCCACGCCATGCTGTTACCTATAGTGGAGGCTGCCATGTGCTCTCTCTCCAGGGGAAATATGGCCCCTCTAATAAACCTTGTAATAATCTTTCTCCTGTGCCTGCCTGCCTCTGCAGGGTCCCCTGGCATGGATGTGATGGATTCTTTCATTGATCCTTTCAGTTAATAGTGATCTCTTTTTCTGCTACTTCTTCCTTCAATTTATAAATGTGATATATCATTTGTAGTGTAAAAGAATTTTAAGCCTGAAGATTTTAAGGACATAACCTTTATTGTCTCTGGGTTGATTAGCTTTCTAAATATACTAAGTCAACTTCAAAACATGGAAAAGACATCAATAGTAGTGTAGATCAACCAGAAGAAATGATTTGTGAGCTTGAAGATAGCCTATTGGAACATACACAGTTGGAGGAAAGCATTGTAGTAGTTTTATATACAAGTTATGAAAATATTGATTTTCCTGAGAAATCATGTGACCAAATGGTCAGTAAGCTGAGAAATCAGAATTCTGAGTAATACCAAATTAAATAGTTTTCTTTAGGGTTTTCAAGCTTTATGGGGTACTATAACAACTTTGTTTTTAAGCTTATAGACCTGCACTTTATCCCAGTACAATTAAACCACACAACCTGCAGAGTAAGTCCTCAAATAAAAGAGAACAAAGGTAAAGAACATCTTACCACTATCATTTGGGATAAAGTCCACTTGAAAGTGAGATTTAAGTGCACAGAGCTGATTAGTCACTTATGTATCCAAAACCCACAGCTTAATTAGCAGAAAGCATTATAAAAGCTCTGGATTGCAGGCTCACAGTCATCTCAGCTAGAAGAGAAGGCCTCAATGGATGCAGTCGTGGTTCTGGTGCTGGGTCTCTCCTTCCTGCTTCTCCTTTCACTCTGGAGACAGGGCTCTGGAAGAGGGAGGCTCCCTCCTGGCCCTGCTCCTCTCCCAATTATAGGGAATATCCTGCAGGTCGATGTTAAAAACATCAGCAAATCCTTGACAAATGTAAGTATGTTTTGGGCTCTTGCATTGGAATGAAAAGGGAAGTGTGTTGACCTTTGGTTTTAAAGAAAATACACGGCTGGATGCAGTATAAAGGAAATAAAATGCTCCACTAAATTTGTATGTGTAGTTGTACTTCCCATAGTCATTTTCTCATTCTTGAAAATCACCAAATGAAGGAATGTATTTTGTGACTGAAGAGCCATTAGATCCCATTCAGAAATGTAAAATACACGAAGTAAGAAAATTGTGATTCTTCCTTCCTTTTATGGCCATTTCTAAGATTGTTGCCTGAAGGTAAATGGAAAGGGAAATGATTATCATTAGAGATCTTTCTTTTCTTTCTTTGTCAGTGGATGGACTTTGGGCATTGTCCCTGAGCTCTTCAGCTCAAGGTAAGTGCTCTACCACTAGAGCCACAGCACCACCTCTGGTTTTCTTGTGTTTAATCAGAGATAAGAGTCTCATGGACTTTCCTGCCCAGGCTGGCTTTGAACTGTGATCCTCAGATCTCAGCCTCCTGAGTAGTTAGGATTACAGGCGTCTGACACTGGCTTCTAGCAGAGATTTCCTTCATGTATTTTAGTCATCTTTTTTTTTTATTATTTTGTTTTTGTAGTGTAGTTAAAATAGATCTCTGAAGTTGTTTTATGTGTGATGTCAAGAAAATAGCTATGGATGTGGAACAGCATAAGGAATAAAAGAAATAAGAAGCCAGTCAGGACCCGATTGACAATGCCAGAATTCACTGGATTCTGCATAAACCCTTTGTCTGTGGATAGTCATTCTATCTGGTAGAATTGTTCTTGCATGAGATGTGACACAGCTTTGTGCTGCTTCTCTAGAGTCCTTTTGTATTTCTAACACTGGCAGTGTCAAACCTGTGGTGATTTACAAATACAGATTACCTTGTTTTTGACAGTAATGGGATTTGAATTTAGGGCTTTGGGCTTTCTGGTCAGTTGCTCTACTGCTTGAGCTGCACTTCAGGCATTTTCTGTTATTTTTGAGAAGTTTCCCTGTTGTCCAGGTCAATTTAGACCACTATCCTCTTATTTTAAGCTTTCCTGCTACAGCTAGAATGACAGGTATATGTTACTGTGTTTATTTATTTACTGACAGTCCTGGGTCCTGAATTCAGGGCCCAGGCACTGTTCCTGAGCTCTCAATGCTAGTGCTCCCCCATTGGAACCACATCTCCACTTCTAGCTTTTTGGTGGTTAACTGGAGATAAGACTCTCAGTGACCTTCCTGCCCTGGCTGGCTTTGAACTGTGATTCTCAGATCTCAGCCATACAGGTGTAAGCCACTTGCACCCGACTTATTTTATTTTTTTATGTTGAAATGGGATCTCTTGAACTTTTTACCTGGGCTGGCTTTGAGTTACATTATCTCAATCTTCACTTCCTGAGTAGGATTACAGGCACCAGTCACTGGTGTCTAGCTAAATACAGGTTTCTAGTGCTCATCACAGGACCACTGAGTCAGCATCTATGTGTGAACAGTGGGATTTTTCTTTTCTTTTCTTTTCTTTTGTCAGTCCTGGGGCTTGAACTCAGGCCTGGGCACTGACCCTGAGCTTCTTTTGCTCAAGGATAGTGCTCTACCATTTAAGCCATGGCACAACTTCTGGCCTTTTCTGTTTATGTGGTACTGAGGAATCAAACCCAGGGTTTCATGCCTGGTAGGCTAGCACTCTACCACTAAGCCACATTCCCAGCCTGAACTGTGGGATTCTTAAAAAAAAAAAAGTTTAAAATTCTCAGACAGTGATTTCCTTCTTTGTAAAAAAGACAACTATATCTATCAAATGTATTCATTGAGAATAAATTGATATCTCTTCCATTAAGCATGGCACATTTCAGCCCTCCATAAGTGATAGTTGTAGCCATGACTATCACATTTATAGATAAATTTCAGAAACTCTAGGCAGTACACAGTAGAATAAAGTATTCAAACATAATCATAATATTTATAAGAACTGATGATGGTATAAGGAGGAAATAGTGGCAAATTTTGCTAATTTTTGCATGTATTTTCCATTTTCCAGTTCTCAAAAGTCTATGGCCCTGTGTTCACTCTGTATTTGGGCATGAAGCCCACTGTGGTGTTGTATGGATATGAAGCAGTGAAGGAAGCTCTGATTGATCATGGAGAGGAGTTTTCTGGACGAGGAAGTGTCCCTGTGCCTGATAAAGTTAATAAAGGCCTTGGTAAGTGTGCACACATAAATGTGTTCACTTGTATATCAGGCAGTGGTCATTGGGAAGAGGAAAATTAACCTGGCTCAAACTCCACCTCAGGCAGAGCTAGGCCATCTGTATGGCTGAGATGTGTCAGCTTCCTCCTCCTTGTGTGCGCTCTTCTTCCATGTTTCTGTATCCTGCTTCTTTCAGGAGTTGTTTTCAGCAATGGAGAGTCATGGAAAGAGATGCGACGTTTCTCCTTTATGACCCTCAGGAATTTGGGGATGGGGAGGAGGACTATGGAGGACCGAGTTCAAGAAGAAGCTCACTGTCTTGTGGAAGAGTTGAGAAAAACCAATGGTGGGTGCTAATTCACATTACTGATTTCAAATAAGATCCTTGGGAGCAATTCAAGGGTGGCTGGATCTTTCATTTTGGGCTTGTGTTTGTGAGTCCTGATGTGGAGGAGAGATGATTGAAAGGAGAGAGCCAGGGAGTTTGTACATCTGTGCCTTGTGTACAGGCACATCGAATGTGGGTGCAAAGTGATTTTTAATGTCCTCCTGATACCAAGTTAGTTTCTTTTGTTTTCTAATATATGAATATGGATGTATCGAGCTTATTTCTGATGAGTAAGGACATATTGTTTTCTTTTCAGTATAAATGAGGATGATAGATAACTTACTCCAAATAAGCTAGTGAATATTTGAATATGATGGCCATGACTCCACCACACTCTTTTTTTTCAGTGCTGGTCCTGGGGCTTGAACTTTGTGCCTAGCTGCTGTCCCTGAGTTTTGTTTCTCTCTCTCTCTCTTCCTTTCTTCCTTTCTTTCCTTTCCTTTATTTCCTTCTTTCTTTCCTTTCTTTCCTTAAGACTAGTCTCCACTTCCAGTTTTTTGGTAGTTAATTGGACATAAAAGTCTCAGGGAGGCTGTGCGCTGGTGGCTCATGCCTGTAATCCTAGCTACTGAGGAGGCTGAGATCTGAGGATCAAGGTTCAAAGCCAGCCCGGGCAAGGAAAGTCCGTGTGAGACTCTTATCTCCAATAAACCACCAGAAAACCGGAAGTGGCACTGTGGCTCAAGCGGTAGAGTGCTCACCTTGAGCTGAAGAGCTGAGGGACAGCGCCCAGGCCCAGAGTTCAAGACCCATGACCGACCAAAAAAAAAAAAAAAAAAAGAGTCTCAGGGAATTTCCTTGTCCTGACTGGCTTCAAACTGCAATCCTCAGGTCTCAGACTCTTGAGTAGCTAGGATTACTACCACATTCCTACAAATCAAGAACTATATCTTCATTTAATTAATTAGACTGTCTTTGTTTAACCCATTTATAGACATGTCTCAGAGTTTCTTTCCACCTTGTAAGTATAAATCTGACAGAGACCCTGCTATACACTATTTCTACTGCTTAGCCAGCCGTGTGTGTGTGTGCGTGTGTGTGCGTGTGTGTGTGTGTGTGTGTGTGTGTGTGTGTGTGTGTGTGTATGTTACCAAAGTAAGATGCCGTTACTTGGTATCTACAAATGTATGTTTGGAAACTTTTTCTTACAAAATTTATGGGCCATTTGATTACAGCTATGTCAGTATGGAGATCTTCACAAAAACAACACCTTTAACTAAATTCATGTAATTACTTGTAAAAAAGTAAACTGGTACATGTAGTAATCTGGTTTGAACAGACAGTACAATATCCTATAATTCACAAAGTTTAAATTTACCACATTCAATTTGGAATTTGATTGGGAAAGGTAGAAACTTCCACTTCCTAAGGAAGGAATTTTTTTAAGAGAGTAAAATGGAAAATTAAAAAAATATTTATCAATTCTCTTTTTATTTGCTTTAGTTGGGATTTATATCTAAATAAAAACTTCTCATTTTACCTTTTAGATAAATAAAATCTACCGTATATTTGTTTTTTCAATTGATTTATTCAACTATTTATTATAAATAAAAAGTATCCAGCTCCTCACCACTTTCTCACTTTCTATTCAGTACTATATTTTCTATAGGATTTAAAGATAGATATGATTTTACTTGGAATGATTAAATTATTGGAATTTTAAAAATCTTTTTCTTTCCCAAACCATAGATACCTGGGGATTAAAAGTGAATAAATAAAGACTGCAGGTACAAACTGAATATATTAAATTCCACTATTTGAGTAAATTATTAGGACCAACATCGTGTGAGATAAAAGCAATGTGTTTGCAGGTATCTCTTTTATATAATTCACACTCCTTTAGGTCTATGCCCAAGAGTGCTGTGGTAGGGTCATAAGACAGGTCTACATTTCATTTTTCCGGAACTTCCATACTAATTTCCATAGTGGTGGCACAAGTTTACATTCCCACTAACAGTGTGTGAGGGTTCCTTGTCTTCCCACATTTTCACTGCATTTGTTGTTTGTTTTCTTGATGATATGGAAACTTACAGTAGTTTTGATTTACATTTCCTTTAGGGAAAAAAATGTTGAATGTCTATATATTTCTTAGCCATTTAAATACTTGTATTTCTTGAACAGGCTTTTTCTTTTCATCTGCCGATTTTTTAAAGTTGAATGAAGTTCTTTTGTTGTCTATTTTGTTGAGTTCTTTGTATCTTTTGGATGTTAATCCTTTATCTGTTGAACAGCTGGTGACGATTTTCTCCCATTCTGTGGGTTAGTTGTCTCTTGATTCTGGTAACTGTCTCTTTTGAAGTGCAGAAACTTTAAAATTGGATCTTAATCCCATTTGTCTTGTTCTTATTTCCTGGGCAAGTGGAGTCTTATTTAGAAAATAATTATCTCTTCCTATGTCTTCCAGAGTTTTCCCTGTGTTTCCCTGTAGTAGTTTCAAATTTTCAGATCTTATATCAAGATGTTTGATCCATGTGATGTTGTTTATTCTACAGAATTTGAGATAGGGGTATAGTGAAGTCTTCTGCATACAGATAACCAATAATTCAACCCACCAAACACTAAAAAGGGGATGGGAAGGAGAGTTTTATAAAATATAAAAGAGGGTGTAAACTGGTTCAAAGCATTCCACACTTATCTGTGACATTGCCTATAAATTACCACTATTGGAATTACCATAGTGAATTGCCACTATTGGAATTACTACTAGTGGAATTACCACTATTGTATGCGTGTATGCTCTAACTTAAAAAAATATTTTGTAGGCTTACCGTTTGATCCTACTTTTATCCTGGGCTGTGCTCCCTGCAATGTGATCTGCTCCATTATTTTCCAGAATCGTTTTGATTATAAAGATCAGGATTTTCTCAACTTGATGGACAATTTAAATGAAAATGTCAAGATTCTGAGCTCCCCATGGATGCAGGTAAGGCCAAATCCTCTCTTCCTCAGAGTTTATTTCATTGTAAGTCCCAAGTTCTATAGGTAGGAAATGGTGAGCTGAATACTTGGACAACTCAGTGCTGAGAATTTGGGAAATATGTCAGAACTCTTCACCTTACATCCAGAAAAACAGGGGCTCAACTATTGGGCTGGCTTTCAAACCTGTTAGCTCTCTGTCCATAAGTTTTCTCATAAAATCCCAAAGTACTTTTTCAATAAATCATTACCGTCAATACTCAAAAGATACTCAAGTCACTCAGTGGACATCCAGGTTTCTTTTTGAAAGCTTCCATAACCCAGAAGACTTGTTGTCCAATCACCATTTGTTTATCTTTTCCTGGTACATGCTGTAAGTAACTCTACCACTGAGCTATAGAGAGTTATTATATATCTACAATAAAATTACCCCTCAAGATAGTACCATATTTTATTCATATACTCCTAACCAAGGGTTGCTAGATGATACATATATCTCCAATCATATTTTTAAAAATTAATGTAATATTTTCTCTTGCAGGTCTGCAATGTTTTCCCTATTCTCATTGATTATCTACCAGGGAGTCATAACAAATTACATAAAAATTTCAGTTTTTTAAAAAATTATTTTTTGGAAAAAGTAAAAGAACATAAAGAATCCCTGGATGTTAATTGTCCTCGAGATTTTATTGACTATTTCTTGGTCAAAATGGAGCAGGTAAGAATGTTAACATATGCACAATTATTTGATTGTTTGAGTGTTTTGTAGCTTTATGAATATTTTGATACTTACTAATGCTGAAATGGTTAGGTTAATAATGCTTGATGAGTTCTCTGAGTGCCTATTCCATGCATGATTATGTTACTGAATTTCAATTACATTCTATTCAGATCACAAATGATATCGTGAACAATTTTGATATTTTAAAATTTATTGAGCCTTTTGAATCACCTGTCTATCCTGGAGGAAGTTCTTTGGGCACTTAAGATTGTACAATCTGCCATTGTTGAGTAAAGTGTTTTCTATAAATGAGGTGTTCTGTATATATGTTAGGAATATCAATGCATATTGTTAAGAAAAAATATATTTTCCCATCCAATGTTAGTTTATGAGTATACTGTTTTTAGAATAATTTTAACTTGAGTTAGATTTCTAAGAGAAATTTCAACTTGATGACCTTGGAGAGTCACATGAAGTTGACACAACCAAGGCATCTTCTGTCTTTGTCTAGCATGTACCAGTGTTAAGGTAGTCTGACTTATTGTAATGATGTTGATTAGATAAGGTTAGTCACAGTGGATATGCCATCTGGAGATTATAAAATCACCATTAATGTAATACTGGTAATGATGTGTATAGATTGTTTCAAAGATAATTTTATGTATTTCCACATCCTGCACTTAATAATGTTTAATCAGCTTGTTACTTCCAATATGGATTGCAAAATTACTGTCTCATTCTATTTTGTGGTCCATTCTCTTTCTGTTATCCTTTCTATATTGTGCTGCTATATTAGTGTTTTTTTAACTTCATCTTAGCAATGTGTCTACAGGCAACACTGAGCCTATGTGAGGTTTTTGTTTGTTTTGAGTAAGAATATTGTAACAAAATCGGACTGAAATAATTTACATATTTCTCTTAAAGATTGTGCTAGTTGGGGCTGGGAAGTTGGCTCAGTGGTAGAACGCTTGCCTTGCATGCCTGAGGCCCTGGGTTCGATTCCTCAGCACCACATAAGCAAAAAGAAAAAAACTGGAAGTGGCGCTGTTGCTCAAGTGGTAGAGCGCTAGCCTTGAGCTGAAGAGCTGAGGGACAGCGCCCATGACCGGACCCCCCCCCCAAAAAAATAAAAAGATTGTGCTAGTTACAAGTAAGAGAAATCTGGTTAATAATGCTTTTAACAAGTTGTACATATATTTTTCTCCAATATAAAGAATATATTAGTAGACTAGTCTAGGAGTTATTATACATTATGAGCGAAGCTTTAGAAGGTCAAGAACCTTCTATTTTTATTCACCATACATAGGATTTTTGGTTTCATTTTTATGAAAATAGTATCTGCTCTATTTCTTCCTTCATAATTCTGTTTTGAATAAGAAGAGGTACTTGCATACAACATAATATATTTACTTATTGTTTTATAAGCTAATGCTAACAATATATTTACTTATTGGTTTATAAAAGCTAATGCTAACTTCCACATAAGAGGGAAAATATTCAGTATTTCCCTGTCTGGGCCTGACTTACTTCACTTAAATATTTTTTTCCAGGTCTTTCCATTCTTTGCAAATGGTACAGTATTATTCTTTCTAATGGACAAATAAAATTCCATTATGTATACATTATCTTGATTCATTCATCCATTGAAATATATCTGGACTGATTCCATACCTTGGCTATGATGAATAGTGCTGAAATGTGTTGGTGGCTTTACTGTATCCTGGTTTGTAATCTTTTAGACAAATGCCTAGGAGTGGAATTACTGGATATTAAGATTGATCTCTGTTTTTTTGAGTAATCTCCATACGACTTTCTGAAATGTTTGAACAAGTATACATGCCCAGCCATGTATTAGGATTCCCTTCTGGCCACATCCTTACCAGTATCTGTTATTGTTTGTTTTATTGATACTGACCATTTTAATTGGGGTGAAGTGGAATCACAGTGTTGTTTTGATTTGCATTTCCTTTATGGCCAGAGATATTGAACATATCTTCATGTCTCTATTGTCCATTTTTACTTCTGAGAAGAGTTTCTTTAGCTAATTTACCCATTTATTAATTGGGTTGTATAAACTAAAAAATAAATATATTAGGTGGTATGCAAGTATATACAAATATATTCACTGATAGGAAGAACTCAAATAGTGTAATTCCTTAGAAAGATAAAGTCAAAGTTCAATGAAATGAACACCAGAGAATGGGTGCGTTAGAGGTGTGGGGTAGGGTCAGACATGGGGAGAAGGGCAGACAAATGAAGAGAAGGGGAGGATAATTTAGTCAGGAATTCAATATATAAAAGGGTTGACCTTGATCAAAATGTACTGTATTCATAAACTGCTCTGTATAAATGGCATTTTTTGTTCAACTACTTAAAGATAATTTTTTTTTTAAAAAAGAAAAGAGGTAGTAATAGGCTTCAGTTTCTTTTCTATCTTAGAAGAGAGACTTTTTTTCCCATAGCTCATATAGCTTCAAAGAGTCACATGAATGAAATTTTAGGTAAGCAAGAAATAAAGGTCTAAGAAATGAAACAAACCATCTCATCTACAGTGTCTTCCATAGCATACAGTAGCTTCTCCCAATACTGTACTCTCTAAGATCTGTGCTAACCTTATAACACTGTGGGTTGTTTTGGCTTATTATTTGCCAGATCCTGATAAATAATCTGTAAGATAACTGCATCAAACTATTTTTAGGAAAAACACAACCCACAGTCAAAGTTTACTTATGAAAACTTGATAGTCACGGCATCTGATCTGTTTGGTGCTGGGACAGAGACAACCAGCACAACACTGAAATATGCTCTGCTGCTCCTGATGAAGTACCCGAATGTCACAGGTAGGACAACAGATGGAGAGTTAAGTGAAATCCAGAATGATGTTGGGAAAAAAAACAACATAATGCCCTTTGTCTTATTTGTCTGAGGAAAGCTTCATTATTTAATCTTACATACCACATGTTTTAGTCTGTCCATATTTAAGGAGCAGATTGAAATAGTATATCTGTGCCTAAAACAGAAGAAGAAGAATGAGGGAATTGGAGACAGCATAGAAGGGAAAAAGCAGTGAAACTATTGTACTGCAACTAGACTTTAATTGCTATGACAAATGCACCATTTTTCTCTTACTACCTCTTTCTCACTTGTATCTAATCAGTTAAAGTCCAAGAAGAGATTGATCATGTGATTGGTAGACACCGGAGCCCATGCATGCAGGACAGGAGCCTCATGCCCTACACAGATGCTGTGCTGCATGAGATCCAGAGATACATTGACCTTCTTCCTACCAGCCTGCCCCATTCAGTGACCTGTGACATTAAGTTCAGAAACTACCTCATTCCCAAGGTGAGCTTTCTCCTTCCATTCTGCACCTCAGTGGTCTTGTTTTCTCCAGATTACAGTCAGATTCGAATTTTCAATTTACACAAGATGAGAGAAATGCAAAATTTTTACTTAAGGCAGCTCAATAGACTTGGTGTTGTTTTAAAAGTGGCCAGGAACCAAGAGAAAGGTTTAGCAGTTGTAAGTTAGGAAGCTAAATCTTCCCAGGCCCCAAATCTCAGCATATGTAATAATGAAAGAGGCCAATCAGTAGCAGTGCTTTAACAATATTTAACAATGTTAAATTAAACAATGAACAATGTTTACTTTCCATCCAGTTGAGTTTTCTGCAATGATGTCCTTTCCACCTTGTGAACTTTGGTCCCATCAGAAGAAAATTTGCCAGCACCATCTTCCAATTTTTTTTCTTTGTGTTTTCCTAGAAGTTTTGTTGCATTCACTCTTAAATTTATATTAATGACTATTTTCAGGTTAAATGTTACTTCTAGTATGGAGTATTAGGCTTCCTATTTTTCTTATTTTTCTTTATGAATTTGCAATTGTTTGAATCACCTCTTTTTTATCTAAAGAAAATTTCATATCTTAGTTAAAAACACTCAACAGATGGTTTTTAAATGAAATTATAGACATAGAGTATAATAAATTTTGGCATGGAATTTCCCCCTCCTTTGTATTAAAATAATTTAATCTAGCCAGACTCAGGGGCTTACATCTTTAACCTGAACTATTTGGAGGCAGAAAACAGAAAGATCATGGCTCAAGGCCCATCTCACACACACACACACACACACACACACACACACACACACACACAAATATTGGTTGTAGTGAGGCACACCTGTCATCTCAACTATACTAGAAATAAGTCATAGGACTGCTGTTCAAGGCTGGCTCTGGAAAGCAAGACCTTCTCTAGAGAAAGCTCTGTCCATGGAGGACTGACTTTCTTCATTGGGCAAACAGAGCCAGAAGCTGCCTCTCCCCATTTCAACCTAGACAGCAGACCCAGCCCAGAAGGGGTAAAAGAAAAAATTGAGAATGTCTCCAGGCTAGGCTCTGTGAGTGTCTCAGGAACTAGCCCCTCAGGGTAAAGCTACTGATCTCTGACAGACCCTACCCACAATCTAGCCCCATACAGCAATTCCAAGCTAGAGAAAACAGCCATCTCCCTCTTTTGTTATGCTCAAAGTAGATCTCCCTCCCACTGAACTACCCTGGGAGGAGGGTCACAAAGTAAGGTAAGGCAAAGCTTCTTTCTGCTTGCTCAAACAAACTGATTTAAGAAACCAATGAAGCCACAGGAAAACCAAACACCACAAGCAAACCAGAGGCTCCACCAAGAGACTGGTTAGGAACACAGGGAGACACAAGATCCCACCCCCCTCCAAAAAAAAAAAAATCCAAGAACTCTTTTTTTCTACCTAATATAAACTTTTTTTAAAGAACTATTTTTTTCATCATTTTTATGTTACGTGTGTGTGTGTGTGTGTGTGTGTGTGTGTGTGTGTGTGTATGTGTTTAAACTCTTTTTACTCTTTTCTCTTTTTGGTCTTTTTGGGTTATTTTTGCATGACTTAATTTCTGTTCTGCTAATCCCCAGATATATACCCATTTTCGATTATTAGACTTTATCCTTCATTGTGTGCATACCTAATTTAGAAATTGATTAGTCAACTCACAAACTCTCAGCCTTAACTCTTTTTTTTTTGATCATTTTTTTTAATTTAAATTTTATTTTATTTTATTTGAGAGCATACTGTACAGAGGGGTTACAATTACATTGGCAGGATAATGCATACATTTCTTACCAAGCATTGCAGCCTCCTCCTTTGTTTACCCTTCACCTCCCTTCCCAGCCTCCCCCCTTCCCCCCACCCAATCATACCCCCCTCCCCCCCCACACCGACATTGTAAAGCTTGCTTTGACATGACATTTTGTAATTCTCCTTGTTGCAACAGGTCCACCTGAATCCTTAAACGACTTGTTTGTCCCCATCTCCTCCACATGTTATACTGACATCAAATAAAGTGAAAGCGGGGGTTACACTGTGGGGGAGGGACATACAAAGCAACAAAGAAATAATCTTATAAATTCAGCCTTAACTCTTTTAATAGTAATATTATTTCCTTATACTTATATAACTTTTCAGTGTTGCATTTTTAAATTTTTTATTTTTTCATTTTTCCATTTTTTCTTTATTTCTCTCCTCCTTTCCTTCTATACTTCCCCTCTCTCAGTATTATTTCTCTATACTTATATAATTTTAAGTGTTTCATTTTTAAATTTTAAATTTAAATTTTTTCATTTTCCTTGTTTCTTTATCTCTTCTCCCTTCCTTCTATCTGTTTCCTTTCTCCTTTTCCCTACTCACATTCCTCTAATCTTATTTTCTCCCCACAATTCTCACTAAACCTATTAATTTCTTGTCTGCTTTCTTCTTTGACTTTTTAGTCCATTAATCCAGTTGTTTGTTGTTGAACAAGATTACATCTATTCAACTAAATTGTATCTGTACTCATTTTGACTGCATCAAACAATCTGTACAACTACAGGGTTCTGGGTGATACTTGTCTTAAAGTAGTGTTCTAGTGTGAAATTGGATTGTTTTCATACCAAATGGGCAGAACAATCTGGAGAAACACAAGAAAAATGGCAAGTCCAGGTATCTCAACTCCCACTCATGGTAATCAGGCAACAGAGCAGTTAGTGACTAATACAGGGGAGAATTCCCAAAATGCTCTACAAATGTCACTGGTAAACATGCTGAATGAAGAGATTGAAAACCTGCAAATGACTCTGTGTGAGCATGATAGAAAAACAGGTGAGCAGGATAGGGAAAAGAGTGAGTGTGATGAAGCTAACCAAAGATTAATACAGGAATCTTGTGAGCATGATCTTGTGAGCTAACCAAAGATTAATATGGGAAATGCATGCGTGGGATGAGAATAGACAAAGATTAATGGAGGCATTCGTGGAATCCACAAACAGACAGCTGAAGGAGTCCAGGTAGGCCACAAAGGGAATGCTGAATGGAGCCCATCAGAAGGAAAGGGAGTCCAATGAAAACATAATCAACTAAGTGATTGAGAATGAACACTGAAAACCAAATTAAGGAATTAAAGAAGTACATATGCTATCTAAAACAAAGCTCCAACAAAGAATTTGATGCCATCAAAGCTGACCAATTAGAAGGAAAGGAAATGAAAAAAAATGAATAAAATTAATTAATACAATAATAATATAATTAATAAAATGCTCTTGTACAGAATTAGTAAAAGTATGTGATATAGTGCTTCAATCCTGCTCACTAAATCACTCACTCATTTTAATTTTTCCTTGCCTGAACTGATGATCCTCTCCTGAATTATTTCAAAATTATGATATTTCTAATTTTATCATCCCTTTAGCTTTGTTCTAGTTATCTTAATTCTAATAAATATTGACACCCACATTATATATTAAGAGAAAAAGTAGAAGGCAATGAAAAACACTCAGTGTTATATTGGTTTTAGGTCTTGCTATCATTCCAGAAGAAGATGTTGTTAACTATTAGCAAATGCTCATCTATAAAAGTTCTATGATTACATATCCCAGACATTTAGGTGCAAGTAAAGTCTTCCACTTGACTCCATATTGCAATATGAATGATGTGAAACTGAAGTGATGAATCAAACCAGCAGCTGCCAATAGACATTAGGGCTAGAGCTTTATGATAAGGAGAAGACATTCAGAAGTTAGGGCAAGAGATGCTTAGTATTTCAACTGTTATGGGAGGGCATTTCAGTAAAATGACTGCTACTGGCTTTAAACTCTTTCCTGTTTGTTACATGATCTGTCTGGTAGAATATCTTGCAGCTTCTGTTTGGATGTTTTTTTCTTTAACACTCAAAGCATTGAACTAGTTGATTTGCATGCATATTTCAGCTCTGTGACTATATAATAAGGCTTATCTGTTGTTTCCAGGGCACAGCCATAGTAACGTCACTGACATCTGTGCTGCATGACCAAAAGGAATTCTCCAACCCAGAGATGTTCGACCCTGGCCACTTTCTAGATGACAATGGCAACTTTAAGAAAAGCGACTACTTCATGCCTTTCTCATCAGGTACCTCAGGTGATAAGTATCAATAATTATGGTTATAGTATAGGCAAGGAGTAAATATTTCTCTTTTTTATTTCTAGGAAAACGGATTTGTGTGGGAGAAGGCCTGGCTCGCATGGAGCTGTTTTTATTCCTAACCACTATTTTACAGAACTTTCAACTGACATCATTGGTTAACCCAAAGGCCCTTGATACCACCCCAATTGCCAATGGATTTGCTTCTGTGCCACCTTCATACCAGATCTGTTTCACTCCTATATGAAGAGGAAGAGATGGTCTGGTTGATGCTGTGATGCTTCACAATCTGCCTTTTCTCTTGGAAGTCACTCACCCATCATTCCTTTGACTGCATTCACCAAAAACATGGTCACTGAGGGTAGTCACATCCTTGTTCTGAGCTAGGTACTAGAACTACTTGATTCGAGTTGGGGAACATCTCACAGGCTGGGGTCTTCTCTATCATCCTACTCAAAATCCAGGTTCCTCATATTAGGTTATCAGACCCCCTAACACAGCAAGATATAGCTTTCTTCTTCCTGACATACAGAATCACAGCTCAGCATGGAGGTAGCACAAGTCATCAGTCCCTCATGATTAATAGCAGTACACAAGGTGACAAAGAGAAAGGTTGGAGAGTAGCATCTATCTCCTGTTCATTGTATATCATCTCCCTAGGGATGAACCACCCCTAGGACCATTTGCTTCTTCACATTCCTTTGGCTTCTTGTTTGAATCTGAGCTGCACAGGCCATATTTCAAGATATTAGTCTTAATCTCCTGGGGTCAAATTTTCTGGCACTTGTCTTAACTCCTGGTCTCACTTCTCCCTGATCTCTCACTTCCAGTTCTGTTTATATCTCAGAAACCTCCCATTATACAAAGGAAAGTGGAATAGGGGGAATACAGGCTTGGTAGTGGCACCAACATGTAGTGAGCCCTAAAGAGTACTGTGAGATCTCAGCTTTGAAGACACACTGTTGCCTTACTACAATTATTCATAGCTGTTGCCTTACCACAATTATTCATAGCCATAAGGTTGTCCCAATATTGAGGAAGCAAAAACAGAAGGAAATAAATCAAATGCGACTTACATGAGATAGAAAATGTAACTTTAATTCTGTGTTAATTAGAAACTTAAATATCTAAGCTGGAAGTGGTGATGTGGCTCTAGTGATAGAATGCTAGCCTTGAGCTGAAGAGCTCAGGGACAGTGCCCAGGGCGAGTTCAGGCCCCACAACTGAAGAAAAAAAGAAAAAAAACAAAAAACAAAAAACTTAAATATCTGAGATGAAAGCAGCTTAATTGTGGTGTGTGATCTGTTTAATATATGGTTGAAATCTTTCAAAATATTTTGGGGATTTTTGCAATCTACATACATCAAGGACATTGGTATTTGTTTACTTGTTAACTAACCCTCATGTAATTTGAACTTTGGGTTGGTATAACACTCGTATAATGTGAACCACACTTGATTATTGGGGAGGCTGTGTGGATATGGGGATGGTCCACATAGGAACTCTATATTTCATAATTACTTTGGCTCTAAACCAGAAACTACCCTAAGATAAAATTTTCTTAAATAAAGAAAATATACTAAAACTGATTACATTGCATTACATTAGAACTCTTAAGAGCTTAATGCTGAAATCTTACCAAGTGTTTGAACTGAGATGAGCATCATTCATGCAATATTAAAGGAGAAGTGAACAAACTGAAGGTTCCAGTCAGAGTTCTAAGACAAAGTATACTGTTACACTGATGACACTTAATTCACTGTACCCCAAAATCCTTGTTTCCTTAAAAACCCAAAGTTTAGACTACTTGATCTCAGAGATCCCTTTGATCTTTAAGCTACAGTTTTATTCTTCATTATATAATAGGCAAAGATTCAAGCAGGAGCCTTACCTCAGCAAACAAAACAAAACAAAACAAAACAAAAACAAAAAACAGAACAGGGACACCTATCTCTTCAGAAATGAAAGGAGTCAACTCAATAGAATTCTACCATCAACAATAAGGTGACTTTAGTCAACCAAATTGTGTGTATTAGTATATACTTATATATTTGCCTAAAGCATAGCATATACAGGAAGCAAACTTTTCAAACAATGAACAGTCAGCCGAACAAAATGATTATCAGGAAGTTAAAAGGCAGCTAGCTTTCAAAGAAGTGGATAGTGGAAGGAGAGTAGCTGAATAAAAAAGGGAAAGGGAAACCAATACAGCAGGAATTCTCAATGTACATGTGTAATACAGGCAGTGGGAAATTTGAAATGAGTCTGGGGGAAGGAACAGAGGGATGCAGGCACACGAGGGAAGTGATGACTCAAGTTTGAAAAATTATAAAAACAGACTGTTCTGCTCTACATTTAAACCATATGGTGCTGTAATAATTAACCACCTGCATGTTTATTTTGGATGTTACAAAGTGTTGAACCAGAGCACTGTCCCTGAGCTCTTTTGCTCAAGGTTAGCACGCTGCCACTTTGAGCCACAGCATCACTTCCGGTTTTCTGGTGGTTAATTGGAAATAAGAGTCTTATGGATTTTCCTGCACAGGCTGGTTTTGAGCCATAATCCTTACATTTCAGTCTCCTGATTAGCTAGGGTTAAAGGCATGAGCCACTGGTACCTGGCTTCTTTTGTTTTGTTCTGATACTGGGGCTTGAACTGAGGAACAGCACCCAGGCCCTGAGTTTAAGCCCTAGGACTTCCCCTCCCCCACCCCAAAAAAAGCCTATCCTGTTAGGTGACATTGGCTCACACCTGCAATACAAGCTGCTCAGGAGGTTGAGATCTGATGGTCATGGTTTGAACCAGCCTACGCAGGTAAATCTGTGAGACTCTTATCTCCAATTAACTACCAGAAACAGCCAGAAGTGGAGCTGTGATTCAAGTGGTAAAGTGCTAGCCTTGAACAAAAAACTCCCACAAACACAGCCCATGCACTAGCACCCAGACCTTGAGTTCAAGCCCCAGGACTGGCACACCCACACACAAAAGACTACCTGCTGGGCTCCTGTGACTTGTGCTTGCAATCCTAGTGACTCAGGAGGCTGAGATCTGAAAATTCCTGTTCAAAGCTTGCCTGGGCAGGAAAATCTTATACTCTTATCTTGAATCAACCACCAAAAAGCCAGAAGTAGAGTTGTGACTCCAGTGGTAGTGCACCAATCTTGAGCAAAAAAGCTAAGGGACAACACCCCAGGCCTTGATTTCAAGTCCCAGTACACAAAAAAAGACTGTCCTGCAGTTATGAATGGCAACAGATAGGGTGTACACAGCTGTCCAGTCCTGCTAGCCAGCAGTGCTGTAGCTTAGATATCCAGGAGCCGGGGGGTGAGAAGAAGGGGGCTGGATTCAGGGTGGAGCCCAGGAACCACGCACGGGAGCCTGCCTCCCTTGCATCTCCATCCAAGGCCAGGCAGTGCAGGCCTTCACCTTCTGCAAAACTGAGTCCCAGGCCACACAGTAGAGCCTGCCTCACCTGCTCTGGGGCACACGGAGTGGCAGGAGGAAGGTGTGGAGGCCAGGCCTGGCTCGCCAGTTCCCTGGGCCTGAACGTTTATGGATGGCAAAGCACATGAGCATTCTACTCTTGCCACCACACCTGTGAGCCATAAGAGGCTGGGCAGGTACTGTTCCCTCCATGCTATGCCAGGAGCCCTGTAGCAATGAGTGGGGACAGGAATGAAGAGCACCATGGTTTCTTCTTGTCCAAGGAATGCCTGTGGCCAGGGCACAGGGACTCAGCAGAGTTTCAGTGGTCAGGTTGTGGTCCACATTTCCCCTCTATGAAGTTTCCTTCTGTTTTCTGTAACTTAAAATGAAGTGCACATTCCTTTTCTGTGGGATTAAGCTAAAAAGTAGTTGAATTCCTGAAACCATTTGGAAAGAGTCTTCTACAGTTTTGGTCATTGTGGCTGTGCTTGCCGGAGGGGCGGGCCTGGTGATGCTTGTTCACGTCTCACACGTGTTCATGAACTTGACCGTTCCACAGTGTGGACCACGCTCAGGCGTCAGGGGGCCTAATCATTGACAAGGAATCTGAGGTTTACAAGATGCTGCAGGAGAAGCAGGAGTTGAATGAGCCCCCGAAGCAGTCCACTTCGTTCCTGGTTCTGCAGGAAATCTTGGAGTCAGATGAAAAAGGTAATTGTCCCTATCTGCAGCAGCCACGGGTTCTGAGTCAGGGTCAGGAGTGAAGGTTAGTCAGTGCCGAAGCCTGGAGTAGGTGGAAGAAGCATGCTGTGTTCTGAATGTGTGGCTGTTTTCTTTTCTACTTGAGACATAGTCTTGCTAAGTTGGCCAGGCTGATCTGAAATAATTCACTATCCTTCTGTCTCAAATGGCTGAGGTTATAGGGATGCACATTTGGCATGGATTATTTGGGGGGTGGGGTGGGAGTGCCCGTTCTGTTGCTTGAACTTAAGGCATAGTCCGTGTGTGTGTGTGTGTGTGTGTGTGTGTGTGTGTGTAATTGGAGATAAAACTCACAGCCTCTTTTGCCCGGGCCGGCTTTGAACCACCATCTTTACATGTCAGCCTCCTGAGTAGCTAGAATTACAGGTATGAGCTGCTGGCACCCAGTTTGGCATGGACTGTTTAAAAAGCTGGAAGGTCATTTAAAGGAGAAAGCAAGAGAGGTTGGGGATATGGCTCACAGGTAGAGTGCTTGTCTATATGCCTAAGGTCCTGAGTTCAATCCCAGTAATACCATCCCCCAAAAAAGTGTGAGAGCGCCCCCTCTTGGCCGACCTAATGTTTACTTAGGAAGCTCTGTACTGGCTGCGGGCTTCCTGCCACACGTGCATCAGGAAGCTGAGGTTGGAGTAAATGTGACTTGGGGATTCTGTCGGTCGATGTCTTGATCATGTTTGGTATGAGCCCATACACCATGCTTCCGTGGTGTGGGTGGGGGCCACCAGTGATGTGTGGCAGGTGGAATGGATCTGTCACCCAGTGAAGCCAGCTGCCTGCTTTTCTTTTACGCTTGATGTCTTTAAAAAAAGAGTATTACATGTCCTAGACTTATGCTAGTGATTGCAAATAAGGGAAAACCTATGGGACCTATGTTTCTTTGAGTCTAGCTTACTTCACTTAATATAATTTTTCCCAAGTTTTTCCATTTCCTAAAAATGGAGTGATGTTATTCTTTCTGATGGAGGCATAGAATTCCAATATACATGTATATGTATATATACATAAATATGTATATATATATCACATTTTCTTGATCCATTCATCTCCTGAAGGGCATTGGGATTGGTTCCATATGTCTCTGGCATATCTCTTCTTTGAATTCTTCACTTTTCCCATTAGTTGCTTTTGAAAGCTGCTATTACTAAATATGTGTATTTGTGTCTTAGGGGTTGAATTAGTTAAGAAAGGAGAAATGTAAAAACAAACAAGGTTCAAAAGCATTGCACAGGCAGGACTGAAGTACTAATGAGTTAAATGCGTGCTGCAAGTGACCATGGACACAGCCCCCTTTGTGTTCTCTGCAGTGGACCAGCAAGCTGCCAGCAGGAGAGCCTCCTCCTCCTATTGAACAGAGCCTCATTGGCTGGAGCACAAGACCTTCCCATTTCTCACTAGAAAAAGCAGTGGGAACTTTAATTTTCTCTTAACAGCTACCAGCATCTATCATAAGAAACAAGACTTTAGCATCTCTTTCTGTGGGGAAGTAATTTTATGCCAAACAGCCCTCCCAAATCTGAGCTCAATAGTATTTCATTAAAGTGCTGCAGGAAATGAACTGTAAAAAACACCCAAGTGGCCTGATTGGAAACTCAAGTGTGAGGGGGCCAAGTGAAGAGCCTGAGCCCAGGCTGGCAAGTCCTCCCCAGGACTAGTTCTGAGTTCTGTGGCCTCTGGTATGAGCGCTCATAGCTCTGCATGTGAGTTTACTCAAGGGCAAACGCCACTGTCTTGGGATGGTTGCTGAAATGAACTTCAATTGTCCTTGAAGAATAATTCTAGAGGTTAGAATGAGGTAGAAATGAAGACATTGGCCTGGCTTCTCTCAAAATTGTGTTTTCTTTTTAAATTAATTTTCTTTTGTATTATATGCTACCTAGAAATTGAACCCAGGACCTCATGCATGCTAGGCAAACACTCTACTACTAAGCCACATTCCCAGCCCAAAGCAAGGTTTCCTAATGCTGTCTTTTATTTATTTTTTATTAATATATTTTTTATTGTAAAGATACTATTCGGAGGGGTTACAGTTACCTGTGTAAGATAATGAGTACAGAATTCCTATGGAGCATTGTTATCCCCTCCTTTGTTGTTGTTGTTGTTTTGGATCCGGTCGTGGGGCTTGAACTCTGGGCCTGGGCGCTGTCCCTCAGCTCTTCAGTTCAAGGCTAGCGCTCTACCACTTGGGCTACAGGGCCACTTCGACTCTTTTTCTTTTTGCTTATGTGGTGCTGGGGAATTGAACCCAAGGCCTCATGCATGCAAGGCAAGCACTCTACCACTGAGCCACCTTCCCAGCCCCCCTCCTTTGTTTTTTCCCTACTATCCCTTCCTTCCCCAACTCCTCCCTCCCCCCAAAATTGTAAAGTTTGTTTTCAACATCTCATCATTACAATGGGTCAATCTGTATCCTTATTTCAGCATTTTGTTATTTCCCTTATTAGAAAAATGTATATACAAGATACAGGTGATGGGAATCAAATACAGTAGAAACAGGGGTTTTACCATGGGGACAGAGCATACAAACGAAACAACAAAATCACATAGTACATTATAAGTACATTAAAAAACAAAAATTATTAAGAAAGATCAAACTTCTTATGTCCCTATCTTGGGGTTTATTTCACTTAGCATCATCTTTTTTTTTTTTTTTGGTCATGGAGGCCAGTCATGGGGCTTGAACTCTGGGCCTGGGCGCTGTCCCTCAGCTCTGCAGCTCAAGGCTAGCTCTATTACTTTAGCCACAGAGCCACTTCTGATTTTCTAGTGGTTTATTGGAGATAAGAGTCCCATGGATTTTCTTGTCTAGGCTGGCTTTGAACTGTGATCCTCAGATCTCAGCCTCCTGAGTAGCTAGGATTACAGGTGTGAGCCACCAGCACCCAGCTTAGAATCATCTTATATGGTCATGTGTACATAGCTTTTGACTTTTTCTGCTTGTCCTTATCTACTTACTGTAGATAAGGGAAACCATGGGATCTATGTTTCTTTGAGTCTGGTTTACTTCACATAATATAATTTTTTCCAAGTTTTTCCATTTCCTGACAAATGGAGTGATGTTATTCTTTCTGATGGAGGCATAGAATTCCATTATATATATGTATGTTACACACACACACACACACACACACACACACACACACACATATCACATTTTCTTGATACATTCATCTGAGGGGTATTGGGGTTGGTTCTATATCTTAGCTATGGTAAATAATGCTGCAATAAGCATAGTTGTGCTGGTAGCTTTAGTATAGCCTTGTTTGTGATCTTTTGGGTAAATGTCCCAAAGTGCGATTGCTGGGTCATAGAGGAGCTCTAGGTATGTAATAAGACCATATAAGAGGTGTTAAACAAAATGAACCCCAAGATAGGGACACAATTTGTTTTTCCCTTCTTGCTATTGTTTTAACGGTGTTTAAAATGTACTATGTGCTTTTGCTTTTTTTTTTTTGTTTCTTTTGTATGTTCCTCCCCCACAGTATAACCCCTGTTTCCACTGTATTTGATTCCAGCATCCTGCATGTTGTAGATACATTCTTCTAATTTGGGGAGAGGAAGGAAAATAACAAAATGCTGAAATAAGGATACAGGTTGACCCATTGAAACAATGAGATGTACAAGACTCTATGCTGAAAACAAACTTTACAACTTCAGGTGGGGGTTGGGGGAGGAGTTGAGGAGGTAAGGAAGGAAGGGATGGTAGGGGAAAAACAAAGGAGGAGGTAACAATGCTCGGTAGGAAATGTACTCATTACCTTACTCATGTAACTGTAACCCCTCTACAGTATTTTTACAATAAAAACATATTAAAAATAGTGTTACAGTGTGAACTCAGAGCCTCATACATATTAGGCAAGCATAAGCACTCTTAACACATAAGTCACATCTAGCCCTTTTTAGGTTAGATCTCATTTTTCTGTCACAGCCATCCTTGAACCACAATCCTTCTATTTCTACCTCCTATGTAGGTGAAGCTACAGGGTTGGTGAGTATGCCTGGCCCCAGATGTCTTTTTACCTAAAATAAAAATGAAGAATTTTGCTAAAATAGTAGTTTCTTCCATGTCTCTTAACACGTATTTGAGTTAAATTTTCAGTGAAAAAAATAAAAGAATTTCAGTGAGTGCAATAGTGTAAAAAAAGAAAAAGTAAAACAAATCCAATAGTAAGGTAGTTAGAAATAGAATTTCCCATGTTGGCTGGCTAAGTGAGAGAAAATAACTTTGTGCCAGCAGGTGGCGATGTGGGACTGAAGAACCCACAGTGCGGGCTGCCTCATTTAGCTTACAGCCTGCTCTGCTGCTGCGGCAGAGCTGTTCTATCCAGTCCAGGTCTCTTCATCACAGGAAAAGTGGATTCTTCTACCCAGTGTGGATTTAGGTCTTTCTTTGGTTTCTCTTCCACCCCTTTGTGACGCCCGCCTTTTTTTTTTCCTGGTGATTTTTCTGCTGATGGAGTTATGCAGAAAAAGGCACTCTTTCCTGGAGGAGACCCTGAGCTTGCTCAGCTGGTCCCTTCAGAAGTTCGTTTGCCTTTCCATGCTGTGCAGATGTGCAGAGCTGCTGCTGTTCTTTGTTGTCACATGGGGTAGGCATCCAAGTGCTATCAGCCAGGGATGCTTGAGACTGGATATTTGAGTCCTCTTCCCCCTAGGCAGCGCCAAGATTGCAGTACATTTGCCTTGGGTGCAAAATTTAGGAGGGCATTAAAAAACACCATAGTCAGCAGGCTCCAGCCCCTCATGCCTGTAATGCTAGCTACTCAGGAGGCTAAGATCTGAGGATGGAGGTTGGAAGCCAGCCTGAGCAGAAGTCTGTGGGACTCTTATTTCTAATTAACTACCAGAAATCTCTTGGCCTTTTAGCTTAAGGCTAGTGCTCTATCACTTGAATCACATCTGTACTTCTAGCTTTTTTTTTTTTTTTGTTTTTGTTTTTGTTAATGGGAATTAGTCACTCAGATCTATCTCCTGGGGCTGGATTTGAACTTCAGACTCCTAAGTGGCTAGGATTATAGTCATGAGTCACTGGCACCTGGCTCAGATATTATTTTTATTTAATTATTTATTAATCTGTATAAGGCATACATATGTATATATATGCATACATATTTTGGAGGGGATGGTACTAGGGTTTGAACTCAGGTTGCTTGGCGGCTCATGCTCTACCACTTGAGCCACACCTCCAGCCCCCTAGTGTAAAGCATTGTAAGTTGCACATCAATGTTTGTATGTATCTAATAAGAATGTAATATAATTTTTGTCCTGAGGGTTGAATGTGTGTCAGGTACTGTAGGGGGGCTTTTTATGTATGCTTTAATCTTTTTTTTTTTTTTTTGTGAAACAATGGAGGGAAAAATGATTTCATGATTTATACAAAAGGAAGCTAGGAGACCAGAAAGGTTAAGTAACTTGCACACTAGCACACAGTAGGGTCACATCTGTTGGACTCCAGTGTCTCTGACCTACTTGGGCATAGATGTGTATGTGTGGCTCTGTCTGAGTGAATAAGTGATACTCAGGCACTTCTGTACTTCCTGGCCAATGTAGGTGTTTTTCTTGTTTCAGGGGACCCCAACAAGCCCTCGGGATTTAGAAGTGTGAAGGCTCCGGTCACCAAAGTGGCTGCCTCGATTGGAAATGCTCAGAAGCTGCCCATGTGTGACAAATGTGGCACTGGCATTGTGTGAGTATCTGCTTCGGGGTCTTGGCAGCCCTGCAGGTGGGCCGACTGGGAAAGATGTGGGCAGCTTGCATGTGAAGGAGCTAAATAAACCCTTTACCTTGTGAACTTGTCAAAGCCGGAAGTGGGCGGGGCTCCGGCACTTCCGAGGGCGGGGCTTCTTTCCCTTGCCCGCGGGAGGCTCCGCAGGGAGGCCTGGGCCTTGCTTTCCTGGGCCTTGGTGGAGAAGCTCCGCTCCCAGCTCCAGGAGACCAGTGCAGAGCCAGGTGCCGCCCTGGTGCTCCCGTCACTGACCCAGGCCTCTTCTTGCTGTAGCGGGGCGTTTGTGAAGCTTCGAGAACGTCATCGCCACCCTGAGTGTTACGTGTGCACCGACTGTGGCACCAGCCTGAAGCAGAAGGGCCATTTCTTTGTGGAGGATCAGATCTACTGTGAGAAGCACGCCCGGGAGCGGGTCACTCCCCCTGAGGGCTACGACGTGGTCACCGTGTTTCCCCAGTGAAGCCAGGCCACGCCGACTGGGCTCCGAGCGCGGGGGCTCTCCTCTCCTCTGCGGACAGCCCGCCTTTGCTCGGGGTCTCCCTGGCTCCTTCGGTGTCAGGCCGCCTTGGGTGACTGACTCACACTGGCAGTGTGAGGCGGGCTTTGACGGCTAATGGCACGTGGTTCCGTTCGTGGTCCTGCCAGCATCACCGCCTCCTTCTTCACCTTGGTCCCTCTCTGCTGCAAATGGCCGTCAGCCCCTCTCAGGATTTAATACGTCAGCTATGGATTTCCTTTTTCCCAATAAATGTGGCCTGTTACAAAGTGTGTTGTCTCCTTTTCCACAGTGTGTTCTGGGCCCTGCCTGGTGAGATCCTCCTCTCTTGCTTTGGGTTTCTACTTTTGTGTGATGTGCGGGCCTTTCTGAGTATGAGGCTGTTTCTTAGCACCTGGACAGGCTGTGTTCTTCTGTTTCGTTGAAGCTTGCTTTTAACTGTTTCTCTGGTACCTCCATCCAGACAATGCCTGTGTATAGCTGGGGTTTGGTCATTGGGAAAGTGATTAAAATCAGAATATATAAACTCAAAATATTGCATATCAAAAGGACAAATCATCTGTAGATGGTCTCAAAAGAAAGCCAGATGCTGATGGCTCATGCCTGTAATCTTAACTACTCAAGAAGCTGAGTCCTAGAGGAATGCATGCCAAGCCAACCTGGGCTGAAAAATCTGTGAGACTTCATTTCCAATTAGCCAGAAAAATACTGGATTGAAGGCATGGCTCTGTAGTACCCAGAGTCTTGGAGCCCCCCGTAGACCACCAGAGACCTTGGACAATGCAAGCGGCAAAGAGTCGTTTATTATCGAACTCGGGAGCACGGACCTCATGCACACCGTTGTAGGGGTGTTAGCAAGAGGCCTTGAACAAAGGGTTACAGCACCTTTTATACATTTTAAGGTAGGGGCAGGGCCCCAGCAGACACAGCAAATCACTATGCCACAGGGGAAATTTTGTAACACTCTTTGTAAAATGATTGGCGCTGGGTGACTCAAGGGGGATGGTTGCTTTGGATGATAAGGGTTAGGGGGAATTCTCATAGGTGGTCATTATCTCGGGGTCCAGTTCCCAGAGGAGAATCTGGAATATGTGTTAGCCATTGTTCCATTGTCTGGGGCTTGAGGTCAGCAGTTAGTTATCTATCACAGCGGTTACATTCTTTAGAGTTTGTTGACACAGACCTATCTTTATACTTTAATGTTAGCAAAAGCAAGTTACAGAAGCGAAGTCAGCAGTTAGTGACTGCAAAATGGTGAATATAATTCTCAGTTCTTCAGCTCTAGTTATGAGCAAGCAAGCAAGCAGAGAGATGAAGGCCCAGAGTGAAAGACCCCAGACTCCTGGGACACTTTTGTCTACGGGAGGGCGCCCCAGAGACCAAGACTCCAAACCAGTAGATGCAACAAGCAAGAGGAGTTTATTCAGCGTTTGCACAGGAGAGACTCCTGAACCGCAGTTACAGGCATTCTTAAAGGCAAAAACCACAAGATTAGCATATAACACCAGGTGTGCCCGGGATTGGCCCATTTAAAAGTCACTATGTACTCCAGCAATCATTTTTACTATGTGGGGAAGTTTATAACACTCTTTATAAAACAGTTGGCTCAGGGCAAGTCTAGGGGAGCGGTCACCCTGGAGGGGAGTTTACATAATTACAGGCTTGTGATTGATTAACATTTGGCCTAGTTTGCTGGACTTGCCAGGTGGTCCTTATCTTGGGTCCTTATCTTGGGTCCCATTCTTGGGTCCCATTCTTGGGTCCCATTTGACCACTTGGGGAATTTACTTGTTTGTTTTTTATTTATGACCACAGACCTTGTCCCGGGGCTGGCATCTGGGCTCCAAGACTCTTTACTCAATTCCTTATTTCTAGAAAAGGGGGGAGGGTTAGTGCTAGGGTGAGCAAGTTTACAAAAGCAAAATCAGCAGTTAGCAATTGTAAAATTTTTAATCTTTCACAGAGGTCAAGCCCTGGTACTGGTACAGAGAAGCAAGAAAAGAGTTATCATAAGAATGACTAAGAGATACATGCAGAAGCCAGGCATTGGTGACTTACACCTGTAATCTTAGCTACTCAGGAGGCTGAGATCTGAGGACTGCAGTTCGAAGCCAGCTCCAGCAGAAAAATCATGAGATTCGTAATCTCTAACCATTGAGAAACCAGAATTGGAGTTGTAGTTTGCATGGTAGAGGGACACTGAAGCAAGAACATGAGGCATGATGTTCAAGCCCCAGTACCAACATAAACAAAAGGAAAATCCATAAAGAAAAGTGTATGCTCAATATTGTTTGTCATAGTAGAAATGCAAATAAAAATGGCACTGAGATTCCATCTACCACAGCCAGCATGGCTGTTTCGTTTGAATGTTCAGAGGCAAGTACTGTGCTACTGAACTCCACCCATATTCCTTTGTCTACTCCTTCCCTCCAACTCTCCCTCCTTTCCTTCTCTTTCTCACTCCCTTCTTCCTTCCCTCCCTATCCTGTTTCTCTCTTAGTTTCTAAAGAAAAGAGGTTTGTTTTGATGGCACTGGAGGCTTATAAAGTGGATGATAAGGTATCCACATCTGGTGAGGGCCACATGCTGCTTCAACTCATGGCAGAAACATGCAGGGAGAACCAGACACACAAGAAAGAGGTGAATTGGGGTGATCTTGCTTATAACAATCCAATCCACAGCATCTAATCCAGTCCAATGAGGGAAGAACTGACTCCCATGAGAAAAGCATTAATCCCACGGAATCCTTAACAACCTCTCATCACCTTTGGAAAGTCTGCCCTCAACACCACCAAAATGGCAGCCACATTTCACCATGAGTTTAGGAAGGAATACACCATTATCCACACCATAGGCACAGTTGGTCCACTCACAGGTTTGTTCCTGATTTCCTGGTGGCAGCTTCTAGAGGAATCCTGGGAAGACCCAGAAAGATTTCCATTGTGTCTCTGCAATATCCCTTCTTTGAATTCTTCATTTTTTCCCATTAGTTGCTTTTGAAAGCTGCTATTACTAAGTATGTGTATTTGTGTCTTAGGAGATGAATTAGTTAAGAAAGGAGAAATTAAAAACAAACAACAATGTTCAAAAGCATTGCACAGGCAGGACTGAAGTACTAATGAGTTAAATGCGTGCTGCAAGTGACCATGGACACAGCCCCCTTTGTGTTCTCTGCAGTGGACCAGCAAGCTGCCAGCAGGAGAGCCTCCTCCTCCTATTGAACAGAGCCTCATTGGCTGGAGCACAAGACCTTCCCATTTCTCACTAGAAAAAGCAGTGGGAACTTTAATTTTCTCTTAACAGCTACCAGCATCTATCATAAGAAACAAGACTTTAGCATCTCTTTCTGTGGGGAAGTAATTTTATGCCAAACAGCCCTCCCAAATCTGAGCTCAATAGTATTTCATTAAAGTGCTGCAGGAAATGAACTGTAAAAAACACCCAAGTGACCTGATTGGAAACTCAAGTGTGAGGGGGCCAAGTGAAGAGCCTGAGCCCAGGCTGGCAAGTCCTCCCCAGGACTAGTTCTGAGTTCTGTGGCCTCTGGTATGAGCGCTCATAGCTCTGCATGTGAGTTTACTCAAGGGCAAACGCCACTGTCTTGGGATGGTTGCTGAAATGAACTTCAATTGTCCTTGAAGAATAATTCTAGAGGTTAGAATGAGGTAGAAATGAAGACATTGGCCTGGCTTCTCTCAAAATTGTGTTTTCTTTTTAAATTAATTTTCTTTTGTATTATATGCTACCTAGAAATTGAACCCAGGACCTCATGCATGCTAGGCAAACAGTCTACTATTAAGCCACATTCCCAGCCCAAAGCAGGGTTTCCTAATGCTATCTTTTATTTATTTTTATTAATATATTTTTATTGTAAAGATACTATACGGAGGGGTTACAGTTACATGAGTAAGATAATGAGTACAGAATTCCTATGGAGCATTGTTATCCCCTCCTTTGTTTTTCCCCTACCATCCCTTCCTTCTCCAACTCCTCCCTCCCCACAAATTTGTAAAGTTTGTTTTCAACGTATCATTACAATGGGTCAACCTGTATCCTTATTTCAGCATTTTGTTATTTCCCTTATTAGAAAAATGTATATACAAGATACAGGTGATGGGGGCTAGGAAGGTGGCTCAGTGGTAGAGCGCATGCCTTGCATGCCTGAGGCCCTGGGTTCGATTCCTCAGCACCACATAAGCAAAAAGAAAAAAGTCGGAAGTGGTGCTGTGGCTCAAGTGGTAGAGCGCTAGCCTTGAGCTGAAGAGCTGAGGGACAGCGCCCAAGCCCAGAGTTCAGGCCCCACAACCGCCCCCCCCCCAAAAAAAAGATATAGGTGATGGGAATCAAATACAGTTAGAAACAGGGGTTTTACCATGGGGACAGAGCATACAAAAGAAACAAAATCATGTAGTACATTATAAGTACATTAAAAAACAAAATTATTAAGAAAGATCAAACCTCTTATGTACCTATCTTGGGGTTTATTTCACTTTGCATCATCTTTTTTTTTTTTTTTGGTCGATCATGGAGGCCAGTCGTGGGGCTTGAACTCTGGGCCTGGGCGCTGTCCCTCAGCTCTGCAGCTAAAGGCTAATGCTCTACTACTTGAACCACAGCGCCACTTCTGATTTTCTAGTGGTTTATTGGAGATAAAAGTCTCAGGGATTTTCTTGACTGGGCTGGCTTTGAACCACGATCCTCAGATCTCAGCCTCCTGAGTAGCTAGGATTACAGGTGTGAGCCACCAGCACCCAGTTTAGAATCATCTTATATGGTCATGTACATAGCTTTTGACTTTTTCTGCCTGTCCTAGACATATTCTACTTACTGCAAATTAGGGAAACCATGGGACCTATGTTTTTTTGGGGGGGGCCTGGCTTACTTCACTTAATATAATTTTTTCCAAGTCTTTCCATTTCCTAACAAATGGGGCAGTGTCATTCTTTCTGATGGAGGCATAGAATTTATATATATATATATATGTATATATATATATATATATATATATATATATATATATATATATATATATATATATCTCACCTTTTCTTGATGTACTCATCTACTGAGGGGAATTAATGCTGTCTTTTAAATTCACCACAGATTTTAAATCTTTCACATGCTTTCCCTTTCCGTCAATTTGGATTTTCCACAGTTCCAAACATTATAAAGGGACAAACTTTCATGAATTCTCACTTTTATTTGCCCATGGGGAAATAGTTGACACAGTAATTGCTTAATTTCAAAGAACTTGGTTAAAATAATAATGAACTAGTATTTCAGGATATATTTGAAGTTCTTTGCAATACTGAGTTCACATGTTACAAAACCATTTTGAAATATTTACTCTGCCTTAATATGGGGATTACAGGCATGTACCAGTCAGTATGCTTGGCTCTCCATGTCCATTAATGGAGTGAGTTCATAATGAAAATGTGGCATATATACACAATGGGATTCTGTTTACCCAGAAAAGTGTGCTATCTATCCTTTTCAACATGGACAGACCTGGAGGACATCATATTAAATGGGATAAACCAGGTTCATAAATTCTCATATGTGGTAAATTCATGTATAAGTAAAACCTAAAAAAGTTGATTTCACAGAAGATCAATAGTAGAAGTTGAAAATAGAATAGTAGTTACTAGAGACTAAGAAGAGCAGGAAGGATGGGGTATAGGCTGAGGATACAATGACTGGCAGGAAGAATCATTTCTGGTGTTCTATGGCCCTGCAGGGGGCATAATCAACCTAATGGGTTGTTTACGTGAATATTGCTGGAAGACAGGATTTGGGGTGTACTCATCACAGAGGACAGCGGAACTTTATAGTGAGGCGCTAATTGCTGAGTTGCTCACCACACAATGAAACAAAACATCACACTGTGCCACAGAAATATGTACAAATACTATCCTTCATTCAAAAATAAAAAATAAATTGAGCATTTTAGGAGAAGTAGGTAAAGACTAGTGTTTTGGTTTTATTCAGCTGAGATCCAAATCCACTATCAGGTTGATCAGGTTTTATCTGTGGACTCTAGATACAGTGGTATTTCTAGTGTGAGGAGTTTGATGTGGTTAGTAAAGAAAATGGAAGTGAAGAATGCATGTGTCATTTGCTTAAATCTACTACTAACAAGTAGTTATTCATGTTACCTATGTACTGTGATGGTTTATTTCATAAGTCATAATGTTCCACCATTTATCTAGTGGAACATTATTTCTTGGTATATCCAGGAAGGTATTTCTAGGTGAAATTAGCATTTGAATCAGAATAAGTACAGAAAATCGACTATCACTATGTGAATATGCACCATTGAATCTACTGGGCTCTAGGGTTCTAGGACCCTTCTATCTTCTCTTGCTCTTGGACATTGGAGTTCCTATTTCCCTGGCCTTTTTTGTTTTGTTTTGTATTGTTTAATTCACACTGGGACTAGGGAAATCATTCAGCCATAGTTTGTTTGCCTTTTGTGTATGAAGCCTTGTGGTTAGATCCTGCCAACACACACACACACACACACACACACACACACACACACACACACACACACACACACACACACACACACACACACCATATACACACCCCTCACTTTAAAACTTTCTAGTCTGAACTTACATTATTAGGCTACTCTTTCCCTCTTTTCAGTCTTTCAACTATGGACAGAAACTGACACCATTGATTTCCTGGTTCTCAAGCTTGCAAATGGCATCTTGCATGATTTTCCAGCCTCTACAACTCTTGAACTTGTCCCGATAATAAGCTTTATCTTATATATCTGTATCTTCCATGCTGGCTTTGTTTGTGTTGAGAACTCTGAGCAACATCCTTCTCAGAAGCTAGAAAAGGGCATCTAGAAAGTAGATTCTGCCCTCTACTGGGTCTATAATTCTCCATTAGGCATTTTTTTTTTTATAATCACCCAGTGTGAAGAGAATTCATTTTGAGTTGCTGATTCGTGTCTTTAAATTTGAACTCGGATGACAGTGGGGCAGCAGTGATGTGAGGAAGATTCTCTCCAGAGCCCTCTGGTAAGGAAGGTGATGGTGGGGGCTGTGTTTCCTGAGTCACGGTGTGTCCTGGGTGGCCCAAAGCCCTTTCCCAGGACTCTCGTGATGATCGCGGGAGACACAGCCGAGGCATCAGCATTTATAAACGTGTGGAGCAGCAGGTCAGTATGGGATCTTTTTTCAGGCCCCACCTAATAAAAGCCTAGATGGTGCTGGCATCGTGCTATGCACTGGAATCGGAGACCTCAGGTTTCGGGTCCGAAGTGTGTGGTTCTCCAGGTTCATGGGTGGCTACAAATAGTACTGGGGTTTGTAGCACTGTGAACGGGTTTAGTGGAACCGTGAGATGGTCTGCAGCCTTCTTCATGGTTTTGCGTGAGCAGCTGTTTCTAGAGTCCTTGGGCCGCGTTCTCCACGCAGGGTCTTGAGGTCCACACCCCTTGAGGTGCAGGACACGAGACAGCCCCTTGCCAAGCTGTATGTATTGAGCACTTGGGGTGCTGGGGCTTGTGGGTTTGGTCTCTGGGATCCTAGTTGAGTTGGGGGTATCCCTGGATCGTAGGTGGAAAGCGGTGGTGGGGACCAGGCTGGTGACACTGGGAGTGACAGTCCCCGAGCTGGAGCACAGGGCCAGGCTCCAGCCACAAGCCGGAATGAAGCTGCGGCGTTTGCACCCTTGGCCTGGATGGAGAACTAACCTAAGGCCTGCCAGCACATACAAATGTTTGGGGGGCCTGGGGTCACCAGCAGCTGCATTCCCATGGAGGCATGGCTCAGCCCAAGGGAGTGTTTCCAAGCGGGTGCTGGTGAATCCGCGTTTTGTCATGGTAACCACAGTCCCCAGGCTGAGAAGAGACTTTGTGTGGATTATGGAGGGAAGGCACAGTCGTGGGGGGGGGGGGAGATGAGGGAGGGGGATGAGGGAGGGGGAGAAGGGGGGAGGGGACAGGGGGAGGGGGGAGGGCCACAGGCAACAAACTTTCCTGGAGTTGCTGGGTGGTTGCTGGGGGATTTCTCAGCTGCGGGTGCACAGGAGCTGGAGAGCTGGAAAACCGTGAGCTGATCGCCCTGGGTGAGCGCAGGGGTTAAGCCTGGCCTGGAGCCCTTGGAAGCTGGGAGTTTTGTTTTTGTTTTTTTTTTGTTTTTTTTTTTCCCCTTGGCTTCAGATGCACCCGGCTGGGGGGTGAATGGGGGGGGGTGAATGTTACAGTGGAGGGCTGAGCCCCAAGGCTGTGAGCCGCGCAGGGGGCTTTGCCCAAATCCAGCCAGGGGAGGGCAGGTGTTTGCCCCGCGGGCTGGAGCGACTGGAGGCTGCGTTCAGAAAGCTGCAGGGTTCTCTCCAGGCTTTCCCCTGTCCAGGGTGCACGAACCCCGGTTGTTCAGCAGGGGCTGCAGTTTCAGTGTTGTGTTCTGGAGGCGGGGTGCGGGGGCAAGAAGATGCTCCCCAGTTCCCGCAGAAAGACGCAGCGCTGGTCCAGAGGCGGAGGGCTGCTGAGAGGCGGGGCGGTCCTCCGCCGCCGGAGGTGCGCTCCAGCCCCGGGCTTGCCCGCAGGCCCAGCTGCCGCGGGACGCCAGGATGTCCTCAGTCAGTAGCTGTTGGAGGATTGAGTTCTGAGGGTCTGTAGCCAGGCACTGGCTGGCCTATGTCGGACTCGAAGCTGTGTGTGGTTTTTCTTTTTTCTCTAGGCTGCCTCTCTGTTTCCCTGTACTGGCTAGAATCCCTGTGAATTCTACTCTCCTCAAAACAGTTTTTCCTTTAATGCGCTGACTCTTCTCTGTGCCAGAGTTGCCCGAAGAGCATAGAGTAACTCTGCTCAGCCATCTTGGGTCTCGCCTTGTCTGTTGAGTCTTGAAGTTTTTTTTTTCCCATTGGCCTCTACACACCTTGAAACATTTGTAACGCCCTTGCTGGAGGACGTTTCTGCCCCATGGCAGAGCAGTGAACGCCGGCTGGGACTACAGGACCCCCCCCTTGTGAGTAGTGGGTGTGCAAGGAAGACACTGAGGGATGCGTCAAGGGGCTTTCCTCTGCTGCGTGTGTGAGCAGTTCCTCTCCTTGATGTGGCAGATCCCTCGCAATTGACGATTAACCACACATTGCTCTGTGGAGTGGCTTCATTTCTACCAGATGGAACAGAGGCTCTGCTGAGAGAATTAAGGCATCTCTGATATGCTGGAAGACAAGACTGGTTTCCTAGCCCCCAAATACCTGCTCTGGACTTTTCCCTTTTATCTTTAGGGAAAAGCACTAGGAGAATGCTTCTTTCTTTAGCAGTATGATGGTAAATTTTGACACAGGAACATTCTTTTTAATCATTCACCCAAATCATGCAGGTATCCTGTTGGAAATGTAGGAGTTTACAACTTTACTGGGAAAGTATGGCCCTTCTGACCATAATAACTACCTCCGAAGAAGGCAGACTTCTGTTTTACTTAGATAATTAAGAGAGGGTTTATCGCCGAGGAAAACATTACCTTTGCTTTCATTTCTACCAACAGGCCAAAGTGTACTGAAGATAAGCAGAGTTTACCCAAAGTTTGAAGGCTTTGTACTTCGGTGAACCATGTGTGCATTATTCATAGAAGCCTTGGGATCTAAACTTTCAATTGCACTTACACAAAGTTTGTCAACTGATCTCCTTATCCTCTTGGGGCTTGGTCTTTCCGGTTTGGTTCTTCTTTCTCTGTGGAAGGGAAACAGCGTCAAAGGGAAGCTCCCACCTGGCCCCACCCCGCTCCCAATTATTGGAAATATTCTACAGTTAAATACTAAGAATATTGTCAAGTCCTTAAGCATCGTAAGCATGATTAATTTTTTTCTTTTAGTTGATTGTAGTAAGTGAACCATATTGGTCTTAAAGCTAAATAAAATAGGGTCCCAGGAAGTGTGTTTTAAAGAGATAGGCTCTTTGGTCACTAAGGTATGGCTTAAGAAATCTACAGCTGGAAAGAACTCTATGGTGTAACAAGACCACAGCACTAAAATTTCCTAAAGAAGACACTGATTTGACATAACCATGTTGACAGTTTCTATTATACTTACTGAATGAATGGGTCAATTTACACAGCAGTAGCTCTCTGAATCCTGATGGAATGAATGGTCAGAAAACTGAGTTTTCCGAGATAGCTAATTACCAGAGCACTGCTTCTAGAAGATCCTTCCTGTGCTTTGAACTCTCAGCTTCTTCATTTGTTAATTCTCAGCTTGGGGAATTTTTAAAATCTGTGAGCTGTGAATTCCATGTCATTAAGATGTAAACAGTGATGTCTTTCAAAGGCTATTGATTGTGGCATACTTGACAGTACCTAAAAATGTGTCCTTTGTATCAGGTACTATCCTAGGTGCGTGCAGATGATCTTAATATTTAAAAGCTTCTGGTTATTATAAAATGTAAAGCACAGAGATTGGGCATGTGCTATGACCAGGCTACCAAGTTGTCATGTGTTTCTGAAACTTAGGGTGTTAAGAAGGGTGGATAATGGGACGGCATAAGTGGGAGGGTCTTCCTTTAAAAAAGAAGAGGAAAACATCTTTTAAGTACAGATAGATACAAAGGAGAAATTTGAAGTGATTATACTTTTGGCAGGAAAAGTTAATGAAATAACAAAAAAGTGGAATATGGCTTCTATTATGTTTTAAGAGAATAATAATAATAATGGCAATGTTATTAATGATACATCATTACCACTCAATGTAATTTCCTATTAAATTGCTCCTTTTATTATAATGGGTAAATGAATATTAAAATGATTCTTCAGAAGGATTATAAATATTTCTCAGTTATTTACATAAAGCAATTACAATCTTCACTTTTCTTGTACTTGTGATCCTTTTCCAGCTAGCAAAAAACTATGGCCCTGTGTTCACTGTATATTTGGGCATGAGGCCCACTGTGGTGTTGTATGGATACAAAGCAGTGAAGGAAGCTCTGGTTGATCGGGCAGAAGAGTTTGGTGGTAGAGGGAGTTTCCCAGTGATGGATAAAGCCATCCAAGGATTGGGTATGTTTCTTTACTGGGGAGAATGTTAATCAGATGGCAAGTTGTAAATAATTCGGATAGGCAAAGAAATTGAGAAACTACAGCATTTGGAGAATACATTCCTTGTTCCCTCCACCTCAAAAAAGACGTTTCAACTTCCTGGTATTCATTTTGTTAAACTGTAAGTTGTTCAAAGGAGTTATACCCTTGGAATCCTCCCCTGCATGTAACATACGTTAGTCAGTTTACTTATGTGTGTATATAGATATACATGATCCTGTATATGTTTTCATGTATGCTTATAATTTAGATCTAACTTCCACATGTGTGAGCGAATGTGTGCCCTTTGTCTGTCTGTCCCTCTAGATCTTGTCTTGACTTTGGAGGTCTGACATTGAACTTCATTGGTCCTATGACCACATTAAGTAGAAGAGATAAAACAGAGGGAAAATGTTTAAATGTGAATTATTCTCTGCCAATGTTGGCCTCTTTTCTGAGGAATACACTGTCATGTGATTCCTTCTACTGTAGAAGAGTTGTCCGACCTTTTGAGAATTTCCTTCTCTTGATGAACCTCCTAAGGTTCACTTGCAATCAGAAACAAGAAATTTACCTATGACTTGTGTTCACCATGATTTATTAGCTATGTTGTCATAGAGCTAGCATTTTGCTTTTATGATATTCAATGTCCTTGTTAGTAAAACTGCAACAAAATACTTAGTGTACAGAACTATGCTGAGGATTTGAAGAACTAATGTATGAAGAACTAAGTAGTGTGTCAAATCAAGAGTCCCAATAGTAAAATAGTAGATTCAGTTAGAAGAAGTGGCAGGTAAAGTGGAGCTCAAGATGATATAGTTATGGCTTTATAAATCTACTTAAGTGTTGTCAGCATTTCATGAGATGAAAAGTCTAACTAGAATTCACTATGATAGAGGATGCTGTTCTGTGCTTTTTTCTTCCTATAGGAATTGTTTTCAGCAATGGGGAAAGATGGAAGCAAACCCGACGTTTCTCCCTCATAGTTTTGAGGAATATGGGGATGGGGAAGAAAACTATTGAAGACAAAATTCAAGAGGAAGCTTTGTGTCTGGTGGAAGCATTAAAAAAAACAAATGGTACATATTTACTTAATTATTAAGAAGAATTCTTAGGATAGACATGATATTTTTAGAAACAGTGTAAGAAAAGTTTGTGGAGTTTCAAGTGCCACTGACGTTTACTTTTTCCTCATTTAACTAGTGAGACATAAAATATAGCATACTTTCAGGAAGCAATAAGCTTTTTTATTTTTTATTTATTTTTAATTTAATTTAATTTTTATTTATTTTATTTTTTTAATCAATTTTTTTTGTCTTTTCTTTTTTGGTACTGGGGATCGAACCCAGGATGTTGCACTTGCTAGGCAAGCGCTTTGCCACTGAGCTACATCCCAGCCCAGCAATAAGCTTTTGATGTAGGCCAAGTTAATATAGGCCTTTGTTTTCTTCATTATTAGTCTTTCATGCAAGGTTCATCTCTGTGGGTTAGCAGGAGAAGAGACCAAGTAATGGGTTTTAATAGATATTATATGAGAAATGATTGTGTATTTTATTTGTATATTAAATAGAAGTTTACTCTTACCTGGTTCTGATTCTCATAGTGAGTGTGAATTTCTCTCTACTTCTGCTTTATCGCATACTCCTGGAAGTTGCTTTCACAGGTTGAGCAGAACTGTTTGCCCCCACCCCTTTTATTTTTGGTCGGTTGTGGGGCTTGAACTTTGGGCGTGGCCACTGTTTGCCCTTTTAACTTACCCATTTTAAACCAGCGAGTTTTTTCAGAGTGTTATGGTTGTTACTATGCAGAGGCAGGGTTTGGATGCCACCCACAAAACAATAGGATATGAAAAGTCTCATAACTCACACCATAATACGTTCAAGAGAGCAGTGTCACTACAGAGACATCTGAGAATGTAGTGAAAGAGCAAGGAAAGTTTCCAGGCTTGAGTTTCCACAGTGGTAAAGAAACGGGGCGAGGACTCCTTGTGTGGACCACGGATTGTGTAGTTTCTACTTCATGTTAGTGTTAAAGGAGGGATCACTGAGGCTTTTGATATACTCGTCTAGATGTGGAAAGAAGAGTAAGAGTAAGGGAGGATGAGGCTTTTTAACTTTTTTTAACTGCTAGCAGTTAAAATCTAAAATAGTCATGTTCTTTATGACACTAGGAAGCATGCTTCTGGCTGGAGGTGTGGCTCAAGAATAAGAGTGTGACAAAAAAGAAAAAAAAGGAAGGAAGGAAGGAGGCTTCCAAAACACATTTTTTCATATAACTGGATATAACTCCACTTTGTTTATTTTTCTACAAGAAAAGCACATTTGATAATCTCAACTCTGTTTTATTAAATACAATTACAAGTTACCTCAATCTCTTGATTTTTTTTTCTCCTTTTTGTGCCAATCCTGGGGCTTGAACTCAGGGCCTGGGAGAGGTTCCTAAGCTTTGTTTTTGTTTTTTTTGCTCAAGGCTAGTACTCTACCACCATAGCTCCACCTCTCTCTCTCTCTCTCTCTCTCTCTCTCTCTCTCTTTCTTTTGTTGGTGGTTAATTGTAGATAAGAATTTCAGAGATATGATTCTCATGGACTTTCTGTCTGGGCAGGCTTTTAACTGTAGTCTTCACATCTCAGCCTCCTGATTAGTAACTGATTATAGGTGTGAGTGACAGGTGCACAGCAATCTCTTGATTTTTAAAAAAAATAATTTTATTGTCAAGGTCATGTACAGAGGGGTTACAGTTACATACTTAAGGTAGTGAGTATATTTCTTGTTGAACTTGTTTTTTAGGGTGCCACTGAGTAGTAACCACACTGAGACATAAATGCACGTGTTTAAGTAGAAAAATTACATGATCTCTAAATGAATTTCTCTTTGGGAAATAATGAAAAGAAGAGAATATGAGGATAGAATTAACAAGTAAGCTAGGGTTCACCAGGCACGTTTGTTTGGTGAAACATAAGCAACAGTCATTTGTGCCTGTGGATTGCATAGTGGCAATGACCTGTCTTGGTAGTGAGTGTGAGGTAGATGTGAGAATTGTGTATTAATTTCTAACTTCTATTACTTTCAGGATCGCCTTGTGATCCTAGCTTCCTTCTGGCCTGTGTCCCCTGCAATGTGATCTCTTCCATCATTTTTCAGAACCGTTTTGACTACAGTGATCAGAAATTTCATGCATTGATCGAAAGTTTTCATGATAACCTCAGAATTTTAAGTACTTCCTGGATACAAGTAAGGTTTATTTTCATTTAAATGTGACATTGCTCCTGCATCCAAGGGTACCTGCTCATTACTCAAAAGCTAGTAGTTGGATTCTGAGAATTAGAGGGAGGAAAACAGGGTCTGTGAATCCTGGGACCAGCAAAGACCAGACCAGTTAGGTAAATGTGCACAATCTGCAGAGCAATAAGTCCCTGAACTCAGATATACTGTGTGTGTTGGGAAGTTTCTTAATTTTTGTGATGTAGTATTTCTTCATTACAAGAAGAATTTTACCCCTACTGCATTGTATTGTAGGAGGCATGTTTTATTCATCTTTATTTAGCACTTAGCAAAGTGCTGGCATGCAGTGACTGTGAATGCTCACAGTGTGTTAATGAGTACTCCTTGCTCTTTCAGCTCTGCAATGCTTTCCCTGCTTTACTTTATCTCCCAGGAAGTCATAACAAGCTCTTTAAAAACATTGCTCACCAAAAAAATATTATTTTGGAGAAAGTAAAAGAACATAAAGAAGCTCTGGACCCCAGTAATCCTCAAGACTTTATCGACTATTTTCTGATTCAAGTGGAAAAGGTATAACATGACCTTGATTTTCAACTTCATGTTTCTTAGTTACGTGATTCATAGATTACCTTTGATCTCCTTAGGAGAATAACATTACCTTCCTAAAGATATACTCTTTGCTTGTGTAACATTGTTTTCTGAAAATCATATTGAGTATCTTGGAGTATTTTAAAATTCTCATTGGAAAATAATTTTTTGGAAGTTATATATTTATCATTTTAGAAATGTTTCATATTTGAAGGTATATTGGAATACAAAACACACCTATAAAGATTGAAGGTAAGAGGCCATACTACATAAAATAACCCACATGAGTGGAAGATCTTACAGGCCAGGAGAATACAAGAATGGGTAGGAATCTTGAGAGTCTTCACAGTTGAGGTAGGTTTTGGGGATTTGATAGAGTGCATGAAAGAAAGCCAAGGAATGGTACATGTATATGGTAACCACGTGTGTGGAAAGATTGAGAAGGTTATCTTTCCTGTAATTGAGGAATGATAATGATTGTCATGACAAAGGAATTTGGGAAGCGATGCATCTTGGGAATATGTAGGAAGGAAGGCTTGGATGGGAAATGTAGACTTGTTAAAATAGACAACACATTCTACAACTAGCATGGAGTAGCAATGAACAATTTGAAACAGTTTATGTTTGAAATAAATGACAAAGGAACTGATTTTCTTTAGTAAAGGTGAAAGTACAGATTTAGAAAAGACTTGGAAGTTGGTAATTCTACATATTAATAATTTGGAGGGATCCAAATATATCCATATATATATATATATATATATATATATATATTACCTTCAGCTATAACACACTTATCTCTGATTAATTTACCAAATGCTTGTGTTCTCTAAAAGCACTTTATGATGTTTCAAACACCTCTTTTAACCAAGCAATTCTCACTCATCACTGCTAGGAAAAATACAACAAACAGTCTGAATTTACCATGGACAACCTGATCACCACTTGTTGGGATGTGTTTAGTGCAGGAACAGAGACAACGAGTACCACGATGACATATGGACTTTTGCTCTTGTTGAAGCATCCTGAAATCTCAGGTATGAGCATAGGTAGTGAGTAGGGGAAAATCCAGGTAGAAACTGGCAGACAGCATAGAGAACCAGCTCACCCTTGACTTGGCTACACACATTGTACAAGGAAAATTTCCATCATAGCATAGGAGTCTATCATTGGACAGATGTGATTTAAATGAGATCGCAGTAAAGAAACCAAATGAAATGCTTAAGCAACAGCAGAGATTGGAAGGGCAATGGTTGCTATTCTCCCTCCTATGCTTCAGAATCCTCTCTTTAGATTGTGGGATATGTAGTAACAATTCTTAAGGAGCTACACAGTTTTCCACATGAAGAGTTTGTTCCACAGGTTTTCTATACCTAGGTTAGGTATGACATGGTCAATAGATACTCAAATTCATTATAGAAAGGATTACACCCCGATAAAAATCTTTTCTAATATGACTTTCTGAATAAAGAAAAATGTCCTGACAAATGTAACTTCTCTTGTAAATGCAGACTTTCTACCTTGTCTCCCTCTTTTTTATTGGGTGTTCATCTAGATCAACACTTTCTTTATGGTTATATCATAGTTTGTGTTTTTGAAATTTTTAATAGGGATAATATCCTGATATTTATCTCATGCTAACACCACCAAAAGTTTCCACTGGTTTAAGGACCTTCTCCTATGAATAGGAGATATTCTATGACCTGTACAACTTAGATGCAAAATTGGAGTATGTGTTTGATAGGACATACTGTATAATATGATGTGATCTAGGTTTTTCTCAAATAATCCACTCTGTCAGTCATACAACTTCACTGATGGCTTGTGAGAGATCTGTGTTGATTATGAGGTAGTATATATTATTCTTAAGCCTTTATTATCTGCATATTGCACAAGCTTTTCTTCTGTCATATTCTTTATCGCTTTCATATTGATTTTCTTTTTGGATCTTATTTTGCACCATCTTTCTGTTTCTGAATCTATCTGTCTGTCTGCCTATTTCTGTCTTTCTCATATATATATATGTATGTATATATATGTGTGTGTGTATAAATATATAATATATATAATATATATATATATATACATTTTTGTTGCCATGCTATCCTTTACTTTCTTTTGCCTTGAGTACTCTGACTACTAACATGACAACTCTCTTCTAGAAGGAACTTGAGCCTCTCAAGGAAAGGTGAAGTTCAAAATTTGTTTCAAATTATTAATTTTTCTTTTGCATTGTTGGGATTGATTTTTCTTTTTTAATATATATATTTATTGTAAAGATACTGTACAGAGAGGTTACAGTTACATGAATAAGGTAATGAGTACATTTCCTCTCAAGCATTGTCACCCCTTCCTTTGTTTTTTCCCTACCAACCCTTCCCTCCCATCTTTCCAACTCCTCCCATCACCCCCCAAATTGTAAAGTTCATTTTCAACATGGTGTCTTATACATCTCATTGTTACAGTGGTTCAACTTGTATCCTTATTTCAGCTTTTTGTTATTTCCCTTCCCCTCCCCAAATTACAAAAATGTATATACAAGATGCAGGGCACGGAATCAAATACAGTGAAAACAGGGGTTATACCATGGGGGAGGAACATACAACAGAAACAAACAAACAAAAAATCACACAGTACATTTTTTTTTTTTTTTGGTTGGTTGTAGGGCTTGATTCTGGGCCTGGGCGCTGTCCCTCAGCTCTTCATCTCAAGGCTAGTGCTCTACCACTTGAGCCACAGCGCCACTTCTGGTTTTCTGAGTGGTTTATTGGAGATAAGAGTCTCACGGACTTCCCTGCCTGGGCTGGCTTTGAACCGTTATCCTCAGATCTCAGCCTCCTGAGTAGCTAGGATTACAGGCATGAGCCACTGATACCCGGATGATTTTTTTCTTTATAGCTGTCAAACATAGAATTTTCAAAGCTCCATTACAAGGTCACATTCTTTGGGTAGTAGAAAAATACTACTTGATCTAAGGGAGTAGCAACATGTAGTTACAGATTTCAATAGTAATGACTTCAGATTCTGAGTCTTCTAGCAAGCAGCCATGTCACCTCCATCCCCTGACTGCCTTGCCATGTCTCTAAAGGCCACATATCACCCAGTGTGCTAAGGGATCATAGTTAGTCTCTGAACTAGTTTACTTTTAAGCTACACAAAATAATACTTAATCCCTTGAACTATTTTGAAGAACAGTAAAATAATGAATATGTGGTAGATCAGTCATACACTACATTCTAAATAAATGTTACCTTCTTCACCTATGCTGAAACAAGTAAACATCTATTTTTTGTTGGTATTTATTAAAAATTTTCTTAGAGGGCTGGGAAGGTGGCTCAGTGGTAGAGCGCTTGCCTTGCAGGCAAGAGGCCCTGGGTTCGATTCCTCAGCACCACATAAGCAAAAAAAGAAAAAAAAAATTTCTTAGAATTTTCCTTAGAATTTTCATACTTTTAACAAACTAGCGTAGAACAAAGGAGGAGGCTACAATGCTTGATAAGAAATGTACTCATTATCTTGCCCATGTAATTGTAACCCCTCTGTACAGTATTTTCACAATAAAAAATAAAAATAAAAAAAAACAAACTAGCATAGACAAAGTGGTTATATTACAGAGTCTTCATTGATACTCAGATTCCAGATTTCTGAATCTGCTGAGCAAAACCTGACAAATTAAGAAGTTGAGAAATTGGTTTAATAGTATGTTGGTATTATATATAGTACTATATAGAATATATTAATATAATATATAATATATGATTATATATTCTATAATTATAATATATTATACTATATAGTATCTATAGATAGTTCTATATATACTATATGCCATACTATATACTATATACTATAATATATATAGTACTATATATACACCTTATAGTACTATATATATATATATATATATATATACACCTTACTATATATATTACTATATATACGTGTGTGTGTGTGTGTGTGTGTGTGTGTGTGTGTGTGTGTGTGTATACAGATTAGGTTTCTCATGAACTTCTAATTTGTCCAGAAGACAAACTCCTTTTTCCCTATGGAGAAAGTGACCATTTTTCTATCTCCCCACCTCCTATGATTATGTAGAAGATAATTCTTTCCATATACATTCTGATTCCTTCCTGGCCAGTTAAAATTCAGGAAGAGATCCAACGTGTGATTGGCAGGCACCGAAGCCCCTCCATGCAGGACAGGAGCAGCATGCCCTACACGGATGCTGTGGTACATGAGATCCAGAGATATATCGACATCCTCCCCATCAACATGCCCCATGTGGTGACTAAGGACATTCAGTTTAGAGACTACTTTATCACAAAGGTAAGAAATATTCAATCTATAGTCGAAGGAATCTCAGGCTGTCAATGATCATGGTAGTACAATGATAGATTTTTCTGACATTTTACAGGTATGGTGCAGCCATAACTCAGACATCTTACCCACTACCACTACCTTCTAATTTGTTGGTTCAATTTCCCAAATCTAATGGTACTTAGATTCTTACAGACTTCAGTACTTTAAGAACTTCTCACTTGGTCTGTTCATTAGTGCCTTCTGCTGTCCATTTTCCTGCAGCAATAGTTCTTTTTAGTCTAACTCAATGTACTTCATGATATACAACAATGACTCTTTCAACCCGAAACCCTCCTCAAAGTTCTATCTTACTACCAGTTTCTTTTCCTCAGGCAATCTGTCCTTCTCTTCCTCTAGATTTACATACTTAGCTATACCTACACAATTCTGTTTCTTGTCTCCTTGTGGAAGGACTTTCTTTTATCTAAATGTAACTTTTCTACCTGTGTCATGGCTCCTTTATATCTCTCTTTTCCAAGGATCTCTCTAAAATAGTCTCATTTTTCAAGTTTCTTTTTCCCTCCAGTGAACTTATTTTTTTGCAATTTTTAGTGTTTCACTACTCTACATATATATGTGCTAATATATTATATGATAATATTTGTACGTTCATCATCCTCTTCTTTGGTCCTTCCTCCTCCTAATGGTTTCCCTAATAGCCCCTTTCTAAATTCACATCCTTATTTTTGTTTTAATCTGATTGTTTTAGGTCTATATTCTACATATGAGAGTAAACATGTTTACCTTTCTGAGTAAACATGTAATATTTACCTTTTTTTTTTTTTTTTTGGGTCCGGTTGTGGGGCCTGAACTCTGGGCCTGAGCGCTGTCCCTCAGCTCTTCAGCTCAAGGCTAGCGCTCTACCACTTGAGCCACAGCGCCACTTCCGGCTTTTTTCTTTTTTGCTTATGTGGTGCTGAGGAATCGAACCCAGGGCCTTGAGCATGCAAGGCAAGCGCTCTACCACTGAGCCACCTTCCCAGCCCCTAATATTTACCTTTATGACATACTTTGCTTAACATGATTATCTCCATCTCCTTTTTTCCTGAAAATAACATAATTCCATTTTACATGGATCTAATACATAAACATATATACACACACACCACAGTCTCTTTTATCCATTCATCATTTTGTGAGCATCTAGGCTGGCTTTGAAGTCTAGCTATTATGAATAATGATGTTACAACTTGGGAGTGGTATAATAAATGTCCAGGAGTGGTATAAAAGGATCACATGGTAGTTGTATTTTTAGGGTTTTGGAGGAACTCCATGCTGATTCCTGTAGTGGTGGCACTAGTTCACATTCAACTAAAAAGATCTCAGGTTGCATTTCCCCTACATTTGCACCAGCATTTGTTGTTCATATTCTTGAAGATATACATTCTGACTGGCATGGGATCAAAGCTCAATATCGTTTTGATTTACATTTCCTTAATTACTAAAGTGGCTGTGGCTTGTATTTGTAATCTTAGCTGCTCAAGAGAATAACTTGAAGGATCAGGATTTGAGGCTAGACTCCAAAATAATCAGCAAAAAGCAGGACTATAGATGTTACTCAAATGATAAACCTCTAGCTTAGCAAGCATGAAGGCCCTAGTTTAATCCCTAGAACCACCAAAAAAAGAAAAAAGATCTTCAGTACTTCTTCATGCTTTTATTGGCCATTTATCTTCTTTGGAAACTATTATTTGTCTGTCTATAAATTGAGTGTGTAATTTAGTTTAGTGTTTAATTTTTGGAATTTTTTCTGTTATTGTTGGTTTTATTTTATTTTATTATTTTGACCCTAGGGCTTAAACTCAGGAACTGTGTGCTATCTCTGAGGTTTTTTTTTTTTTTTTTTGTCCGGTCGTGGGGCCTGAACTCTGGGCCTGGGCGCTGTCCCTCAGCTCTTCAGCTCAAGGCTAGCGCTCTACCACTATGAGCCACAGCGCCACTTCCGGCTTTTTTCTTTTTGCTTATGTGGTGCTGAGGAATCGAACCCAGGGCCTCAAGCATGCAAGGCAAGCGCTCTACCACTGAGCCACCTTCCCAGCCCTTTTTTTTTTTTTTTTTTTTTATTTGCTTAAGGCTAGTGTTGTATTACTTGAGCCACAGCTCCACTTCTGGGTTTTTTGGTGTTTAATTAGAGATAAGATTCTTACAGATTTTCCTTCCCTGATTTTAAAATGTAATCCACAGATCTCAGGTTCCTAAGTAGCTAGGAGTACAATCATGAGCCATGAATGCCCAGCTTAGAGTTGTTTATATATTCTGGTTATGAGTTCTTTGTAACTGAATAACTGGCAAATGTTTTCTCCCAGTCTGTGGTAGAAATCATTTACCTCTTTTGTTAGACTTTTGCTTTCCTGATTTCTTTCTTAGTCTGTTTATTGTTGGTTTATAGACAAACTACTGGTTTTTGAATGTTGATTTTTGTATCATGGAATATATTTTTCCAAATACATTCATCAGATATAAGAATCTTTTGGTAGAGTACTTAGGGTCTTTTAAGAATAAGATAATAACATATGCAAACAGGGAAATTTTGACTTCTTCCTTTTCTATTTGTGTTTTCTTTAGTTCTTTCTTGGCTTATTGCTCTGGCTAGAAATTCATTCACTAAATTGAATAAGAGTGGAAAAGTGGCCAGGCACTGGTAGATTACATCTGTAATCTTACCTACTCAGGAGGCTGAGATCTGAAGATCACGGTTCAAAGCCAGCCAGGGCAGGAAAGTCTGTGAGACTCTTATCTCCAATTAAGCACCAGAAAACTGGACATGGAGCAGTTTTAAAGTGGTAGAACACTAGCCTTGAGCAAAAGAGCTCAGAGACATCACCCAGGCCCTCAGTTCAAGCCCTATAAATGACAAAAAGACAATACAATACAAAACAAAAGAAGAATGGAAAAGTGGACACTTCTGTCTCATTATTTAAGCACTTAAGAGAAAGTGCTTTTTTCCCCCGTTTAGTACAATGCTGTCTGTAAGTTTATTATATGCAGCCCTTATTATGTTGAAGTATGTCCATTGTATTCCTAATTTTTAAGGACAGTGACATTGTCCTTGTTAGATTATATTGCAATTGATCTGTCAAGAGCAATGCATGCTAGGTAGCTTCCTTTGTTTTCTGTAGATTAAGTGCAGGTGTCAGACTTTAGACTTAAGACCCGTTCATCTTGGCCACTAATTATTTCTGTGACTTAGCAAATAAATTCTCTTTTTGTACTTCAATCTCTTCATCAACAAAACAAAAGGCTTAGTTGGCATGGGTCTAATTTTTTTCAAGTTTTATGATGTCCTTTATTTTTTTAATTTTAATTTTTGCTGGTCACGGGGCCTGAACTCTGGTCCTGGGTACTGTCCTTCAGCCCTTCAGCTGAAGGATAGCACTCTACCACTTGAGCATCAGCCCCATGTCTGGATTTTTCTGCTTATGTGGTGCTGAGGAATCGAACCCAGGGCCTCATTCAGGTAAGGCAAGCACTGTACCACTGAGCCACCTTCCCAGCCCCTTATGATGTCCTTTATAATTTGATGTATCCATTTCCTTTCTATCAGGGCACAAAAATCTTAACATCTCTGAATTCTGTTCTGCATGATGAGAAAGCATTTCCCAACCCAGAGCAGTTTGACCCCAGCCACTTTCTGGATGCAAGTGGTAACTTTAAGAAGAGTGACCACTTCATGGCATTTTCAGCAGGTAAGCGAGCTTCCCTGTCACCAGTGTACCAGGAGTTAATGAGTGCTTTGCATGAAGGCCCTCTGGGCTTGATAAACTGCCATTTCTAGGAGGCCAGAGGCACAACTCCCAAGTTCTAGATTGTTTCTCCTTGGGTCCCTTCCCAGGATTCCTATGAGTCTCTACTAGATGTCCAGTTCTACTGTTTTTCTCAAGAGCCTTAAATCAGATCACTTAAACTTACTGAGCACCTTATATGGGATTTTTTTCCCTTGCCAGATCCCAAGATTCAAATATGAATAATAAACAGATTTCCCTTCTAAGTGAGAGGGAGACAAATGAACATCCAAGGAGACTGAGATGTGATGCATGCTGAGCTGAAGGCTGCTGTGGCAACTTGAAGAGAGAAGCACCTTTACCTAGTCTTTGGAGAGTCAAGGGCAGAGTAGTGGAAGGCTAAGGGACATTGTTGCACATAAATATTTCACTCAATTTGTAAGCATCCTTGGAAATAATTAAGTCTTGCATTCAATAGATGAATTAGATAATTTCAGGGGAACATGTTTTCAAGAGGGCCAACAGTAGTAGGGAAGTAATATAGTGAAATGGTGAGTACTTGCATCAGCAGGCAGATGCCAGAAGCATCTGGAACAGAAAGGGAGACCCAAGGCAAAAGGGGGTACTGCTGGAATGCCAATGGACCTTCAGCTCAACTGAAAATGCAGGCACTGGTACAATTATGCAGCCTTTGTCCAAGCTGTGACTCTGATTTTTTTCAATACCTCATCCTCTGAGTTCATGCAGAACCTGGAAGAATCTAACTCAAGGGTTAATGCAGCCCAGGGAAATTAGTTTTCTGGGAACAGGTAGGCATAAAGAACACTAACAACGCAGAATAGATGTAGAAAGAGAAAGAAATGAATATTTAGCACATCCCAAGGAAAGCAGGAAGCAGAGTAACTTAACACAGGGCAGAGATAAGATTTGCTCCTGATCGTTTCTCTAAGACAATGTGTATCATCTGACCCTTGGTGCTGTGCTTCCAACATGCTGTGCAAAACTCAAAGCCACTCCCTGATTTCCTACTTGCAGTCTTTCTGCCTGTAGTTTGGAGTCCACTATGGTTTGAAATTTCTATTTATCGCACATATCATGCAGTCCTGTGTTGTCCTGGCACTGGAGTATCATTACAGAGCTAAGACTTACCTTAAGAGCTTGTATTCAGTCTGTGAGGCAGATGAAGTTTTTTTTTTCCTCTCTCTTTTTTGCCAGTCCTAGGGCTTAAACTCTGGTGTTGTCCCTGAGTTTCTTTTACTCAAGGAGAGCTCATTACCACAGCTCCACTTCTGGCTTTTTTGATCCTCCTCCTCCTCCTCCTCCTCCTCTTCCTCCCCCTCTCCTCCTCTCCCCCCTCCTCCTCCCCCCTCTTCTTCTTCCTCTCTCTTTTTGTTGGTCATGGGGCTTGATCTCAAGGTCTGGGCACTGTCCCTAAGCTCTTTTGCTCAAGGTAGTACTCTACCACTTTGAACCACATTCTTTCTTTCTTGTTAGTTATGGGGCCTGAACTCTGGGCCTGGACACTGTCCCTCAGCTCTTCAGCTCAAGGCTAGCGTTCTACCACTTGAGCCATAGCGCCACTTCCAGCTTTTTCTGCTTATTTGGTGCTGAGGAAAGGAACCCAGGGCCTCATGCATGACAAGCACTCTACCACTGAACCACCTTCCCAGCCCCCTTATTTCCATTTTTCTGGTGGTTAATTGGAGATAAAGAGTCTGTCCTGCCCAGGCTGTCTTTGAACTGTGATCGTCAGATCTCAGCTTCCTGAATAACTTGGATTACAGGTGTGAGCTACCATTACCTGGCTACATTTCTTTTTATACTTGGCAAAAGTATGCTCTGGATAAAAGCTTGAACAGATAGTCAGTGAAATTGATCTTAACTCTTAGACTCTAGATGAGGAGAAATAAATCTGTAGAGATCTGACTCAGGGGTAAATGAAAAGTACATAGTCATGTATCATGTCAGTGGGAATAGATGTGTGTGTGTGTGTGTGTGTGTGTGTGTGTGTGTGTGTGTATGTGTTTACAGAAAGTTGTTAACAAGCCTTAGAATACTAGATTCATTGTGGTTGTAGAGAGATGATTTTTTTCTGATAAAGCATGAACACAGAACTTTCTGTTTAGGAAAGGGAGGAAATCAGGTTTACACATAAATAGAAGTTGTGGGTTAATCATTCATTAATATATTTATTATTCCCCAATTTTTTTAGACTCCCTGTGTGCTAAGAATCTGAACTAAATAACTAGTCAATTTGTATTTTTTTTTTTTTAGGGAAACGAGTTTGTCTTGGAGAGAGCCTGGCCCGTATGGAGCTGTTTTTAGTCCTGACACACATTCTACAGAATTTTACCTTGAAATCTCTGGTTGACCCACAAGACATTGACACCTCACCAGCTGCAATTGGGATCGGCTCTGTGCCCCCACTCTATGAGCTTTGTTTCATTCCGGTTTGAAGAAAGGGCAGGCAGCCAGACAGCTGAGTGGGAGTCTTAGCTGTCTCCCAATGGCAAGTGTCTCCTTGCCTGTGTTCCATCCATCCTGCACCCTTGTCTAAGCAGAAATGCCACCCCTGAACCCTGTTTCTTCTAATTGCCCCATCCTTTATGATCTAGTTCAAATTTTCCTTTGTTAAAAATAAATCTCACTGCTTTATCTCCAATAAAATCACTAAGCAACAGGATACTTAGGCCACAGACTATAGTACAGTTGTAATATATACTAAATGGGAACTAGGTGATATGTAATGCGTTATTTTAGTAGAAGCTGTTCCTACTTAAAAAATGTTCAGAATAAAATGTGAACATAGCTCATTTTACTCCTATGTAACTCATGAATAATCTCTTGGTAGTTTTTTAATGTAGACGATTATCTCCGGGGTCTTTTACAATATAATTGTGAGTACATGTGTATGCTACACTTGCTGATGGCTGTATAGGTAGGTATGTGTGTTGTTTTGTGTATGTGTGCACAGAAAAAAAGGAAAGATAATTCTATCCAGAAGGGGCAACATGAAGTAAAATTTGAATTGTCCAGCAATGCATGAGAGCTGTCAAACTCCCCTATAACCCACCCATTCCTACACTGCCCACACTGCCCCAGAGGGTCTGAGCAGATAAGATCAGAAGGGAAGGCTAGTAGTGCTACAGAGTTCTTCCCTGAGAGCTGGTGGCTGATTGGGTGTGGGCCCCATGGCCTAGGGCAATCTGGAAAACAAATAAACACACAAGCAAAACAAAGAAAAATGAATTTCTAGCCAGGCGCCGGTGGCTCACGCCTGTAATCCCAGCTACTCAGGAGGCTGAGATCTGAGGATCATGGTTCAAAGCCAGCCCCGGCAGGAAAGTCCTTGAGACTCATCTCCAATAAACCACTAGAAAACCGGAAGTGGTGGTGTGGCTCAAGTGGTAGAGCGCTACCCTTGAGCTGAAGAGCTGAGGGATAGCGCCCAAGCCCAAAGTTCAAGCCCCATGACCGACAAAAAAAAAAAAAAAAAAAAAAAAAAAGAATTTCTGTGGCCATAAAGAAAAGGCATATTTGCATTTTCCTATTACACAGTGTATTAGAGTTCCCTCCCCTTCCCAATTCCCACCAGCATTTGTTACTGTTGATTGTTCATATTCTTGACAGTGACCATCCTTGCTGAGGAAGATGTAATCTCAGTGTTGTTTTAATATGTTTTTCCTTTATGGTCAGAGAAAATTTGTATTTGTATTTGATTTATTTATTCTTGGAGATGGTCATCACTGGGTTTCTCAGAAGCAGAGATAAGGGATTTTTTTTCTTCCTTCACATTATTCTCTGAGATGACTGAAAAGTTCAAAGCCAGCTCCAAAATCTAAATAGATCAAATACAGATAGTACCCCAATGTATGGTGGCTTCAGTTCTGATGTGTCTTTTGGTCATGCAAAAGGGATCTGTGAGTTGGGCACTGGTGGCTCATGCCTGTAATCTTTGCTACTCAAGAGGCTGAAATCTGAAGATCACAGTTCAAAGCCAGCCCAGGCAGGAAAGTCTGTGAGACTCTTATCTTCAATTAACCAAAGAAACCCAGAAGTGGTGCTGTGGCTCAAGTGGTAGAGTGCTAGCCTTGAGCTGAAGAGCTGAGGGACAGCACCCAGGACCAGAGTTCAAGCCCCACAACTGACCACAAAGGGGGGGGGGCATAATCTGTGTTCAGTAATATAGTATATATAACACAATATATTATATCGGTGTATACTGTGTTCAGTAATACTCACAATACAACTTGTGAATTTTCATCCTTTTCTAGCTTGACACATAGTACAATGCTCTTTCCTATTCTTGGGCAGCTGCAGTGAGCCAGGCTCCTGTCACCCACAAGATCATTAGGAAGTACTCAACACTCTACGGGGTACTGTTCTGCTAGGCTCTGATGCTTGGTGGATATTAAGTACATTTCTATTTAGAATATTTTCAGATCAGATGAGTACAGATAGATGTCTCCACATTATTAAGTTAGAAGCATCTGCATTTATATTTGTTGTTGTAGTTTTTGTTGGTAGTGGTGATTATGGGGCTTGAACTCAGGGCCAGGGCACTGACACTAAGCTTTTCCACTCATGGCTAGAGCTCTACCACCTCAAGTCACAGTGCACGTCTGGTTTTCTGGTGGTTAATTGGAGGTAAGAGTCTCAAGGACTTTCCTTCCAGGGCTGGCTTTGAACCATGATGCTTAGATCTCAGCCTCCTGAGTAGCTAGGATTACAGGTTTGAGCCATTTATACCTGGCTACATTTATCTCTTTTTTTTTTTTTTACAGAAGGGTTACAGTTGCATGAAACAGGTAGTGAGTAATGAGTACGCTTTTCTGATATCAGTGCTTCTCTATGGCCCTGTTTTCAGAGCATATCTATGCTTTATGCTTCATATTTTATTGGGTTGATATTTCTTAGTCTTTGTTTTTAAGAATAGAAGATTGAAATAAAGGATGAAATATTCCAAATGTATAGTGATTCCCATACTATAGAAGCTTCATAAACAGTTTTGTGGAGGCATGCTTCATGCCAGAAAGCAGCATACCTGAAAAGAATACTTTAAACCACTTCTCTCCCCTCATTTTTCTTCCCTTCCTTCCTTCCTTCCTTCCTTCCTTCTTTCTCTCTCCCCCTCCCCCTCCCCCTCCCTCTCCCCCCCCTCTCTCTCTGTGGGTCATGAACTCAGGACCTAGGCACTGTCCATACTTTTCTGCTTTAAGGTTAGCATTCTACCATTTTGAGGCACAGCTCCACTTCTGGTTTTCTGGTGGTTAGAGATAAAAGTCTCACAGACTTTCCTCATTGGGCTGGCTTCATGTAGCTAAGATTACAGGCATGGGCCACCGGTGTTTAGCTTAAGTTCCATCGTTTTTATTTTCACATGTATGCAGATTTAATGTAATTAAATTTTTATATTTTTTAACACATATTACTTAAGTATATTAATGGGGTTCAGGATATTGTTCAGGCACATGTATACAACATGCATTGATCAAATCCAGGCTCCTTTTATGTACTCCCTGCTTTCAGCCCTTCCCAACCAGTAGTAATTTCTGTTCACATTCAAATGAACGTTTTCTCTATAAACTCACCAGTATTTGTTATTGAAAGCACCCCTCCCAGAAAACCACATGGACACAGTCACGTACAGGAAAAGGAGTTTGCCAATTGAGGCCTACAAGACCACCTCCACCATGGGAGAGGGAGAAATGGCTCCTGTCTTTTGTTCAGGGTTAAATTTATAGTCAGGGGACTAGGGATGGGAAGTATGGGAAGTCCACTGCGTGCAAGCACAGCTGAATGCTAAAGATGGCACATAGCTGGGGCAGGGTTTTCTGATTGGAACAGTTACAGTTAGGCATCATTCCCCAGATGCAGCTGGGGCTAGGGTTAAGACAAGGCTCAGCTCTGGGAATTGAAGTAGGATGAATGGTCAGGGCTGAAGGCCAGTTGCAGTTAGACCTATCCAGATCAACTAGTTTCGTGGGAGGGGCTGAGGACTTGAGATGGAGGGCATGCCAACAGTTATTATACATGTTAACACACAGTGTGCCTAAAAGCCTCCGTAACCTTAGTATCAGAGCTTCCCAAAAGAAGGAGTAAGGAATTCCATGTAACCTAAGACCGATCCAGTTCAATTAGTTCCAGGATTCCTTCATTTGATGAAGAGTAAAGTCAGATACAGGCCAAGAAATGGCACTTATGCTAAGTTAGGACACAAGTGGCTTAGGGAATGGTATCACACACATGTAAACACACACAGCAACAACATAGGGATGGGATATAGCTCAGTGGTCAAGTGCTTGCCTAGCAAGTAGGTTCCATCCCAGTACCAAAAAAACAAAACAAAAAAAAGACAACACACCCACACCCACACACCAAAATGACCTAAGTTTAGAATTATAGTTAAAAATGTTTGTGTGGTATATGTGTATGTACATATGTATGCATATATACTTTTGTGTGTAGTGCATGTAATCACTTTGAAATTAGTTTCTTCTCCCTGGTCACTGGTATTCTGAGACAGCACATTTCTTTAGGTGCTGATAAAAGACATTCCTCTGAGTAAATGTGATTTGTATTTTGGTTTCCCAATGATCTAAAGATGAGAAGGAACAAATTCTTTTGAACTCCGATTTCTGTTTATCCTTGGGGGATTTTATTGACTTTAGTAACTTAGTAAGTTTCATAACTTTAGTAAGTTTACAGGACTTCAGAGCCAAATAGGACTGCAGACTGCATGGTATATAATAATTAACTAGTATCTGTGGAATGCTTTCAAATTTCCACAGTTCATAGTACATGTTCAGCATTAGAGGGTTTATTCTACCTTCCGGTGGCAACTGCAGTGACTCTCTTTAGTCTTCATTCCCATTTTTTTTCATGAAACATGGAGCAGCACCTTTCTACTTGTCTTATCATTTGTTTATGAGATTCATATAAAAATATGACTTCATAAATTTCACATGCTGTGTCTGAAATAGAATTATTTGAACTAAGAAAACATAAGTACTTTAAAAGAATCTAATTGTGTCTCTAGGTAAGTGTTTTTTTAAAAAATTTTTATTATGAAAATACTGTACAGAGGAGTTACAATTACATGGGCAAGATAATGAGTACATTTCTTATCAAGCATTGTTGCCTCCTCCTTTGTTTCCCCTTCCTGTCCCTTCCCATATCCCACCCTCCTCACCCATGGTAAGTGTTTTTAAGTAGAAACATTTTTGTAGGAATGAAAGAGGGAAACTAAATCCCTATCACTAATTACAAATGCCAACTCTAAAATATGGATGGCTTAATGTAGGCCCCTAACTATGAACCCACTTACAGAAAAAATGACAGAACTGAATGTAGATGTGTATGTCTATAATCTTAGCAGATGAAGGGGTATCATGAGCTCATTGAAGGCAGGGCTACATAAAGACCTAGTTTGAAGAAGAAAGAAAGAAGAAAAGATGAGTGTTATTAAGCACCAGATAAAGTTATCTGATACAGGATTGAAAGGCCTCATTTTCTGAAGAATTGGATGGACATTTGAAAGGAAATTTTCTAAAGATGCCACACAAGATCCAGGATGCCCCAAGTGAATATAAAGAATAAAATGAATACTATGTATGGAAAATTAAGTTCAATGACAATGACAAAAATTTATGTTGTATCACATGGACAATAATCTTAGAAGTTTCTATGCTGCTGTCAATAAAATCAATGATACATAAAAACAAGATAAAAATCAGAAGTATTTCCGTAGCTTAATTTAACAACATTGCTACACTGGTGTAGGAAAAGCATAGAGGATCAGGTTTAAAGCCAGCCCAGACAGAAAAGTCTCAGTGAGACTCTTATCTTTAATACTGAAAAACAGGAAGTGGTGCTGTGGCTCAAGTGGTAGGGTGCTAGTCTTGAGCACAAAGAGGCTGCTGGAGAAGGCTTGAATTATAATTAAAGCTTGTCACCAGAAAAAAAAGCAATCATATTATTTGCAGTAGTTGATGGAACTGGAATACATTGTCGAATGACACCATCTTTCTCTCTTGTATAGAAGTAAGCAACAATAACAAAAACTTATCTGAATGTGAATATAAATTACTAGTGGTTGGGAAGAGCTGAGAGCAGAGAGTGGAGTTAGATTTGATCAGTTCATGCTGTATACATGTGTCTAACTAGCATCCTGAACTCTATCAATATGTGCAAGCAATACATGTTAATGAAAAATAAAGTATTTAAAAAATCATTTGAGTCTGGTGCTTTTCATATCTGTAAGTTTCTTGATGATTTTAAATATTTGTAGTGCTTCCTGCTGGCATATATTTCCTCCCCATAGAACAAGGAATGCAGGCTGTGACTGCAGGACTGCAATAAGGAATAGATGTACAAAGAAGAGGACAGGGGATACACACTCAAGGGACTCTTCTGTGTGGCTTAGCAATTTCTTTTTTTTTTTTTTATTTTATTTGAGAACATACTGTACAGAGGGGCTACAATTACATGGGCAGGATAATGCATACATTTCTTACCAAGCATTGCAGCCTCCTCCTTTGTTTACCCTTCACCTCCCTTCCCCGCCTCCCCCCTCCCCCCACCCAATTATACCCCCCTCCCCTCCCCCACCGACATTGTAAAGCTGGTTTTGACATGACATTTTCTACTTCTCATTGTTGCAACAGGTCCACCTGAATCCTTAAACGACTTGTTTGTCCCCATCTCCTCCACATGTTATACTGACATCAAATATAGTGAAAGCGGGGGTTACACTGTGGGGGAGGGACATACAAAGCAACAAAGAAATAATCTTATAAATGCGTTAGAAACACATGCATGAAAGAAACGAAAACATTAAAATACATATTTAAGGGTTCATTTTCCTAACATCACATTATCTGACCTTTTCCGCTTGACTCATACCTATACTATATATTGCAAATAAGGGAAACCATGGGACCTATGCTTCTTTGGGCCTGGCTTACTTCACTTAATATAATTTTTTCCAAACCTTTCCATTTCCTAACAAATGGGAAATGTCATTCTTTCTGATGGAGGCATAGAATTCCATTGTGTATATATACCACATTTTCTTGATCCATTCATCTACTGAGGGGCATCTGGGTTGGTTCCATATCTTAGCTATGGTAAATAATGCTGCAATAAACATAGTTGTGCTGGTAGCTTTAGTGTGGTCTTGTTTGTAAACATTTGGGTAAATGCCCAAAAGTGGGATTGCTGGATCATAGGGGAGATCTATGTGAAGTCTTTTGAGGAACCTCCATACTGCTTTCCAAAGTGGTTGAACAAGTTTACATTCCCACCAACAATGAAGTAAGGTTCCTTTCTGTCCACATCCCCTCCAGCATCTGTTGTTGTTAGAGTTCTTGATTTTTGCTGTTCTAACTGGAGTGAGGTGATATCTCAATGTTGTTTTGATTTGCATTTCTTTTATGGCTAGGGATGTTGAACATTTCTTCATGTGTCTCTTGGCCATCCTTCTTTCTTCTTCAGAGAAGCTTCTCTTTAAGTCTTTCGCCCACTTATTTATTGGGCAGTTGTTTCTTTGAGGATTTGTTGTTGGGTGGTTTAATTTTTTGAGTTCCAAGTATATTTTAGATATGAGACCCTTGTCCGTTGTATGGCTAGTAAAGATCTTCTCCCAATCGGTGGGCTTTCTATTGATCTTGTGTGGCTTAGCAATTTCTTGATGTAGTAGATCCCTGACAATTGTCTGTTTGTCTGTATTCCTTTTGAGAGCTGTGCTATTTGTGCCTGATGGAACAGTGTTCTGCCAAGACAACTGATAGATTTCCATTATTCTGTAAGAAAAAAAAAAGATTGGCCCACAACTCCACAACTCCCAGGGCTTCTGTTCTACATTTTTTTTTTTTTACATTTTCATGGGGAAAACACTAAGAGAATTTTTTATGCTTATATGATGATGAATTTGGAGAGAAGTAATATTCTTTCCTAATCCTTTGTCGAGGTCATGAACTACAGCTAGTCCTCTGAAAATTTTAAAACAGTTTTCAAATTTTACTTTTAAAATACAGACATTACTCACCATTTTTGAAAAAGAGAGTAATTACAGCTGATACCACAGAAAATAGGAAAGGTATTTGTGTTAACTTTCATTGACAGATCAAACAGTACCTCAGGCATTGGTTTACCCAGTGTTCAAACTTTGTATTTGTTTGGCAATCAGTATAAATACTATTTCTAGCATCCTTATTCTCTAGGTTCCAGTACTATTTCCACAAAGGCACATCAATGCATATCACCAGACTTTTGGGTCTTGGTCTTTCTTTCTTGATTCTTGTTTCTTTGTGGAATCAAAACTATGTCAAAGGGAAGCTCCCACCTGGCCCCACTCCTCTTCCAATTATTGGAAAGGTTCTGCAGTTAAAAGACAAGACTTGGGGCTGGGAAGGTGGCTCAATGGTAGAGCACTTGCCTTGCAAGCATGAGGCCCTGGGTTCGATTCCTAGGCACCACATAAACATAAAAAGCTGAAGAGGCGCTTGGCTTAAGTGGTAGAGTGCTAGCCTTGAGCTGAAGAGCTGAGGGACAGCGCCCAGGCCCGGAGTTCAGGCCCCACGACCAGACCTCACCCCCAAAAAAGATAAGACTTTTTTCAAATTCTTGAGGAAGGAAAGTACAATTAATTTTCTTTCAGTTGTTTACTATGAGTCAAGTAGGGCTTAGTAGTATATGTTTTTTAAAGATATAGATTTAAAGGGAAATGTCCATTGACCATCAAGATATGATAAAAAAAAACTGTATTTGTTATTAGAGTTTGAAATCAGAAATATGACTGAGTCTCACAACCTACTAAATTTGGGCTCTCACTGCAAAGAAAAAGAGAAATATTCTTTAAAGAAATGAGAAAGAAATTTAGATTTCAGTGTGGCTTCATGGCTAGGTCTACCAGTTGTCTCTGGAGTCAGCCTTAATGCTGTGTAGAAGGGAAAGAACACTGGGAAGGGTAGGGGGGGATTTTTTTCCATTTTAAAGCATTTTTATTAGCACATATTAGTTGAATAAGGGAGGTTTCATTATGACATCACACATGTATAGATTGTCCCCTATCAACCTCATACCTTCTATTACTCTTCTCTTCCTCCTTCTTAGAACTATTTCAGATGGTTTCATTGTTCTGTTTTCTTTCTTTCTTTTTTTTTTTTTTTTTTTGGTCAGTTGTGGGGCTTGAACTCTGGGCCTGGGTGCTGTCTCTCAGCACTTCAGCTCAAGGCAAGTGCTCTACCACTTGAGCCACAGCACCACTTCCAGTTTTCTGGTGGTTTATTGGAAATAAGAGTCTTACAGACTTTCCTGCCTGGGCTTGCTTTGAACTGTGATCCTCAGATCTCAGCCTCCTGAGTAGCTAGGATTACAGGAGTGAGCCATGGCTCACTGTTCTATTTTCATACATGCCTACAAGTTAATTCAAACTTATTCACCCTCCTTCAGCCTTTCCATTAGTTCTTCTCCATCCTGCCAGACCTTCTTACACCCACTGAAATCCAACTCCCCAACAGATATTTTTTATTCTCCTCTATTTGTTTAGTGTACATTAATTTTTCTATATTAACTTGGGATGAATATAAAACAGTATGCATATGGATAAATTATGAGTTATATATGATATAATAATTTATATTAACAGAACCATGATCTTATTCAGCATATATATTCATACTATATATATGTGTGATATCTAATATATCTAATGTCAGAAAATTTCATATTTTGACTTTCTTGTTAAGTCTGTTAATACTGAACACAGATAAAGATTTGAATAGTTGAAATGACTTATTTACAAATTAATTTTTGTGATTCTTTTTTATTGTTATTATAAAGGTGTGCCTTAGCTCTTCAGCTCAAGACGAGTACTCTACCACTTGAGCCACAGTACCACTTCTGGTTTTCAGGTGGTTAATCAGAGATAAGAGTCTCATGGACTTTCCTTCCTCAGGCTGGCTTTGAACCACGATCCTCAGATCTTTGCCTCCTGCATAGCTAGGATTACAGGTGTGAGCCACGGGTGCCGGGTTCAACTGTAACTCTTATCTGTAGGTTTTCAATCAACTCACCTGGCCCTCAGATAAAATACTTTGGAAAGTCTGGCTTCATTTATCAAATGCTCATGCTAGGTTGAATTGTTTTATGTTCCCATTTCCTATAAAACATTAAAAAATCACAACAACCCAACTATATTTCATACGTCCCTTCCAGGAAAAACACAATCAACAGTCTGAATTTACCATGGACAACCTTGTTGCCACCATATGGGATTTGTTTAGTGCTGGAACAGACACAACACATACCACCATGCTATTTGGATTTTTGCTCTTAATGAAGCATCCAGAAGTCTCAGGTATGATTGCACAGATGGCAGATGAAAATCCAGGTAGAAATTACAGACAATGTGAATAACCCATCCTATTCTTTACTTGCCTAGATAATTAATATATAAGAAAAAATTCCCCATGTTAGTGTATTTTCCTAACTCTGAATGAATTCAACTTAAATTAGTTAACAGTGAAGCAAAGGAAATGAAATGTTTAAACAACAGCAAGGATTAGAAGACAATGATTTTTTTGCTGTGGTGTACATTTGGGACCAATACCCTGCCATTATAATATTTATCATAGGATGTTGGCCAAATTGCCCTTTCTCAGCCCAAGCAAATATTTATTTGTCTAAATATATTTTTATTTATGCACTAAGGATTGAACCCAGGGATTCCTGAATGCTAAGTAGGCATGTTAATTTTGAGAGATATTCTCAAATACATTAGCAAGGTAAAGACTTATGTGAGGACACATAATAATCCTCCATCAAAAAGACTTACTCTCTAGCAGCAAAGAATTGTACTTCAAACCACAAAACTTTAATTTTATTTAATTGTTTAATGCAGAAAGTCAAAGCTAAGACCTTGCATACAATGAGCTAGTGCCCTGCCATTCAATTGTGTTCTTATTCCATCTTGTCTTGAGACTGGCTCTCATTCTGTAGTTGAAGCTGGCCTTGAATTTTCTCTATGACCAGAACCGAACCTGAACTTATAATTCTCCAACTGGAGACTTATAGTGGATAGGTTACTGGTGTATACCATATATTCTTTGGCCTATATATTCTTTCTGATTAAAAAAAAATCCTGTATCAGACCCTGGTGTCTTAGACCTGTAACCCTAGCTACTCAGGAGCTTGAGATCTGAGAATTACAGTTCAAAGCCAACAGGGGCTGGACTTTTATGTCCAATTTGCTAGCACTTCTGTTAGAAGTGGAGCTGTAGCTCAAAATGGTAGAGCACTAGCCTTGAGCACAAAAGCTCAGGAACAGTGCCCAGGCTCTGAGTGCAAGCCTTATGATGGACAAAAAAATTAAAAATAAATTCCCTGCAAACATGACTTCTTGTGCCAATGCAAATTTTCATTTTAATTTTTTCCACACCACTCTTTTAAATTGTATACTTGTTGAAGAGGTCATTTCTTTCAATATTGAATCATGTTTTGTGATTTAAGGCATTAAGACATTTTTGGTGGTAACAATCCCCATAAGACTCATTTCTAGGATTCCAGAATCAAAATTTCCACCTTGTTTATGGTCCTTCTGTACTCTCATAATCCAGGAGAAGTTCCTTGTGAATAGTATAGCTTCAAAATACAGCCTCAGTGTCCCTGTGCTCTTCTCACATGACATATACTCAGCAAAATAAACTCAGTTTCTCTCTCTCTCTGTCTGTCTCTCTGTCTCTGTCTCTGTCTCTGCCTCTCTCTCATTAGTACCAGTAGTGGGCTTGAACTCAGGGCATGGGTGCTGTCCCTTAGATTTTTGCTCACGACTAGTGCTCTACCACTGGAGCCACACTTCAACTTCTGGCATTTTTGGTGTTTAGTTGGAGATAAGAGTCTCATGGGCTTTCCTGCTTAGGATGGCTTTGAACCACAATCCCTCAATCTCAGCCTTCTGAGTAGCTAGGATTATAAGCGGGAGCCACTGGCTTGATGATAGGTAGACAGAGTATGTAATATGTTTAAATAACATTTTAAAGATATTTAATATCTTTTTAAACAATTTAAATTCTAAGAAGTTGTACAAAGAAGTTTTGATTCTACAAGTCATGTCACCTCTTCCTTTCCTTGTTCTCTTCTTTCCCCATCCCATTCATATCCATAGATCTTTGTCTTTAGACTATGTGCACATTTCTCACTTACTTCTTGTGTCATATTTCTCCTTTCATTTTCATTTCCCCTTTAAGGAGAGGGAACAATGTTTATTTCCCGTATCTTCATCACCATCATAATGTGGCATTGGTTAAGAGGTCCTGCAAAAAGCATTTATGTCCCACTTCATATAGATTCTGATTTATGTCTTGCTAGTTAAAGTCAAAGAAGAGATTTATCATGTGATTGGAAGAAATCGCAATCCCTGCATGCAAGAGAGAAGGTGAATGCCCTACACAGATGCTGTTGTGCATGAGATCCATAGATACATTGATCTGGTCCCTCCCAGTGTTTGCCAAGCAGTGACTACGGACACTCAGTTGGGGGAATACCTCATTCCAAAGGTGAGAGGCCTTTATCCTTCTGCTTGGAATGTTAAGCCCTCAGCCATCAAAGTAGTATCATTCCTGCTTACCCTTCAAGAGTATAACACAGCCACATATCAGGCATCTGACCTGAATTATGATGTTTTTCAGTCCAAAATTAATATCATGCTCCTTGGCTCTTAGTACCCTGTACTGTGAGGGAAAACATTCTTCAGCAGAAATCTAGGGTGATTACAGGGCCTAAGGAGGTGGATTTTTTCTTTATGATGCCATCACTCTTCCATTATACTGTGGTTTATTTGTCAGGAGCAACACACATCCCAGGGCTTCTGCAAAGTACTGAGGTCAGACTACAATCGTTGAGCTGTGTGGCTTGGTAGTCAGTGGAAAATGATCTGGTCTTGACATCATATGACTTAGGACCATTTAGGATTGGCCATTGATTTGTTCTGTGACACTGAACAAATGGATTCTCTTTTTTTCTTTTTTTTTTTCCGACACAGTCTCCTATTCAACAAAACAAAGGGATTAGCTGACATAGGTCTAATTTTTTGTTTTCAAGTTCTATGATGTCCTTTATAATTTGGTGTATCCATTTCTCTTCTATCAGGGCACAAACATCTTAACATCTCTGAATTCTGTCCTGCATGATGACAAAGCATTTCCCAACCTAGAGCAATTTGACCCTGGCCACTTTCTGGATGCAAGTGGCAACTTTAAGAAGAGTGACCACTTCGTGGCATTTCCAGCAGGTAAGCAAGCTTCTGTGGTGGCCTCTCTGTGCCAGAGGCACAATGCCCAGCTTCTAGGTTGTTTCTCCTTGAGTTGAGTGTTCCATTCCTGCTTTTGCTTCCTGACCCAGAACTAGGATTCTTACGCGCTGCTCCTAGACAGCCTGTTTTACTATTGCTTTTCTCAAGTAACTTAAGAAGTCAGTTCACACAAACTTATTGATGGTTTTGTGTGGGAGCTTATTCACTTCCCCCAAACTGTTCCCCTTGCCTATAAAAAACCTTAGATTCTATTCTGTCCAACAAGTGAATGAATAACTTCAACTTCATGTGAAATGTGCTGGGTTAGCAGCTTTACTGAGCATTGTGGTAAACAGGGGAGTGAGGAGTGAATGTTATATCCTGAGTGTGTAAAAGACGTTAGGCAAAGCCATGTTGCAGCTGAGCTGATTACAAATGACTATGGAGAATGACAGGCAGAGCAGAGCTGAAAACCATTTCTGTTAGAGAGGTGATGAAATCTGAGAATCTTAAAGTTTCCAGTCTGTTTAGGGAAGAGTGAAGAGTAATGTCTTGAGTGTGGGAGAAATGGGTGAGAGGAAAATACAGAAATTAAGTCCTGAAGAGCTGATTGTGGCCATGTTTGTAACATTTCCTTTCATATCTAGCCATGGTAGGTTCTAGAAAAACTTTAAGCAGATATGTGAAAAGATTAGAGTTATCCCTTAGGGTATGATTAGGAGAAACAAGCCATGAGCTCTGCATCCATGGTGGAACATACTTTGTGTCATGTGAGTTGGAACAGATGAGTGTGTGTGTGTGTGTGTGTGTGTGTGTGTGTGTGTGTGTTTGCATACATGCATGCATGCAAAGATTTGCCTGTGGGGCTGGGAAGGTGGCTCAGTGGTAGAGCGCTTGCCTTGCATGCCTGAGGCCCTGGGTTTAATTCCTCAGCACCACATAAGCAAAAAGAAAAAAGCCAGAAGTGGTGCTGTGGCTCAAGTGGTAGAGTGCTAGCCTTGAGCTGAAGAGCTGAGGGAGAGCGGCCAGGCCCAGAGTTCAGGCCCCACGACCGGACCAAAAAAAAAAAAAAAAAAAGATTTGCCTCTATGTGTGTGTTCCCAAGAAGTTGGTACTAAGAAGTCTCAGCATAACAGTTCCAATGTGATTGCACAGAAAATATCTTTTCATATAACATACCAACAGAAATTTAGGCTGAATAAAGGAAGAAAATAATGTTGGAATAAATAGAAGAACTCATCAGTGAGTTAGTCATTCATTAATCTATTTATGGATTCCATATATATGTCATTATGTATACTACTGAGAATCAGAACTTAATGATTAATTAGTTTATGTCGTTTTAGGAAAGAGAATTTGTGTTGGAGAGGGCCTGCCCTTATGGAATTGTTTTTGGTACTGACAAACATTTTACAGAATTTTACCTTGAAACCACTGGTTGATCCAAAGGACATTGATATCAACCCAGTTGAAACCAGCTTAGCTGTTACACCCCACTCCTGTAAGCCCTCTTTCATTCCAGTCTCAATAAAAATGGCAGGCTGATGGAAACTCTGCTGTCTCATCCCATTGAGCAAGTGTTTCCTTGCCTGTGTTCCAGCCATCCTGCACCATTGTCTAAGCAGATGCAGCTCAAATTTCCCTTCACGAAAGAAATGCCATTCTTTTATCTTTAATAAAATTCTTTTAGTAATACAACCCTGAGTTCAGAAACTGTATCTTCTGTATCACACCAGTTGAGAACCACATTGCTGTTTTGATAGTTTGTTTTGGTTAAACATTAAAAATTAGAATTAATTTTGTGAATTTAGGAAACATCTAAAAGAAAATATTAAAGTGACACATCTCATCCTGTGTAACTAGGTAAATGGTTTCTGGATAGTTTGTCATGTTTACTTTTGCTCACATCTGTCATTCATGATAATTTAAAAAAGAAGAGTTGTTGCAAATATCATTTTTTATAAATAATGACTAGTTGAGAGATTCATTTGTAAAACTCGCAGGAATAGCTAGAGTTACAAATTATGATTAAACTCATGTATTCAAAGGAACATATGAATAGATGTTAGAAATATCAATGTGTGATAAAACTGCTAACATACATTAACAGTAATCATGAGATGTGTTTGCACATTAAACTGAGAAATTTGTATTTCAAAATAAATATTCAGTATTCAAAATAAAAAGGTTAAATAGCAAGTGAAGTTTATTCCTGTCTTCATTTCATACACAGAGAGAAGGAAGCATACTTCCCACCCTAGGAAATACAGGTCATCTTAGTGAAGTGTCCCTAAGTGGACACTATTTGGCAAGGCTGCCCTCTTGTAGACTTCGAGATATTGCTCTGAACCATGTGGTCAGCAACAGAACTATATGTTTTAGTAAATTTCAATGTTGACCATCATTCCTGTCAACTCTACCATTTTGTAGGTAAAGAAATTAAAGTAAGGCAAAAGTTTCTTTTTCTGGAACCTATATAAAGAAAGTGCAATAACTGATCAATAAACTTTATTTGTAAAAGGCCAAACTTACAACTACACATTTAACTATAGGTGACTTGATCAAAAATGTCACTAAAGAGGTAATATAAGTCTATTGTGGAAATTACAAAACACTGATGGATGAAATTACAAAATTTCATCCTGTTCAGGGATTGGAAGAGTTAATATTATTAAAGTCTGTCCTGCCCAAAGCAATTTACAGATTCAAGGCAATCTCCCCTTAAAAATACCAATGACATTCTTCAGAGAGGAAAAAATATCCTACAATTCATATGGAAGGACAAAAAACTTGGAATAGCCACAGCAATCTTTCAATTATTTGTTTGAGATTGGGTCACACGATGGAATCCACCTGGCCTCACATTAATGGTCTTCCTGAGGTAACCTTTTGAGTTTTGTCCCTGAGTGTCTGACTCTGAGTCAATATGGAACAAAAAAAAGAACAAAGAGACAGCAAAGTTCCTGATTTTGAGGTATCTATAATAATTAACCTGTATTTTCAAGCAATACCATATATACTATTGTAAAGTTATTTTTATTAATTATTGTCAAGAGGGGTTACAGTTACATGAGTAAGGTAATGAGTACATTCCTATCTAGTATTGTTACCCCTTCCTTTGTTTTTTCCCTACCATCCCTTCCCGCCCCACCTCCCCAACTCCTCCCTCCCTACCTGAAGTTGTAAAGTTCATTTTCAACATAGGATCTGGTACATCGCATTGTTACAGTGGGTTAACCTGTATCCTTATTTCAGCATTTTGTTATTTCCCTTCCCCTCCCCATATTAGAAAAATGTATATACAAGATGTAGGGTACTGGAATAAAATACAGTTTATAAAAGGGGTTATATCATGTGGGAAGAACATACTAAAGAAAGAACAAAATCACATAGTACATTATAAGTACATTAAAAACAGCAGCAACAAAAATAAAATCACCTGTGTCCCTATCTTGGGGTTCATTTCACTTAGCATCATCTTATATGGTCATATGTACATAGCTTTTGGCCTTTTCTTCTTGTCCTAGACATATGCTAGTTAAACAATACCATTTTTTATTTTAATTTTTTGTTATTATAAGAATAATGTATAGAGGAGTTATAGTTACATAGCAATATCATTTCTGTATCCTCTCCTCCCAGATATTTCCTATCTTTCATTTTTCCTTTTCCTTGGCCTTATCTTCTTCACTACTTAATTTTTACTATGACAATAATTTTAAGGGCCTAGCACGTGCTATAACCTCAGTTACTTTTGTATGACCTTATTGAGGTTATATATAATGTTTTTGTGCCTTTCACTTTATTTAAATATCTATTTTCTTTCTGAAAGAGTGATCTTGTTATTTAAGAAAATTTTAAAATTGTTATTATATCAGTGATGTACAGAGGGGTTGTAGTTACATGTCAGGTAAAGAGTACATTCCTTTTTGGACAATGTCACCCCTTCTCCTGTTCTCTCCCAGTTTTTCCCTCCCATTCCCACCCATAGGTTGTAAAGCTCATAGTGTGGTACCCACATGGTCCAGTGGCTATCATTGGTTATTTATTCTTCCTTTGTCCCTCCATTTCTGTGTCCTCTTTTGCCCTCTCAAAGACATATAAATGAGCAAACAGAACAAAAAGGAAAGAAAACAAAAGCAGCAAAAAAGAAAAACAAGACTAATTTTCAAAGAAAACAAAAGCAGCAAAAAAGAAAAACAAGACTAATTTTCATTTTCTGGAGTTTATTTCGACAAATGTTATTATTTTATATATATGTCCTTTGGACATATAACTATGTTCTTTGCTGATGATAATGTTATTTATGAATCAAAATTCCAACTCATGGTAAGAGAGTGCACATCAACCCTGCAATGATCCAGCTCTACCTGAATATTGAGATTACTCAAATGAGAAACTATGGACAATTAAAATCCCCAACTAATGACTTGAACTACTATGTGCAAATCACAATGAAGAAACATTCTATATGAAAAAAAAACAGACATCATGACTCATCCCAAAGTCAGTAGCTGACAATATAAAAGACTCAATTGATAACAAAGGTAAAAATCTCATGGGGGGGGGGAGGAGGGTGGAGTGGAAGGGTGGGGGGAAGATGGGATGGGAAGGGGAAACAAAGGAGGAGGCTACAATGCTTGATAAAAAATGTACTCATTATCTTGCCCATGTAATTGTAACCCCTCTGTACAGTAGTTTCACAATAAAAAAAAGAATTCAAAAGAACAAGAATAACAATTAACAATGAGAGAATTTTCTTGGCCAGATTCCTCAGGGCTTTCCTTGTTAGGGATTTCATCATTTCAATTCTTTTCATCAGGATTTCTGCAGCAGGTAACTCATTTTCCAAGCTTTGTCTCTAATGTCCTTCAAGACACAGGAGTCATTTCTCTGTCCCCACTTAGTGCTACTATAATGCTACTCACCTTCAAAAAAAGTGTTACATCAGGTCAGTCAACCCACTTTGGATGTGTACTGGGAAAATAAGGGAGATTTAGATGATAAGCATCCTCACCCTTAAAGAGCTTTGGGTCCCAGAAGTACAGAGACATTCCACATACAGACATTTCCAGCATAGAACAGTGCTGGGGACAGAACCTTGGGACTCTGGGCAATTCCAGTAGCTTTTTTTCTTTTGTTAGCTGTGGGGTTTGATCTCAGGGTCTGGGTGCTATCCCTGAGCTCTTTTGCATAAGGCTAGTGCTCTACCACTTGGAGCCACAGCTCTACTCTGTTTATTTATTTATTTAGATACTACCAATTTTTGAATGGTTAATTGGAGATAAGAATCTCACGGAGAGTTTTTTGCCAGGGCTGGCTTCAAACTGCAATCCTTAGATCTCAGCCTCCTGAGTATCTAGGATTACAGGCTTGAGTCACCGGCACCTAGCTCCCATAGCTTTGAAAAAATTAAATCCTTACGTGCCCGAAGAAGGCTGTGAAGTCATGACTAGTTTGACAATAATTTCATGCTCAGTAAGTAGGAGGAAAAGACATGCAATGTGTTGCTGAATGATCACTGGTGGTGTATATATAAGTTTGGCAGATGCCAAACTTATGAACGGGTTTCTGCTACCCAAATCAACAGATGTGACAAAAGATATGAAAGTGCATGTGCTGTTGTAAGAATTTAAAAAAAGAAAAGAAAGAAAGAAGCACTATGTAAAAAATGTGGGCTTTCCAAGGAGAGCCATAGCAAATGAAAAAAACACCCCAGCTATTCACTGTTACTCAAGACTTCAAAGTATGGTTAATGATTCTGAAAACTGGTTAGCATTTGGAGACTGATTATTTTTTCACATGTTGAGAAAAAGAATAATCAGCAAAATAGAAGAGGACATGTATAAATTTCAAGAGAATAAAAATACAAAGTTGAAGCCGGGCGCCAGTGGCTCACACCTGTAATCCTAGTCTGTGAAACTCTTATCTCCAATAAGCCACCAGAAAACCGAAAGTGGTGCTGTAGCTCAAGTGGTAGAGTGCTAGCCTTGAGCTGAAGAGCTGAGAAATAGCACCTAGACCCAGATTTCAAGCCCCACAACTGACAAAAAACCCAAAACAAAACAAACAAAAACAAAGCTGAGTATAAAAAAGAAAGACAATGCTGGAGATGAAATAATTCAGTAAAGAAACATAAATCCTAAAACATAAAGTGAAGTTGTGGAAATAAAAACTTAATAAGTATAATAAAAATCAACCAGAAACCTTGCTTATAGAATGGAAGTGAGTTGAAAAATATCTGGCCTTGATTATAAGCATTTGGAGACTGCCTCTGGAGGTAATTATGCTAACCATCAACTTTCAAAACAAGTAAGAGGTTCATAATTGCAATATCCATTGACTAAAATCAGAGTTAGGACCACCTGGTGTTGAGAACTTTCAAACACTATTTGATGAATGAACTCTTGAACCAGGACAAAATTAAGCAGTAACTTTTTGAGTTCATTCATCAAATAATGTTTGCAATTCATAGGGCTCTGAACTCTAATTAGAATCTAACTCAACACTGATAGACCAAAGTACTTTATTTTGGATAAACTACATTTAATGGTTCTTCTGTTGATTGATTATCTATCAAAGGCTATCTACAAATTCAATGCAATACCCATCAATATCCCAACCTCATTTTCAGTGAAATGGAAGAAGCAACCCCAAAATTCATATGGAACAATAAAAGACCCCCGAATAGCAAAAGCAAATCCTTAGCAGAAAGAACAGTGCTTGGAGGAATATCAATACCAAACTTCAAATTCTATTACAAAGCTATTGTAATCAAAACAGCTTGGTACTGGCACAAGAACAGACCTGAGGACCAATAGAATAGAACTCAAGACCCAGAAATGAACCAAAAGACCTATGGCCATTTAATCTTTGATAAGGGAATCAAAAAAAGGATGGGAGAAATGGTGCTGGTAAAATTGGTTAAACACTGTAGAAAACCAATTTTGATTTATTGTTCACACTACTGCCAAAGACAGGAATGTTAGCCTGTAATGTTTATTGATGTCTATGTCTGCGGCTCACAGTATTTCCCTACAGGAGGAGATACTTCTGGACATTGTTTTTGTTCATTAAGTCTACATCTTCAGATATGACAGGTGACATAGCCAAAGAGTTTTCCTACCATCTTCCCCTTCCTATTCTCAGTGCTTGCTGTAATGCAGATAATATGGGACTCTAGTTTGATTTATTGCTTCACTGAATTTTGAACAAAGTAGGACAGTCCAAGAATGACCCCAGGCATGAAAAGTAATATTTATTATGGAGAATATACAGAAAAAGGAGTTTGAGTTGTCACATGGTAATCATTTTATGGTTTTGCCATACTAGCATATTAGTAAATCAGCATTAGATAAGTATTAGCATGTGGAGTGGTGAATAAAACTATTATAAATCATAGTGAACTATAGATGTGATAGTGCAGTGACACAGGAAACCCTCCAAAATGGAGAATGGATCTTCCTGGATGTGGGAGGGAGAGGGGAGATGTGAGAAGGGAGGACAGGAAAGCATCCCTGGCAGGGGAAGTTGGTGAGTGATGGCTCAGAGGAGGGAACTGCAGATTGCTGCACAGCTGGAGCCAGACAGCAGAGCTCTTCTTTACACTGGAATGAAGCACAGCTGGTATGCTGGTGGCAAGGAGGCAAGTCCATTCAGAACTGGAGTGATATCGAGGTCCTGTGGATCCACAAGAGATTTCAGGTTGAAGTTCTGTAAAATGGTGGTCAGGAATAAAAATAGCTCCATGCGGGCTAGGCCTTCTCCAGCACAAATCCTTTTGCCTGAAATTAAAAAAAAAAGAAAGCAGGAAATGATTCCTTATATGTAAGCGTGAGCATATGAAACACTGCATTTGTAACTTGCAAAAGAGTGTCAATGTTCATTCAATGGATTACTGAATGCATGGCAGATGGATGATGCATGGAGGTACCCAGGGAAGACAGACTATTTGCCTATCTAACATGTAATCTTAACTAATACATCATTAAAAGTTTTTATTTTTATTTTTCCAAATCTGAGAATGGCAGCACCCAATTGTAATTTAAGCACAGGAGGCTAAGATAGAAGAATCTTAAGTTGGTAACCAGTTTGGGCTACATTTTTTAGATCCTATCTTTAAAAAACAATCCAAATGTAAACCATACTAAAACAAATTATATTAAATAAAAACCAGATTATCATCATAATGTAAACCTTTCATTAAATATTTCTACATGATAAATGCTCTTCAAATTTTTTCTTCCTCTCTTTCCCTCTTTTCTCTTGCCGTGTTGGGGGTTGATGAATTATTATATCAGCTATGTTCTCTGCTACAGAGAGGGGTCATAATTCTGGAAGACAAGTAAGCTTCCAATTGTATTTTTTCTCCTGTGGTTGAGATGAGGATTTAATACAGTTCGTCCTCAACCTGAAGGTCTACTCCATTCCTTCTCTCTTAGTATTATCCCTACTTACCAACAAGGCCTGTGACGATATACTTTGGGATTTCCTCCAAACTTTTGCATCTATAGAGTAATATACATGCAGAGGTGGAGGACACAGACCTTTCCAAAACTCCAAGTAGAATTCATCACATGGGAGGAGTGGTGAGAAACACTGCTTTCACAATCAATTCAGAAGTCAAATTTTGACTCTGTCGCTAAGTACCCATGTGGGCTGAGTTGCTTAAACTATCTGAACCTTAGTTTCTTCACATATTAAATGAGGATGCTAATAATTCTTTCATGTAGCATTGGCAAGGCATTAAAATAATAATAGATTTTAATTTATTACAATTTTCATTGGGTTTTATTATTCTATTTATAAAAATTTGAGTTTCAGGTTTCTATGATAAACTATGTTCTAAAGACATCTGTGTTGTTCTAAAAAAATGGGTTCATATTGCGTAAATTGTCTCCAGAAAAATGTTCAATGAACAGTTTTTCTTTTTAATACAACCCAACTGTCCATTTTATCAGCCTACAGTACACAAGTTTAAATATTATATCATGAAATTCCTTTTGGCTATGATACGTCCTAACATCAAGACATAGGCCACATTTCATTTCCTTTTTAATACTTTTTGTGACCCTTCAAGCAATAAAATCTTGCCCTAATTCAGTTTCCCAAATGTCATATTCAGATTTTCAGCAGCACAAAATAATCTGAAAACATAATTTTCTCATTATTTAAAATGTTTCCCTTTGTGTAAAACAAGTGAATTTTTGAAGAGAGATCACTGCCTTTCCCCTTAGTATCTAAGTTACAGATATAAAGCAGCATTACCTGGGCACCAGTGGCTCATGCCTGCAATCCTAGCTACTCAGGAGGCTGAGATCTGAGGAATGCAATTTGAAGCCATCCCAGGGTAAAAAAGTCCATGAGACTCTTATCTTCAATTAACCACCAGAAAACTGGAAGTGGATCTGTGGCTCAAAGTGGTAGAGTGCCAACCTTGATAAAAAGTGATGGACAGAGTCCAACCCCTGAATTCAAGCCCCATAACAAACAAAAAAATACTCAAACAAATGAACAAAAAAAGACGAAAAACAATCAGGAGTCCAGAGGAAGATGGAGGAGAAGGTGGGAGCTAATCAAGTTCTGGCATAGAAGCAGTTTTAGCATTCCAGTGAAAAGAGAGAGTCACACCAAGTATGCCATTATAGTACAGAGAGTTTGGCCAGAGAGGAAAAATCCAGGCAGCTTGGTAAAGGAGATGGATTACAGTACTTGCCAGTGTCTTTGATGGTAGCAACAGGGGCAGCTGCTGCCACGGCCACCATACTAGCAGAAAAAAGCCTGGGACAAAGGTGCTAGATGTGGTGTTTGACCAGATTCTTCTCACCGCCAGCAAGAACTGACAACGAGTGGGAATCTTCATTGTGTTGACCACAGATAGTTGCAGACCCTGCAGACCCTGTAGGGCCTGGAAACCAAGGGTTGGCGTGAGTATCCCGAGACATCCTCACTCCCTCTCACAGAGCAGCAGTGGGAAGGTAGCCCCTCCCAGACCACTGGAGAAGAGCTCCATCTTTGATACTGACAAAGGCCCAGGCCAGAGAAGCTAGTACTCAATTCAGGCCTTGGGAGAAGACAATAGGAGCCATTCAAAAGGTCACAGGAACCTGCTCTGCCCAGCTCTGCTCCACCTAGGGAAAAGTTGCCCTTCCCAGGCAGAGGAACCCCTGTCCCCAAAGGAACATCTGCCCCCAGAGGAGTAACTTTCTTCACTGGGTAAACAGAACTGGAGGCCACCCCTTCCCACTGCAGCCTAGGCAGCAGACCCAGTGCAGGAGGGGTAAAAGTAAGAATAAATGCTGAGAATTGCTCCAGGCTGGGCTCTATGAGTGTCTCAGGAGCTAGTCCCTCAGGGTAAAGCTACTGATCTCTGACAGGCTTCAACCCTACCCACAACCTAGCCCCATCACATCAACTCCAAGCTAGAGGAAACAGCCATATCCTCTTTTGTGATACTCAAAGTAGCTCTCCCTCCCAATGAACTAGCCTGGGAGGAGGGTCATAAAGTTCTCGGTAAGGCAGAGCTTCTTTCTGCTTGCTCAAACAAACTGACTTAAGAAACCAATGAAGCCACAGGAAAACTAAACACCACAAGCAAACTAGAGACTCCACCCAGGGGAGACACAAGATTCTCCTCCCTTCCCCTGCAAAAAAAAAATTGAAGAACTATTTCTTCTACCTAATCTTTAAAAAAATTTAATTGTGTTTTTTTTTCTTCATCATTTCTATTTTAGGTGTGTGTGGGTTTTTTTAAACTCCTTTTACTCTTTTATGTTTTGGTCTTTTTTGGGTTATTTTAGCATGACTTAATTGCTCTTCTGCTCATCCCCAGATATATACTCGTCTTCGATTATTAGACCTTATCCTTCTTTGTGTGTATATCTAATTCAGAAATTGATTACTCAACTCATAAACTCTCAGCCTTACCTCCTTTTAACAGTAGTATTATTTCTTTATAAAATTTTTAAGTGGTTCATTTACATTTTTTATTATTTTTTCATTTTTCCCTTTTTCTTTACTCTCTCTTTTCTTTCTATCCTCCTCTCTCAGTATTATTTCTTTATACTTATAAATTTTTAAGTGTTTCATTAAAATTTTTTTAACATTTATTCTTTCCTTTTTCCTTGTTTCTTTATCTCTTCCCTCCTTTCCTTGTATCTGTTTCCTCTCTCTGAATTTAGGTCTTGGTTAAATTTCCTCTCTCCTTTTGCTTCCTCGCATTCCTCTAATCTTATCTTTCTCCTCACAATTCTCCCTAAATCTATTAATTTCTGGTCTGCTGACTCCTTCTTTGACATTCTTAGTCCATTAATCCATAGTTGTTTGTTGTTGAACTAGATTGTATCTGCTGACCTAGATTGTATCTGTACTCATTTTGACTGCATTAAACAATAGTACAACTACAGGGTTCTGGTTGATACTTGCCTTAAAGGAGTGTTCTAGTGAAATTGGTTTTGCTTTTATACCAAGTGGGCAGAACTAGCCAGAGAAACAAGAAAAATGGCAAGACCAGGTATCTCAACTCCCACTCATGAAAACCAGGCAACAGAGTAGTTAATGACTAATACAGAGGAGAGTTCCCAAAATGCTCTACAAACACCACTGCCAAACATGCTGAATGAAAAGATTGAAAGACTGCAAAGGACTGTGTGTAAGCATGATAGGGAAATGGGTAGGCAGGATAGGGAAAAGCATGAGCATGCTGAGGCTAACCAAAGATTAATACAGGAAATATGTGAGCATGATGAGGCTAGTTTAAGATTAATACAGGAATTTCATGAGCATGAGGAAGCTAATCAAAGATTAATATAGGAATTGCATGAGTGTGATGAGAATAGACAAAGATTAATGGAGTCATTCATGGAATCCACAATCAGACAGGTGAAGGAATTCAGGAAGGCCACAAAGGGAATGCTGAATGGAGCCCATCAGAAGGAAAGGGAGTCCAATGAAACCATAACCAATCAACTAAGTGATTTGAGAATGAACCAAATTAAGGAATCAAAAAAGTCCATACACGATCTAAAACAAAGCTCCAACAAAGAATTTGAAGCCATCAAAGCTGACCAATTAGAAGAAAAGGAAATAAAGACAAAGGAGAAAGTCTTGACAGTGTGTTAGACCATGCAGAAGATTGAATCTCTGGGATTGAAGACAGGCTAGATGTTATAGAGAAAGAACAGGCAGCTATACAAGACAAATCTAAGAAATATGACATATCTATTTAACATTTGGAAGATACAATCAGAAGGCCTAATCTGAGGATAATAGGTGTAGAGGAGTGCAAAGAGACAGAAATTAATGGTCTAGGAAATTTATTTTACAGGATCCTAGCAGAGAACACCCCAAACATGCAAAAGTATAGGCCTATTTAGATACAAGAATCCTTTAGAACTCCAAATAGACCAGAACAGAACCTGACATCCCACCGTCACATTATAATCCACACAGGGTCAATTCAGACCAAGGAAAGGATCCTTAAAACTGTGAAGGGGAAAAGATCAATCACCTATAAAGGGAAACCAAACAGAATAACTTCAAATTTCTCAGCAGAGACAATTAAAGCAAGAAGATGCTGGAATGATGTATGCTGCACCCTAAAGACAAACAACTATCAACCAAGTATACTCTACCCAGCTAAACTCTCCTTCATAACCGAAGGTCAAATAAAAACCTTCCATAGCAAAGAAAAACTAAAGCAATATATCTCCACCAACCAGCCCTACAAAAGATACTTAAAGATGTTCTACACATAGAAAACCAACAAGAGCACAACAAAGGGCAAGAAACATCCCCAAACAGAGAATACAGAATTATAGGAAGAACCCAGTTGGTTCAGTCACCAAGAAGGTGGATAACATGGCAGGAACTACCAAACACATCTCAGTCCTAACTCTCAATACTAATGGACTTAAATCTACAATTAAGTGGAATAGACTGTCTAGTTGGATCAAAAAGCAAGATCCTTCTATCTGTTGCCCTCAAGAGACATACCTTGCCCACAAAAACAAACATATTCTGAAAGTAAAAGGCTGGAATAAAATCTTCCAAGCAAATGGCCCCCATAAACAGGCAGGAGTTGCAATCCTAACATCAGATAAAGTAGACTTTAAATTTAAAACTAGTTAGACGAGACAAAGGAGGTCATTATATACTAATTAAGGGATCTCTCCTTCAGGAGGATATTACAATTCTAAATATTCACCAAACAATGGAACACCAAAATTTATCCAAGAAACACTACTTTCCCTCAAATCTCACATAGATCCAAAGACCTTAATTATTGGGGACTTTAACATACTACTATCCCTGCTTGATAGATCACCACACCAAAAACTCAACAGAGAAACCTCAGATATAAACAGCTGCATAAATCAACTAGACTTAACAGACATCTACTGAATATTTCACCCAACAACATCAGAATACTTGTTTTTCTCAGCAGCACATGGAACAGTCTCTAAAATAGGCCACATTTTAGGTCACAAGGCAAATTTGTCCAATTTTAGAAACATTGAAATTATGCTCAGCACTCTCTCAGACCACAAGGGAATAAAATTAGAACTCAACATCAAAAGCCACCAAAGAAAGTCCTATAACACATGGAGGCGGAACAACACACTGTTGAACCACCAGTAGGTCATGGAAGAGATTAGAAAGGAAATTCGAATGTTCATGATATCCAACAAAAATGAACACACAAATTATCAGCTCCTCTGGGACATAGCAAAGACAGTACTCAGAGGCAAGTTTATAGCTCCGAGTTCCTAGATTAACAAATTGGAGAGATCTGAAACCAGCAATTTAATGAGACACCTGAAGCTCCTTGAAGAATAGCAGCAAGCTAAACCCCAATCCAGTAGATGGAAATTTAATTAAAATTAAATCAGAATAGGATCCAAAAAATTATGGAAAGAATCAACAAAACAAAGAGTTGATTCTTTGAAAAAATTAACAAAATTGACAGACCCTTAGCAAACCTTAAAAAAAGAGAGAACAAACCTAAATAAACAAACTCAGAGATGAGAGTGGAAATATTACCATAGAAACAATCAAGATTCAGGATATTATAAGAGAATATTTCTCAAACCTTTATGCTAATAAGTTTGAGAATCTGAAAGAAATGGATTATTTTCTAGCAAACATCGACAAGCCAAAACTAAACCAAGATAATTTAAACTAACTTAACAGACCCATATCAAGCATCAAAATATAAACAGCAATAGAAGACCTCCCACCCAAGGAAAGCTCAGGACCAGGTGGATTTACAGCTGAATTGTACAAGGCCTCAAAGCAGACCTCATACCAATAATCCTCCAACTCTTCAATGAAATTGAAAGTCAAAATTCCATATGAACCTTTACTATGAAGCCATCATAACCCTCATCCCCAAACCAGGCAGGGACCCTTCAAAGAAAGAGAACTATAGATCCGATTTTTTGATGAACATGGATGCAAAATTTCTCAACAAAATTTTGGCCAATCGACTTCAACAACTCATCAAAAAATCATACACCACGATCAAGCAGCATTCATTTCAGGGATGCAAAGTTCATTCAAGATACACAAATCAATTAATATAATTCATCACATCAACAAGAGGAAGGATAAGAACCACATGATTATCTCAATAGATGCAGAAAAAGCCTTTAACAAGATCCAACATCCCTTTATGATGAAGGCGCCGGAAAAACTAGGAATCCATGGAACATTCCTCAATATAACAAAGGCTGTGTATGACAAACCTACAACCAGCATTATACTTAATGATTAAAAACTAAAGCCATTTCCTCTAACCTCAGGAATGAAACAGGATGTCCCCTCTCTCAGCTTCTCAATTTTGTATTAGAATGCCTAGCTAGAGCAATAGGAAAAGATACAATCATAAAGGGGATCCAAATGGGGAAAGACAAAGTAAAACTCTCACTCTTAGCACATGACATGATCATGTATTTAAAGAATCCCATGGACTCCCAAATTACTGGAGCTGATCCAAAATTTTGGCAAAACAGCAGGGTATAAAAATTAACCCTCAAAAATCAATGGCTTTTCTGTATGGCAATAATGAGAAGAGTGGGACAGAAATCAGGAAAGCAACTCCTTTTTAATGCCCCCCCCAATATAAAATACCTAGGAGTTAATAAGAAGTAAAGGACTTCTATGATGAAAACTTTAAAAATCCTAAAAAAGGAAATTAAGGTGGAATTTAGGAAGTGGAAAAGCCTCTCATGCTCCTGGATTGGGAGGATTAACATTGTGAAAATGACAATACTGCCAAAGGCTAGCTACAAATTCAATGCAACATCTATCAATATTCCAATCTCATTCTTCAATAAAATAGAAGAAGCAACTCCAAAATTCATATGGAGCAATAAAAGACCCTGAATAGCAAAAACAATCCTTAGCAGAAAAAACAGTGCAGTGCTGGAGGAATATCAATACCAAACTCCAAAACACTACAAGGCCACAGTAATCAAAACAACTTGGTACTGGCACAAGAACAGACCTGAAGACCAATGGAATAGAACTGAAGACCCAGAAATGAACCCACAGACTTATAGCCATCCTAATCTTTGATAAGGGACCTAAAAAAATAGAATGGAAGAAAGACAGCCTCTTCAGTAAATGGTGCTGCAAAACTAGTTAAACACCCATAGAAAACTAAAGCTAGATCCCATATAGTACCCTGCATCAGAGTCAACTCCAAATGGATCAAAGACCTTCATCTCAAAGCATAAACCCTGAAAACATTATAGGAAGGAATAGGAGAAACTCTTAGGCTCCTTGGCACAGGCAGAAAATTTCTTTCTTTCTTTCTTTCTTTCTTTCTTTCTTTCTTTCTTTCTTTCTTTCTTTCTTTCTTTCTTTCTTTCTTTCTTTCTTTCTTTCTTTCTTTTTTTTTTTGGTCCGGTCGTGGGGCCTGAATTCTGGGCCTGGGCGCTGTCCCTCAGCTCTTCAGCTCAAGGCTAGAGCTCTACCACTTGAGCCACAGCGCTACTACCGGCTTTTTTCTTTTAGCTTACATGGTGCTGAGGAATTGAACCCAGGGCCTCAGGCATGCAAGGCAAGCACTTTACCACTGAGCCACCTCTTCTCAGCCCAGAAAATTTCTTAATAGAGACCCAGAAACACAATATATGAAAGAAAGATTGGACAAATGGGATTGCATGAAATTGCAAGGTTTCTGCATGGCAAAGGTCATAACTATCAAGATCAATAGAAAACCAACAAACTGGGAGAAGATCATCACTAGTCATACATCACAGACAAAGGTTTCATATCTAAAATATACTTAGAAATCAAAAAACTAAATCCCTCCCAAAACAAATCCTCAAACAAACAACTGCCCAATAAACAAGTGGGCTAAAGACTTAAAGAGAAACTTCTCTGAAGAGGAAATAAGAATGGCCAATAAACACATGAAGAAATGCTCAACCTCTCTAGCCATAGAAGAAATGCAAATCAAAACAACATTGAGATACCACCTTACCCCAGTTAGAATGGCTATAATCAAGAACTCTAATAACAACAGATGCTGGAGGGGAGGTGGCTAAAAGGGAACCTTACTGCATTGTTAGTGGGAGTGTAAACTTGTTCAATCACTTTGGAAAGCAGCATGGAGGTTCCTCAAAAGACTCCACATAGAACTCCCCTATGACCCAGCAATCCCACTTTAGGGCATTTACCCAAATGATCACAAACATGGCTCTACTAAGATACCAGCACAAACTATGTTTATTGCAGCATTATTTACGATAGCTGAGATATGGGACCAACCCAGATGCCCCTCAGTAGATGAATGGATCAAGAAAATGTGATATATATTTAGAGAGAGAAATTCATTACACACACACACACACACACACACACACACACATACACACACACATATGAATTCTATATCTCTATCAGAAAGAATGACATTGCCCCATTTGTTAGAAAATGGAAGGCCCTGGAAAAATTATATTAAGTGAAGTAAGCCAGGCCCCCCAAAATATAGGACCCATGGTTGCCTTTATTTGATGTTGGTGCCCTGCATCTTGTATATACATTTTTCTAATTTGGGTAAGGGAAGGGAAATAACAAAATGCTGAAACAAGGATACAGGTTGACCCATTGTAACAATGAGATGTACAAGACACATGTAGAAAATGAACTTTACAAGTTGGGGGGGGGTAGTTGAAGAGGTGGGGAGGGAAGGGATGGTAGAGGAAAAACAAAGGAGGGGGTAACAATCTTGGATAGGAAATGTATTCATTACCTTAATCATGTAACTGTAACCCCTCTGTACACTATTTTTACAATAAAAATTTATAGAAAATAAAAAAATCACAGCATTAGAGAAGGAAGGAGGCTCCCTGGCCAGATATACAGCACACATACTGCAGGTGTTCAGACACATGTCTTGGATTGAAAGAAGAGCATGGTGCTCTGTGATCATTGTGGGATATCTGCCCCATGTTTCTGATATATACATAACATTATTTGACAGTTTCTGACACTCTTGGCTGAGATTAAATGTTTTGCTCTTATGGTTCATGACTTTAAAAATATGCTCTGCTCTGTCATCTGTCTACTCTCTGTCCCCTTTGAAGTACCTCAATTATCTTAAAATGTTACTTACTAAATTTTTTGTTTAGTTTTGGACAATGAGAAAGGAATAAGTTGGTTAATATTCCCCATTGCAAACCCTGTTGTCTCATAATCTGTGATTTTTTTCCCCCTTGTTGGACTTCAGCACTTTTCTGTGTATTTTGAGAGAAATTCATTTTGTAGAGGATCCTGGGGGTGACAAATGCCACAAAAAGATGTGGCAAGGACCTGTGATGTGATCATCTTTCTCATTGTGAGGGCAGTCTAAATGAGGATTACTGGTTAGGAAGAGAATGCAAAAGATCTATGCTTTAATCTTGCTCAACTTGGAAGAAATGCACAAACAAACTGAAACCTCTAATGTGGTCAAACAGTGGAGATGCATCATAAACAAGAAAGTGCATGGGCATTTAGAGCTGCTCCTAATCACAAGCTTAGGGCAAATACACCACCCCCAAAGGAGGATTTATATAAGTTCCAACTGACATCCCCCTCCCCACCCACAAATTTATCTTGAATTATGGGAATAAAATTTTATTACCTGTTGAGAAAGGCATGAAGTAATCACTTTTCTTAAAGTTACCATTTTTATCCAAAAAGTGGCCAGGATCAAACATCTCTGGGTTGGGGAATTCCTTGTGGTCATGCAGAATGGATGTCAGTGATGGTAATACAGTTGTGCCCTGGGAACAACACACACAGAGGAGCTAAGCTAAGTTTGATATATATATAAAGCCGAGTGCCAGTGGCTCATACCTGTAATCCTAGCTACTCAGGAGTCTGAGATCTAAGGATTGCAGTTAAAAGCCTCCTAGGAAGAAAAGTCAACGGGACTGTTATCTCCAGTTAATCACCAGAAAACTGGAAGTAATGCTAAGGCTCAAAGTGGTAGAGTGCTAGCGTTAAGCAAAAGAAGTTCAGGGAGAGCATCCAGGCCCTGAGTTCAAGACTCTTGACTGATAAAACACAAACCCAGTTATAGAGGCTACAGATACAATGAAAATCACTTAATTCAATCTTCTGGTCTAAAGGTGTTAGAGATTTCCAACCAATGAGCTGGCTTCAGATCCGATAAATATCAATACAGAAAATATTTTAAAAAGGTAAATATTTCCAAAGTTTAACAATTTTATAGCAATAGACATAAAGGATATTGAAGAAGAAAGCCCAACGAACTCAAAACAAGACTACAAGATCAGTAAAATGAAAAAAAATAAAAACATGAGTGAATTCCAAGACAATACAAATAAACAGCTGAATAAGTAAGGAAAACAATGAAATATATCAATGAGTTCAACAAAGATTCAGAAATATTAAAGAATTAAACTAAACTTTTAGAAATGAAAAGCTATATGAATCAAGTAAAAAATCCAGTGACAAAGAGTGGATCAAATTGAAAACAGAATATCAGGACAAAGTAGATATGTTAAAATAGATGAAGAACTAAGTGAAAAGTAAAGAAGTATGAAAAGAGCATAAAATCCACCTGGGAAACTTGAAAGGTAAAACTTATATAAAATAGGCATAGAGGATGGATAAGAGGCTCATACTAAAGGAAAAAAGAAACATATTCAATAATAGGAGAATATTTCCTAAATCTTTAGCAATCAGCTACAGGAGGTCTGTAAGACAGCAAACAGATCATATCAAAAAAGAATCACTCCACGACACATTATAGTCAAACATTAAACATTCAGAAAAATTAAAGAGTACCAAAAGCTCCTAAAGGAAAGCAACCAGTCATCTATGGTGTCAAGCCCATCTGCATAACACCAGATTTCTCCACAGCAGAAACCTTAAAATGAGGAGGGCACAAAGCATTGGAAGGCCAACAACTACTCATCTAGAATACAGTGACTGCATTTGCTCACCCTTCCTCTTTCCATTCCTGTGTCCTCATTTGTCCCAACTCCAACGTTTCCATTTCCTGGTACTTGTTTTGATAAAAATATGGAATACATCACAAATTTGAGTGTCATCTTTAAGCAGGGGCCATGCTAATCTTTTTTGTATTGCTTCGATTTACCATATGTGCTGCCTAAGCCAGTACTGTGCTTGAAATTTTGAACTAATATAAAAAGAAGACTCTTAGGCATTCATACAGTGAGACCACAGGAGGATATTTTTATGAGAGGAACACAAAGGCTCAATGTCTATTGAATCTGATCATACAAAGTAATATTTACTGGAATGAACTGCAGGAAATGAAAAGAAGGGTTTCTTTTCTTTTTTGCTGTTTTTGTTTCCTTTCCTTTTGTTTCTGTTTGTTCATTTATCTTTCTTTGGGAGTGTTAGGGGAGGCACAGAAATGGAGGGACAAAGGATGAGCAAATTGAGCAGTGTAACTCACTAGACACTATGTTGAAAATGAACTGTACAACTTGTAGGTGGGGATGGGAGGGAAAAACTGGGAGAGAGCCAGAGAAGGGGTGACATTGTCCAAGAAGAAATGTACTCGACTTGCACATCACCTTTATAATAACAATAAAATACTTTAAAAAGAAGAATTATGGAGAATAGATCTGATTCAAAATACAAACATATTTATGTTCAAGATGCATACATAAATAAAAATATGGGATAAACTTCCCTAATATTATAAACAAATCTACCAAAGCAACTTAAGATACCCAACTTGACAGTGAAATATCAATCTTGAAATATTTTCTGACAATCATAAATGAAACAAAGATGACCACCATCCTTGGATGCCAGTGCAAAAATTCAGCAAAGCAAATTTATGGACATAAGAATTAGAAAAGCGAGAATAAAATATTAACCCAGATATCAAGGTAATGCACCTTAAAATTTGAAACAAGTCTTCAAATAAATCATTAGCAATGACTAATACATTTCATGAGTTTACTAATTATGAGGTCATCAGAATGATTAATTATTTTTCTGTATATCATGTAGCAAGTATAGTAAAAGCACCATAAAATAGTACAGTCAAACGGCAGTGTTTTCTCATACCTGTAATTCTAGCTGCTTAGAAGGCTGAGATCTGAGGATCACGGTTACAAGCCAGCCAGGTAAAAAAAGTCCATGAGACTCTTATCTCCAGTAATTACCAAAAAACCGGAACTGGTTCTGTGACTCAATGTGGCAAAATACCAGCTTTGAGCAAAAAGGGCCCAGGACATTGCTGCGGCCCAAAGCTCAAGCTGGAAGAACAACTACCACCACAACCACCAGCAACACAAACAGAACAATAACAATCAAAACACTCCACATTTAGATGAAGTCCATGAAAATATTTCTAAGACAGTGTATTGAAAACAAAATATTATTTGGAAAATATAAAATAAAGCATAGGTAAATTGGGAGCATAATTTATTCATGAATTGGAGAACTGAAAATAACATTTTCCCCCAAATTTATCTATAATTTTACGATCATCATGATACATATTCTAGTAGAGCATTTTGGGAAATTGATAAAAATAAACTTGTCAGATTCATTTGGAAATACAAAAACTAAGCATAGCTAAAAGGGAGAACATTCCAAAACAAAAGAATTTAAGGGGCAGAACAAAAATTGGAAAACTCACAGTGCAGGATACCAGGGACGTTATTGCATGGATATATAACCACCAACTTGCCATAACACAGACTCTCCTAAGCAGCCAACTGAGTGGAGACTTTCCCAGGTCTCTCATGTGGTGTGTAGAAGAGGAATCCCACAGTGACCTCAGGAACTGAGTTCCCTATGGACCTCCCTATGGAGCTTCAGCAGAGAAGAAACAAACTCACCTTGGGAATGATGTAGTCTCTGAACTTAACATCACGGGTTACCGCATGGAGCAGGCTTAGGGGTAGGAGATCAATATATCTCTGGATCTCATGCAGCACAGCATCTGTGTAGGGCATTTGGCTCCTGTCCTGCATGCAGGGGCTGCGGTGCCTGCCAATCACATGGTCAATCTCTTCCTTCACTTTAGCTGGTGAGACATAATAAGAAACGGTGAAACAGGAGGAAAGTGACGCATTGATCATAGTAAGTCAGTGCTACCAAAAGGTAGTAAGGTATCTCAACAAGATTCCAGGTAAAAAATGTATACCCCATGGAATAGTTACACTTCAATATATGCACACATCACTCTTCTAGGTAGCTTTGTAAGGCATTAATATATTTGTAAGGGTTTAGCTTTCTAAAAAACAAAAGCATAAAAACAAAAAAACCCAATTAATGTACAGGTAATATACCTTAAATATTGAGATAAAATACGTGTGTTTAACATATAAGAAGTGTATTATCATAGGTACTATGGACTTATAATACTATGTTATAATAAAACATTACAAAATAAGAGGCATAAAATATTAACAATAAAAGTATATTTTAGAACACTATTATCTTCACTTATATCTTCAGATTTCACAAGTCTCCACAAATATTAATGATAATTTGTGGGCTAGAGGATGACATAAATGGCTTTAAGAATGACAACAGTATAACTTATAAGATGTTAATTAAATATTCACATTTTGTTCTAATTCAGAAATATTTTTGCTGATAAAAGAGCTGATTTACCATAAAATTATTTTCAATCTCTCTTAATGTTTAGAAAAATGATGTGTTTTTGAAAAAATAGTTTAGCTTCTGTAGTTGACATGGATAGAAATAAGAGTATATTTCAAAAATAAACAGGGCACGGTCTGGGAAAGTGGCTCAGTGGTAGAGTGTTTGTCTTGCATGCATGAGGCCCTGGGTTCAATTCCTCAGTACCACATAAGCAGAAAAAGCTGGAAGTGGTGCTGTGGCTCAAGTGGTAGAGTGCTAGCCTTGAGCTGAAGAGCTGAGGGACAGTGCCCAGGCCCAGAGTTCAGGCCCCACGACCGGACCCCCCCCCCCAAACCCCCAAAACCTGTCATAGTGTCCAAAGTATATGAAGGCCTCCAAGTCCTTTATGAGATCTTTATTTGTGAAATAAGGAATGTACTGAACTATGTACTGAGCTATGAGATATATCTGACAATGCAGCATCTTTCCTATATTTTCCTAAGATTCAGCTAGGTCTCCCTCTGTGCTCCTACCTGTGACGCGAGGGTGCTTCAGCAGGAGCAGCAGGGAGTATCTCAGTGTTGTGCTCGTTGTTTCTGTCCCAGCAGTAAATAAATCAGATGCAACAATTGTCAAACTTTCATTAGTAAATTCTGATGATTCCTTGTGATTTTCCTCGTCCTAAGATTTAATACAATTATATTATTTACCAGCACATGTGATGACATTGAAGTCATAGTATCTCACAGTGGTATGAAGTTGGAGAGTAAAAGAATAAGAAAAATGCACAATGACATATGTGGTGGTGATTAGCTGAGCCTAAGGCTTCAGGGCTACTCTGCGGTCCTTACTCTAACTGATATAGTGCTATGACTATATTTGAAGTCATGAAACTCACCACTCATTTAAGCCTCTAATAATCAAATTTTCTCTAATTTTTAAATGATCAGAAAATTGAGTAATAGAAGGAGGAAAATCGGGGACCTATGTGTTATAAGTCTGAAGCAAGAATCTGCAATTAAACTTTTTTTGTTGTTATTGATGCTGTTGGTCCTGGGGCTTGAACTTGAACTTGGGTGTTGCTTTGAGCTTTTTTTTTTTTTTCTTTCTCAAGGGTATTGCTATACCACTTGAATCTCAGCTCTACTTCTAACTATTTACTGTTTAAATTGGAAATAAGAGTCTCAGGGACTTTTGTGCCCAGGCTGGCTTCAAACCTTGATCCTTAGATCTCAAACTCTTGAATAGCTAGCATTACAGTTATGAGGTCTCAGTCACAATTTAACTTCTTGTATCAGAAGTTTACATATGCTCAATCTTGCTCATTAAAATGCTAAAAGGAGCAGAACCTAGGAGTCACAAGGAGTAAGAATGGGTTAATCAAAACACGATGAGTCAGCAGATGGGAAGCACCAAGCCAGGCAGCCTAGGGAACCTGCAGAGGAATGACTAGGAATGCATGAGCTGAAGAGACATTAGTCATGAAGACAAAAAGTGTTCACATTAACTTGTCATTGGCACAAAGGAGAGAGGATGGATGAAACAGTGCCAAGGACTGAGAAGATGGTGCGAAACCAAGTTGTCAACAAGGTTTCAATTTTAGATGTTGTATGAGGAAATCATTATATGGTCAGAATACATCGTTTTCTAACTGATCGCTGGGCCAACATTAAATCCATCATGTTTTTATAATCTCCAGATGAATGGTAGTGTGTCTAATATTATAGAATAAATTAAAATAAACGGAACCCCTCAACATTTGTACTTGCTAGGAAATGTCATCTCCTTTTACACTATCAACTTCATTTGTTCTAAGCTCATCAAGTTATACAAATTTTGATATTATCAAAGTTACAATTACTCTTAAATCTTAAGGACAAATTACTGTAGGTCAGTGTGCTCAAACACCAATATTAAAACTTCCATCTGTTGAAATGAATTTAGAGATTTAATAGTTGCAGGTCACATAACCTATTATAATCTGGGTCGTATAAATAGTGAAAAAATTAATGAAAATCTAAATGAATAAAAATCTAATGATTCCATGGACTAAAACACTAATTTTTATCTCATATCCTACCATCATGCAGAAGAAATTAATACTCTCAAGACAAATCAAAGAGAAGAAAATCTCTCATGACTAGATCTTCCATACAAGAAGTGCTAAGGGGAGTCAGCTTTCAAATACAAACTTTAACGTATTGAACAATAAATCAACACCATATCCAGAAATACATATCCTTGTTATATATAACCCTATATAAATGAGTTAATAAAGAGGTTGTATTCAACCTCTTTTGAGTTTATATATATTTTTAAAGGAAATACATGAGGCAATAATCATGGATAAATGCTATGGGTACCCAATATATTTGAGATGTAATTCATAACAAAAACGACCCAAGAAGAATGCAATTGGAGGGCAGAGAGGATTAAATGTGCAGTTAGAAGCTAATTTGCTGCAATTTCACACTAAACTGCCATAAATTTGCTATAGTAATCCCCATAGTAACTAATAAGAAACCAACTATACTTACTTGATTGCCGTAGTTATATATATATATGTGCATTGTACAGTTATGCTACATATATAATATAGTCATTATATGTTTATGTGAAAATAACATTATAAAACCCACTAAAATATACATCAATGATTAAAGAGGGATTAGTAAACATAATAGAAGAGGTGAATTTGACTAAAATACATTATACACATGTATAAAATACCACATTAGGAGCCTATGTACAATTTGTTAGTATGAAAAGTTTAATACTACTGTAATGCATGTATTTTAAATATTACAATGGAAAAATGTTTAAGGGTAATAAACCATGATCAATTAAAGATCATTCCAAAATTATTTCTTCAAGGCCAATTCTGACTTACAGAACATGCAGGAAGTCCATCCTAATGGGGTCTTCTCTTCTATACAGTATATAATAATGATACCCATCTTTATATAAATGACACATACTTTGATGGCAACTGATTCCATTTCACTTGTTTCTATTTCATTCTGCTTCTTCTTATTTAGATTATTTTTATATAACAAAAGAGTAAATGTATTCTAATTATTTAACAAATTAACTTTGTTTCCCAAGATGCTTAGTGTAGATTCATTTACATAAATGGTAACATTTTTTCAAGCACTGTTGGCCTGATTGCTTTTGTAACATTGACTATTGAACGTGATACAAAATGCTCAAGATTTCAGAAAACTGTGTGATTTTTAACATTTTACCTGTTTCATTTTAATCAGGAAACAATCAATCAAGTCTCTTGGATTGTTAACATCCAGTGATTCCACATGTTCTTTTACTCTCTCCAAAATATAACTTTTTATATGCTCAACATTTTTTAGTAGTGTTTTATGACTCCCTGGTGCATAACCAATGAGATCAGGGAAAAGGTTGTAGATCTAAAAGTAAAAACAATAATTTATTAAATAAAAATATTTTTACATATACATACTATCCATATTATAGAAAACTTGGCTGTAAATAGAAATGCTATATGGCTTCCATTTTAAAGGGAAATTTTGAAGGGACATATAAAGTGAGAGGGGTTCCAGGATGCCCTAAAACAGTCCCATCTAACTGACTTCTCCATGATCACATAGTTATTAATTTTTACAGAGTTTAGGCTATGACAAATCAGTACAAGGAAAGATATTGTGTCTGTCTGTCTGTCTTTCTGTCTGCCTGTCTGCTTGCTTGCCTATCTATCTATCTATCTATCTATCTATCTATCTATCTATCTATCTATCTATCTATCTATCTATCTATCATCTGTAAGGTCCGCTCCTGGATGGCGAGCAGACTCCACCCTCCTCCCAGCAAAGTCTCTTCCCAGTACATTCGTTACCTAGACAACTGACACACCTGGAAGAGGTCATCTGGATTTGAGGTGGCCACACCTTTCCCCCCTGCCCCTACCCTAGAGAAGGCCTAGCTCAGGGCCAGACGCTCTCTTTTCCCAGGTCTTTTCCTACACTTGTGGAATGCCAACATGGCCTGGTATCAGCCAGAATAAGGAATAAACTACCCTTTACCTGAATACCATATGCATGGTGTGGTTCTTACTTGGCAACCTCTTTTTAAAAACCTAACACTATCTATATTTAATTTTGTCATTTCTATCAGGCTACCTCATCATCTAGAATCACAGTGGATTCAGCAAACACTCTGACTCTCCTTAATGAATCCTAGTAGCTTCTGCTGTCCCAAATATGCTTCCTCTGTGACAAAAAATAATTCTACCCAGTAACAGCATGAATCTAAAATATCTGAATGGAAGACCAACCTTTGGGAAATGTAAGCTTTCACTAAGGACCTGGATATCCACTGATCCACTAGGCATCTTTCTGGAATGAACAAAACATTTTAGAGGAAAATCTCTATGGGATTTAATCAGAAATAACAAATTAATTGCTTGAGTTCATTAGCTTGAGTCAATCTTATAGTTGCGCATTTTTAGTGGGCATAAAATATAGGCTTAGATATCTATCTCAGATGTTTACTTCGTATTTTTTTCTTCCATTTCTATTAGCATCAGTTAGCTGTCAAAGGCTTTCATTTTGACATGTCCATATATAAATGAAATGCATCTTTCTTTTTGGTGCCAGTACTGGGTTTGAACTCAGGGCCTCAGGCTCTTGCTTGCCTTGCCTGCTCATGGCTGGTGCTGTGGTGTAGTACATTCCCTGACCTTTTTTTGCTGGCTGTTTGGGAGATGTAGTCTAACAGACTGCTCTGCTCTGGCTGGCTTCAATCCTTTATCTTCCAGGTCTCAGTCTCATAAGTAATTAGCATTTTAAACATGAGCCAGCAGGGCCCAGCCATACAATATATCTAGATGAGACTTACCTCCTCTGCTACTCTCCTTCATCCTTTCCTTCCCTGTTTCCCAAACCAATTCCAACAAACTTCATTGTTCCATTTTTGGAAATACAGAAAACGAACTAGACTCCTATCTATTGCCCTGTAGTAATATCAATTGAAAGTTGATCAAGGATCTTGATATGAAACCAGAAACTTTGAAGCTACTACAAAAACAGAATAGGGAACACAACAGAACACATTACCATAAGCAGTAACTTCTTGAATGTCACTCTAACATTTTTTAGGTAAGTCTGTTGGGTCTACGTATTCATCTTACTAGTGGCTCTTTATTTAATTTGGGTCTGTTTTGTTTGTTTGTTTGTTTGTTTAAAGACAAGTATCTTCTTAGGAATAAAAGATCTTGGCTTCACCTGTATCCATAGTGAGCTCATAATCTCAACATTCTCATTCAATTTCTTCATCAAGTTCAGGAAGTTCTGGTCTTTATAATCAAAACGATTCTGGAAAACAATGGAGCAGATGACATTGCAGGGAGCACAGCCCAGGATGAAGGTGGGGTCACAGGGTGAGCCTGAAGAGTCAGAAACAAATGAAATATGCATATGAAATACTGTACTCAGCCTTTGTCATCTTTACCATTTTATTACTGTTTTACTTATAAATTCCTCTAATAGCCAAATATCCCATTTGAATTAAACCTGCGTATCTTTAACCTGAAGCTTGAGTTGGGCAGTACAAACTAACTAGCAAAATAATGTCCGTTCATACTAATTGCCTTTACCTATAGTCTTTCAACCTCAGCTATATGCTATTTTGGATATAGAAGACTTTTATATACCTAATAGTCAACCATTCAGAATAGTAATATATCTGTTTCCAAAGCCTATAGACTTCATAGCACTGAGAAAATAAGGGAAAGAATATCAGGTATCTAGCTTTTTTGAATTGCCAATGGAGAGAAACTGAAGAGATAGATTTTACTAGAGTTCTAATACTAGAAGGAACCAAAGTAAAAAGCAGAATGCATTCATGTTGTATGAGGGAAAACAAGCAATGTCAAAATTTAAATCTTTTCTTAAATGTAAATCTCAGGTAAGACAAACAAAAACATAAAATTAATAAATAGGAGAATTGTTTTTCATTGCAATATTCAAAAGTGAATTTCCCCTCCTTAGGAAATCAATAGACACTAAATCTAGTCAAACACCAAATTTAATTTATGGACAAAGCCAAACTTTCGGAATTCTGGGATGAATAATATATTATATATTTTTAAAAGTTGTCTTTCTCTGAAGTTCTATCATTAGACAGATAAAGGATTATTTTTTGCACCTTCTATACAGTGAAATTGCTATGCATAAATACTCAATATGTAAAGTGCTACTAAGTTTAAATCATAGTCCTTAAATAGGAAATTCTAAGTTGGTGTAGGTCGTTTGAATTATAGAATGGTCTTTTTTCTTGGCTTCATATGTACTTAAAGATTGAAATGTGTCTAAGGTCTCAGAAAAAATTTTATTTAATTATGAAGGAGTTGGTTTTCTGAGAAGTTGTTGAGATATTCTATGACTGAATGTGTGTGTCATCTATAGGTTAAGTCTGATTTTCAGTCCTTTATTTATAAGAATGAACTTTAAAAAGCCAGTTCATTTAGAATCTAAGTAGACAATCGTATCCATTGTGACTAGCAGATAATACGAGAGTGGACTTGGCTATGGGAGTAATTACCATGAGATTTTTAGCATAAAATCTGATAAACTTGGAGAAAAGTGATAGGCAAAACTGAAAACTGAGCCAGAATATACTAAGACTGGATAAAGAATTAATTGTAATGGTTGAAAGCTAACTAATTGAATCATTTAATATAATTGTGAATTTTATAGATTCATGATAGAGCACATAGTTACTCAAAATATGTAAATAAAAACTGTGAAGTACTTGGTAAGAAGAAATAACTAATGTTGATATGTAGCAATTGCACTATATTCCCAGGTAAACAATTTTAGATGTGGATTATATTGATACACTAAAGCAAATAAAATTATATCTTACAACACACCATGACTATCCAAAATTGTAAGCATGGGTACTGAGGAATCATTGAAATGTCAATGGAAATGAGTGTGCTAATATAGTTGCACCTATGTGGGGGTCTGTGAGGGTTGATAGAGTCATTACCACCCTGTTCCTTTAGCAAGTACTCTCATGTAATGATGACACTAGCTACCCTGAATTATGCTAAGAGGGAAGCATTGTTCCCTAAATCTTCAGAGAAGAAACTCAAAACATCGATTTAGCCAGACACTATTGGTGTTTGTGACCAGAACCCCAGCTACTCACAAGGCTTAAATCTGAGGATTGTTGTTGGGAGCCAGCCCACGTGGCCAAATTTGTGCAAATCTATTACACTTATAGTAACTGACCAGCAAAAACTTGAACTGGAGGTATAGCTCAAATGGTAGAGCACCAGCCATGAGCTGAGCAAGAGTTTAAAGCTCAGAGATCAAACTCCAGGATCAGCATAAAACCAAAAAGAAAAATTCTATTAACGATTTCTGATGTGAAAACCAAAGAATCCTTATCTGAGACAGAAGGGAATGAATGTAACCTTTTATATCCCTATCTAAAGAAGTGATTTGAAGCAGCTCCCACCATTGGTTTTCCTTAATTCTTCCACAAGGCAGCGGGCTTCCTCTTGAACACGCTCTTCAATGCTCCTCTTCCCCATCCCCAAATTCCGCAAGGTCATGAGTGAGAAGCGCCTCATCTCTCTCCATGTGTGTCCATTGCTGAAAACAATTCCTAAATGAAAGGAAGCAGAAACATGGATGAAGAAGTCAAGCAAGGAAAAGGAAGTAGACATATGGCAGCCACAGGCATGGCCAAACTCTGAGTAAAGAACCCATCTGGCCTCATTTTCCATCCTTCTTATCACCACATCCTCTGCACAACACACAAATACACACACTCACACATGCATGTGTTCACTTACCAAGGCCTTTAGTAAATTTATCAATCAATGGGAACTGGCCTCTTCCAGAGAACTCCTCCCCATGGTCAATCAGAGCTTCCTTCACTGCTTCATAGCCATACAACACCACAGTGGGCTTCATGCCCAAATACAGAGTGAACACAGGGCCATAGACTTTTGAGAACTGGAAAATCAGAAGAAAAAAATAGTAGCAAAAAAGTTACTATTTGCTCCTCGGGTTGAGCCTGAGCAAAACTGATATCATCATTGTATTTTTTATGCTTCTTTATTTTGGTGAACACAACTTCAAATATTTCCCAAGTTCATACATTATAAAGGAGGTCTGTTATAGCTGTCATTTAGAGATGGCCTACACTGTGCCATGCAGTGGACCAGGCAGTTGATACACCATTATAAATCATCCTCACATGAAAACACACAGCAGGCTTGTCATGTTTCACAAAGAAAGAAACAGAGGTCTGTGGATTCTAAATTCACTTCTAGAGCCCCATGGATAATAAATGGAAGACTTGTAGTTGAGCTTCTACTTATTAGACATTCCATGCTTGAGGTATGTTTAATTCTCCTTTGCACACCAAATCAATAGCCAGATAATTACTTTCAGATAATCTCTGAAACTCTTACTGTTGAGAATCTTACTTCCTGGGACAAACAAGAGAAACTGGCAGTTTTAAGTCAACACAGGTGCTTGTACAGGCAAGTGCAGTTTGGATCGATTGGCATTAGAATCAGAGGGTGGGCCCCACAGAGGCTGCCCCAGTACATAAACATCTTCTCAAACAATTTCTCACCCAGCAGCATTCTTTGCCCCAGAAAAAAGTTTCATGCAAAAATCCAGGTGGACTCTGTATCAGTATTCCCCTAAATGGTCTCATGTCTTTATGTTATCTCATCCTCACAGATACTTCCTTTCAATCATCCACCACCTCTCAGAGAAGTTAACTTCCATGATGACTCTGCATAAAAACCATGTGTAAAATGCTACAAGAGTTTTTGAATTGACCATTTAATCATAACACTTTCCTTATCATGAATTTTCAGAAAAAACAATCATAAACATGGTGTTAAACTAAGATGGGGTGAACCATCTATAACATTTGCAATTTTGCACCTGAGATTATAATGGACAATAACCCAATTACCTAATACCGTTCCATGATTGAAATACAAACTGGGAAAATCACAGCTATATATGACATAATTCAAGAATTTTTGTTAGTAATAATCGATCATGCTATTGTACCTTCAGCAGTAGATTTAAAATATGGTTTGGTTTATCTTTGTCAGAGACCATTGGGCAAACATAAAGAGTACTTACCTTGGTTAAAGATTTAGTGATGTCTTTCATATCAACCTGCAGTATATTTCCAATAATTGGGAAAGGAGTGGGGCCTGGAGGGAGCTTCTTTCTTCCAGAGTTCTGTCTCCATATGGAAAAGAGAAGAAGACAGGAGAGACCCAGCACCAGGACAACTACTGGAACCATTGAGGACTTCTCTTCTTCTGAGAGTACTGGGAGCTTGCACTGCACACCTTTTATAATGCTCCCTGAGACTGCAGGTGTACCTTTTTGTGTGTTAGTAATTAGGTAGATGTACTTTCATCTCTCCTCTGATTAGACTTTGTCCCAATGATAGAGATAAAAGTGAATGACCTGTACATATGTCCCTGTTTCCAGAAGGCACATAGGAGAATGTAGTTTAACTGAACTTGTTGGCAATCAAATATTGCTAACATAAAATATAAACCTACAGCCATGATTGAGAAATATTAAAGTCATGATTTGATATATAAGAACATTACTCAAAAATGTTTCTCCTTTTTAAAATTCATTATTGTTATTGTAAAGATAGATGTACACAGGGGTTACAATTATATAAGTCAGATAAAGAGTACATTTCTCGGGGCTGGGAAGATGGCTCAGTGGTAGAGCGCTTGTCTTGCATGCATGAGGCCCTGGGTTCGATTCTTCAGCACCACATAAGAAGAAAAGAAAAAGCCGGAAGTGGCACTGTGGCTCAAGTGGTAGAGTGCTAGCCTTGAGCTGAAAAGCTGAGGTACAGCACCCAGGCCTAGAGTTTAGGTCCACGATCGAACCCAAAAAATAAATAAGTAAATAAATAAATAAAAGATTTCCTTAAAAAAAAAAAGTACATTTCTCCATTCTCAGATTAGTGATAAGCTGGGCCATTATAGATTTGAGGACATTCTGTATGTTCTATGAAACATGTATTTGAGCACTTCCAGATGTGTCTTCGCTACTAGGACTCCTCCACAAGTTAATAGACTTATTGATTGTTTTATTTCTAACTAAATGTAAGATACCTAGCATCCATCATGCCCTTGAAAAACGAAATATATAATGAGTACTCACCAAAAGTTGCATTTCCTTCACTATTATATAACAGAAAAATGAATGGCTACAATCATTGGTATTTTCCTTTTCTAGTGAGGTAAGGGATGATCAGGAGTATGGGAGAACTGTGAATGCCATGTGGCTCGTAGGTGGAAGAGCTAGGGTTTCAGGGAGATGTCTCATGGCCATTGCCATGCACCATGGCTTCCTGAAGAACAGTCCTGGAATTCTCTTCCCACCACTGCAGCATTGAAACTTGCTCAGTATAGCTGAGGGGAAAGCCTTTGTCATGTGATTTAGTCGGGAGGTGGGAAGAATGATGGCTTCTCTACTTTCTATTCACAACCATAAAAGCTGTTATGCTGATTTTGGTCTCATTTGAAGGAAATGAAAATAAAACAAGATACAAAGTTTGCATAAATGGAAATGTCAGTATAAAATCCTCTTTTTTTTTCTTACTATTGTTTTTAACATACTTATAATGCACTATGTGATTCTCTTTTTTTCTTTTGTATGTTCTTCCCACATGGTATAACTCCTATTTCACTGTATTGGATGTCAGTGCCCTGCATCTTGTATATACATTTTTATAATTTGAGGAGGGGAAGGGATAGAACAAAATGCTGAAATAAGGATACAGGTCGAACCATTGTAACAATGAGATGTACAAGACACTATGTTGAAAATGAACTTTACAATTTGGGGTGGGGGGAGGAGTTGAGGTGGGGAGGAAAGGGAAGGTAAGAGAAAAACAAAAGAGGAGGTAACAATGCTTGATAGGAAATGTACTCATTACCTTATTCATGCAACTGTAACCTCTCTGTATAGTATTTTTATTATAAAATATTTATATGGAAAAAATCCTCTTTTATAACTCGTTGATGCCAATGAAATACACAGTAAAGAAGGGACAGTATCGAGAGCAATAATTACTGAGTTATGTGGACATCATCGAGTCATCATTGGTCATAAGGATGTTTAAACTCATGAAAAAACAACCATAGAATGCAAAACTGAAAGATGCAAATACTGCTAAATTAACATGTCTTGTTAGGAAAATAATGGTTAAGTAAGGGTAAGTTCGTAAGTATATCATATTTGTTCTAAATTGGCTACAGCAGGTAGTTTTACATTGTAATTTTGGTGGTATTGGGGTTGGAACTCAAGGCTTTGCACTTACTAGTGCAAGATGCTATAATAGTCTAGACATACCTCCATAGTTATTTCTTTTTAAAAGAGTCAAATTTCATTTTACTAAAGCTATGCTGAACTATAATCTTCCTATCTATCCCTCCACAAAAGCTAAAACTACAAACACACACACACACCCATGCCTGGCCTGTTAGTTGAGGCAGGCTTTTGCTATTTGCTTAAGTTGGCCTCAAATTGCAGCCCTCTGAATCTTTGCCTCGTAAGTGGCAATTGCCTATGATGGGATTACAGGTCTGAGCCACTGTTCTTGGCCTCTTATCTTCCTTGGTATGGAAAATTAAGACTCGTTAGAATTTAGTTACGTGCCACTTTTTTCAGACTACTATATAGTGATTCTGAAATCTTATGTGGCTATCATAACCATTTTAATTCTCTCATTTTTCTTTCTCTACAGTAAAATTGTTTCCCTTTTAGGGCTTAGAAACTGCTTCCTAGATATTGAGGACATTGATGAAAGACATAAAAACCTGTTGCAGAGCTGAGTTAAAACACACATTTCCTACATCTTATACCATTCCCCTTGAGGAAGGCATTCAGTTCAACTGTGTTTGCAAATAATTTTGTAACTGCTTACTATGGCTCAATACTTGTTTTTGTTCTTAATCAGTGACATTCAAATGATCACGCACTTAGTTAATAATTAATATAGAGGTCAGAAAAGTTTGCATTTATAATCTTTAGAGTTTGAGTGACCCCAGATCCTGGTAAGCAAATTAAGTAAAATGAAGTAAGTAGCCTGCTGCTTGACCCACATAGCCCTAAAGAAAAAAGATTCACACCAACTTATTTTGCATAAAACAAGCTCAGTAGCTTGCCTTGATAGATACATGTCTCTTCTCTGCCTCAGCTACTTTCTGCTGAAATGAGGATCCCACATGAACTTTTCCTCTTACAAAGATATGAAAGATCTTTGAGACCAAGTACTCTAAATTAAAAAAAACAACAACAGTTTTTCCTAAGGAATGAGCTGATGGCAACAAGGTAAGATTGTAATCAAATGACTTGGTAGATTTGCCTCAGATCACTTTCTGTTATTTGTGAAAATCTTTTCTTGGCTTTTATTCATATATCTCTTTTCTGTTTTTCCATTGGTTATCACAAAGATTTGATTACTCTATGTGCATCAGAAGACTTGAAGGTAAGTTCCACACTACTCAGCCCTCTGACTTCTCTCTCAGTACTGACTGTGCCAGACACGGGTTCAGTGCTTGGGCTTCCGTCCACTGCACCCTTCACTGCTTGAGCCACTGAAACGTCACTGTGGGTCCATGTCAGGCCTTCTCCCTGTCCACCACCAACTCTTCTGTTCATATTTCACTTAAACACTGTTGTAAGCTATTCCAAGATTCCCTGAGCTATGACTATTTGTTTTCAAGCCTGCAACAAACTCAGTCTGAACAGATTGCCCTTTGTTATAATTCCCTGAAAGAAGATGAGCAATGACACACTTTTTTAGAGAGGTCAACCTTCCACATCAAAGTAGTCACTATTTCCCGAATTCTCCACCCTGGATTTAAAATTTGTAGAAGAGGTGTGTTTAGTATGCAACTAGAATTGTCAATCTTGCCAGTACCATCTGACTTACCTTGCAATTGTGCCTTTGGATTCCTCTAACCCTCTTGTTGGAAGTTTTAACAGTGCTCAGAACTATTTTCTAATTGTCTCTATTTAATCTGTTTCTATTTGCTTTTTTTTCTGTGTTGTCAGTGAATATGTGAATTCATCCCCCTTGTCTTCAATTCCTGATTTTCTCTCTTTCAATTGATCCTGCCTGTTGGTCACAGTTTCAAGCAAGTATTTTCTTTTATTTGAATTAATATGCTTTTAGTTTTTCACTTTCAATTACATTGTTGCATTTCTTTTTTTTTATTATTGTGAAAATACCATACAGAGGGGTTACAATTACATGGGCAAGATAGTCAGTGCATTTCTTATCAAGCATTGTTGCTTCCTCCTTTGTTTCCCCATCCCATCCCTTCCCTTCTCCATACCCCCACCCCACACCCCCCTACCACCCCCTCCACCGCCCCACCCCACCAAAGTTGTAAAGTTCATTTTTCGAAATAACATTTTGTACATCTCATTGTTGCAATGGGTCCACCTGTAACCCTATTTTGTCGGGTCTTCATCTGTCCCACAAGATGGTGGGGTCCAAGGAAAGGTAAGTGCACTGCTGGCCCATTCCCCAGCCTCCCTTAGCCCTGGAGACCATCAGATGCAGCGGGGAGTCAAGTCAAGCAGGAACTCGTTTATTATCACACAACAAGCCCTTTTTAAAGCAAAAGACTGCGTGGGAGGGAAGGAAATGGAACCAACGAATCACTGTAAAGGTCACGCCCTATCATGCCCCTAAGCTCCCCCCCCCTCCCCCGAGCTGTTTACGCACTGAACATAAACAAATCGGTCTCTGTCCACTCAACTTCTTCTCAGGGCCATCTTTGCTGCCTGTGTGTCCCACACTATTGAAACAGTTTGTTTTTTCCTTTCCCTTCCACAAATTATATCAACTTCAAATAAAGTGAATGCAGGGCTTACATACAAAGCAACAAAGAAATCATCTTATAAATATGTTGGAAACAATCACAAGAAAGAAAAATAACATTTGAATCCTTATCTTGGGGTTCATTTCACCTAACATTGTTGCAATTCTTAAGTCACTGTTTATTTTATTTTATTTATTTTTTTGCAGGTCCTAGGGCTTGAACTATGTCTGGACTCGGGCATTGTCCCTGAGCTTTGCTCAAGGTGAGCACTTTACCACTTGATGTACAGAACTACTTCTCGAGTCACTCTCTATATCATAAATTTTCTTCTTTATGTTATACAGCTGTTTATTTTATTCTCTTTGACCTCATCCATTTATTCATGGCTGATTTAATTTCATTGACAATAGAAATAATTATTTTTATTATCCTTGAATACTTGTACAAAGGAGTTTTCATTAACCATCCCTTTACTGTGTGATGCATTTGATCAGTTACCCCTTTCCTTATTCTCCCTCTCTCTCCTGTCTGTAAAATTCCTATGATTCTCCTCCAGTTTCCTGGTTCCACTCTCAAGTGACAGGCCAGCATTCACTCACCATTCCTCTCTCCACATGACTGCTCCTCCCATTAGAATGTATCTCAGTTCAGACAAGACATGTTTCAGCTTCATAGTATTCACTTTGTTGTGTGTTAAATGTTAAATGTTCAAAGGAGTTACACCATAGAAACCATGCTTTATTCAGTTTGATTATGTGCGCATATATATATATATATATGTTCCTATATATGTGCTTCAATATATGTTTATATTTAAGTGTAACTTGCATATATGAGAGATTGTATGCACTTGGTCTCTCTGAGGCTGAATTAACTCACTCAATATGAATTATTTTCCAGGTCCATCCATTTTCTTTTAAATGATGTATTATTATTCTTCCTGTTAGATTAATTTGAAAGATTAAAAATTAGAGTTACATTTTACAATTGCTAACTGCTGATTTTGCTTTGGTAAACTTGCTTGTGCTAACACCAACACCCTCCCTGGAAATAAGGAATTGGGTAAAGTCTCAGAGCCCAGATGTCGGCCCCAGGACAAGGTCAGTGGTTGTAGATAAAGAACAGACAGTATGTGTTCCTCAGTTCCCATTTAGAAATTCCCCAGACAGGACCTTGAGATAACGACCACCTGGCAGGACCAGCAAACTAGGCCAAATGTCAACCAATCACAAGTCTGTAACTATGTAAACTCCCCTAACCCTTATTGTCCAAAGTAACCACCCCCCTTTGAGTCCCCTCCCCCCCACCAGGAATTTTACAAAGAGTGTTACAAAATTTCCCGTGTGGCAAAGTGATTGTTGGTGTATATGGTGACCTTATGTGTTAATCTTGTGGTTTTTGCCTTTAAAAAGGCTTGTAACTGCTGCTCGGGGCTCTCTCCCTTCCCGAGGCAGAGTCCGTTTGCGCAAATGCCAAATAAACTCCTCTTGCTTGTTGTATCTCCCTGCCTGGCCTGGAGTCTGAGTTTCTGGGGTGCCCTCCCATTGACGAAAGTATCCTAGGGGACTAGGGTCTTTCAAATTATATGCATATGTGTATATGTCTGTGCAGATGCACATGTGTGTATCATATTAACTCGGCAAGGGTTCTTATGTATGCATTGTCTATTGTCTGCTGATTCTCTTGCTGGTTTTTCCTCTGAGTTAGAGGAATCCATTCATGGACTGTGTTTAGGCTTCAGAGCTTACTGGGTGTGCCTTGGGTCTTTTTTCTATTGTCTATGGATCTATTTTGCCTGCAGTATGGCCTCACTCATGACTATTGATGAAATGAAAACTACTTTTCCATAGCATTCACTTTCCTAGCAGTTTTGTCAAGAATTAGGTGTGAGACTATAGAGTAAGTACAGAGTATATTTATAAGGAAAATAATGAGCAATGTCACACCATTATCGTCTTATCTCTTCTTTCTTTTTTTTCTTTTCTTTTGTGCTGGAGTTAAACTGAAGAACTGAGAATTATATTCACCATTTTGCAGTCACTAACTGCTGACTTCGCTTCTGTAACTTGCTTTTGCTAACATTAAAGTATAAAGATAGGTCTGTGTCAACAAACTCTAAAGAATGTAACCGCTGTGATAGATAACTAACTGCTGACCTCAAGCCCCAGACATTCCCAGAGTCTGGAACAATGGCTAACACGTATTCCAGATCCTCCTCCCAGAACTGGACCCCCAGATAATGACCACCTATGAGAATTCCCCCTAACCCTTATCATCCAAAGCAACCATCCCCCTTGAGTCACCCAGCGCCAATCATTTTACAAAGAGTGTTACAAAATTTCCTGCGTGGCATAGTGATTTGCTGTGAGTGTCTACTGGTGCCCTGCCCCTACCTTAAAATGTATAAAAGGTGCTGTAACCCTTTGTTCAGGGCCTCTTGCTAACACCCCTACAACGGTGTGCATGAGGTCTGTGCTCCCGAGTGTGTTAATAAACGACTCTTTGCCGCTTGCATTGTCCAAGGTCTCTGGTGGTCTACGAGGGGCTCCAAGACTCTGGGTACTACAAAACCATATACTCTTAATCCAATTAATTCCCCAAAAGCCAGAACCAGAGCTGTGGCTCAAGTGGTAGAGCACTAGCCTTGAGCAAAAAGCTCAGGGACAGCACCCTGAGTTCAAGCCCTGGATTAGTACAAAAACAATCCCACAGATAAAAACCTATAATGTCTAATACACAATAGTGGAAATTGGTTATGATAATATAGTGTCTATCCTAAAAGTGAATGATATATCTCAAGGAAATTATAAATGTGGAAGGATATGAATACATTTAACCTGATGTGAACTTCATACAGTGTTCATATGCTTCAAAACATCTTGAAAAATACCATAAGTGTAAATATCTTTTTAATATATTGGTTGAAATTAAGTTACCTATTAAGATTATATCTACCTGGGTGCTGGAGGCTGTAATTATAGCTACTTAGGAGGCTGAGATCTGAGGATTACAGTTTGAAGCCAGCTCAGGCAGGAAAGTCTGTGAGAATCTTATCTGAAGCCAGCTCAGGCAGAAAAGTCTGTGAGAATCTCATTTTCAGTAAACTACTCATCAAAGCCAAAAGTGGTGCTGTCACTCACATGGTAATGTGCTCATCTTGAGCCAGAGAAGCTCAAAGACAGGGCCCAGGCCCAGAGTCGAAGCCGCAGGACCAGCAAAAAAAAAAAAAATCTTATCTCATATTTTTATAATATTGAAGGTTTTTCTGGTTTAGAGTACAGTGGTCAAACAGCAAAGTACAAAGCTCATGCACTAGGAGCATTAGGAGCAATAAAGAATTCCGTGAAGAATTATTGATAAAACTGTATCTACAAACAATATCTACAGTGTAGGGATCAGTGTGTGTGTACTCATGTATGTAAAGATGCACATATCCACATAGACAGTAGTGTTGGCTGCAAATTGCCTGACAAATTTTTTTTCCCTTGGCATAGAGGAGGAAGTAAAATGAGAAGTTACTTTGTATTTAGTATTTTAAGATGAAAGGCAAGGAAAATATTTGCCATCATGTTTTAGATGTACACTGTTTATATTCTACAGTTTGATCGGATAATGAGTTCAGGTTGCTGCTGTCATCATTTATATTGAATATAAAACAATACGTGGAATGTAGAAAAATAATAGAAAAGGAGATGTTTTCTGTGATTTTTGTCTTATTAGAAAGAAGAGAGGCTTGGAAGGTAGCTCAGTGGTAGAGCACTTGCCTTGCATGCATGAGGCCCTCGGTTCAATTCCTCAGCACCACATAAGCAAAAATCAAAAAGCCAGAAGTGACGCTGTGGCTCAAGTGGTAGACCGCTAGCCTTGAGCTGAAGAGCTGAGGGACAGCGCCCAGGCCCAGAGTTAGGCCCCACAACTGGACCCTCCCCCCAAAAGAAAGAAAGAAAGAAAGAAGACTAAAAATATATAAAGAAAAACATTCAGAAATATGGACTCATACATTACACATGGCCTTAGATTGGCTAAATAATATTTCAAGTTTCCTTGCTTGTTCTCAGTAACATCAAAACTGGGCCATGAATTCTAACCTTAATCTATTTTCCTTCCTATGACTCATTCCCATTCTATTTCCTTGCAAACTGGATCTACTTCTAAGAATTTTCCCTCTAGTTCAAATTAAAACATCTAGAAACACTGAGTGACACTCAGCTGATTCTGTTTTTTTGCCATCCTCCCCTTACATTCGCTAGCTTTTCATTGAGTAGAACAGCATCTTCTCTGCACTAATGTTTTCTTTCATCTTCATTGACACAGGAAAGGAAAGACTGAGAACTGTCAGAACAATCAAGATTGATTATTATCAAGAGCATAACAGAGAAGAAATGGCTCCAAAATATCTGTGAATCATTTTGTTGTTTTTCAATAATAATATACAAACCACCCAGCTGTAGCTGTGCACTGGAAATTGGCATGGTCAGAACAACTGTAATAAGACATGAGGAATAGCAGGTGTGTTGGTGCAGTGATCCCTGCTAACTCTATAGAGTGGTGAATGGATTTCCTGGATCTTGAGCCCATGAGGTCATATGAGCGCTGAGGGGAGGGAAGGCATCCTGCACAGGTAAAGAAGGCGGTCAGGGTCTCAGAAGAGGTGCTGGCACAGTAGCAGGCAGACAGTGAACCTCCTCAGACAGGAATGAAGCAGAGCTGGTAAGAGGGTGGCAAGGCAGCAAATCCATTGGCCACTGGGATGGTGTGGATGTCCTTTGGGTCAACTAGAGGTTTTAGTTTAAAGTTCTGTAAAATGGTAGTCAGGAATAAAAACAGCTCCATACGGGCAAGACCTTCTCCTACACAAATCCGTTTTCCTAGAGAACCAAAAAACACCAGAATATAGTTATTCCTGGTATGTAACTGTTATAGTATTAAGCCCAGTGTTTCTATCTGTCCCAGAGAATACAGTTGTTGGATGGAATTTGGGATGGAAGTTACATAGGTAAATGGACGAATGGTAGAGTATTACCTGTTGAGAAAGGCATGAAGTAGTCACTTTTCGTGAAGTTGCCACTTTTATCTAGAAAGTGGCCAGGGTCAAATGTTTCTGGGTTGGGAAATTCCTTGTTATCATGTAGCACAGATGTCAGAGATGTCAATATGGTTGTGCCCTGGAAACAACACACACAGAAAACCAGGTTAATAAAGAAATCATGAAGCTGAGTGTTAGTCCTAGCTAAAACAAACAAACAAACAAAAAACCACAGAGCAATGACATTTCCTATGAGGCAGATGATGCAATCAGTGGGGCTGTTTCTGAAAATAGCAGCAAAGATTAGGATAATGTGCCCTCAAAAAGCATTTGAAGTTCTAGTCACTCAGGGATAGCAAAAACATTTGACCTGCTCACGTTTTCTTCAAGAGTGGGCCCTTGTGCCTGTCCCACCTCCCACTCCAGTTTGTCACTATATATACCATGTACCTCTCTGGGTTGTGGATCAATGCTAGATTTTGTTTAAAGGGTGAATTTTCAGAGTATATGTGTATAGGATTTAAAAAATAAACATCAAGCCGGGTGCTGGTGGCCCACACCTGTAATCCTAGCTACTCAGGAGGCTGAGATCTGAAGATCACGGTTCAAAGCCAGCCTGGGCAAGAAACTTCGTGAGACTCCTATATCTCCAATAAAACACTCAGAAAACTGGAAGTTGAGCTGTGGCTCAAATGGTAGAGTACTCGCCTTGAGCTGAAGAGCTGAGGGACAGCACCCAGGCCCAGAGTTCAAGTCCCATCAGTGACAAAATCAATCAATCAATAAAAACATCAAAATGGTGAACAAAGAAAACAATTCACTCACTAGACTCTATGCTGCAAATGAACAATACAACTTGTGGCTGGGCATGGGAGGGAAAATATGGAGGGGGAGTAACACTGTCAAAAAAGAAACATATTCTTTACCTTTATAACCATAAAAAATTAAAAGAAAATCAAGTCCAAAAAGCAGGCCTTTTGTTAAAATTGGTTTGTTATAATAAGCTGTTACAATTCAGATTGTTTCAATACAGAGAATTCTGTAGGAAACATTAAGCCTTGGAAGAAACAAAAGAGGATAGAATTAGAAATTTCATCTGTTTGTTTTTGTTTTGTTTTGTTTTTTAGCATTTCAGGGCAGAATCACTGGGTCAGGCAAAGATCATCAATGGAAGCAAAGAAGAGAGTGTCATACTATGCTATCTTCATTATGAATTATATCTGGAATTTAATTTACAGAAAACAATGACAAAGGATCACCTTCGGAACTTAGGAAATGCTGTCTTTTGGTTCTTTTGGAAAGTTGACATACTGAAAGAAGCACTCAAAGGCAAGGGAATGATTTCTGATTTAGGAGAATGACAAGCAGAGATATCATTGGGGTGTTATAAACCTAGCTACTCAGGAAGCTGAAGTTGGAAGATCCCAGTTTGAAGCCAGACCTGGCAGACCTATATTTTATCTCCAATAAACACCAAAAAAGCCACAAGTGGAGCTGTAGCTTAAGTGGTAAAGTCCAAATGAATTAGGGACATAGTGTTAAGTTGAAGGAAATAAATTCTTTTCAAAATTATGTACAGATATTTTGTGCGTGTGTGTGCCAGGCTTGAACTTACAGCCTAGGGGCTGTTCTGGAGCTGCTTTTACTTATTGCTACAGTTCTACCACTTGAGCTATGCGCCACTTCAGCTTTTTTACGTTATGTCATGGACTTTCCTACTGAGGCTGGCTTTGAACCACAATCCTCAGCTTTACTGTGTGAGCCACCAGCACCTGACAAAATTATGAATAGTTTAAATAATGTCCTGACAAAACTCTCAGCCGAATCTTTTGGGAAATGAACAAACTGAACTCTGAACATTCACTCTGAACTCTCAACACCTGTGACTAGCCAGAAAAACAATTCTAAATAGGCAGAACAAGTTTGGAAGAGTCTCACTTAAGTTATAAAGACCCATGGTTAAGATTAATAGTCCCAAACTGGACACTGCACATAATAGATCATGCTGCCACATGAAATATGTTCCAGCTTCTCTCTTCTGTGTTGGCAGGTATCTGAAATGGTACTGCAAATCTGGAAACACCAGGGGCGCTAAGGGGCAGCAGAGAAAAGAGTTCACCTTGGGAATGAGGTAGTTTCTGAACTTTGTGTCACAGGTCACTGCATGAGGCAGGTTGGTGGGGAGCAGATCAATGTATCTCTGGATCTCATGCAGCACAGCCTCTGTGTAGGGCATACAGCCCCTGTCCTGCATGCAGGGGCTCCGGTGTCTGCCAATCACACAATCAATCTCTTCCTGGACTTTAGCTGGCGAGACACAAATAATGAACAGTGACACGGTGACAGGACACACTCTTGACATTTCCTGCACCATCAGACCCTGACATTTACGTATCTGTCTATGAAATATTTCATGATTTCATCCTCAAGTCAGGTGTTATCAATTCTGTGGCATCCTGTCTAGGGTAGGTGCCCTTTATTCCTTTAATGTTGGTGGGAACCTGGAGAAAAGTTTTCAGTAATATCATAAAAATATAGAGAGATTCTTGCTTGTTTGTTTTTAAACTATCTAGAAATATAGCTGGTTGCTACATTGAGGAGTTATGAGTGAGAACAAAAAGGGATGGTTTGTCAAAATTGAAGGTAAATCTTTAACATTCCTGTTTGTACAACTTTCTCTGTTATTATGAAACCCAGTGTACAGGGCTTTTCAGGCTCAGTTTCTCTCCAAAGCTACCCTCTCCTTGTGGAGGAAAATCGGTTTCCTGATGAATGGAGACATGGAGGAAGGCTGGGAAGGGAAGCTTCCTTTTCAGCCTTGTTCTCACTCCCAAATAGCAATTTTACACAGCTTGGAGGAACACAGATCACAGATCACAGATCTCTCTCTCTCTCTCTCTCTCTTTCTCTCTCTCTCTCTCTCTCTCTCTCTCTCTCTCTCTCTCTCTCTCTCTCTCTCTCTCTCTCTCTTTCTCTCTCTTTCTCTCTCCACTAGGATTATAATAAAATAGATGTCAATTCACAATAGACTCATTATTCAAATGAATTGTATTTTATTTTTTTGTGGTACTGGGACTGGGTTTGGAAATCAGAGCCTTGCTGTAGATTGATAGTTGCCTTTCCACTCCAACCCTGGCTCCCATTCTTATTTGCTTTAGTTATTTTACAGGTAGCATCTTACATTTTTGGCTGGGGTTGGCCAAACACTGCTATTTTCCTAACTATGGACACCTGCTTAGCTATAATTATAGATTCGTAACACAACACCTGGCCTGTCCATCAGATGGCATCTTAGAAATTTTCTGACTGGGCTTGTCTTGAACTATGAGCCTCCTGATCTCTACTTTCTTAGTAACCAGGATTACAGGTGTGAACCAGTAAACACATCCTCAACTTAGCTATTTGGTATTAAGACCTATATGTGATTCTATGCCAATTAGTCACAACTCCTGCCACAAATCACCTTCCCAGAAAAAGAGATACAGCAACAGAGTGCATTGCCCTGCCTTTCTACTGCTGCATTATCCTTCCTTCTCTCGGTCATCTTCCCCAGGCTTTAGTTGGTTGCACAGATGGTTAAACAGTAAAGTGGCTCTAACAAATGAAATGAAAGACACTGGCTGTGTCTTAGCAGCATTCCCCCCATCCCCACCCCCAGAACTCACTTAACTCTCATGTGTGGTCCTACCTGTGATGTGTGGGTGCTTCATCAGGAGCAACAGAGAGTATCTCAGGGTTGTGCTTGTGGTTTCTGTCCCAGCACCAAACAGATTGTTTATAGTACATGCTAAGTTTTCATAATTAAACTCTGATTGATGATTGTCCTTTTCCTAGAAATAATTTGATGCATTGATTTACATGTATATCTAATGACACTGAATCTAAAATACCTTACAGTGGTACAAAACACAGAAACTGGAGGAATCACAGTATTAGGAGAATCTAGTGCTGGTTAGCCCAAACTCCACTTCTTATATACTTATTTTGTCAAGTGTTTACATTCCACTTCTTTGTTAAAAATTTACTGGCTTCAGTCAGGCACTAGTGGCTCAAGCTTATAATCCTAACTACTCAGGAGGCTGAGCTCTGAAAATCATGGTTCCAAGCCAGCCTGGGCAGGAAAGTCCATGAGACTCTTATCTCCAGTCAATCACAGAAAAAGGCAGAAGTGGCACTGTGACTCAAGTGGTAAAGTGCAAGTCTTGAGCAAAAAGGAACTCAGGGACAGTGGTGCCCAAGGCCAGAATTCAAGTCCCAACAATAGAAAAAAATGTCTGGCCTCCATATATACTATAGACTCATGGTGTAGTTGAAATGATAAAGTCTTCTTAGGGGGGCTGGGAAGATGGCTCAGTGGTAGAGCACTTGCCTTGCATGCATGAGGCCCTGGGTTCAATTCCTCAGCATCCCATAAGCAAAAAGAAAAAAGCCATAAGTGGTGCTGTGGCTCAAGTGGTAGAGCACTAGCCTTGAGCTAAAGAGCTGCCCTCAGTGCCCAGGCCCAGAGTTCAGGCCCCATGACTGGACCCAAAAGAAAAAAAGTCTTCTTAGGCAAAAAAGTCTAGACGGAATCACAGGAAATAAGGATAGGCTCATTAAGATCAAATCAGGTCATCATTGTAGTATAGATGGAAGGCAACCAGTCACTTTCACTAAGGAACAAATGAAAGAAGGAATTGGAATGTACAAACCCAAGAGACCATAAATCATAAAGAAAGGCAGTTGACACATTTTCTGCCCAAATAGGATGAGATGGAGTTACAGCAGTTGCCAAGGCTTAGGTATCCAACTGGCCTGCTGTGATGTAGAATTGCCAACTGCTTGTTTCCTATGTTCATCTAGGGCATGACTAACATGAAAAATGTTTTCCAGGCTGTTTAGTGTAGACTCATGCACATAAAAGATGTATAAAATGTTAGCAAGAATTGCTGGCCTGGGGCTGGGAAGGTAGCTCAGTGGTAGAGTGCTTGCCTTGCATGCATGAGGCCCTGGGTTCGATTCCTCAGCACCACATAAGCAGAAAAAGCCAAAGTGGTGCTGCAGCTCAAGTGGTAGAGTGCTAGCCTTGAGCTGAAGAGCTGAGGGACAGTGCCAGGTCCAGAATTCAGGCCCCATGACCGACAAAAAAAAATTGCTGCCCTGATCATCAAAGCATCTCTTGTAAATACAGAACTAGTTAAGCAACCACAAAATGCCCAGCAATCAAATAACTGAGCGAATGTAAACATTTTACCTGCTTCATTTTTATCAGGAAACAATCGATAAAGTCCTGAGGGTTGTTAACATCCAGTGTTTCTTCATGTTCTCTCACTTTGTCCATGAAATAATTCTTCAAATAAGCAAAATTTTTAAGTAAGTTATCATGACTCCCTGGAAGGTAATCCATGAGAACAGGGAATTTATTGCAGACCTACAATGAAAACCAGTAATTGACTGAATAAGAAAGAGAAAAGTCTGGTTATAAATTTTACCTAGAAATATGAACAAAGCATCTTGTGTATCAAGAGGAAAAACTTTCATTGTATATGTAAACTAGGAAAAGATGACTTAAAACCCAATTGTGAGCCAGAGTATTTAAGTGATTTCTCCATGATCAAAGGATTTCTCTTTATGCAGAATTTAAGGCACGCTAACTCAGTTCAGCAACATCTTGTGAGGCCTTTTATGATTCACACACCATAAAAGGAAACATTTTCTAACCTGGTTCTCTAGTCACCTAGGATAGCAGTCAGCCATCATCTACCCAGATCCTACCAAGTGATTCCTGATTCTCTTCAAACTTTAGAATACAAGTCCCTAATACTACAATGAAGAGGAGCAGTTGATTGATGGAGAAGCCCGTGGGGTTTGGATTCTTTTAGAAAGGACCTGGATGTTTATTAAGTGACTGGTCATATTTCTGAAAATGAACAAAATACTTTATAGAGATACCCATTTGGGACTTAGTAGTAAAACAAAGAGCAGTGAGCTAACAGGCTGGGAAGCCAACTCTGTATTTGCACCTTTCGCTTAGACATCCTCCAGTTGTCTTTAGGATGTACTAGATAGGACTAAGCTTTTTGAACATTTGCTTCCATACCAAATAGAGTTGGAATTATCAGAAAAGAAGAGGACCTGGGTCTTCTCAGGGAGAAATGATCTTGGTCTCACCTGTATCCATGGTGAACTCAGAACCTTGATGTTTTCATTCAATTTTTCTATCAAGTTAAGGAATTCCGGATCCTTATAAGCAAAACGATTTTTGAAGATAATAGAGCAGATCACATTGCAAGGAGCACAACCCAGGATAAAAGTGGGGTCACAGGGTAAGCCTGAAGAACAGAAAATAATTATAAAATTTCAGTAAATTGTACATAGAAAATACTAAAAGAAAGGTACTTTAGAAACTATATGTACTATCTTACATACAAATTTTCCTAACAGCCAAATATTCATCATATATTTAGTCAACACATCACTTTTTCCTGAAATCTGAGTTGACTATTACAACCTAAGTAGTTAAAGAAAGTTAGTTCATATTCATTGCCTTGCTCACCCCCTTTGTATCTCAGCTGTCTGCTGGGATAATTCAGAAAAGCATTATACCTGTTTGAAATGCTCATAGATTACACAGCACTAATATAGATAGGAAACAAGTAATGGAGGCCTAGAAGCTTATGACAAATAGTGAATACTTGAAAGGATCACAAATTCAACCAGTAGAGATGAACTATGGGGTAAGAGAATAATAATTCAAGTAGTGGCTGGCACTCATAATCGGTGCCCATAAAACTGGCTACTCAGGAGGCTTTCTGAGGATCAGGGTTTTAAGCTAGCCTGCCAGGAAAAGTTTGTGAGACTATTAAACAAAATGGTAAGAGACAGTAAGTACCCAGGCTCAGAGTTCAAGCCCCAGGTGTGGTACACAAAAACAGAAGAAGAAGGAAGAAATGATAGGAAGAGTATACATAACATACATTGTAACTTTACATAGAAATGTTACAATGATTTGTACCTCTGTACAAATAATGTGTACTAAAAACAAGCTCAATTAGGACCTAAGCAGATAATCTGCAGGAAGCACATAGTAGCTGAGTCAGCAATAGGAGGACAATAATGACTATGTATTCACTAAAACAAAATCTAATAACATCAGAAATAATGATAGGCCAAAATGATAAGGGAGGCAGACTAAATTGATGTAAGGCTATATAATCACTGACAATACTTGAATCAGTTTACATTGTGTATATTTTGTATATTTATGCCACCACATATGCTTACACAAAACATATAAACAATAAGTATTATGAAAGAAGAAATAATGATAAAAATTGACAGTTGTGTGGCTTTTACAGAAAAAATAAGTCATGAGAATTCCTTTAAGAGATAACCAAGAAATGAAAATGATATATTCCACCAATGTTTCCCACAATGCTTTGGGGGGTATTGAGGAACTACTGGGACATGTTGATGAAACTGGGCATACCAATTAGTTTAAAAGAATGGAAGCAAGCACAAGAACAAACCTCAGGACCAATGGAATAGAATTGAAAACCCAGAAATGAACCTACAGACCTATAGTCATCTAATCTTCGACAAGGGAGTTAAAAAAATAGAATGGAAGAAAGACAGCCTCTTCAGTAAATGGTGCTGGCAAAACTGGTTAACTACTTGCAGAAAACTAAAATTCGATCCTTATATATCACCCTGCACCAGAATCAACTCCAAATGGATCAAAGACCTCAGAGTCAAAACAGTCACTCTGAAAACATTACAGGATGGAATAGGAGAAACCCTACGTCTTGTTGGCACAGGCCGAAATTTTCTTAATAGGGACCAGAAACACAACAAATCAAAGAAAGGTTGGACAAATGGGATTGCATGAAATTGCAGAGCTTCTGCATGGCAAAGGACATAGCTAGCAAGATCAATAGAAAGCCCACAGATTGGGAGAAGATCTTCACTAGCCATACAATGGTCAAGGGTCTCATATCTAAACTATACCTGGAACTCAAAAATTAAATCCCCCAACAACAAATCCTCAAAGAAACAACTGCCCAATAAATAAGCGGGCTAAATACTTAAAGAGAAACTTCTCTGAAGAGGAAAGAAGGATGGCCAATAGACACATGAAGAAATGCTCAACCTCTCTAGCCATAAAAGAAATGCAAATCAAAACAACATTGAGATACCACCTTACCCCAGTTAGAATGGCAAAAATCAAGAACTTTAATAACAACAGATGCTGGAGGGGATGTGGACAGAAGGGAACCTTACTGTATGTTGGTGGGAGGGTAAACTTGTTCAACCACTTTGGAAAGCAGTATGGAGGTTCCTCAAAAGACTCCACATAGAGCTCCCTTATGACCCAGCAATCCCACTCTAGGGCATTTACCCAAATGATCACAAACAAGACTATGCTAAAGCTACCAGCACAACTATGTTTATTGCAGCATTATTTACCATAGCTAAGATATGGAAGCAACTCAGATGCCCCTCAGTAGATGAATGGATCAAGAAAATGTGGTATATATATACAATGGAATTCTATACCTCTATCAGAAAGAATGACATTGCCCCATTTGTTAGGAAATGGAAAGACTTGGAAAAATTATATTAAGTAAAGTAAGCCAGGCTCAAAGAAACATAGGCCCCATGGTTTCCCTTATTTGCAATAACTAGTATATGTCTCAGACAAGAAAAAAAGGTCAGATAAGTTGATATTAGATGAAATGAACCCCAAGATAAGTATCCAAATGTCTTTTCTTTCATGCGATTGTTTCTAACATATTTATAAGATGATTTCTTTGTTGCTTTGTATGTCCCTCCCCCACAATATAACCCCTGCTTTCACTGTATTTGATGTTGTTATAATTTGTGGAGGGGAAGGGAAAAAACAAATCATTTAAATAGGGATTCAGGTAGACCCATTGCAACAATGAGATGTGCAAGTCATTATGTCAAAAAACAAACTTTACAACTTTGGTGGGGGGGGGGAGAAGGACAAAAAGTGAGGGGACAGGGGGAGGTATGGAAAGGAATGGGAAGGGGAAACAAAGGACGAGGCAACAATGCTTGATAAGAAATGTACTCATTATCTTTGCCCATGTAATTGTAACTCCTCTGTACGGTATTTTCACAATAAAAAGAAAGAAAGAAAGAAAGAAAGAAAGAAAGAAAGAAAGAAAGAAAGAAAGAAAGAAAGAAAGAAAGAAAGAAAGAAAGAAAATAAAAGAATGGAAGCAGCTTTCCTGTGATTTGGAATCTATAGGGTTGATTGTTTCTTTCCTCCTTGTTCATTGGGCAAGTATTCTCTGGTATGATGAAGACAACGGAGAAGCTATAGTGTGCAGAGAGTGGAATGGTTCTTAACTCTTCAGAGAATGTATTCCACCTCTATAGTTATGATTTCTGATTTGAAATAAAAGCAAACAAAATTTGGGACAGAATACCAATACACATTTTATTTCAGTGCTTTCTGATATGAATTTTCTATTCTAAAACTTTCATATATTTCCAAGTTGGGCTGTGGTAACTATCAAATTATCTTGCTTAAATCCTATCACTTATACTTAAAATAGTAAGTTAACACTTTATTTCTTTATCTAGAGTGCTATGTTAAGTTTAGTGATAGAAAGCTGCACCCACCCTTGGTTTTCCTCAACTCCTCCACGAGGCAGCGGGCTTCCTCTTGAACACGCTCTTCAATGCTCCTCTTCCCCATCCCAAAATTGCGCAAAGTCATGAGTGAGAAGCGTCTCATCTCTCTCCATCTGTGTCCATTGCTGAAAGCAATTCCTAAATGAAGAGAAGCAGCAACATGGATGAACACAGCAAGGAAGATGAAGCAGACAGATGACATCCACAGGGATGGCCAAGCTCTGACTTAAGAACCCATTAGGCCTCTTTTTCTGTCTTCCTTATCACCACATCTTCTGCCCAACACACAAACAAATACCATGTACATACTTACCAAAACCTCTATTAGCTTTATCAACCAGTGGGAACCTGCCTCTTCCAGAGAACTCCTCCCCATGGTCAATCAGAGCTTCCTTCACTGCTTCATATCCATGCAACACCACAGTGGGCTGCATGCCCAAATACAGAGTGAACACAGGGCCATAGACTTTTGAGAACTGGAAAATGAAAAGAAAAAATCCTAGTGAAAAAAAAAAATCACTATTTGCTCCTCAGGATGAGCCTGATTAAACTTGATACCATCCTTGTATTTTTTCTTTATTTTTGCACACACTTCAAATATTTCCAAAGTTGATACATTGTAGGATGTTGTTTGATATAGCTGTCACTTAGAGATGACCTACAATATGCCATGCAATGAACCAGGCAGTTGATACACCATTATAACTCATCTTCACATTCAAACACACAGCAGATGTGTCATGTTTCACAAAGAAAGAAATTGAGGTCAGGGGATTCTAAATTCATCTTCAGAGTCCCATGGATAAGAAGCATAAGACTCAAATTGGAACCTCTGCTTATTCAACATTTGATATTTGGGATTTATAATTCTCCTTTGTACACCAAATCAGTAGCAGATGACCACCTGTGAGGCTCTTACTGCTGACACTCTCATAGCCCTGTGATGAACCACAGAAATCTGCATTATAAAAATCACTAGTATTTTTACAGCTCAACTTGGGATCCACCGCTATTAAAAACACAGAGTGAGTCCACAGAAGCCACCCTAGCACATGAAACACATCACAGAGAAACTATTTCTTATCCTGCAGAATGCTTTTCCACTGAAGCTTTTCTTTCTTTCTTCCTTTCTCTCTCTCTCTTTCTTTCTTTCGTTCCCTCCTTCCCTCCCTTTCCTCCTTTTTCCTCCTTCCCTCCTCCCCTCCTTTCTCTCTCTATATATAAGAGCACAAAGATAAAAAGCAGAAAAATCTGGAAAAGTCATTGGTATAAGGAAATGTACATGAGTATTTTACTTTATGATAATCTGTAATAACTTTCCTCCCATATTAACTTTTTCTTTTAAAGCCTGGTTCAATTTATCTCCTATTGTAAACCATCAGAGGAGCAAGAAGAGTACTTACATTGTTTAAAGATTTGCTGAGGTTTTTAAAATTAATCTGCAGGGTATTTCCAATAATTGGGAGAGGAGTAGGGCCAGGAGGAAGCCTCCCTCTTCCAGAACCCCGTCGCCACAGTGAAAGGAGAAGCAGGCATGAGAGACTGAGCAGCAGGACCAGGACTGCATCCATTGAGGCCTTCTCTTATTGAAATCACTTCTTTTCTTACTTGTAATGGAAAGCTATTCTGATGTTTTCTGAGAATTTAGTGTGTCCCACTTTAGTACACTCTAATCTCTCTTCTGAATGGACTTTGTCCCAGTGACAGAGAAAGAGAAAATAGTCGTTTACTCTTGTCCCTCTTTCCAGAATGAAATGGGAGATTGTAATTTAATCAGGCTAATGGCCAACCCCAAATTGCCAATTTAAACAGGCCAAGAGGTTTTTAATGGACAAGCATGTCTGAGAAATACTAAGTTAATCATCTCACACCAGAAAATTACTCGAATTCTATATTCACAGGTGATTATGACTTTGAGGCTACTTTGAATGATGTAGGAATTGTGTATTTAAAAATGTTTCTTTGCACCAGGCACTTGTGGCTTACACATGAGATCTGAGGATCACAGTTTGAAGCCAGCCTGGGAAGGAAGTTTGTAATACATTTTTTTTTCTGTTGTGCCAGTTCAGAAGCTTGAACTCAGGGCCTGGACATGGTCCTTGAGCTGCTTTGTGCTGAAGGCTAATACTCTACCACTCGAGCCACAGGGCCGCTTTGGCTTTTTCTGAATAGTTTATTGGAGATAAGAGTCTCATGGACTTTTCTGCATGAGCTGGCTTTGAACTGAGACCCTCAGATCTCAGCCTCCTGAGTAGCTAGGATTACAGACAGGAGCCACAGACACCCAGCTTGTGAGACTCTTATCTCCAATAAACTACCAGAAAAAGCTAAAAAGGTTGCTGTGCCTCAAATGGTAGAACCATAGATTTGAGTAGAAGAAACTCAGAGACAAAGTCCAGGTCCAGAGTTCAAGCCCCAGGACTGACAAAAAAGAAAAAAAAACTTTTTTGCTTAGTTAAAGATTTTGAGATGTGTTCTCAATAATTGGAACCTCCAACTTATTAGTAACTAAATTTAAAATCTGCCTTGCCTCATACATCATGAATGAAGCTAATCCATATGTTTGTAGTTTGTAGTTACATTAAGTAGCATGAGCCTTACCATGAAGAGGCAAACAGAAAAGAACTACCAATGTCACACATAGGTAGACAGACTAGAATTTCACTTAAATCTTCTAAGGGGCATTGTGATGCTCTTTGGCTTCCTGAAGAAAATAAAAATGAACACTCATTCAAGGTCACCAGGGAATAGCCAACTGTCACGCAGTTTAGTGAAATGGAATTGAATAACTAGGGATTTTATACTTCCCAGTTACCCTAGATAAGCTGATCCTATTGGTTTTGATGCTTCATTGTCAGGAAACAAAAAATAAAATAATGCACAGCAAGGAAAGAACACTAAATATAGCCATAATGTTAGATGTGTTAGAGGGTGGATGGTAGGGATATTTCATTCCAAAGAGCATGCCCAAAACAACAGCAAAATGTCATCTAGTTATTATACACATTCAAATGATAGACGTTAATAGAACACAAATGAAAATGCCAAGTCAAAGGTATGTTTTGTAATGATGTTGTCCTATTTGTTCTAAATATTGTGGTTCAGTATTTGGTGATCCATCTTAATCAATGAAATAAGCAGGTATTTAGTTACTAATTGCAGCATCCATGAATTAAAATGAAGATCAGAAAACTTGATGTTCATTGACCTCTGATCCTTAGAGTGAATCCTTTACATAGAGTAAATTAATAGTAATTCATTGGTTGACTTATAAAGCTCTAAACCCCAAAAGAATTATATCTTCTTATTTTACCTAAGACAAACTTGATATCTTTCTCTGAACAATAGCACTTTTTATGCCTAAAGAGAGAGTTCTTTCTTTCTTTTTTTTTTTGCTCCTCCTTTATTCAGCTGAGGTGAGACTCTACTTAGGTCATTTCTCTTAGAGAATGTAAAAATTATAGATAATTTAAGAAAAAAGGGCTCCTACACTTCTGTCTTGTTTTTAATTGTGGCACAGGGAGACTGAGGCTCAGTGGTTCAGTAGTTTTATCAAAGATCAGTTGACTATGTTTATGAAAATCTTTCCCTGGCTCTCTTTTTTATTTGTCACTTTTATATTATGTCATATCACCAAGACCTGTTCACTCTATATGCACAATTTCTCTTGAAGTCAAGTCAGGGGGAGGGCCTGTTGGTTCTCTTCTCTTTCAGTATTATTACTATTATGGTCTTTTTGCCATAAAAAGTTTAAAAATTTTAAAGCAGACTTCCAGTTCTTAACATAGATTTTGCCTGAATAGTATTGGGTTCAATTTGTATCTATAGACATCAAACCAAGAAACAAAGCTCAGGTGAACATTTCTTTGATTAATCAGCCTTTGGGATGGGTCAGCATCATGAACAGCCAAAGAAGCTGACAGACAGCCTGTCTTGTGGAATGAGCAGTTGAGAATGGTATTTCAGTTTAATTTCACTATACTGTTTTATAGTGATGTTTTCAGGTGACATATTTGAAATATGTTTTTTCCTCCCTGTGGGCTTTCTACATTTAACATCCATTTTACTATTTCCTGTTAGTTATTAAAAAATTAATTTGAAAGAGCTCGTGTGTGTGTGTATGTGTGTGTGTATGTGTGTGTGTATGTATGTGTGTATGTCAGTCCTGTATCTTGTATGCTGTCCTTGAGCTTTTCTGCTCAAGCCTAGTGCTCTACCATTTGAGCTTCACTTCTGGCTTATTTTTTCTTGGTAATTAATTGGAGATAAGAGACTTACAGACTTTCCTGCCCAGGCTTCATACCACAGTCCTTAGATCTCAGCTTCCTGTGTGGCTAGGATTGCAGGCATGATATACTGGTGTACCCAGCTTTTCATTTCTTTTCTTTTCTTTTTCTTTTCTCTTCTTTCTTCTCTATAATGCTAAAGATCAAATCCAGGATCTAAATACTTCACTGTATCTCTAGTTATACCTTTAGAGGATATCCCTTGGTCTTTTTTCAGGTTTTATTTTTTACAATCCTTTTATTATAGTTAAGTAGTTGTATAAACAGTTGCCATTCATCAAAGTACTTTATGAACACAGTGCATCTTGATCAATGTCACCCCTTTTCACATTCTTACTCACCTTTCCAAAACCACTTCTTTCCTTACTTATCTTAATTTTAGGTTTATAGTAGCCGAATTACTAGCAAGAGTAATAAGGAAAGATTAAATCAGTAGCTTCTCTTGGTCTTTAAAAATATAAAGACATTCCCAAACTCCATGAAAGTTAAGACAAATTAAGTCCTAATTTTTCCTTTAAGTCTTTCTTCCACCTGTCATGTGTCAGGCAGAACTAGGAGTGTAGCAGTCTGCCACTGCATTTCCCTGGGCTCCCTGGGTGGCCCAGGCCCACATGGCTCTTCCAGCTGGTAATGGAATCCAGTAGGTGAGGCTATGGCTTCAGAGTCATAGCATCACATCACAGTCCCACTTACATGGAGTGGGACAACAAGTGGGCTGGAGAAAAATAAAAGGTATGGTGGTGTCTAGAATTTTGCTGTTGTGATGAAGAAAAAGATTATACACAGAACTTATAGTCAGCAATATGGAAGCACACATTCATTCTTGTATGAAAGATGGAAACAGGAAATCAATAGAATATTTCAAATTTTTATGTTTGGTTCACAGCAACATGAAAGCAAGGCCATGAATCTTAACCTTAATGTCTCTTTCTCCGGCTGTTTCATTCAATACTCCCTACAGGTTAGAACTGCTTCTGGACAGGTTTTCTCTGTTTTAAATCCATAACTCTAGTAATCATGATAGGGCTTCATACCATCTTCTCTTTGATGTTCTCTATGCTTTTCATTGTACAGACCATCACATCTTTGATGCTATTTTATTTCAATGCTTATCTCAATCATCCATAGAAAAGAGTATCTGAGATGTGCCCAGTAATTCATAGTGCTGATTATTAAGAACTTGCAAAAGAGAAATGACTCTGAATTGACATATGCTAGTCATTTTGCTGTTTTACAGGGATAACATAATAGCTAAGTTTCAGAGTTAGAATGACCCATGCAATTCTTACAGAGCATTGGAAATAGCAGATATTGGTGCAGTAACCCGGGAAATTCTCCAGAATGGTGAACAAGTGCCCCTTGGATCAAAAGAGAAAGAGGAGATATGGGAGTAAGTTAACACCCTTGGGGAAAGGAGACAACAATTGCAGTCAGAAGCACTGCAGATGTGTGGCAGAGCTCTTGTTTAGACAGGAATAAAGCAGAGTTGATATGGAGGTGGCACACTAGTAAATCCATTGCAAAGAGGGATGGTGTTGAGATCCTTTGGGTCAACCAGAGGTTTAAGTTTAAAGTTCTGTAAAATGCAGATCAGGTATATGAAGAGTTGCATGCGGGCCAACTCCTCTCCTGCACAAATCCGTTTTCCTAAAACAAAAATAAAATAATGTTGTGACACCTACTATTTAACTCACTATGAGAAACACTACATTTGTAAAGAGACATGAGAAAAGGATTGTTCTTTGATGATTTATTGGATGCATGACTGGGAAGATGGAAGGATAAGGTACATGGGCAAATGGCCAAATGATGGGTCGATTGATTATGCTATAATACCATGTGATCTTACCCAGTATATCAATCAACATTATTTATTATTATATATGAGGCTCATACGAATATTTTAAATTTTTTCACACTAAAATTGCCATTTTGAGCTGAGTGCTGGTGTTCATATCTATCACCCCAGCTACTCAGGAAGCTGAGATCTGAGGATCATAGTTCAAAGCCAGCTGGGGCAGGAGAGTACATGAGACCCTTATCTCCAAGAAACTACTCAGAAAAAGCCAGAAGTGGTTCTGTGACTCAATTGGTAGAGTGTTAGACTGAAGTAAAAGAAGCTCAGGGAAAATGCCCAGGCCCTGAGTTTAATCCCCTGGAGTGGCAAAAAATATGCTGTTTTAAAATAATTTTCAATAGTTCTTTTTGGGGCTAGGAAAGTGGCTCAGTGGTAGAGTGCTTGCCTTGTAAGCCTGAGACCCTGGGTTCGATTCCTCAGCACCACATAAGCAAAAAAAAAAAAAAAAAAAAAAAAAAAAAAAAAAAAAAAAAGAGCTGGAAGTGGTGTTGTGGCTCAAATGGTAGAGTGCTAGCCTTGAGCTGAAGAGCTGAGGGACAGCGCCCAGGCCCAGAGTTCAGGCCTCACGACTGGACCTCCCTCCAAAAAATGAAAAAAAAAATAGTTCTTTTTTCTTCTGTGTACCAGTACTGGGGCTTGAACTCAGAGCCTTGTGATCTTGCTTAGATTTTTCTCTCAAGGCTGGCACTCTACGATTTGAGCCACATTTCCACTTCTAGCATTTTGGTGGTTAATTAGAAATAAAAGCCTCTTGGATTTGTTTGCCTGGTCTGGCTTAAACGGTGATGTTCAGAAAGAACTTGCCTTTCAGAGTAGCTAGGATTTATAGCATGAACCACTAGTGTCTGGCCAAATTTCCTTCTATGTTCTTCTTGAAACATATCTATATTGCTTGTGTTTGCAATTTCCAATGAACTGTTCTACAGTTCCTTTCTCTATTAGTTACACCTTTTATTCACTTTCTAATTAACATAATTTTATCTATCTGATATACACCATTAATTTCCAAGTATTATATCATGCTATCTCTATTGGCTAAGATATACTTTTCTTACATCACATTTAAGACATAGGTCACACTTAATTTTTTCTTGTCACTCTCTGATACCTTCAAACAAAAAATAGTTGCCCCATTTGGTGTCATATTCATATTTTTAGTGAAGTACTGATCACCTGGAGTAATCAAATTTCTTAACTTTTTTCTTTTTCCCTTGTGTAGTAATGTGAATTCTTACAGAGAGATATCTGCCTTAGTGATCATGGCAACCACAGTGACAGATAAAAAGCATATCTTCAAATCAGAGTTATCAGGCTAGGAAGGTGGCTCAGTGGTAGAGTGCTTGCCTTGCATTCATGAGGCCCTGGGTTCGATTCCTCAGAACCACATAAGCAAAAAGAAAAAAGCCAGAAGTGGCGCTGTGGCTCAAGTGGTAGAGCGCTAGCCTTGAGCTGAAGAGCTGAGGGACAGCGCCCAGGCCCAGAGTTCAGGCCCCACGACCAGACCCAAAAAAATAAATAAAAAAAATCAGAGTTATCAAGAGCCAGAGGTAAGACTCAAGTGGCAGAGCATCAGCCTAAAGCCTGAGGTTCTGAGTTCAATTACCAGTACTGATAAAAATAAAATAAAAAGTAGAAAAATCAGTGAAGGAAGTCAGTTTGTAGACCCAGCACACACTGAAGGTACAAGCATATAATATCTAAGATAGCTGACCAAGGTGCTCTGTAATCATTGCAGGGTATAAGCCATAATCCTAATATATCCATAATCTCATGGTTATTTGGCAGGATTTCTAACATCTTAACTAGGAGCAAATGTCCTGCTTCTCTGACTCTTTATTTCCTTAGAAACTCGCTGTCTGTCTTTACCTCTTTCCATTTACTCTGCCTCAATTTTGATACAACTTAAGTACCTTTTTAAAGGCTAGACTGTTCCTTGCTCCATTTCATTGTTCATAGTGAATTATGGGAGAAAAAGAGGCTAGAGATTCTCCTCCAGTAGCCTGTACATCTGTAATCTGTATGTCAGTGATTTGGTTCTATTAGACTAAAATGAAGCATTTACTCTCCTTTCCTAATTGGATATTCAGTCATTTGCTGACTTTGTTTTTTGTATGTTTGGATTTCAATCTCCTCCCTGATGAGGGTGACCATCATGATACAGAACTTCCTCAGTGAAGATACAGAGTCATATCACTTTTTTCCTGGTGTGTGAGGAACTTTTTTGTGTGTGAGGAACTTTAAAATAGTTTTTTGCTTTGTTTTGTTTTTGCTGGCCCTGGGGCTTGAACTCAGGGCCTGGGCTCTGTCCCTGAGCCTCTTTATAGCTCTACCACTTGACCCACGGTGCCACTTCTGGATTTTTCTACTTATGTGGTACTGAGGAATCTACCCTGAGCTTCATGCATGCTTAGGCAAGCATTCTGTCACTAAACCACATCCCCAGCCCTTCAATAAATTTTAACTTCTAGGGAAATATTTCCATTACCTCTGTGATGCCTCAGAAGAATGCAAACAACCTGCACTGTATCTTTCTCAGTTTGTAAGAAATAGTCAACAATCTAAATGCATCCTATTGTAGCCACCATTAAGACTCCACACTGAGGAGTATGAGTGTGTAGGCTTTGGGCTTTACAAGTGGTGTTTTGACTTAGGGAAAAAAAGCAAGTCTTCCAACTCTAGAAGAGATGCCACATAAGTTACAACAGATCACCACTATAAGCTGTTTTCTCCCCTGGAGCAGTCTTAAAATTAATTTATCGTACCTGTTGAGAAAGGCATGAAGTAGTCACTTTTCTTGAAGTTGCCACCCTCATCTAGAAAGTGGCCAGGGTTGAAGTCATTTGGGTTGGAGAATTCCTTGTTGTCATACAACACAGATGTCAGAGATGTTATTATGGCTGTGCCCTAGAAACAGCACATAAAGATGAGCCATGTTATACAGAAATGAAGGAGCAGAAAATTACAGTGGAAATCACATGTGGATTCCACAGTGGAATCACAGTGGAATCCACCTGTTCTTGGGCTATAAAAGGGAAAACAAGGCCAGAGTAGATCTGTGGCATTTCCGAGAAGACAGATCATGTGACCAGTAGGGATGAAGTTTGAGGCAGTGGTAGTTATCTTGTTGACACAACCTGCAATAGCTTTGAACTACTGATTGTTTGGGCATTTGACATCGAAAAGACTGAATCTCTTCTTATTATCAAGCTTGGACATTTGTTTCTGTCTCTATTTCTTGTTCCAATTGATCACTTCCTTTTCCATGTAATTCAGGTGGATTGTGGTTTTTAAGGGAAGATTCTATTTGAATGTCCATAGTATCTGTTCACCTCACTTCTTATTAATAAATATTTGATTAGATTAGTAATGTGATCTTCTGGAGGGAAAACACAAAACCATAAACAAAGAAATATACAATTAATCTATAACATTGCTATGCAGTTTGTCTTCATTTGGACATAGAGGAGTTCTTTGTAATTATTATTTTATATGGTATTAATATTGGTTTTAATCAAGTACACATAAAACCCAGTTCCAAGGATGGAAAGAGCTAGCAGATATCTACTTATTAAGTGAGGAGAGTACAAAAACAATGACAGAAAGGTCATTTTTGTCTCAACTTCACCCATGTGATTCAGTCACCTGCATAGAACACAAGTAGTTTTCATTAAAAGAACCTGATCTGGAATCTAACTAATTGACAATACTGGCACAAAGTCACTCTGAGGAGCATTTCACATGACCGTTGGCTGGATTCTCTGTTAATATTATTATACTGAAAGGAAACAAAGAAAGGACTTGTTCCTGCTTATGAAGACAAGATATTTACGCTAATCCAAATGCGATAATAAAAGCTTAATATGTGCTTTAAGTAAGGAAATAGATGCAGAGAATAGATTTGAGAAAATTGTGTGCATTTTTATAACCAAATTCATAGAAGAGGAAAAAGTTCCCTACCTGATGAAGGATATTTACTAAAAATCAATTGAAGGCATCATTCTTGGGAGTGAGGAAGCCTCCTGACTTCCCTTGTGAGAAAGAAGAATTCCCACTACCACCAGTCTTTCCAGCACTGTCCTGGACATGCTAGCAGGTACAGTAAAGTGTTTAAAAGAAGTGAAAAATCTGGCACTGATGGCTCATTCCTGTCATTCTAGCTACTCACCATTACCCCTTTCCAGTTACACATCAATCTATTGATATCCATGCAAAAAAATTCCCATAACAGTGTTTACAAGATTAACAAACTGAACATGTATCATTCCCTTGGAATCACAAACCTATGAATAGCCAAACAATTTCAAAGATGTAGAACAAAGTCAGAAGACACATAGTGCCAGACAATGAGACCTGTGTCCAAGTTTAACAACCCCAAACTGGAAGCAGCTGCAAAATCTATCAAGCTGATACTTGTAGGAGTTTTATATTTACTCCTCTTCTGTTTGCAGAGAATTGAGATTATTCTATCAACCTGGGAACATGAAGAGCACTGAGGTACAGCATAGACAAAATCTGCTTACTTTGGGAATGATGTAGCCTCTGAACTTAATGTCACGGGTCACTGCGTGGGGCAGGTTGTTGGGTACGAGATCAATGTATCTCTGGATCTCATGCAGCACAGCATCTGTGTAGGGCATGTGGCTCCTGTCCTGCATGCAGGGGATCCGGTGCCTGCCAATCACTTGATCGATCTCTTCCTGGACTTTAGCTGGCAAGATACAAGCAAGAAATGACTAACAGAAATACAATATATACTTGTCATCAATTTGGGTTGCTTAAAGAATGATGAAGGTGATCCAACATTATTACAAATATAAATGACTCTGATAGGGTATATTTACACAAGTGAAGCAAGTTGTCATAAGCATTGATCACTCATCTACTAAACAGACATTGTGATATATCATTTTCCACTGTGACTTAGCATTCATGGATATGATTTCAATAGAAGTAATTAAATGCTTTAAGAACAATCATGTGAAATGCTGGTGGTTTACATCTATAATCTTTGCTACTCAGGAGACTGAGAACTCAGGAGAGAGGTTCAAATGCAGCCTGAGTAGACAAATCCAAGAGACTCTTATCTACAGTTAAGTAGCAAAAAAACTGGAAGGGGCATAATTCAATTGGTAGAGTACCAGATATGAGCACAAAAGCTGATCAAGAGCACAGGCCCTGGGTCCAAGCTCAATTACTGACACTAAATAAATAATACATAAATAGAATCAATACTTATTTTAGTGAAAAATGTATAAGTGTCACAGAAAGACAAACTAAAATTATATGCTAAATTAATCAAAACAACACCTGAAAAAGCATGTCTTTTCGGTGCCCTGATCTTACTGTCTTGCCTAGTCTGCTGTTTTCCCAAAACTGGTTTCACCCTGCTCAATTGCCCAGTCATTCCTTGTCCACTGTAGCTGTGGTCCATACAATATCTGTGCTCAACCTGAATGTGACAGAATGCCTGCTTAGCAAGTGTGCGACCCTGAATTCAAACCCCAGCATCACCAAAAGCAAAGAAGTAGAAAGAATAAAAATGAATTTCTGTATCCTTATTTAAACAATTTGTTTTTTCCCATTCCCCTCCCCAAATTATACCAACATCAAATACAATGAAAACAGGGTTTATACGGTGGGGGAGGGACATACAAAGCAACAAAAAAAAATAATCTTATAAATGTGTTAGAAACAATAGCAAGAAAGAAAACCATTTGTGTCCTTATCTTGGGGTTCATTTTACCTAACATCAACTTATCTGACCGTTTCTGCTGGTCTCAGACATATACTAGTTATTGCGAATAAGGGAAACCATGGGACCTATGTTTCTTTGGGCCTGGCTGACTTCAACAAACAAGCTGAAATGTGCTGAAAAGAACAATCTTCTCAATATCCTTCTGGAAGTCACTTAACTCTCATGTGAGGACATACCTGCAATGTGTGGGTGCTTCATCAGGAGCAGCAGAGCATACCTCAGGGTGGTGCCGGTGGTCTCTGTGCCAGCTGCAAACAGATCAGCAGCGCAGATTACCAAGTTTTCATAAGTAAATTCTGACTGTTTATTGTCCTTTTCCTAGAAATACATGGATGAAATTATTCCACAAATGGCTTACCAATAGAAAATAGAATAAATAAAAGGCAAAAAAGCAACAGCAGACACTAGCAAGAAGAGGAGATAAGTAACAAATATAAGACAGAACAGGAAGTATGACAAGATGCTTGTCACTAAAATGGTAGACAGAGCAAAGGCAGAGAAGAAGCAGAATCTATTTGAAGATATAATGGCTGAAAAGTTTCCAATTCAAGGAAAGTCATGAATGAAATTCATGTAGCAAATTCAATGAGAGTCAAGAAATAAAGCAAAAGAGATTCATGCCACAACATATTTTAATCCATCTGCTGGGAATTAAGGACTAACCAACAATTGAAAGCAGCAAGAGAGAAGCAATTCCTCACACAGTACCCTCAATATGAGTAGTAGCTCACTTTCCTTTAGAAACTGTGGAAGTCAGCAAGTGTTATTATAATATATTTAAAATGCAGACAGGAAAAGATGTTGTATTTTATAACATTTGGAAATGGTTTCTATTTGGCCTACTCTGTACAATCAGTTTCTCCTCAGGGAGACCATTTTTATGTAAAGAAAGGAAGTATGTTTTATCATTGAACAGATTAATTTATGTTTTTCAGGATGCCTGATATAGAATCACATTCATAATAAGTACTTGAAGTGCTTTCATTCCTTTTTGGGCTGAGCCTGTGAGTGTCTCTAGTAATCACAGAGGAATCCAGTGAACCACAGAACTCCCAAGCAATCAAAGGACTACATTCATGTAAGCATTTTACCTGCTTCATATGTATCAGGAAACAGTCAATGAAGTCCCGAGGGTTGTTCACATCCAGAGATTTTTCGTGTTCTTTCACTTTTTCCATAACAAAATTTATAATATAGTTGGCATTTTTAAGAAGTTTTTTATGACTTCCTGGTAGATAATCAATAAGAGCAGGAAATCTATTGTATACCTACAACAAAGAACAATAATTTATATAATGAAGTGTAGAGTTCACACATATGTATATATATAATGTATATATATATATTATATGTATGTGTATGATAAATATGAAAAAATATACACACATACATATTATATAGATTTAATAATATATAAACAAACTGATATGGCATGGTTAGAATTCATTTCATATGAATAAAATATGCCTGCTTCAAGATATTTTATTGTACATATGTAATAATTATCTATACAGGTTGGAAAACCTGTAGGAGAAAGGAGATAAACATTTTTAAGATTCATATACCTTTTGTGTACACATTCACTCATGTACACATTTACTCAAATTTTAAATTAATTTTTCCCCTCCCAATCTAGCATGACATGACTTATTTAATTCACATTTTATATATGGTAGCTAATGATGAAACAAAAGAAAGAAAGAAGGAAGGAAGGAAGGAAGGAAGGAAGGAAGGAAGGAAGAAAGAAAGAAAGAAAGAAAGAAAGAAAGAAAGAAAGAAAGAAAGAAAGAAAGAAAGGAAAAAGAGAAAGAAAGAAGTTAGTTTGAAGGGAAAAGAGATTCTGGCTTCACCTGAATCCACGGTGAGCTCAGAATTTTGAGGTTTTCGTTGAATTTTTCCATTAACTTAAGGAATTTCTGGTCTTTATAATCAAACCGATTCTGGAAAACAATGGAACAGATCAAATTGCAGGGAGCACAGCCCAGAATGAAGGTGGGATTGCAGGGTGCGCCTGGAAAATAGAAAACACTTTTAAAATGGCATTAAAATATATATGCCAGACACTTTGCCTTTGTTAGCAGGTAAGTAATTTGAATAATTTTAGGTGTTCTGTTCCCTACACATTTCCTTTTATAGCAAATAACTTAGCATATATAAAGCAGCTGGTCACATTGAACCCAATCTGCAGTTGGACATTATAATCTAGCTAACTAAATAATGGAGATTCACATATTCATTTCATATTCACTAACGTTTGCTTAGACCTATTTGACATCAAATGCTTGCAATTTTGAAGGAAAAAAGACTTCGAATAACAGATAATGTATGCCTTCAGAGCAAGTCTCCTCAATCTGTCAGGCATGTAGAAAAAGCATCATTAAAAGGGATGGTAATAAATTAGTGGGTACCAGGAACTTTTTATGTATAAATAATGATTAAAATAATCTTTCTTTAAATAATAAAGAGTGAGAAAGAGTGGGTTAACTTATGAGTTGGAGGAAAAGCAGAACACAACTAAATGATGAGTTGAAAGAATAATGTCAAGAGCAGGAAACCTAAAATGAAATTTTTGGTGTAAGCAAATAATTGTTGTTTATTGGTCATGGGGCCTGAACTGTGGGCCTGAGCACTGTCCCTTATCTCTTCAGCTCAGGGCTAGTGCTCTACCACTTGTGCCACAGCACCATTTCCTGCTTTTTCTGCTTATGAGGAATTGAACCCAGGGCCTCATGCATGCAAGGCAAAGACTCTACCACTGAGCCACCTTCCTAGCCCAGCAAATAAGTGTTTTTTACTCACATATCCACCCAACGTAAAGGAAACAAAAGAAGACATAAAAATTGGTGGCGGAGTGTGGTGGTTCATACCCCTAATCTATAAGAGTCAAAAGTAGGGGAATAACAGTCCAAGGCTAGCCTGGGAGAAAGCAAGAGCCTATGTGAACAAGAATTAAAGAAAGATCTAGTGGAATGGTTTAAGTGTTAGAGAACCTCCTTGAAAGCTGAGGCCATGAGGTCAACCCCAGTACTGATGAAAAGAAGCAAAGAAGCAAGCATGCAAGCAAGACAGACACAAAGAAAGAGAGAGTGGGGGGGAGGGAGGGAAGGAGGGAGGGAGGGAATGAGAATGAGGGAGAGAGAAGAGAGAGAGAGAGAGAAAGAAAGAAAGAAAGGCAGAAAGAAGGAAAGAAAGAAAGAAAGAAAGAAAGAAAGAAAGAAAGAAAGAAAGAAAGAAAGAAAGAAAGAAAGAAAGAAAGAAAAGAAAGAAAGACAGGAGAGATGGAGGGAAGGAAGGAAGAAAGGAATAAGGAAGGAAGGAAGGGAGGGAAAGAAAAAAGAGAAAGAAAGAAGGAAAGGAGAAACAGGGGGAAGGAGGGAAGAAAGGAATGAGGAAGGAAGGAAGGAAGTGGAAGGAACTAAAGGACAAAGAAAGGGGAAGGAGGAAAGGAAGGAAGGAAGGAAGAAAGGAAGAAAAAAAGAAAGAAGGAGGAAGGATGGGAGGAATAAGGAAAGAAGAAAGGAAAATGATGGAAAGGGAAAGGAAAAGGAGGGGAATGTTTCAAATGATGTTTCAATGTTTCAAATGATGCATTTCCCTCTTGAGGGAGTAAACGCACAACATTTCCAATAAAATCCAAATATTAATTTATTAGACATAGTTGACATTTGTGGATTCTGAGATGCTGTTCTACATAGTCTTCAACTGAGTAATATGCTTCATAAAATTTGGAAGTTATACCCATCGCTTAGGCCAAGTTTACATTGCTATAACATAATAAAGAAATTAAATTCTACTCAAGGTTTCTTTTTGGCTGTAACCTCTGCAGGGAAATGGCTGGATCAATTGATCAATATGCTTTATGGGTAACAAGCTCACAAATGTACATACATATACCCTAACGAAGGGTGACATGATTTAACGTGTTCTGACTAAATAGTAGGGCCTCTGAGCTTAAGAAACTTGTTATCTTCCTGTATGCCACATTTCATAGACAGTACAGTGTTCTAATATATCAGAAAATGTATTCTTTTAGCCCAGGAGATTGAGAATAATTTGAGAAGCAAGGAGATTGTAGATTTACTTATGTATCATTTACAGTTAAGCTTTTATTTTGAGTCTTTCACTTTCTTTGGAGGAATTTCAAAACAATCATTTAGCCCAAATGAGTAATCAGATTCATTTTGAAAATGATTTACTTAGTAGGTGAGTAGAGTTGACTGTGGTAGGAAAACAATCACCATAATAGCACAATCCAAAAGAGGTCAAGCAAAATGATTTATCAGTAAGTCCAGGAGGCAGAGATAGGAGAATTGCAGTTAATAAGTAAGCACAGACAAAATGTTAATGCACTCCTATCTCAAAATCAAGTTGCACAAGATAGAGAATGTCTGCAATGCCAGTGCTCAGGAGGCTGAGGCAAGAGGACCATGGTCCCAGCCTGGCTATGGCAAAAAAACCAAAAAAACAAAAAAAAAACTCACATTTATGTGAAGGAGAAAACATTGTTCATTAGCCCAGAACATAGCCACAATATCTACATTCATAAGTTTGAGATAGAATAGGATGAACCCATGTTTGATGATCACTCTGCATGTACAGCCATGCTTGATACTCACAACCTGGATGCACAACTACTGCCTGCCATTTGACTGAAGCCTTCCTCTTCTACTAGAACTCACAACTCAGACCCAAAGTGAAAGATCTGGTTGCTCCTGAAATGTTCCCAAGGGCATCAAGAGCAAGGACAGCAATCTGTATGGGTCAGCGAGAAAGCAGCACCTACCATTGGTTTTCCTCAACTCCTCTACCAGGCAGCCAGCTTCCTCTTGAACTCTGTCCTCAATGCTCCTCTTCCCCATCCCAAAATTCCGCAGGGTCATGAGTGAGAAACGTCTCATCTCTTTCCATCTCTTTCCATTGCTGAAAATGATTCCTAGAAGCAGGAGCATCGGAAACTGAGAGGGAGATCCAAGGCCAGACAGATGAAGATGAAAACCACACATCTCTGTGTTCTTTTTCCCCAAAACCACACCCACTGCCCACTATGCAAATATGCACACTCTCAGGCACACTTACCAGGCCGTTTACTAAATTGATCTATAGCTGGAAATGTGTCTCTTCCAGAGAACTCCTCGCCATGATCAATCAGGGCTTCCTTTACAGCTTCATATCCATGAAGCACCACAGTGGGCTTCATACCAAAATACAGAGTGAACACAGGGCCATAGATTTTTGAGAACTAAAAATGAGAAGGAAAGCCCAAATAATATCAAGAAAAGTCAATATGTGGTCTATTTCAAACAGATAATATTATTGAAATGTTTATGCTCAGTCTAACACACAGAGTTTGAAATAGTTCTGAAGTTCATACATGAATGGCGAGTTTTATAGCTGCCACTTTCTGAATAGCCGGCAAAATATCAGGTACCTGCTGAGCAAGTTGGTGCACAGATTAATCTGTACATGAATAGAGTTATTGAGTGTATTCATTATGTTTTATAGTATCCAATGAATGTATTCATCATGTTTCATAGTGAATGCAGGTGAGGTCTAAGAATTCTAACTTATTTCCAATGTCCCTTGGTGAATGAATAGAAAATTAAGATTTGAACTTCTGTTCATTAAACTTTTGATGCTTGACTAATGTGTTGTTCCATACTGCTCCTTTTGAAGTGGACGCCTATATCAACACCTGCTTCAGGATGAACTGTGACACTGTGGAGAGAATGGCTCTGAAGCCCTATGAACAGTAATAACTTGCAACAACAGGTAACTTTTACTGCCTAGACAAGTTTGAAATATACCAATATAACAAACACAGGGAGCATTCCCCACCCTGGCCCCCAGCCCCCAAAGGCAGCCTCAGGACAGAAAACATCTCTTGGAAGAATAATTTCTTCCATCGTTCAGCATTCTGTGCTCCTGACAATGTCTTTGTTCAAACAGATTTAGATACCAAGTATGCTCCAACACAGTGCTTTTTTAAATTCTTTATGCTATTCCACATCTAGAGGCAATCACTTGACATTAGGCATAAGTTGACTCTTCAAAAATGTTTAACTTTGAAACAACACAACACAAAACAAAACAAAACAGGGGACCACAGACAGGATGATGCATGACTTATTAGACGAAATATCTAATCAAAACACTTTTTTGCTCTATATCTTCAGCCCCAAGTCATACAAAATTACTGTAAAATGAATAAGGGGAAACCACTCACAAATGTTGCTACTCTGTGATTTTGGTTATTAATACAAATGGCTTAAATTTTGTTCTACTGAAAAAAAAATGCATGATTCGTTCCATGATTCTTCAGCCAAGGGCAAATTGTAAAAAGTTAGTGGTGCATCAAAGTTTACAGGAAGCATAGTGCTTTGTGATTATCTACTACAGTACTGTAGCTGTATGATTTTATTTTCAGACAAGAAACTAGGGTTAACTTACCTCACTTGCAAGCTATGAGAAGAACAGCAAGCATACTCACATTGGCTAAGGAGTTTCTGATATCTTTAATGTCTATTTGCAGGAAATTTCCAGTAATTGGAAGAGGAGTGGGGCCTGGAGGGAGCCTCTTCCTCCCAGAGTTCTGTTTCCAGAGTGAAATCAGAAGCAGGCAGGAGAGACCCAGCACCAGGAACACAACTGTGTCCATTGAGGCCTTCTCTTCTTGCGGAGACAACTGTAAGCTTGCAATCTTGAGCTTTCATAACACTCTTGGCTGAGTCAACATATGCTTCTTGGGCAGAAAAATGATTAAACCAATTGGGTGAACTTTAACCTCTCAGTTGAATAGAGTTTGTCTCAATGACTGAGATAAAACAAAATACAAAATGAAACAAAGGTTATTACCTTTGTCCTTCATTCTAGGCCAAATTTGGGAGTTATGTAATCTTACTGGCTAATGTCCAGGCTTGGTCATTAAAAATATGAGCTTTTACATTGTGCAGTCATTTCTGGAAGATACTAAAGTTGATCATTTAATCAAAAAGATTGGTGCAAATTCTACATTCCCAGCTAATTTACCAGTAGGAAATTTATGACTTTGGATATTCCGTAGGCTGTATGAATTGTAACTTAAATGTTTCTTAGGCTGGGAATGTGGCTTAGTAGTAGAGTGCTTGCCTAGCATGCATGAAGCTCTGTGTTTTATTTCTCAGCACCACATAAACAGAACAAAACAGAAGTAGCACTGTGGCTCAAGTAGTAGAGTACTAGACTTGAGCAAAAAGCAGCTCAGGAACAGTGCTCAGGCCCTGAGTTCAAGCCATAGACCTGGCAAAAAAAAAGGGGGGGGACACAAGTGTTTGTTTCCTTTCTTGCTATTGTTTCTAACATCTTTATAATGTACCATGTGATTTTTTGGGTTTCTTTCTATGTTCCCCCTTCTCCCCCCCTCCCCCGCCCAGGGTATAACTTCTGTTTTTTTTTTTAATTTAATTTTATTTTATTTGAGAACATACTGTACAGAGGGGCTACAATTACATGGGCAGGATAATGCATACATTTCTTACCAAGCATTGCAGCCTCCTCCTTTGTTTACCCTTCACCTCCCTTCCCAGCCTCCCCCCTCCCCCCACCCAATTATACCCCCCTTCCCCCCCACACCGACATTGTAAAGCTGGTTTTGACATGACATTTTGTACTTCTCATTGTTTTTTATTCCAGTGCCCTGTATCTTGTATATATACTTCACTTCTCTAATTTGGGGAGGGGAAGGGAAAAAACAAAATGCTTAAATAGGGATACAGGTTGTCCCATTGCAACAATGAGATGTACATGACACTATGTTGAAAAATGAACTTTACAATTTAGGCTGGGGGTGGGGGTGGGTGGGTAGGGGGTGTTGGGGGGGGTGTAGTTGGGGAGGTGGGAGGGAATAGATGGTGGGGAAAAACAAAGGTGGAAGTAACAATGCTTGATGGGAAATGTACTCATGACCTTGTTCATGTAACTGTAACCTTTCTGTACAGTATTTTTACAATAAAAACATTTTAAAAAAGAAAGAAAAGAAAAGACATCTTATTTCTAGGCATTTAACCAAATGACTACAAGCAAGGCCACACTAAAGCCACAAGCACAAGTGTGTTCATTGCAGCATTATTTATCAAACCTAAAATATAGAATCAGCCCAGATGCTTCTCAGTAGATGAAAAACAAAGGAGGAGGCAACAGTGCCGGATAGGAAATGTACTTATTCTCTTTCTCATGTAACTGTAACCCCTCAGTAGATGAGTGTATCAAGAAAATGTGCAATTCTATGCTTCCATCAGAAAGAATGGCATTGCCCCATTAGTAAGGAAACATAAAGACATGGAAAAAAGTCATATTAAGTGAAGTAAGCTAGGCCCAAAGAAACATGGTCTCCATGGTTTCCCTCATTTGTAATAATTAGTCTATGTCTTCGAGATTTTTAGCAGAGGATTTCAGCAGCCCTAAGGCCATGCACATATGACCACATAAAATAATGTTAATTGAAATGAACTATAAAATATGGAAATGAGGATTTTTAATATATTTTTATTGTAAAGATACTGTACAGAGGGGTTACAGTTACATGAGAAAGAGAATAAGTATATTTCTTATCCAGCACTGTTGCCTCCTCCCCACCTTCCCAACTCCTCCCTCCCCCGCCAAAGTTGTAAAGTTTGTTTTCAACATAGTGTCTTGTACATTTCATTGTTACAATGGGTCAACCTGTATCCTTGTTTCAGCATTTTTTTATTTCCCCTCCTCTCCCCAAATTAGAAAAATGTATATACAAGATGCAGGACACCAGAATCAAATACAGTGAAAATGGGTTATAAGATGGGAGAAGAAACAACAAAATCACATAGTACATTATAAGTACATTAAAAACAACAGCAACAAAGATAAACCCTCTTGTGTCCCTACCTTGGGGTTTTGCTTAGCATCATCTTATATGGTCATATGTACATAGCTTTTGACCTTTTCTGCTTGTCTGGTAAGATTATCCTAGACATATACGAGTTATAGCAAATAAGGGAAACCATGGGACCTATGTTTTTTTGGGCCTGGCTTACTTCACTTAATATAATTTTTCCAAGTCTTTCCATTTCCTAACAAATGGGCAGTGTCATTCTTTCTGATGATCAAGGCATAGAATTCCATTGTGGAGTTGGGTGGGGTTTCACATGCTTGTAATCGTAGTTAAACAGTATGTAGAGACTCCAAGGCTTGTAGTATGAGGTCATCCCAGGAAATAAGTGAGTGAAACACCATCTTATTACACAAGGTGAGTGTGATGGCATGTACCTATGATCCGAGTTTCATGGGAGGTATAGATGGGAGGATTGCAGTCCAACACTGGCTCCAGTCAAAAACTTTGAGACATATCTCAAGAATAACCTTGAACAAAACCAAGTGGAAGCATGGACCAAGTGGAAGAGCACTTACCTAGCATGCATAAGAACATGCCTTCAACCAATAGTACCATAAAAAAAATACAGAGAAACAAGACAAAACCACAACAGTGAAAAAAAGAAACAAAAAAGTATACAAACAGAAAAGACAGGAGAGGTATTCTGGGAACTTTCTATTGGAAGAGAAAAGTCATACATAAAATATATGAATACAAATATGGAAGCATTCAGTTACACTTGACTCAAAAGTGAGAACATGTAGTAAAAAGCATATTTTAAGCCATTATTTTATGTGCACAGCAACAGCAAAGCAAGGGCATGGGTTTTAACACTTAATGCTCATTTCTCCCAATGGCTATTACTTGGAATATTTCAATCCAGATTGGATCTGTTCCTTGATTTTCTGTCTTCTCAGTCCATTATACATGACACTCCTTCCAACTGTCATTCTGTCATCTTTCCCTACACCATCTCTGTGTTTATTTTTATGAAGACCAAAACAAAGTTCTCCTGGCTTTTATTTTCTTTGATCTCTTCCTCACATCAAGCTTAAAAGAAAGAAGGATTGAGAACTGACTTAGAAGTTAATAATGCTTTTTATTCCTTCCTTAGTCAGAGGCTTGTGGCCCATGTTGGGCGCCAGTTGTCCCGACCCACAGGACGTCAACGAGGGCAGTGAACCTAAGCTAGAAGGAATGAAGGGACAAGAGACACGAAGAATGACAGCAAGACAGGGATTTTGATCAAGCTGTCAATTTTTATTTTTCACACAGGGGTATTTATATGCTTAGAATAAGGAAGCTTTTTCATAGGCCATAGCAGCTGCAGGATGTTTGCTTAGGGCAGTGTGAAAAGGTGGTCCTTAGCAGCTACTTGGTGTTTGTTTGGGGCAGGATGAAAGGACCGGATTCAGTAAACAGCCTCGAGATGTTCCAGCGAGATAGTCAAGCTTAGGGCTCCCGACAGTGAAACTCTTTAAAGCTGCATAAACCATGCAACAAATTCATTCTCTCCAAGAGATACAAGCCAAAGGCTCTGACTGCAGATCCACTATGTCCTTTCTCTTACTCAAGACACAGTTGCAAGGAAGAATCGAGCCCTTCTTAAATTCCTTCTCCTCCCCATGACAGAAGATACATCAAGGTATATTATAACACATACAAATGCAGTAATTCACCTAGGAAAAGTTAACTCTTTTCCTTTATCCTTTATATTCTGTGTGATACATACATGTTTACGATGCTCATACACAGAGCATTGTATTTTCTGTTTTTGTAATTTTTTCAACATTACCTTCTGAGTTTACTCTGTTTCTCTTCAGCTAAATTATCACTACTATTCCTCCTCCACATCTTTTGAAGACAAGGCCAGGTTTGTCCAAACCAGCAAGCCTCCTGACTTGTTGAGATTAGCATATGTGCCACCATATTTGCTTTAATTTCTCTAAAGGAAAAAGGTTGAATCTATTCTGGGTCAATGTATTCTAATTATTTCTCAATTCAATTTTATCTTCCACTATACTTAGTGGAGATTCTTGCACAAAATATGTACAATGGAGTTGTCAAGCAATACTGACTATGTCATTTTAACAATTCTAAGTCATTAAAACACTAGAAAATAAACCACATGTTGCCCAAATAATTAACTAACTGAGCTGAAGTTCATATTTTACCTGCTCTATTTGTATCAGGAAGCAGTGAATAAAGTCTCAAGGATTTTTCATGTCCAGTGGTTCCTGGTGTTCTTTTGATTTCTTTAAAATATAGTCTCTCACTTGAGAAGTATTTTTTAAAAAACTCTGCTGTGAATTCCTGGAAAGTAATCAATGATAGCAGGGAAAATATCACAGATCTACAAGAAAGAGCTGAGGATAAGCCAGATGTAACTGGCTCATACCTGTAATCCTGGAGGCTGAGACCTGAGTATCATGGTGAAAAGCTAGCCTGAGCAATGAAGTCTGAGACTCTTATCTCCAATTAAGTACCAAAAAGCCAACTGTGGCTCAAGTGAGATAACCCTTGTCTTGAGCAAAAATAAGATCAGGGACAGTGCCAGGTCCTGAGTTGAAGTCCTGGGGCTGACATATTAATAAAAAGCTGATCATGTTACCATAGAGCAAATCCTGTTAAGGAATGTACTAATTACCTTGCTCATGTAACTGTAACCCCTCTGTACAGTATTTTTAGAATAAAAAATGTACAAAAACAAATTACAGTTGTAAATATGCAAAAATGGTGGCATCCATTTGTGGCATAGTGTTTCTTATAAATACTCACTAATTCTCTATGCCTGTAGAGAAGAATTGTGGGAGAGAGTTCTGCCAATAACCTTGAAGATGAAAACCATCTCTTAAGTTTATAAATCATCATTATACCCTCCAAAAACATTTTTTATCAAGTGACTTATTTTATCTGTCAATTCTTCACTGCAATGTCATAACTTAAGATGGTGTTAATTAATGTGAGTCACATTAGGTAGATTACAAAACAGATTAAGTAATGTAGGATACTTTGATTTAGAAGACAAACCTAACCTAGTAATCCCTGCTAATTTTTGCTGTTTTTGTGTGTGTGTGTGTGTGTGTGTGACAAGAGTTTAGTTTACATAGCCTACACTGGCATAGAACTGGTGATCCTCCTGTCTCAGTATCCTAAGGACTGGAATTACAGGTGTATGGCACCACCAACAGCCATAGTACTTGTTGCCCAAACGTAACCCAGAATGAATGTTTTGGAGCTAGTCAGAGATGCCTTGGAAAACAGCTGTGTCCTAGAGTAGTTAAACAGCTTTTCAAGGTTACACAAGTATTACTTAGAAATGGTAAGGTACATGCTAATTCATCATAGAGGCGAATAGATACTTTATGGTTTATAAGCCATAAATCTAATCTTTTTGTCATCCCTAACCCAGTGATCACTGGGTGATCTTCAGTGATCACTGAAGATTAATCATCCTATATAAAACACAATTCCTGGAAGCTTTTGCTGTCCCAAACCTTCTCCCATCCTGAAAGAAGACAGCATCTTCCTGAATACATTTGAGAAATGAAGAGGAGTCTAAGTGATGATTGGAGGAAAGTTTTAAAGCCTCGGGTTTTAAAGATTTAAAAAAGAATCTGAATAGCCATAGAATGTCAGGATAATCTTGGGGCTGGGACACAAGCACAGGGGACTTTAGGATCAAAACCATAAACAGCTTGGCCTACAGGCTCAAAAGCCAGCCCAGTGTAATAACCAGCGGGGCCCTGATCATCGGCGAGGCTCCAATGATCAGCGTGGCCCCGTGGCCCGGCCTGCTCAGGGGGCGGGCCATAGGCCAGCCTCACTGCTCCACACACCAGGCCAAGGGACAGAGCAAGGCATTGAGAGGCTAATGTCAACGCCCCAAGGCGAGCCATGATGCCGATTGCACGGGACATACTACGGTCAGGGGGTGGGGCAAGCTGTCAAGAAGTAATTGGACAGTGGGCAGCTAGGGGGAGGAGCATGAATGGCAGTTGGAAAACAGGAGGAAAACAGTCCTGAGGGAGGAAGGGGCAGCTATGGAGAGAGTAGTAGGAGTGGAGGGAGAGACTGCTGGAAGGGAAAGCCTGCCAGAGCAGAGCAGGGCAGGTCTGTGGAGGACAGGGCAAGACTCAAGAGGCCATTTGGGGCTTCTTGAGGAAGTCATTTGGGGCCTCCTCTGGAGACCATTAGGGACCTCCTTCTAGAGAGGCCTGTGGAGAGGCTCCTCCCAGAGCAGAGCAGGGCAGGCCTGTGGAGAGGCCTGCAGAGAAGGAGGAAGGGTAGAAAAGAAAAGCCTTCCCCTTTGGAGGTTTGGAGCTCTGGAGGTCTGAGGTTTGCAGACCGACTAATTTGGTGGTTTGCAGACGAAATAATAAAGGTCGGGGGATCAGGGCTGCCCATTAGAGGCTTGGAGGTTTGACGTTTGAGGCTGCTCCTGGTTCTGGGTATCTAGCCCAGGACAAAGTAGTCGCAAGACCCATTTCTGGTGTAAATAGTGTAAATAAACTTGTGCACTTTTCACTGTGCCTGGATGGATTGTCTTGCTCTCCGGAAGTCAAAGGTTCAGTATCTGTGCCTTTACTTTCTCCTGGCTTAAAATATGGTACGACGAAGTCTTTCCCAGGGATTCACTCCATTCTGCTACAGGCAAAACTGTAATAACTACACGTTCTTTTCACAGCTTGTTACATAGAGATTATTTGGAAGCATCACACGAACCCATCACAGTTTTTGTCAAGAATAAAAGAATCTGGCCTCACCTGCATCCAGTGTGAGTTCTGATTCTTCATATTTTCATTGAATTTTTTCATCAAGGTAAGAAAACCTTTTTTTTTTTTTTGGGTCCGGTCATGGGGCCTGAACTCTGGGCCTGAGCACTGTCCCTCAGCTCTTCAGCTCAAGGCCAGCGCTCTACCACTTGAGCCACAGCACCACTTCCGGCTTTTTTCTTTTTGCTTATGTGGTGCTGAGGAATCGAACCCAGGGCCTCAGGCATGCAAGGCAAGCGCTCTACCACTGAGCCACCTTCCCAGCCCCTGGTTAAGAAAATCTTGATGTTTATAATTAAAACGTTTCTGGAAAATAATGGAGCAAATCACATTGCAGGGAGCACAATTCAGGAGACTGTGGAATCGGAAACCTTTTAAAATACCATTAAAACAGAAAACACACTTCTGATAGGTAAGGTATTCTGGTAATTTTAAGCACTATCTTATCCAAAAGTTCTCCTCTCAGAGCCGAGTGTTCAGCATTCATTCAATCAACATTTCACTTTTACCTTCAGCCTGAGTTGGCCATTACAAACTTTCTGGTTAAATAATGGCATTTAACACATTTAGTTTCCCCTCACTGACTTTACTCTCTTAATAGCTGCTGTCTGGCATTATGGAAGAAAGGCATAGAAACTCTTACTCAATAATTGAAATATTCAGAGCAGAATCACACTTGTATGTGAAATTGTGGGACAATATACATGAATATTAAAGAACAAGAAATGTTTTGTGGGTGAGTTCACATGTTTGGAAGAAAAATTGCAGAATGTATTCATGATGTATTGGTAGACCTATTTACAGAGGATAATAAATAGAAGATATGTTTATTACTCTAAAATAAACTGAGAACTTCTGTATAAATCCTATATAGGTGAAATGTATATAAAAGACATAAATTTAGTCTTATTGGTGTTCATGTGAATACATAAACTAAAAGAAAAGCAAGTATAATGAAGGAAATTAATGTGGAAGTAAATGTCCATGTCCCTAATTAAACTTACAATTTAATATATATCCCAAAGGCGATGCAAAAAAAATAGTGTGATATTGTTTAATTTAGCCATGAAGAAATCAGAATGCTTTCATAATTTAAATTTTTTGTTCATCTCTTAAGAAAAATCTATTGTTTTACAGGTAACACAATTAAAATATAAAACATCATTTTATCGATTTTTTTTTTGTGTCAATTGTGGTGCTTGAACTCTGAGCCTGTGTACTCTCCCTCAGCTCTTCAGCTCAAGGTGAGTGCTCTACCGCTTGAGCCATAGCACCACTTCCAGTTTTCTGGTGGTTAATTGGAGATAAGAGTTTTACAGACATTCCTGCCTGGGTTGGCTTTGAACTGTGATTGTCAGATCTCAGCCTCCTGGAGTAGTTAGGATTACAGGCATGAGCCACTGGTGCCTGGCTCATTTTATTGATTCTATACACCACAAAAATATCTAAATTTAACTTCTGTTTGTATGTAAAAATCTCCCCAATTCATTTCTATCAACCCTAAGGAAAAGTGACATAAGTTAAATGTTCTGAATAATGAATGAATGTCATTCAGAGAATGAATAAAGTTCATTAAAAATATGAAATCAATTGAGTAAGCTGCTCATCTACTGGGTTCTTTTTAAATGTCAGCACTATAATTTCTTTGGAGGTTTTATTTCAGCCAAGGAAGTATAGGGTAATTTTGAAGCCTTGGAGATTATGTGTGTGTATGTGTGCACGCACACATGCATATGTTTGTGTGTGTATAATGTATGCATGTAATTGCCAAGAAATAATGATTTTATTTTTATTTTCAATTCATTGAAAAGCTAACAACCAAGTACATTTTGACAAATATTTCATAGGTGAGTGGAGTTGGCAGAGAAAGTTATTTTGTCATAAATTTCTAAGGGTCCAAAAAACATAGTGAAAACAGATGAGCAACTCTGAAACCAGAGCCAAATCTACTTTAGAAAGACACAGAGTTATCTAGCTGAAACCTAGTTGAATGGTTTTATAAAATGTTTCAATAATTGGGAGAGGAGTTGGGCCAGGAGGGAGCCTCACTTTTCCAGGGCTCTGTCTCCACAGTGAAAGGGGAAGCAGCAAGAAGACACTGAGCGCTAAGATCACAACCAGATCCATGTTAGCCTTCCCCTTGTGGTAACAAGGGCAAGCTCAAATCCCACCTCTGTCAGTGTACCTGAGTCTTTCAAACTCATGGGCCCATCAGCTAGATGTGCTCCAATCCCTTTGCAATTCTCTTTGGAGTGACTGTTGTCCCAGTCTTAGAGATTAAAAAGTCAAAATGAAATGTTCTTTGAACTTGTGTGATTATTTTTTCCAGTGAAAATCTCCCTGGAGATTGTGGCTTGATTTTATGGAATAGATGTCCTAGTGTTAGTAATGTTGGGAGCGGGGGTGGGGGGGGGAGAAGTCACCGACATTTCAAATGGCTAAGCAAGTTAGAAGAACTTGGAGATGTTAAGTAAAACACGTTTTCCTTGCTAGAGATCATAGCCAGGACCTCACACCCGCAGGTGAGCATTTTACCAATAAGGACATCATATGCCAAGGAAATGGTCTGATATAAGAAAAATAATCAAAATGCTTAATTGTCAACATAATAGCCAGTTTACAATTTATCACTTGTATATAATATGAGTATATCCTTTAAAGATGATTTTATTTCCTTGTCAAAACCAAGACATATTTGTTCTCAGTAATAGAAGCTTTCCAACTACTTAATGTCCTCTTTAAATTTTATATCAAAATAAGTTATTTGATTCAGCCTATGAATAATCAATATATATAAAGATCCTAGTTAAATAAAATTCCATGACATTCACCATTATGCAGTACACACAGAGAAGATAGATTTCTCTTCGTTTTCCAATGAGAAATTTGAGATTCAGTTAGAACAAGAAAACAGTGTCACAAGCTCAGCAAAGGGAGAACTATGACTTTTTCTGATGGCCAGAGTGTTATACTATGGCTTCACTGCAGATTACTGGAGGGCAATTTCAGTATGCAGTACACATGAGGGAAGCATCAAGACCTGGCGATACAGTAGAGAGGTCCTGAACTAATAAGGCTTCTCTTTCCAGTCACCTTTGGAAGACAATTTCTATTCTTTTGGTCAATAATACAGACAAAGAAAGAGAAATTACAGACAGAAGAAGAAAATAGCTAGGGATAGACTAGAAAACTGAAGGGAGGGAAATAAAACTAAAATGGAGGAAGACCATGAAGATAACAGAACTAAGAGACAGAATTCAGTCATCATAAGGATTTAAGTTCCATTGGAATGAATGGTATACATTAGTACAATAGTGAAGACAAAACCAAAGACAAAGCGCATTTGAAAAGATATCATCGTTTTGTTCTACATTAATTCAGCAATTCATAAGTTAATTCATGAGCCAAAATTAAGGAAAATGAAGTACTGTTAAAACGTTTCAGTGTCATATTTATTGGGAATCTTTGTGTGGATTTTGAAAATATATATAGAATGTTTACATATTTTTGATTCAACTCCTTTGCCTAAGGTAAAATTATTTCCATTTAGGGCAGAGTAACTGAGCCTTGGAGATACAGTCCCATAGTGAAGGACAAATAGACTACAGTTGGTACACCTGAGGCTGGAACCCATAATCCCCTGCATCATGCAATGTTTCCTCTACAAAGACACTGAGTTCTACATGGCTTATTAACATTTACTGACAGTGTGCTCTGGTTCAACACTTTGTAACATCCAAAATAAACATGCAGGTGGTTAATTATTACAGCACCACATGGTTTAAATGTAGAGCAGAAAAGTCTGTTTTTATAACTTTTTGAACTTGAGTCATTACTTCCCTGATTTTCCTGCATTTCTCTGTTTCTTCCCCCAGACTCATTTCATATTTCTCACTGCCTGTATTACACATGTACATTGAGAATCCCTGCTGTATTTCTCTCCCTTTCCCTTTTTTATTCAGCCCCTCTCCTTCCATTATCTACTTCCCTTACAGCCTCCTTTTAACTTCCTGATAATCATTTTGTTTGACTGACTGTTCATTGTTTGAAAGATTTGCTTCATGGAGTTTCACTCCTGTATATGCTATACTTTAGGCAAATATATAAGCATATACCAATACACAAGATTTGGTTTAGTAAAGTAAAGCCACCTTATTATTGATGATACACTGTCAGTAGCTTTCTCTACTGAATTGACTCCTTTTGATTCTGAAGAGATAGGTATCCCTTGGTAAAATTTCAGCATTAAGCTCTTGAGAATCATAGTGTAATGTGATGTAATCAACTTGAGGACAGCTGGGGACTCGAATTATTTTCTGAAATATTAATAGAATTTTATCCTACAAGAGTTTCTGGTTTACAGCCAAACTAAATATGAAATATACAGTTCCGATATGGACTGTGCCCATAGCCACACAGCCTCCCTTACAATCAACAACCCTCCCAATGTGTTTCACATGATACCAGTGATATACCAACCCAAAGTTCAAATTAGTTAACCAACACCCAAGAAAGCAAATACCAGTGCCCTTGATGTACACAGATGGTAAACAATACCCAACAATGTATTTTGAAAGATTCAACCACACATGAAACAGATCATACACCACAATCAAGCTGCTTTCATCTCAGATATTCAAAATTTTAATTAACACATAGTTAAAGTTACATATTCTGTCTCATCTATGTTACATCTGATTTATTTCCTTCTGTTTTTGGTTCCTCAGTATTGAGACAACCTCTTTCCTGCGATGACTGTGAGAAAGCAGCAGTGTGTCTGCAAAGCTGGGCTCTCACAGCGCTCTCTAGGGCTCGATACACATAGGTGTCACTACCAACCCTGTATTCCCCTACTCCACTTTTCTCTGCATAGTGGTAGGTTTATGAGATATAAACAATGGGAACTGAGAGATCAGGAGGAAGTGAGACCAGAAGTTAAGACAAATGCCAGAAAATTTGACCTCAGGAGATTAAGACCAGCATGTTGAAATATGGCTTGTACAGCTCAGAGTCAAACCAGGAGCCAAGGGAATGTGAAGAAACAAATGGCCCCAGAGGTGGTTCAGCCCTAGGGAGATGATATACAATGACAGGACATAGTTTCCACAACACTACTCTCCCACCTTGCTCTTTGTCACCTTGTATGCTTCTGTTGGTCATGAGGGATTGATGACTTGTTCTACCTCCATGCTGAGCTGTGAGTCTGTGTGCTAGGAAGAAGAAAGCTGTATCTTATCTGTGTTATGGGGGCGTCTGATATCCCAATATGAGGGACCTGGATTTTGAGTAGGATAATAGAGAGGGCCCCAGCTATAATCAAGTAGTTTTGGTACTGAGCCCAACACAAGGACATGACTACCCTCAGTGACTAGGTTTTGGGAGCATGTAGTCAAAGGATGAGGGGTGAGTGACTTCCAAGGGAGAAGACAGATTGTACACCATCACAGCAGCAACCAGACCATCTCTTCCTCTTCATACAGGAGTGAAACAGATCTGGTACTGTTGTACCCCCTGTCGCAGGACCCCCACCAAGAAGACCACCAAGAGTCAGACGTTCTGAAATGCAAAAGCAAGGCTTTATTCAGGCGGGCTGCAGCTCGGGCCTTGTCCCACACACCAACTCAGCGGAGCTTAGGAGGAGAGCCCCGAGCTGAAATGTCACAGGGTTTATAAAGGCAAAACTACAAAGTTACAAAAGGAGAAGGAGAGAAAAAAAAATCACAGACTGACAAATTTACAGCAACTAGAGGCATCAGCAGGGCATTCCAAGGTGATAAAGGTAGTAGGGAGTTATCAAACTGTCTGGGTCTCAATGGGCCATCTGGACATTCCAGAGCAGTTAAAGCTTGGCAGGGAGTAATTGGTGGTCTGTTTATCTTGGGCCAGCTTGGTCATCTCCTGAAGTTTGTGGGGACCCAAGGCCAGCTATAGTACGAAGTGGGGCCTGACTTCAGAGTAGCTTTGTTCAAGTAATCTATGGTTTAGCAGTTTCAGCACAAACAAGACAGTTTCTGAAATTCAGGTGGGCCCAAGGTTAATATGAGGAACAGAAGGGTTACTGCTTCGAAATGAAGCCACTTTTAACTCTTCATTCCCCCCTTCACTTATGGACATGAAGGACAATCCTGTGGTTCAGACCCCAAACTAAACTCTAACAGCTCCCTGTTCGGAAGAGATGTGTACCTGCTTCGCTGTACCATTAGCTGTATAGTGTTCAACCTGTCTTTCATAAATTATACCAATCTATTTAAAATGCAAGATCCGCTTGTAACAAAATTAACAATTCTTCCACCAGTCCTGACTGTATATCACAGCTAACTTAATTTTATACCAGCTGTACTGGTAAGCTCCAAGTTCAAGACATATTCATATCATTTTCTACATAGTTAAACTTTCTGAAGTTTGTCTTTTTTCCTTTTTTTAAACATTTAAAGACAATCTTCACTTTCTAAATTCTTTTTTAAGGCTTTTTAAAATTACCCTCCTCTTCTTTTTAGTTCCTTGAGCATCTTTGTAGCTGGAGTTTAAAACTGACCAATTTTTCTTTGGCTTGCAGAACCAAGTTATCTTAGAACAGCCTTAAGGCACCACTGAGATGCAGAAGCTTGCTAGATTTTAAGGCTAAGAGTAGGGCTGGGTCTCATTTACTACCTGCATTGATAACACACTCAGGTTATTACCATACCAGAGCCAAACCAGGCTGTGACTATAGAGTGGATTTTCAGTCACTATGCACTGAAAGTGCCTAAGGCAAGCAAGCCAGTGATATCCTTGTCCCCAATATCCACTGTGGGAATAGAGAGGATTTTTGGATATCACCCAAAAGAATGTCCCACAAAATCTTAGTTTTAGCAGCTTTTAAACAGGATGCAGTTTCAAGTGATGGAACCAGGCAGGAGTTCAGTCTACTTTTACCATGATGGAGGTGGTCTGGGTGATGACGTAGATTTCCTCCAGGTGACTGTGAGGCTGTCTTCAAACTCTACCCATTAGGGTACGCAACAGCAGCAGCAACAGCAGCAGCAGCAGGATCTCTCAGTGGCTCCAAGGGACTGTCACACCTCATGCTGGGCTGTAAATTCCTACACAGACTGGCTAAGGATACATTGCATAGGCTTGGCAGGCTTTGATCCTGCTGGTTTTTAAGCCCTTTAAACAATAGCCCAAGAGTTTGCCAAAATCACAACTATTTTACTAACCAGATATTTTTGTAAATAGACACAGAAGGCTTAGTCTTGTAACCATCTCTGACAGATGCAGTCTCAACACTTGCACACATGTTAACACTATTTTTTTATGCCTTTTTCTAAAAAATATTATTTTATCTATTTTGCCTCGTTTTTCTCAAACTGACTCTGGACTCTTGATCTTAACAGGGGTTGATGGGTGGAGGTCCATCTTTCGTAACTTTTTAAATCTGACTTCAGGGGCGTTGATCCTACCTACCCAGAAACCTATAACCTTAGCCTCTTTTACAAAAAGGCTATCAAGGTTAGATGTCATTAAGAACAATATTTTAACTTTTGACAACTGCACAGACCTTTTCTCTGGCTACAGCAGTGTAGCTTGTTTAGCACTCTGGTTTGCAAAAGCATCTTTCTGGATGGCTTAGGAATGTGATCTCTAGTGACCCTAACAATGCCTAAGTTACCTTTGCAGGCCTTTAGACAGATATCATAGAAACACACTCTCAAGTTTACAAACTTTTTCCTGAGCTGGTGTGAGCTCAATAGTTACTGCCAATTAGAGCTTTTGGCACATACAGGGGTTGGGATTTAAACTGTCCCCCACATTTTATAACATTAGCTTTTTACTATCACAGAGGACTGGCAAGTTCCTGTTCCTTACAAGGTAGATAGTCATGGATATTAGGCATGCTTACAAACTATCTTCCTATGACCTCCTGGCTCTGACCAGTTTTGAAGGGCCACACACAAATGACTCTAGGATCTGACATTTCTGCCATCCAAGCAGTGGCTTACTGTCTCTGGATGCTTCTCCATTGCTCTTGTCCCAGGAGTGTCTTCTCTACACTGGATAAATGCCTCATTGGCATTTCCCTTAGCTGGTTGCTGGACTTGAACTCGGGGCCTGAGTGCTGTTCCTTAGCTCTCCAGCTCAGGGCCAGCACCCTGCCATTTTGAGTCCCAGACTCGGGGCTTGAATGCTGTCCCCTGACTCTTCAGTCCAGGGCTAGTATTCTGCCACTGTGAGTCTCGAGCTTGGGGCTTGAGTGCTGTCCCCTGACTCTTCAGTCCAGGGCTAGTACTCTGCTACTGTGAGTCCCAAAGCAATTGCTTATTCTTTTAGCACTCTGCTGGCTGAGTAGAGGTGACAGTCTCACAGGGACCTTTTTGCTGCCCGGGCTGGCTTTGAACCAGTTTTAGTTCAATGAGTCTTACAAAAGGCCATTTTACTCCAATTAAAAGCAACAAGGTGGTCAACATAGAAGTAGCGTTTAAGCATTCTCTTACTTGAAACTTATTAAGAGTCAAAGTTACATCTGACAAACTTGTGAGAATCCTCTGTGCTTTGCTCTGGACTTTGCTGGAAACTTAAAAAAACCTATAAGATCAAAGTAGAATAGCAATTATTTTGATAATCCTAATTTTTCTTTTGTGCACTTTGAGGCAAATGTTAAGAACAATTTTACTTTTAAACTTTATGTCCAAAAATCCATTCCTAATTTTTAAAGCCTTTTAATCACCTTTAATATTTCATACTTTAGTTTTTATTTGCATTTAAAAAAAAACCTCTTAAAATCTTGAGGCCAAGTGTCACTCATTGTCTCTTGGCTGCTTGTTTTTACATATTAAAACTTTTAAACTCAAATGACAATTTTTCCTTAATGCAAGAATTACAGTCACCATCACTATACCACGAAGCTAGACTTAACACCTATATGGCTTTTAAAAAACATACACTACTTGTAGAACATCGTTGGAAGCAAGTCACATTATATAAATAAACTTTTTAACTCTCTTTTTAAGTCCAAGGGGCAGTTTTAGCAATACTACAGATCATCACATCACTAATTTTAACCATCATATTTTTAGTGTCTATCTACAGGGAAAAGGGACAGAACAACGATGGGCCACTTGGCTCCTCCTATGGAATGGGCACACACCCAATCCAACTCTTTAGGGTTAGATGAACTGTGTTTGTGCCAGCTTGCCCTCTTTTACTATGTATGCATGGACTCCTCCCAGGGCCTGTCCCACCATGCATGACAAGCTGATCTGCACTTCTGCCTGTTCACCCCTCACCCCTAAAGATAGGTCTTCTGTTGGCTTCTAGTTTTTCCTTTTTTATCTCTTGGTTCTCAAATGAAATACACAGTTTTAGACAGACAGAACAAGTAACATCTTTGATAGTGTTAAACTAACCTTTACATTTAAATTTCTAATATTTATTCCCAAATTTTAGCCAAGGGAACTAAATCCCAAACAGCCAATGCATTTTTGTTAAGCTAGATAACTTGATTACAGTATAAAGTCTTATGCATTCTCAAATACCAGATTTTCTATTTTTCAAGTTAAAGAATCCCTAAAAAGTCATTTAAAACACTACGAAGATTCTTTAAAAATTTTGTTAATGTCCAAGCCTCATAACCTTTTGAATTTTAAATTTAAACTCACCCAATTATACTTATCTTGAACATGTTCACAAACACATACAAAACACACACAGATCTTAAAGCGTGCAAAAATCAAAATCAGTTGTACGTATACCTTTTAAAATTTTTAAACAAAAATTTAAGACAGTGTTTCTTTTAAACTAGGTACCTTTGTTGGGCTTTATTTTCCCAGAGCTTGCTTGTTTAGCAAGGCAATTCACCAACGGGTCTTTTGAATCCCTTTTGTTGAAGGAGGGTTGGGGGAGGGGGTCACCAAAACTAAACTAGCCTGATTTTTTTCCCCATTTAGACAAAACCACTTTACAAATTGTTACATTGTCAGGACTAGCTGAAAAAGTCCAAACCAGGCACACAGCTTTCTACACCCTCCCCGCCAGCATCCTCCACAAGGAGAAAATGCAGCCTGAGGCTTGAAGCTTTCCATGCCTCACAGGGAGGGGGAGCAAGGTCTGTGACCATGACTGAGCCCAGCCAGAGGCTGGGACTTTTTCCCCTAGAGATGTTCAAATAAAAAACACAAACACAAATAAACACAAAAACCAAGAATCCACATTTAAAACTGGTACCAATTCTAAAACAGAACTAGACAAGAACCAAAGGCTGAGTTGGGGGCTAATGGGCCCCCAGTTTATCCCTACCGAAACTCTGTGCTGCTCCCACTCAGCAGAATCCAGAGTCTGCTGAATGAGCCTGCCATGCCCACCCAAAACTTCCCTACCTCTGGAAACAGAACAGAAAACACACCGAAATAAACAAGACTGACAAGTGGCCACAAAGACAAAATCAGGTCTTAGTGAATGGGGCGACATCTCACCACCATTTACTTACCAGGGGACTCAACCGCCCTACTCACCTCAGAGGATTTTTCTTTTAGATTCCTGCAGACGTTGACTCAGGGGCCTTCTAAGGTGGAGAATTCCCAATCATATTGGGGCAAGGGAGAGAAGTCCCTAGCAGCTGTCCCCTCAGACTGACAAGTTCTCCCCCATGCTCAGACCCCCTGAGCCAAGGCCCGAGGCGAAGATCTTGTTGGTGCCACTTGCAGGTGGTCAGTGGCAGTTTCACAATTGACAAAGAAGCAAGTTACAAAAGCAGAACCAGCAGAGTTTTAGAAGAATTTTACCAAGCCTTTCCAGCCCTTCTTTACATGCACATGTAGTCAGACCAACTAAAATATCCAGCACTAATCTAGCAAACAAACAGGTATAAGCAATTTATAAAATCAAGGTTATGACACACACAAAAAAGTCAGCAAATGCCATGCTTATTTCAGAAAGTAGAATGGGCCTTCCTCCGTGGACTCCCTCAGTGATTTAAAACCTGTAAGAGTCAGAGGAGGGAGAGGTCAGGACAATGGAAACAAGCACAGATTTTCTGGGTTGGTGGGGACTGGTCTGGTTGGTTTTCTGCTGAAAATCAAAAGTAAATATCATGAACAGAGGTCTCAGAACAAGGAAGAAACATGGATACAACTTTTCTTCCTTTTTGGTTTCTTTCTAGTCTTCTTTCTCTTTACCCTGTGTCTTTAGGGTTAAGTCTAGGGGGTTGAATGGGGCATTGCCCATGGCTTTCAGTCTCATCAGTCATTCAGTCCACAAATCAATAAGAGGTAACAGAAAAACAAAACACACAGGCTTACAAGATGGAGATCTCCCAAGTTGATCTGCTGCCTTCTGTGAATGAACAGAAGGGGCAGACCCAAGTTGATCTGCTGCCTTCTGTGAATGAACAGAAGGGGCAGACCCAAGTTGATCTGCTGCCCTCTGTGAAGGGACAGAGGGAGCAGACCCAAGTTCAAGGTGGGCGGGTTGAGCCTCGGTTAGGAGGCCCTTCAGTCAGTTCTGGTCAAAGACCAAACTGACTCACGCCCTACAACTTGGGGTTCCAGGGGTCCCCCTTCAAGTGAGGATCTGGGACGTCTCCCATTTCCTCCAGGGTTGCCGTACAAGCCCGTCCGCTTCGACAACACTTCAAGTACAAGTCGGAGCTGCCGTCCTCAAGTGTAAGCCAAACACACAAACACAATCGACAGGACAAGACAAATTAGCAGCACTGTTTTCTTACCTTCGGAGTCTGGGGTCTCGGGGGTCTTTGGGGGCATCCCGGACGAGCCCCCACTAATATGTTGTACCCCCCGTCGCAGGACCCTCACCAAGAAGACCACCGAGAGTCAGACGTTCCGAAATGCAAAAGCAAGGCTTTATTCAGGCGGGCTGCAGCTCTGGCCTCGTCCCACACACCGACTCAGCGGAGCTTAGGAGGAGAGCCCCGAGCTGAAATGTCACAGGGTTTATAAAGGCAAAAACTACAAAGTTACAAAAGGAGAAGGAGAGAAAAAAAAATCACAGACTGACAAATTTACAGCAACTAGAGGCGTCAGCAGGGCATTGCAAGGTGATAAGAGGTAGTAGGGAGTTATCAAACTGTCTGGGTCTCAATGGGCCATCTGGACATTCCAGAGCAGTTAAAGCTTGGCAGGGAGTAATTGGTGGTCTGTTTATCTTGGGCCAGCTTGGTCATCTCCTGAAGGCCAGCTATAGTACGAAGTGGGGCCTGACTTCAGAGTAGCTTTGTTCAAGTAATCTATGGTTTAGCAGTTTCAGCACAAACAAGACAGTTTCTGAAATTCAGGAGGGCCCAAGGTTAATATGAGCAACAGAGTTACTGCTTCGAAATGAGGCCACTTTTAACTCTTCAGTACGAAGGTGGCACAGAATCAAATCCATTGGCAACTGGGGTAGTATCAAGGACCTTTGGTTAACCATTGATGTCAGTTGAAAGTTCTGTAAAATAGTGGTTAGGAATAAAAACAGCTCCATGTGAGCCAGGCCTTCTCCCTCACAAATCCGTTTTCCTAGAAATAAAAAAGAGAAATATTCACTCCTTGCCTATACTATAACCATAACTATTGATACTTGTCACCTGAGGTACCTGATGAGAAAGGCATGAAGTAGTTGCTTTTCTTAAAGTTGCCATTGTCATCTAGAAAGTGGCCAGGGTCGAACATCTCTGGGTTGGGGAATTCCTTGTGGTCATACAGCACAATGTCAGTCATATTACTATGGCTGTGCCCTGGAAACAACAAATAAGCCTTGTTATATATAGTCATAGAGCTGAAAGATGCATGCAAACCAACTAGTTCAATGCTTTGAGTGTTAAAGAAAAAAAAAACATCCAAACAGAAGCAGCAAATCATGTAACAAACAGGAATGAGTCTGAGACTAGTGGCAGTCATTTTACTGAAATGCCCTCCCTTCACAGTTGAAATACTAAGTATCTGTTGCCCTAACTTCTGAATGTCTTCTTATCATTGAGCTCTGGCCCTGGTGTCTGCTGGCTGCTGCTGGTTTAATTCATCACTTCAGTTTCATATCTTTTGCATGTGCAATATGGAGTCAAGTGGAAGACTTTATTTGCACCTAAATGGTTGGCGTATGTGACCATAAGATCTTTCACAGATGAGCATTTGCTAATTGTTAACATCTTCTGGAATGATAGCAAGGTCAAAAACCAATATAACACTACTGTTTTTCATTGCCTTCTAGTCTATTTCCCTTAATATACAATGTGGGTGTTGATATTTATTAGAAATAAGATGACTTGAACAAAACTAAAGGGATGATAGAATTAGAAATCTCATGATTTTGAAATAATTCAGGGGAGGATTATCAGTTCAGGCAAGGAAAAAGTTAAATGAGTGAGTGATTTAGTAAGCAGAATTGAAGCACTTTATCACATACTTTTATTAATTTTGTACAGAGCATTTTTATTAATTATGTATCATGGTCTTATTAATTATGTATTATTTTATTAATTACTTTATTTAATTATGTATTATGTATTTATTATATATAAGTACATAGATTGCATTCTGCAATAGAGATATCAGACAGATACCACCTCAACACATGAAGAACTGGCATAACTAATAATAGCCTAGATAACATATGTCTGCCTCTCAAAATTATTGAGACAGGCATGAGAGATATGTAGGATTTAGTTTGGATTTTTTCCAAATGCATAACTGTAAATTAATTTCTAAAAAACAGTCACACATAGCCAGCCTCAGGAGCATTTCAAATGACTGGCTGGGACTCTTCAGTAAGGTCAACACACAGAAAACAAACAACAAACCAGGGGAAATTAATGCTTTCTGATTACTGGAAGCCGAAATGACACACTATATAGACCCCATTGTAGACCTGCCCTTTAATTGCAACCTGGATTTCAAAAGAATTAAAAGGGTATATGACTATTGAAGAAATACTAAGGTTTAAATATATGATTTATATTAGATAATATCCTTGTGTTAATGAGAAATTCTGAGTATAAATGCTGTTATTACTGGTAGAGAAACCCTTCTTAGCCCATAGATACTGAATCATTGAAGTGTAGATAGATAGATAGATAGATAGATAGATAGATAGGTAAGATAGACAGACAGGCAGACATAGTATAAAGTGGTTTTTGACACTATAGGTATGTTTTGTTGGTAATTTTTGTTTTTGTTTTGTTTCCTTTGCAGTATTAGGGTTAAACTCAGGGCCTTACATCTGAGTCAAACTCAAAACCTTTTTTTTCTTCTATTATTTCTCCAGATAAGGTCTTGTAATTCTTCCCAGGGCCAGCTTTGCATAGCAGTCCTACTACTTATTTCTAGTATAGCTGAGATCGCAGGTTTGCCCCACCACACTCAGTAGTTTTTTTGTTGAGATGAGTTCTTCCTAACTTTGTTTCTCTTATTGGCCTTGAACCATGATCCTTCTGCTCTCTGCCTCCAAATAGTTCAGGTTAGAGATGTAAGCCCCTGAGCCTGGCTAGATTTAATTTCTTTTTAATACAGAGAAAGGAAAAATTGTATGTCATACATGTATAATATATCATGTCTATAATTTCATTTAAAATCATCTGTTGAATGTTTTTAACATATATAAAACTGTTTCTTTAGTTATAAAAATGATTCAAACAATTTCAAATTCATAAATAACAGGAAAAATAGGAAGCTTGAGTAATACCTTATACTAGAAGTAACATTTAGCCTGAAAATAGTCACTAATATAAATTTAAAAGTGAAACTTCTAGGAAACTTCTAGGAAAACACAAAGAAAAACTTTGGAAGATGGTGCTGGCAAACTTTCTTCTAATGGGACCAAAGTGCACAAGTTGGAACTGATATTACTGCCAAAATCTCAACTGGGTGGAAATTAAACATTTTTAAATTGCTTAAACATTGTTAAATATTGTTAAAGCACTGTTACTGATAGAATTCTTTAAATGAGTTGAGAATTTGGGGCTTGGAAATATTTAACTTCCTAACTGATAACTGATAAACCTTCCTCTGGATCCCTGGCTGTCTTTAAAACAAAACAAAATCTATTGAATGGCAAGTGGTAGAGGAATGGTCAGAACCCATAAACACCAAGTCTCATAAGTTGCACTGTGGTTAAATCATTTGGTTAAAACAAGTTAAATATTCTCTGAGTTTGTACTGTTTTTCAGTATTCATGCTAATCCTTGACACTCAAAACAAGTTAAGAGTTTCATAATTGCAGTATCCATTGATTAAAATGGGGGTTAGGAACATTCAGCTTTTTTCATCTTGAGAACTTGCAAACAGTTTATGATGAATGAACTCTTTATCCAGGACAAAACTAAGCAGTAATGGTTTTTTTAGTTCATTCATGAAATAGTGTTTGCAACTCACAAAGCTCTGAATTCTAAACTATTGGAATCTCACTCAACACTGAGAGACCAAGGTCTTTTATTTTGCATAAACTAAACTTGATGGCTCTTTTATAGATTATTTACTTTATTCCCTAAGAGTATTCCCACTCTCTTCTTGATGCAAAAAAAGGGGTTTACAATAGATAAATGATATACAACATAATGATTGTTCCAATAATTATACCTAGTTACCTGATTTAAATACAGCATGGTGTGTGCAATTATTAAAAATGTAACATGAAACTTGGGCCCAGTGGCTCTTACCTGTAATATTAACTACTCAGAAGGCTGAGATCTGGAGGATTACAGTTTGAAGCCAGACCTGGCAGAAATTTACATGACACTCCATCAACAAAACTACTAGCAAATCAGGCTGCAGGCATGTTTCAAGTGGTAGAACACCAAACAAGAAAGGATGCCTAACAAGTGTGAGATTCTGAGTTCAAACTCCAATTCCAAAAAATAAAAGCATGGGGCTCCATAAATATAATTTTTATATTTTTATGAATTAATTCAAATATAAAATATCATATCCAATTTTCCCCATAACTTGATGGTTTGACTGGCATCTTTTCAACAGGAAAACAGCAAATTGTACAAAATACCTTTTTAGGGCCTGAAGAGCAGGTCCTGGAGCTCAATGCAGCACCTGGACACTGTCCCTGAGCTTTATAATTCAAGAACATGCTTTATCAGTCAAACCACAACACCACTTCTGGCATTTTGATGATTAATTGGAGATAAGAAAAGTCTCATAGACTTTCCTGTGTGGGCAGGCTTTGAACCATGATCCTCCAATGTTAGCCTCTTGAGTAGCTAGGATTAGAAGCATGAGTTACCAGTACCTGTTCAATATACATTTGTAGTGAGCCCAAAATTATGAAAAACCATGCATACTGTGTGTATATCCTATATAAACACATATTGTATATATAATCATGTATAACTATTCAGACATATGTACAGATTGTATATGCATCCAGGCATTAATATATTAGCTTAAAAATTGCTGAGTCAAGAGACCTCCTCTGGTGAATGTGTCTGGCAGACTTGATGAATGATGTTACTTCTCATGTGATACATGACAAGGTAAAAGGAAAGGGAAATTGTGTGTTAGATGAACAACTGTGAATGTTTGAAAAATGAAATGGGAGAAGTGATTTCAGTGCCATTATTATAATTGTCATCACATTTATGTAGAGTGTAAAACAATGTGTAGAAAGTAGAAAAGTAGATGCAGGATATGGTCCAATCAGTAGAATTCTTGTCTAGGAAGAACAAAACACTGAATTTAAACCTTAGTACTGCCAAAAATGAATGAAAAAATGGTACTGTCACTGTATGTGATACACATGTATGAAACATGTTAAAATGTACAAGTGATGTACACCAATAAAAATAGTAGAGCAGATATGAAAGTATAAATTCATATCAAGCTTCCAGTTGGAAACATCAATTAAGAAGATTATTTCCATTTTTATTTTTTGTTCACACTAAAACCAAAGCAAAGAGTGTTTATTGCTGTCTATATCTGTGTCTCATGGTATTTTCCTACAGCAGGAGCTGCTTCTGGTCATTGCTTTTTTTCACTAAATCCACATCTCCAGATATGACAGGTGACATACCCAAGGAGTTTTCTTATCATCTTCCCCTTCCCGTTCCCAGTGCTTGCCATAATGGGGACAACATGGCACTCTATTTTGTTTCATTGCTTCACTGAATTTTAAACAAAGTAGGACAGTCCAAGAATGACCCCAGGCATGAAAAAAAATATATTTATTATGGATAATATAGAAAAAGGAGTCTGAGTTGTCACCTGGTAATCATTTTATTGTTTTGCGATACTAGTATATTAGTAAATCAGCATTAGATAAGTATTAGCATGTGGGGTAGTGAATAAAATTATTATAAATCATTGGGGACTACAGATATGATAGTTCAGTGACACAGAAAACCCTCCTAAATGGAGAATGGATCTTGCTTGATTGGGAGGGAGAGGGGAGATGTGAGAAGGGAGGACAGGAAAGCATTCCTGGCAGGGGAAGGAGGTGAGTGGTGGCTCAGAGGAGGGAACTGCAGATTGCTGCACAGCTGGAGCCAGACAGCAGAGCTCTTCTTTACACTGGAATAAAGCAGAGCTTGTATGAAGGTGGCAAGGAGGCAAACCCATTCAGAACTGGAGTGTCATCAAGGTCGTGTGGATCCACAGAGATTTCAGGTTGAAGTTCTGTAGAATGGTGGTCAGGAATAAAAACAGCCCCATGTGGGCCAGGCCTTCTCCAGCACAAATCTGTTTGCCTGAAATTTTTGTTTAAAAAAATGAAAGCAGGAAAGGACTCCATGTATATAAGTGTGAGCATATGAAGCATTGCAATTGTAACTGGTAAATGTCAATGTTCCTTCAGTGAATTACCGAATGCATGGGGAGGAGGAAAGTTGTACAGATACCAGGGAATATGCAATCTTCACTAATACATTTGGTTTTTAAAAAATCTGAGAATGGCAGCACACATATACACACACTCTCTCTCTCTCTCTCTCTCTCATACACACACGCACACACACACACATACACACACACACTTGTAAATCTAGCACAGGAGGCTAAGACAGAAGAATCTTGAGTTGGTAACTACTTTGGGTTACATTTTTAAGATCCTCTCTAAAAATATACATCCGAAAGAAATCATACCAAACCAAATTATATAAAAAAACTGATTACCATCTTCATGTAAACATTTTATTAAATATTTCTATATGATAAATGCTCTTTAAAAATTTTTCCTCCTCTCTTCCCCCTTTTCTCTTACACTCTAAGCTAGTTGGGGCTTGCTGAATTATTATGTCGGTTACTCTAATATGTTCCCTGCTAAATGGAGGGATCATAATTCTGGAAGACTTGTCTTCCAATAGTATTTTTTTCCTGTGGTTGAGATGAGAATTTAATACAGTTTGTCCTTAACATGAAGGCCTACTCCCATTAGTTCTTTCTTAGTATTATCCATACTTACCTAGAAGGCCTGTGACCATGTATTTTGGCATTTCCCTCCAAACCTTTGTATCTATAGAGTAATATACACACAGGGGTGGTAGACATAGACTTACCTGTGACTCCAAGGGGAATTCACCACATGGAAGTAGTGGCGAGAAACATTGCTTTCATAGTCAATTCAGAAGTCAAATCTTGACTCTGTCACTAACTACCCATGTAGCTGAGTTACTTAAACTATCTGAGCCTTAGTGTCTTCATATATTAAATGGGGATGCTAATAATTCCTTCATGAAATTTGGCGAGAAATTAAAATAATAATAGATTTTGAATTATTACAACTTTAATCAAGGTTTCATTATTTTATTTATAAAAATTTGAGTTTCAGGTTTCTATGATAAACTTTGTTTTAGAGACATCTGTGTTTTTCTAAGAAAACACATTTATATTGCTCATGTGAACTGTCCCCAGAAAAATAATGAATACTTAATGCATTATAATATTGACAGCCCAACTGTCCATTTTACCAGCCTACAGTACCTAAGCTTAAATATTATATCATGAAATTCCTTTTGGCTATGATACATTTTCCCTACAAACATCAAGACACAGACCACATTTCATGTCCTTTTTTGTACTCTTTGTGTCTCTCCAAGCAATAAAATTTTGCCCTTATTGTTTCCCAAATGTGTTCAAATTTTCACTGAAACTCAAAATCATTTGAAAGCATAATTTTCTCATTATTTAAAATGTTTCCCTTTGTGTAAACCAAGTGAAGTTTTAAAGAAAGATTGCTGCTTTCCCCCCATGATATCTACATGACAGATGTAAAGCAGATGTCAAAGGTCATGTTATTAGCTGGGTGCTAGTGACTCATACCTACAATCCTAGCTCTCAGTAAGTTGAGATCCAGGGATCATGATTAGAAGTGAGCCTGGGGTAAGAAAGTCCCTGAAACCCTTATCTTCAATTAAACACACACACACACACACACACACACACACACACACACACACACACACACACACACACACACACACACACACACACACACAGAAGTACAGCTGTGGCTCAAAGTGGTAGAACACCGAAGCAATAAAGGTCAGAGACAGGGCCCAAGCTCTGACTTCAAACCCCACAACTGACAAAAAAAAAAACAACAAAACAAAACAAACAAATGAACAAACAAAAAGTCACAGCCTCAGAGAAGAAAGGTTGCTCCCTGGCCAGACACACAGCACACATTCTACAGGTGTGTCCAGGACACATCTTGGATTGAAAGAAGAGAAGAGTTCTCCATGATCATTGTCGGATATATAACAAATGTTCCTCATAAGATGTCCATAAGATTACTTGACCCTGACACTGTTGATTGAGAGTAAATGTTCTGTTCTTATGGTCCATGACTGTCTTAGAAAAGATCTGCTCTGTCTTCCATCTACTCTCTGTCCCCTTTGAAGTATCTTAAATGTCTTAAAATTCTGCTTATGCCACTTTCTGTTTAATAATTTAGTTCAAGAAAGTGATAAATTAGTTAATACTCCCCCACAAATCCTGAGGTCTTGTAATCTGTGATTGCTTTTCACTTGATGTCCTCAGTGCTCTTCTTTGTCTTTTGGGAAACACCTCATTCTATAGAGGAACTTAAGGGTGACAAATGCCACAAAACATGTGGGAGGGACAGTCTAAATGAGGATTACTCTTTAGGAAGAGAGCATTATGATATATGTAAAGAAAGAATGCAAAGAATCTATGCTTTACCTTGCTCAACTTGGAAGAAATGCACAGACAAACTGAAGCTTCACTAATCTGGTCCAACAGTGAGGATGCATCATGAACAAGGAAACTGCATAGTGCTGCTCTTAATCATGAGCTTAGGGCAAATACACCAGCCCCAAAGAAAGCTTCATATAAGTTCCAACTGAACCCAACTTCCACCAAAGTTATTTTGAGGTATAGCAATATTTTTTTTTTTTTACCTGATGAGAAAGGCATGAAGTAGTCACTTTTCTTTTTTCTTTTTTCTTTTGTAGGTCGTGGGGCTTGATCTCTGGGCCTGAGCACTGTCCCTCAGCTCTTCAGCTCAAGGCGAGCGCTCTACCACTTGAGCTGCAGCGCCACTTCCGGTTTTCTAGTGGTTTATTGGAGATAGGAGTCTCACGGTCTCTCCTGCCCGGGCTGGCTTTGAACCTCGATCCTCAGATCTCAGCCTCCTGAGTAGCTAGGATTATAGGCGTGAGCCACCAGCGCCCGGCTAACTTTTCTTAAAATTACCACTTTCATCCAGAAAGTGGCCAGGGTCAAACATCTCTGGGCTGGGGAATTCCTTTGGGTCATGTAACACAGATGTCAGTGATGTCAATATAGTTGTGCCCTGCCAACAATACACATAGATAACTAAGCAAATTATATAGATAGATAGATCTATATCTATATATACTTAGATCTATATAGATCTATACATATATATCTAGATCTATATAGACCTATGCATACACATACACACACACACACACACACACATATGTATGTATATATGTATATATATGTATGTATATAAAGCCATGTGCCAGAGGCTCACACCTATAATTATAGCTACCCAGGAGGCTGAGATCTGAGGACTGCATTTCAAAGCCAGCACAGGCAAGAAAGTCTTTGAGAGTGTCTCCAATTAACCACCAGAAAACCAGCATGGTGCTGTGGCTCAAAGGGGTAGAGCACTAGCTTTAAGCTAAAAACGTCAGGGACAGTGAGTTCAAGGCCTATGACCAACAAAATAGTTATACAGAGGTAACAGATACCTTAGTTAAAATCACTTAGTTCAATCTTTTGGTCCACAGGTCATGAAGACTTCCAACAAATGAACTGGCTTCAGAACCAATAAATAACTACACAGAAAATATGGATTAAAGGCAAGTATCTCCAAAGTGTAACAGTTCTATAGCAATAGACAAAAAGGATATTGAAGAAGATTAAAGCCCAAAGAACTCAAAAGCATGATTACAAGAAAAATTATTTCAATAAAATAAAAAGAACAGATATAAAATAAGTGAATTTGAAGAGGATATAAATACACAGCTGAATGAAGTAAGACAAACAATGCAATATATCAATAAGAAGTTCAATAAAGATACAGAAACATTAAAAATTAAACTGAAATTTTGGAAATGTAAAGCTATATAAATCAAATAAAAAAACTCAATAGAAAAGAGTGGACCAAATAGTAAATATATTAGAATGGTCAAATGAAGAACTGGGAAACTTGAAAAATCCAACCTATGTAATATAGGCATAGAGGAATGGGAAGAAGCCAATGCTAAAGGAATAGGAACTATATTCAATAATATAATAGGAGAATATTTCCTAAATCTTTAGCAATCCAAGTGCAGGAGGCCTTTAGGGCAGCAAACAGATCATATCAGAAAAGAATCACTCCATGACACATTATAGTCAAACACTAAACATTCAGAAGAAATTAAAGAGTACTGAAAACCAACAAGTCTTCCATGGTGGCAAGCCCATCAGCATAACACCAGATTTCTCAACAGCAGAAACATTAAAAGCAAGGAGGATAGGTAGTCAACAACTACCCATCTATGAGGATTTGTTGTTAGGGGATTTAATTTTTTGAGCTCCAGGTAAATTTTAGGTATGAGACCCTTGTCCATTGTATGGCTAGTGAAGATCTTCTCCCAATCTGTGGGCTTTCTATTGATCTTGCTAGCTATGTCTTTTGCCATGCAGAAACTCTGAAATTTCATGCAGTCCCATTTGTCCAACCTTTCTTTGATTTGTTGTGTTTCTGGGTCTCTATTAAGAAAATTTCGGCCTGTGCCAAGGAAACCTAGGGCTTCTATTCCATTCTGTAATGTTTTCAGAGTGTCTGCTTTGACTCCGAGGTCTTTGGACCATTTAGAGTTGATTCTGGTGCAGGGTGATATATAAGGATCGAGCTTTAGTTTTCTACAAGTGATTAATTTTTCCAGCACCATTCCATTTTTTTTAGCTCCCTTATAGAAGATTAGATGGCTATAGGTTTATGGGTTCATTTCTGGATTTTCAATTCTATTCCATTGGTCCTGAGGTCTATTCTTGTGGCCAATACCAAGCTGTTTTGATTACTATGGCTTTGTAGTAGAGTTTGAAATTTGGTATTGATATTCTTCCAAGCACTGTTCTTTCTGTTAAGGATCATTTTTGCTATTCGAGGTCTTTTATTGTTCCATATGAATTTTTGAATTGCCTCTTCTATTTCCTTGAAGAATGAGCTTGGAATATTGAATTTGTAGACAGCCTTGGGACGTATTGCCATTTTCATGATGTTGATCCTTCCAATTCAGGAGCATGGGAGGTTTTTCCACCTTCTAAGTTCTGTTTTGCTTTCCTTTTTCAGGTTTTTAAACTTTTCATCATAGATGTCCTTCATGTCTTTGGTTAAGTTAATTCTTAGGTATTTTATTTTTTGTGGGGCTATTATGAATGGAGTTGCTTTCCTGATTTCAGCCACGCTTTTCTCATTGTTGGCATACAGAAAAGCCATTTGATTTTATACCCTGCTACTTTGCCATCCAGAATACAGTGCCTTACCCTTCCTCCCTCCATTCCTGTGCCCCCATTTGTCCCTACTCCAATGTTTCCATTTCCTGGTATTTGTTTTGATAAAAATATGGAACGCTTCACAAATATGACTGTCACCCCTGCACAGGGGTCATGCTAATTTTCTCTGTATTGTTCCCATTTTACCATATGTGCTGTCTAAGCCAGCACCACACTAAAATTTTTAAACATATAAAAAGAAGAATCCCAGGCGTTCATACATAGTGAGACCACATAAGGATACTTTTAGGAAAGGAACACAAAGGTTTAATGTCTATGTGCATCTGATCATACAAAGTAATATGTTTATTGGAATGAACTGCAGGAAATGTAAACAAGAGTTTTTGTTTTTTGCTGCTTTTGTTTTCTTTCCATTTGGTTCTGTTTGTTCATTTATCTTTCTCTGGGAATGTAAGGGGGAACAGAATGGAGGGACACAGGATCAACAAATGAAACAGTGGAACTCACTAGACACTGTGTTGAAAATGAACTACAACTTGTGGGTGGGGATGAAAGGGAAAAACTGAGAGAGCCATGGAAGGAGTGGCATTATCTAAGAAGAAATGTACTCTATCTGACATGTAACTGTAACCCCTCTGCACATCACTTTTATAATAAAAAAATAAAAAGAAGAAGAATCATTACAGAGAATAGATCTGACTCAAAATATAATCATATTCATGTTCAAAATTCATACATAAATAACAGTACAGAGTAAACTTCCCTAATGTTATTTTTTTAAAAACTTCCAAAATCTACTTAAGATACCAAACTTTACTGTGAAATATCAAGCTTAAAATTGTTCCTGACAATCATAAATGCTGTCTGCAGTGCAAAATTTCAACAAAGCAAAATTATAGAATAGGAAAGAAGAGGAAAAGCAAGCATAAATTATTAACCCAGATATTATGGTAATACACCCTAAAATTCCAAACAAGTCTACAGTTATTATGAGGTAATCAGAATGTTTAAACCAATTACATTTCTATATTTCAGGTACAAATGATAGGAAAGGCACCATAAAAATAATAACAATCAATCCAGGAACTGGTGGCTCATGTCTGTAATACTAGCTACTCAGGAGGCTGAGATCTGAGGATCATGGTTCAAAGCCAGTTCAGACAGGAAAGCCCATGAATCTCTTATCTCCAGCTAACCACCAGAAAACTGGAAATGGCACCGTAGCACATACTGGTAGATCACTAGCTTTGAGGAAGTGAGCTCATAGACAGGGGATAGGCCCTGAGTTCAAGCCACAAGGCCAACATAAAAATAAAATAATAACAGTCAAAACACTAAATATTTAGAGAAATATGAATATATTTGTGATTGGCTCTATTGAAAATAAAATATTACTTGGAAAATAAAGTAAAGAATAGGCAAATTGGAAACATGACTCGTTCATGTATTGAAGAAATCAAGGTAACATTTTCCCCAAAATTTATCTAGACCTTTACTGTAGGCATAAGAAACATCCCAGCAGAACATTTTGAGAAATTGATTAAAAAAATAAGCTTGTGCATTCATTTGGAAATTTTAAAAAAGTATAGAAACAGAAGAATAAGAGGGAGGAGAAAGAGGAGGAAGAAAGGGAGGAGGAAGTGGAGGAGGAGGAGGAGGAGAAGAGGAGGAGGAGGAGGAGGAGGAAGAAGAGGTGGAGGTGAAGGTGGGAGAAAGAAAAAGATGAAGAAACGAAGAAGACCCCCAAACAAAAAGAATTTAAGGGCAGAACAAAATTGGAAAGTTCACAGTGCCAGATACCATGGATATTATTGCATGGATATACAACCCCAAACTTATTATAATACAAACTCTCCTGAGCAGCCAACTGTGAGACTTTCGCAGCTCTCTCATGTGATGTGCAGGAGAATCCCACAGTGAACTCAGGAACTCAGGCTCCCTACTGAGGCTCAGCAGAGAAGGAACAAGCTCACCTTGGGAATGATGTAGTCTCTGAATTTAACATCACGGGTCATTGCATGGGGCCAGTTGTTGGGTATGAGAACAATGTGTCTCTGGATCTCATGAAGCATAGCATCTGTGTAGGACATGTGGCTCCTGTCCTACATGCAGGGGACAGAAATAGAATGTAGGAGTCTGGAGGAAGATGGCGGAGGAGAAGCTGGGGGTAAACAAGCTTTTGTGTAGAAACCAGTTTTAGTGTTCCAGTGGAAAATTGAAGGCTACATCATTCCCAAAGTACGCAACTTTTGTCTATGCTCTACCTCAGTGCTCTTCATGTTCCTAGATCCACAGAATAATCTCAATTCTCTGCAAACAGAAGAAGAGTAAATATAAAACTCCTACATGTTTCAGCTTAATAGATTTTTCAGCTGCTTCCAGTTTGGGGTTGTTAAAACTTGGACACAGGTCTCATGTCTGGCAGTATATGTCTTCTGATTTTGTTCTACATCTTTGAAATTGTTTGGCTATTCATAGGTGTTAATGATACATGTTCAGTTTGTTAATCTTGTAAAGACTGCCAAGGGAATTTTTTTGCATGGATATTAATAGATTGATGTGAAACTGTGGAAAGGAGCAATGGTGAAGTAGCTAGGATAACAGGAAGGAGCCATCAGTGCCAGATATTTAGCTTCTTTTGAACACTTTACTGTACCTGCTAGGGTGTCCAGGACAGTGCTGGAAAGACTGGTGGTCATGGTAATTCTTCTTTCCCACAAGGGAAGTCAAGAGGCTTTACTACCTCACTCCCAAAATGATACCTTCAATAGATTTTGTAAATATCCTTAATCAGATAGGGAACTTTTTACTCTTCTATGTCTTTGATCATAAAAATGTGTACAATTTTATCAAGTTTATTCTCTGCATCTATTTCCTTACTTAAAGCACATATCAAACTATTATTATTGCATTTGGATTAGTGTAAACATCTGGTCTTTGTAAGCAGGAAGGAGTCCTTTCTTTATTTCCTTTCAGTATACTAATATTAACAGAGAATCCAGCCAACGGTCATGTGAAATGCTCCTTGAAAGACCCTAGCCCCCTAGGATACTTTCGTCAACGGGAGGGCGCCCCAGAAAACACAGACTCCAGGCCGGGAGATGCAATAAGCAAGAGGAGTTTATTCAACGTTTGCGCAAATGGACTCTCTGCCCCGGTCAGTCAGAGAGCCCCGAGCAGGGTTACAAGCCTTTTTAAAAGCAAAAATCACAAGATTAACGCATAACACAAAGCATCCCATGATTGGTCCATTTAAAGGTCATCATATACGCCAACAATCACTTTGCCACGCGGGAAATTTTGTAACACTCTTTGCAAAATGACTGGCTCATGGTTGGTCTAAGGGGGGTTTTCATGATTACAGGCCTATGATTGGTTGAGGCTTAGCTTGTGGTCTTGCCAGGTGGTCATTATCTCAAGGTCCTGTCTGGGGAATTTCTAAATGGGAACTGAGGAACACGTACTGTCTGTTCTTTATCTATGACCACTGACCTTGTCCTAGGGCCAGCATCTGGTCTCTGAGACTTTACCCAATTTCTTATTTCCAGGGAGGGGGTTGGTGTTAGCGCAAGCAAGCAAGTTTACAGAAGCAGAGTCAGCAGTTAGTAAATTGTAAAATGGACGCAGCCCTAATTTTTCTAATTCTTCACTCCTCAGAGTGGCTTTGTGCCACTGTTGTCAATAAATTAGATTCCAGATAAGATTTTTTTAATGAAAACTACATGTTCTATGCATGTGACACTCGATCACATGGGTGAAGTTGAGACAAAAATGACCCTTCTGTTATTGTTTATCGTACTACTCTCCTCAATAAGTAGATATCTGCTAGCTCTTTCCATCATTGAGACTGGGCTTTTATGTGTACTTAAAACCAATGGTATGACACTTTAATACCACACTAAATAATAATTTTAAACAACTCTCCATGTCCAAATGAAGACAAACTGCATAGCAATGTTATAGATCAGTTGTATAGTTCTTTGGTTTTGTTTTTGTGTTAACCCTCCAGAAGATCACATTGCTAAACAAATCAAATATCCATTGATAAGAAGTGAGGTGAACAGATACTACAGACATTCAAATACAATCTTCCCTTAAAAAACACAGTCCAGAAGACCAGAGGAACATGGTGGTGATACAGCTGGGCGCTATATGTGAGCTCTCTCCAAGAAACCAGCTTTTGCAGTTCAGGGAATAATTCACTTTGGGAAAAATCACACCAAGTGAGCCATAATAGTACAGAGATTCTGCCCAGTGAGAAAAAATTAAGCAGTTTGCACTAGAAGACAGACTTGAGCACAAGCAGTTGCTATGGCAGCTGGCGGCTGCCAGCGGCTGCCATGGGACTGGGTAGACAAACCTGGAGCAAATGCGCTGGAGACTGAGAACCACATTTCTTCACCTACCTCCATTGTGGAGTGGACAACCAGGAGCAGAATTCCACATCGTGCTGATTACTGGTGCAGATCAGGACTGGTTGAAAACCCAAGGAAAATCCTGAGTGTCCCTACTCCTTCCGATGGAACAGCTCAGGGAAGGCAGCCCCCTCTCCACCACCGGAGAATGATGCCATATTGGATACTGGCAAAGACTCTGCCATAATAGCTAGCAGATTACTAGGGACACAAAAGCAGCAGGCAACACCATTTCTCTTCAGGGCAAGGAATTAGACCTGTGAGAGCCGGCTCCACCCAGGGGGAGGCTGTCCCACCCAGAAGGGAGGAAGTCCTCACCCCCCAGGGCAGATCAACCTTCACTACCTGGTGAAGGTAAGTGATGGGGGGGGGGGGGACAGCCACGACTCCCTGCAGGCAGCAAAGAAATTCTACCATACCTAAGCCTAACTGGCAGCTTATCCGACTGCAAGAATCTCACTAAAATTCATTAAAAATAAAAAAACCTGGACAGGCTACAAAAGCCGAGAGAGGGTATAGTTTAGTGGCCCAAAGGGGGCTCCCCAATTTGGAAAAAGTCACTGACTCCAGACAGGCCAACCACAACCACGCACAAGCTCAGTCCCAGCAGCAAGAAACTACCGTCTCCAGCCACCTCTTCTCGGCAGCACAAAGTAAAAAAAAAAAAAAAAAAAATAGCAGTTCATGCTTTTTAGTCTGGGAAGAAGTCGCAAAGTCCCCAACCCTGTAAAGCAGAACATTTTTCTGCGCACCCATTTTTCTACTTGGTTGGATTTGAGAATCCAACCAAGCAACCGGGAAAACTGACCATTACGAGCAAATAAAGATGCCATCAAGTGACTGGAATGCAGACTTAGGGGAGACAGAAGATCCTCCAAATAAGTAGAAGATACTTTTTTCTCTTTTTCCTTTTTCCCCAATTATATATATATATTTCATTTTTTTAACTTCTTTAAAAATTTTTTTGCTCGTTCTCTTTATTTTCTGTAACTAGTTCAACTCTCTGTTACCTTTTTACCTGTCAGCTTATGTGTTTTTGTTTTTAGTTTTGTTTTCTTGCTTTTTCTTTTCACAACAAACCTGCTGAGTTTTTTCCTTCCTCATTGCTGTTCTGTTCAAAACTGCATTACAGCCTACGGTGACCACTTGGCTTCTTCCATAACTGTGTATAGACTTCATTCAGAGTATAAATTGATTACCCAGTTCTCTACTGTACAATTAGTACTCTTAATTTTAGTATTATTATTTCATATGTACATAATTGTTCTAAATTTTTATTTTTATATGTATTTTTCTTTCCTTTTTTTGTTTTGGGTATTTTGGGTTTTTTTTTTTTTGTTCTTTTTTTGTGGTTTGGTTTTTTTCTTATTTTGTTGTTTTAGTTTTTGTTCTTTCTTACTTAGAAGTTAGTCATAACTATCCTCCCTCTGTTCCTTTTCTTTGCTACATCTCTCTAATATGATTTTTCTCCTCCTATATTTCATTGTATATCTTAATCTTTCCCCTAACTGCACCTCACCCATTTACAAGCATTTCTACTCCGTAAGTACTTCTGTTTTCTTTACTCTGTTGATCCCCAAGTGTGAAAATTGAGATATACTATATTAGTAGTCAGTGAGACTGTGCCAAAGTAGCTCAGGGTGTTATCCCTTTTGCCCAAACCATCCTAAACCTCAGAACAAAGCTACTCACTGATTACAACTGTTTATAATCCCTACTTCTGAAACACAGTACCCTACACCTGATAAAGATAAACAGAGATAAATGAGGGAATACCTATCAACAATTGGGAACCTCTAAAATCAGTGCAAAGATACTTCCCAGGTGTGTATTTTTTTTCTAAAACTGTACTCAGTGGTAGTATCAGGTCTACTCACATGTCCAATAGAGGAGTGATGGAGTGAAATACCTATTTGGATTGTGTACCAAAGACTGCACACCCCCAGGGCTCTGAGTTGGTGCTTATCTTAAAATTGTGTGCTGGTGAGGGACTGGATATACTTTCTTCTCCAACAAAGGAGAAATATAGGGAAAACACCTATTTTTGAGTGGAAACCTCCAAAGTCTGTACAACTGAAGGGCTTTGGGTTTAGGCTTGCTATAAAATTGTGTTCTGGTGGGGAAGTAGAGAAATTTTCAATTGCAAAAAGGAGAAATATAGTGAAAGTATCCATTTTGAGTGTGAACTTCCAATTCCTTTGTAACTAACTACAGGGCTCTGGGAGGGGACTGATCTTAGAAGTGTGATTTAGTATGTAATTGATATAATCTTACTCCTCCAAAAGGTGATATACTGTGAAAACTCCCATTGTTTATTGTAAACCTCTAAAGTCTGTGCTCTGGGTTTGTGCTGTTCTTAGTTGTCAGTTCTGGTGTGTAATAGGATATAATAACACTCCCAAAAAGGTGAGATAGTTTGAAAATATCCATCATTAATTATAAACTTCCAAAATGTGGGCAACAACAGTGCTCTGGGTTGGTACTTGTGTTCTAGTGAGGAACTGGATTTGCTTTCACTCTCAAATGGGCAGAACAAGCCACAGAAACAAAAGAAAAATGACAAGTCACAAAATCTCAAATCCCACCCAGGATAAACAGGCAATAGAGTGGTTAATAATAATAATAAATCCAGAATGTATCTTTCAAAATGCTTTACAAACACTACTGGTAAACAAGCTGAATGAAAAAATTGAAAGCCTACATAAGGCTATGAGTGAGCATGATGAGGCAAACAAAAGATTAATAGAAGATTCATGAAATCCACACCAGAAAGCTGAATGAATTCCCACAAAAGGAAAGTGAATCCAGTGAAAGTATAGCCACTCAACTAAGGGATTTGAGAGTGAACATGGAAAACAAATCAAGAAGGCAAAGAAATCCATACAAGATCTAAAACAAAGCTTCAAAAAAGAAATTGAAGGCATTAAAACTGAGCAATTAGAAGGAGAGAGAAAAAAACAAAGTAGTAAATCTGGACAGTAAGCTAGACTATTCAGAAAACTGTATCTCTGGGATAGAAGACAGCCTAGACATTTTAGAGAAAAAACATACAAGTATTCAAAACAAATCCAAAAAATATGATATATCTATTCCACATATAGAAGAAACCTTCAGAAGGCCTAATTTAAGGCTAATGGATATCGAAGAGGGTCTAGCAACAGAAGCCAAAGTTCTAGGAAATTTATTTAACAGAATCCTAGCAGAGAACTTCCCAAACATGAAAAAAAAAAAGGCCCATTCAGATACAAGAAGTTTTAGAACCCCAAACAGACCAGACCAGAACAAGACATCCCTTCACCACATTGTAATCCACACAGGATCAATAGAAACCGAGAAAAGGATCCTTAATGCTGTCAGAGAGAAAAGATGAATCACCTATAAAGGGAAACCAACCAGGATAACTAAATCTCTCAGCAGAGACCACGAGAGCAAGAAGAGCCTGGAACAATTATCAACCAAGAATAGTGTACCCAGCTAAACTCTCCTTCATAACTGAGGGAAAATAAAAACCTTCCATAACAAAGAAAAACTGAAACAATATAGCTCCGCTAAACAATCACTACAAAATATAGTTAAGATGTCCTATACATAGAGAACCAACTAGAACACAATGAAGTAAGAGAAACATCCCCCAAACAGAGAATTAGATAAACATAGGCAGAACCTAGGTGACACAGCCCCTAAGAAGCTGGATAACATGACAGGAACTACCAAACACCTCTCAAACTTAACTCTCAATATTAATGAAGTTAAGTCTCCAATCAAATGACATAGAATCTGTAGTTGAATCAAAAAGCAGGATCCGTCTATCTGCTCTCTCCAAGAGATGCATCTTCCCTACAAAAACAAACATATTCTGAAAGTGAAAGGCTGGAATAAAATCTACCAAGCAAACGACCCCCACAAACAGGTTGGAATAGTAATCCTAATATCAAATAATATAAATTTCAAATTAAAATTAGTGAGAAGAGATAAAGAAGGATACTACATACTTACAAAAGGATCTCTCCTCCAGGAAAATATAATAATTCTAAATATTGATTCACCAAATACTGGAGCACCCAAATTTATCAAAGAAACACTACTTTCCCTAAAATCATACATAGATCCAAAGACATTGATTGTTGGCGATTTTAACACACAACTTTCCAGGCTGGATAGATTAACAGCAAAAATTCAACAGAGAAACAACAGATCTAAACAACAGCATAGATCAACTAGACTTAACATACAATAGAATATTTCATCCATCAGGAACAGATTACACATTTGTCTCAACAGCACATGGAGCATTCTCTAAAATAGACCACATTTTAGGTCACAAAAAATTGTCCAAATTCAGAAACATTGGAATTATGTCCTGCATTCTCTCAGACCACAAGGAATAAAATTAGAACTCAACACCAAATGCCACCAAAGAAAATCCTATAACACATGGAGGCTGAATGAACAACACACTTTTGAACCAGGAATGGGTCATGGAAGAGGTTCAATTCAAATGTGTATGATATTTAACAAAAATGAACATAAAAATTACCAGCTCCTCTGGGACATGGCAAAGGCATTACTAGGAGGAAAGCTCTGAGTTCTAACATCAACAAATTAGAGAGATCTCAAACTATCAATTTAATGATGCACCTGAAGCTCCTTGAAAAAGAGCAACAAACCAAACCCCAATCCAGTAGATGGAAACAAATAATTAAAATTAAATCAGGATTAAATAAATTAGAGTCCAAAAAAACCATAGAGAGAATCAACAAAACAAAGTATTGGTTCTTCGAAAAAATTAACAAATTGACAGAACCTTCACAAATCTTATCAGAAAAAGAAGAGAACACATCCAAATAAACAAACTCAGAGATGAGAATGGGAACATCACCATAGAAACATCCAAGATTTAGAACATTATAAGGGAATACTTCTCAAAACTTTATGCTAATAAGTTTGAGAATCTGGGTGAAATGGAATAATTTCTAGCAAATATTGATATGCACAAACTAAACCAAGATGAGTCAAACCAACTTAACAGACCCATATTAAGCATCAAAATAGAAATAGCAATAAGAGACCTCCCATCCAAGAATATCCCAGGACCAGATAGGTTAACTGCTGAATTCTGCCAGACCTCAATACTCAATACTCCTCTAACTCTTCAATGAAATTGAAAATGAAAGCTCGCTACCAAACTTCTATGAAGTCATCATAACCCTCATCCCAAAACCAGGCAGGAACTCATAAAAGAAAGAGAACTGTAGACCCATTTCTTTGATGAACATTGGTGCAAAACTTTTCAACAAAATTTTGGCCAATCAACTTCAAAAACATAAAAAAAAAGTACATCACGATCAAACAGGATTCATTTCAGGGATGCAAAGCTAGTTCAATATATGCAAACCAATTGATATAATTCATAAAATAAGCAAGATCAGGGATAAGAACCACACGATTATCTCAATAGATGTAGAAAAAGCATTTGACAAGATCCAACACCCCTTTATGATGAAAGCTCTGGAAAAGCTATGAATCCAGGGAACATTTCTCAAGAGAATAAAGGCTGTGTATGACAAACCTACAGCCAGTATTATACTTAATGGCAAAAAGCTAAAGCCATTTCCTTTAAAGTCTCCACTCCTCTTCAATTTAGTATAGGGTGCCTAGCTAGAGCAATATGACAAAAAGCAAACATAAAGGGGATACAAATAGGGAAAGATGAAGTAAAACTCTCTCTTTTTGCAGATGACTTGATCTTGTATTTAAAGCTCCCCGTGGATTCTATTCCCAAGTTACTCGAGCTGATTCTAAATTTGGCAAAGTAGCAGCATATAAAATTAACTCTCAAAAAATTAATGGCTTTCCTGTATGCTAATAATGAGAAGACCATGGCTGAAATCAGGAAAGCAACTCCTTTTATAATAGCCCCACAAAAAATAAAATACCTAGGAATTAACTAAAGAAGTGAAGGACCTCTATGATGAAAACTTTAAAAACCTGAAAAGGGAAATTAGAGCAGAACTACAGAAGTGGAAAAACTTCCTATGCTTCAGGATAGGGAGGAATAACATCGTGAAAATGGCAATACTGCCAAAGGCTATCCATAAATGCAATTCAATACACATCAATTCTTCAATGAAATAAAAGAAGAAATCCAAAAATTCATATGGAACAATAAAAGACCCCAAATATCAAAAACAATCCTTAGCAGAAAGAATAGTGCTGGAGGAATATCAATACCAGACTTCAAACACTACTACAAAGCCATAGTAATCAGAACAGCTAGGTACACGCACAAGAACAGACCTTAGGACCAATGGAATAGAATGGAAGATCCAGAACTGAAGACCCAGTAATGAACCCACAGACCTATAGCCACCTAATCTTTGATAAGGGAGCTAAAAATATACAAAGGAAGAAAGATTGTGTCTTCGGTAAATGGTGTTGTCAAAATTGAAACTATATCCATATATATCACCTTCCACCAGAATCAACTCCAAATGGATCAAAGACTTCTAAGTCAAAGCAGATACCATGAAAACATTACGGGAAGGAATAGGAGAAACTCTAGGGCTCCTTGGTACAGGCCGAAATTTTCTTAATAAAGACCCAGAAACACAACAAACAAAGAAAGGTTGGACAAATAGGATTACATGAAACTGCAGAGCTTCTGCATGGCAAAGGACATAGCTAGGAATATTAATAGAAAGCCCAGGATTGGGAGAAGATTTTCACTAGTCTTACAAAGCACAAGGGCCTCATATCTAAAATATACTTAGAACTCAAAACATTAAATCCTCCAAAAACAAATCCTCATAGAAACAACTGCACCATCAACAAGTGGCCTGACTTAAAGAGAGACTTCTCTGAAAAGAAATAAGAATGGCCAATAAACACATGAAGAAATGCTCAACTTCTCTGGCCATAAAAGAAATGCAAATCAAAACAACATTGAGATACCACCTCACCCCAGTTAGAATGGTTATAATCAAGAACTATAATAACAACAGATGCTGGAGGGGAGGTGGCCAAAAGGGAGCCCTACTGCATTGTTAGTGGGAGTGTATACTTGTTCAACCACTTTGGAAAGCAGCATGGAGGTTCCTCAAAAGACTCCACATAGAGCTCCCCTATGAGCCAGCAATTCCACTTTAGGGCATTTACCCAAACAATGACAAACAAGGCTGTACTAAATCTACCAGCACAACTATGTTTATTGCAGCATTATTCACGTGGTGTTCTCTTCATCGGTTACCTAATGAAACCTACCTATTTAATATTCCTTACCTATGGTGCCATGACTCGGATGGGGTTTTTGAGTTGGAAATGTTAGAATTTCCCAACCACCCCCTTTCCATGAACCTAACTGCCTGGAGACACCATGTGAGACTTTTCACCAATACCATTGCTGGCCTTCACATCCACGTCCACACTACTTCTCTACTCTGGTGAGTGAAACTACTGTCTATGGTTCTCTGTTGCTCAGTCTCTATCCAGATGTTGTGCCCCGCCAGAGACCTCCTATGGTCTTTAGTCAAAAGGCCGGTCATCTCCGAAGCTGAGGACGCTTGGTTTGGGGGCTTGGCCATTTCTCTTTAGAGGGCTCTAAGGGAAGTCAGGATGCTGCTTCTGCCTGGTCAGCTCTCCTTCACTCACCAGACTGACTCTCCTACACATTTAATGGGTGCTGTGAGTCACACTCAAGCCATGCAACTCCTTTGAAATGCCTCCTGCGCTCCCTGGAAAGCCAGAGTGCCTAATTTTTATGTCATTCTCAGTTTTAAACAGTTTTTGCCACTGCAATGGTAAATTGTTGGAAATCTGTTTACTTTCAGGCTCTCTTTGCTCTCTCTCTCTGCCAATCATGTCTAACTTTCCCTATCTTTCCCTTTCTCTTTTCTACAACATTTTTGGCTTGTGCCCTGAAGAGTGGGATGCAGGCTGGGTCCCAAGGATCCCCCTCTAGGTTCCCTCTCAAAGGCTAGCCGTTCTAGGTTTGAAAATTGTCAGAGTTTTCATTTGTGTAGGTTTTCTTTGCTTTTTTTCAGAAACTTGCAAACTTGGCCACATGGTGGGTTAAGAGTTGGGTCTCATCTGACTCTTAACCTTCCACCAAGCTTACTACTACACCCACTTCTGCAGCCTCCCCCGCCAATCACAATATTTGGGCCTTCCCAGTGAGGTATACCCCGTTTTGCAGCCTCCCCTGTGAGGCCCTCCCCTCTTTTGCAGCCTCTGAAGCGAGGTGCACCCCCTATTTGTGGCATCCCCAGCGAGGATCCCTCTGTTTTGTGGCCTCCCCCATGAGGTGCCCCCTCTTTTGCAGCCTCTCCCACAAGGCCCCCACTCTGTGGCCTCTAATTCAAGGTCCCCTCCCCTGTGGGACTCCTCCTCTGCCTTTGTAGTGGGGGTAGAACCTGAAGTTCCATGTGTGGTAGAAGCAATGCACCCTCACTGTCAAAATCTTTAGCTCTTGATTCAAAACTCTGGCAAAGTAGCAGGGTATAAAATTAACCCTCAAAAATCAATGGCTTTTCTGTATGCCAACAATGAGAAAAGCGTGGCTGAAATCAGGAAAGCAACTACATGCATAATAGCCCTACAAATAACAAAATATTTAGGAATTAACTTAACTAAAGAAGTGAAGGACCTTTATGATGAAAACTTTAAAAACCTGAAAAAAGAAATCAAAACAGAGCTTAGAAAGTGGAAAAACCACCCATGCTCCTGGAATGGAAGGATCAACATCGTGAAAATGGCAATACTTCCCAAGGCTATCTACAAATTCAATATTCCAACCTCATTCTTCAAGGAAATAGAAGAGGCAATCTAAAAATTCATATGGAACAATAAAAGACCTTGAATAGCAAAAACGATCCTTAACAGAAAGAACAGTGCTGGAGGAATTTCAATACCAAATTTCAAACTCTACTACAAAGCCATAGTAATTAAAACATCTTGGTAATGGCACAAGAACAGACCTCAGGACCAATGGAATAGAATTGAAAACCCAGAAATGAACCCACAGACCTATAGCCATCTAATCTTAGATAAGGGAGCTAAAAAAATAGAATGGAAGACAGCCTCTTCAGTATAAATGGTGCTGGCAAAACTGATTAATCACTTGTAGAAAACTGAAGCTAGATTCTTATATATCACCCTGCACCAGAATCAACTCTAAATGGTCCAAATACCTCGGAGTCAAAGCAGACACTCTGAAAACATTACAGGATGGAATAGGAGAAACCCTAGGTCTGTTTGGCACAGGCCGAAAATTTCTGAATAGGGACCCAGAAACACAACAAATCAAAGAAAGGTTGGACAAATAGGATTGCATGAAATTGCAGAGCTTCTGCTTGACAAAGGACATAGCTAGCAAGATCAATAGAAAGCCCACGGATTGGGAGAAGATCTTCACTAGCCATACAATGGACAAGGGTTTCATATCTAAAATATACCTGGAACTCAAAAAATTAAATCCCTTAACAACAAATCCTCAAAGAAACAACTGCCCAATAAATAAGTGGGCTAAAAACTTAAAGAGAACTTTTCTGAAGAGGAAAGAAGGATGGCCAATAGGCACATGAAGAAATGCTCAACCTCTCTAGCCATAAAAGAAATGCAAATCCAAACAACATTGAGATACCACCTCACCCCAGTTAGAATGGCTATAATCAAGAACTCTAATAACAATAGATGATGGAGGGGATGTGGACAGAAGGGAACCTTACTGTATGTTGGTGGGAGGGTAAACTTGTTCAACCACTTTGGAAAGTAGTATGGAGGTTCCTCAAAAGACTCCACATAGAGCTCCCCTATGACCCAGCAATCCCACTTTTGGGCATTTACCGAAATGATCACAAACAAGACTACACTAAAGCTACCAGCACAACTATGTTTATTGCAGCATTATTTACCATAGCTAAGATATGGAAGCAACCCAGATGCCCGTCAGTAGATGAATGGATCAAGAAAATGTGGTTTATATACACAATGGAATTCTATGCCTCCATCAGAAAGAATGACATTGCCCCACTTGTTAGGAAATGGGAAGATTTGGAAAAATTATATTAAGTGAAGTAAGCCAGGCCCAAAGAAACATAGGTCCCATGGTTTCCCTTATTTGCAATAACTAGTATATGTCTGAGAGAAACAGAAACTGTCAGACAAGTTGATGTTAGGTGAAATGAACCCCAAGATAAGTATTCAAATATTTTTTTCTTTCTTGTGATTGTTTCCAACATATTTATAAGATGATTTCTTTTTTGCTTTGTACGTACCTCTCCCATGGTATAAGCCCTGCTTTCACTGTATTTGATGTTGATATAAGTTGTGGAGGGGAAGGGAAAAACAAATTGTTTAAATTGGGTTACAGGTGGACCATTACAACAATGAGATGTACAAGTCGTTATGTCAAAAAATGAAATGAACCCCAATGTAAGTATTCAAATGTTTTTTCTTTTATGCGATTGTTTCTAACATATTTATAAGATGATTTCTTTGTTGCTTTGTACGTACCTCTCCCATGGTATAACCCCTTCTTTCACTGTATTTGATGTTGGTATAATTTGTGGAAGGGAAGGGAAAAAACAAATCGTTTAACTAGGGATACAGGTGGACCCATTGTAACAATGAGATGTACAAGTCGTTATGTTGAAAAACGAACTTTACAACTTTGGTCAGGGGTGGGGGGAAAATGGGTGGGGGGTGTGGGGAGGTGGGAAGGGATGGTAAGGGGAAACAAAGGAGGAAGCTACAATGCTTGATAAGAAATGTACTCATTATCTTGCCCATGTAATTGTAACCCCTTGTACAGTGTTTTCACAATAAAAAATTAAATAAAAGAAAATGAAAAAAAAGAAAATTCAAATAAAAAATGAAATAAAATGTGTGTTGGTCTTCTGTCCCAAATTTTATTTGCTTTCATTTCAAATCAGAAATCATAACTATAGAGGTGGAATACAATCTCTGAAGAGTTAAGGACCATTCCACTCTCCTTAGCACAATGTAGCTTCTCCCTTGTCTTCATTACACCAGAGAATACTTGCCCAATGAACAAGGAGGAAAGAAACATTCAACCCTATGGATTCCAAACAAACATTTAAAATTAAAAAGTGAAACACTTAAAAGTTATGCAAGTTTAAATATAATATTCAAGGAAGAATGGGGATAGGATGAGAGGAGGGGAGGTATAGAAAGAAGACATGAAAAAGTAAAAAATAAAAATGCTTAAAATATTATATAGGTATAAAAAGGTAATACTGCTATTAAGGAATTTAAATCTAAGAAGTTTTGAATTGAGTAATAAATTTCTGGATTAAGTGTGTACACAATAGGGGATTAAGGTCTAATAATCGATGATGGGTATATCTGAGGACCTCTGCTTCCATTCTGTTAAAATAATTGGTATGCTCAGTTTCATCCACATGTCCCAGTAATTCCTCAATACTCCCCAAAGTGTTCTGGGAAACATTGGTGGTATATAACATTTTCATTTCTTGGCTATCTCTTAATAGAATTCTTATGACTTACTTTTTTAAAACCACACAACTATCAAAAATTTATCATTATTTTTTCTTTGCCAATACTTACTGTTTTCACTTATGACCCAGTCATACCACTTCTAGGCATCTATCCTGAACAACAGGAACCAGTATACAAGGACACATGCACCTTCATGTTTATTGCAGCACTGTTCACAATAGCCAGTATATGGAAACAACCCAGATGTCCCACCACAGATGAATAGATCCAAAAATTGTGGTACCTATACACAATGGAATATTATGCAGCCATTAGAAATGACAAAATAATGGCATTTTCAGGGAAATGGATGGAGCTCGAAGAAATCATGTTGAGCTAGGTAAGCCAAGAGCAAAGAGACAAATGGTAATGGTCTCCCTGATAAGTGGATGTTAAATCCAAAATGTTAGGTGATAGGACAAAATTAACAGGACTTAAGAAACAAAGGACTTCCAATCATCTGGTCAAATCACTACTAAATAACCCCATGCTGCTGATCACATGTATGGTATATGTGTGTACACCAGAGGGGAACCAGGAAGATGACACAGAACTAGAGGGAATCAGGGAAAAACATATAACAGTGGGACCCATCAGCTGCACTGGACATTGACCAAAATGAACTAAGCAACTTAATGGCAGCGATGGGAAGGAGGGAACAAGTGGAAAAGAGGGAACAGCTGATGCCATGCAAAACAAAAGAAATGTACATACCACCCAATGTGGAAGAAATAATTGTATCGCAAAGCTCATAAACTCATAAATGTTATAGACCGTGATAGACAATTTGCTCCAAGAAAGTTAGAATGTGTTTGTGACTTTAACTGAGCATCACTATCCCACAATACTGTGAAATTTGGGAAATTATGTAACCACTTAATCACAATAAAAAAACTGAAAAAAATAATAAAAAATAAAAAGGATTAGATTGGATTAGAAAAAAAAGAATTTATGGCTCTGTTTTGACATTACTGTGAATAAGTAGGAAAACTTGAAATATTATTTAGCCAACATAGAGTCATATGTGAATTTATGCTTCCATATTTCTGGTTGTTATTCTTCACGTTTTGAGTCTTCTTTTTTCTCCCCAACAAGACCAAAATCCTAGAAAGAATCTCCTTTTCTATTATTTTTCTACCTTCCACATATTGTTTTACATTCAATCTAAATGGTGATGGCAAGAACCTAAAGTGTACATCTAAAAGATGACAGCAATTCTTGTCCTTGCCTTAAATCTTAAAATACTAAATGCAAAGTAAATTCTCACTACAATTCCTCCTCTATCCTAAAGGAAACAACTTTGTCAGACAATTTTCAGTTAACACTAGTGTCTATGTGGATATATGCATCTGCACACACATGAGAACACAGACATCGATCCATATAATATACATATTTTTATAGATATGGCTTTATAAATATAATTCTTTACATAATTCATTAAAAAATCATAGTGCATGAACTTTACACAACATGCTATTTTGCCACTAAACTATATGGCAGAAAAACTTTCAAGATTATAAAAATATCAGATATGATTTTTTTTGCCAGTACTAGTGCTTGAACTCTGGGCCTGGGCACTGTCTTTTGGTCTTTTTGGTTGAAGGCAAGCACTCAACCAGTTGAGGAATAGCGCTTGTTTGAGTAGCTTATTAGAGATAGGAGTCTCACAGACCTTCTTGCTTGGGATGGCCTCAAACCATGATGCTCAGACATCAGCCTCCTGAGTAGCTAGGATTACAGCATCTGGCAAAATATAATGATTTTTAATAGTTAAGTTAATTTCAACTGATATATTAAAAAGTTATTTAAACTTATGCAATATTTTGAGATGTTTTGAAGTATCTATATACTAATGAAGTTTATATCAGATTAAATATATTTGTAGCCTTAAATATTTATAATTTCTTTGTGGTAAACCATTCTCAGTCATTTCTTCTATCTTTAGAAAATAGACACTCTATTATCATAACCAAGATCTACTGTGTATTAGACATTATGGGTTTTTATCTGTATGCTTTTTTATGTACTGGTCCAAGGGCTTGAACCCAGGGTCTGGGTGCTGTCCCTGAGATTTTTTAAACTCAAGGCTAGTGCTCTACCACTTGAGGCATAGCTCCACTTCTGGCTTTTTGGTAGCTAATTGGGTTAAGAGTATATGGTTCAAGCCCCTGGACTGGCATACACACAAAAAGAAAAAGAAAAAAAGAAAAAAGAAGAGATAACATGATAATGGGTGACATTGCTCACTATTTTCATATAAATACACTCTATATACACTCTATATACTCACACCTAATTCTTGACAAAACTGCTATGATAGTGAATGCTGTGGAAAAGTAGTTTTGATCTGATCAATAGTAATGAGTGAGGCCATACTGCAGGCAAAGTAGATCCATAGACTGTAGAAGTAAAAGATCCAAGGGACATGCAGTGAGCACTGAAGCTTGAGCACATTCCATGCATGGACTCCTCTAACTCAGAGGAAAAAACAGCAAGAGAATCAGCTGACAATAGACAATGCACATTTTGGAACCCCTACCAAGTTAACATGATACACACACATACATATATATGTGTGTGTATTATTAATCTAACAGGAAGAATAATATTACATCATTTAAAAAGAAGTGGATGGGCCTGGAAAAGAATTCATATTGAGTGAGTTAAATCAGCCTGAGAGAGACAAAGAGTGCATGCTTTCTCTTATATATGGAAGCTACAAGGTACACTTAAAATATAAACATATATTAAAGTTCTCATAGGAATATACACATATAGACACAATCAAACTGAATAAATGATGGTTTCCATGGTGTAACTCTTTTGAACATTTAACAGACAGTTCAATGATGTGAATGCTAGGAAGCTGAAACATGTCTTGCATGAGCCAGGGATTTAATGGTAGGAGAGAGGAATGGCAAGTGAATGCTGCCCTGTTACTAACTGACAGTAGAACCAGGAAACTGGAGGAGAATCATGGGAATTGGACAGATGGGTGAGAGAGAATGAGGAAGGGGTAACTGATCAAATGCATCACACACATAAATAGATGGGTTACATGAAAACTCCTTTCTGAAACTATAAGAAGATAATAAAAAATGATTACAACTATTGCCAGTAAAATCAAAGGGGCCATGAATAAATTAATGAGGCCAAAGAGAATAAAATAAACAGCTGGATAACATAAAGAAGACAATTTAAGATCTAAAGTGTGACACGAGCAAATGGTGCAGTGGCTCAACTGGTAGAGTGCTTGCTTTGAGGAAAAGAAGCTCGGGGACAGTGCCCAGGCCCAGAGTCCAGTCCCTAGGACCAGCAAAATATAAATTAATTAATTAAAATTAATGACTCAAGAGGCGTAACTTTGTAATTGATTGTCAAAAATTAAGAGCACAATAAATCAAATAAGAGAAAATACTTGGTTGAAAGCCCTACCAATAGGCAGGATCAAGTGAAAGAGAGAACATCAAGAATTGAAGACAAGAGAGATGAATTTACATATTCAGTGACAAGACAGAAAAAAAGCCAGAGATACAAACATAATAGAAACAATTAGAAAATAGTTCTGGCCATTGTTAATACTTCCAACAGGAGGGTTAGAGGTCTAAAGATGCAATTACAAGGTAAGTCAAATGGTACTGGCAAAATTGACAATTCTAGCTGTACACTAAACATGCCTCTTCCACAAACCTTAAACCCAGGGTGGGGATTTGGGGAAGTAGTAACTACTTTGAGGTGTAAAGCTGATCTCTCTACAGAAAGGTGTGTCATTGCTTGTCTTCTATCAAGGGTTATAATAAAGGACAATCTGCTGAGACTGAGTTTGTTGCAGGCTTGAAAACAAATAGTCTTAGCTCAGGGAATCTTGGGATAGCTTGCAACAGTGTTTGAGTGAAATATGAACAGAAGAGTTGGTGGTTGCCAGAGAGATGGAACTGATGGAACTCACAGTGAAGTTTCAGAGGCTCAAGCAGTGAAGGATGCCTTGGCCAGGAAGCCTTAAAGTTACTGTGGAGCCCAAGTGCTAAGCCCTTGGCTGGCACAGTGAGTACTGAGGGAGAAGAAATTCAGAGGGCTGAGTAGAGTTGTCTTATCTTCCAGTTTTTTGATGCACATATAATAATCAAGTTTTTGTGATAACCAATGGAAGAGTAGAAAACTGATAAATGAATAAAGCCAAGACAAGATTTTCATAAATAGAGGAAAGTGATTCTTAGAAAATCTACCAAGTCATTTGGTTGCATTCTTTACCTTGTTGCCATGTGCTCATTCTTTAGGGAACAAAACTTAAAAAAATTCAGAATACTTGGTCTCAAAGATTGTTTCTATCATTGTAAGAGGAAAAGTTCATGTAGGATCCTCATTTCAGCCAAAAGAAGACCGAACACAGAAGGGACATCTATTTCTCAAGGTACAAAAAGATGCACCAAAACTACTAGGTTTATTTTATGCAAAATAAGGTGGTGTGATTCTTTTTTCATTTAGAATTATGTGGGTCAAGCAGCAGCATCTTCATTCTACATAATGTGCTTACCAGGATCTGGGGTCACTCAAATTTTAAAGGTTATAAATATGGACTTTTCTGACCTCTCTATTAATTATTAACTAAATGTGTGTTTATTGGAATGTCATTAAGAACAAAATCAAGTATTGAGCCATAGTACACAGTTACCAAATTATTTGCAAACACAGTTGAACTGAATGTCTTCCATTAGAAGATGTAGGAAATGTGTGTGTTCAGCCTCAGCTCTACCAACTGGTGTTTGTGTCTTTCACCAATGTCCTCAATATCTAAGACTCAAGTTTCTAAGCCCTAAAATGGAACAATTTTCCCATAGGTAAAGAAAAGTGGGAGAATGAAAATGGTTTTGATGGCCACATGAGATTTTAGAATGCCCACATACTGGGCTGATAAAGTGGTAGGCAACTGGAGTTTAACAAGTCTTAATTTTCCATACAAAGAAAGATAAGAGGCAAACTATACCATCTTAACTCCAATTTGGGAGACAATTGCCACTTAGGAGGCAAAGATTCAGAGGACTGCAATTTGAAGCCAACTGGAGCAAATAGCAAAACCCTGCTTCAACAAAAAGTCCAGGCATGGTGGTGTATGACCCTAGTTTTAGATTTGGTGTAGGGATAGGTAGGAAGATTAAAATCCTGGATACTTTTAGTAAAAATAAATGTAAGACTCTGTTTTAAAATAAATAACTAAAGCAAGGAAGGAGTTGTGTTTCAAGGGTTAAATCACCTTGCACTATTAAGTTCAAGGCCTGAGTTCGAACCCCAGTACCACCAAAATTAAAGTTTAAAACTATCTGCTGTAGTCAGTGTAGAACAAATATGACCCATGATGACCTATTATGTCTACATAACTAAGTAACTATTGCTCTCTATACTGTCCCTTCTTTACTGTGTATTTTTATTGGCATCAATGACTTGTACAAGAGGCTTTCATATTGGCATGTACATTTATGCCATCATTGTATCTTGTTTTACTTTCATTTCCTTAAAAAGAGACCCAAATCAGCAAAACAGCTTTTCTAGTTGTAAATGAAAGGTAGAAAAGCCATCATTCCTCACACCTCACCACTAAATCACATGATGAAGACTTTCCCCTCCATTATACTGAACATGTTTCAACTCTGCAATAGCATGAAGAAAATTCCAGGACTGTTCTTCAGGAAGCTATGGTGGTTTTCATGGCCATGAGATAATCTCCCTGAAACCTTAGTTCTTCTGCCTACGAGCCACATGGCATTGAGAGTTCTCTTGTACTCCTAATTCCTTACCTCATAAGAAAAAGAAAAATATTAATGATCATAGTTTTCCATTTTTCTGTTATATAATGATCAAACACTTGAAACTTTTATTCAGTACTCAATATATATTTGGCTTTTCAAGATGTATGACTGATGCTAGTTATTTTATTTAGTTAGAAATAAAAATCAACAAGTCTACTATCATGTTGAAGAGTCCCAGGAGTGACAACACATCCCAAATATTTGTATAGAACAAAAAAACAAGTTCAATACATGTTTCATAGAACATACAGAATACATTCAAATCCATAACTTCCCAACTTGTCACTAATCTGAGAATCAAGAAATATATTCATTGTCTGATTTATGTAATTGTAATCCTCTGAACATTATTTTACAATTATGTAATAATTTTTTAAAATGCGTGAAAGAAAAACCATTTTTGGAGTAATGTTTTTATATATCAAGTCATTGACTTCAGTTGTTCCTAATAATGGCTGTACATTGAAAGCATGTAGGTTTGTTTTTTAAGAAGCAATATTTGGTCACCAAAAAGTGCAACTAAACCACAATTGTCCATGTGCCCTCTGGAAAGAGGGACATGTGTACAGATCATTCTATTTTTATCTCTATCATTGGGACAAAGTCTAATCAGAAGAGATAGGAGAGACTGTCTACCCAATTCATTACTAAAGCACTAAAGATACAGGGCCTACAGTCTTGGGGAGCATTATATAAGGTCTGCAGCTCAAGCTCACAGTACTCTTAGAAGAAGAGAAGGCCTCAATGGGTCCGGTAGTTGTCCTGGTGCTGGTTCTCTCCTGTCTGCTTCTCTTTTCAATATGGAGACAGAATTCTGGGAGAAGAAAGCTCCCTCCTGGCCCCACTCCTTTCCCAATTATTGGAAACATACTGCAGGTTGATATTAAAGATATCACTAAATCTTTAACCAAGGTAAGTACTCTTCATGCTCTGACAAGAGATAAATAAAACCATCTTTTGGATTTACTGCTGAAGGTGTATGATTATTATAAAGCAAAATCCTTGTGTAAAATATTGTATACTTGTGACTCCTTCGGTTGCTTTTTTAATCATGGAATGAAGTAATGTATTACCTGAGTGGGTTATTGTCCATTATAATCTCAGTCACAAAATTGCAAATGTTATAGATGGTTCACCCCATTGTAGTTTAACAGTTGTGTTTATGATTGTTTGTTTCTGAAGGTAAGGAAAGGTTGTGATTGAATATTCAATCAAAAATGCTTATAGCATAAAATTAGTCAATGATTTTTATACAGAATCATCATGAAAGTTAACTTTTCTGAGAAACTGTGTGTGATTGAAAGGGAATAAATATCTGCCAGGATGAAATAACATAAAGACATGAGATATTTAGGGGAATAATGATGGTATCAGAATCCACCTGGATTTTTTTGCATAAAATATCTGTTTAGGGAAGAGAATGCTGTTGTGTGAGAAATTGTTTTGGAAAGTGTTTCATGTACTGGGGCAGCCTCTATGGGGCCCATCCTCTGTTTCTAATGCCAGTAGATCCCAACCTGCGCTTACCTATACAAGAACCTGTGCAGACTTTCAGAAAGTGAAATTCTCTGTTTCTTTGTGAAGCATGACAAGCCTGCTGTGTGTTTTGATGTGAAGATGAATTATAATGGTGTATCAACTGCCTGGTCCATTACAAGGCACAGTGTAGGCCATCTTTAAGTGACAGCTAGAACAAATGTCCTTTATAACAAATGAACTTTGGAAATATTTGAAGTTTTGTTTGCCAAAATATAGAAGCATAAAAAATACAATGATGGTATCAGTTTTGCTCAGGCTCACTCTGAGGAGCAAATAGTGACTTCTTTTGCTACTATTTTTTTTTCTTTTCATTTTCCAGTTCTCAGAAGTCTATGGCCCTGTGTTCACTCTGTATTTGGGCATGAAGCCCACTGTGGTGTTGCATGGATATGAAGCAGTGAAGGAAGCTCTGATTGACCATGGGGAGGAGTTCTCTGGAAGAGGCAGATTTCCAGTGGCTGAAAAAGCTAACAGAGGCCTTGGTAAGTGTACATATTCATGTGTGTGTATATTTATGTGTTGGACAGAGGATGTGTGGATGAAGAGGATGGAAAAAGAGGACTGAAGGAATTTTTAGTCAGTGCTTGACCATGCCTGTGGCTGCCATCTGTCTGCTTCCTTTTCCTTGCTTGACTTCTCCATCCATGCTTCTTCTTCCTTTCATTTAGGAATTGTTTTCAGCAATGGACACACATGGAGAGAGATGAGGCGCTTCTCACTCATGACCTTGCGGAATTTTGGGATGGGGAAGAGGAGCATTGAAGAGCGCGTTCAAGAGGAAGCCCGCTGCCTCGTGGAGGAGTTGAGGAAAACCAAGGGTGGGAGCTGCTTTATATCACTTCTTTAGATAGGGATTTAAAAGGTCACATTCATTCCCTTCTGTCTCAGATAAGGATTCCTTTGTTTTCACATCAAAGATCATTAATAGAATTTTTCTTTTTTGTTTTATGCTGATACTGGGTTTGATTTCTGAGGATCACACTTCAAAGCCAGCCCGGGCAGGAAAGTTCATGAAACTCTTTGTTTTGTCTTTTTTTTTTTTTTTGGTCCAGTCGTGGGGCCTGAACTCTGGGCCTGGGCGCTGTCCCTGAGCTCTTCAGCTCAAGGCTAGCATTCTACCACTTAAGCCACAGCACCACTTCCGGCTTTTTTCCTTTTTGTTTATGTGGTGCTGAGGAATCGAACCCAGGGTCTCAGGCATGCAAGGCAAGCACTCTACCACTGAGCCACCTTCCCAGCCCTCCTGGGTTTGATTTCTGAGCTTTAAACTCTTGCTCAGCTCATGGCCGGTGCCCTACCATTTGAGCTACACCTCCAGTTCAAGCTTTTAGCTGGTGAATTACTATAGGTTTCATTGATTTGCATGGAATTGGCCACCTGGGCTGGGTCCTAACCCAATTCTCAGATTTCAGCAGCTTCCACCAACCGCACCAGTGTCTGGCTAAATAGTTGTTTAGAGTTTCTTTTCTGAAGGCTTAAGGAACAATGCTTCCCTCTTAGCATAATTCAGGGTACTTAGTGTAGTAATGACCTGAGGGTGCTTGCTATCAACCCTCAGAGACCCCCACATAGATGCAACTGTATGGTATGCTTATTTCCATAGACATTTCAGTGGTTTCTTAGTACCCATGTTTATAATTTTGGATTGTCATGTTGTGGTGTAAGCTACTGTTTTATTTCTGCTATTGTCTTTTAATATAATTCACATCAAAAATTATTTCTTAGCAAACATAGTACAGTTGCTACAGGTCAACATTATTTCTTCTTACCCAGTACTTTAGTTTTAATTTACATATTTTGAGTAAGTATGTGCTCTATCATGAATCTGCAGAATATGCAAATATAACACATGATTCATTTAGATTTCAACTGTTACAATTTTTAATCCAGTCTTCTCTTACTATATTCTAGCTCAGTTTTCAGATTTTCCTATCACTTTTCTCCATGTTTATTGGATTTCATCTTAAAATTTTTATGGCAATTACTCCCATAACCGAGTCCACTCACCTATTAACTGTTAGTCACAATGGGTACAATTGTCCACTTGGATTCTAAATGACCTGGCTTTTTAAATACATTCTTCCAAATAAAATGAATAATTGAAAATCAGATTTAACCTAGAATGACACACACACATGCAGTCATGGAAGTGGAAAAGCTCAACAACTTCCCAAATATCACCCCCTTCATAGTAAAATAAAAATTTTTCTGAGAACTTATACTCATTTCAATTGTTAAGTAGCCTACATAAATGCAACCAACTAAATGAATATTCTATAATCCTAACAACCTACACCAAATTTCAATGCCTTTACTTCATGATATTTAGGGTGAAGTAAACTCAGTAGCAATTTACATATTCATTATTTTCCCATAGCAATTTCACTGTACAGAAAATGAAAATATAATCCTTTAAAAAATCTGTCAAGGTAAGTCGTTATGTCAAAAACAAACTTTACAACTTTGGTGGGGGGAGGGAGGGAGGGAGGATTAGGTGGAGGGGTGGAGGGAGGATGGGAAGGGATGGGAAGGGGAAACACAGGAGGATGCTACAATGCTTGATAAGAAATGTACTCATTATCTTGTCCATGTAATTGTAACCCCTCTGTACAGTATTTTCACAATAAAAAAATAAAATTCATATGTCAAAAGATAGAATCTCAGAGATAGACAAATTAAAAATATATATAACATATTATTCATCCCCAAATTCCAATAGTTCAGCCCAGTCCATAAATAAAATTTACTGTTTGATTAGATTTACCATCTATTGATTTCCAAGGAGGGAAGGTTCTCTTTTAAATATTGAAATGAAAAATGAAAAAAAACAGAAAAGTGATTTTATCTTTTGGTTTGCCTTACTGGAGATTAAATAAAAGGTTTATTACTTATTTTCCTCATACACCATGAATGCATTTTGCTTTTTGCTTTGGTTCCTTCTAGTATTTGAACTGTGGTACAATCTCTCTTTAGTTTCTCTCCATTGATTATTCAAAAAAGCTACAGTATTTTACATTCCCTTCCTTTCTTTCTTAGTGTTGTGTAGTCTACATACAGTCTTTGGAAATATATGAATTACTAGTCTGAATGGTTGACATCTGGGAATGAAGACTAAGCCTATAGGTAAAGGCAATTAGTATGAACTGACATTATTTTACTAGTTTGTTTGGACTGGCAATTCAAGCTTCAGGTAAAGTGACATTCCAGTTTAATGCAAAGGGGATATTTGGCTGGTAGGGCAATTTATAAGTAAAACATTATAAAAATTGGTAGAAATGACAAGGGCTGAGAATTTCATATGTATATTTCAATTTTGTTTCCAATTGTTCAGGCACACCTTGTGACCCCACCTTCATACTGGGCTGTGCTCCCTGCAATGTGATCTGCTCCATTGTTTTCCAGAATCGTTTTGATTATAAAGACCAGAACTTCCTTAACTTGATGGAGAAATTCAATGAGAATGTCAAGATTCTGAGCTCACCATGGATACAGGTGAAGCCAAGATCTTTTCTTCCTAAGAAAATACTTGTCTGTTTTTTTTCAACAGAACCAAATTAAAGAAAGAGTAAGTAGTAAGGTGAATACCTGGACATGACAATCCTACCTAAGGAATGGTAGAGTGCCATTCAGGAAGCTACTGATTATGGAAACGTGTTCTAGCATTTTCCCTATTCTATTTTTGTAGTAGCTTCAAAGTTTCTGGTTTTATATTAAAATCCTTGATCAACTTTGAATTCATATCACTACAGGGCAAGAAACAGGGATCTAATTCATTTTTTGAAGTTCCAAAATGGAACAATGAAGCTTTTTTGGAAGTGGTTTGGGAAGCAAGGAAGGGAGAGTAGCAGAGGAGGTGAGTCTCATCTAGATATATTGTATAGCTGGGCCCTTTTGGCTCATGCCTAAAATGCTAACGACTCAGGAGACTCAGAACTGGAAGATCAAGGATTGAAATCATTCAGGACAGAGAAATCTGACAGAATCCATCTCCCAAATAGTCAGGAAAAAAAAACAGGGCAGCACATATGGATAAAATAGTAGAGCGCCAGCCATGAGCAAGAAAGCCAAGCAAGAGCCTGAGTTCAAGACCCAGTCTGGCACCAAAAAGAAAGATACTTCTCATTTATATATGGACATGTCATAATGAAAGCCTCTGACAGCTAACTGATGCTAATAAAAATGGAAGAAAAATAATACAAGCATTTGAGAAATATGTCTTAACCTATATTTTATATCCACTTAAAAAGTGCAAATATAGGATTGACTCAAACTAATGAATTCAAGCAATTAATTTGATATTTACCATTAAATCCCAAAGGTATTTTCCTCTAAATTACTTTGTTCAGTTCCAGAAAGATGCCTACTGGATCAATGGATATCCAGGTCCTTAGTGAAAGCTTACATTTCCCACAGCTTTGTTTTCCAATCAGACATCTCATATTCATGCTATTACTGGGCAGTATGACTTTTCCTCAGAAAGAAAGCATATTTGGGACAATGGAAGCTACTAGTAATCACTGAGTAGTGTAGTCAGAGTATTTGCTGATTGTGCTTTGATCTGAGATGATGAGATAGTCTGGTAGAAATGATAAAATTGAACTATAAAAAAATCCTCACAATGTCTTCCCTTGTACTAATTTGGTGTGTCCTAAACTCTATAAAAAATAATAATTATGTGATCATGGAGAAGTCAGTTAGATGGTCTGGCCTGAGGCTGAGTTTTAGGTCATCCTTGAATTTCTCTCACTTTTTATGTTTGGTTTTCCTTCAAGTGGGGCACCAGTGGCTTATGCCTGTCATCCTAGTTACTCAGGAGGCTGAGATCTGAGCGTTGCAGTTCAAAGACAGCTCAGGCAGGAGAGACTCTGATTTCCTCAGTAAACTACTCAGAAAAAGCCAGAAGTAGGACTGGAACTCAAGTGGTATAGTGCTAGCCTTGAGCACAGAGAGGCTTAGACACAGAGCCCAGGCCATGAGTTCAAGACCCAGGACAGGCCAAAGAAAAAAAATTCCCTTCGAGATGGTAGCCATATAACATTTCTATTTATGGCCAAGTTTTATATAATATGTATAGTATGTATGTACAAATATATTTTATTTAATAAGTTATTGTTTTTACTTTTAGATCTACAATCTTTTCCCTGATCTTATTGATTATACACCAGGGAGTCATAAAACAATATTGAAAAATGTTGCTTATATAAAAAATTATATTTTGAAGAAAATAAAAGACCATGAAGAATCACTGGATGTTAACAATCCAAGAGACTTGATTGATTGCTTCCTGATTAAAATGAAACAGGTAAAATGTTAAAATATCTGCACAGTTATTTGAATCCTTGAGAATTTTGTGAGTAATTGGTATTATGAGGAATGTTTAAACTATCAGACCAGCAGTCCTTGAAAAAACCAAGTATCAATTATGTAAATTAATCTACACTAATCTTCTTAGGAAACTTAAAAATAATTTATTAAATAATTAGAATATGTTTGCTTTTTAAATTGTTTTTTATTGTGAAAATACTGTACAAAGGGGTTACAGTTCTATGAGCAAGGTAATGAGTACATTTCTTATCCAGCATTGTTGCCTCCTCCTTTGTTTTTCCTCTACCATCCCTTCCCTCCCACCTCTTCAGCTACACTCCCCCACCCCCCCACCTTCCTATCCCTCCCACCCCACCTAAATTGTAAAGTTCATTTTTCAACATAGTGTCTTGTACATCTCACTGTTGCAACGGATCAATCTGTATCCCTATTTAAACAATTTGTTTTTTCCCTTCCCCTCCCCAAATTATACCAATATCAAATAGAGTAAAAACAGGTGTTATACCATGGGGGAAGGACATACAAAGCAACAAAAAAATCACGTGGTACCTTATAAATGCTTTAGAAACAATAGCAAGGAAGAAAAAAACCACTTGCTTTGCATAAAAAAACCATTTCTTTACATAAAAAAATCTAATTATAAGGAATATCAATACCAAACTTCAAACTCTACTATAAAGCCATAGTAATCAAAACAGCTTGGTTTTGGCATAAGAACAGACCTCAGGACCAATGGAATAGAATTGAAAACCCAGAAATGAACCTACAGACCTATAGCCATCTAATCTTCGATAAGGGAGCTAAAACAATAGAATGGAAGAAAGACAACCTCTTCAGTAAATGGTGCTGGCAAAATTGGTTAACACATGTAGAAAACTTAAGCTAGATCCTTATATATCACCCTGCACCAGAATCAACTCCAAATGGATCAAAGACCTTGAACTCAAAGCAGACACTCTGAAAACATTACAGGATGGAATAGGAGAAACCCTAGGTCTTCTTGGCTCAGGCCGAAATTTCCTGAATAGAGACCCGGAAACACAACAAATAAAAGAAAGGTTGGACAAATGGGATTGCATAAAGTTGCAGAACTTCTGCAGGGCAAATGACATAGCTAGCAAGATCAATAGAAAGCCCACCGATTGGGAGAAGATCTTTACTAGCCATACAACGGACAAGGGTCTCATATCTAAAATATACTTGGAACTCAAAAAATTAAACCACCCAACAACAAATCCTCAAAGAAACAACTGCCCAATAAATAAGTGGGCGAAAGACTTAAAGAGAAACTTCTCTGAAGAAGAAAGAAGGATGGCTAATAGACACATGAAGAAATGTTCAACATCCCTAGCCATAAAAGAAATGCAAATCAAAACAACATTGAGATATCACCTCACTCCAGTTAGAACGGCAAAAATCAAGAACTCTAACAACCACAGATGCTGGAGGGGATGTAGACAGAAAGGAACCTTACTTCATTGTTGGTGGGAATGTAAACTTGTTCAACCACTTTGGAAAGCAGTATGGAGGTTCCTCAAAAGACTTCACATAGAACTCCCCTATGACCCAGCAATCTCACTTTTGGGCATTTACCCAAAAGTTTACAAACAAGACCACACTAAAGCTACCAGCACAACTATGTTTATTGCAGCATTATTTACCATAGCTAAGATATGGAACCAACCCAGATGCCCCTCAGTGGATGAATGGATCAAGAAAATGTGGTATATATACACAATGGAATTCTATGCCTCCATCAGAAAGAATGACATTGCCCCATTTGTTAGGAAATGGAAAAACTTGGAAAAAATTATATTAAGTGAAGTAAGCCAGGCCCAAAGAAACATAGGTCCCATGGTTTCCCTTATTTGTAATATCTAGTATATGTATGAGTCAAGCAAAAAAGGTCAGATAATGTGATGTCAGGAAAATGAACCCTTAGATGTGTATTTTAATGTTTTTTTCTTTCATGCATGTGTTTCTAACGCATTTATAAGATTATCTCTTTTATGCTTTGTATGTCCCTCCCCCACAGTATAACCCCTGCTTTCACTATATTTGATGTCAGTATAACTTGTGGAGGAGACGGGGAAAAACCAGTTGTTTAAGGATACAGGTGGACCTGTTGCAACAATGAGAAGTACAAGTTGTCATGTCCAAAATGAGCTTTACAACGTCGGTGCGGGGTGGGGGGGGGGGAAAGGAGAAGGACTGGGATTGGGGGGGAGGGGGGAGGCTGGGAAGGGATGTGAAGGATAAACAAAGGAGGAGGCTGCAATGCTTGGTAAGTCATGCTTGCCCACGTCATTGTAACTCCTCTGTACAGTATGTTCACAAATTAAATTAAATTAAATTAAAAAAATCTAATTATAGAAAAATAGAAGTCACAGGCCAGGTGGAATAGAAACAATTGCCATGCAAATTATTGTGTCATTTTATAAAGATGTGTGTCACTATTATACATTGTATAGAATAGAAGACCTTATTAGTGTGGACTTCCTGCATGTTCTGTAAGATAGAATTGGCCTTGAAGAAATAATTCTGGAAAGATCCTTAATTGTTCATAGCTCATCATCCTTTAAAAGTTTTTTTTCAATGTGGTATTTAAAATATATGTATGGGCTGGGAAGGTGGCTCAGTGGTAGAGTGCTTGCCTTGCATGCATGAGGACCTGGGTTCGATTTATCAGCACCACATAAACAGAAAAAGCCAGAAGTGGCACTGTGTGGCTCAAATGGTAGAGTGCTAGCCTTGAGCTGAAGAACTGAGGGACAATGTCCAGGCCCAGAGTTCAGGCCCACAACCAACAATATATATCAGAATTATATTATTATACTTTACACATATTTATTAACAAATTAATTGTATAGTTGATTTTATTGTGATATGTTATAGATGCATATAATCTATTTTAATGAAATTCACCTCTCCTATTATGTTTACTACCCCATCTTCTTTGTATATAAATTTCACTGGATTTCATTATAATTTATTCACATGAACATATAATTAATATATATGTAGCATATGTGTACAATAAACATAGATAAGTATAGTTGATTCCTTATTCATTACCATAGGGATTACTATAACACAGGTATGAAAGTCTAGTGTGAAATTACAGCATTAGCTTCTAACTAAAATTTAATCCTCCCTCCCTCCAATTGCATCCTATTTCAGTTTTTTTTTTGTCACAAATTACATCTTTAATTTATTGGGTACCCATAGCATTCATCCATGATGATTGCCTCATTTATTATCTTTAAAAATGTATATAAACTAAATATAAGTTGAGTATAAAAATAGTATTAACATTCATGTTTATCTATAGGGTCATATATAACAAGGATGTGTATTTCTTCATATGGCATGGATTTGTTGTTCAATATGTTTTAGTTTCTACTTAAAAGCTGACTACCCTTAGCACTTCTTGTATGATAGATCTATTCATGAGAGACTCATTTATCACTTTATCTTAGGAATATTCATTTTTTTTCCTGTAAGACAGGAGGAAATGAGATGAAATTAGTGTTTTAGTCCATGACCTGGAATCATTTCCACCTCTTAGATGTTCATTAATTTTTCAACATTTATACAGCCTAGATTATAAAAGGCTATGTGCCCTGCAACTGTTCAATCTCCAAATTCATTTCGATAGATGGAAGTTTTAGTATTGGTGTTTAAGCACACTATCCTAGAGTAATTTTACATTAAGATTTATGAGTAATTGTAATTTGGTGATCATATAAATGTATATAGAGTAGATATTACCAAAGTTTGTTTCACTTGACTAGTGTAGAAAGCACATGAAGTTGATATAGTCAAAGGAGATGACTCTTTTCCTAGCAAGTACAAATGTGGAAAAGTTCAGTTCATGTTAATTATTTTAATTACATATTATTAGACACAATACAAGTCATCTGGAGATTATGAAAGCATAATGGCTTTAATGTCAGTCCAGGGCTAGCTAGAAAATGATGTATGTTGACCATTTAATGTTTTGCTCATTCAACATTGAAAACGGCAACCTTGTTAACAAGTTAACTTCACAACAGCTTTTCAGTCCTTGGCACTGATTTATCCATCCTCTCTCCTTTATACCAATGAGAAGTTAATATGAACACTTCTAGTCTTCATGATTACTGTCTCTTCAGCTCATGCATTCCTAGTCATTCCTTCACAGGTTCCCTAGACCACCTGACTTGGTGCTTCCCATCTGCTGGCCAATCTCATTTTAAAGAACCCATTCTTGTTCCTTGTGAATGGTAGGTTTTGCTGCCTTTAGCATTTCCTCTTTTTTTGTATATATTTTTATTGAAAGATACTGTACAGAGGGGTTACAGTTACATGAGTAATGAGTACATTTCCTATTGAGCATTGTTACTTCCTCCTTTGTTTTTTCCCTACAATCCTTCTCCTAACCACATCCCCAACTCCTCCCCCCTATTCCCCCCCCCCCTACAAAGCTGTAAAGTTCATTTGGAACATAGTGTCTTGTACATCTCATTGTTACAATGGGTCAACCTGTATCCTTATTTTGACATTTTGTTCTTTCTCTTTCCCTCCTCAAATTAGAAAAATGAATATATAAGATGCAGGGCACCAGTGAAAATGGGAACATACAAAGAAACAAAAAAATCACATAGTACATTATAAATACATTAAAAACAACCTCTTGTGTCTATATCTTGGGGTTCATTTCACTTACCATCAACTTATATGGGTATATGTACATAGCTTTTGACCTTTTCAGCTTGTTCTAAACATATACTAGTTACTGCAAATAAGGGAAACCATGGAACCTATGTTTCTTTGGGCCTGGCTTACTTCACTTAATAGAATTTTTTCCAAGTCTTTCCATTTCCTAACAAATGGAGAGGTGTCATTCTTTCTTATGGAAACATAGAATTCCATTAGAGAGAGAGAGAGAGAGAGAGAGAGAGAGAGAGAGAGAGAGAGAGAGAGAGAGAGAGAGAGAGAGAGAGAGAGAGAGAGAGAGAGAGAGAGAGAGAGAGAGAGAGAGAGAGAGAGAGAGAGGCCACATTTTCTTAGCTATGGTAAATAATGCTGTGATAAACATAAGTGTGCTTGTAGCTTTGGTATGACCTTGTTTGTGACCATTAGGGTAAATGCCCCAAAGTGGGATTGCTGGGTCATAGGGGAGCTCTATGTAGAGTCTTTTGAGAAACCTCCATACTGCTTTTCAAAGTGGCCAAAGAAGTTTACACCCCCACCAGCAATGCAGTAGTGTTCACTTTGGCCACATCCTCTCCAGCCTCTGTTATTATTAGATTTCTTGATTATAGCTATTCTAACTGGGATGAGGTAGAATCTCAATGTTGTCTTGATTTGCATTTCTTTTATGGCTAGAGAAGTTGAGTATTTCTTCATGTGTCTATAGGCCATACTTATTATATCGTCAGAGAAGTTTAAGTCTTTTAGCCTACTTATTAATCAGGCAGTTGTTTCATTGAGGAATTGTTGTTGGGGGATTTAATTTTTTGAGTTCTAAGTACATTTTAGATATGAGATCCTTTTCTGTTGTATAGCTAGTGAAGATCTTCTCCCAATCCATGGGCTTTCTATTGATCTTGTAAGCTATGTCCTTTGCCATGCAGAACTGCCATGCAGTTTAATGCAATCCCATTTGTCCAACTTTTCTTTGTTTGTTGTGTTTCTGGCTCTTTATTAAGAAAAGTTCAGCCTGTGAAAAGGAGCCCTAGAATTTCTCCTGTTCCTCCCTTCAATGTTTTCAGGGTGTTTGCTTTAGCCTCAAGGTCTTTGATCCATTTGGAGTTGATTCTGGTACAGGGTGATATATAAGGATCCAGCTTTAGTTTTCTACAGGTGTTTAACCAATTTTGCCAACATCATTTACTGAAGAAGCTGTCATTCTGTCATACTATTTTTTGGCTCCCTTATCGAAGATTAAGTGGCCATAGGTCTATGGGTTCTTTTCTGGGTCTTCAGTTCCATTCCAGTGGTTTTCAGGTCTGTTCTTGTGCCAGTACCAAGCTGTTTTGATTACTATGGCTTTGTAGTAGAGCTTGAAATTTGGTATTGATATTCCTCCAGGACTGTTCTTTCTGATAAGGATTGTTTTTACTATTCAGAATCTTTTATTGTTCCATATGAATTTTTGGGTTGCTTCTTCTACTTCATTGAAGAATGAGGTTGGATATGTATAGGTATCACATTGAATTTGTAGATAGCCCTTGGAAGTATTGCCATTTTCATGATGTTAATCCTCCCAAGCCAGGACCATGGGAGGTTTTTCCACTTCCTTAGTTCTGATTTAATTTCCTTTTTCAGGTTTTTAAAGTTGTCATTGTAGAGGTCCTTCACTTCTTTAATTAACTTCTAAGTATTCGTGGGGGAGGGGAACTATTACAAAAAGAGTTACTTCCCTGATTTCAGCCATGCTTTTTTCATTGTTGGCATACAGAAAAGCCATTGTTGTTGTTGTTGTTGTTGTTGTTTTTGGTTGGTTGTGGGACTTGAATTCTGGGCCTGAGTGCTGTCCCTCAGCTCCTCAGCTCAAGGCGAGCACGCTACCACTTGAGCCATGGCGCCACTTCGGGTTTTTTCTGCTTATATGGTGCTGAGGAATCGAACCCAGGGCCACATACATTCAAGGCAAGTGTTCTACTACTGAGCCACCTTCCCAGCCCAAGCCACTGATTTTTGAGGGTTAATTTTATACCCTGCTAATTTGCCAAAATTTAAAATCAGCTCGAATAATTTGGGAGTGTAGTCCATAGGCTTCTTTAAATAAAAGATGATGTCATCTGCAAGGATCGAGAGTTTTACTTCATCTGTTGTTATTTGGATCCCGTTTATGTTTGTATCTTGTCTTATTGCTCTAGCTAGGCATTCTAATACTAAACTGAAGAGAAATGGAAAAAGTGGACATCTTTGTCTTGTTCCTGAGTTTAGAGGAAATGCCTTTAGCTTTTTGTTATCAAGTGTAATGCTGGCTGTACATTTGTCATATTATATTGAGGAATGTTCCATGGATTCCTAGTTTTTCCAGAGCTTCCATCATAAAAGACGTTGGATCTTTTCAAATACTTTTTCTGCATCTATTGAGATAATCATGTGGTTCTTATCCTTCCTCTTGCTGATGTGATGAATTATATTAATTGATTTGTGTATATTGAATGAGCTTTGCATCCCTGAAATGAATTCTGTTTGATAATGGTATATGAATTTTTTTATGAGTTGTTGAAGCCGATTGGCCAAGATTTTATTGAGAAGTTTTGCATTGATGTTCATCAAAGAAATGGGTCTACAGTTCTCTCTTTGATGAGTCCCTGCCTGGTTTTGGGATGAGTATTACTAAGGCTTCATAGAGAGTTTGGTAGTGAACTTTCACTTTCAATTTCATTGAAGATTTGGAGGAGTATTGGTGTGAGTTCTGCTTTGAAGGTCTTGTAAAATTCAGCTGTAAATCCATCCAGTCCTGGGCTTTTCTTGGGTGGGAGATCTCTTATTGCTATTTCTATTTTGATGCTTGATATGGGTCTGTTAAGTTGATTTAAATCATCTTGGCTTAGTTTGGACATGTCAATATTATTAGAAATTCGTCCATTTCTTCCAGATTCTCAAACTTATTATCCTAAATGTATTTGGTGACTAGATATTTAAAATTGTAATATTCCCCTCAAAGAGAGATCCCTTATTTAGTATGTAGCAACCTTCTTTATCTCTTGTTGCTAATTTTAATTTGAAGTCTATTTTATTTAGTATTAAGATTGCAACTTCCACCTGTTTATGGAGGCCATTTACTTGGTAGATTTTATACCAGCCTATCACTTTCAGAATATCTTTGTTTTTGTGGGCTAGGTGTGTCTCTTGAAGGCAGAAGATAGAAGGATCTTACTTTTTGATACAATCTATGTCGCTTAATTGGAGACATAAGTCAATTAATATTGAGAGTTAGGACTGAGAGGTGTTTGGTAGTTCCTGCTGTGTTATCTACTTTCTTGGGGGCTGTGGCAACTGGATTCTTCCTATGATTCTTATATTCTCTGTTTGGGGGCTGTTTCTTGGCCTTTATTGTGCTCTTGTTGGTTTTCTAAGTGTAGGACATCTTTAAGTATCTTTTGTAGGGCTGGCTTGGTGGAGATATATTGTTTCAATTTTTCTTTGCTGTGGCAGGTTTTTATTTGTTCTTCTGTTATGAAGGAGATTTTAGCTGGATACAGTATTCTTGGTTGATAGTTGTTTGTCTTTAAGATTGGCATACATCATTCCAGGCTTTTCTTGCTTTCACTGTCTCTGCTGAGAAAGCTGAAGTTATTCTGATTGGTTTCCCTTTAGAGGTGATTGATCTTTTCTTCCTCATAGCTTTAAGGATCCTTTCCTTGGTCTCATTTGATCCTGTGTGGATTACAATGTGTCAGTGGGCTGTCCTCTCCTGGTCTGGTATATTTGGGGTTCTAAAGGCTTCTTGTATCTGAATGGGCCTATCTTTTTGCAAGTTTGGGAAGTTCTCTGCTGGGATCCTCTTAAATAAATTTCCTAGACCTTTAACTTTTGTCTCTAGGCCCTCCTCTACACCCATAAGCCTTAAATTAGGCCTTCCGATAGTATCTTCTAAAAGTATTGCATTTGCCTTCAATACTTATCTCTTCTTTCTCTATAATGTCTAAGCTGTCTTCAATCCCAGGGATTCGATCTTCTCCATCGTCTAACCTACTGTCAAGACTTTCTACTTCGTTTTTCATTTCCTTTCCTTCTAATTGATCAGCTTTAATAGCTTCAAATTCTTTGTTGGAGCTTTGTTTTAGATCTTCTATGGACTTCTTTAACTCCTTAATTTGGTTTTTATTCTCCAGTCCTTTAGTTGGTTGGTTATAGTTTCATTGGAGTCCCTTTCCTCCTGTTGGGCTGCATTCAGGATTCCCTTTGTGGGCTCCATGGATTCCTCCAGCTTTCTGTTTGTGGATCTTTGTTTATTCTCATCTCATTCATGCAATTTTTCTGTTAGCTTCCTCACACTCACGAAATTCCTGTATTAATCTTTGGTTAGCCTCATCATGCTCCTGCATTTCCCTATTACCCTCACACAGAGACCTTTGCAGGCTTAAATCTCTTCATTCAGCATGCTTACCAGTAGTGTTTATAGAGCATTTTGGAACTCTCCTCTGGATTATTCATCAACTGCTTTGTTGTCTGTTTATCATGAGTGGGAATTGTGATTCCTGGACTTGTCTTTTTTTGTGCTTTTCCAACTTGTTCTGCCCATTTGGGTATGAAAGCAAGAACATTTTTTTCAAGGCAAGTATCAACCACAGCCCTGTAATTGCACTGATTGTTTGAAGCAGTCAAAATGAGTACAAATACAGTCTAGTTCAATAGATACAATCTAGTTCAACAACAGCTAGGGATCAATGGACTAAGAAAGTCAAAGAGGGAGTTAGCAGACCAGAAATTAATAGGTTTAGGAAGAATTGTGGGGAGAAAATAAGATTAGAGAATGTGGGGAGCAAAAAGGAGAGAGGGAATTTAACCAAGACCTAATTTCAGAGAGAGGAAAAGGATAGAAATAAAGAAGAGACATAAAGAAAAAGGGAAAAGTTTAAAATTAAAAAAATATATAAAAAAATAAACACTTAAAAGTATATAAGTATGAAGAAATAATACTACAATTAAAGGGGTTAAAGCTGAGAGTTTATGAACTGAGTAATCTATATCTGAATTAAGTATACATACAGTGAAGTATAAGGTCTAATAATCGAAGACAAGCATATATCTGGGGATGAACAGAACAGGAATTAAGTCATGCAAAAAAACCCCAAAAAGGACCAAAATGGAAAAGAGTAAAATAATTAAACACACACACACACACACACACACACACACACACACACACACACACACACACACACACACACACACGCCTAAAATAATGATGAGAAAAATAGAAAAGTAAAAATTTTAATTAGATAGAAACAAGAATTCTTCGATTTTTTTGAGGGGAGGGGGCGGTGGGATCTTGTGTCTCCCCTGTGTCTGTAGTCTTGGTGGAGTCTTGGTTTGCTTGTGGTGTTTGGTTTTCCTGTGGCTTGACTGTTTTCTTAAGTCAGTTTGTTTGAGCAGGCAGACAGCTCTGCCTTATCAGGACTTTGTGATCCTCCCAGTGGGAGGGAGATCTGTTTTGAGTATCACAAAAGAGGGAGCTGGCTGTTTCCTCTAGCTTGGAGTTGCTGTGATGAGGCTAGGTTGTAGCAGGGTTGAAGCTTATCAGCAATCAGTAGCTTTTCCCTGAGGGGCTAGCTCTTGAGACACACAGCCCAGCCTGAAGCCATTCTCAGGATTTATGTTTACTGAGTTTCAATTGTTTTTCTTTTACCCCTCCTGATGCTGGGTCTGCTGCCTGTGCTGCAGTGGGGAGGGGCAGCCTCTGGCTCCATTTACCCAGGGAAGAGAGTCACTCCTCCATAGGTGGAGCTTCCTCGGCCTGGGAAGTGCAACTTTTCCCTGTGTGTAGCTAGCCCTGCAGGTCAGGTTCCTTCCAAGGTCTGTGTTACATGCTAGCTGCTCTGGTTGTGTCTGTGTCAGTATCAAAGTTGGAGTTCTTCTCTCATGGTGGGGGAGGAGCTACCTCCCCACCGCTACTCCTGAGGAGTGAGGATGTCTTGGGGATACTCACACCTTTCCCTTGGTGTCCAGCCATCCTTGATCTGTGACTGTCTGTGGTCAGCAGGATGAAGATTTCTGTTCTTTGTCAGTTTTTGCTGGTGATCAATAGAATCCGTTCACACACCACCTCTGGTACCTTTGTCCCAGGCTCTCTTTTTGATATAGTGACCACAGTAGCAGCCGCCCCCACCACCGCAGACACAGGAGTGCTTGAATATGTCTCCTTAACCAATATCCCTGGTTTTTTCTCTCTGACTAAACTTTCTGTACTATGGTTGCGTACTTGGTGTGACTATCCTTGGACTTTTCACTGGAACATTTAAACTGTTTTCTATGCAAGAGCTTGTTTATCCCCCAGCTTTGCCTAGGCCATCTTCCTCCAGACTCTACCTTTAGCATTTTCACAAGAAATACTTAGCATATGTAAATTTTTGACACAAGATGTTAAATTGGAATAAGGACTTATGCTTGTAATCCTACTACTCAAGAGGCTGAAATCTGAAGATCAAAGTTTGAAGCCAGCTTCATACCCATTTAACCAGCAAGAAGTGGAATGTGGAGTTGTGGTTCAAGTGGTTTAGCACTAACCTTGAGCAAAAATGCTCTAGGACAACACCCAAGGCCTGAGTTCAAGCTCAAGACCATCAACATCATCAATAAAAAAGATGATTGCAAAATTTACTTAAGACTTGTAATTTCCTAACTTTCGTCCTTTATTACTCGATTTTCTTATCCTGTAAAAATTAGAGAAAATATAGTTATTAGTGGCTTAAATGAGTGGTGAGTTTCATGATTTCAAATACAGAGTCGCAGTACCATATCAGTGAGAGTAGAGACAACACAGTAGCCCTGAAACCCTGGGCTCAACTACTGTCACCCCTGCCATGTCATTGTGCATTTCTCTTAGTGCTTTACTCTCCAGGTTTATGTGAGATAGTGTAGATTCACTATAATCACATGTGCTGGTAAATATCCAATCCTAGGAACAGAAAAATCTGAAGGATCCATCAGAATTTACTACTGAAGGTTTGACAATTGCTGCATTGGATTTATTTGGTGCTGGGACAGAAACGACAAGCACAACACTGAGATACTCCCTGCTGCTCCTGATGAAGCACCCCCACGTCACAGGTAGGTGAATTTCAGGAAAACCTGGGTAAGATGCTGCTAGAGATTTGAAGATATGTCTCACAATTCAACATCCCATGCTACCAGCTGTAATCAAACAGAAGTGATGAGAACAAAGCATAAGGAAAAACAATAAGATTCTCCTTTGGTGTCTTGATTTTATAGAAGGTAATTATTAGAAAACAGTTCTAGCATAAATTGATTTTAGACCAGAAATTCCAGTTTTTACAAGAGGTCAATTCATCTATATACTTTTCCTTATTCTAACAATTCTAACGCTGCCATAGGACAAGAGAATTCTTGTCCCTATGCATCAGGAGAAGTACTAGAATTTAATGAGGCTGTCTGAGATAAATTCCATTCTGGGACACGTCCCCAAAACAGAGACAGAAGCCATACTTGAATGAATTGTAAAATTTCAGAAGTCTATTTCCAAAAAACTTAAGTCTGATAAAGTTAGAATTTCACAAGGACATTTGTATTTTTTTATCTTTTACAATGTTATTTTAAATTTAAAGATTTTTACTTGGGAAACACTGTGTTAAGATTTAGGAAATAATGATAAAATAGTTTCAAATAAGGATTAGTCCTCTGAGGGGAAAAAAGTAGGAAAATAGTAAACAGAAGGTCTTTACCAAAAATCTGATCTTCAGAGTATATGTAATTGTGATGAAATAACTGAGCCAGACACATGATGCTTTCATATGAATGTTATAGCAAGAAAAGTTCAGATAAAAGCAAAACCAAGATACAACTCTAAAATTCCCATTAAGTTTAGAAATAGCAGGTGTCACTGGGCACCAGGGGCTCACATCTATAATCCTGGCTACTCAGAAGGCTAAGACCTGAGGATTTAGGTTCAAAAGCCAGCCGTGATAGGAAAGTCAATGAGACTCTTCTCTCCAATTAAGCACAAGAAAACCAGATGGGACACTATGGCTCAAATGGCAGATCACTTGCCTTGAGCAGAAGAGCTCAAGGATAGTGCCCAGGCCCAGAATTCATGTCCCATGACAGAAGAAATGCAGGAAGGAAGGAAGGAAGGAAGGAAGCAAGGAAGGAAGGAAGCAAGGAAGGATGGAAAGAAGGAAGGAAGGACGGAAAGAAGGAAGAAAGGAAGGAAGGAAGGAAGGAAGGAAGGAAGGAAGGAAGGAAGGAAGGAAGGAAGGAAGGAAGGAAGAACAAGTGTCAAAGAAAATAGAAAAAGAATTTAACAAACAGACTTTCCATGCTCAAATTCTCACCACAGCTTCCACTCATCAGGTGTAAAGAAAGGTTGTCTCTCTAGAGAAATTTGAACCTGCAAAACTCTGTACTCAGAAATTTTGGGTAAAGGCAGTGAAATGTAAAGATGAGTGGCCCAGTAAAGCCCTCTTGTTGTTTATATTGCATAAGTTTCTATTTCTCTTGATTCCTGAAATTGATCAGCAAAGTACATCCTCCAGAATGAAGAACTTTAAGAACCTCCATTTTCACCAATTTGATAGAAAATTATCTCCAAGTGTCGAGCAGAACAAAGGGAATAGAAGCATCCACTCCGCATAAGTTGTAGCATTCCAGAATACCAGGATTAGAAAGATCATCACAACTTTCAGAAAGACACAACTAGGTCACATGTAAAGAGAAGGTGAAGATTGTATCAGAAATCTTAAGAGTAACAACGACCTATGTATTGATGAGAAAGGGTGGGAGAGTTAGACTTCCCTATCAGCCATAAACTTCATACCCCATTTTCTCTTTTTTCTCAAAATACCATATAACGTATTTCATTCAGTTATCTAAAGCCAAGATAAAGAAAATCATGGACTCTAGAAACTGGGACAGAAAGGTCATGGGGTGTTCTGAGACTGTCACTGAGGCTGCTAGAAGCTCACCTTAGGAAACACCCACATGAGAGCAAACCAGAAACCAACGATGCAAGGAGGGAGCGGAGACACTGGGAATGAGAGACATGACCAAGAGTCTGATTCTCCACTTACTGATTATGTATTGCTAGACATTTCAAACACCTCTTCGTGTACTTGCAAATAATTCTAACTCAGGAAATGGAAAAATCATGAACTGATATGGAAGACAAGAGAAGGACAATAAATGGAAAACAATCTTAGTTTCCACCCAGGGAACAATATTTCTGTAGCCAGAATGATTAATACTGGTTTAAAACCTCAAATACTATATCTAGTATATCATTGTTAATGAAGTGAGGAGAAATGTGGGTATGTAGCACCATGTATCTATTTATAAATGTGGCTAAATATATGAGATTGAGATGTAAATTTTTATTTCACATATTAGGAAATCAATAAATACTCTCTAAAAGTGATTTTAAAAAAGCCCAAATGGGCACCAGTGACTCCTGCCTGTAATCCTACCTACTCAGGAGGCTGAGATCTGAGGATTGTGGTTTGCAGCCAGCCCAGACAGGAAAGTTCGTGATACTCTTATCTCCAAAAACTACTCAGAAAAAGCCAGAAGTGATACTGTGGCTCAAGTGGTAGAGGCTCAAGGACAGAGCTGAGGCTCTTAGTTCAAGCCCCAAAACAAGAAAAAGAAAAGAAAAAGAAAGCATCATTATTTAGAAACCTGAAGATAATTTTCCGAAGCAGATCCTAGGATGCCCAATATGGCTATCATTAGAAAGTGATTGGATAATGGAAGTATTACTGCACATTGCTCATATGCATACATGAACACACACACTATTTTTATGTTAAAAAATAAAAAATAATACTTCATTCCTATTTTTCTTTGAGAACTATCATTTCTTCCTCTGCACTTTATTATTGTACCTTAATTGTATATTTAATACTGATACTTCCATATCTGCATACAATATTTTTTTCTATTATCATTAAGTTGTTGTACAAGGGGTTTCAAGTTAATACATCAATTCCTGAGTTACAATGCATCTTGATCAATGTCACCCCTTATATGTACTTCATTAATATTTTTACTTATGTTGTCTATTTTTAAAATATACTCTTACTATACTCATATCAATTACGGAAGCTAAATTCTCTTTTTAAGACACATCATTTGTTCTATAAATTAATAGAAATTGAAAATAATGTTATGGTAAAATCATCTCTTATCCTATTTTATGTTAAAGTTTGGTTTAAATATATTATATTTTGCTATATATATAGCAAAATAATTCTGAACTAGAACAAAATGGGAATATTTTATTAATATCTTAAAAGTCATACTATTGTCTTAGAGCCATTTATTTTATTGTGTAGTCCATGAATTATCATTCATATTTGTGGAGATTAGTGAAATCTAGAGATATAAGTGAAGATAATAATGCCCTCAAAAATATAATTTTATTATTAATATTTTATTTATTTTGTAATGTCTTATTATAAGTATGTAGTACCTATAGTAACATACTTCTTCTATGTCAAATAAAGGTACTTTACTTCAATATATAAAGTATATTACATGTACATTAATAGTCTTTTTGGTTTTGTGGGTTTTTTAACAAGAAGCTAAACTTTATGGATATATTAATATATTATAAGGCTACTTAGTAGAAGACTTATGTGAGCATATACTGAAGTATTAATATTCCATGGGGCATGTATTTTTTACATCAAATCTTGTTCAGACACATTATCACAATTTATGAAGCACTGACTGACTATGATCAATATGCGTCTTTCCTCCTGTTTCACCATTTCTTATTATGTCTCACCAGCTAAAGTGAAGGAAGAGATTGACCATGTGATTGGCAGGCACCGCAGCCCCTGCATGCAGGACAGGAGCCAAATGCCCTACACAGATGCTGTGCTGCATGAGATCCAGAGATACATTGATCTCCTACCCATAAGCCTGCCCCATACAGTGACCCGTGAAGTTCAGTTCAGGAACTACATCATTCCCAAGGTGAGCTTGTTTCTTGACTGCTGAGCCTCCATAGGAAGCCTGAGTTCCTGAGTTCACTCTGAGATTCCTCTCCTGGACACCACATGAGAGAGGTGGCAAAATCTCACAGTTCACTACTCAGGAGAGTTTGTGTTATAGAAGGTTTGGGTTGTATATCTATGCAATAATATCCCTGGCATATGGCACTGTGAATTTTCCAATTTTGTTCTGCCCCTTAAATTCTTTTGTTTTGGGGTGGTCCTTCCTATTGGCTATTTTGTATTTGTATTGCATTTTATTTTTAATTTGTATTTTGTATTGGCCTTTGTATTTCCAAATGAATGTTACAAGTATATTTTTATCAAGTTCCAAAAACGCTCAACTGGAATGTTTGTTATGACACAGGAAAATTTTAGATAAATTTGGGGGAAACTGGACTTCTTCAATTCATGAATAAGTTATGCTCCCAATTGTCTTATGTTTTACTTTACAAATAGTATTTTGTTTTCAACAGAGTGGCTTTCAAATATTTTCATTGACTTTTTCAAAATACTGAGTGTTTTGATTGTTATTATTCTTTTTTAGGGGTGAAGTGGGTCTTGGGGTTCAAGCTTTGGGCTGGGACTGTGTCTTGGAACTCTTTTTGCTCAAGGCTGGCGCTCTACCACTTTCAGCCACAGCACCATTTCCAGTTTTCTGGTAGTTAACTGGAGATAAGAATCTCATGGACTTTTCTACCTAGCTGGCTTATAACCACGATCCTCAGATCTCAACTTCATAAGCAGCTAGAATTACAAGTGTAAGAGACCACTGCCCCATTTGAGTCTTACTCATTTTATGGTGCCTTTGCTATACTTTTTACATAATATGTAGAAATATAATTAGTTATTCTGATGACATCATAATAAGTAAACTCATGAAATTTATTAGACATTACTAGTGATTTACTGCAGATTTATTTGGAATTTTAGAGTGCATTACCATAATATCTGGGTTAATATTTTTATGCGGGCTTTTCCAATTCTTGTGTCTATAAATTTGATTTGCTGAATTTTTGCACTGCAGCCAGGATGGTGTAAATAAAATCGGTGATGGTGGTAATCTTTGCTTCATTTATGATTGGCAGAAAAAAAATTCAAGCTTGATATTACACTGTCAAGTTTGGTATCTTTAGTAGATTTTGGGAGAGGTTTTTAAAAATAATTTTAGGGAAGTTTACCCTATATTTTTATGTACGAATTTTAAAAATAATTACATTTATATTTTGAATGAGATCATTTCTCTGTAATGATTCTTCTTTTTAAAGTTTTTATTATAATACTGATGTGCAAAGAAGTTACAGTTACACAAGTCAGGTAGAGTACATTTCTTCTTGGACAATGTCACTCCTTCCCTGGCCCTCTCCCAGTTTTTCCTTTCCAACTCCACCCACAAGTTGTACAGTTTATTTTCAACATAGTGTCTATTGAACTACACTGTTACATTTGTTCACCCTTTGTCCCTCCATTTCTGTGCACCTCCTTACACTACCAAAGACAGGTAAAGAAACAAAATCAAGAGAAAAGAAAACAAAAACAGCAAAAAGACCAAAACTCTTGTTTTCATTTCATGCAGTTCATTCCAATAAATATTACTTCCTACAATCAGATGCACGTAGACATTGAGCCTTTGTGCTCCTCTCCTAAAAGTATCCGTCTGTGGTCTCACTGTGTGCGGATCCCTAGGATTCTTCTTTTTATATGTTTAAAATTTTAAGCATCGTGCTGGCTTAGGCAGCACATATACTAAAATGAGAACAATACAGAGAAGATTGGCATGGCACTTCTATAAGGAGGACACTCAGATTTGTGAAGCATTCCATATTTTTATCAAAACAAATACCAGAAAATGGAAACATTGGAGTAGGGACAAATGAGGGCACAGGAATGGAGGAAGGAAGGGTGAGCAAATGCAGTCACTGTATTCTAGATGGGTATTCATAGACTTTCCATTACTTTATTAACCTCCTAGCTTTTAAGGTTCTGCTGTTGAGAAATCTGGTGTTATGCTGATGGGCTTGCCACCACAGAAGACTCATTGTGTTTCTTTAGAGAGATTCTTTTCTGATATGATCTGTTAGCTGTCCTAAAGTCCTCCTGTATCTGGATTGCTAAAGATTTAGGAAATATTCTCCAATTATTTTACTGAATATTTTCTTATTCCTTTAGCATGGGCCTCTTCTTTCTGTAGCCTATTTTATATGTTTAATCTTTCAAGTTTCCCAGATGGCTTTGTATGCTTTCTTCATTCTTCTTTACTTTTCACCTAGTTCTTCATCTGACTATTCTAATATATCTACTTTGCCCTTGAGCCCTGATATTCTGTTTTCAATTTGATCTACTCTTCGTCATTGAGTTTTTTACTTGATTTATTTAGTTTTTCATTTCCAAAACCTTACATTAATTTCTAAAGATTTTTCTATCTTTGTTGAAGTCCTTGTTGATATATTGCCTTGTTTGTCTTATTTATTCGCTGTTTATTTGTATTATCTTTGAATATACTCATATTTTATATATGTCTTTATTAATTTTAGCGGTCATTCTTATAGTTTTGTTTTTGAGATCTTGGGGTCTTCATCTTCTTCTTCAATACCCTTTGCATCTATTGCTATAGAATTGTTAAATGTTAGACATACATACCGTTTTTTATGTTTTCTGTGTTGCTATTCATCAGATCTGAAGCCATTTCCTTGATTGAAATTCTACATCACCTTTAGGCCAGAAGATTGAACTAAGTGATTTTCATTGTATATGTCACTCTATAACTATTTTGTACTTGTTGTTTATGGAACTTAAACTCAGGGCCTGGATGCTGTCCCTGACCTTCTTTTGCTCAAATCTAGTGCTCTAACACTTTTAGCCAAAGCACTACTTCCAGTTTTCTGGTGGTTAATTGGAGATAACTGTGCATGATAACTTTGAACTACAATTCTTCAATCTCAGCATCTAGTGTAGTTAGGATTATAGGTATGAGCTGCATATATATATATATATATATAACTTAGCTTAGCTTCTTGGTGTATGTTGTTTCCAGGGCACAAACATATTGACATCATTGACATCTGTGCTGCACGACCCCAAGGAATTCCCCAATCCAGACAAGTTTGACCCTGGCCACTTTCTGGATAAAAGTGGAAACTTTAAGAAAAGTGATTACTTCATGCCATTCTCAACAGGTAATAAAATTTCATTCCATATCTCAAGATACCTTTGGGGGGAAGGATGTCAGTTGGAACCTATATAAAGCCTCCTTGGGGCTGGTGTATTTACCCTAAACTCATGATTAGGAGCAGCACTCTCAATGCCCATGCACTTTCCTTGTTCATGTTGCATCTTCACTGTTTGGCACTTCAGTTTCTCTGTGCATTTCTTTCAAGTTCAACAAGTAAAGCAAACAAAACTAGCAAACTTTCTTTACATATATCATAATGATCTTTTCCTAAACAGTGGGTACACTCACAACGAGAAAGATGATTTCATCACGGGCGCCTCCCACATCTTTTTGTGGCATTTGTCACCTCCAGGCTCCTCTAAGGAATGATTGACTCCCAAAAGGCACAGAAGAGTACCAAAGGAGAGCAAGGGAAGATAGGATTTGTGGGGGGAGAATTAACCTATTTGTCACTTTCTTGTACCCCAATATTAAACAGAAAATGGACTAAGCAACATTCTAAGACATTGGGTACTTCAAACAGGACAGATAGTAGACAGAAGACACAGCAGAATATTTTTAAGTAAGTCATGAAGCATAAGAATAAAACATTTACTCTCAACCAAGAGTGTCAGAAAGTGTCACATAATCTTATGAACATATAAGGAACCTGTGACAGATATCCCACAATGATAACAGAGCACTCTGTTCTTCTTTTGATCGAAAACATGTGTCTTGGATATTGTATCTCCACGCTGTAGTATGTATGCTGTGTGTCTGGCCAGGGAGGAGCCTTCCTTCACTGACACTGTGACTTTTTGTATTTTTTGTTTGTTTGTACAATTATTTTGATTTTTTGTTTTTGTTGGTTGTGGGAGCTTGACCTGAGGGCCAGGGTGTTATCTCTGACTTTTTTGCTCAGAGCTAGAAGTTTGAGCCTCAGCTCCACTTCTGATTTTCTGGTGGTTAATTGAAGTTAAGAGTCTCACCCACTTTCTTACACAGGCTCACTTCTAATCACAATCCTCAGATCCCAGCCTTCTGAGTAGCTAGGTTTGGAGGCATGAACCACTGGCACCCAGCTAATAATGTAACCTTTGACATCTGTCTTACATCTGTCATTTAGAAACCATGGGGAAAGGCAGCAATCTCTCTTCAAAAATTCACTTTTTTTACACACAGGCAAACATTTTAAACAATGAGAAAATTATGCTTTCAAATGATTTTGAGCATCAATGAAAATCTGAATATGATATTTGGGAAAGTTAAGGCAAGATTTCATTGCTTGAAAGGACACAAAGAGTACAAAAAGGGACATGAAAAGTGCTCTGTGTATTGATGCCTATTCATTTTACAGTTTTGCCATACTAGCATATTAGTAAATCAGCAATAGGTAAGTATTAGCACATGGGGTGGTGAATAAGACTGTTATAAAGCACAGAGGACTATAGATGTGATAGTGAAGTGATACAGGAAACACTCCAAAATGGAGAATGGATCTTTCTGGATCTGGAGGGAGTGAGAAGATGTGAGAAGGGAGGACAGGAAAGTACTGTAGGCTGAGAAAAGGGGGAGTTGGAATGTATTAAAATGTAAAAAGTGTTCATTGAGGAGCTGGAAAGGTGGCTCAGAGGTAGAGTGCTTGCCTAGCATGCATGAGGCCCTGGGTTCTATTCCTCAGCACCACATGAGCAGAAAAAGCCAGAAGTGGCACTGTGACTCAAGTGGTGGGGCTCTAGCCTTGAAAGGGAGAGCTGCAGGTCAGTGCCCAGGCCTAGAGTTCAGGACCCACAACTGACCCCCCCAAAAGTGGTCATTGAATATTTTCCTGGAGACAGGCCACATAAGCAATAGGAATGTATTTTCTTAGAACATACAAAGTGTTGCATGGAAACCTGAACTCAACATTTTTATAAATAGAATAATGAAACCTTGATTAAAATTGTAACACATCAAAATCTATTATTATTTTAATTTCTCGCCAACACTTCTTGAAGGAATTATTTGCATCTCCAGTTAATATATGAAGAAACTAGGGCTCCAATAGTTTAAGTAACTCAGCCACATGGGTACTTAGTGACAGAGTCAAGATTTGACTTCTGAGTTCACCAGGAAAGCAGTGCTTCTCACCACTACTTCCAAGTGATGAATTCCACTTGGAGTGTCAGGTAGGTCTATGTCTTCCAATCCTGCATATATATTACTCTATACATACAAAAGTTTGGAGGAAATCCCAAAGTATATAGTTACAGGCCTTCTTGGTAAGTAGAGATAATATGAAGAAAGAAGGAATGGGAATAGGTCTACAGGTTGAAGACAAGCGATATTAAATCCTCATCTCAACCATGGGGAAAAAATATGATTGGAAGCTTAGTTGTATTCCAGAAGTATGACTCCTCTCTTTAGCAGAGAACCTAACTGACTTAATAATTCAGCACCCTCCAAATTGGCATACAGAGAATGAGAAAAGGGAGAAAGGGAGAAGGGAAATTTTAAAAAGAGAATATATCATGTAGAAATACTTAATAAAAGGTTAACATGAAGATGGTGATCTGTGTTTCTTTTAAATATAATTTAGTTTGGTGTAGTTTGCCTTTGATTGTTTTAAAAACAGCATGTAAAAAAGGTAGCTCAAATGGGTTATCAACTCAAGATTCTTCTTTCATAGCTTCCTGTGGTAGAATTACAGGTGTGCACTGCTATTCTCAGATTTAAAAAATAGTTCAATGATGTAATAGTTAAGATTACATGTTAGTAGACAAATTGTCTTACCTGTGTTCCTCTATGCATCCATCTGCCATGCATTCGGTAATCTTTGACACTTTCTTTTGTCAGTTACAAATACAATGTTTCATACTTTCACGCTTACATACAAAGAGTCAGTTCTTGCTTTGACTTTTTTTTTTTTTTTTTACAAAAATTTCAGGCAAACGGATTTGTGTTGGAGAAGGCCTGGCCCGCATGGAGCTGTTTTTATTCCTAACCACCATTTTACAGAACTTCAACCTGAAACCTCTCATGGATCCACAGGACCTCGATACCACTCCTGTTCTGAATGGGTTTATCTCCTTGCCACCATCATACCAGCTGCGCTTCATTCCAGTGTAAAGAAGAGCTCTGCTGTCTGGCTCCAGCTGTGGAGCAATCTGCAGTTCCCTCCTCTGAGCCATCACTCACCAACTTCCCCTGTCAGGGATGCTTCCTGTCCTCCCTTCTCACATCTCCCCTCTCCTCCAGATCCAGGAAGATACATTCTCCATTTTGGATGGTTTCCTGTGTCATGGCACTGTCACATCTTTAGTCTCTTGTGCAATATAATAGTGTTAGCAACACCCCACCCACATGCTAATACTTCTCTAATGCTGATTTAGTAATATGCTAGTATGACAAAACCAAAAAGTGATTACTATGTGACAACGTAGACTCCTTTCTCTCTATATTATCCATAATAAATATTACTTTTCATGCCTGCATCATTCTTGGACTGTCCTACTTTGTTCAAAATAGAGCAATGAAACAAAATAGAGTGCCATGTTGTCCACATTACTGCAAGCACTGGGAATGGGAAGGGGAAGATGGCAGGAAAATTCTTTGGCTATGTCACCTGTCATATCTGGAGATGTGGATTCAATAAACAAAAGCAATGACCAGAAGCAGCTCCTCCTGGAGGAACATACTGTGAGACGCAGAAACAAGAATAAACATTAAAGGCTAGGGTTCGTGTCTTTACTTTGGCATTAGTGTGAACACAAAATAAAAACTGGAAATATTCTTGTCAATTGATGTTTCCAATTAAAAGCCAGATATGGCTTTATGTTTTTATATTACTAATCATCTGTTCTATTATGTTTATTGGTATACATCAATTGTAAGGTGCTTCCTACATGTGTACTATATACTTTGACCATGTCATTTTTTTCTTCATTTTTCATAGTCCTAAAGTTTAAATTCTGGGTCTGCCCATCTGACTCTCATACTGTAGAGTCTGGGGTACTGTTGAGGTGGTAGATCTCTACATAAGGCCTAAGCAGCAGGCTTCAGTTATTCTGTTTTTGTCTTGATCTTGTCTCATTCTGTTTTCTTAAGATTCGGTACACGGTGTAGTGGGGATCCTTCTGTAGTGTGTCACTGTTCCAACATCATTCTTTGGGCTTTCTTATGGGAGTAGGAGTGGGGAAGTGCAGGTAGCATTGGGCCTGGTTTGGACTTCTAGTTAACCTTGGTAGTTTGGAAGCTTATCCCCCACCTCCTCCTCAATCCTTGGTCCACAGGAGGTTGAGAGCTGCCTCCTGCCATGCTGGGCAGGAAAGTCTATGAGATTCTTCTCTTCCAATGAACCACCAAAAAAGACAGAGGTGCAGCTGAGGCTCAAATGGTAGGGTGCTGGCCTTGAGCAAGAAAGCCCAGGCCTTGAGTTCAAGACCCATCAGCACACTGTCACACACACACAAACACGCATGCACGCACACGCGTGCACACACACACACACACACACACACACACACACACACACAAACAATCCATATAGACACTTCAATTCTACTTTCAATCTACCTTTGGCTAAAGAAAAATCATTTCCGTGTTATGACCCAGGCCTCAGGTTCATTTTTTGGATAAGGATATACCACTGCAAGGGCTAGAGATGAGGTCATAACACATAAACCCCAAGTCTCATAAGCCATTCCATAGTTAAAACCTTCAGTTAAAACAAATGAAAAGTTCTCTCAGTTTGTACTGTTTTTCAATATTCATGTTAATCACTGACTTTCAAAACAAATAAGAGTTTCATAATGGCAGTATCCATTGATTAAAATGAGGGTTAGGACCACCTTGTGTTTTTCATCTTGACAATTTGCAAATACTTTATGATGAATGAACTCTTTTTCCAGAACAATATTAAGCAGTAACTTTCTGAGTTCATTCATCAAATCGTGTTTGCAACTTATAGAGTTCTGAACTTTAAACCATTACAATTTAGTTCAGGAGTGAAAGAACAAAATATTTTATTTTGGATAAACCACATTTGGTGACTCTATTGTAGATTATCTACCTTAATCCCTATGAGTATTCCCACTCTTCTCTTCATGACGCAAAGAAGGGTTTTGAAGGGTTTTACAATAGATAAATGATATAGTACATACTGCATGTTCCAAGAAATATATCTAGTTAACTGATTTAAATACTGTATAGTGTATACAATTATTAAAAACCTAACAGGAGCTTGGGTCCAGTGGCACCTGCCAGTATTATTAACTACTCAGAAGGCTGAGATACGGAGGATTGCAGTTTGAAGCCATCCCCAGAAGAAATGTACATGACACATCTCCAAAATTACTAGTAAATCAGGCTACAGGAGTGTTTCAAGCAGTAGAACAACACCAAAGACAGTATGCCAACAAAGGATGGAATCTTGAGTACAAACTCCAATTCCACCAAAAATAAAAACATGGGGTTCCATAAACATAATTTTTATATTTTATGTATTATTTATTTCAAATATGAAACATTCATATCCAATTTTTCCATTTCTTGAAGGTTTGACTGGCATAGTTTTCAACAGGAAAACAGCAAGTTGTACAAAATGCTTTTTAGGGGCTGAGTAGCAGGTCCTGGGGATCAATGCAGGGCCTGGGCACTGTCCCTGAGCTTTTTGCTCAAGGATAGTGCTTTATCAGTTGAGCCACAACACCACTTCTGGCATTTTGGTGATTAATTGAAGGCAAGATTCTCATGGACTTTCCTGCCTGGGCTGGCTTGGAACCTCAATCCTCTGATCTCAGCCTCCTGAGTAGCTAGGATTATAGGCATAAGCTACCAGTGCCTGTTCAATATACTCTTCTAGTGAGCCAATTTTATGGAAAACCATATATAATGTATGCTTATGTCCTGTATAAATACATCTTGTATGTATAAACAGGCATAACAATTCACTGATACATGTATAGATTGTGTATGCATCTAGGTCCAATATATGAGATTAAAAATGGCTATGTACATATAACCATATAAGATGATGCTGAGCAAAATGAACCCCAAGATATGGACACAAGAGGTTTTTCCTTTGTTGTTGTTGTTGTTTTTTAATATACTGTGTGATTTTTCTGTTTCTTTGTATGTTCTTCTCCCTATGATATATTCCCTGTTGTCAGTGTATTTGATTTTGGTACCCTGCATCTTGTATATACTTTTATATATGGGGAATGATGAAATGCTAAAAATGAAGACAAAGGGAGACCCACTGCAACAATTACACTCACAAGACACTATGTTGGAAATGAACTTTACAACTTCTGTGGAGGAGAGGAGTTGGGGAAGTGGGAGAGGAAAGGGTTAGTAAGAGAAAACAAATGAGGGGGTAACAGTGTTTGACAAGAAATGTACTCATTACCTTTCCCATGTAATGGTAACCCCTCTGTACAGCATCTTTACAATAAAATAAAATTTAAGATAAAATCCTGGACCAAGGGGCTTCCTCTTAGGAAAGAGATCAGCAGAGATGACCAATAACGGTACTTCTCATGTGATATATGGCAAAATAGAAGGAAGGGAAAATTGTGTGTTAAATACACAATTGTGAAGGTTTGAAGAATGAAATGGGAGGAGTGATTTCAGTGCCCTTATTATAATTGTCATAACATTTATGTTGAGTGTAAAACAATGTGTACAAAGTAGAAAAACAGATGCAGATGCAGGATATGGTCCAATCAGTAGAGTTCTTGTCTAAGAAGGACAAAGCCCTGAATTTAAAAATTAGTACTGTCAAAAGTGAAGGAAAAACTGGTATGGTCAGAGTACATTGTATGCAGGTATGAAACATCTTTAAGTGTACAATTAATATGCATAAATAAAAATAATAGAGCAGATGATTATCAAAATCTGGCTTTCAGTTGCAAAGATAAATTGACAAGAATATTTTTATTTTATTTTTTTGTTCACACTGACACCAAACTAAAGATGCGAACACTAGCCTTTAATTTTTATTCTGTCTATGTCTGTCTCATATATTTTCCTTCCAAGAGGAGATATTCTGGACATTGCTTTTGTTCGTTAAATCTGCATCTCCAGATATGACAGGTGACGTAGCCAAAGAGTTTTCCTACCATTTCTCCCTTCCCATTCCCAGTGCTTGCCATAATGGGGTCAACATGGGATTCTATTTTGTTTCATTGCTTCACTGATTTTTGAACAAAGGAGGACAGTCCAAGAATGACCAAAGTCACAAAAAATGATATTTATTATGGATAATATACAGAGAAAGGAATCTGTGTTATCACATGGTAATAATTTTTTTTATCATACTAACATATTACTAAATCAGCATTAGAGAAGTATTAGCATGTAGACTGGGGAACAAAGGTATTATAAAGCAGAAGAGACTATAGATTTGACAGGGCAGTTATACAGGAATCCCTCCAAAATGGAGAACGGATCTTCCTGGATCTGGGAGAGGAGGGAGACATGACAGGGGAAGGAGGTAAGTGATGGCTCAGAGGAGGGAACTGCAGATTGCTGCACAGCTGGAGCCAGACAGCAGAGCTCTTCTTTACACTGGAATGAAACAGAGCTTGTATGCTGGGGGCAAAGAGGCAAACCCATTCAGAACTGGAGTGGTATCGAGGTCCTGTGGATCCACGAGAGATTTCAGGTTGAAGTTCTGTAAAATGGTGGTTAAGAATAAAAACAGCTCCATACGGGCCAGGCCTTCTCCAGCACATATCCGTTTGCCTGAAATTTTTGTAAAAAATAAAAAAACAAGTCAAAGCAGGAAATATCTCTATGTATGTAAGTGTGAGAGTATGAAGGATTGCATTTGTAACTGGTAAAAGAAAGTGCCATTACTGAATACAAAGAGAGAAGGAAAGCTGTGCAGATACCCAGGAATATATAATCTTCACTAGCACATTTATTTTTTTTAAATCGAAGAATGGTATCACAGGCACACACAAACTTGTAAGTCTAGCAAGGTGACTCATGCAGAAGAATCTTGAGTTGATAACTACTTCGGGCTACATTTTTAAGATCCTCTCTAAAAAAACCCAAAGAAAATCATACTAAACCAAATTATATTTAAAAAACAGATTACTATCTTCATGTAAACCTTTTATTAAGTATTTTTACATGATAAATGCTCTTTTAAAAAATTTTATCCTCTCTTCCCTCTTTTCTCTTTCTCTATGCCAGGCTGGGGGTTTCTAAATTATTATATCATTACTCTAATATGTTCCCTGCTAAAGGAAAGAATCATAACTTTGGAAGAATTTTTGGCTTCCAATCATACTTTTTTCCTGTGGTTGAGATGAGGATTTAATACAGTCTGTCCTCAACCTTAAGAACTACTCCCATTCTTTCTCTTTTAGTATTATCCCTACTAATCAGAAAGGACTGTGACCATGTGTTTTAAGATTACCTCTAAACCTTTGTATCTGTAGAATAATAAAAATGTAGGAGTAGAGGGCATAGACCTACCCGTGACTCCAAGTGGAATTCATCACATATAAAACTAGTGGTAGGAAATACTGCTTTCCAAGTCAACTCAGAAGTCAAATCTTGACACCGTCATTAACTACCCATGTGGGGTAAGTTAGTAAAATATCTGAGCCTTATTTTCTTCAAATATTAAATGGAAATGCTAATAATTCCTTCATGAAATGTTGGTGAGAAATTAAAATAATAATAGATTTGGATTTATTGCAATTTTAATCAAGGTTTCATTATTTATTTATAAAAAGTTTGAGTCTCAGATTTCAATGATACACTTTGAATGTTCTAGAGACATCTATGTTTTTCTAAGAAAACCCATTCATATTGCTCATGTGAACTGTCCCCAGAAAAAGAATGAACACTTTTTGCATTTTAATATTGACAACCCAACTATCCATTTCATCATAAAATTACAAAGTTTAAGTACTACATCATGAAATTCCTTTTAGCTATGATACATTTCCTACAGACATCAAGACCCAGACCACATTTCATGTCCTTTCTTGTGCTCTTTGTGTCCCTTCAAGCCATAAAATCCTCCCCTCATTCAGCTTCCCAAATATCATATTCAGATTTTCACTGACACTCAAATAATTTGAAACCATAATTTTCTCATTATTTAAAATGTTTCCCTTTGTGTAAAAAAGAAGTGAATTTTTGAAGAGAGATCACTGCCTTTCCCATGGTATCTATATGACAGATGTAAAACAGATATCAAAGGTGAGGTCATTAGTTGGGTGCCAATGACTCATGCCTAAAATCCAACTACTCAGGAGGCTGAGATCAGAGGATCGTGATTAGAAGTGAGCCTGGGGTAAGAAAGTCCCTGAGACTCTTACCTGCAATTATTCACCAAAAAGCAGAAGTACAGCTGTGGCTAAAAGGGCTCAAAGTGGCTTTGAGCAACAAAGGTCAGGAAGAGGGCCCAAACCCTGACTTCAAGCCCCACAACTGACAATAAAAATACCCCAAATCCAAACACAAAACAAAAGACAAAAAGTCACAGTGTCAGTGAAGGAAGGCTGCTCCCTGGCCAGACACATAGCACACAGACTGCAGGTGTGGGGATACAATATCCAGACACATGTCTTAGACTGAAAGAAGAGCAGAGTGCTCCGTGATCATTGTGGGAAATGTACCAATATTTGACAGTTTCTGACACTTTTAAGAATAAATGTTTTGTTCTTGTGGTTCATGACTTTCTTAAAAATGTTCTGCTCTGCTTCCATCTACTCTCTGTCCGTGTTGAAGTACCTTAAATACCTTAAAATGTTGCTTAGGCTATTTTCTGTTTAATAATCAAGTTCAAGAAAGTGACAAATGAGTTAATACTCCACCCACAAATCCTCATGTCTTGTCATCTGTGATGATCTTCCCTCACTGCCCTTTGGTGTTCTTCTGTGACTTTTGGGAGAGATTCATTCTATAGAGAAGCCTGGGGGTGACAAATGCCACAAAAAGATGTGGGAGGGACCTCTGATGAGATCATCTTTTTTATTGTGAGTGAAGGCAGTCTAAATGAGTTTTACTGTTTAGGAAGAGATCATTATGATATAAGTAAAGAGAGAATGCCATAATTGCTTGCTTACCTTGTTGAACTTGGAAGAAATGCACAGAGAAACTGAGGTCTCGCTAATATGATCAAACAGTGGAGATGCATCATGAACAGAAAAGTGCATTGGCATTGAGAGTGCTGCTCCTACTCCGGAGCTTATGGGAAATACGCCAGCCCCAAGGAGGCTTTATGTAAATTCCAACTGACATCCCCCCCAAAGTTATCCTGAGGTATGGAAATGAAATTTTATTACCTGCTGAGAAAGGCATAAAGTAGTTACTTTTCTTAAAGTTACCACTTTCATCCAGAAAGTGGCCAGGGTCAAACTTGTCTGGATTGGGGAATTCCTTGGGGTCATGCAGCACAGATGTCAGTGATGTCAATATGGTTGTGCCCTGGGAACAATACACACAGATAACATAAGCTAATTAGATAGATAGATAGATACATAGAGAGAGAGAGAGAGAGAGAGAGAGAGAGAGAGAGAGAGAGAGAGAGAGATCTACATAGATCGATACATATATATACCTAGATCTGTATAAACCTATATATATAAAGTATATATATATGTATATATGCATATATATATACTTTATATATATATGCATATATATGTATATAAAGCAAGGTGCCAGAGGATCACACCTGTAATCCTAGATACTCAGGAGGCTGAAATCTGAGGACTGCAGTTCAAATAGTGTTCAGGTGGGAAAGCCCATGATGCAGTTATCTCCAATTAATCACTAGAAAAACAGAAGTGGCACTGTGGGTCAAAATAGCAAACCACTAGCCTTGAACAAAAAAGGTCAAGGACAGTGCTCAGGCTCTGAGTTCAAGCTCCATGACCCTCCCCCCCCAAAACCAGAAAACAAATAGCTAAAGCAGTGACAGATACAATGAAAATCACTTAGTTCAATCCTCTGGTCTATAGGTAATGAAGACTTCCAACCAATTAACTGGCTTCAGAACCAATAAATATCAACACAGAATGTGTGGAAAAAGGCAAGTATCTCCAAAGTTTAACAATTCCATAGCCGTAGACCTAAAAGATATTGAAGAAGATTAAGCCCAAAGAACTCAAAAGTATGATTACAAGAAAAATATTTCAACAAAAAGATTTCAATACAATACAAAGAATAAGTATAAAAAATGAGTGAATTTGAAGTGGATACAAATAAACAGCTGGATGAAGTAAGACAAACAATGCAATGTATAAATGAGGAGTTCAATAAAGATACAGAAATATTAAAAAATAGTTAAACTAAAATTTTGGAAATAAAAAGCTATATGAATAAAAAAACTAAATAGAAAAGAGTGGATGAAAATGAAACAATATCAGAGAGCAAGGAAAAAATAGATATATTAGAATAGTCAGATGAAGAACTAGGTGAAAAGAAAAGTATGAAAAGATTATACAAGCCTACCTGGGAAACTTGAAAGATCAAACCTATGGAAAATAGGCATAGAGGCTGAAGAAAAGTTCCGTGGTAAAGGACTTGAAAACATAGTCAATAAAATGATGTGAGAATGTTGCCGAAATCATTTTTGGGCGGTGGGGCGTGGGGGGGGGTTCCAGTCGTGGGGCCTGAACTCTGGGCCTGGGCGCTGTCCCTCAGCTCTTCAACTCAAGGCTAGTGCTCTACCACTTGAGCCACAGTGCCACTTCTGGATTTTTTCTTTTTGCTTATGTGGTGTTGAGGAATCGAACCCAGGGCCTCGTGCATGCAAGGCAAGCACTGTACCACTGTGCCACCTTCCCAGCCCTTCCAAAATCTTTAACAATACAAGAGGCTTTTAGAACAGCAAACAGATCATATAAAAAAAGAATCACTCCAAGGCACATTATAGTTCAAAATGAAATATTCAGAAACAGTAAAGAGTACTGACAGCTGCCGAAGAAAAGCAATGAGTCATCTATGGTGGCAAGCCCATCACATAACACCAGATTTCACAACAGCAGAAACCTTAAAAGCAAGAAGGGCATAAAACAATAGAAGGTCAACAACCTCCCATCTAGAATACAATGGCTGCATTTGCTTACCTGTCCTTCCTCCATTCCTGTGCCCCTACATGTCCCTACTCCAGTGTTTCCATTGCCTGGTATCCATTTTGATAAAAATATGGAATGATTCACAAATTTGAGAGTCACCCTTCTGCAGGGGCCATGCTAATCTTCTCTGTATGTGCTGCCTAAGACAGCACCACAGTAAAAATTTTAATACATAAAAAGAAGAAACCTAGGCATTCACACTGTGAGAGCACAGGAGGATACTTTGGGGAGAACACAAAGGTTCAATGCCTATGTGCATCTGATCATACAAAGAAATATTTATTGGAATGAACTCCAGGAAATGAAAATGGGGGTTTCTTCCTTCTTTTGCTGTTTTTTGTTTTCGTCCTCTTTGTTCTGTTTGTTCATTTAGCTTTCTTGGGAGTGTAAGGGGAGGCACAGAAATGAAGGGACAAAGGGTGAACAAATGCATCAGTGGCACTCACCAGACACTATGTTCAAAATGAACTATACAACTTGTGGATGGGGATGGGAAGGAAAAACTGGGAGAGAGCCAAGGAAGGGGTGGCAGTGTCCAAGAAGAAACCTGCTCTATCTGAATTATGTAACTGTAACCCCTCTGTACATCACCTGTATAATTAAAACTTTTCAAAGAAAAAGAATCATTACAGAGAATAGATCTGATTATGTAAGTAAGAACACAGGGTAAACTTCCTAATGTTATTTATTTTTTAAAAATCTACTTAAGATACCAAAATTGACTGTGAAATACCAAGCTTGTAAGCTTTTGTTTGTTTGTTTTTGTGGGAGGGTCCAGTCGTTGGCCTGAACTCTGGACCTGGGCCTCAGCTCTTCAGCTCAAGGCTAATGCTCTAACACTTGAGCCACAGCACCACTTCTGGCTTTTTTCTTTTTGCTTATGTGGTGCTGAGGAATCAAACCCAGTACCTCACGCATGCAAGACAAGCACTCGACCACTGAGCCACTTTCCCAGCCAAAGCTTGAAATCTTTTCTATCAATCATAATGAAACAAAGTTGACCACTAAAATCTATTTTGTTTTATACCATCCTGGCAGCCAGTGCAAAAATTCAACAAAGCACAATTATAGGCACAGGAATTGGAAAAGCAAGTATAAATTATTAAACCAGATATTATGGTAATACACCCTAATGTTCCAAACAAATCTACAGATAATTCATTAGCAATGACTAGTAAATTTCATGAGTTTACATTTCATGATGTCATCAGAATGATTAAAGCAGTTATGTTTCTATATATCAGGTACAAATGATAGCAAAGGCACCATAAAAATATTATCAATCAAGCCATGCATTGGTGGCTCATGTCTGTAATCTTAGCTACTCAGGAGGCTGAGATCTAAGGATCATGGTTCAAAGCCAGCCCAGGCAACAAAGTCCATGAGTCTCTTATCTCCAGTTAACCACCAGATAACTGGAAGTGGAACTGTGGTGCAAACTGGTAGAGCACTAGCTTGAGCAAATGAGCTCATGGACAGTGCACAGGCCAACAAACACCAAGCCAATGAAAAAATAAAATAGTAATAGGCAAAATTCTATGCATTTAAACAAAGTCTATGAATATATTTGTAATCAACTCTATTGAAAACAAAATATTACTTGGAAAATAAAGCAAAGCACAGGTAAATTGGAAGCATGACTCATTCATGAACTGAAGAAATCAAGGTAACATTTTCCCCCAAACTTATCTATAACTTTACTGGAGGTGTAACATACATCCCAGCAGAACATATTGGGAAATTGATAAATAATAAGCTTTTGCATTCATTTGGAAATACAAAAACTAAGCATAGCCAAAAATTCAAGGAGAAGGAGAAGGAAAAGCAGGAGGAGAGGGAGGAGAAAAGGGAGAAGGAAGAAGAGAAGGAGGAGGAGGAGAAGGAGGAGGAGGAGAGGAGGAGGAGGAGGAGGAGGAGGAGGAGGAGGAGGAGGAGGAGGAGGAGGAGGAGGAGGAGGAGGAGGAGGAGGAGGAGGAGGAGGAGGAGGAGGAGGAGGAGGAGGAGGAGGAGGAAGAAGAAGACAACAAGGAGAAGAAGTCCCCAAAACAAAAAGAATTTAAGGGGCAGAACAAAGTTGGGATTCACAGTGTGGGAAACCAGGCATAATTTCCCATGTATATACAACCCCAATCTTGTATAACACAACCTCTCCTGAGCAGACAACTGTGACACTTTTGCAGCTCTCTCATGTGGAGGAGAGGAATCCTGCAGTGACCTCAAGAACTCAGGCTCCCTATGGAGGCTCAGCAGAAAAGAAACAAGCTCACCTTGGGAATGATGTAGTCTCTGAACTTAATGTCACGGGTCACTGCATGGGGCACGTTCATGGGCACAAGATCAATGTATCTCTGGATCTCATGCAGCACAGCATCTGTGTAGGGCATTTGGCTCCTGTCCTGCATGCAGGGGCTGCGGTGCCTGCCAATCACATGGTCAATCTCTTCCTTCACTTTAGCTGGTGAGACATAATAAGAAATGGTGGAACAGGAGGAAAGTGACACATTGATCATAGTAAGTACATAAATTGTGATTTGAAGTAAAAAAAAATTCATGCCCCATGGAGTATTAATACTTCAGCATGTACACACATCCTCCTCCTACTTAGTAGCCTTATAATAAGTTAATCAAGCCATAGAGGTTAGTTCCTTGTTAAGAAAAACACAGAAAACCAAAAAGACTATTAATGTACACGTAATATACTTTTTATTGAAGTAAAATACCTTTATTTAATATACCTTTATTTAATATATAAGAAGTATATTATCATAGGAACTATATACACATAAAGCTGTAATAATAAAACATTGCAAAATAAAGGGAGTAAAATATTAACAATAAAAGTACATTTTTGAAGACACTAATATCTTCAATTATATCTCCAGATTTCACAAATCTCCACAAATATGAATGGTAATTCATGGGCTATCCAATATAAATCGTTCTAAGTATGCCTTTTAAGATGTTAATAAAATATTCCCATTTTGTTCAAATTCAGAAATATTTTTGTTGATAAAAGATAATTTTACAGTAAAATGACGTTCAAATTCTATTAGTTTATGGATAATAGGTAAATAATGTGTTTTTAAAAAAAGTTTAGTTCTTCTGTAGTTGATATGAATAGAAAAATACATTTCAAACACTAAACAGGACACAATTAAGTAAAACTATTAATGAATGTATACTAAAGGGACTGACTTTGGTCCAGACACATTGTAATGAATGAAAGGCTGTGCTGAATTGAAACCACTTTGTACAGCTATTTAATAATAAAAATGAAAATCTTTGTATGCATCTATGGAAGTATCAGCATTAAATACTTTTGTACAATACATGTAAACTAATAAAAATGCAAAAGAAATGACAGTCCTCAAAGAAAAAGAAGAAATAAACATTATTTTTTATTTTTAAATAATTATAAATTAAGGATTATACAAATAGTGTATATCTTTGTGTATGCATGTGTACAGTGTACAGTACTACTCCCATTGTTGAACCACTTTCTGATGATATCCATATTGGGCATCCTAGAATCTGCTTTGGAAAATTATGTTCATTTTTTAAACAATGATGCTTTCATTTTTCTTTTACTGGACCTAGAGCTTGAATTCAGGGTCTGGGTGCTATCCTTGAGCTTCTTTGTGATCAATAATATGTACTTTGTGCTCGACCACTTGAGCCAAAACACCACTCCTGGCTTTTTCTGAGTAGTTTATTGGAGATAAGAGTCTCATTGACTTTAATACCTGGCCTGGCTTCAAATTTCAATCCTCATATCTCAGCCTCCTGAGTACATAAGAATCCAGGCGGGACCACCCGTGCTCAATGCCCAGTTGATTTTTTAATCACTTTTAGAGAATATTTATTGATACCCTAACATGTGAGAGTGAAATGTGCATTCACATCTCTGTCTTATATATTTAACCACATCTACAAATAGGCACATAGAGATAAACGTATGTTTCCCCTTACTTCATTCACAACAATATACTAGATATAACATCAGTTTTTGAGCCAATATTCACAGTTTCAATCATTCTGGCTCAGCAATATTGTTCCCTGGGTGTAAATTAGAATTGCATTCCATTTATTGTACTTCCCTTTTCTTTCTTATCAGTCAGTTCATGATTTTCTATTTCCTGAGTTAGAATTATTTGCAAATGCACAAATAGTTGTGTAAAACATCTAGCAATTCATGGTCAGTAAGTCAGAATTCTGAGACTCTTGTCCCTGTCTCCTTCCTTCCCTCCTTGCTTCATTGGTTTCTGGTTTGTTCTGATGTGGGTGTTTTCTAATTTTGTAGCAGCCTCAGTGAGCTTGAGAGTACCCCATAACCTTCTTGTCCCAGTTTCTGGAGTCCCTGATTTCCTTGACTTGGTTTTAGAAAATGGAACAACATGCATTATAGCATATTGTGTGAAAAAAGAGAAAATGTGGTAAAAAGTTTATGGCTGATTTGGAAGTCTACTCTCCCATCTTTCCTCTTTACTCTAAGGAGTTTTGATGCAATCCCATCATCTCTTGATATCTGACCTAGTTGTATCTTTCTGAAACTTGTGATGATCTTCTTTCTAACCCTGGTATTCTGGAATGCTACAACTTTATGCTGAGTGAAGGCTTTTATCCCTTTATTCTGCTGGACACTTGGAGAGTATTTTTTTTTTTATCAAATTGGTAAAATATGGAGGTTCTTAGAGTTCTTCATTCTGGAAGAATGTCAGGAAAAAAGACAGATAGAAAGTTGTGCATCACCTGGAGGGGATGTGGCCAAAAGGGAACCCTACTGCATTGTTGGTGGGAGTGTAAACTTGTTCAACCACTTTGGAAAGCAGTATGGAGGATCCTAAAAAGACTACACATAGAGCTCCCCTATGACCCAGCAATCCCACTTTTGGACATTTACCCAAACAATCACGAACAAGGCTATACTGAATCTACCAGCACAACTATGTTTATCGCAGCATTATTCACCATGGTGAAGATATGGCACTCATCCAGGTGACCCTCAGTAGCTGAATGGATCAGAAAAATGTGGTATAATATACATATATATATTATATATAACTAGTATATGTCTATGACTAGCACAAAAGGTCAAAAGCTATATACATATGACCATACAAGATGATGCTAAGTGAAATGACCCCAAAGATAGGGACACAAGAAGTTTTATCTTTTTGCTGTTGTTTTTAATGTATTTATAATGTAGTATGTGATATTTTTGTTTCTTTCTATGTTCTTCCCCCATGGTATAACCCCTGTCTTCACTGTATTTGATTCCAGTGCCCTGCATCTTGTATATACATTTTTCTAATTTGGGGAGGGGAAGGGAAATAACAAAATGCTGAAATAAGGATACAGGTTGACCCTTGTAACAATGAAATGTACAAGACACTATGTTGAAAACTAACTTTACAACTTCAGGGGTGGTGGAGGGAGGAGTTGGAGGTAGGGAGAGAAGGAACGGTAGGGGAAAAACAAAAGAAGAGGTAACAATGCTCCATAGGAAATTTACTCATTACCTTTTTCATGTAAATGTAATCCCTCTGTACAGTACCTTTACAATAAAATATATATACAAAAAAGTTATGCATCATAAACAAGAGGGCTTGGCAAGACCTCTCAACTTTATACTTCACTGTCTTTACTCAAAAAAATTTTTTTGCATTTTTTTATTGTGAAAATACTGTACAGAGGGGTTACAATTACATGAGCAAGATAAGGAGTACATTTCTTATCAAGCATTGTAGCCTCCTCCTTTGTTTCCCCTTCCCATCCCCTACTCCCACCTAACCCATATCCCCCCCCCCACCAAAGTTGTAAAGTTCCTTTTCAACATAACAACTTGTATGTCTCATTGTTGCAATGTTTACCCAAAATTTCTGAGTACAGAGTTCTTAGTACAGAGAGAGAGAGAGAGAGAGTTTTTTTGGTGTGGAGAGGGAGTTTTTCGTTTCACATGAGGAGTAGAGGTGTGATAAGAATATGAAATTGGAGAGTCTGTTTGCTAAATTCTTTTCTATCTTCTTTGATACTTGTTACTTCTAAGTAGGAAACTTTATGAGGTTGGGGATGTAGCTTAGTGGTAGAGTGCTTGCCTACCATGCATGAAGCCCTGGGTTTCATTCTTCAGTATCAGATACACAGAAGCAGGCAGAAGTGGAATTATAGCTCAAGTGTAGAGTGACAGCCTTGAGCAAAAGAAGCTTAGGGACAGTGACTAGCCCTGAGTTCAAGCCCCAGGACTGGCAACATAAAAAAGGGGGCGGGGAACTTTATGGGAATTTTGGACACATAGCTTGGTTTTCCTTCCCTCAGAACTTTTCCTGTTACCACATTTAGGTGAAAGCAACATGTGTCTGGCTCAGTTGTTTTATCACAATTACATCTACTCTGAGTATCAGATTTTGGTAGACATCTTATCCAGTCTTATCCAGTTAGTATTCTCTTCTCCTTTTTGTTGTGAGAGGACTAATTCTCATTGAAATTATTTTATACTTACTTCCTAAATCTTTACATACTGTTTACACACCTAAAACTCTAGAAAATGTTCCGGATTGGAATTTATCTCATACATCCTCATTAATTTCTAGGACTTGTACTTATGCATTGGTGCCCTATATAGGGCAACACTAGAATTGTTAAAATGAGGAAAGATATATAGAAGAACCTATAATAAAGCTGGAGTTTTGGGTGTAAAATCAATATGTTATTGTATGTCAATTTATGATATAGTAGTTTTCCAACAATTATCTGCCAGAAAATCCAGACACAAGACAGAGTCTCGCTGCTTTTCCTACTACATTGTTCTCATCACTTCTCTCTGATTTCAGCTGATGTTGAGCTGTGAGACATACCTGACAAGGCAAATCACTAGCAGCATCTTTCCTATATCTTCTGAAGTTTCACCTAGGTCTCCCCCTGTGCTCCTACCTGTGACTTGAGGGTGCTTCAGCAGGAGCAGCAGGGAGTATCTCAGTGTTGTGCTCGTCGTTTCTGTCTCAGCACCAAATAAATTAGTTGCAAGTATTGTCAAACCTTCATTAGTAAATTCCGATGGCTCCTTGTGATTTTCCTGCTCCTAAGATTTGATGCAATTATATTATTTACCAGCACATGTGATGACAGTGAATTCAGTATCTCACAGTGGTATGAAGTTGGAGAGTAAAGGAATACGAGCAATGCACAATTGACAGTGGGATGGTGACTAGTTTAGACTAAGTAAGGCTTCAGGCCTCCTGGCTGTCCTTACTCTAATCTGGTGCTGTGACTGTATTTGAGGTCATGAAACTCATCATTCATTTAAGCTATTAATAACTGAATTTTCTCTAAATATTAAAAGATTAGAAAATTGAATACTAGAAGTAGGAAAGTTAGGGACATAAGTGTTGTAAGCCTGAAGCAAAATCTGCAATTAAACTTTTTTTTTTTTTGCAGTTGATGTTATTGAACAGTGTGTGGGCATTGTCCTTGAGCTTCTTTTCTCAAGGCTAGTGCTATACCACTTGAACCACAGCTCCACTTCCCACTATTTTCTGTTTAATTTGGAGATAAGAGTCTCAAAGACTTTTATGTCAAGGCTGCCTTCAAACTTTGATCCTTAGATCTCAGCCCCTTGATAGTAGTTTTACAAGCATGGCTCCTAATTGCAATTTAACATCTTGTATCACACATTTACATATGCTCAATATTGCTTGTGAAAATTCTAAAAGGCAGCAAAACCTTGGAGTCACAAGGAATGAGAATGGGTTCATCAAAACACGATGAGTCAGCAGATGGGAAGCACCAAGTCAGGTGGTCTAGGGAACCTGAGAAGGAATGACTAGGAATGCATGAGCTGAAGTGACACTAATCATGAAGACAAAAAGTGTTCACATTAACTTGTCATTGGCACAAAGGAGAGAGGATGGATGAAGCAGTGCCAAGGACTGAGAAGATGGCCCAAAACCAACTTGTCAACAAGGCTGCAATTTTAGATGTTGAATGAGGAAATCATTAAATGGTCAAAATACATCATTTTCTAACTGGTCACTGGGCCAACATTAAATCCATCATGCTTTTGTAATCTCCAGATGACTTACAGCATGTCTAATAATATGTAATTAAAACAATGAAAATGAATGGATCCTCTCAACAATTGTACTTTCTTGGAAAAGGGTCATCTCCTTTGACTATATCAACATCACATGCTTTGAAAGCTGGTCAAGTTAAACAAACTTTGGTAATGTCTACTTTATGTACTTTTCTATGATCATCAAATTACAGCTACTCTTAAATCTTGAGGTTGACTTACTCTAGAATAGTATATTCAAACACCAATATTAAAGCTTCCATCTATCATAATAAATTTGGAGATTTAATAGTTGCAGGTCACATAGGCTATTATACTCTAGGCTGCATAAGTGTTGAAATATTAATGGAAATCTAAATGAATAAAAATCTAATGATTCCATGTCATGGACTAAAACACTAATTTTATCTCATATGCTATCATCATGCAGGAGAAGTTAATACTTCTAAGATAAATAAAGAGAAGAGAGTCTGTCAGGAATAGATCTACCATATAAGAAGTGCTAAGGGAAATCAGCTTTCAAGTAGAAACTAAAGCATATTCAACAATAAATTCACACCAAGTCAAGAAATACATATCCTTGTTAAATATAACCATACAGAAAATCTGAATGTTAATTATACTACATTTTTTATTCAACCTCTTTTTAGATTATATATATATATATTTTTAAGGCAAATATAGGAGGCAATAATCATAGATGAATTCTATGGATACCCAATGTATTAAAGATGTAAAGTGTGACAAAAACAACCAAAGAAGGATGCAATTTTAGGGGGGAAGATTAAAAGTGTTCTCAGACACTAATTCACTCTAATTTCACAGTAGACGGTCATAAGTGTGTTATAGTAATCCCATGGTAAATAATAAGGATTCAAATTCGCTTAACTTATTGCAGTATATTATATATGTATATAATATCTATATTATCTATGCATTATCTATATGTATTTTACATATATGTTACATATACAATATACTCATCATATATTTATGTGATAAAACATAAGGAAAACTCTAAAATCTATATAAAGAAGATGAATTAGTAAACATAACAGAAGAGGTGAAATTGATTAAATTACATTATATGCATCAGTAACATATCACAATAGAAGCCTTTGCACAATAAATTTGTTAATAAAAATGAGAAAAGCATAATAAAATGATATTGTGATATATATTTTTTAAATACCACAATTAAAAATCCTTTATAAAAAAGGTTAACCATGACCAATTAAGGATTATTCCAGAATTATCTCTTCAAAATCAATTCTGACTTAGAGAACATGCATAATATTTACATATTCTATTCTATACAGTATATAATAATGACACCAATCTTTAAATAATGACACATAATTTGCAGGAAAATTGTTTCTATTCACCTGCCATGTGCATTCTGCTTCTTCTTATTATATAATTTCATATAAAAAGAGTAAATGTATTCTCATTATTTGAGAAATTAATTTTAAGTTTCACAGGATGCTTAGTGTAGCTTCCTGTATACAACTGATAACTTCACTTACTTTTTCAAGCACTGCTGGTCTGATGGTTTAAACATTTCAAGTAACACAGACTATTTAATATGTCACAGAATGCTCAAGGATTCAAATAAATGTGATTTTTGATATCTTACCTGTTTCTTCTTAATCAAGAAACAATCAATCATGTCTCTTGGATTGTTAACATCCAGTGATTCTTCATGGTCATTTATTTTCTTCAAAATGTAACTATTTATATCATCAAAATTTTTTAGTAATGTTTTATGACTTCCTGGTAGATAATCAATGAGATCAGGGAAAAGGTTGTAGATCTAAAAGCAAAAGTAATAACTTATTAAATATATTTGCATATACATACTATATACATATTATAGAAAACTTGGCTGTAAATAAAAATGACACATGGCTTCCATCTTGAAGGGAAATTTAGATGGAACATATAAAATGAGAGGGGTTCAAAGGTGCTCTAAAATTTAGTCTCATGATAGAGTGTCTAACTGCTCTGTGATCACATAGTTATTAACTTTTACAGAGTTTAAGACATGCCAAACTCTATAAAACATTGTGAAGATTTTTTGGGGGGCGGGGGTTGGTCGTGGGGCTTGAACTCTGGGCTTGGGTGCTGTCCTTGCGCTCTTCAGCTCAATGCAAGCTCTCTACCGCTTGAGCCACAGCGCCACTTCCATTGTGAAGATTTTTATAGTTTAATTTTGTCATTTCTCCCCAGGCTACCTCTTCATCTAGCAGCATCACAGTGGAATCAGCAAACACTCTGACTCTATTCAGTGATTCCTAGTAGTTTCTATTGTTGCAAATATGCTTCCTCTCTGAGGAAAAATACTTCTGCTCAGTTATAGCTTGTATATGAGATGTCTGAAAACAAACCTGTGGGAAATGTAAGCTTTCAGTAAGCACCTGGATATCCATTGATCCACCAGGCATCTATCAGGACCTGAACAAAGCAATTTATAGGAAAAATCCCTTTGGGATTTAATGGGAGATATCAAATTAATTGCTTGAGTTAATTAGCTTGAGTAAATCCTAAAGGTTTAGACATCTTTCTCAGCTTATTATATTGTTTTTCTTCCATTTCTATTATTATCAGTTAGCTGTCAAAGGTTCTCATTTTGACATGTCCATATGTAAATAAAATGCATTTTTCCATTTGGTGTCAGTACCAGGTTTGAACTCAGAGCCCCAGACTCTTGCTTCAGTTTCTTGGTCATGGCTTGTTTTTGTTGACTTTTTATTTGGGAGATGGATTCTGTCAGACTTCTCTGCCCTGGCAGGCTCAAATCCCTGATCTTCCAGGTCTCACTCTCCTGAGTAACTAACATTTTAGGTATGAGCCAACAAGACCCAGTTTTACAATATATCTAGATGAGACAATAAATCTAGACTCCTCTGCTACTCTCCCTCATCATTTTCTTCCCTGCTTCCCAAACCAATTTCAACAGGCTTCATTTTGGAACTGCTGAAAATGAACTAGACCTTATCTATTAACCTGAGGTAATATCAATTGAAAGTTGATCAAAAATCTTTATATAAAACCAGAAACTTTGAAGCTACTACAAAAATAGAATAGGGAAAATGCTAGAATGTGTGGCTATAGGCTGTAAGTTCCTGAATGGCACTCTACCATTCTTTAGGTAGCACTGTTGGGTCCAAGTGTTCACCTTACTGTTGGCTCTTTATTTAATTTGGGTCTGTTGAAAAAAAAAAAAAAGACAAGTGTTTTCTTAGGAAGAAAAGATCTTGGCTTCACCTGTATCCATGGTGAACTCGCAATCTTGACATTGTCATTGAATTTTTTCATCATGTTCAGGAAGTTCTGGTCTTTATAATCAAAACGATTCTGGAAAACAATGGAGCAGATGACATTGCAGGGGGCACAGCCCAGGATGAAGGTGGGGTCACAGGGTGATCCTGAAGAGTTAGAAACAAATGAAATATACATATGAAATACTGTACTCAGCCTTTGTCATCTTTACCATTTTATTATTGTTTTACTTATAAATTCCTCTAAGAGCCAAATATCCCATTTGAATTAAACCTGCATATCTTTAACCTGGAGCCTGAGTTGGCCAGTACAAACTAACTAGCAAAATAATGTCAGTTCATACTAATTGCCTTTACTTATAGTCTTTCAATCCCAGATATATGCTGTTTTGGAAAAAGAAGACTTTTACATACCTAATAGTCAACCATTCAGAATAGCAATATATCTGTTTCCAAAACCTATAGACTACACAAAACTGAGAAAGACTGTGATGGAATATCAGGTGTCTATAGCTTTTATGAATTACCAATGGAGAGAAACTAAAGAGACATTTTTACCAGAGTTCAAGTACTAGAAGGAACCAAGGTAAAAAGCAGAATACTTTCATGTTTTATGAAGAAAAGGGGAATAACTAATTTTTTAATTTATTATTATTATATTTAAGTACTTGTACAAAGAAGTTCCCATTCTAGAAATCAGTATATGAATGTCTAACAACATTGTAACCCTTCGTTCCTAACCCATCTCTTCTCTCACTAATATTACTAATTTAGTAATAACTAAATTTAAGCCAGTTAATAATGTAAATGTCAGGGAAGGCAAACAAAAACGTAGCATTAATAAATGGGAGGTTGTTTTTCATTTCAAAATTAATAAGTAAATTTCCTCTCCCTAAGGAATAAGTAGACACTAAGTCTAATCAAACACAAAATTTAATTTATGGATAGGACTGAATTTTTGGAATTCTTCAATAAACAATATGTACATATATATTTAAATTTGTCTGCCTCTGAGGTTCTATTATTTGACAGGCTAATTAAAGAAAACATTATTTTTGGCACTCTGTACAATGAAATGGCTATGAGCAAATCATCAACATGTAAAATGCTACTGAGTTTAAACTGAAAGTAAATAGTCATGAATTAAAGACATTGTGAATTGATGTGGGTTTTTTGGATTAAACAAGTGTCATTGAGCTGGTTGCATGTATGTAGGCTAGTTAATGATTGAAATGAGTCTAAGCTCCCAGAAAAATTTTATTATAACTATGAAGGGGGCAGTTATTTGGGAAGTTGTTGAGATTTGCTATGACTGCAGGTGTGACATTCACAGGTTAAGTATGATTTTAAGTCTTTCATTTTATTTGGAACAATGAATTTAAAAAGCCAGGTTGTGTGGAATCCAAGTGGACAATGCTATCCATTGTAACTATAGGTTAGTAGATTTGTTAAGTGAGTAATTAACAGAAGCTTTTAAACATAAAATCCAATACACATGGAGAAAAAGTGACAGACAAAATTGAAAATTGAGCTACAATACACTAAAATAAGACTGGATAAAGAACTGATCATAATAGTTGAAGTATAGCTAATTGAATCATTAAATCAATGTGTGTATTTTACAGATTCATGATAGAGCACATAATTACTCAAAATATATAAATAAAAGTATAAAGTTTGGGGTAAGAAGAAATAATTAATGTTGGGGTATAGCAATTGTGTTTTCAGAGAAATAATTTTTAGATGAATCTTATTGAGACAATAAAGCAAATAAAATCTTATCTTTCACTACTCCATGACTATCCAAAATTCTGGCATGGGTACTGAGAAGTCAATGATAATGAGCATACCATATAGTTGCATCTTTGTGGGGGGTCTCTGAAGGTACACAGGGTCATTACCACCTTGTTCATTTAGCAAGCACGATCATGTAATGGCTACATTTCGAACCCTCAATTATGCTAAGTGGGAAGCATTGCTCCTTAACTCTTCAGAAAAGAAACTCAAAACAACTATTTAGCCAGATACTGGTGTGTTAGGTCTGCCCAGGAGGCCAGAGACTAGAGACCCATTCAGTTGGTTCTCTCCTCTTGAATTCTAGAAGTCCCTGTCCAGCATCTGTAACCCAAGCAACTGGCATGCCTGGGTGCAGTGTGAGGTCCTCCAGACGCTGCGATCATCTCTGCTTACACCGTGGACACATTCCTTCCCCCGCCCTCCCCTATATAATTTTTCTTCTCCCGCCATTATCTCTATTGCTCTGCCCAACTCTATTTTGTGAGGCTCAAGGTTGCTTTCTCCCTCTCTCAATAAACAACACTCTTCCCTTCAACCACTTGAGAGTTTCCTTTTGGCAACCCTTATATGGTGTTGTTCATAAAGAGAGCCCTAGGTACTCAGGGGGCTGAAATCTGGGGATTGTGGTTGGGAACAAGCCCAGGCAAACAAATCGCTGCAAATCTATGATACCTGTACTATCTCACCAGCTAGAAGCTTGAACTGGAGGGATAGCTCAAATGGTAGAGCACCAGCCATGATCTGGGCAAGAGTTTAAAGCCCAGAGTTCAAACCCCAATTACGCCATAAAACAAAAAAGGAAATTTACATTCATGATTTCTGATTAGAAAACAAAAGAATCCATTTCTGAAACAGAAGGGACTTAATGGAGCCTTTTATATTCCTCTCTAAAATAGTGATATAAGCAGCTCCCACCCTTGGTTTTCCTCAACTCCTCCACGAGGCAGCGGGCTTCCTCTTGAACACGCTCTTCAATGCTCCTCTTCCCCATCCCCAAATTCCGCAAGGTCATGAGTGAGAAGCGCCTCATCTCTCTCCATGTGTGTCCATTGCTGAAAATAATTCCTAAATGAAGGGATGCAGAAACATAGATGGAGAGGTCAAGCAAGGAAAAGGAAGCAGACAGATGGCAGGTACAGGGATGGCCAAGCTTTGGCTCTTTTTCCATCCTTCTTATCCACACACCCTCTGCCCACACATAAATATACACACACATGGATATGTACACTTACCAAGGCCTCTGTTAGCTTTTTCAGCTAATGGGAACCTGCCTCTTCCAGAGAACTCCTCCCCATGGTCAATCAGAGCTTCCTTCACTGCTTCATATCCATGCAACACCACAGTGGGCTGCATGCCCAAATACAGAGTGAACACAGGGCCATAGACTTTCGAGAACTGGAAAATGAGAAAAAAAATAGTAGCGAAAGAAGTCACTATTTGCTCCTCAGAGTGAGCCTGAGAAAAACTGATACCATTATTTTATTTTTGTGTTTCTTTATTTTGGCAAACACAACTTAAAATATTTGCAAAGATCATATGTTATAGAGGAGGCTTGTTACAGCTGTCATTTAGAGATGGCCTGCACTGTGCCATGCAATGGAGCAGGGAGTTGATACTCCATTATAACTCATCTTCACATCAAAACACACACAAGCTTGTCATGATTCACAAAGAACAAAGCAGACGGCTGGGGATCTAAATTCATTTCTAGAGGCCCACTGATAATGAATAGACAATTTGTAGTTGAACTCTGCTTATTCAACATTCCATGCTTGAGATATGTTTAATTCTCATTTGTACAACAAACCAGTGGCAGATTACTGCTTTCAGATAACTTCTGAAGCACTTATTCTTGAGAATCTTATTTCCTTTGACAAACAAGGAAAACCGGCAGTTTTCAGTCAGCACAGGTGCTTGTACAGGCAAGTATAGTTTGGGATCTATTGGTATTAGAAACAGAGGGTGTGCCCCAGTACATGAATCATCTTCAAAAACAATTTCTCAACTAGCAACATTCTTTGCCCTAGACAAAAGTTTTATGCAAAAATCCAGATGGATTCTGATACCATTAGTATCCCCTAAATGGTCTCGTGTCTTTATGTTCTCTCATCCTCACAGATATTACCTATCAATCACTCACAGCTTCTCAGAGAAGTTAACTTTCATAATGATGCTGAAAAAAATCAGTGTCTAATATGCTATATGACTTTTTGAATTGACCATTTAATCACAGAACTTTCCTTTCAAAGAACCTTCAGGAAAAAAAAATCATAAACTTCACTATCTAACTAAGCTGGGAAGAACCATCCACAACATTTGCAATTTTGTGGCTGGGATTAAAATAGCCAGTAACTCACTCACATAATACATTACTTCATTCCATGACTAAAATACAAACTTGAAAAGTCACAAGCATGTAACACTTTATACAAGGATTTTGTTTTATGATAACAAATCATGCTATTCTACCTTCAGCAGTACATTGAAAATTAAAAAAATATTCATTTATATCTGTCAGAGACCATTGGACAAATATTAAAAATACTTATCTTGGTCAAAGATTTAGTGATGTCTTTAATGTCAATCTGCAGAGTATTTCCAATAATTGGGAAAGGAGTGGGGCCTGGAGGGAGTTTCCTTCTCCCAGAGTTCTGTCTCCATATTGAAAAGAGAAGAAGACAGGAGAGACCCAGCACCAAGACAACTACTGGACCCATTGAGGCCTTCTCTTCTTCTGAGAGTACTGTGAGCTTGCAGGGCAGACCTTTTATAATGCTCCCTGAAACTGTAGGTGTGCCTCTTCAATGTTTTAGTCATGATTAGGTAGAAGTTTACTTTAATCTCCCTTCTGATTAGACTTTGTCCTGATGATAGAAATAAAAGTAGAATGACCTGTACACATGTCCCTCTTTCCAGAGGGCTCAGAGCTAATTTTGATTTAGTTGCACTTGTTAGCAATCAAATATTGGTACTTAAAATACAAACCTACCTGCTTTCAATGTTCAGCTATGGTTGAGAAGTATTAAAGTCAACAACTTGAACATTATTCAAACATGGTATTCGTTTTTTAAACATTTTTGTTGCTATTCTAAGGTAAATGTACAGAGGGGTTACAATTACATAAGTCAAATAAAGAGTATATTTCTTGATTCTCAGATTAGTGACACGTGGGGAAGTTTTGGAATTTAGAGTATTCTGTATTTTCCAGGAAATGTGTATTTAAACTTGGTTTTTGCTCTATACAACACTTCCAGATGTGTTGTCACTACTGAGACTCTTCAACAAGTTGGTAGAATTGTCCATTGTTATTTCTAACCAAATGTAAAATTCTTCATGCATTTTGAAAAGCCAAATATATATTGAGTACTGACCAAAAGTTGCAGGTCCTTGACCATTGTACAACAGAAAAACGGAAAGCTAAGCTCATTATTATTTTTCTTTTTCTAGTGAGGTAAGGGAGGAGCAGGAGTACAGGTGAACTGTACATTCACTCGATATTCCTCTCTCCACATGACCGCGCCTCCCCTTAGACTGTACCCTGACTCAGACCAGCCAGCTTTCAGCTTCCTAGTATTCACTTTGTTGAACTGTTTGTTAAATGTTCAAGGAGTTATACCAGGAAAACCAAGCTTTTTCAGTTTGACTGTGTATGTACTCTTGTGCATGCTTTAATATGTGTTTATATTTTAAATATAATTTCCATATAGTAGATAAATCAAGCACTCCATCTCTCTCAGGCTGATTTAACTCACTCAGTATGAATTTTTTTCTAGGTCCATCCATTTCTCTGTAAATGATGCAATATTATTATTCCTGATAAATTACTAATACATATATATGGGTGTCTATGTATGGTTTATGCGTGTGTAAGTGTGTGTATGTTACATTAACTCATCATGGGTTCTTATGTATGCATTATCTCTTGTCTCTCCTGACTTTCTTGCTGGTTTTTCCTCTGATTTAGAGGCATCCATGCATGGAATGTATTTAGGCTTCAGTGCCCACTGTGTGTGCCTTGGGGATCTATCTCTGCAGTCTATGTAACTACTTTTCCCTCTGTATGGCCTCAGTTCTCTTGATAAATCAAAACTGCTTTCCATAGCACTCACGTTTATAGCAGTTTTGTTAAGAATTAGGTATGAGAATATACAGTGTATATGGAGTGTATCTATAGGAAGAATATTGAGCTATGTCACCCATCATCATCTTATCTCTTATTTTGTGTGTGCCAGCTCTGGGGTCTTAAACTTAGGACTTGGATGCTATCCCTGAGTATTTGTGCTCAAAGCTAGTGCCCTACCATTGAAGACAAAGCTCTAGTTCCATTTTTTTTGTTAGGAGTGAATTATAGATAAGAATCTAATGGACTTTCCTTTCCTGGTTTTCAACAGCCATTTTGAGATCTTAGCCTCTGAAGTTATATATATGTACTCAGGGCCTCTCACTGGCTAGAAACACTAGTGATCCATATACTCAACCCTCTTTAAATTTAGTTTTGAGACTAAGTCATGTAATAGCTAACACAAACAACAAGGAGATAATTCCTCATTCCCCTAAGAATTGTTATTCTCAATAAGAAAATAGATAGCAAGTGCTTGTGGTATTTTGGATTAACTATAACTCTTGTACATACTGGTGTGAATATGAAGTAGTGTCAATATTCTGCAATATTATCTGTGAGCTCAGCAATTTTTAAAAAAGAACTATTGTAGGATCAAACAATCCCAATGCTTCTAAATTTCCACAGAAATGTAAAACAATATGTTGATGACATAACTCTAGCACATTTTACTAGACCAAAGCCAGAGATATTTTGCACAAGCACCAAAAAATAGGCTACATGTATATGATATAAAGCTGAACAGATACACAAATATAATCTTGTTTGTGAAACATGCATAAGTGGAAACATTACATTATTGGCATAATGTATTGGCATAAACATAATTATTGAAGTATTGAACTTGAAATTGAGTGTTCAGAATCTGGGAAGAGTTGTGTGGAATGAGATTTTTGGGAAGTTCAATTAATCATATTAAGTTACAATTAAAGAGGAATAAAAACATACGTTGCCAGTGGCCCATGTCTGGAATCCTAGATACTCAAGAGGCTGAGATCTGAGGATCATGGTTGGAAGCCAACACTGGCAGGAAAGTCTATCAGACTCTTAACTGCAATTAACTACCAAAAAGGCAGAAGTGGAGCACTGGGTCAAGTGGTAGCGCACTAGCCTTAGGCAAAAAGATTCCTGAATAGCACCCAGGCCCCGAGTTCAAGCCCCTGGTCTAGTACAAGCACACACACACACACACACACACACACACACACACACACACACACACACACACACACACACACACACACACACACACGATAAAAGCCCATCATATCCGGGAGACCCCAAAGTGGCACAGAAACAACAGGAGTCATCCTAACACTGTCCAACCGAAAAGAGAGAAAGAATCTCCACACACAAAACCCCAAGAGAAAGACAACAAAAAAAACTGAACAAGCGAGAACTACAGGAACTGAGGAAGAAACGAGAAAAACAAAAAAAACTAAAAAACAACTCTTAGAGACTGCATATACAAACAGGGTAACTCGTGACATCCCCGCCCTCCAGGCGCCAGAGCCCAGCCCAGCTCCAGGCCAAGCCACAAACACCGCCCTGGGCTGCTGGGGACTGCTGGATCATCAGAGGACTGCAGAACCCAGACGCAGAAAAGCCCCACAGAGCCGAACCTGGACAGCACCAACAGGCTGAGACCCCAGGCCATTTCCACAGCACTGCCAATCAGCCCACAACCAGTCCCAGGATCAAATCTTCCTGCTCCAGGGGAGCAGATCCGCCCAGAATCTGGAGGACAGCCCTTTCAGGACAGCCCCGACAGAACCTGCCAAGCCTGGGAACCAAGAAGGGGCAAAGGCAACTGACAAGGGAAACAACCCAGAACCAAGTAAAGACTGCCACCTACTGACCCAAAACAGTCAGAGCTCGGGAGTCCAGTCTGAAATCCCTGATCCTCAGACGAAAATCATAGCGAAAAATTACAGTTTCATCAACAATCAAGACAACAAATCATCTCATCCCTCAGGGAAAAACTGTAGTGAAGGCAAAGAAGAAATGGAGGACAAACGTTCTATCCAAGAGATGATAAAGTAAATAGCCCAAGAATTAAAGTGAGAAATGAATCAGCAATTCAAAGAACACAGGAAAGAAATATCAAAAGAATTCCAGGATCTCAAAAAAAAAAAAAAAAAAAAAGATGCAACCAAGAATAGATGCAGTACACACATCATTAAAAGGTGAAATTAACACTTTGAGAACCAATATAGAAATCATAAGTGGATCAATTTCGACCATGCAAACCACAATGGAATCCATAGTTAACAAAGCAAATGAGATGCAAAATAGAATATCAGGCACTGAAGACAAAATGCAGCAGATGGAGGAAAAAGTCACAGATTTTGGGAAAAAATTCTCAAAATTTACCAAAGGGAAATCTAAGAGCATGCAGACAATGCCAAGAAATTTAATCTTCATATAACTGGGATCGATGAGGGAGAGGACTACCAGAATAGAGGTATGCAACACTTATTCACTAAGATTATTGCCAAAAATTTCCCCAATCTTAAAAGAGAAAATCTCACCTACATATCAAAACCATGTAGAAGACCTAGCAAACAGGATCCCAGGAGGAAAACATCGTAGTAAAAACACTAAACCTGAGTAACAAAGAGGCAAAATTGCATTGGCAAAATCAAAGAAGGAGCTATACTTCAATGGAAGGAAAATCAGAATCACTCCAGACCTCTCTCCACAAATCCTGAATGCAAGGAGAGCCTGGAAAAGTACCATCCAAGCCCTGAGAACCAACACCTGCCAACACAGACTGGTATCTCCAGCAAAACTAGCATTCACCTTCAACAGAGAAACTAAAAGTTTTTATAGTAAAGAAAAACAAAATGAATTCATAAGCAGTAAGCCCTCACAAAAAAAAATACTAAGAGGGGGAATATAGTCCAAAGAAAACAATCAAGATCATGGAGCCACATCAGACAGATGAGTAGGAGACAAATTTAGTAAGCACAGGAGGAAAGGAAAGAAGAAAAACAGGGAAGCAAGAAAATGGCAGGAAGCACAGTTTGCCTCTCTATAATAACCATAAATATGAATGGACTCAATTCACAATCAAAAGAAAAAGAAATGCAGATTGGAAACAGAAAACAAGATCCATCCATTTGTTGTCTTCAAGAGACCCATCTCACAGCCAAAGATAAAAACAAACTCTGAGCAAAGGGATGGAGGAAGATTTTCCATGGAAGTGCTCCCAGCAAGAAGGCAGGAGTTGCCATCCTGATACCTAACAAAATAAACTTTTTATTAAAATCAATACAAAAAACAAAGCCGGGTACCGGTGGCTCATGCCTATAATCTTAGCTACTCAGGAGGCTGAGATCATGGAGGTGCATGTGTCCTTGTATCCTGGTTCCTGTTGCTCAGGATAGATACATAGGAGCAGTGTGGCTGGGTCATAGGGGAGCTCTATATTTAGCTATCTGAGGAAACTCCAGACTGCTTTCCAAAGTGGTTGTATTAGTGTACATTCCCACCAGCAATGCAATAGGGTTCCTCTTTCTCTGCATTCCCGCCAGCATTTGTCGGTGACTAAATTTAGGTTGTGGGCCATTCTGACTGGGGTAAGGTGGTATATCAGGGTTGTTTTTATTTGTATTTCCTTTGCAGCCAGGGCTGATGAACATTTCCTCGTGTGTTTCTTTGCCTTTTTTATCTCTTCTTCCAGAAGTCTCTCGTTAGTTCCCTTGCCCATTTAATGATTGGTTTGTTAGATTTGAGAGGGATTATTTTCTTGAGTTCCTGTATATAATGGATATTAGGCCTTTGATGTTGCTGGTAAATATTTTTGTCCAGTTGGTTGGTTGTCTTTCTCATCTGTCAGCTATGTCTTTAGCTGTGTAGAAACTTTCTATTTTAAGGTAGTCCCATTTGTCGAATCTCTCTCCAATTTGTTGTGACCCTGGGACTCTGTTCAGGAAGTTCCTGCCTGTGCCTGTAAGTTCAAGCGTCTCTCCTACTCTGTCCTGCAGTAGTTTCAGAGTTACAGATTTGATGTTAAGGTCTTTAGTCCATTTTGAGTTGATGTTAGTGCATGGTAACAGGCTGGGGTCCACTTTTAGTTTTTGCATGTGTCCGCCCAGTTTTGCCAGCATCAATAGTTGAAGAGGCTGTGCTTCTTCCACTGTATGTCTTTGGCTCCTTTGTCAAATATCAGCTGAGTATAGGTCTTGAGTTTATTTCTGGATCTTCTAATCTATTCCATTGGTCTTCCAGTATGTTCTTGTACCAATACCAAGCTGTCTTTGTTATTATGGCTCTGTAGTAGAGCTTGAAATCTGGTATCATGATCCCTTGTGTTGTTCCTTTTGCCTAGCTTTGTCTTGGCCATTCTAGGTCTTTTATTGTTCCAAATGAATTTTTGGGTTGTTTTCTCTATTTCAGTAAAGAACGTCATTGGGATTTCGATGGGGGTTGCATTGAATTTTTCTATCATTTTTGGCAGTCTGGCCATTTTCACAATATGGATTCTGCCTAGCCAAGAACATGGAAGGTCTTTCCATTTCCTGGTGTCCTCTTTGATTTCTTTCTTTACGTTATTATACTTTTCACTAAATAGGTCCTTTACCTCTTTGGTTAGGTTAATTCCTAGATTTTTTTGGGGGGCGGTTATTGTGAATGGGTTTGTTTTCCTGATTTCCTTTTCTTTTTGTACATAGTTGATGTACAGAAAGGCAACTAATTTTCGTGGGTTAATTGTGTATCCTGCTACATAGTCGAAGTGTTTTATATGTTCAAGGACTTTGGGAGTGGAGTTTTTCAGGTTGCTAAAGCATAATATCATGTCATCTGCAAATAGGCATAGTTTAATTTCTTCCTTCCCTATATAGACCCCTTCTGATATTTTTCCTCAAACTAGAGGTTTGAGCCACAGCTCCACTTCTGGTTTACTGGGGGTTAATTGAAGATGAGGGTCTCACCCACTTTCTTACCCCAGGTTCACTTCTAATCAATCCTCAGATGTCAGCCTCCTGAGTAGCTAGTATTGTAGGCATGAGGCACTGGCACCCCACTAATGATGTGACCTTTGACATCTGCCTTACATCTGTCACCTACATACCATGAGGAAAAGCAGTGATCTCTCTTCAAAAGTTCACTTTTTTACACAAAGAGAAACATGTCCAACAATGAGAAAAGTATGCTTTCAAATGATGTTGAGAGTCAATGAAAATCTGAATATGTTCTTTGACACAAAGAGTACAAGGAATGACATGAACTGTGGTCTGTGTTTTCATGTCTCTAGGGAAAATATATCATTGCCAAAAGTATTAATCATTTTATGGTTTTGCCATACTAGCATATTAGTAAATCAGCATTAAGTATTAGCACATATGGTGGTGAATAAGACTATTATAAAGCACAGGGGACTATAGATGTGATAGGGCAGTGAACAGGAAACCCTCAAAAATGGAGAATGGATCTTCCTCGATCTGTAGAGAATGGGGAGATGTGAGAAGGGAGGACAGGAAAGTACTGTAAGCTGAGAAAACGGGGAGTTGGAATGTATTAAAATGCAAAAAGTGTTGGTTGAGGGGCTGGGAAGGTGGCTCAATGTTAGAGTCCTTGCCTTGCATGCATGAGACCCTGGGTTAGATTCCTCAGCACCACATGAGCAGAAAAAGCCCGGAGTGGCACTGTGGCTCAAGTGATAGGGGTGTAGCCTTGAAAGAAAATGCTGTGGGACAGCACCTAGGCCCAGAGTTCAGGACCCACAACTGACAAAAATAAGTGTTCATTGAATATTTTCCTGGGGACAGATCACAAGAGCAATGTATTTTCTTAGAAAAACACATGTGTCTCTAGAACATACAAATGGAAACCTGAACTCAAAGTTTTTATAAATAGAATAATGAAACCTTGATTAAAACTCTTACACATCAAAATCTATTATAATTTTAATTTCTCACCAACACTTCTTGAAGGAATTATTAGCATCTTTAGTTAATTTATGAAGAAACGAGGTCTCTAATAGTTTAAGTAACTCAGCCACATGGGTACTTAGTGACAGAGTCAAGATTTGACTTCTGAGTTCACCAGGAAAGCAGTGCTTCTCACCACTACTTCCAAGTGATGAATTCCACTTGGAGTGTCAGGTAGGTCTATGTCTTCTACCCCACATGTATATTACTCTATAGATATAAATGTTTGGAGGAAATCCCAAAGTACATGGTCACAGGCCTTCTTGGTAAGTAGGGACAATACTAAGAAAGAAAGAATGGGAATAAGCCTACAGGTTGAGGACAAATCATATCAAATCCTCATCTCAACCACGGGGAAAAAATATGATTGGAAACTTAATTATATTCCAGAAGTCTGACTCTTCTCTTTAGCAGAGAACCTAACTGACTTAATAATTCAGCACCCTCCAAATTGGCATACAGAGAATGAGAAAACAGAGAAAGGGAGAAGGGAAATTTTTGAAAAGAGAATACATCATGTAGAAATACTTAATAAGAAGTTAACATGAAGCTGGTGATCTGTATTTCTTTTAAATATAATTTAGTTTGGTGTAGTTTGCCTTTGATTTTTTTTAAAGACAGGGTCTTAAAAATATAGCCCAAATGGGTTATCAACTCAAGATTCTTCTGTCGTAGCTTCCTGTGGTGGAATGACAGGTGTGTACTGCTATTCTCAGATTTAAAAAAAATAGTTCAATGATGTACTAGTTAAGATTACGTGTTAGTAGACAAATATCTGCCATGCATTCGGTAATCTTTGAACAAATTATTGACACTTTCTTTTGCCAGTTGCAAATGAAATGCCTTCTACTCTCACATTTATATACATGCAGTCATTTCTTGCTTTGAATTTTTTTTTTTACAAAAATTTCAGACATGGCTTGGAAGGTGGCTCAGTGGTAGAGCACTTGCCTTGCATGCATGAGGCCCTGGGTTCAATTCCTCAGTACCACATAAGCAAAAAAAATAAATAAAATAAATAAATAAATAAAAAACCAGAAGTGGCCCTGTGGCTCAAGTGGTAGAGTGCTAGCCTTGAGCTGAAGAGCTGAGGGACAATGCCCAGGCCCAGAGTTCAGGCCCCATGACCAGAAAAAAATTCTTTTTTTCAGACAAATAGGTTTGTGCTGAAGAAAGCCTGGCCCGCATGCACCTGTTTTTCTTCCTAACCACCATTTTACAAAACTTCAACCTGAAATCTCTCGTGGATCCACAGGACCTCGATACCACTCCTGTTCTGAATGGGTTTATCTCCTTGCCACCATCATACCAGCTGCGCTTCATTCCAGTGTAAAGAAGAGCTCTGCTCTCTGACTCCAGCTGTGCATCAATCTGCAGTTCCCTCCTCTGAGCCATCACTCACCAACTTCCCCTGCCAGGGATGCTTTCCTGTCCTCCCTTCTCACATCTCCCCTCTCCCTCCAGATCTTGGAAGATCCATTCTCCATTTGGGAGGGTTTTCTGTGTCACTGCACTGTCACATCTATAGTCCCCTGTGCTTTATAATAGTCTTATTCAACACCCCACAGGCTAATACTTCTCTAATGCTGATTTACTAATATGCTAGTATGACAAAACCAAAAAATGATTACCATGTGACAACACTGACTCCTTTCTCTCTATATTAACCGTAATAAATATTATTTTTCATGCCTGGATATTTTTCAAGAAAGAAAAATATTATTTTTCTTTCTTGGACTGTCCTACTTTGTTCAAAATACAGTGAAGCAATGAAACAAAATAGAGTGCCATGTTGTCCACATTACGGCAAGCACTGGGAATGGGAAGGGGAAGATGGTAGGAAAATTCCTTGGCTATGTCACCTGTCAGATTGGGAGATGTGGATTCAATAAACAAAAGCAATGACCAGAAGCAGCTCCTCCTGGAGGAAAATACTCGGTGACACAGACATAGACAGGAATAAACATTAAAAACTAGGGTTCGTGTCTTTGCTTGGCATTAGTGTGAATAAAAAATAAAAACTGTAATATTGTTGTCAATATGTTTCCAGCTGAAAGCCAGATATGAGTTTATGTTTTTATATTACTAATCACCTGTTCTAGCATATTTATTGGCGTACATCAATTGTACAATTTGAGGTGCTTCATATGTGTGTACAATATACTATGACCATGTCATTTTTTCCTTCATTTTCACAATACTAAAGTTGAAATTCAGAGCCTGCTCATCTGGCTCTCATACTGTAGGGAGTTTGGGGAACTGCTGAGGTGGTAGGTCCTGCCTAACAGCAGGATTCGGTTTTTCTGTTTCTGTCTTGATCTTGTCTCATTCTGTTTTCTTAAGAATTAGTACACCGTGTAGTGGGGATCCTTCTTTAGTGTGTCATAGTTCCAACTTTATACTTTGGGCTTTTTTATGGGAAGAGAAGCGGGGAAGTGCAGGTGGCCCTGGGCCTGGTTTGGACCCTTAGTTAAACTTTGGAAGCTTATCTTCCACCAAAAAAAACCACAAATGAAGTTGTGGCTCAAGTGGTAGAGTGCTAGCCTTGAACAAAAAAGCTCAGTGTCACTACCCAGGCCCTGTCCATCAGCACACTCACTCACTCACACACACACACACACACACACACACACACACACACACACACACACACACATAATACATATAGACACTTGAATGCTACCTTCAGTCTACCTTTGGCTAAAAAAAAAATCATTTCCGTGTTATGACCCAGGCCTCATTTTTTGGATAAGGATATACCACTGCAAGGGCTAGAGATGAGGTCATAACACATAAACCCCAAGTCTCATAAGATGCTACGTAGTTAAAACTTTCAGTTAAAACAAATTAAAAGTTCTTTCAGTTTGTACTGTTTTTCAATATTCATATTAATCACTGACTTTCAAAACAAATAAGAGTTTCATAATGGTAGTATCCATTGATTAAAATGAGGGTTAGGACCACCTTGTGTTTTTCATCTTGACAACTTGTAAATACTTTATGATGAATGAACTCTTTTTCCAGAACAAAACTAAGCAGTAACTTTTTTAGTTCATTCATCAAATAATGTTTTCAACTCACAGAGCTCTAAACTCTAAGCCATTGCAATCTAGTTCAGGAGTGATAGAACAAAATCTTTTATTTTTGGATGAACTACATTTGATGGCTCTATTGTAGATTATCTGCCTTATTCCCTATGAGTATTCCCACTCTTCTCTTCATGTCATGATGCAAAGAAGGATTTTGAAGAGTTTTACAATAGATAAATGATATATGACATACTGCATGTTCCAAGAAATATATCTAGTTACCTGATTTAAATACTGCATAGTGTATACAATTATTAAAACCTAACATGGAGCTTGGGTCCAGTGGCACTTGCTGGTATTATTAACTACTCAGAAGGCTGAGATCTAGAGGACTGCAGCTTGAAGCCAGCCCCAGCAGAAATGTACATGACACTCCATCTCCAAAATTACTAGTAAATCAGGCTACAGGGATATTTCAAGTGGTAGAACAACACCAAAGACAGTATGCCAACCAAGGATGGAATCCTGAGTGCAAACTCCAACTCCACCAAAAGTAAAAACATGGGGCTCCATAAATATAATTTTTTATTTTGTATATTATTTTAAATATCAAAGAATCATATCTAATTTTTCCATATCTTGAAAGTTTGAGTGGCATATTTTTCAACAGGAAAAAGCAAGTTGTACAAATGCTTTTTTAGGGGCTGAGTAGCAGGTCCTGGGGATCAATGCAGGGCCTGGGCACTGTCCCTGAATTTTTGCTCAAGGATACTGCTTTATCAGTTGAGCCACAACACCACTTCTGGCATTTTTGTGATGAATGGTAGATAACATTCTCATGGACTTTCCCGTCTGGGCTGGCTTGGAACCCCAATCCTCTGATCTCAGCCTCCTGAGTAGCTAGGATTATAGCCATGAGCTTCCAGTGCATGTTCAATATACTCTCATAGTGAGACAATTTTATGGAAAACCATGTATAATGTATGCTTATGTCCTGTATAAATACATCTTGTATATATAAACAGGCATAACAATCCACTGATACATGTACAGATTGTGTATGCATCTAGGCCCAAATATATAAGATAAAAAATTCGTATGTACATATGACCATATAAGATGAGGCTAAGCAAAATGAACCCCAAGATATGGGCACAAGAGGTTTTTCTTTGTTGTTGTTGTTTTTAATGTAGTATGTGATTATTTTTGTTTCTTTGGTATGTTCTTCCCCCTATGATATATCCACTGTTGTCAGTGTATTTGATTTTGGTACCCTGCATCTTGTATATACTTTTACATAATTTGGGGATGGGGAATGGCAAAATGCTGAAACGAGGACACAGGGTAATCCCGTCACAGGACAGTGTTGGAAATGAACTTTACAACTTCTGTGGAAGGGAGGATTGGGGGAAGTGTGAGAGAAAAGGGATAGTAGGAGTAAATCAACGAATGGGGTAACAATGATCTACACAAAATATACTCATTACCTTTCCTGTGTAACAGTAACCCCTCTGTACAGCATCTTTACAAAAATAAATAAATCCTGGGCCAAGGGGCTTCCTTTTGTGAATGAGTCCATAATTGGTGAAGAATGACAGTAGTTCTCATGTGATGCATAGCAAGGTAGAAGGAAGGGAAAATTGTGTGTAAAATGAATAATTGTGAAGGTTTGAAGAATGAAATGGGAGGAGTGATTTCAGTGTCCTTATTATAATTGTCATCACATTTATGTTGAGTGTAAAACAATGTGTACAAAGTAGAAAAACAGATGCAGGATATAGTCCAATCAATAGAGTTCTTGTCTAGGAAGAACAAAGCCCCGAATTTAAAACTTAGTACTTCTAAAAGTGAAGGAAAAACTTGTATGGTCAAAGTAAAATGTATGCAGGTATGAAACATCTCAAAATGTACAATTGATGTGCATAAATAAAAATAATGGAGCATATGATTATCAATATGAAAACATAAACTCATATCTGGCTTTCAGTTGCAAAGATCAATTGACAAGAAAATTTCACTTTTATTTATTTATTTATTTTGTTGGTTGTGGGGCTTGAACTCTGGGCTTAGGCACTGTCCCTGCACTCTACAGTTCAAGGCGAGTGCTCTACCGCTTGAGCCACAGAGGCAGTTCCAGTTTTCTAGTGCTTTATTGGAGATAAGAGTCTCACAGACTTTCATGCCCGGGCTGGTTTTGAACCTTGATCCTCAGATCTCAGCCTCCTGAGTAGCTAGGATTACAGGTGTGAGCCACAGGCCACCGGCTTTCCCTCTTTTCTTTTCTTTTCTTTTCTTTTTTTTACACTAACACAAAAGTAAAGACGTGAACACTAGCCTTTAACGTTATTCTCTGTATGTCTGTGTCTTACAATATTTTCCTCAGGGAGAGACACTTGTGGACATTGCTTTTGTTCATTAAATCTGCATCCCTAGATATGACAGGTGACATCATCAAAGAGTTTTCCTACAACCTCCCCCTTCCCATTCCCAGTGCTTGTTAGAATGGGTTCAACATGGCACTCTAGTTTGTTTCATTGCTTCACTGAATTTTGAACAAAGTAGGACAGTCCAAGAATGACCAAAGGCATGATGTTTATTATGGATTATATACAGAGAAAGCAGTCTGACCTATCACATGGTAATCATTTTTTGGTTTTGTCATACTAGCATATTAGTAAATCAGCATTAGAAAAATATTAGAACATGGAGTGGTGAATAAAACTATTATAAAACATAAGAGACTATAGATGTAATAGTGCAGTGACACAGGAATCCCTCCAAAATGGAGAACAGATCTTCCTGGATGTGGGGGCATCGGGGAGAGAGCAGATGTGAGAAGGGAGGACAGGAAAGCATTCCTGGCAGGGGAAGTTGGTGAGTGATACTCAGAGGAGGGAACTGCAGATTGCTGAACAGCTGGAGTCAGACAGCAGAGCTCTTCTTTACACTGGAATGAAGCGCAGCTGGTATGATGGTGGCACAGAGATAAGCCCATTCAGAACTGGAGTGGTATCAAGATCCTGTGGATCCACAAGAGGTTTCAGGTTGAAGTTCTGTAGAATGATGATCAGGAATAAAAACAGCTCCATGCGGGCCAGGCCTTCTCCAACACAAATCCGTTTGCCTGAAATTTTTGTAAAACAAAAACAAGTCAAAGCAGGAAATGACTCCACGTATGTAAGTGTGAGAGTGTGAAGCATTGCATTTTTAACTGGTAAAAGAAAGTGTCAATATGCCTTCAGTGAATTACCGAATGCAAAGAGAGCCGGAAAGCAGTACAGATACCTGGGAATATGTAATCTTCACTAATACATTATCTGAGAATGGCAGCACAGGCACACACAAACTTGTAAGTCTAGCACAGGAGACTAATAGAGAGAATCCTGAGTTGGTAACTACTTTGGGCTACATTTTTAAGATCTTCTCTAAAACAAATCCAAAGAAAATCATACCAAACTAAATTATATTTTAAGAAAACAGATTTCCATCTTCATGTAAGCATTTTATTAAGAATTTTTACATGATAAATGCTCTTTTAAAAAAATTTTCCTCCTCTCCTCCCTCTTTACTCTTTCTCTATGCTTGGTTGGGGATTGCCAAATTATTATGTCAGTTATTCTAGTATGTTCCCTGCTAAAGGAAAGGATCATAATTCTGGAAGATCTTTTACCTCCCAATCTTAATTTTTTCCTTTTTTCAACCTGGATGCTTAGTCCCATTCCTTCTCTCTTAGTATTATCCCTACTAATCAGGAAGGCCTATGATCATATTTTGGGATTTCCTCTAAACCTTTGTATCTATAGAGTAATAAATATGTAGGACATAGACCTACCCATGACTCCAAGTAGAATTCATCACATATAAAGATAGTGGTAGGAAATATTGCTTTCCAAGTCAACTCAGAAGTCAAATCTTGACACTGTCATTAACTACCCATGTGGGGTAAGTTAGTAAAATATCTGAGCCTTATTTTCTCCTAATATTAAATGGGGATGCTAATAATTCCTTTATAAAATGTTGGTGAGAAATTAAAATAATTGATTTTGATTTATTACAATTTTAATCAAGTATTCATGATCGATTTATAAAAATTTTGGGTCTCAGGTTTCAATGATACACTTTGTATGTTCTAGAGACATCTATGTTTTTCTAAGAAAACCTATTCATATTGCTCATGTGAACTGTTCCCAGAAAAATAGTGAACACATTTTTCATTTTAATATTGCCAGCCCAACTATCCATTTTATCAGCCTACATAAAATTACAAAGTTTAAGTACTACATCATGAAATTCCTTTTGGCTATGATACATTTCCCTACAGACATCAAGACCCAGACCACATTTCATGTCCTTTCTTGTGCTCTTTGTGTCCATCAAGCCATAAAATCTTGCCCTCATTCAGCTTCCCAAATATCATTTCAGATCGTCACTGACACTCAAATCATTTGAAGCCATAATTTTCTCATTACTTAAAATGTTTCCCTTTGTGTAAAAAAGAAGTGAATTTTTGAAGAGAGATCACTGCCTTTCCCATGGTATCTATATGACAGATGTGAAACAGATATCAAAGCTCAGGTTATTAGCTGGGTGCAGTGGCTCATGTCTACAATCCAACTACTCGGGAGGCTGAGATGAGAGGATCGTGATTAGAAGTGAGCCTGGGGTAAGAAAGTCCCTGAGACTCTTACCTGCAATTATCCACCAAAAGGCAGAAGTACAGCTGTGGCTCAAAGTGGTAGAATGCTAGCATTGAGCAACAAAGGTCAGGAACAGGGCCTAAATCCTGACTTCAAGCCCCACAACTGACAATTAAAAAAACAACAACAAACAAATGAAGGAACAAACAAAAAAGACAAAAAGTCACAGTGTCAGTGAAGGAAGGCTGCTCCCTGGTCAGACACACAGCACACATACTGCAGGTGTGGGGATACAATATCCAGACACATGTCTTAAACTGAAAGAAGAGCAGAGTGCTCTGTGATCATTGTGGGATATCTATCATACATTCCTGATATGTCCATAGGATTATTTCACAGTTTCTGACACTGTTAAGAGTACATGTTCTGTTCTTGTGGTGCATGACTTTCTTAAAAATGTTTTACTCTGTCTTCCATCTACTATCTGTCCCTTTTGAAGTACCTTAAATGTCTTAAAATGTTGCTAATGACATTTTCTGTTTAATAATCAAGTTCAATAACGTGACAAATGGGTTCATACTCCACCCACAAATACTCATGTCTTGTCATCAGTGATGATCTTCCCTCACTGCCTTTTGGTGTTCTTCTGTGCCTTTTGGGAGAGATTCATTCTATAGAGAAGCCTGGGGAGTGACAAATGCCACAAAAAGATGTGGGAGGGACCTCTGATGAGATCCTCTTTTTCATTGTGAGTTAGGGCAGTCTAAATGAGTTTCACTGTTTAGGAAGAGATCATTATGATATATGTATAGAGAGAATGCCATAATTGCTTGCTTTACCTTGTTGAACTTGGAAGAAATGCACAGAGAAACTGAGGTCTCGCTAATCTGATCAAACAGTGGAGATGCATCATGAACAGGAAAGTGCATTGGCATTGAGAGTGCTGCTCCTAATCCAGAGTTTCTGGGAAATATGCCAGGCCCAAGGAGGCTTTATGTAAGTTCCCACTGACATCCCCCCCAAAGTTATCTGAAATTTTATTACCTGCCGAGAAAGGCATAAAGTAGTTACTTTTCTTAAAGTTACCACTTTCATCCAGAAAGTGGCCAGGGTCAAACTTGTCTGGATTGGGGAATTCCTTGGGGTCATGCAGCACAGATGTCAGTGATGTCAGTATGAATGTGCCCTGGAAACAATACACACAGATAACATAAGCTAATTAGATAGATATAGATGTAGATATATGTATAGAGACACCTATATCTATATCTATATATACATAGATCTATACATATATATACCAAGCTCTGTATGAATTTATATATATAGATAGATCTATATAAATCTATACACACATACGTAGATATATAGATATATGTATGCATGTGTATGTATATAAAGCCAGGTGCCAGAGGCTCACACCTGTAATCCTAGATACTGAGGAGGCTGAGATCTGAGGACTACAGTTCACAGACAGTTCAGGCAGGAAAGCCCATGGTGCTGTTATCTCCAATCAATTACCAGAAAATCAGAAGTGGCACTGTGGTTAAGTGGTAAACCAGTAGCTTTGAGAAAAAGGTCAGAGACAGTGCTCTGGCTTTGAGTTCAAGCCCCATGACCAATAAAAAACATAGTTAAAGCAGTGACAGGTACAATGAAAATCACTTAGTTCAATCTTCTGGTCTATAGGTAATGAAGACTTCCATCCAGTGAACTGGCTTCAGAACCAATAAATATCAACACAGAATGTTTTGAAAAAAGGCAAGTATCTCCTAATTTTAACAATTCTATACCAATAGACATAAAGGATATTGAAGCAGATTAAAGCCCAAGGAACTCAAAAGTATGACTACAAGAAAAATTATTTCAACAAAATGATTTCAATACAATAAAAAGAACAAGTATAAAAATGAGTGAATTTTAAGTGGATACAAATAAGCAGCTGAATGAAGTAAGACAAACAATGAAATATATATAAATGAGGAGTTCAATAAAGATACATAAATATTAAAAAAATAGTTAAACTAAAATTTTGGAAATGAAAAACTATATGAATCATAAAAACAATAGAAAAGAGTGTATCAAATTGAAACAGAATATCAGGGATCAAGGAAAATGTAGATATATTAGAATAGTCAGATGAAGAACTAGGTGAAAAGTAAAGTATGAAATGATTATACAAGCCCACCTGGGAAATTTGAAAAGTCAAACCTATGGAACATAGACATAGAGGTTGAAGAAAAGGCCCATGCTAAAACAATACAAAACATAGTCAATAAAATGATGTGAGACTATTTCCTAAATCTTTAACAATCCAGGTACAAGAGTTTTTAGGACAGCAAACAGATCATATCAGAAATGAATCACTCCAAGACACATTAAAGTTACATTAAATGTTCAGAAACAGTAAACAGTACTGACAGCTGCCAAAGAAAAGCAATGAGTCATCTATGGTGTCAGGCCCATCAGCATAACACCAGATTTCTCAACAGCAGAAACCTTAAAAGCAAGAAGGGCATAAAGCAATAGAAGGTCAACAACTACCCATCCAGAATACAATGGCTGCATTTGCTTACCTGTCCTTCCTCCATTCCTGTGCCCCTACATGTCCCTACTCCAATGTTTCCATTGCCTGGTATCCATTTTGATAAAAATATGGAATGATTCACAAATTTGAGAGTCACCCTTATGCAGGGGTCATGCTAATCTTCTCTGTATTGTTTCTTTTTACCATGTATGCTGCCTAAGACAGCACCACACAAAAATTTTAAACACATAAAAAGAAGAAACCCAGGCATTCGCACTGTGAGACCACAGGAGGATACTTTGGGGAGAAGAACACAAAGGTTCAATGCCTATGTGCATCTGATCATACAAAGTAATATTTATTGGAATGAACTCCAGGAAATGAAAATGAGGGTTTTTTCCTTCTTTTGCTGTTTTTTGTTTTCTTCCTCTTTGTTCTGTTTGTTCATTTATCTGTCTTTGGGAGTGTAAGGGGAGGCACAGAAATGGACGGACAAAGGGTGAACAAATGCAGCAGTGGCACTCACCAGACACTATGTTCAAAATGAACTGTACAACTTGTGGATGGCGATGGGAAGGAAAAACTGGGAGAGAGCCAAGGAAGGGGTGGCAGTGTCCAAGAAGTAACCTACTCTACCTGAATTATGTAACTGTAACCCCTCTGCACATCACCTGTATAATTAAAACTTTTCAAAGAAGAAGAATCATTACAGAGAATAGATCTGATTCAAAATATTATCATGTTTATGTTCAAAATTCATACATAAGTAAGAACATAGCGTAAATTTCCCTACTGTTATTTTTTTAATCTACTTAAGATATCAAAATTGACTATGAAATACCAAGCTTGAAATCTTTTTTGCCAATCATAATGAAACAAAGATGATCACTAAAATCTATTTTGTTTATACCATCCTGGCTGCCAGTGCAAAAATTCAATAAAGCAAAATTATAGGCACAGGAATTGGAAAAGCAAGTATAAAATATTAAAGCAGATATTATGGTAATGCACCCTAAAGTTCCAAACAAATCTACAGAGAATTCATTAGCAATGACTAGTAAATTTCATGAGTTTATATTTTATGAGGTCATCAGAATGATTAAGGCAATTTTGTTTCTATATATCAGGTACAAATGATAGCAAAGGCACCATAAAAATAATAACAATCAAGCCAGGCACTGGTGGCTCATGTCTGTAATCTTAGCTGCTCAGGAGGCTGAGATCTAAGGATCATGGTTCAAAGCCAGCCCAGGCAACAAAGTCCATGAGTCTCTTATCTCCAGTTAACCACCAGAAAACTGGAAGTGGAACTGTGGTGCAAACTGGTAGAGCACTAGCTTTGAGCAAATGAGCTCATGGACAGTGCACAGGCCAACAAGCACCAAGCCAATGAAAAAATAAAACAGTAATAGTGAGAATGCTATGTATTTAGAGAAAGTCTATGAATATATTTGTAACCGATCTTGAAAACAAAATATTACTTGGAAACTAAAGTAAAGCATAGGTAAATTAGAAGCAGGATTCATTCGTGAATTGAAGAAATTAAGGTAACATTTTTTCCCCAAAATTATCTATAGCAGAACATATTGGGAAATTGAAAAATAACAAGCTTTTGCATTCATTTGGAAATACAAAAACATAGCCAAAAGAAGAAGAGGAGGAGGAGGAGGAGGAGGAGGAGGAGGAGGAGGAGGAGGAGGAGGAGGAGGAGGAGGAGGAGGAGGAGGAGGAGGAGGAGGAGGAGGAGGAGGAGGAGGAGGAGGAGGAGGAGGAGGAGGAGGAGGAGGAGGAGGAGGAGGAGGAGGAGGAGGAGGAGGAGGAGGAGGAGGAGGAGGAGGAGGAGGAGGAGGAGGAGAAAAAAAGACAACAAGAACAAGGAGAAGTCTCTAAAACGAAAAGAATTTAAGGGGCATAACAAAGTTGGGATTCACAGTGTGGGATACCAGGGATAATTTTGCATGGATATACAACCCCAATCTTGCTATACCACAACCTCTCCTGAGCAGCCAACGGTGAGACTTTTGCAGCTCTCTCAGGTGGTATGGAGGAGAGGAATCCTGCAGTGACCTCAAGAACTCAGGCTTCCTATGGAGACTCAGCAGAAAAGAAGCTCACTTTGGGAATGATGTAGTCTCTGAACTTAATGTCACGGGTCACTGCATGGGGAAAGGTCATGGGTATAAGATCAATGTATCTCTGGATCTCATGCAGCACAGCATCTGTGTAGGGCATTTGGCTCCGGTCCTGCATGCAGGGGCTGCGGTGCCTGCCAATCACATGGTCAATCTCTTCCTTCACTTTAGCTGGTGAGACATAATAAGAAATGGTGAAACAGGAGGAAAGAGACACATTGATCACAGTAAGTACATAAATTGTGATAGTGAATCTTAACAAGATTTGAAGTAAGGGCTGGGAAGGTAGCTCAGTGGTAGAGCGCTTGCCTTGCATGCATGAGGCCCTGGGTTTGATTCCTCAGCACCACATAAGAAAAAAGAAAAATGCTGGAAGTGGCCCTCTGGCTCAAGTGGTAGAGTGCTAGCCTTGAGCTCAAGAGCTGAAGGACAGCACCCAGGCCCAGAGTTTAGGTCCCACAACTGGACCAAAAAATTTTTTTTGAAGTAAAAAAATACATGCCCCATGGAGTATTAATACTTCAGCATGTACACACATCATCTTCCTGCTTAGTAGCCTTATAATGAGTTAATCAAGACATAGAGGTTAGTTTCTTGTTAAGAAAAACACAAACAAAAAAACAAAAAGATTATTAATGTACATGTAATATACTTTACATTGAGGTATAATACCTTTATTTAATATGTAAAAAGTATATTATCATAGGAACTACATACTTATAATACTGTAATAATAAAACATTATAAAAGAAGGGAATAAAATATGAACAATAAAAGTACACTTTTGAGGACACTATTATCTTCACTTGTATCTTCAGATTTCACAAGTCTCCACAAATATGAATGCTAATTTATGGGCTAGCCATCATAAACCATTCTAAGTATGACTTTGAAGATGTTAATGAAATATTCCCATTTTGTTCAAATTCAGAAGTATTTTTTACTGATAAAAGAGATAATTTTACAGTAAAATGACTTTTAAATTCTATTAGTTTATAGATAATAAGTTAATAATGTGTCTTTTTAAAAAGGAGTTTACTTTTTCTGTAGTTGATATCAATAGAAGAATATATTTCAAAAACTAAACAGGACATAATTAAGTAAAACTATAAATAGGGATTGACTTTGGTCCAGACACATTATGATACATGAAAGGTTGTGCTGAATTGCAACCCTTTATACAGCAATTAAATAGTGAAAATGAAAATATTTGTATGCATCTATGGAATTATCAGCATTAAATACATTTGAACAATAAATGTACCCTAATAAAAATGCAGAAGAAGAAATGGTAGTTCTCAAAGAAAAACAATAACCATTATTTTTTATTTTAAAATAATTATTATTTAAGCATTATACAAATAGTGTATATCTTTGTGTATGCATGTGTACAATGTACAGTACTACTCACATTATCGAAACACTTTCTGATGATATCCATATTGGGCATCCTAGAATCTGCTTTGGAAAATTATGTTCATATTCTAAATAATGATGCTTTCTTTCTTTTTTTTTTTTTTTTTAACTGGACCTGGAGCTTGAATTCAGGGCCTGGCTGCTGTCCTTGAACTTCTTTGTGCTCAATAATATGTACTTTGTGCTCTATCACTTGAGCCACAACACCACTTCTGGCTTTTTTCTGAGTAGTTTATTGGAGATAAGAGTCTCATTGACTCTAATACCTGGCCTGGCTTTAAATTTCAATCCTCATATCTCAGCCTCATGAGTACATAAGAATCTAGGCATGAGCCACTGGTGCTGGATGCCCAGTTGATTTTTTAAATCACTTTTAGAGAATATTTATTGATATCCTAGTATGTGAGAGTGAAATGTGCATTAACACCTCTGTCTTATATATTTAGCCACATCTAAAAAGGCACATAGAGATAAACATGTATGTTTCACCTTACTTCATTCATAACAATATACTAGATATTATGTATCAGTATTTCAACCAATATTTACAGTTTCAAGCATTCTGGCTCAGAAATATTGTTCCCAGGGTGTAAATTAGAATTGCATTCCATTTATTGTACTTCTCTTTTCTTTCTTATCAGTCAGTTCATGATTTTCTATTTCCTGAGTTAGAATTATTTGAAAATTCACAAATACTTGTGTAAAAAATCTATCAATTCATGGTTAGTGAGAATTCTGAGGCTCTTGTCCATGTCTCCTTCATTCTCAGTGTCTCCCCTCCCTCCTTGCATCATTGGTTTCTGGTTTGTTCTGATGTTTTTGAGTTCTGATGTCAGTGAGTTTCAGAATACCCCATAACTTTCCTGTCCCAGTTTCTGGAGTCCATGATTTTCTTTGACTTGGTTTGAGATAACTGAACAAAACATATTGTGTGAAAAAAGAGAAAATGGGGTATGAAGTTTATGGCTGATTTGGAAGTCTACTCTCCCATCGTTTCTCTTTACTCTTAAGAATTTTGATGCACTCCCATCATCTCTTGACATCTGACCCAGTTGTGTCTTTCTGAAACTTGTGATGATCTTTCTAACCCTGGTATTCTGGAATGCTACAACTTTATGCTGAGTAAAGGCTTTTATCCCTTTATTCTGCTGGACACTTGGAGAGTATTTTTTTTTTATCAAATTGGTAAAATATGGAGGGTCTTAGAATTCTTCATTCTGGAAGAATTTCAGGAAAAAAGACAGATAAAAGTTGTACATCACCTTGAGGGGATGTGGCCAAAGGGAACACTACTGCATTGTTGGTGTGAGTGTAAACTTGTTCAACCACTTTGGAAAGCAGTATGGAGGTTCCTCAAAAGACTCCACATAGAGTTCCCCTATGACCCAGCAATCCCACTTTTGGACATTTACCCAAACAATCACGAACAAGGCTATACTAAATCTACCAGCACAACTATGTTTATCGCAGCATTATTCACCATAGCTAAGATATGGCACCAACCCAGATGACCCTCAGTAGCTGAATGGATCAGAAAAATGTGGTATAATATACATATATATTATATATAACAAGTATATGTCTATGACTAGCACAAAAGTTCAGAAACTATGTATGTATGACCATACTAGATGATGCTAAGTGAAATGACCCCAAAGATAGGGACACAAGAAGTTTTATCTTTTTTGCTGTTGTTTTAAATGTATTTATAATGTAGTATGTAATACTTTTGTTTCTTTTCTATGTATAACCCCTGTCTTCACTGTATTTGATTCCAGTGCCCTGCATCTTGTATATACATTTTTTCTAATTTGGGGAGGGGAAAGGAAATAACAAAATGCTGAAAGAAAAATACAGATTGACCCATTGTAACAATAAGATGTACAAGACACTATGTTGAAAACCAACTTTACACCTTTGTGGGTGGGGAAGGGAGGAGTTGGAGGTGGGGAGGGAAGGAATGGTAGGGGAAAAAACAAAGGAGGAGGTAACAATGCTCCATAGGAAATTTACACATTACCTTTTTCATGTAACTGTAACCCCTCTGTACAGTGTCTTTACAATAAAAGATATATACAAAAAATGTTATGCATAAAAAAGAGGGTTTGTTCAGGCCTCTCAACTTTATACTTCACTGGGATTGCCCAAAATTTCTGAGCACAGATTCTTAGTACAGAGAGAAAGAGCTTTCTTGGTGTGGAGAGAGAGTTTTTCTTTTCATCTGAGGAGTGGAAGTGTGATAAGAATTTGAACATGGAGAGTCTGTTTGCTAAATTCTTTTCTATCTTCTTCGATACTTGTTATTTCTAAATAGGAAACTTTATGAGGTTGGGGATGTGGCTTAGTGGTAGAGTGCTTGCCTATCATGCACAAAGCCCTTGGTTTCATTCCTCAGTACCACATACACTGAAGAAGGCAGAAGTAGGGTTGTAGCTCAAGTGTAGAGGGCTAGCCTTGAGCAAAAGAAGCTCAGGGACAGTGCCCAGCCCTGAGTTCAAGCCCTAGGACTGGCAACATAAAAAGGGAGAAACTTTATGGAATTTTGGAGACATAGCTTGGTTTTTCTTCCCTCAGAACTTTTCCTGTTACCACATTTAGGTGAAAGCAACATGTGTCTGGCTCAGTTACTTTATCACAATTACATCTACTCTGAGTATCAGAATTTTGGTAGACATCTTATCTGGTTAGTATTCTCTTCTGTTTTTTGTTGTGAGGGGACTAATTCTCATTTAAATTATTTTATACTTATGTCCTAAACCTTACATAGTGTTTCCACACCTAAAACTCTATAAATACAAAACAACATTGAAAAAGATAAAATTTACAGATGCCCTTGTAAAATTCTAACTTTACCAAACATAAGTTTTATGGACTTAGATTTCTGAAATTTTAAAATTCCTTCAGGTATGGCATCTATCTCAATAATACCTTTCTAATGAGTTTCTTTTTAGAAAATGTTCTGGAATGGAATTTATCTCATACTTCCTCATTAATTTTTAGGACTTGTACTTATCCATTGGTGACAAGATATCTCTTGGGCCTATGGTCACATTAGAATAGTCAGAATGAGGAAAAATATATAGAAGAATCCATTGTAAACGCTGGAGTTTTTGGTGTAAAATTAATATGTTATTGTATGTCAATTTATTCTAGAGCAGTTTTCCAACGATTACCTGCCAGAAAATCCAGACACAAGACAGTCTTGCTGCTTTTCCTACTGCTGTGTTCTCATCACTTGTCTCTGATTTCAGCTGGTGGCACAGGATGTTGAGCTGTGAGACATATCTGACAAGGCATATCACTACCAGCATCTTTCCTATATTTTCTGAAGTTTCACCTAGGTCTCTCCCTGTGCTCCTACCTGTGACATGAGGGTGCTTCATCAGGAGCAGCAGGGAGTATCTCAGTGTTGTGCTCGTCGTTTCTGTCCCACCACCAAATAAATCAGATGCAAGTATTGTCAAACCTTCATTAGTAAATTCCGATGGCTCCTTGTGATTTTCCTGCTCCTAAGATTTGATGCAACTATGTTATTTACCAGCACATGTGATGACAGTGAATTCACAATATCTCACAGTGGTATGAAGTTGGAGAGTAAAAGAATAAAAGCAATGTACAATTGATAGTGGCATGGTGACTACTTTAAGCTAAGTAAGGCTTCAGGCCTCCTGGGCTGTCCTGACTCTAACTGATCTGGTGCTGTGACTGTATTTGAGGTCTGAAATTCATCATTCATTTAAGCTATTAATAACTGAATTTTCTCTAAATATTAAAGGATCAGAAAATTGAATACTAGAAGTAGGAAAATTAGGGACATAAGTGTTGTAAGCCTGAAGGAAAAATCTGCAATTAAACTTTTTTTGCTGTTGATGTTATTGAACATGGTGTGGACATTGTCCTTGAGCTTTTTTCTTCAAGGCTAATGCTATACCACTTGAACTACAGCGCCACTTCCCACTATTTTCTGTTTGATTTGGAGATAAGAGTCTCAAGGACTTTTATGTTCAGGTTGCCTTCAAACTTTAATCCTTATATCTCAGCACCTTGATAGTAGTTTTACAGGGATGGGTCCTCATTGCAATTTAACTTCTTGTATCACACATTTGCATATGCTAAATATTGCTTGTGAAAATGCTAAAAGGCAGCAAAACTTAGGAGTCACAAGGAACGAGAATGGGTTCATCAAAACCCGATGAGTCAGCAGATGGGAAGCACCAAGTCAGGTGGTCTAGGGAACCTGAGTAGGAATGACTAGGAGAGCATGAGCTGAAGAGACAGTAATCATGAAGACAAAACGTGTTCACGTTAACTTGTCATTGGAACAAGGAGAGAGGATGGATGAAGCAGTGCCAAGGACTGAGAAGATGGCCCAAAACCAACTTGTCAACAAGGCTGCAGTTTTAGATGTTGAATGAGGAAATCATTAAATGGTCAAAATACATCATTTTCTAACTGGTCCCTGGGCCAACATTAAATCCATCATGCTTTTGTAATCTCCAGATGACTTACAGTATGTCTAATAATATGTAATTAAAGCAATGAAAATGAACGGATCCTCTCAACATTTGTACTTTCTTGGAAAAGAGTCATCTCCTTTGACTATATCAGCATCACATGCTTTGAAAGCTGGTCAAGTTAAACAATCTTTGGTAATATCTACTTTTCTATGATCATCAAACTACAGCTACTCTTAAAACTTGAGGTCAACTTACTCTAGCATAGTATGTTCAAACACCAATATTAAAGCTCCATCTGTCATAATAAATTTGGAGACTTAATAGTTGCAGGTCACTTAGAGTATTATACTCTAGGCTGTGTAAATGTTGAAAAATTAATGGAAATCTAAATGAATGAAAAATCTAATGATTCCATGTCATGGACTAAAGCACTAATTTTATCTCATATGCTATCATCATGCAGGAGAAGTTAATGCTTCTAAGATAAACAAAAGAGATGAGAGTCTGTCATGAATAGATCTACCATATAAGAAGTGCTAAGGGGAATCAGCTTTCAAGTAGAAATTAAAGCATATTCAACAATAAATTCACACCAAGTCAAGAAATACATGTCCTTGTTAAATATACCCATACAGAAAATATGAATGTTAATTATATTACTTTTTTTCAACCTCGTTTTAGGTTTTTTTAATATATATTTTTAAGGGAAATATAGGAGGCAATAATCATAGATGAATTCTATGGATACCCAATGTATTAAAGATGTAATGTGTGACAAAACAACCAAGGAAGGATGCCATTTGAGGGGGGAGGATTAAAAGTGTAGTCAGACACTAATTCCCTCTAATTTCACACTAGACTGTCATAAGTGTGCTTTAGTAATCCCATGGTAAGTAATGAGGATTTAATTTTACTTAGTTGATTGCAGTATATCATATAGATATATAATACATATTATATATGCATTATCTATATGTATTTTACATATATGTTACCTATATAATATACTCTATATGTTTATGTGAAAAAGCATAAGGGAAACCTCTAAAATCTATATAAACCTAACAGAGAGGTGAATATGACTAAATTACATTATACACATCTATAACATATCACAATAGAAGCCTTTGCACAATAAGTTTGTTAATAAAAATGTGAAAGGCATAATAAAATAATATTGTGATATATATTTTTAAATACCACAATTAACAATCTGTTATAAGGAAGATTAACCAAGACCAATTAAGAATCATTCCAAAATTATTTCTTCAAAACCTATTCTGACTTAGAGAACGTGCAGGAAGTCCACCATAATTACATAATCTATACTATACAGTATATAATAATGACACACATCTTTATATAATGACACATATTTTGCAGGAAAATTGTTTCTATTTACCTGCCATGTGCATTCTGCTTCTCTTTATTATATTATTTTATATAAAAAGAGTAAATGTATTCTAATTATTTGAGAAATTAATTTTAAGTTTCCCAGGATGATTAATGTAGATTCCTTTATATAACTGATAACTTACTTTTTCAAGCACTGCTGGTCTGATGGTTTAAACATTTCTAGTAAAACAGACTAACTAATATGTCACAGAATGCTCAAGGATTCAAATAAATGTGATTTTTGACATTTTACCTGTTTCTTTTTAATCAGGAAACAATCAATCAAGTCCCTTGGATTGTTAACATCCAGTGATTCTTCATGGTCATTTATTTTCTTCAAAATGTAACTATGTAGATCATTAAAATTTTTTAGTAATGTTTTATGACTTCCTGGTAGATAATCAATGAGATCAGGGAAAAGGTTGTAGATCTAAAAGCAAAAGTAATAACTTAATAAACATATTTGCATATAAATACCCTATATATTATAGAAAACTTGGCTGTAAATAAAAATGACACATGGCTTCCATCTTGAAGGGAAATTTCAATGGAACATATAAAATGAGAGGGGTTCAAGGATACCCTAAAATTCAGTCTCATGAGAGAGTACCTAACCTCTCTGTGATCACATATTTATTAACTTTTACAGAGTTTAAGCCATGTCAAACTCTGTAAAACATTGTGAAGATTTTTTTGGGGGGTCCAGTTGTAGGGTTTAACTGTGGGCCTGGGCGCTGTCCCTCAGCTCTTTAGCTCAAGGCTAGCACTCTACCACTTGAGCCACAGAGCCACTTCCAGCTTTTTTCTTTTTGCTTATGTGGTGCTGAGGAATTGAACACAGGGCCTCATGCATGCAAGGCAAGCGCTCTACCACTGAGCCACCTTCCCAGTCCCAATTGTGAAGATTTTTGTAGTTCTATTTTTTCATTTCTCCCCAGACTACTTCATCATCTAGGATCACAGTGGAATCAGCAAACACTCTGACTCTACTCAGAGATTCCTAGTAGTTTCTATTGTTGCAAATATGCTCCCTTTCTGAGGAAAAATACTTCTGCTCTGTAATAGCATGAATATGAGATGTCTGAAAACAAACCTGTGGGAAATGTAAGCTTTCAGTAAGCACCTGGATATCCACTGATCCACTAGGCATCTATCAGGACCTGAACAAAACAATTTATAGGAAAATCCCTTTGGGATTTATTGGGAAATATCAAATTAATTGCATAAGCACATTAACTTGAATCAATCCTCTAGGCTTAGACATTTTTCTCAGCTGATTACTTTATATTGTTTTTCTTCCATTTCTATTATTATAGGTTAGCTGTCAAATGTTCTCATTTTGACATGTCCATATATAAATAAAATGCATTTTTCCTTTTGGTGCCAGGACCAGGGTTCGAACTCAGAGCCCCAGACTCTTGCTTGGCTTTCTTGGTCATGACTCTTTTTTGCTGACTATTTGGGAGATGGATTCTGTCACACTTCTCTGCCCTGGCTGGCTCAAATCCCTGATATTCCAGGTCTCACTCTTCTGAGTAACTAATGTATATCTATGAGCCAACAAGGCCCAGCTATAAAATACATCTAGATGAGACAATATATCTAGACTCCTCTGCTACTCTCTCTCATCATTTCCTTCCCTGTTTCCCAAACCAGTTTCAACATGCTTCATTTTGGAACTGCAGAAAATGAACTACACCCTTATCTATTTCTCTGAAGTTATATCAATTGAAAGTTGATCAAGGATCTTAATATAAAACCAGAAACTTTGAAGCTACTACAAAAATAGAATAGGGAAAATGCTAGAATGTGTGGTCATAGGCTGTAACTTCCTGAATGGCACTCTACCATTCTTTAGGTAGCACTGTTGGGTCCAATGTTCACCTTACTAGTCGCTCTTTATTTAACTTGGGTCTGTTAAAAAAAAAAAAAGACAAGTGTTTTCTTAGGAAGAAAAGATCTTGACTTCACCTGTATCCATGGTGAGCTCAGCAATTCAGCATTCTCATTCAATTTCTCCATCAAGTTCAGGAATTCCTGGTCTTTATAATCAAAACGATTCTGGAAAACAATGGAGCAGATGATATTGCAGGGAGCACAGCCCAGGATGAAGGTGGGGTCACAGGGTGAGCCTGAAGAGTCAGAAACAAATGAAATATACATATGAAATACTGTACTCAGCCTTTGTCATCTTTACCAATTTTTATTACTGTTTTACTGTAAATTCTTCTAACAGCCAAATATCCCATTTGAATTAAACCTGCATATCTTTAACATGGAACCTGAGTTGGCCAGTACAAACCAACTAGCAAAATAATGTCAGTTCATACTAATTGCCTTTACCTATAGTCTTTCCATCAGATATATGCTATGTTGGAAAAAGAAGACTTTTACATACCTAATAGTCAACCATTCAGAGTAGCAATACATCTGTTTCCAAAACCTATAGACTAGACTACACAAAACTGAGAAAGTCTGTGATGGAATATCAGGTGTCTATAGCTTTTTAAAATCACCAATGGAGAGAAACTAAAGAGAGATTTTACCAGAGTTCAAGTACTAGAATGAACCAAGGTAAAAAGCAGAATGTTTTCATGTTGCATGAGGAAAAAGAGTAATAACTAAATTTAAGCCTGTTATTAAATGTAAATGTCAGGGAAGGCAAACAAAAACATAGCATTAATAAATGGGAGATTCTTTTTCATTTCAAAATTAATAAGTAAATTTCCCCTCCTTAAGGAATAAGTAGACACTAAGTCTAATCAAACACAAAATTTAATTTATGGACAGGGCTGAATTTTTGGAATTCTGCAATAAACAATATATACATATATATTTAAATTTGTTTGCCTCTGAGGTTCTATTATTTGACAGATTAATTTTATTTATGGCACTCTGTACAATGAAATGTCTATGAGCAAATCATCAACATGTAAAATGCTACTGAGTTTAAACTGAAAGTAAATAGTCATGAATTAAAGACATTGTGAATTGACGTGGATTGTTTGGATTAAACAAGTGTCATTGAGCTAGTTGCATATATGTAGGTTAGTTAATGATTGAAATGAGTCTAAGCTCTCAGAAAAACTTTTATTATAACTATGAAGGGGGCAGTTATTTGGGAAGTTGTTGAGATTTGCTATGACTGCAGGTGTGACATTCACAGATTAAATCTGATTTTAACTCTTTCATTTTATTTGGGACAATGAATTTAAAAAGCCAGGTTATGTGGAATCCAAGTGGACAATGCTATCCATTGTTAACTATAGGTTAGTAGATTTGTTAAGTGTGTAATTAACAGAAGATTTTTAAGATAAAATCCAATACACATGGGGAAAAAGAGACGGACAAAATTGAAAAATGAACTAGAATACACTAAAAGAAGACTGGATAAAGAACTGATCATAATAGTTGAAATATAGCTAATTGTGTGTATTTTACAGATAGAGCACATACTTATTCAAAATACATAAATAAAATTCTAAAGTACTGGGTAAGAAGAAATAAGCAATGTTGACCTATAGAAATTGTACTATATTTTCAGAGAAATAATTTTTGAAATGAAGTTTATTGAGACAATAAAGCAAATGAAATCTTACACACACCACGACTATCCACAATTGTAGGCATGGATACTGAGAAATCACTGAAATGTCAATGATAATAAGCGTACCATATAGTTGCATCTTTGTGGGTAGACAGGGTCGTTACTTCACTGTTCAATTAGCGCACACGATGATGCAATGGCTACATTACGTACCCTCAATTATGCTAAGAGGGAAGCATTGTTCCTTAACTCTTCAGAAAAGAAACAGAAAATATCTATTTAGCCAAACACTGGTGTGTTAGGTCCGCATGGAAAGCCAGAGGCTAGAGGCTTATTCCTTTGGTTCTTTCCTCTTGAATCCTAGAAGTCCCTGGCCAGCACTTGAAACCCAAGCATCTGGCATGCCTGGGTGCAGCTCAAGGTCCCTTTGAGATCATCTCTGCTTCCACTGTGGACAGACCCCCTCCCCGCCCTTCCCTATATAATTTTTCTCCTCCCCTCATAATCTCTCTTGCTCCGCCCAATTCCATTTTGTGAGGCTAAAGTTTGCTCTCTCCCTCTCTCAACCACTCCAGAGTGCCCTTTTGGAAACCTTTACATGGCGATGTGATGTTCTTGACAAAAACCCAGATACTCAGGAGGCTGAAATCTGGGGATTGTGGTTGGGAACAAGCCCAGGCAAACAATCGCTGCAAATCTATGACACCTATACTATCTCACCAGCTAGAAGCTTGAACTGGAGGTATAGCTCAAATGGAAGAGCACCAGCCATGATCTGGGCAAGAGTTTAAAGCCCAGAGTTCAAACCCCAATTACTGCCATAAAACAAAAAAGGAAATTTACATTCATGATTTCTGATTAGAAAACAAAAGAATCCATTTCTGAAACAGAAGGGACTTAATGGAGCCTTTTATATTCCTCTCTAAAATAGTGATATAAAGCAGCTCCCACCCTTGGTTTTCCTCAACTCCTCCACGAGGCAGCGGGCTTCCTCTTGAACACGCTCTTCAATGCTCCTCTTCCCCATCCCAAAATTCCGCAAGGTCATGAGTGAGAAGCGCCTCATCTCTCTCCATCTGTGTCCATTGCTGAAAACAATTCCTAAATGAAGGGAAGCAGAAACATGGATGGAGAAGTCAAGCAAGGAAAAGGAAGCTGACAGTTGGCAGGTACAGGAATGGCCAAGCTTTGGCTCTTTTTCCATCCTCCTTATCCACACTTCCTCTGTCCACACACAAATATACACACACATGGATATGTACACTTACCAAGGCCTCTGTTAGCTTTTTCAGCCCATGGGAGCCTGCCTCTTCCAGAAAACTCCTCTCCATGATCAATCAGAGCTTCCTTCACTGCTTCATAGCCATACAACACCACAGTGGGCTGCATGCCCAAATACAGAGTGAACACAGGGCCATAGACTTTTGAGAACTGGAAAATGAAAAGAAAACAAATACTAGAGACAGAGATCATTATTTGTTCCTCAGTGTGAGCCTGAGCAAAACTGATACCATCATTGTATTTTTATGCTTCTTTATTTTGGCAAACACTGTTATACCCAAGTCCCAGAGACCCTCCGACGACCACCGAGAGACCAGGGAACCCAAACTGCAAAATGCAAGGTTTACTTAACAAGCCAAGGCTCAGGCCTTGTCCGGTACCCCCCGACACAGCAGAGGAAGGGAGGGGGCCCCGAGTAACAGTATAGCTGGGCTTATAAAGGCAAAACCCACAAAATTACAGCAATGATATGGTTTAGGGACAAGTTCTATTCTAATTGGTCAGGAACCCGATGTCTGCTTGAACCATCGAGGCTGACATCTCCTGTGGTTAATCTTCTACTGACTGGGTTTCGAAACCATCCTGTTCTGGGGTGTTCTGCAAACTTTAAATAAGTTTCCAAAAATTTTGCACAGACATATTATTGTTTAACTCATTTTTGCAACCTTCGCAACATTAACTTAGAACAGGAATTAGGGACTGACACAAGTTAACTTTTAGAAGCTGTCATACATTGGCTTTAGTTTGGTTCTTACAACATAACTTAAAATATTGCAAAGATCATATGTTATAAAGGAGGTTTATTATAGCTGTTACTTAGAAATGGCCTATAATTGGCCATTCAATGGACAAGGCAGTTGATACAACATTATCATTCATCCTCACATCAACACACACAGAAGCCTTGTCATGATTCACAAAGAACAAAACAAAGGTCTGTGGATTCTAAATTCATTTCTAGAGCATCATTGATAAGGCTTATTGGACATTCCATGCTTAAGATATGTTTAATTCTCATTTGTACTCCTAACCAGTGTCAGATTACTGCTTTCAGATAACCTCTGAAGCTCTGACTGGTGAGAATATTACTTCCTTTGACAAACAAGAGAAACTGCAGTTTAAGTCAGCACAGGTGTTTCTATAGGCAAGTGCAGTTTGGGATCTATCGGTATTAGAAGCAGAGGGTGGGCCCCGCAGAGGCTGCCCTAGTACATGAAACATCCTCCCAAACAATTTCTCACCCAGCAGCATTTTTTGCTCCAGACAAAGTTTTAAGCAAAAATCCAGGTAGACTCTGATACCACCAGTATCCCCTAAATGGTCTCATGTCTTTATGTTCTCTCATCCTCACAGATAGCTCTTTTCAATCACTCATAGCTTCTCAGAGAAGTTAGCTTTCATGATTACAAAAAAATCAATGTCTAATATGCTATATGAGTTTTTCTTTCTTTTTCTTTTTTTCTTTTTTTGGTCCGGTCGTGGGGCCTGAACTGTGGGCCTGGGCGCTGTCCCTCAGCTCTTCAGTTCAAGGCTAGTGCTCTACCACTTGAGCCATAGCGCCACTTCCGGCTTTTTTCTTTTTGCTTATGTGGTGCTGGGGAATCGAACCCAGGGCCTCAGGCATACAAGGCTAGCGCTCTACCACTGAGCCAGCTTCCCAGCCCGCTATATGAGTTTTTCATATGAACTTTTAATCACAGAACTTTCCTTACCATGGAGCTTCAGGAAAAAAAAAAACCATCATAAATGTCACTATCTAACTAAGATGGGGGGAGCCATCCATAACCTGTGCAATTTTGTGGCTGAGACTAAAATAGACAGTAAACCACTCACATAATACATTACTTCATTCCATGATTAAAATACAAACTGGAAAAGTCACAAGCATGTTACACTTTTTACAAGGATTTTGTTTTATGATAACAAATCATGCTATTCTACCTTCAGCACTACATTTAAAATATGGTTTCATTCATATCTGTCAGAGAACATTGGCCAAACATGAAGAGTACTTACTTTGGTTAAAGATTTAGTGATGTCTTTAATATCAACCTGCAGTATATTTCCAATAATTGGGAAAGGAGTGGGACCTGGAGGGAGCTTCTTTCTCCCAGAGTTCTGTCTCCATATTGAAAAGAGAAGAAGACAGGAGAGACCCAGCACCAAGACAACTACTGGACCCATTGAGGCCTTCTCTTCTGAGAGTACTGTGAGCTTGCAGGGCAGACCTTTTATAATGCTCCCTGAGACTGTAGGTGTGCCTCTTCAATGTGTTAGTCATGATTAGCTGGAAGTTTACTTTAACATCTCTTCTGATTATACTTTGTCCTGATGATAGAGATAAAAGTAGAATGACCTGTACACATGTCCCTCTTTCCAGAGGCCACAGAGGCAATTGTGATTTAGTTGCACTGGTTAGCGATCAAATATTGCTACTTAAAATACAAACCTACCTGCTTTCAATGTTCAGCTATGGTTAAGAAGTATTAAAGTCAACAACTTGAACATTATTCAAATATGGCATTCATTTAAAAAATTGTTGCTATTCTAAGGTAGATGTACAGAGGGATTACAATTACATAAGTCAAAGAAAGATTATTTCTTGATTCTTAGATTGGTGTCACATTGGGAAGTTTTGGAAATTAGGGTATTCTGTATTTTCTTGGAAATGTGTATTTAAACTTGTTTTTTGCTATACAACACTTCCAAATGTGTTGTCACTACTGAGACTCTTCAACAAGTTGGTAGACTTGTCCATTGCTATTTCTAACTCAATGTAAACTACCTAGCATCAGTCATGCATTTTGAAAAGCCAAATATATATTGAGTACTGAGCAAAAGTTGCAGGTCCTTGACCATTATACAACAGAAAAATGGATAGCTAAGATCTTTATTATTTTTCTTTGTCTAGTGAGGTAAGGGAGGAGCAGGAGTACAGAGCTGTGGATGCCACATGGCTCATAGGTGGAAGAGCTAGGTTTCAGGGAGATGTCTCATGGCCGTTGCCGTGCACCATGGCTTCCTGAAGAACAGTCCTGGAATTCTCTTCCCACCACTGCAGCATTGAAACTTGCTCAGTATAACTGAGGTGAAAGCCTTCGTCATGTGATTTAGTGGATGGGTAGGAGGAATGACAGCTTTTCTATTTTTCATTCAAAACCAGAAAAGCTGTTATGCTCATTTTGGTCTCTTTTTTTTAAATTTAATTTTATTTTATTTGTGAACATGCTGTACAGAGGAGTTACAATTACATGGGCAGGATAATGCGTACATTTCTTACCAAGCGTTGCACCCTCCTCCTTTGTTTACCCTTCACATCCCTTCCCAGCCTCTCCTCTCCCCCGCCAATCCCAATCCTTCTCTTCCCCCCCTTCCGCCCCCCGCCATCCCCCCCCCCCCGCACCAACGTTGTAAAGCTCGTTTTAGACATGACAACTTGTACTTCTCATTGTTGCAACAGGTCCACCTCTTTTTAAGGAAAGGAAAATAAAACAAGATACAATGTTTGCATAAATGAACATGTCAATATGAAAGTCTCTTGTATAACTCATTGATGCCAATAAATAATACACAGTAAAGAAGGGACAGTATAGAGAGTAATAGTTACTGAATTATGTGGACATAATTGAGTCATCATGGATCATAAGGACATCTAAACTCAAGTAAAATACAACCACAGGATGCAACACTGAAAGACTCATATACTACTAAATTAACATATAATGTTCCAAAAGTAATGCTTAAGTAAAGGTATGTTTGTAAGGATATCATATTTGTTCTAAGTTGACTAGAGCAGATAGTTTTAATTTTAATTTTTAGTGGTACTGGGATTGAAACTCAGGCCTTGCACTTACAAGTGCAAAGTGCTATAACACTTAAGACACACCTCCATCCTTGCTTTAGTTATTTATTTTAAATATACAATTTTATATTTATGCTCACTCAAACTATCCTGGACTATAATCATCCTACCTAGCCCTCCACCAACGCTAAAACTACAAGCACACACCCCCATGCCTGAGGCAGGGTTTTGCTATTTGCTCAAGTTGGCTCATTGCAGTCCTCTGAATCTTTGCTTCCTAAATGGTAGTTGCCCCTAATGGAATTACAGGCCTGAGCCACTGTACTTGGTCTCTTATCTTCCTTTGTATGGAAAATTAATACTTGTTAAAATCCAGTTGCCTACCATTGTTTCAGCCTGGTATATAGGGATTTTGAGATCTTACATAGTTTTCATAACCATTTTTATTCTCTCCTTTTTCCTTGCCTGTCATTAAATTGTTTCCTTTTAATGCTTAGAAACTGAATATTAGATATTGAGGACATTGGTCAAAGTCAAAATACCAGTTAGTTGAACTGAGCCTAAAACACACATTTCCTTAGATTCTATTTGTCTTACATTAGCTATGATGTCTACATTCCCTTCCTCCAGATGAAAACATTCAGTTCAATTGTGTTTACAAAAAATTCTTGACTTTGTTCTTAATCAGTGACATTCCAATAAATATACCTTTAGTTAATAATTAATAGAGTTCAGAAAAGTATGCATTTATAACCTTTAGAGTTTGAGTGACCCCAGATGCTGGAAAACACGTTATGTAGAAAGAGGAAGTGGTCAATGCTTGACCTACATAGCTATAGACGAAAAAAGTATCACACCACCTTATTCTGCATAAAACAACCTCAGTAGTTTTGATGCATCTTTTATACTGTGAGAAACAGATGCCCCTTCTTTGTTTGGTCTTCTTTCTGGTGAAATGAGGATCCCACATGACCCTTTTCCTCTTACAATGATATGAACATTCTTTCAGACCAAGTAGTTTGAATTTTATTTAAAAAAATGTTTTTTTCCCAAAGAATGAGCACATGGTTGTTGGGTCTTCGTCCGTCTTTGGATGGACAGGGTCCGAGGAGAGGCCATCTTTGCTACCTGTGTTCCCCACAGGTTTCCCCACATATTCACCCTTTTTGTTTTAATAGTAGATCCACCTCCCAGTTAGTTATCTTTTCTCCCTCCTCTGTAAAGGTTATTTTAACAGGATTACATTTGGCCACACAGGGGCTTGGAGGCAAGTCTGGGGGGAAGGAAGGCCCTTGTGCATAAGAGCCCATCCCAGTTACCTCTCATCCCCACCTAGCACAATAATAAACATTAGCCCCACCACAGTTAGAAATGTCCCAAGCAGTAAAATTTAAAACAAACTGTGTAGACATAGCAAAGCAATCCCGGCTACCTGGTGTATTTCAAGTAAGCCAGTTCCTTGTAAGCCAGTTCCAAGTAAGCCAGTTCGCTTGTCTTCAAGCAAGCACAGGGGTCAAGATGACCTTTAAACTTTACTGTCAGCTCCCAACACCCCGTCTCTGTTTAAAGAAGCGAACCCGCCTGTCTTAGGTTGGGTAGATTGCCTTGCCTGTCTTACCCGTCATCGGGAACTTCTTCAGTGCAAAGCTGAATGCCCTGTCTTAGGCTGGTCAGACAGGCACCCCCTCTAACCCGTCTCTGGCTGCTGTTCCTCTCAGGGAAAATTTATTTACTTGGAGCTTGATCTTATGTAACTGGCTGGCTCATAAGAGTTTTGTAGTGCACGTATAATGTAAGAAAGGCATAGAAAAAGCATCAGCAAAAGCATTCCCAGGCCAAGCAATGTCATTAGCCCTTTAACTTTAGTCAGGGATGGGATAGCAGTCTTTGCCACTTTAGAGTCCAGAGGTGGGGCTTGTTCTAGAGCAGGTTTTAGACATACTTACAGGACGCATAACAAAAGGTGGTTGTATATGCAATTAGTAAAAGAACAATTGGAGGAGGTAACATTAAAATAGATAGCTTCTACAAAAATATGTTTTAAGGAGTCCATATGTAATGACATAGGGTGGTGATCAAAATGAAGGTCAGGCCACCAGGTCGAGGGGACAGCTTCTCTTGTGATGTTATTGATGATTTCTGCATTGCCAATGCTGGTCACTGCCCAGGTCACCCGTAGAGGTTGATGTGGATTCCATAGCCATTGCCAGGACTGGGACAGCCATCAGCTGGAGTATCACCATCTGCAATTGTTAAAGAACACAAGAGCTTCTCAAGGGCTGGTTGCCCTTGGGGGATGGTTAGTTTATCCTTAGGCATCCTCCTGTATAGAGGAAATGGGTACAAACTTAAGGTTCCTGGCAGGAATCCAAATGGGGGCTGTCTCCCCTATGGGAAAAATGCATCCAAATCCCCTGCCCATGGTAACTATGGGGTCAGGTACTCTCCATTGTTGTGTCAAGAAGTCCTTCCACCTGACTTTCACTTGGGGCTTAGGATTTAGTTGTCCCCGGTCAATTGTCCCTTTTGAAAAACTGAAAATGTTAACTGTATATAGGGGGCTAACTCCCCCTTTTTGTTTTAATTGCTCCTTAAGACATTGGTGATTTTTTAAAATAATTGTTTGGCCTTGGGGATTATAGGGAATTCCTGTAGTATGATTAATATGCCATTTGTCAAAAAACATTGACATTGTTTTACTGACAAAACAGGGTCCATTATAGGTTTTAACTTGTGTTAGTAGACCCAAGGTGGCAAAGCATTGAAGAAAATGTGCTTGTGAATGTTTAGTCCTTTTTCCTGTATGTGCTGTGGCCCAGGGAGAGTTTGGGCCATCCTCCGTCACCTCCTGGTGGAGCTCTTTAAAATCCTTAGCTTTCCATGGATACCATTCCAAGGGCTTGTTAGCCCCTGGTGCCACATTGACCCGATAAGCTTGGGTAAGCGAATCCTGTGGCCGAGAGTCTGGGCTCTTGGGTGGCCCTTCCTTTCCAGAGGAGGTCTCTGAGTAGGTTACTTCCCCAGCCCTCGGCCCCTCCATGGGGTAGGTGTCTGGGTCTTGCAAGTCCTTCTCGCAGGTCTCATAGGGTGCTTTACCTCCCTTCCAATAGGGGGAATAGGGAGGGGGCCTAGGACAGTCAGGGGCACCTGAGTAGCTGCCTCCTCCCCTGCAGGCGCAGATAATGCGTTCCTGGTCAAATTTGACCTGTTCCTTTTTCTTCTCACTTTCCAAGTCCTCCTGGACCCTTTCTAGGCCTAATGTTTCCCCCTCTTCCTTCTTTTGTGATATAGCATTTCCCATACTTAGGGTTGTACTTACCCCAAAAGACCGCTTAGCCTCGGCCCATATCTTTACCTTTCGTGCCCCACGTTGGGCGCCAGATGTTGGGTCTTTGTCTGTCTTTGGACGGATGGTGTCTGAGGAGAGGTAAGTGCCAAGTGCGGCCTCTTGCCCATTCTCCAGCCTCCCTTAGCCCAGGAGACAATCAGAAGCAGAGGGGAGTCAAGTCAAGCAGGAACTCATTTATTAATAGGGAGCATCCCCTTTTTAATGCAAAAGACTGCTGGGGTGGGGGGAGGAAATGGAACCAACCAATCACTGAAAGGCCATACCTTATCATGCGCCTAAGCTTCCATGAGTTGTTTACACACTGAACCTAATCAAATCCGGCTCTGCCCACTCAACTTCCTCTCAGGGCCATCTTTGCTACCTGTGTTCTCCACAGATTTCCCCACATATTCACCCTTTTTGTTTTAATGGCGGATCCACCTCCCAGTTATCTTTTTTCCCTCCTCTGTAAAGGTTATTTTAACAGGATTACATTTGGCCACACAGAGGTTGGAGGCAAGTCTGGGGAGAAGGAGAGCCCTTGTGCATAAGAGCCCATCCCAGTTACCTCTCATCCCCACCTAGCACAATAATAAACATTAGCCCCACCACAGTTAGAAATGTCCCAAGCAGTAAAATTAAAACAAACTGTGTAGACATAGCAAAGCAATCCCGGCCACCTGATGTCTTTTAAGTAAGCCCATTCCTTGTACGTGTCTTTAAGTGAGCACAGGGTCAAGATGACCTTTAAACTTTACTGTCAGCTCCCAACACCCCGTCTCTGTTTAAAGAAGCGAACCCGCCCATCTTAGGTTGGGTAGATTGCCTTGTCTGTCTTACCCGTCATCGGGAACTTCTTCAGAGCAAAGCTGAAGGCCCTGTTTTAGGTTAGTCAGACTGGCACCCGCTCTTACCCGTCTCTGGCTGCTGTTCCTCTCGGGGGAAATTTATTTACTTGGAGCTTGATCTTATGTAACTGGCTGGCTCATAAGAGTTTTGTAGTGCACGTATAATGTAAGGAAGGCATAGAAAAAACATCAGCAAAAGCATTCCCAGGCCAAGCAATGTCATTAGCCCTTTAACTTTGGTCAGGGATGGGATAGCAGTCTTTGCCAGTTTAGAGTCCAGAGGTGGGGCTTGTTCTAGAGCAGGTTTTAGACATACTTACAGGACGCATAACAAAAGGTGGTTGTATAAGCAAAAATTGGAGGAGGTAACATTAAAATATATAGCTTCTACAAAAATATGTTTTAAACAGTCCATAGGTAATGACATAGGGTGGTGATCAAAATGAAGGTCAGACCACCAGGTCGAAGGGACAGCTTCTCTTGTGATGTTATTGATGATTTCTGCATTGCCAGTGCTGATCACTGCCCAGGTCACCCGTTGAGGTTGATGTGGATTCCATAGCCATTGCCAGGACTGGGAAAGTCAGGACAGCCATCAGCTGGAATATCACCATCTGCAGTTGTTAAAGAACACAAGAGCTTCTCAAGGGCTGGTTGCCCTTGGGGGATGGTTAGTTTATCCTTAGGCATCCTCCTGTATAGAGGAAATGGGTACAAACTTAAGGTTCCTGGCAGGAATCCAAATGGGGGCTGTCTCCCCTATGGGAAAAATGCATCCAAATCCCCTGCCCATGGTAACTAGGGGGTCAGGTCCTCTCCATTGTTGTGTCAGTGGGTCCTTCCACCTCACTTTCACTCGGGGATTAGGGTTTAGTTGTCCCCGGTCAATTGCCCCTTTTGAAAAACTGAAAATGTTAACTGTATATAGGGGGCTAACTCCCCCTTTTTGTTTTAATTGCTCCTTAAGACATTGGTGATTTTTTAAAATAATTGTTTGGCCTTGGGGATTATAGGGAATTCCTGTAGTATGATTAATATGCCATTTGTCAAAAAACATTGACATTGTTTTATTGACAAAACAGGGTCCATTATAGGTTTTAACTTGTGTTAGTAGACCCAAGGTGGCAAAGCATTGAAGAAAATGTGCTTGTGAATGTTTAGTCCTTTTTCCTGTATGTGCTGTGGCCCAGGGAGAGTTTGGGCTATCCTCTGCCACGGCCTGGCGGTGCTCTTTAAAATCCTTAGTTTCCATGGATACCATTCCAAGGGCCTGTTTACCCCTACTGCCATATTTACCGGATATGCTTGGGGAAGCAAATCCTGTGGCCGAGAGTCTGGGCTCTTGGGTGGCCCTTCCTTTCCAGAGGAGGTATCCGAGTAGGTTACTTCCCCAGCCCTCGGCCCCTATATGGGGTAGGGGTCTGGGTCTTGCATGTCCCTCTTTCAGGTCTCTTAGGGTGCTGTACCTCCCTTCCAATCGAGGGAATAGGGAGGGGGCCTAGGACAGTCAAGGGGCACCTGAGTAGCTGCCTCCTCCCCTGCAGGCGCAGATAATGCGTTCCTGGTCAAATTTGACCTGTTCCTTTTTCTTCTCACTTTCCAAGTCCTCCTGGACCCTTTCTAGGCCTAATGTTTCCCCCTCTTCCTTCTTTTGTGATATAGCATTACCCATACTTAGGGTTGTACTTACCCCAAAAGACCGCTTAGCCTTGGCCCATATCTTTACCTTTCGTGCCCCACGTTGGGCGCCAGATGTTGGGTCTTTGTCTGTCTTTGGACGGATGGTGTCTGAGGAGAGGTAAGTGCCAAGTGCGGCCTCTTGCCCATTCTCCAGCCTCCCTTAGCCCAGGAGACAATCAGAAGCAGAGGGGAGTCAAGTCAAACAGGAACTCATTTATTAATAGGGAGCATCCCCCCTTTTTTTTTTTTTGGGGGTCCGGTTGTGGGGCCTGAACTCTGGGCCTGGGCGCTGTCCCTCAGCTCTTCAACTCAAGGCTAGCACTCTACCACTTGAGCCACAGGGCCACTTCCAGCTTTTTTCTTTTTTTGCTTATGTGGTGCTGAGAAATCGAACCCAGGGCCTCAGGCATGCAAGGCAAGTGCTCTACCACTGAGCCACCTTCCCAGCCCCAGCATCCCCTTTTTAATGCAAAAGACTGCTGGGGTGGGGGGAGGAAATGGAACCAACCAATCACTGAAAGGCCATACCTTATCATGCACCTAAGCTTCCATGAGTGGTTTACACACTGAACCTAAACAAATCTAGGTCTGCCCACTCAACTTCCTCTCAGGGCCATCTTTGCTACCTGTGTTCCCCACAGATTTCCCCAACATGGTGACAAGGTAAGATTAGAACCAAATGTCTGGGGCTGAGAAAGTGGCTCAGTGGTAAAGGGCTTGCCTTGCATGCATGAGGCCCTGGGTTTGATTCCTCAGCACCACATAAACAGAAAAAAAACAGCTGGAAGTGGTGCTATGGCTCAAGTGGTAGAGTGCTAGCCTTGAGCTGAAGAGCTGAGGGACAGTGCCCAGGCCCAGAGTTCAGGCCCTAGGACCAGACCGGAAAAAAAAAAAAAAGAACCAAATGACTGGGTGGCTTTGCCACGGATCATTTTCACCTATTTGTGAAAATCTTCTCTTGGCCTTTATTCATTAACACTTTTCTATTCTACCATTATGACAAATACTTGAGTACGGTACATGTGTCATAAGACTTGAATATAAGTCCACTGTACTCAGCCCTCTGACTTTCCTCTCCTTCAGTACACACACTCTGCCAGCCAAGACTCAGTGCTTTGGATCTACTGTGACTTAGGGCTTCTGACCACTGCACCCTTCACTACTTGAGACACTGAAACTTCACTGTGGGTCCATGTGAGGCCTTCTCCCTGTCCACCACCAACTCTTGTGTTCATATTTCATTCAAACATTGTTGCAAGCTATCCCAAGATTCCCTGAGCTATGACTGTTTTCAAGCCTGCAACAAACTTATTCTCACCAGATTGCCCTTCGTTAGAAGCCCCTGAGACAGGAGGAGCAATGACACATTTTTCTTTAAGAGAGGCCAGCCTTATACCTCAAAGTAGTCATTATTTCCTTAAATCCCCATCCTGGCTTTAAGGTTTGTGGAAGAGGTGTATTTAGTATGCTGGTAGAATTGTCAGTCTTGCCAGTGCCAGCTGACTTACTTTGTGATTGTGTCTTGGGATTCCTGTAACCCTCCTGTTGGACTAAGAATTGTAGGTCTTATATAGGCACTCAATCAACCAGGTGTTTTTTTTTTTTTTTTTTTGATTGTTTGTTTCGGTTGTGGGGCTTGAACTCTGGGCCTGGGCGCTGTCCCTCAGCTCTTCAGCTCAAGGCAAGCGCTCTACAACTTGAGCTACAGCACCACTTCCGGTTTTCTGGTGGTTTATTGGAGATAGGAGTCTCATGGTCTCTACTGCCCGGGCTGGCTTTGAACCGCGATCCTCAGATCTCAGCCTCCTGAGTAGCTAGGATTACAGGCGTGAGCCACAAGCGCCCGGCTTCAACCAGGTGTTTTGATTACCACCACGTGTTGCTTTGCTAGACAGAAACAAGCAACAAGTGGTAGTCACTGCTTCAAACTTTAACCTTTCAAATAGTGTCTATTTTCCAAAGAGAAGAAATGACTGAGAATGATTTATCACCCACAAATTACAAATATGTAAGGATACAAATATGTTTATTCTGATGTGAACTACATACAATACATATATGCTTCAAAATACCCAAAATATACCATAATTTTAGCTTTTCAACATATCAGTTGAAATTAACTTAAATATAAAAATTGTGTCTCATATTTTTACAATCTTGAAGGTTTTCCTTTGCATATGGTTTAGTGGCATAACAACACATTGTACACACTTCATGCACCTAAACCTACAAACAATTCTATAAAGAATTCTATTTATAAAGCCATATCTATAAAGAATATGTATAATATGTGGATCTGTGTCCGTGTACTCATGTATTTCAGAGTCACATCTCCACATAGACTTTAGTGTTAACTGAAAATTGCCAGACAAGTTTGTTCCCTTTGGGAGAGTGGAGGAAGTGTAATGACAAGTTACTTTGCATTATAATATTTTAAGATGAAAGGCAAGGAAAAGAATTTCAGTCCTGTTTTAGATGTACACTATCATGGGATAATGACTTTAGGTTCTTGCTGTACTCATTTAGATGGAATGTAAAACTACATGGAAGGTAGAAAATAATAGAAAAGGAGATGTTTACTAGGATTTTTGTCTTGGGGAGAAAGAAGACTCAACCCATATGAATAACACCCACAAATATGGAAATACACATTCCCACATGGATCTAGGTTATCTAAATAGTATTTCAAGTTTTCTTATATGTTCACAGAAACATCAAAACAGGATCATGATTTTTAACCTTAATTTATTTTCCTAACTATGTTTCATTTCCATTCTATTTCCCTATAGGCCGGATATGCTTTTAAGAATTGTCCATCTGTTTTAAAATAAAAGCTCTAGAAACACTGAGTGACACTCAGTTGACTCTGTTTTCTACCATCCTCCCCTTAAATTCTTTAGTTTTTCATTGAGTGGAAAAGGAGCCTCTTTGCATTTCTGTTTTCTTTCATCTTCCTTGACACAGAAAAGGAGATATAAGAATGGTCAGAACAATTAAGAATATTTGTTATCAAGAACATACAGAGGAGAAATGGCTCCAAAATATCATCTGTGAATCATTTTGTCATTTTTCAGTGATAGCATACGAACCACACAGATGCAGCTGTGCACTGGAAATTGGCATGGTCAAAACAACTGCAATAAAACACAAGGAATAGCAGGTGTGTTTGTGCGATGACACCCTTCCTCCCCACCCCCCCACTCTCACCCCACCTTCCACTAATGTACAAAGTGATGAATGTGTTTCCTGGATCTTGAGCACAGCAGGTGAAATGAGCATTGAGTGGAGGGAAGGCATCCTGCACAGGGAAAGAAGGAGCCAGGGTCTCAGAAGAAGTGCTGTCACAGTGCACCTACTCAGACAAGAATGAATCAGAGCTGGTAAGTGGGTGGAAAGACAGCAAATACATTGGCCGCTGGGATGGTGTGGATGTCCTTTGAGTCAACTAGAGATTTTAGTTTAAAGTTCTGTAAAATGGTAGTCAGCAATAAAAACAGCTCCATATGGGCCCAACCCTCTCCTACACAAGCCCATTTTACTAGAGAAACAAAAAAATCCACTAGCATGTAGTTATTCCTGGTATGTAATTATTACAATATGAAGCCCTGTGTTTGCATCTGCCCCAGAGAATATGCTTGTTGGATGGACTTTGGAATGGGTGATACACAGGCAAATGGACTAATGGTAGACTGATACCTGTTGAGAAAGGCATGAAGTAGTCACTTTTCTTAAAGTTGCCACTCTTATCTAGAAAGTGGCCAGGGTCAAACATTTCTGTGTTAGGGAATTCCTTGTTATCATATAGCACAGACATCAAAATGGTTGTGCGCTGGAAACCACATGTACAGAACATCAGGCTAATAAAAAAAATGTATGAAGTTGAGAATTCCATTTGGAACAAATTAGTTCTATTTTTCAAAAAAAGAGCAATGACATTTCCATTGAAACAGATGTTGCAATCAATGGGACTGTTTCTGAGAATAGGGACAAAGAGAAGAATAATGTGCCCTCAAAAAGCATTTGAAGTTCCAATCACTCTAGTATTGCAAAAACTTCTGAGCCTTTCATGCTTTCTTCCAGAGTGGGCCTGTCCCACCTCTCACTCCAGTTTGTCGCTGAACATTCCACACAACTCACGTGGATTATGGATTCAAATGATAGATTTAAGGGCGATTTCTCAGAGCACAGGATTAAAGGATTTAAAAAATAAACATCAAAAGGGTGAACAAAGAAAGCAATGGTACTCCCTAGACTCTATGGTGAAAATGAACCATCTTATGAATGAATCATGAATGAAGTCCTGTATCATGAAAGAAAATGAATCATCTTATGGGTTAAGATGGGAGGGAACAAACTTGGAGAGAAAAAGGGAAAGGGAGACTTTGTCCAAAAAGGAATATACTCTACCTGGCATGCAACTGTAACCTCTCTCTACATTACCTTTATAATAACAATAAAAACATTTTAATAAAAACATCAGATGTGTTCTTCTAAAATAAAAACAAGTTCAAAAAGCAGGCCTAACACCTGTCATAATTCAGTTTGTTTCAATACAAAAAACTCTTTAAGAAACAGTAAACCTTTGAGAAAACAAAAGTGAAGATAGAATTAGAAATTTCATCCTGTTTAGCCTTTCAGGTCAGGATCATTGAGTCAAGCAAGGGTCATTAATGGAAACAAAAGCAAAGAAGGTAACTTAGTTATTTCTACCCAGTATTAAGTACTTTGCCATTTTGCATAATAACATGTAAAATGCAAACATCCACAAGAGAGGGATCTGACAGATACCATCTTATTAAATGAAGGAGTCAGCATACATGGTATTTTATTAGGTGAAGTTATTGTCCCCCTCACTGACATGATTGCCATACCAAGCCATCTTCATTATGAATTATTTCTGGAATCTAAACCATCAAAAACAATGACACAAAAATCACCCTTTGGAACTTGGGAAATGCTGCTAGTTTGCTTCTTTGGGAAGGTCGAGATACTGAAAGAAACACTGAAAGATTCCTAATTTAGGAAAATAAAAAGTAGAAACATCAATCGGGGCTGATGGCTCCTGCCTATAATCCTAGCTACTCAGGGAGCTGAGATCTGAGGATGCCAGTTCAAAGCCAGATCTTGGAGGAAAGTCTGTATACAGTTTTCTCCAATAAGCTACCAAAAGAAAAGTCACAAGTAGAGCTATGGCTCAAGTGGTAAAGCACAAGCTTTACTAAAAGAAGCTCAGGGATCGAGCCCAAGACCTGAGCTCCAACCCCATGGCTGGCACACAAACAAACAAACAAACAAGTAAAGATATCTATAGTCAGTCAAGGATGGAAGCCTATCAAGTGTCTGAGGCAAGATGACAGCTACATTGGACCTGCTGGAATGAAGACTTTTGTGTCACCCTTCTGTCAACTCCTTCCCCAGATAGTTGCATTACAGGCATGAGCCACCTACATAAAATCTCTAATTTTAATGACAGAATAGCCCACAAATTTATCTCAGATATGCCAAGCACCAGTGGTTCATGACTGTAATCCTAGCTACTCCGGAGGCTGAGATGTGAGGATCCAGGTTCAAAGACAGCCAAGGTAGGAAAGTCCATCAGACTCTTCAACTAACCACGAGAAACTAAGCATTTTGTTCAATTGGTAACTGTGTAGAACAGTATCCCAAAATCCACAAAAGTCAACTATGTCTAAGTTAATTAATATTTGGATTTTATTGGAGTTGGTGTGGGTTTACTCCCTCAGGGTGTATATGTACCATTTTAACCACTGAGAAAAATATCTGCCTTCTCTTCCCCTCTCTTCCCTTCCTTTCCCTTTCCTTCATTTCTCTGCTAGGTTTATTCTTTCCTTCTTTCCTCCCTCCCTCCTTCCCTTTCTTTCTTTCTTTCTTTCTTTCTTTCTTTCTTTCTTTCTTTCTTTCTTTCTTTCTTTCTTTCTTTCTTTCTTTCATTGTTCTTCTTTTTTTCTCTTTCTTCCTTTCTCTCATTTTCCTTCTCTTTTTTTGCTCCCCAAAGTCTTTTTTTTTTAATTAAATTAAATTTTATTTTATTTTTGTGAACATACTGTACAGAGGGGTTACAATTACATGGGCAGGATAATGCGTACACTTCTTATCAAGCATTGCAGCCTCCTCCTTTGTTTACCCTTCACATCCCTTCCCAGCCTCCCCCCACCCCCACACCCAATCTTCTCCCCTCCCCCCCACCAACGTTGTAAAGCTCGTTTTCGACATGACAACTTGTACTTCTCATTGTTGCAACAGGTCCACCTATATCCTTAAACGACTTGTTTTTCCCCATCTCCTCCACAAGTTATACTGACATCAAATATAGTGAAAGCAGGTGTTATGCTGCGGGGGAGGGGCATACAAAGCAACAAATAGATAATCTTATAAATGCGTTAGAAACAAATGCATGAAAGAAAAAAACATTAAAATACAAATCTAAGGTTTCATTTTCCTAACATCACCTTATCTGACCTTTTCTGCTTCACTCATACATATACTAGATATTGCAAATAAGGGAAACCTTGGGACCTATGTTTCTTTGGGCCTGGCTTACTTCACTTAATATAATTTTTTCCAAGTTTTTCCATTTCCTAACAAATGTGGCAATGTCATTCTTTCTGATGGAGGCATAGAATTCCATTGCGTATATATACCACATTTTCTTGATCCATTCATCTACTGAGGGGCATATGGGTTGGTTCCATATCTTAGCTATGGTAAATAATGCTGCAATAAAAATAGTTGTGCTGGTAGCTTTAGTGTGGTATTGTTTGTAAACATTTGGGTAAATGCCCAAAAGTGGGATTGCTGGGTCATAGGGGAGCTCTATGTGGAGTCTTTTCAGGAACCTCCATACTGCTTTCCAAAGTGGTTGAACAAGCTTACATTCCCACCAGCACTCTACCGCTTGAGCCACAGCACCACTTCCGGCTTTTTTCTTTTTGCTTATGTGGTGCTGAGGAATCGAACCCAGGGCCTCAGGCATGCAAGGCAAGCGCTTTACCACTGAGCCAACTTCCCAGCCCCTGATTTGCATTTCTTTTATGGCTAGGGATGTTGAGCATTTCTTCATGTGTCTATTGGCCATCCTTCTTTCTTCTTCAGAGAAGTTTCTCTTTAAGCCTTTAGCCCACTTATTTATTGGGCAGTTGTTTCTTTGAGGATTTGTTGTTGGGAGATTTAATTTTTTGAGTTCCAAGTATATTTTATATATGAGACCCTTGTCTGTTGTATGGCTAGTGAAAATCTTCTCCCAATCCGTAGGCTTTCTATTGCTCTTACTAGCTATGTCCTTTGCTAAGCAGAAGCTCTGCAACTTCATGCAATCCCATTTGTCCAACCTTTCGTTAATTTGTTGTGTTTCCGGGTCTCTATTCAGAAAGTTTCAGCCTGAGCCAAGGAGACCTAGGGTTTTTCCTATTCCATCCTGTAATATTTTCAGAGTGTCTGCTTTGACTTCGAGGTCTTTGATCCATTTGGAGTTGATTCTGGTGCAGGGTGATATATAAGGATCTAGCTTTAGTTTTCTACATGTAGTTAACCAATTTTGCCAGCACCATTTACTGAAGAGGCTGTCTTTCTTCCATTCTATTGTTTTACCTCCCTTATCGAAGATTAGATGGCTATATGTCTGTAGGTTCATTTCTGGGTTTTCAATTCTATTCCATTGGTCCTGAGGTCTGTTCTTATGCCAATACCAAGCTGTTTTGATTACTATGGCTTTATAGTAGAGTTTGAAATTTTGTATTGATATTCCTCCAGCAGTGTTCTTACTGTTGAGGAGCGTTTTTGCTATTCGGGGTCTTTTATTGTTCCATATGCATTTTTGGATTGCCTCTTCTATTTCCTTGAGGAATGAGGTTGGAATTTTGATAGGTATGGCGTTGAATTTGTAAATAGCTTTGGGAAGTATTGCCATTTTCACGATGTTAATCTTTCCAATCCAGGAGCATGGGAGGTTTTGCCATTTTCTAAGTTCTGTTTTGATTTCCTTTTTCAAGATTTTAAAGTTTTCATCATAGAGGTCCTTCACTTCTTTGGTTAAGTTAATTCCTAGGTATTTTATTTTTTCTGGGGCTATTACAAATGGAGTTACTTTCCTAATTTCAGCCACACTTTCCTCATTGTTGGCATACAGAAAAGCCATTGATTTTGGGGGGTTAATTTTATACCCTGCTACTTTGCCAAATTTTGAATCAGCTTGAGTAATTTGGGAGTGGAGTCTATGGGATTCTTTAAATACAAGATCATGTCATCTGCAAAGAGGGAGAGTTTTATTTCTTCTTTCCTTATTTGGATCCCCTTTATGTCTGCATCTTGTCTTTATTGTTGTAGCTAGGCATTCTAATACTAGATTGAAGAGAAGTGGAGAGAGTGGACATCCTTGTCTTGTTCCTGAGTTAAGAGGAAATGGCTTTAGTTTTTCACCATTAAGTATAATGCTGGCTGTAGGTTTGTCATATACAGCCTTTATCGTATTGAGGAATGTTCCATGGATTCCTAATTTTTCCAAAACCTTCATCATAAAGGGGTGTTGGATCTTGTCGAATGCTTTTTCTGCATCTATTGAGATGTGGTTCTTATTCTTGCTCCTGTTGATGTGATGAATAATATTAATTGATTTGCGTATATTGAACCAGCTTTGCATCCCTGAAATGAATCCTGTTTGATTGTGGTGTATGATTTTTTGGAAGAATTGTTGAAGTCGATTGGCCAAAATTTTGTTGAGAAGTTTTGCATCAATGTTCATCAAAGAAATGGGTCTATAGTTCTCTTTCTTTGATGAGTCCCTGCCTGGTTTGGGGATGAGGGTTATGATGGCTTCATAGAATGTGTTCGGTAGTGAATTCTCTCTTTCCATTTCCTTGAAGAGTTGGAGGAGGAGCTGTGAAGGTGGCTCAGTGGTAGAGTGCTTGCCTTGCATGCTTGAGGCCCTGGGTTCGATTCCTCAGCACCACATAAGCAGAAAAGGCTGCAAGTGGTGCCGTGGCTCAAGTGGTAGAGAACTAGCTTTGAACTGAAGAGGTGAGGGACAGTGCCCAGGCCCAGAGTTCAGGCACGATGATTAGCAAAAAAAAAAAAAAAAAAAAAAAGAATTGGAGGAGTATTGGTGTGAGCTCTGTTTTGATGGCCTTGTAAAATTCCGCTGTAAAAGCATCTGGTCTTGGACTTTTCTTAGCTGGGAGGTCTCTTATTGCTGTTTCTATTTCAATGCTTGATATGGTCCTGTTAAGATGGTTTAACTCATCTTTGTTTAGTTTTGGCATGTCAATATTTGCTAGGAAAAGGTCCATTTCTGTCAAGTTCTCAAACTTATTAGCATAAAGTTTTGAGAAGTATTCCCTTATAATGTTCTGAATCTTGGTTGTTTCCGTGGTGATGTTTCCATTCTCATCTCTGAGTTTATTTATTTGGGTGTGTTCTCTTCTTTTTCTGATAAGATTTGCTAAGGGTCTGTCAATTTTCTTAATTTTTTCAAAGAACCAACTCTTTGTTTTGTTGATTCTTTGTATAGTTTTTTTGGATTCTAATTCATTTAATTCTGATTTAATTTTAATTATTTCTTTCCGTCTACTGGATTGGGGTTTATCTTGCTGCTCTTTTTCAAGGAGGTTTAGATGTGTCATTAAATTGTTGGTTTCAGATCTCTCCAATTTGTTGATATAGGAGCTCAGAGCTATAAACTTGCCTCTGAGTACTGCCTTTGCTGTGTCCCAGAGTAGCTGGTAATTTGTGTGTTCATTTGTGTTGAATAACATGAACATTTGAATTTCCTTTCTAATCTCTTCCATGACCCACTCGTGATTCAGCAGTGTGTTGTTCAGCCTCCATGTGATACCAGACTTTCTTTGGTGGTTTTGGTGTTGAGTTCTAATTTTATTCCCTTGTGGTCAGAGAGAATGAAAGGTCAATGTTTCTGAATTTAGACAAGTTTGCTTTGTGGCCTAAAATGTGGTCTATTTTAGAAAATGTTCCATGTGCTGCTGAGAAATACGTGTATTCTGATGCTGCTGGGTGAAATGTTTGTTAAGTCTATTTGATCTATGCAGCTGTTTAGATCTGTGGTTTCTCTGTTGAGTTTTTGCAGAGTTGATCTATCTAGTGGGGAGAGTGGTGTGTTAAAATCCCCAACAATTAATGTCTTTGGATCTATATGGGATTTGAGAGAAAGTAGTGTTTGTTGGATAAATTTGGGTGCTCCATTGTTTGGTGAATAGATATTTAGAATTGTAATATCCTCCTGAAGGAGAGATCCCTTAATTAGTATGTAGTGACCTTTTTTATCTCTTCTCACGAATTTTAATTTGAAGTCTATTTTATCTGATATTAGGATTGCAACTCCCACCTGTTTATGTGGGCCGTTTGCTTGGTATATTTTGTTCCAGCCTTTCACATTGAAAATGTGTTTGTTTTTACAGGCAAGATGTGACTCCTGAAGGCAGCAGATAGAAGGATCTTGTTTTTTAATCCAACTAGACAGTCTATGTCACTTAATTGGAGAGTTAAGGCCGTTAACATTAAGAGATAGGACTGAGAGGTATTTGAGAGTTCCTGCCATGTTATTCACCTTCTTGGGGGCTGCGAAAACTGAGTTCTTCCTATGGTTCTTGGATTCTCAGTTTGGGTGCAGTTTCTTGGCCTTTATTGTGGTCTTGTTGGTTTTCTTTCTTTCTTTTTTTTCTTGTTGGTTTTCTATATGTAGGATATCTTTAAGAATCTTTTGTAGGGCTGGTTTGGTGGAGATGTATTGTTTCAATTTTTCTTTGCTATGGAAGGTTTTTATTTGCCCTTCAGTTATGAAGGAGAGTTTAGCTGGGTACAGTATTCTTGGTTGATAGTTGTTTGTTTTTAGGGCATGGCATACATCATTCCAGGCTCTTCTTGCTTTGATTGTCTCTGCTGAGAAATCTGAGGTGATTCTAATTGGTTTCCCTTTATAGGTGATTAATCTTTTCTCCTTGACAGCTTTAAGGATCTTTTCCTTGGTCTGAGTTGATCCTGTGTGGATTATAATGTGACCGTGGATTATAATGTGACCTATTCTGGTCTGGTCTATTTGGGGTTCTAAAGGCTTCTTGTATCTGAATAGGCCTATCTTTTTGTATGTTTGGGGAGTTCTCTGCTAGGATCCTGTTAAACAAATTTCCTAGACCATTAACTTCTGTTTCTAGGTGCTCCTCTACACTCATTATCCTTATATTATGCTTTCTGATGGTGTCTTCCAAGTGTTGGATAGATCTATCATATTTCTTGGACTTGTCTTGGATGATTGTATGTTCTTTCTCTATAATATTTAGGCTGTCTTCAATCCCTGAGTTTCGATCTTCTGCATGGTCTAACTTGCTGTCAAGACTTTCTACTTTGGTTTTTTTTTTTTTTTTAATCTCTTTTCCTTCTAATTGGTCAGCTTTGATGGCTTCAAATTCTTTGTTGAAGCTTTGTTTTAGGTCTTGTATGAACTTCTTTACTTCCTTAATTTGGTGTTCAATGTTTATTCTCAAATCACTTAGTTGATTGGTTATGGTTTCCTTGGACTCTCAGTCCTTCTGTTGGGTTTCATTCAGCATTCCCTTTGTGGTCTCCCTGACTTCCTTCAGCTGTTTGTTAATGGATTCCATGAATGCCTTTAGTGATTTTTGTGTATTCTCTTCCTGCTCTCTCAATTCCTGTATTACTCTTTGATTAGCTTCCTCCCATTCGTGGGATTCCTGTAGTTCTCTTTGAGTGTTCTCTGCTGCTCATGCTATTCCTGCCTTTCTCTTTGAGTATATTCTCAAGCTGCTCATGCAAATCCTGTATCAATTTTTGAGTAGCTTCCTCACGCTTATGATATTCCTGTATAAACTTTTGGATAGCCTCCTCTCTCTCCCTATCATGCTCATACAGAGTCCTTTGTATGTTTTCAATCTTTTCATTTATCATGTTTGCCAGCAGTGTTTGTAGAGCTATTTTGGAACTCTCCTCTGGATTATTCATTATCTGTTCTGTCCCCTGATTATCAAGATTGGGAATTGAGATACTGGATTTGCCATTTTTCTTGTGTTTTTCCAGCTTACTCTGCCCATTTGAGATGAAAATAGCACCAGTTTTGTGCTAGAACACTATCTTAAGGCAAGCATCAACCAAAGTCTGAATTTGCACAGTCAATAGTCTACAGATACAATCTAGTTCAACAGATACATCTTTTCAACATCAAACAACTATATGTTAATGGGCTATGAACCACAAAGAAGAATTTGGAAAACCAGAAATTATTAGGGTTAGGGAGAGATGTGGGTAAAAAATAGGAATAGATTGATGTGGGAAGGCACAGGGAGAGTTAACTAAGTCCTAATCTCAAATCAGGAAATTGGTTGGGTAGGATGAAAGTAGAGAGAGAGAAAAAAAAAGAAGAAAGGGAAAGGGAAAAGAAAAGAGACCAGAAAAAATAGAAATGTAAAAATTAATAATATAATGCAGAAACAAAAACAATCTATTTAGAGAAGAATGTGTATATATTGAGAGAAGGGGAGGGATATAAAGGAGACGTGAAAAACTTGAAAATAAAAATGCTTAAAATATTATATAGGTATAAAGAGGTAGTACTGCTATTAAGGAATTTAAGTCTCAGAGGTTTTGAATTGAGTAATAAATTTGTGGATTAAGTGTGTACACAATGGGGGATAGGGTCTAATAATCAACTACGGGTTTATCTGAGGCTGTGCAGGACAAGAATTAGGTCACATAAAGAAGAACGAAAGAGAGGAAAAGGTGAAAAGGATAAGAAAGGAAGAAAAAAGATCAGAAGTTCAGTAGAGCTAAACAAACAAAAAAAAGATAATTAAAGTAGAGAGAAAGCAAAAAAGAAAGAAAAACGCACATTCATGTATCCCTAAAATCAAAATTATAAGAGGAAAAAAAAGTTAATGGAAAACAATTTTTTTCAAAAAAGGCAAAAATTAAAGATTAAAAAAAGTTTTAGAAAAGAAAAAACAATTTTTTATAAGCTACCAAAAAAAAAAGAAGAATAAAAAAGTTCTTTGATTTTTTTGGGAGGGGTGGGAAAAATCCTGTATCTCCCTTTTGTCCGTAACCAGCCTCTTGCTGGAGTCTCTGGTCTGCTTGTGGTCCTGTGGCTTGGTTGGTTTCTTAAGTCGGTTTGTTTGAACAGGTAGGAAAATGCTCTGCTTTACCTCCTCCCAGGCTAGTTCAAAGGGAGGCAGATCTGCCCTGAGTATTGCAAAAGAGGGGGATGCTGTGATGAGGCTAGGTTCTGGGTAGAGTTGAGGCAACAAACAGTAGCTTTTCCCGGGGGCTAGTTTGTGAAAAACTCACAGAGCCCAGCCGGGAGCCATTCTCAGGGTTTCTGTTTACTGAATTTCAGTTGATTGTCTAGGCTGCTAGAGGGAGGGGCAGCCTCTGGCTCTGATTACCCGGTGAAGAAAGTCACTCTTAAGGCTGGCGCCCAAGCTGGGTGACTTTTCCCTGGGTGGGGCTGAGTCTGGCAGGTCACGCTGACGTTAAGTTCTTGTGACCTGCTAAATGACTCGTTTTATTCCAAGGCTTGAGTTGGAGCTAGCAGCTCCGCCAAGCTTTGTCGGTATCCGAGCTGGAGATCTCCGGTACTGGTGGGGGGAGGGGTGGCCTTCCCTCCTCTGCTTCCTGCGAAGGAGTGAGGACATCAGGCTTCTACTCAGGCCGAGTCTTGCTTCCTGGGTTGTCTCTGGTCTGCGAACTGCAGGATGAAGATGTCCGCTCATTGTCGGTTCTTGCTGGTATTGAGTAGAATCCGCTCTCCCACTGAGTCTGGCTCCTTCGTCCCAGACTCTCTGTGGCTCAGGATGGCTCGGGCGATCACCGCCGCCAATCACCACCGCTGCCGCCCCCACGGTAGCTGCTTGCAAGAGCTCAGATGTGTCTCCTTGCCTGGATTTTCCCTCTCTGGCTTAACTCTCTGTCCTGTGATGGCACACTTGGTGTGATTCTCTGGCTTAGGACTGTTCACTGGAACGCTAAAACTGCTTTCTATGCGAGAGCTTGTTTAGACTCCAGCTTTTCCTTCGACATCTTCCCGGAACTCTCATTTTCCTTCATTATCCTTCCTTCTTTCCATCTTTCTTTCCTTCCTTCTCCTTTTCCTTTTTTTCTTCTTTCTCTTTCTCTTCCTTCCTTCCTTTCCTTTTAATTCCTTTCTACTATCCACTATCATTAATTATTGTTCTCTTAGGGCTTTTTTTGCCCCAGTCTAGCCTTAGATTATTTTTACCCTATTTTGCCTCTTAAATACAGATTAGGGATACAAAACATCACACTCAGGCACCATTTTATAATTCTTCTGTTGTTTCCTTTACCTTGAGTAAAGAAACTTTTACTTGTTTACACTAAAAATTCCATATTATATTTTCTATTCTTCACATTACTCTTTCAACTCGCATAGTTTAAGTGTGCTCTACTTTTCATCTTTATTTCCTCCAACTCTTAAGTTAACCTACTTTTTCTCACTTTAGCTTTTTTTTTTGTATATAATTTTTATTGTAGGGATACTGTACAGAGAGTTTGCAGTTACATGAGTAAGGTAATGAGTACATTTCCTATGGAGCATTGTTACCCCCTCCTTTGTTTTTCCCCTACTGTCCTTTCCCTCTCCCACCTCCCCAACTCCTCTCTCCTCTCCTTGGAAGTTGTAAAGTTCGTTTTCAACATAGTGTCTTGTAAATCTCATTGTTACAATGGGTCAACCAGTATCCTTATTTCAGCATTTTGTTATTTCCCTTCCCCTCCCCAATCAGAAAAACGTATATACAAGATGCAGGGCACCAGAACCAAATACAGTGAAGACAGGGGTTATAACATGGGAGGAGAACATACAAAAGAATCAAACTAAAAAAAAAAAATTCACAGAGAACACTTTAGCAAGATTCTTTGAATCGTTAATTGAACATAAAATGTTCCAGGTACCCACTAATTGATTACCATCCCTCTTAGTGCTGCTTTGTCTGTGTGCTTGACAGAGAGATGGGACTTGCTCTGAATGCATGAATGACCATCTCACCTAAAGCTAGCATTGCTGCCCTGAGGCATGGCCCCGGGGGCCAGGTCTCGTACTTGCAATGCATCACAACCAGCTGGCGGAGGACCCCACGTCCCACTGCGTAGGCCTGCCATGCTGAATCCACACTCCGCTTCGGAGCCTTGCCGCTCAAGCGCAGAAAAATCCAGTCAGCTGGATACACACTTGTGTGGTCCAGAAGCAGAAGGAGAATTAGCACAAAAGCCCTGCATGTGTCACCCTACTCTCTGATGAACACGGCGCAGACTCAGCAAAGGGGGTTAGCAGAGCTGGTTAGACAACCATGGTGCCTACAGAACACCCAGCACTTTTTCAGGGAGCCGCGAGCTGCGAGCAGAGAGCAGAGAGCCGGGGGCAGAGAGCCACTCTGAAGGGCTCAGGACAGGCCCGGGTACGCGGGAACTTTCCATGCAGATGCCAGCTCCTTCAGTGCATGCGCCACACACCTCGTTCGAATTCCAGGATGGCGCCCCCTCGTCCTGCGCCCCCTTGCACTGCGCCCTTTTGTAGGGAGGCTATTTGGTTCCACTCGAGACTGGTGAATTCGCCAACAGGTCACAGTTCTAATGTGCACGGTCAAAGGACTCATTCCAAGTCAAAGCAATAACAAGCCTTCGTGTGGAACACAGAAAAAGCACCGTGCAAAGAAACATCTCTCTCCCAGCCTTGTCCCACTGGCGGACCCAAGTCTGGTGGAAGTTGATTTGGAGTTGCCTCAGACAACTCAAAATGTAAACGATACACCAGAGCCTCGCACAGAGGACCCGAACACAGCAGTTACTTTGAGCGCAGAACATGTTCCAGAAGCCTACTGTAGCCACAGCCTACAGCTAGGCCTCAGAATGGGGCATGGGGGGGGGGTATTAAGGTCGCTAAAGCGCCCATCTTTACAGCTGGCTGACTTTCTGGAGGATTTCGGAGAGAAATCCAGGAGAGCTGGTTTCAGGGTTCCCACGGACACTCTAACGGCTGCAGACAGACATATTTGATACTTATTTGTAGAAATAAATCTGCCCATGGCATACTTGTTTTTTATGTATATTATGGTATATCTATATAATTTCTGTATATATGTGTGTATATTATTTCATATCCATTGTACACATGCATATATTGCATACAACACACATTATATACATATGTATGAATTGAAGTGCATACTTCATTAAATAAATTATTTTCTTCTTGTAGATCTATAACAGATTTCCTGCTCTCATTGATTATCTACAGGAAGTCATAAAAGGAATTCTTGAAAATGCGAACTATGCTAAAAAATTTTGTTGTGGAGAAAGTGAAAGAACACAAAACGAAGCTGGATGTAAACAGTCCTCGGGACTTTCATGATAAATATGGAGCAGGTAAAGTGCTTACATCAGCTTGGTCCTTTCCTTGCTTAAGAGTTCTGTGGATCACTGGATTTTCTGTAATTACTAGAGACACTCACATGCTCAGGCCAGAAAGGACTGAAAGCACTTCAAGTTTTATTATGCATGTGATTCCACATCAAGGATCCTGAAAAACATAAACTGAATTTGCTCAATAATTAGTTCATATTTCCTTTCTTTACATAAAAATCCTCTCACTGAGGACAAACTGATTGTACAGACTAGACAAAATAAAAACTATTTTCAAGTGAGTTATAAAATACAACATATGTTGACATTACAGTTGTGAGCCACTAGCATCTGACTACTGAATTTAAAGTTTTTGAAATATATCTTATCTTTAAGTAGTTGTACAAAACAAGTTCGATTTAACAAAGTAGTTTATAAACAGGATGCAGCTTCATCAGTGATAGCCCCTTCCACATTCTCACCCCACTTAAACCTACTCTTTCCCTTACTTTTCTTAGATTTGTCAGATATACAATAAAATCTGAATGGCATTCATAAGGCTCTTGATTTTTTTTCTCAGTGTATTTGAAAGAGTTCACTGTTAGCATCCTAGACATAGAACAATTTGAAATGATTCTTCTAACTACACATTTTAACATTTATCTCATCCAATCCCCACTTTGCATTTGGTTGTTATGATTTCCACTTCATGCATAGTGTATAATCAGTGCCTTTCCAATGATTATCTTATGAATTCTTTTAAAGGCACATAGAAATTAGGATGGTTAAACATAAAAGAACAGTAGTGTTAATCATCATGCATATATAGTTTCTCTGAATGAGGATTTTTGTTTCTTAATATTGCACTGATTTATTGTCCAGTGTTGTTTGTTTGTTTGGTCTAAAAGCTGACACTCTTTAGCATTCTCAGATCTGCATATGGGATTACTTTACTGTTTGTATTAGCTTAGAATATCTTAATTACTGCTATATTACAAGCAAGGTAATAGATTCTTATAATCCCAGCTACTTGAGAGGTTGAGGCAGGATGATGATAATTTTAAGGTCAGGCACAGCAAAGCTCCAGACTCATTGTCTCAAAAATGATATTCAAACAAAAGGGCTGGGGTTATGGCTCAAGTAGTAGAATACTTGCTTAGTATACAAGAGATGCTGGGTGCCTTCCCCCAAATAACCTTATTTCATAGAAATGTTATTGCTAGGTATAAAATTCTTCCTTAAAAGCTTTCCTGTCTCTATTTTAAACATATTGTGCTAACACATTCTGACTTCCACAGTTTCTAAGGGAATATAAGCCAGCTGTTCATATTGAGACTACTGTATGTGAGGAATTGCTTCCCTCTTGCTGCTTTTAAGTGTTTTCTTTCTCTTTCATTTTAGGCAGATTGATTAAAATATGCTGTGGTATGAATCTCTTTGGCTTTGTCTTGACTTTCATTGAATTTCCTACATGAATATCAATCATGACTTTCCGTGAATTGGAAACTTTTGAGCCATTATTTCTTGTTTTTTTGAAGAATAGAAAGAGTGGTTTAATATTTCCAGTAATTCTACTCTCTCCTCCTGAATACAAAGTAACTAACACAAGTTCAAGATTAACAAATCCTAATTGAAATGCTAAAAGTCAAATATCCAGGTTAATTGTCCATTTTGAAGTTCAACATTTTGAAGACAGTGCTATGTGAAAAAAAATTGTTCAAAGACCAAACACATGTCATACTATAGAAAGAAGAACACTGAGCAGGAGCTGGTGGCTCACACCTGTAATCCTAGCTACTCAGGAGGCTGAGAGCTGAGGATCAGGGTTCAAAGCCAGCTGGGGTAGGAAAGGCCCTGAGACTCTTATCTCCAATAAACCACTAGAAAACCAGAAGTGGCGGTGTGGCTCAAGCGGTAGTGTGCTCACCTTGAGCTGAAGAGCTGAGGGATAGCACCCAAGCCTAGAGTTCATCCCCAGGACTGACCAAAAAAAAAAAACATAAAAAAAGAAGAAAGAAATTAGCACTGATTTTTCTAGATATTTTCAATATCTGACAACATATGGTATTTTATATTGACTTTGTAACCAAGCACCATATTTTTTTAATAGATGTCATTTCTCTTCTGCTTATTCTTTTTTTGTTTGTTTGTTTGTTTTTTTGTGTGTTCTGTCTTGGGTCCTGAACTCTGGGCCTGGGCGCTGTCCCTTAGCTCTTCTGCTCAAGGCTAGCGCTCTGCCACTTGAGCCATAGCGCCACTTCCGGCTTTTTTCTTTTTGCTTATGTGTTGCTGGTGAATCGAATCCAGAGCCTCAGGCATGCAAGGCAAGCGCTCTACCACTGAGCCCCTTCCCAGCCCCGTCTTCTGATTATTCCATCCCATTATGAATTACCTCTGTTGGGAAAAGGAGCAGAAAAAAATGTTTTCATCAAAACATAAATCTGCCTGCTTGAAATACATGGTGTTCTAAATATAATAAAAATACACACAAACAGTAATCTATCTTTACCAATTTGAAAAATCATCAAATAATTACAGCAGAAATACTGAGGTCTTGGGAGACACCATAAAACCAATAGAGCAGTATATTCATACATTCAGAGGTGATATTCTACCCCCAATAAAACCCTTCCTTTATGCAAGGAATACTGGCAGCAAGGTAAATTGAATTATCTATAAAAATATTATGTTTCTCTTTTACTGTTGCTAAAAATTATTTTAAGCTATAATGCTGTGATAGAATGCTATCATGTTGTACATACCAAGACTTCTAAGTAGACATGCCAATCACAGATTGATTACCACCATAGAAAGTAAGACCAATTGCATCTCAGAAATTATATTATCTTAAGGGTACATAATTCACTGTTCTGCTCTCAGCTGTCAGCAGGATCTTATTGAATGAAAGTCTGTTCTCTCACCACCAGCTGTGCAAAGGCCCTTCTGAGAACCTAAATAACACTTATGCTCCAGAAATATTGCTACTCAAAAGAAAAAAATGTAGTCAAATGAAATTGACTAAATTTTAATTGATGAATGAGAAATCGTATGGCTCTGTGGCTTCATATTCTATAATTCTAGGATAATATGGTCTATTGAACCATTCAGAAATACTTGGAATTCCCATAATCCATGTGATTTCCTTCCTATATCTCTTTTTCTCTTTTACTTCTCTCTCTCTCTCTCACTCTCTCTCTCTCTCCTCGACTTTCTATTTCTTTCTTCCTCATATTGTCACTTCTGTAATTTTCTGAGTAGACAGACATTCCTTCTATATTGAAATTCTCTTTCCTAATTAAAAAAATATTTAGACAGTGCCTAATATTTATATTTCTTTTTAAAATTTTTTATTATTATCTTTAATCAGTTCTACAAAGAAGTTCCAATTGTACAAAATAGTATATGAATACAAGATGTCTGACAATATTGTCACCCATCGCTCCTGACCTATTCCTTCTCTCACTTTTAAAAAAAATTGATATTAGGTGATTACATAAATTTCACATATTTCACCGTATTGTAGAATACTGATAGTTAAAATCACAAACAGGGGCTGGGAAGGTGGCTCAGTGGTAGAACGCTGAGGCCCTGGGTTCAATTCCTCAGCACCTTATCAAGCATTGTTGTTGCCTCCTTTGTTTCCCCTTCCCATCCCTTCCCATCTCCCCCCTCATCCCTTGTACCCACCCCCCAAAAGTAGTAAAGTTCGTTTTTCCACATAATGATTTGTACATCTCATTGTTGCAATGGATCTACCTCTATCCCTATTTAAACAATTTGTTTTTTCCCTTCCCCTCCAAAAATTATACCAACATTAAATGCAGTGAAAGCAGGGGTTATACTGTGGGGGGAGGGACATACAAAGCAACAAAGAAATCATCTTATATATCTGTTAGAAACAATTGCATGAAAGCAAAAACATTTGAATACTTATCTTGGGGTTCATTTCACCTAACGTCAACTTATCTGACCTTGACCTTTTCTGCTTATCTCAGACATATACCAGTTATTGCAAATAAGGGAAACCATGGGACCTATGTTTCTTTGAGCCTGGATTACTTCACTTAATATAATTTTTTTCCAAGTCTTTCCATAAAATTCTAAATTTATCAGATGTAAGTTTTATGGAAATAGACTTCTGAAATTTTATAATTCCTTCAAGTATGGCTCCTGCCTTAATAGTACCTTTCTAATGAGTCTCTGTTTTTAGAACATGTCCAAGAATGGACTTTATCTCAGACATCCTCATTAATTTCTAGGACTTCTACTTATGCATTGATTACAAGAATTCTTTTGGCTTATGGCAGCGCTAGAATGAGGAAAGGTATATAGAAGTGCCATGGACCGGCTCTGATGGGATGACGGAGGACACCTAGTGGAGGAACTGGAATAGGTGGGGAGATGGCAAACAGACAACTCACACACAAGAGGAGTGAATGCTGAGTGCGATTTAATGCAGAGGATGACAAGCTTTTATAGCAAAAGTCTCCATGCGAAAGGGCAAAAGGTTACACAATCTTGCTGCAAGGCTTCGTTCTTGGGTGGTCACCAGCTGGTCACCGAATCTTGTTTTTTGGATGATGAGCTATGACTATAGGCACTTGTTTTCGGCTTTACCTCTATTTTTAAGAAATACAATGGGTTTTGATGTTTATCACCTATTAACCATTAACCAGAGCATATGGGCAAGGTGTTGAACAGAAAGGCATGAACTCTAGTACTTCATAGTTACTTTTGTTTAGTTTTGTACTTTATACATTTTAAATATTTTCTAAGCAATTGTGCTTGAAGGGTTCCCAATTTGTGGCCAAAAATCTTGATATTCAGTATACTTAGTTAAATCTGGCCATATATGAAATTTAAGCTCATAGTGTCTTTTCTGTAACCCTTTCACATAATTGTTTACTCTTTTTTATAGAGGCCTTAACTGTCTCAGAAGATCATTCTTGTTCCTTCTTTAATAGTAAGCATCAAGGAGACCTAGATCTAGCAAGTCTCTCAGTAAATGAAAGAGAGTAATAGGAAGTTCTTTCTCCTAAGTAGTTTTCCCAACGATTGCCATCCTTATTATACACATCTGTAAAAAGCTATGGATCTGGGGGAAGTCTCTGGGGTCCTCTAGATAATGGAGGATCCCACCATTTTCCTCTGATAAGAAATTGCCACCTTCCATCTACCAACCTTTTAGGAATCTTATTTAGCTTTGGTCTAAATATCCCTCTACACCTTTCTTATCTACAGGATATCTATATGAATCTATTGTATATGCTTTAGAATTAAAGGAAAGTCTCCAGTAGCCATATACTCTTTCTGCTCTAGCCGTGTCTATAGCTTCTTGTAAATCTCTTACAAACAATTCCTTGTGCTGAAGTGATGTCATGAAACCCCCAATACTTTTATATTTACTTATGACTTGTCTACTAGCCTCCATAAGAGGGGCTTTCAGGGTAGCACTTAACTCTGGTGAGTTAGTCATATTCTCAAGACACTCATCAGATGTTGGAGTCATCAACACTTTTAAGAAAGAGCCTTGAATAAGGGAACGTTGAGCATGAGTAAGTACAATAAGCAGCAGGAACAGTAAAAGATTAATAGGCGCTCCTATATAGCGAAGAAAAGAAAAACAGCAAGAAATCTTTCCCAGGGGCTTGCCAGCCTTTTCCAGGAGGTAGCCCTCTTTGAAGCCCCATTCTCAGATCTAAAAGCAGGTTTCCCACGTGAAGCAGACTTCACCGGAGTAGGCGTGGCATAGAAGAACTTACCTATTATAAAAACTGGCATTTTTGGTGTAAAATTCATGTAAAATTGTATATCAACTTGTGCTGGAGCAGTTTTCCAATAATTACATTCCATAAAATCCAGACACCAGAGGAGAAGCTTGTTGCTTTTCCTACTGCTTTTTCTCATCATTTCTCTTTGATTACAGTTAGTGGCACAGGATGCTGAATTGTGAGACATATCTGCAAATCTCTAGCAGCATCTTACCCATGTTTTCCTGAAATTCTACTACCTGTGATGTGGGGGTGCTTCATCAGGAGTAGCAGGGAGTATCTCAGTGTTTTGTTTGTCATTTCTGTCTCAGCACCAAATAAAGCAGATGCAACTTTCAGTATGAAATCAAACTTTCATTATTAAATTCCAGTGGCTCCTTCTGATTTTCCTGCTCCTAGGATTGATATAATTATCTGATACATTATTTACCAGTAGAAGTGATTATAGTGAATCTACACTATTTTACATAAACCTGGAGAGTAAAGCACTAAGAGAAATGCACAATGTCATGGCAGGGGTGACCTTAGTTGAGTCCAAGGCTTCAGGGCTACTGTGTTGTCTCTACTCTAACTGATATGATACTGTGACTCTGTATTTGAAACCATGAAACTCACCACTCATTTAAGCCACTAATAACTATATTTTCTCTAATTTTTAATGGGTAAGAAAATTGAGTAATAGAAGTAGGAAAAGTAGCCAGACGCTGGTGGCTCATGCCTTTAATTCTACCTACTCTTGAGGCTGACATCTGAGGAGTGCAGTTTGAAGCCAGGCTGGGTGGGAAAGTCCATGAGATTCCAATTAACCACAAGAAAACTGTTAATGTTTCTGTGGCTCAAGTGGAAGTCTGTTTGTCTTGAGCTGAAGAGCTCAGGGACCGTGCCCAGGCCCAGAGTTCAAGCCCTATGTCCAACAACAACAATAACAACAACAACAAAACAAGTAGGAAAATTAGGGACATGGGTATTACACGTCCAAAGCAAATTCTGCAATCATCTTTCTTATTGATGCTGTTGTTGGTCCTAAGGCTTGAACTCGGGGCCTGGGTGTGGTCATTGAGCATTTTTGCTCAAGGCTAGTGTGATACCACTTGAACCAGAACTCCACTTCCCACTTTTGCTGGTAAGTGGATATAAGAGTCTCAAAGACTTTTGGGCCAGGCTGGCTTCAAACTTTGATCCTCAGATCTCAATCTCATGAGTAGTAGGATTATAGGACTGAGCTTCTTGTTCCAATTTAACTTCTTGTATCAAAAATTTGCACATGCTAAATATTACATGTGAAAATGCTAAAAGGCAGCAAAACTTAGGAGTCACAAGGATTCAGAATGGGTTCATCAAAACAAGATGGTCCAGCAGATGGGAAGCACCAAGTCAGGTGGTCTAGGGAACCTGAGAAGGAATGATTAGGAATTCATGAGGTGAAGAGACAGTAATCATGAAGACAAAAAGTGTTCACATTAACTTGTCATTGGTACGAAGGAGAGAGGATGCATAAAGCAGTGCCAAGGACTGAGAAGATGGCGTGAAACTAAGTTGTCAACAAGGTTGCAGTTTTAAATGTTGAATGAGGAAATCATTAAGTGGTTAAACTACATCATGTTCTAGCTGGTCTTGGGCCAACATTAAATCCATCATGCTTTTAAATTCTCCAGATGACTTGTAATGTGTCTAATAATATGTAATTAAAATAATTAAAATATACAAAACCTCTCAACATTTGTACTTGCTAGGAAAAGAGATATCTCCTTTGACTATATCAACTTCATGTGCTTTCTAAGCTCATCAAGTGAAACCAACTTAGGTAATATCCACTTTATGTACCTTTCTATGATCATCAAATTACAATTACTCTTAACTCTTATGGTAAAATTACTCTAGATAGTGTGCTCAAACACCAATACTAAAATTTCCATCTGTTGAAATGAATTTGAAGATTTAATAGTCACAGATCAGATAGCCTATTATAATCAAAGCTGTATAAATGTTGAAAAAAATTAATGAAAATCTAAGAGGTGGAAATGATTCCATGTCATGGACTAAAACATTAATTTCATATCATATCCTGCTATCATGCAAGAGAAATTAATAATCCTAAGATAAACAAAAGAGAGTCTGTCACAAATAGATTTATAATACAAGAAGTGCTAAGTGGAGTCAGGTTTTGAGTAGAAACTAAAACATATTGAACAACAAATCCATGCCATATGAAGAAATACATATCCTTGTTATATATCACCCTACAGATGAACAGGAATGTTAATACTATATTTTTATATGCAACCTCTATTTAGTTTATATACACTTTTTAAAGATAATACATGAGGCAATAATCATGGATGAATGCTATGGGTACCAATATATGAAAGATGTACTTTTTGACCAAAACAACTGAAGTAGGATGTAATTGGAGGGGAGGAGGATTAAATGTGTAGTCAGAAGCTAATTTGCTCTAATTTCACACTAGACTGGCATATGTTTGTTACAGTAATCCCCATGGTACCCAATAAGGAATCAACTATGCGTAGTTGATTGCAGCACATTATAAATTATAGATACATATATAATCTATGCATTATCTATGTTTATTGAACATACATGCTACATATATATTAGGTATATATTCATGTGAATACATCATAATGAAACCCACTGAAATTTATATACAAAGAGACAAGAGGAATTAGGAAACATAATAGAAGAGGTAAAATTGACTGAAATACATTATGTGCATCTATAAAATATCACAATAAATCATTGTACAAGATGATAAATTTGTGAAAAGTATACCAATATAATACCGATATACATATATTTTAAATACTACAATGTAAAAAAACTTTTAGAGGATGATGAATCTTACCAGTTAAGGATCTTTCCAGTATTATTTCCTCAAGGCCAATTCTACCTCTCAGAACATGCAGGACATGCACAATGATTAGGTCTTCTATTCTATACAATGTGTAATAATGACACACATCTTTATATAATGACACAATTGTTTGCATGGCAATTGTTTTTATTTCACTTGTCCTTAGATTCTGCTTCTCCTTAATTAGATTTTTTTGTCGGTTGTAGTGCCTGAACTCTGGGCCTGGACGCTGTCCCTCAGCTCTTCAGCTCAAGGCTAATACCCTACCACTTGAGCCACAGCCCCACTTCCAGCCTCTTCTGCTTACGTGGTGCTGAGAAATCGAACCCAGGGCCTCATGGATGCAAGGCAAGCACTCTACCACTGAGCCACTTTCCCAGCCCCCTTAATTAGATTTTAATATGAAGAAAAACAACATATGTATTCTAATTATTTAATAAATTAATTTTAAGTTTCCTAGGATGAGTAGTGTAGTTTACCTAATTGCTATTTAGTTTTTCAAGCACTGCTGGTCTGATAGTTTAAACATCTCTCATAACACCAACTACTCATTGTGTAATAAAGTGCTCAAGGATTCAAATAACTATGCAGATATTTTAACATTTTGACTGTTTCATTTAATCTCTTGGATTTTTAACACCCAGTGATACTTCATGGTCTTTTACTTTCTCCAAAAGTTAGTTTTGTATATAAGCAACATTTTTCATTGCTGTGTTATGACTCCCTGGTACATAATAAGTGAGATCAGGGGATATATTATAGATCTAAAAGTAAAAACAATAATTTACTAAAATTTCATTTGTATAGTCATACTATACATATTATATAAAAGTTGGCTGTAAATAGAAATGTTATATGGTAACCATCTTGAAGGGAAATTTTTTTCTTTGGCCTGTCCCGGGGCTTGAACTCATGGCCTGGCCTCTGTCTCTGAGCCTCTCTGTGCTCAAGCCTACTGCTCTACCACTTGAGCCACAGTCCTACTTCTGGCTTTTTCTCAGTAGTTTCTTTTGGAGATCATAGTTTCACAAATTTTTCTGCCTGGGCTGTCTTTGAACTGCAACCCCCAAATCTTCGCCTCCTAAGTAGCTAGGATTACAGGCATAAGTCACTGGTGCCCAGTTTGAAGGGAAGTTTTGATGGAACATATTAAGTAGGAGGGGTTCAAGGATGTGCTAACACTCAGCCTCAGGCCAGACCATCTAACTGACTTCTCCATAATTATTACTTTTTATAGAGTTTAGAGCTTACCAAATTAGTACAAAGGAAGACATTTTGAGGAATTTTTATAGTTCAGTTTTCTCATTTCTCCCAAGGCTACTTCATCATCTAGGATCACAGTGGAATCAGCTAACACTCTGACTCTACTCAGTGATTTCTAGCAGCTTCCATTGTCCAAAATAAGCTTCTTCTGTAAGAAAAAATACTTCTGCTCAGAATCGCATGAATATGAGATGTCTTAGTGGAAAACAAACCTGTGGGAAATGTAAAGCTTCACTAAGGACCTGGATATCCACTGATCCACTAGGCATCTCTCTGGAACTGAACAATGCAATTTAGAAGCGAATCCTTTGGGAAATATCAAAGTAGTTGCTTGAGTTCATTAGCTTGAGTCAGTCTTATAGGCTTAGATATCTTTCTCAGCTGATTACTATATACTTGGTTTCTTCCCTTTCTATTAGCATCAGTTAGCTCTCAAAGGCTTTCAGTATGACATGTCCACATGCAAATGGAATGCTTTTTTCCTTTTAGTGCCAGTACTGGGGTTTGAACTCAAGGCTTCAGGCTCTTGCTTGGCTTTCTTGCTCATGGCTGGTGCTCTGCTATTTGAGCCATATCTCCTGCCCTGAGTTTTGGTGACTATTTGGGAGATGGATTCTGTCAGACTTTTCTGTCCTGCCTAGCTCCAATCCTTGATCTTCCAGGTGTCAGTCTCCCGGGTAACTAGCATTTTAGGCATGAGGCAACAGGGCCCAGCTGTACAATATATCTAGATGAGACTCACCTCCTCTGCTACTCTCCCTCATCCTTCCCTTCCCTGCTTCCCAAACCACTTCCAACAAGCTTCATTGCTCTATTTTGGAACTGCAGTAAATGAACTATAACTCTTTCTCTTGCCCTGTAGTGATATGAATTCAGAGTTGATCAAGGATCTTAATATAAAACCAGAAATGAAGCTACTACAAAAATAGAATAGGGAAAACGCTAGAACACGTTGCCATAGGCAGTAACTTCCTGAATGGCACTCTACCGTTCTTTAGGCAGCACAGCTGTGTCCAGGTATTCACCTTACTAGTGGCTCTTTATTTAATTTGAGTCTGTTGAACAACAACAAAAAAAGACAAGTGTTTTCTTAGGAAGCAAAGATCTTGGCTTTACCTGTTTCCATGGTGAGCTCAGTATCTCGATGTTCTCATCCAATTTCTCCATCAAGTTCAGTAAGTTCTGGTCTTTATAATCAAAACGATTCTGGAAAACAATGGAACAGATGACATTGCAGGGAGCACAGCCCTGCAATAAACTACCAAATAAAAAAAAGCTGAAGTGGAGCTGTGGCTGAAGTGATAGAATTATAGCCATGAGTTAAAGCAGCTGAAAGCCCCAAGATGGGCACACACGCACATGCACACACACACACACACACACACACACACTCACACACACACAAATGCACACACACACACATACACAGGCACACACACATGCACACAAACACGCACACATGCACACACACAAATCAATATATCATTTTGAAAAGAGCTTATTATTTCCTGCAACTTGTGGATGATACTATGTCCTTATTCGTTCAGAGAGTGCTTCTTTTTCTTTTAAAAAAATTTTTTTATTGTGAAAATACTGTACAGAGGTGTTACAATTACATGGGCAAGATAATGAGTACATTTCTTATCAAGCATTGTAGCCTCCTCCTTTGTTTCCCCTTCCCATCCTCAACCGCCCCCCCTCCTAATCTGACCCCCTCACCAAAGTTGTAAAGTTCGTTTTCGACATAACGACTTGTACATCTCATTGTTGCACTGGGTCCACCTGTATCCCTATTTAAATGATTTGTTTTTCCTCTTCCCCTCCACAAATTATACCGACGTCAAATACAGTGAAAAGAGAAGTTATACTGTGGGGAGGGACATACAAAGCAACAAAGAAATAATCTCATAAATGTGTTAGAAATAATCACATGAAAGAAAAAAAAACATTTGAATATATATCTTAGGGTTCATTCCCCTAACGTCAACTAACCTGACCTTTTCTGCTTGACTCAGACATATACTAGTTATTGCAAATAAGGGAAACTATGGGACCTATGTTTGTTTGGGCCTGGCTTACTTCGCTTAATATAATTTTTCCAAGTCTTTCCATTTCCTAACAAATGGAGCAATGTCATTCTTTCTGATGGAGGTATAGAATTCCATTGCGTATATATACCACATTTTCTTGATCCATTCCTCTACTGAGGGGCATATGGGTTGGTTCCATATCTTAGCTATAGTAAATAATGCTGCAATAAACATAATCCTACTGGTAGCTTTAGTGTGGTCTAGTTTGTAAACATTTGGGTTAATACCCAAAAGTGGGATTGCTGGGTCATAGGGGAGCTCTATGCGGAGTCTTTTGAGGAACCTCCATACTACTTTCCAAAGTGGTTGAACAAGTTTACACTCCCACCAACATACAGTAAGGTTCCCTTCTGTCCACATCCCCTCCAGCATCTGTTGTTGTAATGCTATGTTTTAAGCGCTGTAGCTTGTAAAGATTTTGTTATTTTTTCCCTGTATAATTCACATTTTTGTTATGTAATCACATCAGTGAGGGGGACAATAATTTCACTACCATCTATGCTAACTCCCTCATTTGATAAGATGGTATCTGTCAGATCCCTCTGTCCTGTCTGTTTGCCTTTATATGTTAACATGAAAACATGGCTAAATACTTAATGTGTGGAAATAACTACTAAGTTACCCTCTCTAGTCTTTGCTTCATTGATGATCTTTGCCTGACACAGCGATGCCCACCACAATGATAAAAAGCTAATGAAATTTCCAATTTTAGCGTCATTTTTGTTTCCTCAAAGGCTTAATGTTTCCTAAAGAATTTCTGAGGAGGCAACAATGCTTGATAAGAAATGTCTTCACTATCTTGCCCATGTAATTATAACCCCTCAGTATGGTATTTTCACAATAAAAAAATTCTCTGTATTTTTTTAACTTGAAACATACTGAATTATAACAGGTTTTAGGCCTGCTTTTTGGGCTTGTTTTTATTTTAGAAGAGAACAGGTGACTTTTTGTTTATTTTTATGTATTTATTGTAATTGTAAAGGAAATCTGATGAGGGGTTATATAAGGTGTTATCAAATACCGTGGCACCCTGTCTAGGTTAGGTATCCTTTACTCCTTTAATTTTATGGAAACCTGGAGAAAAGTTTTAAGTAAGATGATAAAAATATAGAGGGATTCCTGCTTGTTTTTTTAAACTATATAGAAATATATCTGGTTCCTACATTCAGGAGTTATGAGTGAGGGAAAAAGAGATGATTTGTCAAAATTGAAGGTAAGTCTTTCACAAATATTCCTATTTAGCCCAATGTACAACTTTCTCTGCTAGCCAAAATCTAGTGTGCAGGACTTTTCAGGCTCACGTCCTCTCCTAAGTGACCCTCTCCTTGTGGAGGAAAACCAGTTCCCTGATGAATGGAGACACGGAGGAAGGCTGGGAAGGGAAGCCTCCATTGTCAGCCTTTTACCCTATCTTCTCTGACATCTGTTATTTCCAAAGAAAAATTTGTTAGAGGTTGAAGGAACACAGATTGCCTATCTCTGTCTCCCTCTCTTTCTCTTCATTAGAATTATCTGACAACAAGATATCAATCCACAATAGACTTATTATTCAAATGAATTTTACTTTTTGTGGTACTGTGTTTGGAACTCAGAGCCTTGCTATAGCTTGGCAGCTGCTCTTCCACTCAAGCCTTGGCTCCCATTCTTATTTACTTTTTATTTTACAGGTAGCATCTTGCAATTTTGGCAGTTGGGCAAACACTGCCATCTTCCTCATCATAGCCATCTGGTTAGCTATAATTAAGATTTGTAACATGACATCTGATGGCCTGTCCATCAGATGGCATCTTGTAAATTTTCTGCCTGGACTGGTCTTGAACTATGAACCTCCTGATCTCCAAGTCCTTAGTAACTAGAATTATAGGTGTGAGCCATTATATGCATCCTCAACTTGGCTTTTAGTATTAAGACCAATATGTGATCCCATGCCAGTTTGTCACACTCCTGCCAAAAATTGCCTTCCAAGAAAAACAGTTATAGCAACAGAGTGTATTGCCCTGCCTTTCTTACCACACTGCTATCCTTCCTTCTCTCAGCTGTCTTCCCCAGTTATCTTTAGTTGGTGGCACAGATGGTTAAACAGTAAGCTGTTGTTAACAAATAAAATGAAGGATACTAGCAGTGTCTTGGCAACACTTAATTCTCATCTGTGGTTGTACCTGCAAACTGCAGGTGTTTCATCAGGATAGCAGACCGTACCTCAGGGCCATGCTTGTGGTCTCTGTGCCAGCTGCAAACAGATCAGTAGCACAGATTACCAAGTTTTCATAAGTAAATTGTGACTGTTTATTGTCTTTTTCCTAGGAGTACAAGGATGAAATTATTCCATATATGGCTTGCCAACAAAAATAGAATAAATAAAAGGAGAAAAATTAGCAGCAGAAACTAGCAACAAATATATGACAGAACAGAAGGACAACAATATCTTGTCACTAGAGAGTCAGCGAGAGAGAAGGCAAAGGGGCAGAATATATTTGAAGAAATAATGGCTGACATTAGAAAGGACAAAATAATGGCATTTGCAGGGAAATGGATGGAACTAGAGCAAATTATTTTGAGTGAGTTATGACAACAACAAAGAGACAAATGGCTCATAGTCTCCCTGATATGTGGATGTTAACACCAAAATGCAAGAAGATAGGACAAAGTAAACAGGACTTGAGAAACAAAGGACAGCCACTCATTTTGTCGTATCATTACTAAATGACCCCATGTTTTTGAAAATATATATGGTAGATATATGCACCCAATGGAGGGAAGCCGGGAGGAGGTCACAGAATAAGTGGGAAAGGGAACAACATACTCAAAGGGGCCCATCAGCTGTACTGGACATAGAAGAAAAAGATATAAGCAACCAAAGACAGCCATGGGAAGGAAGGAAGAAGAGGGAAAGAGGGAACAGCTTACACGAAGCAAAAGGAAAGAAAGGTAAACATCACCTGATGTAGAAAAAATAATTTGTATTGTGAAAGCTCATAGAATTCACAAACTGTATAGACCATGATAATCACAATATGTTTGTGATTTTTTTTGGGGGGGCGGGGTCAGGTCATGGGGCCTGAATTCCAGCAGGGTGTTGTCCCTCAGCTCTTCAGCTCAAGGCTAGCGCTCTACCACTGGAGCCACAGAGCCACTTCCGGCTTTTTTTCCCCCTGCTTATCTTGCCCATGTATTTGTAACCCCTTTTATGGTATTTTCACAATAAAAAAAGAATTTTACAAGGACACTCATAATTTTTATTCTTTACAATGTTATTTTATATTTAAAGAGTTGTACTTTTGAAAACACTGTGTTAAGATTTAATAAATAATGATAAAATAATTTTAAATGAGAATTAGTCCTCTCAGGGAAAAAAGGAGAGAATAGTAAACAGATAAGAATTGTTGACCAAAAATCTGACCCTCAGAGTAGATTTATTTGTGATAAAAAAAATAACTGAGCCAGACACATGATATTTTCACCTAAATGTGGCAACAGAAAAAATTCTGAAGGAAGAAAAAACAAGCTATGTCTCCCAAGCTCCCATCGAGTTTACTATTTAGAAATACCAAGGGTGTGAAAGAAGATAGAAAAAGAACTTAGCAAACAGATTCTCTATGCTCAAATTCTCACCACACTCCCCTCATCAAGTGAAAAGAAAGGCTGTCTCTCCAGAGAAATTTGAACCTGGAAAACTTTGTATTCAGAAAATTTGGGTAAAGACAGTGAAGTATAAAAATGAGAGGTCAGGCAAAACCCTCTTGTTGTTTGTGATGCACAACTTTCTATCTCTCTTGTTTCCTGGAATTCTTCCAGAGTGAACAACTATAAGAACCTACATATTTTATCAGTTTGATAGAAAATTTTCTCCAAGTACCCAGCAGAATAGATGGAATAAAAGCATTCACTCATTATAAGGTTGTACCATTCCAGAATACCAGGATTAGAAAGATCATCACAACTTCCAGAAAGACACAACTAAGTCATATGTAAACAGAAGATGGAGACTGCATCAGAATTCTACCTATGTATTGGTGAAAAAAGGTGGAAGAATTAGACTTCCACATCAGGCAAAATAGTCATACCCCATTTTCTCTTTTTTCACAAAATACCATATAGCATATTTCATTCAGTTAGCTAAAGCCAAGACAAAGAAAATTATGGACTCCAGAAACAGGGACAGAAAAGTCATGGGGTTCTCTGAGACTGTCACTGAGGCTGCTAGAAACTCAACTTAGGAAACACCCACATCAGAACAAAGCAGAAACCAGTGATGCAAGGAGGGAGAGGAGACACTGAGAATGAAGGAGACATGGCCAAGAGTCTCAGATTTCCCACTACTGACCATTTTCATACACTTTTTCAAAATACTGATTGTTTTGATTGTATTCTTTTGGGGGGTGTAGGGGGAGGAGGGTCTTCGGCTTCAGCTTTGGGCTGGGGCAATGTCCCTGACTTCTTTTTGCTCAAGGCTGATGCTCTACCACTTTGAGGCAAAGCACCACATCCAGCTTTCTGGTAGTTAACTGCAGATAAGGGGCTCATTGACTTTTCTACCTGGCTGGCTTGTAACCATGATCCTCAGATCTCAGTCTCCTAAGCAGCTAGAATTACAGATGTGAGAAACCACTGCCCCTTTTGATTCTTCATGTTTTTGTGGTACCTTTGCAATACTTTCTACATGATATATAGAAACATAATTCCTTTAACCATCTGGTGTTCTTATAATATGTAAGCTCAGGAAATTTATTACTCATTGCTAATGATTTATTTGTAGATGTATTTGGACCTCTCAGATGCATTACCATAATATCTAAGTTAATATTTTTTGCCGGCTTTTCCAATTCTTGTGTCCATAATTTTGCTTTGCTGAATTTTTGCACTGGCAGCCAGGATGGTGTAAAACAAAACTGGTGTTGGTGGTCATCTTTGTTTCATTTGTGATTGGCAAAAAATGTTCAAGCTTGGTATTACACTGTCAAGTTTCATATCCTAAGTAGATTTCAGCAGATTTTTAAAAATATAGCATTAGGGAAGTTTACTCCATATTTTTATTTATGTATGAGTTTTGACATAATTACATTTATGTTTCGAATAAGATAATTTCTCTGTAATGATTCTACTTTTTAATTTGTATTAGAAGGGTGATGTGCAGAAAGGTTACAGTTGCATAAGTCAGGTAGAGTACATTTCTTCTTGAACATTGTCACTCCTTCCCTGGCTTTTTTTCCCTTCCCAGTTTTTCCCTTCCATCCCCACCCAAAAATTGTACAGTTCATTTTCAACATAGTGTCTCTTGAATTCCACTGTTGCATTTCCTCATCCTTTGTCCCTCATTTCTCTGCATATTATCAATAAGAAGTACTATTTTTCATGCCTGGGTAATTCTTGGACTGTCCTCCTTTGTTTACAATTCAGTGAAGCAATGAAACAAAATAGAGTCTCATGTTGTCCACATTACGGGAAGCACTGGGAATGGGAAGGGGAAGATGGTAGGAAAACTCCTTGGCTATGTCACCTGTCATATCTGGATATGTGGATTTAGTGAACAAAATCAATGACCAGAAGTAGCTCCTCCTGGAGGAAAATACTCTGTGACAGAGACATAGACAGGAATAAACATTAAAGGCTAGGGTTTGTGTCTTTTCTTTGGCATTAGTGTGAACACAAAATAAAAATTGGAAATATTCTTGTCAATTGATGTTTCCAACTGAAAGCCAGATATCAGTTTATGTTTTTCTATTACTAATCACCTGTTCTAGTATATTTATTGGCATACATCAATTGTACAATTTGAGGTGCTTCCTACATGTGTACAATATACTTTGACCATGTCTTTTTTTCCCCTTCATTTTCACAATACTAAAGTTTAAATTCAGGGCCTGCTCATCTGGCTCTTATACTCTATGAAGTCTGGCGTATTGCTGGGGTGGCACATCTCTGCATCATGTCTAAGGAGCAGGCTTCAGTTTTTCTGTTTCTGTCTTGCTCTTGTCTCATTCTGTTTTGATAAGAATTGGTACTCATTTGTAGGGGGATCCTTCTTTAGTGTGTCATGGTTCCAACTTTATACTTTGGGCTTTCTTATGGGAAGAGAAGGGGGGAAGTGCAGGTGGCCCTGGGCATGGTTTGGACCCTTAGTTAACCTTGGTAGTTTGGAAGCTTATCTTCCACCAAAAAAGCCACAAGTGAAGCTGTGGCTCAGGTGGTAGAGTGCTAGCCTTGAACAAAAAAGCTCAGTGTTACTACCCAGGCCCTGCCCATCAGCACACTCACTCACACACACAGACACACACATACACACACACACACACAAATGATACTTACAGAAACTTCAATGCTACTTTCAATCTATGTTTAGCTAAAGAAAAATCATTTCCTCATTATAACTCAGGTTTCAGGTTCATTTTTTGGACAAGGATATGCCACTGCAAGGCTAAAGATATAACCCATACACACCAAGTCTCATAAGCCACTCCATAGTTAAAACCTTCAGTTAAAACAAATTAAAAGTTCTCTATTTGTACTGTTTTTCAATATTCATGTTAATCACTGATTTCAAAACAAATAAGAGTTTCATAATGGCAGTATCCATTGATTAAAATGAGGGTTAGGACCCCTTTGTGTTTTTTATCTTGAGAACTTGCAAATACTTTATGAAGAATGAACTCTTTTTCCAGGACAAAACTAAACTGTAATTTTTGAGTTCATTCATTAAATAGAGTTTGTAATTCACAGAGCTCTGAACTCCAAACCATTACAATTTATTTTAAGATTGACAGAAGAAAATCTTCTATTTTGGATAAACTACATTTGGTGGCTATTTTGTAGATTATCTACCTTATTCCCTATGACTATTCCCACCTTCTCTTCATGTCATGATGCAAAGAAGGGTTTTGAAGGGTTTTACAATAGATAAATGATATATGACATACTGCATGTTCCAAGAAATGTGTATAGTTACCTGATTTAAATACTGTATAGTGTATACAATTATTAAAAACCTAACATGGAGCTTGGGTCCAGTGGCACCTGCCATTATTACTAACTACTCAGAAGGCTGAGATCTGGAGGATTGCAGTTTGAAGCGAGCCCCTGCAGAAATGTACATGATACTCCATCTCCAAAATTACTAGTAAATCAGGCTACAGGGATGTCTCAAGTGGTAGAACAACACCAAAGGCAGTATGCCAGCCAAGGATGGAATCCTGAGTGCAAACTCCAACTCCACCAAAAATTAAAACATGGGGCTCCATAAATATAAGTTTTATATATTATACATTATTTATTTCAAATATCAAACACTCATATCCAATTTTTCCATATCTTGAAAGATGCACTGGCATATTTTTCAACAGGAAAACAGCAAGTTGTACAAAATGCTTTATTAGGGGCTGAGTAGCAGGTCTTGGGGATCAATGTGGGACCTGGGCACTGTCCTTGAGCTTTTTGCTCAAGGATACTGCTTTATCAGTTGAGCCACAACACCACTTCTGGCATTTTCGTGATGAATTGAAGGTAAGATTCTCATGGACTTTCCTGCCTGGGCTGGCTTGGAACCCCAATCCTCGGATATCAGCCTCCGGAGTAACTAGGACTACAGGCATGAACTAGCAGTACCTTATATTGAGCCAATTTTATGAAAACCATATATAATGCATGCTTATGTCCTGTATAAATACATCTTGTATATATAAACAGGCATAACGATCCACTGATACATGTACAGATTGTGTATGCATCTAGGCCCAAATATATGAGATTAATAATTGCTATGTACATATGACCATATAAGATGATGCTAAGCAAAATGAACCCCAAGACATGGGCACAAGAAGTTTTTCTTTGTTGGTGGTGTTTTTGTTTTTTTGGCTTTTTTTTTAACAATTACATTAGCAAGGTAATGAGTACATTTCTCTTTTTGTGTTTTTTAAATATATATATATTTTTTTAATTGTGAAAATACCATACAGATGAGTTACAATTACATGGGCAAGATAAGGTGTACATTTCTTCTCAAGCATTATTGCCTCTTCTTTGTTTCCCCTTCCCCTTCCTTCCCATACTGCCCCCACCTTCCCACACCCGATCCTCCTCCCCCCACCAAAGTTGTAAAGTTCGTTTTTCGACATAATGACTTGTACATCTCATTGTTGCAATGGGTTCACCTGTAATTTTTTTGTTTCTTTGGTATGTTCTTCCCACTATGATATATCCCCTGTTGTCAGTGTATTTGATTTTGGTTCCCTGCATCTTGTATATACTTTTATATAATTTTGGGAGGGAATGGGAAATGATAAGATGCTGAAACGAGGACACAGGGTAACCCACAGCAACAATGACACAAGACACTGTTGGAAATGAACTTTACAACTTCTGTGGAAGGGAGGATTGGGGGAGGTGGGAGAGAGAAGGAATAGTAGGAAAATATCAAAGAATGGGTTAACAATGGTCGACAAGAACATTGTTCTTGTCTCATTACCTTCCTAATGTAACAGTAACCTCTCTGTAAGAAACTTTACAATAAAATAAAATTTAAAATAAAATCCTGCATCAAGGGGCTTCCTTTTAGGAAAGAGTCCACCACAGATAATGAATGACGGTACTTTTCATGTGATACATGGCAAGGTAGAAGGAAGGGAAAATTGTGTGTTAATGCACAATTGTGAAAGTTTGAAGAATGAAATGGGAGGAGTGATTTCAGTGCCCTTATTATAATTGACATTACATTGATGTTGAGTGTAAAACAATGTGTACAAAGTAGAAAAAATAGATGCAGGAAATGGTCCAATCGGTAGAGTTCTTGTGTAGGAAGAACAAAGCCCTGAATTTAAAACTTAGTACTGCCAAAAGTGAAGGAAAAACTGGTATGCTCAAACTAAATTGTATGCAGCTATGAAACATCTTATAATGTACAATTGATGTGCATAAATACAAATAATAGAGCAAATGATTATAATATCTGGCTTTCAGTTGCAAAGATCAATTGACTAGAATACTTTGATTTTATTTTTTGTTCACACTAACACCAAAATAAAGATGTGAACACTAGCCTTTAATGTTTATTCTGTCCAAGTCTGTCTCAACTATTTTCCTCCAGGAGGAGATATTCTGCACATTGCTTTTGTACGTTAAATCCACATCTCCAGATATGACAAGTGATGTAGCTAAAGGGTTTTCCTACAGTCTCCCCCTTCCCATTCCCAGTGCTTGCTATAATGTTGTCAACATGGGACTCTAGTTTGTTTCATTGCTTCACTGAATTTTGAACAAAGGAGGACAGTCCAAGAATGACCAAAGGCATGAAAAATAATATTTATTATGGATGATATACAAAGAAAGCAGTCTGACCTGTCACACGGTAATTGTTATTTGCTTTTGTCATACTAGCATATTAGTCAAGAGCATTAGAGAAGTATTGGCACGTGGAGTGGTGAATAAAACTATTACAAAGCATAAGAGATTTTAGATGTCATAGTGCAATTACACAGCAATCCCTCCAAAATAAAGAAGGGATCTTCCTGGATCTGGAGGGAGAGGGGAGATGTGGCAGGAGAAGGAGGTGAGTGGTGGCTCAGAGGAGGGAACTGCAGATTGCTACACAGCTGGAGCCAGACAGCAGAGCTCTTCTTTACACTGGAATAAAGCAGAGCTTGTATGCTGGTGGCAAAGAGGCAAACCCATTCAGAACAGGAGTGGTATCGAGGTCCCGTGCATCCACGAGAGGTTTCAGGTTGAAGTTCTGTAAAATGGTGGTTAGGAATAAAAACAGCTCCATGCGGGCCAGGCCTTCTCCAACACAAATCCGTTTCCCTGAAAATTTTGTAAGAAAACCCCCCAAAAACAAAAAATAAGTCAAAGCAAGAAATGACTTAATGTATATAAGTGTGAGAGTGTGTTTGTAACTGATAAAAGAATGTGTCAATGTACTGAACGCCTTGAGTTCAAACTCCAGTAATGCAAATCTTTTTTTTTTAAAAAGAAACTTTGACTGAGCACTAGTCCCTCAAGCCTTTAATCCTAGCCACTCAGGAGGCTGAGATCTGAGGATCACGTTTGGAAGCTAGCCCAGTCAGGAAAGCGCCCATGAGACTCTTATCTCTAATTACCTACTCCAAACTGGAAGGAGTACTGTGACTCAAGTGGTAGAGTGCTCGCTTTGAATACAAATAGGCTCAAGCACAGTGCCCAGGCCCTGAATTCAAGCCCAACAACCAAGAAAGGTAGAAAGGAAGGAAGGAAGCAAGGAAGGAAGGAAGGAAAGAAGGAAGGAAGGAAGGAAGGAAGGAAGGAATCAAGGAAGGAGGGAGGGAGGGAGGGAAGGAGGGAGGGTGATAGAAAGAGAAAGACGAAAGAAAGAAAAGAAAGAAAGAGAGAAAGAAAGAAAAGAAAGAGAGAGAAAGAAAGAAAAGAAAGAACAAAAGAATGAAAGAAAGAAAGAAAGAAAGAAAGAAAAAAAGAAAGAAAGAAAGAAAGAAAAGGAAGGGAAGTAACAAAAAGACAGAAGGGAAGGAAGGAAGGAAGGAAGGAAGGAAGGGAAAGAAGGAAAGGAAGAAAGGAAGGAAGGCAGGAAGGAAGGAAGGGAGGGATGAAGGGAAACTTTGAACTTTAGTTAATAGTAATGTGCCATTATTGATTTCCTTATTATAGTGAATGTACCATACTAATATATGGCACAGTTAGGGGAAAAGAGGAGTAAGCATGTAAGAACTCTAGGGACTTCCTTCTCGATTTCTCTATAAATCTAAAAACTGTTCTTGGAAAATAAAATTGACAAGGCCATACGAAAGATACCAGCAAAAAAAACCAATGTGTCAATGTGCCTTCAGTGAATTACCGAATGCACAGAGAGCAAGAGATCTGTACAGACACCTGGGAATATGTAATCTTCACTAATACATTTGTTTGTTTGTTTTTAAAATCTGAGAATGGTAGCACAAGCACACACAAACTTGTAAGTCTAACATAGGAGATTAATGCAGAAGAATCTCGAGGTGATAACCACTTTTGTCTTCTCTTCCCTCTTTTCTCTTTCTCTATGCCAGGTTGTGGGTTGCCAAATTATTATGTCATTACTCTAATATGTTCCCTGCTAAAGGAAAGGCTCATAATTCCAGAAGATCTTTTGGCTTCCAATTGTACTTTTTCCTGTGGTTGAGATAAGGATTTAATACATTCTGTCCTCAACCTTAAGACCTACTCCCATCCTTCTCTTTTAGTATTATCCCTACTAATCAGAAAGGAATGTGATCATGTGTTTTGGGATTTCCTCTTAACCTTTGTATCTATAGAATAGTAAATATGTAGGAGTGCAGGACATAGACCTATCCATGACTCTAAGTGGAATTCATCACATGTAAAATTAGTGGTAGGAAATACTGCTTTCCAAGTCAACACAGAAGTCAAATCTTGACACTGTCATTAACCACCCATGTGGGGTACATTAGTAAAATATCTGAGCCTTATTTTCTCCTAATATTAAATGGGGATGCTAATAATTCCTTCATGAAATGTTGCTGAGAAATTAAAATAAGAATAGATTAGGATTTATTATGATTTTAATCAAAATTTCATTATTTATTTATAAAAAGTTTGAGTCTCAGGTTTCAATGATACACTTTGTATGTTCTAGAGACATCTATATTTTTCTAAGAAAACCCATTCATATTGCTCATGTGCACTGTCCCCAGAAAAATGATGAACACTTTTTGCATTTTAATATTGACAGCCCAACTGTCCATTTTATCAGCCTACATTAAATTACAAAGTTTAAGTACTACATCATGAAATTCCTTTTGGCTATGATACATTTCCTACAGACATCAAGACACAGACCACATTTCATGTCCTTTCTTGTGCTCTTTGTGTCCCTTCAAGCCATAAAATCCTCCCCTCATTCAGCTTCCCAAATATCATATTCAGATTTTCACTGACACTCAAATCATTTGAAACCATAATTTTCTCATTATTTAAAATGTTTCCCTTTGTGTAAAAAAGAAGTGAATTTTTGAAGAGAGATCACTGCCTTTCCCCATGGTATATATATGACAGATGTAAAGCAGATATCAAAGGTCAGGTCATTAGTTGGGTGCCAGTGGCTCATGTCTACAATTCAACTATTCGGGAAGCTGAGATCACAGGATCATGATTAGAAGTGAACCTAGGGAAAGAAAGTCCCTGAGACTCTTACATGCAATTATCCACCAAAAAGCAGAAGTATTGCTGTGGCTCAAAGTGGGAGAATGCTAGCATTGAGCAACAAAGGTCAGGAACAGGGCCCAAACCCTGATTTCAAGCCCCACAACTGACAATAAAAATAACCCCAAAACCAGACAAATAAAGAAACAAACAAAAAAGACAAAAAGTCATAGTGTCAGTGAAGGAAGGCTGCTCCCTGGTCAGACACATAGCACACATACTGCAGGTGTGGGGATACAATATCCAGACACATGTCTTAGACTGAAAGAAGAGCTGAGTGCTCTGTGATCATTGTGGGAAATCTACCAATATTTGACAGTTTCTGACAGTTTTGAAAAAAGTGTTCTGTTCTCGTGGTTCTTGACTTTCTTTCTAATGTTCTGCTCTGTCTTCTATCTACTATCTGTCCCTGTTGAAGTACCTTAAATGTCCTTAAATGTTGCTTATGCTATTTTCTGTTTAATAATCAAGTTCAAGAACATGACAAATGAGTTAATACTCCACCCACAATTCCTCATGTCTTGTCATCTGTGATGATCTTCCCTCACTGCCCTTTGGTGTACTTCTGTGACTTATGGGAGAGATTCATTCTATATAGAAGCCTGGGGAGTGACAAATGCCACAAAAAGATGTGGGAAGGGCCTCTGATGAGATCATCTTTTTCATTGTGAGTGAGGGCAGTCTAAATGAGTTTTACTGTTTAGGAAGAGATCATTACGATATATGTAAAGAAAGAAAGCCAGAATTGCTTGCTTTACCTTGTTGATCTTGGAAGAAATGCACAGAGAAACTGAGGTCTCGCTAATATGATCAAACAGTGGAGATGCATCATGAACAGAAAAGTGCTAGGGCATTGAGAGTGCTGCTCCTAATCCGGAGCTTCCAGGAAATACGCCAGCCCCAAGGAGGCTTTATGTAAGTTCCAACAGACATCCCCCCCAAAGTTATGCTGAGGTATGGAAATGAAATTGTATTACCTGCTGAGAAAGGCATAAAGTAGTTACTTTTCTTTAAGTTACCACTTTCATCCAGAAAGTGGCCAGGGTCAAACTTGTCTGGATTGGGGAATTCCTTGGGGTCATACAGCACAGATGTCAGTGATGTCAGTATGGATGTGCCCTGGGAACAATACACACAGATAACATAAGCTAATTAGGTAGATAGATAGATAGATAGAACTATAGATCTACATAGATTGATACATATATATACCTAGATCTGTATAAACCTATGCATATATATAAACTATACATATATGTATATATATGTAAATAGAGGCTCACACCTATAATCCTAGATACTTAGGAGGCTGAGATCTTAGGACTACAGTTCAAAAACAGTTCAGGTAGGAAAGCCCATGATGCTGTTATCTCCAATTTGCAACTGTGGCTCAGAGTGGTAAACCACTTGAACAAAAAAGGTCAGGGACAGTGCTCAGGCTCAGAGTTCAAGCCTTATGACTCCCCCTCCCATGACCCTCACCAAAAAAACACAGAACACAAACAGTTAAAACGGTTACAGATACAATGAGAATCACTTAGTTCAATCTTCTGGTCTATAGGTAATGAAGACTTCCAACCAATGTACTAGCCTCAGAACCAAAATATATCAACACAGAATGTGTGGAAAAAGGCAAGTATCTCCAAAGTTTAACAATTCTATAGCAATAGACACAAAGGATATTGAAAAAGATTAAAGCACAAAGAACTCAAATGTATGATTGCAAGAAAAATTATTTCAAGTGGCAAAAACTCCTATGTTCCTGGATTGGAAAGATCAACATCGTGAAAATGGCAATACTTCCCAAGGCTATCTACAAATTCAATGCGATACCTATCAATATTCCATCCTCATTCCTCAAGGAAATAGAAGAGGCAATCCAAAAATTCATATGGAAAAATAAAAGACCCCGAATAGCTAAAACAATCCTCAACAGAAAGAACAGTGCTGGAGGAATATCAATACCAAATTTCAAACTCTACTACAAAGCCATAGTAATCAAAACAGCTTGGTACTGGCACAAGAACAGAACTCAGGACCAATGGAATAGAATTGAAAACCCAGAAATGAACCTACAGACCTATAGCCATCTAATTTTCAATACGGGAGCTAAAAAAGTAGAATGGAAGAAAGACAGCCCCTTCAGTAAATGGTGCTGGCAAAATTGGTTAACTACTTGCAGAAAACTAAAGCTAGATCCTTATATATCACTCTGCAGCAGAATCAACTCCAATTGGATCAAAGACCTCGGAGTCAAAGCAGACACCCTGAAAACATTACTGGATGGAAGAGGAGACACCCTAGGACTCCTTGGCACAGGCCAAAATTTTCTTAATAAAGACCCAGAAACACAACAAATAAAAGAAAGGTTGGACAAATGGGATTGCATGAAATTGCAGAGCTTCTCTATGCGAAAGGACATAGCTAGCAAGATTAATAGAAAGCACAGGATTGGGAGAAGATGTTCACTAGCCTTACAATGGATAAGGGTCTCATATGTAAAATATACCTGGAACCCAAAAACTTAAATCCCCCAACAACAAATCTTCCAAGAAAAAACTGACCAATAAATAAGTGGGCTAAAGACTTAAAGGAAACTTCTGTGAAGAGGAAAGAAAGATGGCCAATAGACACATGAAGAAATGTTCAACCTCTCTAGCCATAAAAGAAATGCAAATCCAAACAACATTGAGATACCACCTCACCCATGAACTCTAATAACAACAGATGCTGGAGGGGATGTGGACAGAAGGGAACCTTACTGTATGTTGGTGGGAGTGTAAACTTGTTCAACCACTTTGGAAAGTAGTATGGAGGTTCCTCAAAAGACTCCACATAGAACTCTCCTATGACCCAGCAATCCCACTTTTGGGCATTTACCTAAATGATCACAAACAAGACCACACTAAAGCTACCAGTATCACTATGTTTATTGCAGCATTATTTACCATAGCTAAGATATGGAACCAACACAGATGCCCCTCAGTAGGTGAATGGATCACGAAAATGTCTCCATCAGAAAGAATGACATTGCCACATTTGTTAGGAAATGGAAATACTTGGAAAAAATTATATTAAGTGAAGTAAGCCAGACCCAAAAAAACTTAGGTCCCATGGTTTCCCTTATTTGCCATAACTAGTATATGTCTGAGTCAAGCAGAAAAGCCCCGATAAGTTGATGTTAGGGAAATGAACTCTAAGATATGTATTCAAATGTTTTTTTTCTTTCAGGCAATTGTTTTTAACATATTTATAAGATTATTTCTTTGTTGCTTTGTATGTTACCCCCCCACCTACATGGTATAACCCTTTCTTTCACTGTATTTGATGTAGGCATAATTTGTGGAGGGGAAGGGAAAAAACAAATCGTTTAAATAGGGATACAGGTGGATCCCTTTCAACAAGGAGATGTACTAGTCTTTATATAGAAAAATGAAATTTACAACTTTAGTGGGGGGAAAAATTAGATGGGGGGGCGGAGGGAGGATGGGACGGGATGGGAAGGGGAAACAAAGGAGGAGGCTACAATGCTTGATAAGAAATGTACTCATTATCTTGCCCATGTAATTGTAACACCTCTCTACAATATTTTCACAATAAAAATTAAAAATAAAAGAAAAAAATTATTACAACAAAATGATTTCAATACAATAAAAAGAACAAGTATAAAAATGAGTGAATTTGAAATGGATACAAATAAACAGCAACATGAAGTAAGACAAACAATGCAATATATAAATGAGGATTTCAATAAAGATACAGAAATTTTAAAAATAGTTAAACTAAAATTTTGAAAATGAAAAGAACTCAATAGAATAATTGAATAAAAACAACTCCATAGAAAAGAGTGAATCAAATTGAAACAGAATATCAGGGATCAACGAAAAAGTAGATAGATTAGTCAGATGAAGAACTAGGTGAAAAGTATGAAAAGATTATACAAGCCCACCTCAGGAACTTGAAAGGTCAAACCTATGGAACATAGACATAGAGGCTGAAGAAAAGGCCCATGCTAAAACAATACAAAACATAGTCAATAAAACGATGTGAGACTATTTCCTAAATCTTTAACAATCCAGGTACACGAGGTTTTTAGAACAGCCAATAGAGATCATATCCAAAAAGACTCACTCCAAGACATATTATAGTTATACATTAAATATTCAGAAACAGTAAACAGTACTGACAGCTGCCAAAGAAAAGCAATGAGTCATCTATGGTGTCAGGCCCATCAGCATAATACCAGATTTCTCAACAGCACAAACCTTAAAAGCAAGAAGGGCATAAAGCAATAGAAGGTCAACAACTACCCATCCAGAATACAATGACTGCATTTGCTTATCAGTCCTTCCTCCATTCCTGTGCCCCTAATGTCCCTCCTCCAGTGTTTCCATTGCCTGGTTTCCATTTTGATAAAAATACGGAATGATTCACAAATTTGAGAGTCACCCTTAAGCAGGGGCGTGCTAATCTTCTCTGTATTGTTTCTTATTATTATATGTGCTGCCTAAGACAGCACCACACTAAAATTTTAAACACATAAAAAGAAGAAACCTAGGCATTCACACTGTGAGACCACAGGAGGATACTTTGGAGAGAACACAAAGGTTCAATGCCTAGGTGCATCTGATCATACAAAGAAATATTTATTGGAATGAACTCCAGGAAATGCAAATGAGGGTTTTTTCCTTCTTTTGCTGTTTTTTGTTTTCTTCCTCTTTGTTTTGTTTGTTCATTTATCTGTCTTTGGGAGTGTAAAGGGAGGCACAGAAATGGAGGGACAAAGGGTGAACAAATGCAGCAGTGGCAATCACCAGACACTATGTTCAAAATGAACTGTACAACTTGTGGATGGCGATGGGAAGGAAAAACTGGGAGAGAGCCAAGGAAGGGGTGGCAGTGTCCAAGAAGTAACCTACTCTACCTGAATTATGTAACTGTAACCCCTCTGCACATCACCTGTATAATTAAAACTTTTCAAAGAAGAAGAATCATTACAGAGAATAGATCTGATTCAAAATATTACCATGTTTATGTTCAAAATTCATACATATGTAAGAACACAGGGCAAACTTCCCTAATGTTATTTAAAAAAAACAAATCTACTTAAGATACCAGAATTGACTGTGAAATACCAAGCTAGAAATCTTTTCTGCCAATCATAATGAAACAAAGATGACCACTAAAATCTATTTTGTTTATACCATCCTGGCTACCAGTACAAAAATTCAACAAAGCACAATTATAGGCACAAGAATGGGAAAAGCAAGTAGAATCTATTAAACCAGATATTATGGTAACACACCCTACACTTCCGAACAAATCTACAGAGAATTCATTAGCAATGACTAGTAAATTTCATGAGTCTACATTTCATGAGGTCATCAGAATGATTAAAGCAATTATGTTTCTATATATCAGGTACAAATGATAGCAAAGGCATCATAAAAATAATAACAATCAAGCCAGGCACTGGTGGCTCATGTTTGTAATCTTAGCTGCTCAGGAGGTTGAGATCTAAGCATCATGGTTCAAAGCCAGCCCAGGCAACAAAGTCCATGAGTCTCTTATCTCCAGTTAACCACCAGATAACTGGAAGTGGAACTGTGGTGCAAACTGGTAGAGCACTAGCTTGAGCAAATGAGCTCATGGACAGTGCCCAGGCCAACAAGCACCAAGGCAATGAAAAATTAAAGTAGTAATAGGTAAAGCACTATGCATTTAAACAAAGTCTATGAATATATTTGTAAACGACTCTATTGAAAATAAAATATTACTTGGAAAATAAAGTAAGGCATAGGTAAATTGGAAGCATGACTCATTCATGAATTGAGGAAATCAAGGTAACATTTTCTCCCAAAGTTATCTATAACTTTACTGGAGGTATAATATATATCCCAGCACAACATCTTGGGAAATTGATAAGTAATAAGTTTATGTACTCATTTGGTAATACAAAAACTAAGCATAGCCAAAAGATCAAGGAGGAGGACAAGGAGAAGAAAGAGGAATAGAAGGAGTAGGAAGAAGAGGAGGAGGAACAGCAGTAGGAACAGCAGGAGGAAGAGGAGGAGGAGGAGCAACAGCAGGAAGATGAGGAGGAGGAACTAGAAGAAAAAAAAGACAACAAGACCAAGGAGAAGTCCCCAAAACAAAAAGAATTTAAGGGGCAGAACAAAGTTGGGATTCACAGTGTGGGAAACCAGGGATTATTTTGCATGTATATACAACCCCAAACTTGCTATACCACAACCTCTCCTGAGCAGCCAACTGTGAGACTTTTGCAGCTCTCTCAGGTGGTACGGAGGAGAGGAATCCTGCAGTGACCTCAAGAACTCAGGCTTTCTACGGAGGCTCAGCAGAAAAGAAACAAGCTCACCTTGGGAATGATGTAGTCTCTGAACTTAATGTCACGGGTCACTGCATGGGGCACGTTCATTGGTAGGAGATCAATGTATCTCTGGATCTCATGCAGCACAGCATCTGTGTAGGGCATTTGGCTCCTGTCCTGCATGCAGGGGCTGCGGTGCCTGCCAATCACATGGTCAATCTCTTCCTTCACTTTAGCTGGTGAGACATAATAAGAAATGGTGAAGTAAGGTTCAATGAAGTAAGGTTACTTCAGTTTTGGTGGGAGTGTAAACTTGTTCAACCACTTTGGAAAGCAGTATGGAGGTTCCTCAAAAGACTCCACATAGAGCTCCCCTGTAACCCAGCAATCCCACTTTTGGGCATTTACCCAAATGCTTATAAACAAGACCACACTAAAGCTACCAGCACAATTATGTTTATTGCAACATTATTTACCATAGCTAAGATTTGGAACCAAACAAGGTGCCCCTCAGTAGATGAATGAATCAAGAAAATGTGGTATATACACACAATGGAATTCTTTGCCTCCATCAGAAAAAATGACATTGCCCCATTTGTGAGGAAATGGAAAGACTTGGAAAAAATTATATTAAGTGAAGTAAGCCAAGCCCAAAGAAACATAGGTCCCATGGTTTCCCTTATTTGCAATATCTAGTATATATATGAGTCAAGCAGAAAAGGTCAGATAAGGTGATGTTAGGGAAATGAACCCTAAGATATGTATTTAAATGGTTTTTTTTTCTTTCATGCATTTGTTTCTAAAGCATTTATAAGATTATTTCTTTGTTGCTTTGTATGTCTTTTCCCCACAGTATAACTCCTGCTTTCACTGTATTTGATGTCGGTATAATTTGTGGAGGGGAATGGGAAAAACAAGTCATTTAAATAAGGATACAGGTGGACCCGTTGCAACAATGAGAAGTACAAGTTGTCATGTTGAAAATGAACTTTACAACTTTGGTGGGGGGGTGTGTGGGGAGGATTGGGTTGAGGGGGTGGGGGAATTCTGGGAAAGGATGGGATGGGTAAACAAAGGAGGAGGCTACAATGCTTGATAAGATATGTACTCACTATGTTGCCCATGTAATTGTAACCCCTCTGTACAGTATTTTCACACACACAAAAAAAAAGAAATGCAGAAACAGGAAGAAAGAGACACATTGATTATAGTAAGTCAGTGCTAAATAAATTGTGATAGTGAATCTTAACAAGATTTGAAGTAAAAAAAATTCATATCCCATGGAGTATTAAGACTTCAGCATGTACACACATCATCCTCCTGCTTAGTAGCCTTATAATGAGTTAATCAAGGCATAGAGGTTAGCTTCTTGTTAAGAAAAACACACAAAAAAGACTATTAATGTACATTTAATATTGTTTATATATTGAAGTAAAATTTATTTAGTACAACTTTATTTAATATGTAAGAAGTATATTATCATAGGAATGATATTCTTATAAAACTGCAATACTAAAACTTTTAAAATAAAGGGAATAAAATATTGACAATAAAAGTATATTTTGAGGACACTAATATCTTCACTTATATCTCCGGATTTCACAAATCTCCACAAATATGAATGGTAATTCATGGCCTAGCCAACATAAATTGTTCTAATTATCACTTTTAAGATGTTAATAAAATAGTCCCATTTTGTTCAAATTCAGAAATATTTTTGTTGATAAAAGAGATAATTTTAACATAAAATGCCTTTCAAATTCTATTAGTTTATGGATACTAAGTAAATAATATGTCTTTTTAAAAAGGACTTTAGTTTTTTCTATAGCTGATATGAAGAGAAGAATATATTTCACAAACTAGGACATAATTAAGTGAAACTATGAATGAATGTATATTATAGGGATCGACTTTGGTCCAGACACATTGTAATGCATGAAAGGCTTGCTGAATTGAAACAGCTATTTAATTGTACAGCTATTTAATAATAAAAATGAAAACCTTTGTATGCATCTATGGAAGTGTCAGCATTAAATACTTTTGTACAATACATGTAAACTAATAAAATGCAGAAGAAGAAATGATAGTCCTCAAAGAAAAACAAAAATAAACATTATTTTTATTTTCAAATAATTAATATTTAAGCATTAAATAAACAGTGTATGGGCTGGGAAGGTGGCTCAAAGTGGAGCACTTGCCTTGCATGCATGAGACCCTGGGTTTTCTATTCCTCAGCACCCCATAAGCAGAAAAAAAAAGCTGGGAGTGGTGCTGTGGCTCAAATGGTAGAGCACTAGCCTTGAGCTGAAAAGCTGAGGGACAAGGCCTAAGCCCAGAGTTCAGGCCCACGACCGAACTCAAAAACAAAAAAACACAAATAGTGTATATCTTTGTGTATGCATGTGTACAATGTACAGTACTACTCCCATTATTGAACCACTTCCTGATGATATCCATATTGGACATCGTAGAATCTGCTTTGGAAAATTATGTTCATTTTCTAAACAATGATGCTTTCTTTTTTCTTTTACTGGACCTGCAGCTTGAATCAGGGCCTGGCTGCAGTCCTTGAGCTTCTTTGTGCTCAATAATATGTACTTTGTGCTCTACTACTTGAGCCAACACAACCACTTCTGGCTTTTTCTGAGTAGTTTATTGGAGAAAAGAATTTCATCGACTTTAATACCTGGCCTGACTTCAAATATCAATCCTCAGTTCTCAGCCTCTTGAGTAAATAGGAAGCCAGGTGTGAGCCACCGGTGCCCGATGCCCAGTTGATTTTTTAATCATTTTAGAGATTGATATCCTAGCATGGGAGGGTAAAATGTGCATTCACATATCTGTCTTATATATTTACCCACATCTACAACTAGGCACATAAAGATAAACATGTATGTTTCCCTTTACTTCATTCACAACAATATACTAGATAAAACATCAGTTTTTTTTATTTGAAAACACTGTACAGAGGGGTTACAATTACATGGACAAGATAATGAGTACATTTCTTATCAAGCATTGTATCCTCCTCCTTTGTTTCCATTTCCCATCTCTTCCCATCCTCAAGAGGCCATCCCCCAATCCACCCCGCCACCCCTCCCCCCACCAAAGTTGTGAAGTTCATTTTCGACATAACGACTTGTACATCTCATTGTTGCACTGGGACCACCTGTATCCCTATTTAAATGATTTGTTTTTCTCCTTCCCCTCCACAAATTATACCGATATCAAATACAGTGAAAACTGAAGTTATACTGTGGGGGAGGGACATACATAGCAATAAAGAAATAATCTTATAAATGTGTTAGAAACAATCACATGAAAGAAAAAAAAACATTTGAATACATATCTTAGGGTTCATTTCCCTAACATCACCTTATCTGACCTTTTCTGCTTGACTCAGACATATACTAGTATTGCAAATAAAAGAAACCATGGGAACTATGTTTCTTTGGGCCTGGCTTACTTCACTTCATATAATTTTTTCCAAGCCTTTCCATTTCCTAACAAATGGGGCAATGTGATTCTTTCTGATGGAGGCATAGAATTCCATTGTGTGTATATACCACATTTTCTTGATCCATTCATCTACTGAGGGGCATCTGGGTTGGTTCCATATCTTAGCTATAGTAAATAATGCTGCAATAAACATAGTCATGCTGGTAGCTTTAGTGTGGTCTTAAAACATCAGTTTTTGAACCAGTATTCAGTTTCAATCATTCTGGCTCAGCAATATTATTCCCTGGGTGGAAATTAGAAATGCATTCCATTTATTGTACTTCCCATTTCTTTCTTATCAGTCCGTTCATGCAGCAATTCGTGTGTAAAACACCTAGAAATACATGATCAGTAATTGAGAATTCTGAGACTCTTGTCCATGTCTCCTTCATTCTCAGTGTCTTTCTTCCCTCCTTGCATCATTGGTTTCTGGTTTGTTCTTATGTGGGTGTTATCTGAGCAGCCTCAGTGAGTTTCAGATTACACCATAACCTTCTGTCCTGGTTTCTGGAATTCATGATTTCCTTTTTCCTTAACTTGGTTTGAGATAACTGAACAAAATGCATTACACAATATTATACCATATTGTGTGAAAAAAGAGAAAATGGGGTATCAAGTTTATGGCTGATATGGAAGTCTACTCTCCCATCTTTTCTTTTTACTCTCAATAATTTTTTTTGGGGGGGGGCCTGTATTGGGGCCTGAACTGTGGGCCAGGGCATCGCCCCTCAGCTCTTCAGCTCAAGACTAGTGCTCTACCACTTCAGCCACGTGCCACTTCAGGCTTTTTTCCTGCTTATGTGGTGCTGAGGAATCAAACTCAGGGCCTCATGCATGCAAGGCAAGTGCTCTACCACGGAGCCACCTTCCCAGCCCACCCTTAAGAATTATGATGCAATCCCATCATCTCTTGATATCTGACCTAGTTGTGTCTTTCTGAAACTTGTGATGATCTTTCTAACCCTGGTATTCTGGAATGCTACAACTTTATGCTGAGTGAAGGCTTTTACCCCTTTATTCTGCTGGACACTTAGAGAGAATTTTCTATCAAATTGGTAAAATATGGAGGTTCTTAGAGTTCTTCATTATGGACAAATTTCAGGAAAAAAGACAGATAGTAAGTTATGCATCACCTGCAGGGGATGTGGTCAAAGAGGAAACCTATGCATTGTTGGTGTGAGTATAAACTTGTTCAACCACTTTGGAAAGCAGTATGGAGGTTCCTCAAATGATTACACATAGAGCTCCACTATGACCAAGCAATCCCCGTTTTGGACATTTACCCAAACAATCACAAACAAGTCTATACTAAATCTACCAGCACAACTATGTTTATCGCAGCATTATTCACCATAGCAAAGACATGGAACCAACCTAGATGAACCTCCGTAGATGAATGGATCAAGAACATTTGGTATATAATATATATATATATATATATAAAATATATATACATAAAACTAGTATATGTCTATGACTAGCACAAAAGGTCAAAAGCTATGTACATATGAACATACAAGGTGATGCTAAGTGAAATGACCCCAAAGATAGAGACACAAGAAGTTTTACCTTTTTTGCTGTTGTTTTCAACGTATTTATAATATACTATGTGATATTTTTATTTCTTTGTTATGTTCTTCCCCTATAGTATAACCACTGTCTTCACTGTATTTGATTCCAGTGCCCTGCATCTTGTATAAACATTTTTCTAATTTGGGGAGGGGAAGGGAAATAACAAAATGCTGAAATAGGATACAGGTTGACCCATTGTAACAATGAGATGTACAAGACACTATGTTGAAACCAACTTTACAACATTGTGGGTTGGGGAGGGAGGAAGTTGAGGTGAGGAGGAAAGGAATGGTAGGGGAAAAACAAAAGAGGAGGTAACAATGTTCCATAGGAAATTTACTCATTACCTTTTTCATGTAACTGTAACTGTAACTGTGCCTTTACAATAAAAGATATATACAAAAAATTATGCATCAAAAACAAGAGGGCTTGGCCAGGCCTCTCAACTTTATACTTCACTGTATTTACCCACAATTTCTGAGTACAGAGTTCTTTGTACAGGGAAGAGAGAGAGAGAGAGAGAGAGAGAGAGAGAGAGAGAGAGAGAGAGAGAGAGAGAGAGAGAGAGAGAGAGAGAGAGAGAGAGAGAGAGAGAGAGAGAGAGAGAGAGAGAGAGGGAGAGAGAGGGAGAGAGAGGGAGGGAGGGAGAGAGAGAGAGTCTTCCTGGTGTGCAGAGAGTTTTTCTTTTCACCTAAAGAGTGGAGGTGTGATAAGAATTTGAACACGGAGAGTCTGTTTGCTAAATTCTTTTCTATTTTCTTTGATATTGTTACGTCTAAATAGGAAACTTTATGAGGTTGGGGATGTGGCCTAGTGGTAGAGTGCTTGCCTACCATGCATGAAGCCCTGGGTTTTATTCCTCAGTACCACATACACAGAAGAAGGCAGAAGTAGGGTGTGGCTCAAGTGTAGAGTGCCAGCCTTGAGCAAAAGAAGCTCAGTGACAGTACCCAGCCCCTGAGTTCAAGCTCAGGAATGGCAAAATAAAAAGGGAAAAACTTTATGGGAATTTTGGAGACATAGCTTGGTTTTTCTTCCCTCAGAACTATTCCTGTTATCACATTTAGGTGAAAGCAACATGTGTCTGGCTCAGTTATTTTATCACAGTTACATCTACTCTGAGTATCAGAAGTTTGGAAGACATCTTATACAGTTAGTATTCTCTTCTCTTTTTTGTGGTGAGAGGTCTAATTCTCATTTAAATTATTTTATAATATCTCCTAAAACTTTACATAGTGTTTCTACACCTAAAACTCTATAAATACAAAACAACATTGAAAAAGATAAAATTTACAGATGCCCTTGTAAAATTCTAACTTTACCAAACATAAGTTTTATGGACTTAGACTTCTGTAATTGTAAAATACCTTCTGGTATGGCATCTGTACATTTCTAATGAGAAAATATTCAGGAATGGAATTTATCTCATACATCCTCATTAATTTTTAGGACTTGTACTTATGTGTTGGTGACAAGAGATCTCTTGGGCCTATGGCAGCATAAGAATAGTCAGAATGAGGAAAAATATATAGAAGAATCCACTGTAAACGCTGGAGTTTTTGGTGTAAAATCAATATGTTATTGTATGTCAATTTATGCTAGAGCAGTTTTCGAATGATTACCTGCCAAAAAACCCAGACACAAGACAGTCTTGCTGCTTTTCCTACTACATTGTTCTCATCACTTGTCTCTGATTTCAGCTGGTGGCACAGGATGATGAGCTGTGAGACATATCTGACAAGGCATATCACTAGCAGCATCTTTCCTATATTTTCCGAAGTTTCACCTAGGTCTCCCCCTGTGCTCCTACCTGTGACGTGAGAGTGCTTCATCAGGAGCAGCAGGGAGTATCTCAGTGTTGTGCTGGTCGTTTCTGTCCCAGCACCAAATAAATCCGATGCAACCATCGTCAAATTTTCATTAGTAAATTCCGATGATTCCTTGTGATTTTCCTGCTCCTAAGATTTGATGCAATTATATTATTTTCCAGCACATTTGATGACAGTGAATTCACAATAACTCACAGTGGTATGAAGTTGGAGAGTAAAGGAATAAGGGCAATGCACAATTGACAGTGGGATGGTGACTAGTTTAGACTAAGTAAGGCTTCAGGCTTCCTGGGCTGTCCTGACTCTAACTGATCTGGTGCTGTGACTGTATTTGAGGTTATGAAACTCATCATTCATTTAAGCTACTAATAACTGAATTTTCTCTAAATATTGAAAGATCAGAAAATTGAATACTGCAAGTAGGAAAGTTAGGGACATAGGTGTTGTAAGCCTGAAGCAAAAATCTGCAATTAAAATTTTTTTGTAGTTGATGTTATTGAACAGTGTGTGGGCATTGTCCTTGAGCTTCTTTTCTCAAGGCTAGTGCTATACCACTTGAACCACAGCTCCACTTCCCACTATTTTCTGTTTAATTTGGAGATAAGAGTCTCAAAGACTTTTATGTCCAGACTGCCTTCAAACTTTGATCCTTAGATCTCAGCCCCTTGATAGTAGCTTTACAAGCATGGCTCCTAATTGCAATTTAACTTCTTGTATCACACATTTGCATATGCTCAATATTGCTTGTGAAAATGCTAAAAGGCAGCAAAACTTAGGAGTCACAAGGAATGAGAATGGGTTCATCAAAATACGATGAGTTAGCAGATGGGAAGCACCAAGTCAGGTGGTCTAGGGAACCTGAGTAGGAATGACTAGGAATGCATGAGCTGAAGAGACACTAATCATGAAGACAAAAAGTGTTCACATTAACTTATCATTGGAACAAAGGAGAGAGGATGGATGAAGCAGTGCCAAGGACTGAGAAGATGGCCCAAAACCAACTTGTCAACAAGGTTGCAGGTTTAGATGTTGAATGAGGAAATCATTAAATGGTCAAAATACATCATTTTCTAACTGGTCTCTGGGCCAACATTAAGTCCATCATGCTTTTGTAATCTCCAGATAACTTACAGTATGTCTAATAATATGTAATTAAAGCAATGAAAATGAACGGATCCTCTCAACATTTGTACTTTCTTGGAAAAGAGTCATCTCCTTTGACTATATCAACATCACATGCTTTGAAAGCTGGTCAAGTTAAACAAACTTTGGTAATATCTACTTTATGTACTTTTCTATGATCATCAAACTACAGGTAATCTTAAATCTTGAGGTCGACTTACTCTAGAATAATATGTTCAAACACCAATATTAAAGCTTCCATCTGTCACAATAAATTTGGAGATTTAATAGTTGCAGGTCACATAGACTATTATACTATAGGCTATATCAATGTTGAAAAATTAATGGAATTCTAAATGAACAAAAATCGAATGATTCCATGTCATGGACTAAAGCACTAATTTTATCTCATATGCTATCATCATTAAGGAAAAGTTAATATGACTATGATAAATAAAAGAGAAGAGAGTCTGTCATGAACAGATCTACCATACAAGAAGTGCTAAGGGGAATCAACTTTCAAGTAGAAACTAAAGCATATTCAACAATAAATTCACACCAAGTCAAGAAATACATATCCTTGTTAAATATAACCAAACAGAAAATATGAATGTTAATTATACTATTTTTTTAGTCAACCTATTTTTAGATTATATACATTTTTTTGTCTGTTGTGGGGCTTGAACTCTGGGCTTGGGCGCTGTCCTTGTGCTCTTCAGCTCAAGGCGAGCAATATAGCACTTGAGCCACAGCACCAATTCTGGTTTTCTAGTGGTTTATTGGAGATAAGAGTCTCACGAACTTTCCAGCTCGAGCTGGCTTTGAACCTCGGTCCTCAGATCTCAGCCTCCTGAGTAGCTAGGATTACAGGCGTGACCCACCGGCACCGCTACATATTTTTTTTTTAAGGGAAATATAGGAGGCAATAATCATAGATGAATTCTGTGGATACCCAATGTATTAAATATGTAATATATGACAAAAACAACCAGGGAAGGATGCAATTGGAGGGGGGAAGATTAAAATTATAGTCAGACAATAATTCATTCTAATTTCACACTAACTGTGGTAAGTGTGTTATAGTCATCCGATGGTACATTATAAGGATTAAAACTTTGCTTAGTTGATTGCAGTATTTTATATATGTATATAATATCTATATTATCTATGCATTATCTATATGTACTTTACATATATATTCCATATATAACATACTCATTATATGTTTATGTGATAAAACATAAGGAAAACCTCTAAAATCTATATAAAGAAGATGAATTAGTAAACAGAAGAGGTGAATTTGATTAAATTACATTATATGCATCTTTAACATATCATAATAGAAGCCTTTGCACAATAAATTTGTTAATAAAAATGTGAAAAGCATAATAAAATGATATTGTGATATATATTTTTTTTTCAATACCACAACTGAAAATCCTTTATAAGGAAGATTAACTATGACCAATTAAGGATAATTCCAGAATTATTTCTTCAAAACCAATTCTGACTTAGAGAAATTACATAATATTCACATATTGTATTCTATACATTATATAATAATGAAACCCATCTTTACATAATGACACATATTTAGCAGGAAAATTGTTTCTATTCACCTGCTATGTGCATTCTGCTTCTCCTTATTATATTATTTTATGTAAAAAGAGTAAATGTATCCTAATTATTTGAGAAATTAATTTTAAGTTTCCCAGGATGCTTAGTGTAGCTTCCTTTATATAACTGGTAACTTACTTTTCAAGCACTGCTGCTCTGTTTAAACATCTCCAGTAACACAGACTAATTGATATGTCACAGAATGCTCAAGGATTCAAATAAATGTGATTTTTGTCATTTTTACCTGTTTCTTTTTAATAAGGAAACAATCAATCAAGTCTCTTGGATTGTTAACATCCAGTGATTCTTCATGGTCATTTATTTTCTTCAAAATGTAATTATTTATATCATCAAAATTTTTTAATAATGTTTTATGACTTCCTGGTAGATAATCAGTGAGACCAGGGAAAAGGTTGTAGATCTAAAAGCAAAAGTAATAACTTATTAAATATATTTGCATATACATACTATATACATATTATAGAAAACTTGGCTGCAAATAAAAATGACACATGCCTTCTGTCTTGAAGGGAAATTCAAAAGGAACATATAAATCAGAGGGGTTCAAGGATACCCTAAAATTCAGTCTCATGATAGAGTATCTAGCCTCCCTGTGATCATAGAGTTATTAATTTTACAGAGTTTAAGCCATGCCAAACTCTATAAAACATTCTGAAGAATTTTATAGTTCAATTTTGTCATTTCTCCCCATTCTACTTCATCATCTAGGTTCACAGTAAAATCAGCAAACACTCTGACGTTACTCAGTGATTCCTAGTAGTTTCTATTGTTGCAAATATGCTTCTTTTCTGAGGAAAAATACTTCTGCTCAGTAATAGCATGAATATGAGATGTCTGATTGGAAAACAAACCTGTGGGAAATGTAAGCTTTCAGTAAGCACCTGGATATCCACTGATCCACCAGGCATCTATCAGGACCTGAACAAAGCAATTTATAGGAAAATCCCTTTGGGATTTATTGGGAAATATCAAATTAATTGCTTAAGTTCATTAGCTTGAGTAAATCCTAAAGATTTAAACATCTTTCTGAGCTGATTACTTTATATTGTTTTTCTTCCATTTCTATTATTATAGGTTAGCTGTCAAAGGTTCTCATTTTGACATGTCCATATATAAATAAAATGCATTTTTCCTTTTGGTGCCAGGACCAGGGTTTGAATTCAGAGCCCCAGACTCTTGCTTGGCTTTTTTGGTCATGACTGGTTTTTGCTGACTATTTGGGAGATGGATTCTGTCATACTTCTCTGCCCTGGCTGGCTCAAATCCTTGATCTTCCAGGTCTCACTCTCCTGAGTAACTAACGTTTATCTATGAGCCAACAAGGCCCAGGTATACAATACATCTAGATGAGATAATATATCTAGACTCTTCTTCTATTCTCCCTCATCATTTCCTTCCCTGCTTCTAAAAACAATTTCAACATGCTTCATTTTGGAACTGCAGAAAATGAACTAGACCCATATCTATTTCCCTGAAGTAATATCAATTGCAAGTTGATCAAGGACCTTAAGATAAAACCAGAAATATTGAAGCTACTACAAAAATAGAATAGACGAAATGCTAGACTGTGTGGCCATAGTCAGTAACTACCTGAATGGCACTCTACCATTCTTTAGGTAGCACTGTTGGGTCCAAGTGTTCACCTTACTGTTGGCTCTTTATTTAATTTGGGTCTGTTGAAAAAAAAAAAAGACAAGTGTTTTCTTAGGAAGAAAAGATCTTGGCTTCACCTGCATCCATGGTGAGCTCAAAATCTTGACATTGTCATTGAATTTCTCCATCAAGTTCAGGAGGTTCTGGTCTTTATAATCAAAACGATTCTGGAAAACAATGGAGCAGATGACATTGCAGGGGGCACAGCCCAGGATGAAGGTAGGGTCACAGGGTGAGCCTGAAGATTTAGAAACAAATGAAATATACATATGAAATACTGTACTTAACCTTTGTCATCTTTACCATTTTATTACTATTTTACTTGTAAATTCCTCTAACAGCCAGCCAAATATCCCATTTGCATTAAACCTGCATATCTTTTACCTGGAGCCAGAGTTAGCCAGTACCCCAATTATAGCATAAAACAAGCAAAAAAACCCCTACAGTCCTAATTTTTGATTGGAAAACAACCCATTTCTGAAACAGAAGGGACTTATTAGAGCCTTTAATATCCCTCTCTAAAATAGTGATACAGGGCTGGGAAAGTGGCTCAGTGGTAGAGTGCTTGCCTTGCATGCCTGAGGCCCTGGGTTTGATTCCTCAGCACCACATAAGCAAAAAGAAAAAAGCCGAAAGTGGCGCTGTGGCTCAAGTGGTAGAGCACTGGCCTTGAGCTGAAGAGCTGAGGGACAGCGCCCAGGCCCAGAGTTCAGGCCCCAGGACTGGACTCCCCCTGCACAAAAAAAATAAATAAAAATAGTGATATAAAGCAGCTCCCACCCTTGGTTTTCCTCAACTCCTCCACGAGGCAGCGGGCTTCCTCTTGAACACGCTCTTCAATGCTCCTCTTCCCCATCCCAAAATTCCGCAAGGTCATGAGTGAGAAGCGCCTCATCTCTCTCCATCTGTGTCCATTGCTGAAAACAATTCCTAAATGGAGGGAAGCAGAAACATGGATGGAGAAGTCAAGCAAGGAAAAGGAAGCTGACAGATGGCAGGTACAGGGATGGCCAAGCTTTGGCTCTTTTCCCATCCTCCTTATCGACACATCCTCTGCCACCCACACAAAAGTGTACATAGATATGTACACTAACCAAGGCCTCTGTTAGCTTTTTCAGCCCATGGGAGCCTGCCTCTTCCAGAGAACTCCTCCCCATGGTCAATCAGAGCTTCCTTCACTGCTTCATAGCCATACAACACCACAGTGGGCTTCATGCCCAAATACAGAGTGAACACAGGGCCATAGACTTTTGAGAACTGGAAAATGAAAAGAAAACAAATACTCGTGAAAGAAGTCATTATTTGTTCCTAATAGTGAGCCTGAGCAAAACTGATATCATCTTTATATTTTTATGCTTCTTTATTTTGTCAAACACTGTTATACCGAAGTCCCAGAGACCCTCCAACCACCACCGAGAGACCAGGGAAACCGAACTGCAAAATGTAAGGCTTATTTAACAAGCCAAGGCTCAGGCCTCGTCGGGTACCCCCCGACACAGCAGAGGAAGGGAGGGGGCCCCGAGTAACAGTATAGCTGGGCTTATAAAGGCAAAAATGACAAAATTACAGCAATGATATGATTAAGGACAAGTTTGATTGTAATTGGTCAGGAACCCGATGTCTGCTTGAACCATCGAGGCTGACGTCTCCCGTGGTTAATCTTCTACTGACTGGGTTTCGAAACCATCCTGTTCTGGGGTGTTCTGCAAACTTTAAATAACAGTTCCCAAACATTTTGCACAGACATGTTATTGTTTAACACATTTTTGCAACCTTCGCAACATTAACTTAGAACAGGAATTAGGGACTGACACAAGTTAACTTTTAGAAGCTGTCATACATTGGCTTTAGTTTGGTTCTTACAACATAACTTAAGATATTGCAAAGATCATATGTTATAAAGGAGGTTTATTATAGCTGTCACGTAGAAATGGCCTATAATTGGCCATGCATTGGACAAGGCAGTTGAAGCACCATTATCATTCATCTTCAAATCAAAACACACAGAAGGCTTGTCATGATTCACAAAGAACAAAACAAAGGTCTGTGGATTCTAAATTCATTTCTAGAGCCGCAATGATAAGGCTTATTGGACATTCCATGCTTGGTATATGTTTAATTCTCATTTGTACTCCTAACCAGTGTCAGATTACTGCTTTCAGAGGAAGATATTTTTTTGTTTTGTTTTGTTTTTTGTTTTTTGTCTGTCGGGGGCTTGAACTCTGGCCCTGGGCACTGTCCTTCAGCTCTTCACCTCAAGGCGAGTGCTCTACCATTTGAGCTACAGCGCCACTTCCAAGATTACTGCTTTCAGATAACCTTTGAAGCTCTTACTGATGAGAATAGTACTTCTTTGACAAACAAGAGAAACTGCAGTTTTAAGTCATCACAGGTGTTTCTATAGGCAAGTGCAGTTTGGGATCTATCGGTATTAGAAGCAGAGGGTGGGCCCCGCAGAGGCTGCCCTAGTACATGAAACATCCTCCCAAACAATTTCTCACCCAGCAGCATTTTTTGCTCCAGACAAAGTTTTATGCAAAAATCCAGGTGGACTCTGATACCATCAGTATCCCCTAAATGGTCTCGTGTCTTTATGTTCTCTCATCCTCACAGATAGTTCCTTTCAATCAATCACAGCTTCTCAGAGAAGTTAGCTTTCATGATTAAAAAAAAAATCAATGTCTAATATGCTATATGAGTTTTTCTTTCCTTTTTTTTTTGGTCCGGTCGTGGGGCCTGAACTGTGGGCCTGGGCGCTGTAACTCAGCTCTTCAGCTCAAGGCTAGTGCTCTACCACTTGAGCCATAGCACCACTTCTGGCTTTTTTCTTTTTGCTTATGTGGTGCTGGGGAATCGAACCCAGGGCCTCAGGCATACAAGGCTAGCACTCTACCACTGAGCCACCTTCCCAGCCCACTATATGAGTTTTTCAAATGAACTTTTAATCACAGAACTTTCCTTACCATGGAGCTTCAGGAATAAAAACATCATAAATTTGACTATCTAAATATATTGGGAGAGCCATCCATAACCTTTGCAATGTTGTGGCTGAGACTAAAATAGACAGTAACCCACTCACATAATACATTAGTTCATTCCATGATTAAAATACAAACTGGAAAAGTCACAAGCATGTTACACTTTATACAAGGATTTTGTTTTATGATAACAAATCATGCTATTCTACCTTCAGCACTACATTTAAAATATGGTTTCATTCATATCTGTCAGAGAACATTGGCCAAACATGAAGAGTACTTACTTTGGTTAAAGATTTAGTGATGTCTTTAATATCAACCTGCAGTATATTTCCAATAATTGGGATAGGAGTGGGACCTGGAGGGAGCTTCTTTCTCCCAGAGTTCTGTCTCCATATGGAAAAGAGAAGAAGACAGGAGAGACCCAGCACCAGGACAACTACTGGACCCATTGAGGCCTTCTCTTCTTCTGAGAGTACTGTGAGCTTGCAGGGCAGACCTTTTATAATGCTCCCTGAGACTGTAGGTGTGCCTCTTCAATGTTTTAGTCATGATTAGGTAGAAGTTTACTTTAACCTCTCTTCTGATTAGACTTTGTCCTGATGATAGAGATAAAAGTAGAATGACCTGTACACATGGTCCCTCTTTCCAGAGGCCATAGAGGCAATTGTGATTTAGTTGCACTTGTTAGCGATCAAATACTGCTACTTAAAATACAAACCTACCTGCTCTCAATGTTCAGCTATGGTTGAGAAGTATTAAGTCAACAACTTGAACATTATTCAAACATGGTATTCATTTTTTAAAAAATTTTTGTTGCTATTCTAAGGTAGATGTACAGAGGGGTTACAATTACATAAGTCAAATAAAGAGTATATTTCTTGATTCTCAGATTAGTGACACGTTGGGAAGTTTTGGAATTCAGGATATTCTGTATTTTCCAGAAAATTTGTACTTAAACTTGTTTTTTGCTCTATATAAAACTTCCAGATGTGTTTTCACTACTGAGACTCTTCAACAAGTTGGTAGACTTGTCCATTGCTATTTCTAACTCAATGTAAACTACCTAGCATCAGTCATGCATTTTGAAAAGCCAAATATATATTGAGTACTGAGCAAAAGTTGCAGGTCCTTGACCATTACACAACAGAAAAATGGATAGCTAAGATCTTTATTATTTTTCTTTTTCTAGTGAGGTAAGGGAGGAGCAGGAGTACAGAGCTGTGGATGCCACGTGGCTCATAGATGGAAGAGCTAGGTTTCAGGGAGATGTCTCATGGCCATTGCCGTGCACCGTGGCTTCTTGAAGAACTGTCCTGGAATTCTCTTCCCATCACTGCAGCATTGAAAGTTGCTCAGTATAACTGAAGAGCAAGCCTTCGTCATATGATTTAGTTGTACAGTAGGAGGACTGACATCTTTTCTATTTTTCATTCAAAACCAGAAAAGCTGTTATGCTGATTTTGGTCTCTTTTTTTTTTTTTTTTTTTTTTTTGGTCCTGTCATGGGGCCTGAACTCTGGGCCTGGGCACTGTCCCTCAGCTCTTCAGCTCAAGGCTAGCGCTCTACCACTTGAGCCACAGTGCCACTTCTGGCTTTTTTCCTTTTGCTTATGTGGTGCTGAGGAATCGAACCCAGGGCCTTGAGCATGCAAGGCAAGCGCTCTACCACTGAGCCACCTTCCCAGCCCCTGATTTTGGTCTCTTTATAAGGACAGGAAAATAAAACAAGATACAATGTTTGCATAAGTGAACATGTCAATATGAAAGCTTCTTGTATAACTCATTGATGCCAATAAATAATACACAGTAAAGAAGGGACAGTGTAGAGAGTAATAGTTACTGAATTATGTGGACATAATTGAGTCATCATGGATCATAAGGACATCTAAACTCAAGTAAAATACAACCACAGGATGCAACACTGAAAGACTCATATACTACTAAATTAACATATAATGTTCCAAAAGTAATGCTTAAGTAAAGGTATGTTTGTAAGGATATCATATTTGTTCTAAGTTGACTAGAGCAGATAGTTTTAATTTTAATTTTTAGTGGTACTGGGATTGAAACTCAAGCCTTGCACTTACAAGTGCAAAGTGCTATAACACTTAAGACACACCTCCATCCTTGCTTTAGTTATTTATTTTAAATATAGAATTTTATATTTATGCTCACTCAAGCTATCCTGGACTATAATCTTCCTACCTAGCCCTCCACCAACACTAAAACTACAAGCACACACCCCCATGCCTGAGGCAGGGTTTTGCTATTTGTGCAAGTTGGCTCATTGCAATCTTCTGAAACTTTGCTTCCTAAATGGTAGTTGCCCCTAATGGAATTACAGGCCTGAGCCACTGTACTTGGTCTCTTATCTTCCTTTGTATGGAAAATTAATGCTTGTTAAAATCCAGTCGCCTACTATTGTTTCAGCCTGGTATATAGGGATTTTGAGTTCTTACATAGTTTTCATAACCATTTTTATTCTCTCCTTTTTCCTTGCCTGCCATTAAATTGTTTCCTTTTAATGTTTAGAAACTGAATATTAGATATTGAGGACATTGATCAAAGTCATAAATACCAGTTAGTTGAACTGAACCTAAAACATACATTTGCTTAGATTCTATTAGTCTTACATTAGCTATGATGTCTACATTCCCTTCCTCCAGATGAAAACATTCAGTTCAATTGTGTTTACAAAAAATTCTTGACTTTGTTCTTAATCAGTGACATTCCAATAAATATACCTTTAGTTAATAATTAATAGAGTTCAGAAAAGTATGCATTTATAACCTTTAGAGTTTGAGTGAACCCAGATGCTGGAAAACACGTTATGTAGAAAGAGGAAGTGGTCACTGCTTGACCTACATAGCTATAGACGAAAAAAGTATCACACCACCTTATTCTGCATAAAACAACCTCAGTAGTTTTGATGCATCTTTTTATACTGTGAGAAATAGATGCCCCTTCTTTGTTTGGTCTTCTTTCTGGTGAAATGAGGATCCCACATGACCCTTTTCCTCTTACAATGATATGAACATTCTTTCAGACCAAGTAGTCTGAATTTTATTAAAAAAAATGTTTTTTTTCCAAAGATTGAGCACATGGTTGTTGGGTCTTCGTCTGTCTTTGGATGGACGGGGTCCGAGGAGAGGCCATCTTTGCTACCTGGCTTCCCCAAAGATTTCCCCACATATTCACCCTTTTTGTTTTAATAGTAGATCCACCTCCCAGTTAGTTATCTTTTCTCCCCCCTCTGTAAAGGTTATTTTAACAGGATTACATTTGGCCACACAGGGGCTTGGAGGCAAGTCTGGGGGGAAGGAAGGCCCTTGTGCATAAGAGCCCATCCCAGTTACCTCTCATCCCCACCTAGCACAATAATAAACATTAGCCCCACCACAGTTAGAAATGTCCCAAGCAGTAAAATTTAAAACAAACTCTGTAGACATAGCAAAGCAATCCCGGCTACCTGGTGTCTTTCAAGTAAGCCAGTTCCTTGTAAGCCAGTTCCAAGTAAAGCCAGTTCGCTTGTCTTCAAGCAAGCACAGGGGTCAAGATGACCTTTAAACTTTACTGTTAGCTCCCAACACCCTGTCTCTGTTTAAAGAAGTGAACCTGCCTGTCTTAGGTTGGGTAGATTGCCTTGTCTGTCTTACCGGTCATCGGGTACTTCTTCAGAGCAAAGCTGAAGGCCCTGTCTTAGGTTGGTCAGACTGGCACCCCCTCTTACCTGTCTCTGGCTGCTGTTCCTCTCGGGGGAAATTTATTTACTTGGAGCTTGATCTTATGTAACTGGCTGGCTCATAAGAGTTTTGTAGTGCACGTATAATGTAAGAAAGGCATAGAAAAAGCATCAGCAAAAGGATTCCCAGGCCAAGCAATGTCATTAGCCCTTTAACTTTAGTCAGGGATGGGATAGCAGTCTTTGCCACTTTCGAGTCCAGAGGTGGGGCTTGTTCTAGAGCAGGTTTTAGACATATTTACAGGACGCATAAGAAAAGATGGTTGTATATGCAATTAGTAAAAGAACAATTGAAACAGGTAACATTAAAATATATAGCTTCTACAAAAATATGTTTTAAACAGTCCATATGTAATGACATAGGGTGGTGACCAAAATGAAGGTCAGGCCACCAGTTCGAAGGGACAGCTTCTCTTGTGATGTTATTGATGATTTCTGCATTGCCAGTGCTGGTCACTGCCCAGGTCACTCGTTGAGGTTGATGTGGATTCCATAGCCATTGCCAGGACTGGGAAGGTCAGGACAGCCATCAGCCAGAGTATCACCATCTGCAATTGTTAAAGAACACAAGAGCTTCTCAAGGGCTGGTTGCCCTTGGGGGATGGTTAGTTTATCCTTAGGCATCCTCCTGTATAGAGGAAATGGGTACAAACTTAAGGTTCCTGGCAGTAATCCAAATGGGGGCTGTCTCCCCTATGGGAAAAATGCATCCAAATCCCCTGACAATGGTAACTAGGGGGTCAGGTCCTCTCCATTGTTGTGTCAGTGGGTCCTTCCACCTGACTTTCACTCGGGGCTTAGGGTTTAGTTGTCCCCATCAATTGCCCCTTTTGAAAAATTGAAAATGTTAACTGTATAAAGGACGCTAACTCTCTCTTTTTGTTTTAATTGCTCCTTAAGACATTGGTGATTTTTTAAAATAATTGTTTGGCCTTGGGGATTATAGGGAATTCCTGTAGTATGATTAATATGCCATTTGTCAAAAACTTTGACATTTCTTTTACTGACAAAACAAGGTCCATTATAGGTTTTAACTTGTGTTAGTAGACCCAAGGTGGCAAAGCATTGAAGAAAGTGTGCTTGTGAATGTTTAGTCCTTTTTCCTGTATGTGCTGTGGCCCAGGGAGAGTTTGGGCCATCCTCCGTCACCTCCTGGTGGAGCTCTTTAAGATCCTTAGCTTTCCATGGATATCATTCCGAGGGCCTGTTAGCCCCTGGTTCCACATTGACCCGATAAGCTTGGGTAAGCGAATCCTGTGGCCGAGAGTCTGGGCTCTTGGGTGGCCCTTCCTTTCCAGAGGAGGTCTCCGAGTAGGTTACTTCCCCAGCCCTCGGCCCCTCCATGGGGTAAGGGTCTGAGTCTTGCTAGTCCCTCTCGCAGGTCTCATTGGGCTCCCTACCTCCCTTCCAATCAGGGGAATAGGGAGGGGTCCTAGGACAGTCAGGGGCACCTGAGTAGCTGCCTCCGCCCCTGCATGCACAGATAGTGCATTCCTGGTCAAATTTGACCTGTTCCTATTTCTTCTCACTTTCCAAGTCCTCCTGTACCCTTTCTAGGCCTAATGTTTCCTCCTCTTCCTTCTTTTGTGATATAGCATTACCCATACTTAGGGTTTTACTTACCCCAAAAGACCGCTTAGCCTCAGCCGGAATCTTTTCCTTTCATGCCCCATATTGGGCGCCAGATGTTGGGTCTTCGACCATCTTTGTATGGACGGGGTCTGAGGAGAGGTAAGTGCAATGTGTGGCCCCTGGCCAGCCCGGGCAGGAAAGACTGTGAGACTCCTATCTCCAATAAACCACCAGCAAACCAGAAGTGGCACTGTAGCTCAAGTGGTAGAGCACTCGCCTTGAGCTGAAGAGCTGAGGGACAGCGCCCAGGCCCAGAATTCAAGCCCCACCACTGACAAAATAAAAGAGTCTCAGAGAATTTCCTTCCTAAGTTTTGAACAATAATTCTCAGATCTCAGCCTCCTAAGATATATATATATATATATATATATATATATATATATATATATGTGTGTGTGTGTGTGTATAGATAGATAGATAGATAGATAGATAGATAGATAGATAGATAGATAGATAGATAGATAGATAGATAGATAGATAGATAGATATGTATATATATACTCACACTGGCTAGTGATCCATATACTCAACCCTCTTTAGATTTAGTTTTGAGACTAGGTCCTATAAGAGCTAATCCAAACAACAAAGATAATACCTTATCCTCCACCTAAGAATTGTTGATCACAATCAGAAAATAGATAACAAATGCTGGTGGTAAGATGGGTTAACTAGAGTTCTTGTGCATACTGGTGTAAATCTGAAGTAGTATAGACATTATGGAATATTGTCTGTGAGCTCTGCAAATTTTTTTTTAAAAAAACTATAGTAGGATCAATCAATCCCAGTGCTTCTAAATTTCCACAGAAAATTTAAACATTATGTTGATGACAAAACTGTAGCACATTTTACTACACCTAAGGCACAGACATGTTGCACAAGCACCCAAAAGGTAAAAAGGTAAACAATAGGCTACATGTTTACACTATAATACTAAGCAGATACACAAATATAATCTTTTTTGTAAAACATGTTGAAGTAGAAATATCACACTATTGAAATAGTCCAACTATAAACATAATTATTGGATTATTGAACTCCTTGAAATTGAGCATAGAACAGATATTATCAGGCTTTGAGGAGAGTTTTGTCTAATGAGAATTTGGAAAGTTTGATTGATGCTATTAAGTTACAATTAGAGAGGAATCAAAGTATATGATGCTATCTGGGAGCCAGTGGTTCATACCTGTAATCCTAGCTACTCAGGATGTTGAGATCTGAGCATCATGGTTTCAAGTTAGCACAGGCAGGAAAGTCTGTCAGACTATTAACTGCAATTAACTACCAAAATCCCAGAAGTGGGCTCTGGTTCAAGTGGTAGAGCACTATCTGTGAGGAAAAAAATAAACTCCAGAAAAGCACCTAGGCCCTGAGTTCAAGCCCCTGGACCAGTACCAAAACAGAACAGATAAAACCCCATAATGTCTAATGTATAGAAGAGGAACTGGGTTATGATAATGTGTTATGCCAAGGTCGCAGGACCCCCCGCAAGAAGACCACTGAGAGTCAGACTCTACAGCTGTTTTATTTAAACAGGCTTCAGTTCGGGCCTCATCCTACACTCTGACACAGCGGAGCCCAGGAGGAGAGCCCCGAGCTAGGATATGTAGGTCTTATATAGGCACACAATCAACCAGGTGTTTTGATTACAACCACATGTTGCTTTGCTCGACAGAAACAAGCAACAAGTGGTGGTCACTGCTTCAAACTTTAATCTTTCATTCCCCCCCCCCTTGACTTATGGTCCTGAGCCACAATCTTGTGGCTCTGGTCCAAAACTAAACTCCTACAGTTCTTGATGTTGAACAAATATACCAATAACAATCAGTTCATTTTTCTTTTCTTGAGGCATATGCGGAGTGGTTGGGTAGGATGCTTGGAGACTTCCCATGTTTCCCCACAGTCATCCAGGGCTAGGGGTCAGCTGCTCTGGTGTGGGAACAGTGGATCCAAGCAGCAATGCCATCTATCTTAAGGGCAGTGGGTGTAGCCAGTAGCACCATGTAAGGTTCCTTCCACCGTGGTTCCAGAGATCGCAAGTTGTGCCTTCAAATGTAACACTCAGTCCCCTGGTTTAAACAAATGGGGGGTAGGAATAGAAGCAGAATCATATAATACTCTAAGCTGGGGCCACATACTCTTATGTACCAGCTGTAAATAGTAAAGCTTACACAGAAATTCAGTATCATCCAAATCAGCAAGCAATTTAGTCTGAAGGCTAGGGATAATGGGTGGAGGATGTCCATACATTATTTCAAAAGGAGTAAAGCCAAGCCGATATGGTGAATTTCTTACTCTAAACAAGGCAAAAGGAAGGAGTGATACCCAGTCTGCACCAGTCTCCAAGTCCAATTTAGTTAAGGTCTCTTTTAGAGTCCGATTGATTCTTTCTACCTGCCCTGAACGCTGGGGTCTATAAGCACAGTGCAATTTCCAATCCATCCCAGTGCTGTGGCTATTCCCTGACTTACTTTTGAGACAAAAGCCGGCCCATTGTCCGACCCGATGGTGGATGGGAAGCCATACCTGGGTAGGATTTCTTCCAGGAGCTTCTTAGCCACAGCATTCGAGGTCTCATGCTTTGTTGGGTAGGCTTCAACCCATCCTGAAAAAGTGTCCACAATAACTAGCAAATATTTATATCCAAATTTTCCAGTTTTAATTTCTGTGACGTCTACTTCCCAATACACACCTGGCCTATCTCCACAGAGTCCAGCTCCTTTTGTAACCCGTTGATTGGGGGCATTGGTGAGCTGACAGGCTTTACAATTTTTAACAATGTCCTCAATGAGTTGATTTCCTTGCCTAATTTTTACTTGTGAGTGTGGGAGCAAGTCTTGCATTCTTCGGGTTCCCATGTGAGACACCCAATGGATTCTCTTAAGAATCCCCTTGCCCAATCTTTGTGGCAAGATAAGTTTCCCCTCACCAGTTTTCTACCAGTCTTTGTTTCCTTCTCTGTCCGGGGGTTTAGAGGCCATGGGAATTTTCTTTATCCACTCCAAGTCTTCTTGGGAGTACCTAGGCTCAAGAGGCAAAGCTCCTGGTCCTGGGTCAGTACTTCCGCTCTGGGCTGGAGGGCTGTCTCCTTAGCTGCCTGATCGGCCAAGTTATCTCCTTTGGTTATAGAATCAGGTCCCTTTTGTTGGCCAGGGCAGTGCATAATGGCAATATTTGCTGGTTCCCATATGGCCCGGATGAGGCTTAAAATTTCTTGTTTGTTTTTAATAGTCTTTCCCTCAGCTGTCAGCAGCTCCCTCTCTTGGTAAATGGCTCCATGGATATGGTGGCAAAAGCATACCGACTGTCCGTGTAAATGTTTAGTCTCTTCCCTTTTCCCATCTGTAGGGCTTTTGTTAGTGCCACTAGTTCTGCTCTTTGTGCAGACGTTCCGTGGGGGAGTGCTTCTGCCCACACTATCTCAGTGTCCGTGGTGAGTGCTGTGCCCGCGTACCTTTTTCCATCTCGAATGAAACTGCTGCTGTCTGTGAACCAGGTATGCTAACCATGGGATAGTGGTAAGTCCAACAAGTCTGGCCCCTTTTTCTTTTCCCGGTCTCTTTTTTCACGCTCAATTTCATGTCCTCTGTCCTTCCTTTCCTGTCTTTGCTCCTCTGTCTCTCTCTTATTGTAAACTTTTTCCACCGTGGCTATTAGATCCCTAATAGACTTTTCACCAAATCTGTCTAGAGCCTGCAACTTTTGCTTTATGTCTGGTGAGGCAAACATAATCATCTGAGCCGACCCTTGGGGGTCAAGATCATATGGGGTATATTGACTAAAAGTTTCCATGAGCTGCTCAAGATATGCTGCCAGACTTTCACTTCCTCCCTGTCTAACATCATAAACTTTGGCCATATTAGTAGGTCGGCGAGCCGCTGCCTTGAGACCTGCCAACAGAGCCTGGCAGTAGACAAAGTGTTGCTCCCTACCTTCAACTGTATTGTAGCCCCATGTTGGTTGGATCTCAGGAAAATAGGCAGCGATCAGGGCAGGATCCTTGATGGGCGCTCCTGTGGGGCCAGGGATATGTTTACGGGCCGCCTCTCCAATATGGTCTCTCTCTTCAGTGGTAAAAAGGACCTGTAAAAGCTGACTGCAATCATCCCAAGAGGGCTGATGAGTAAGAGAATAGTTTCAAGCAAATGAATTAAATCCTGGGGTTTCTCAGAAAAGGGGGCATTTTGGGTGCACCAATTGTATAGATCACTGGTAGAAAATGGCCAATATTGGAGCTGCTGTTGACCATTCACATCTACAGGACCTACAGTGCGTAAGGAAAAATAGCTGCACTAGAATGGGGGTTGATACCACAGTGTCGTCGAGTGACTGACCCCTCAGAAATATTAAGGGCAGGTGCCGAGGGTTGTATACCTCCCTCCTCCCCTTGATCATTCTCTGGTTCTGCAAAAGGAACCTGGAAAGGGGAGTATGGGGGAGGAAACATTTCTTCTTCCAAGTTATCTCCCTGAAAAACCAGGGGGTACCTTTTTTCCCCTCTTTCTCAGTTTCTTTTTGTAAGTCTAGGGGGCTAGATGGAGTGGTGCCCATGGTTTCCAGTCCTGTCAGTCACTCAGTCCAAAAAACAATAAACAGTACAAACAAGACACATGCAGGCCTGACAGTTATGAAAAACAAGCTTACGAAGTGGAGATCTCCCAAATTGGTCTGCTAAGTCCTGTAATGGGACACCCATGCCCCACAGCAGAAGGAGCAGACCCACAGTGGGCGAGTTGGTCCTCGGTTAGGAGGCCCTCTTGGTCAGTTCTGGACCAACACTGAACTGACTCCTTCCCCACAATTCACACGGGCGAGGTTCCAAGGACCCACACCCCACATGGCAGGGTTCCAAGGACCCCCATGCCACATGGCAGGGTTCAAAGGACCCTAGTGCCACATGGCGGGGTTCCAAGGACCCCCACCCCACACGGCAGGGTTCCAAGGACCCCCCTTCCCACATGGCGGGGTTCCAAAGACCCCCGCTTCACATGGCAGGGTTACCCCCAACCCACAAGAGGGTCTGGGACGTCTCCCAGTTCCTCCAGGGTTGTCATACAAGCGCGTCTGCTTCGACAACCCTTTAGGAATCAGAGCAGCTGTCCTCACAAAGGAAAGCGAAAGTTAAATAGACAACAGGACAAGACAAATTAACAAAGACAGCGCTGTTTTACCTTTGGAGTCTGAGGTCTTGGGGGTCTTTGGGGGTATCCCGGTCGAGCCCCCAGACACTACAGCTGTTTTATTTAAATGGGCTGCAGCTTGGGCCTCGTCTTATACTCCTACACAGTGGAGCCCAGGAGGAGAGCCCAAGATTTGCAGGTCTTATATAGGCACTCAATCAGCCAAGTGTTTTGATGACCACCACGTGTTGCTTTCCTAGAAAGAAACAAGCAACAAGTGGTGGTCACTGCTTCAAACTTTAACCTTTCAAATAGTGTCTATTCTCCTGGATCTAGGTTGTCTAAATAGTATTTCAAGTTTTCTTATATGTTCACAGAAACATCAAAACAGGATCATGATTTTTAACCTTAAATTAGTTTCCTAACTATGATTCATTTCCATTCTATTTCCCTATAGGCCGGATATGCTTTTAAGAATTGTCCATCTGTTTTAAAATAAAAGCTCTAGAAACACTGAGTGACACTCAGTTGACTCTGTTTTTTACCATCCTCCCCTTAAATTCTTTAGTTTTTCATTGAGTGGAAAAGGAGCCTCTTTGCATTTGTTTTCTTTCATCTTACTTGACACAGAAACAGAGATATAAGAATGGTCAGAACAATCAAGAATATTTGTATCAAGAACATACAGAGGAGAAATGGCTCCAAAATATCATCTGTGAATCATTTTGTCATTTTTCAGTGATAGCATACGAACCACATAGATGCAGCTGTGCACTGGAAATTGGCATGGTCAAAACAACTGCAATAAAATACAAGGAATATCAGGTGTGTTTGTGCAATGACACCCTTCCTCCCCACCCCCCCCACTCTCACCCCACCTTCCACTCACTGTACAAAGTGATGAATGTGTTTCCTGGATCTTGAGCACAGCAGGTGAAATGAGCATTGAGTGGAGGGAAGGCATCCTGCACAGGGAAAGAAGGAGCCAGGGTCTCAGAAGAAGTGCTGTCACAGTGTACCTACTCAGACAAGAATGAATCAGAGCTGGTAAGTGGGTGGAAAGACAGCAAATACATTGGCCGCTGGGATGGTATGGATGTCCTTTGAGTCAACTAGAGATTTTAGTTTAAAGTTCTGTAAAATGGTAGTCAGCAATAAAAACAGCTCCATATGGGCCCAACCCTCTCCAACACCAGTCCATTTTCCTAGAGAAACAAAAAAATCCACTAGCGTGTAGTTATTCCTGGTATGTAATTATTACAATATTAAGCCCTGTGTTTGCATCTGCCCCAGAGAATATGCTTGTTGGATGGACTTTGGAATGGGTGATACACAGGCAAATGGACTAATGGTAGACTGATACCTGTTGAGAAAGGCATGAAGTAGTCACTCTTCTTAAAGTTGCCACTCTTATCTAGAAAGTGGCCAGGTTCAAACATTTCTGTGTTAGGGAATTCCTTGTTATCATATAGCACAGACATCAAAATGGTTGTGCACTGGAAATTACATGTACAGAACATCAGACTAATAAAAAAATGTATGAAGTTGAGAATTCCATTTGGAACAAATTAGTTCTATTTTTCAAAAAAAGAGCAATGACATTTCCATTGAAACAGATGTTGCAATCAATGGGACTGTTTCTGAGAATAGGGACAAAGAGAAGAATAATGTGCCCTCAAAAAGCATTTGAAGTTCCAATCACTCTAGTATTGCAAAAACTTCTGAGCCTTTCATGCTTTCTTCCAGAGTGGGCTCTTGTGCCTGTCCCACCTCTCACTCCAGTTTGTCACTGAACATTCCAAACAACTCATGTGGATTAAGGATTCAAATGATAGATTTAAGGGTGAATTCTCAGAGCACAGGATTAAAGGATTTTAAAAATAAACATCAAAAGGGTGAACAAAGAAAGCAATGGTACTCCCTAGACTCTATGGTGAAAATGAACCATCTTATGAATGAATCATGAATGAAGTCATGAATTATGAATGAAAATGAATCATCTTATGGGTGAAGATGGGAGGGAACAAAATTGGAGAGAAAAAGGGAAAGGGAGACTTTGTCCAAAAAGGAATATACTCTACCTGACATGCAACTGTAACCTCTCTCTATATTACCTTTATAATAACAATAAAAACATTTTAATAAAAACATCAGGTTTGTTCTTCTAAAATAAAAACAAGTTCAAAAAGCAGGCCTAACACCTGTCATAATTCAGTTTGTTTCAATACAAAAAACTCTTTAAGAAACAGTAAACCTTTGAGAAAACCAAAGTGAGGATAGAATTAGAAATTTCATCCTGTTTAGGCTTTCAGGTCAGGATCATTGAGTCAAGCAAGGGTCATTAATGGAAACAAAAGCAAAGAAGGTAACTTAGTTATTTTTATCCAGTGTTAAGTACTTTGCCATTTTGCATAATAACATGTAAAATGCAAACATCCACAAGAGAGGGATCTGACAGATACCATCTTATTAAATGAAGGAGTCAGCATACATGGTATTTTATTAGGTGAAGTTATTGTCCCCCTCACTGACATGATTGTCATACCAAGCCATCTTCATTATGAATTATTTCTGGAATCTAAACCATCAAAAACAATGACACAAAAATCACCCTTTGGAACTTGGGAAATGCTGCTAGTTTGCTTCTTTGGGAAGGTCGAGATACTGAAAGAAACACTGAAAGATTCCTAATTTAGGAAAATAAAAAGTAGAAACATCAATTGGGGGCTGATGGCTCCTGCCTATAATCGTAGCTACTCAGGGAGCTGAGATCTGAGGATGCCAGTTCAAAGCCAGATCTTGGAGGAAAGTCTGTATACAGTTTTCTCCAATAAGCTACCAAAAGAAAAGTCACATGTAGAGCTATGGCTCAAGTGGTAAAGCACAAGCTTTACTAAAAGAAACTCAGGGATAGAGCCCAAGACCTGAGCTCCAACCCCATGGCTGGCACACAAACAAACAAACAAAAAAGTAAAGATATCTATAGTCAGTCAAGTATGGAAGCCTATCAAGTGTCTGATGCAAGAGGAGAGCTACTTCGGATCTGCTGGAATGAAGACTTCTGTGTCACCCTTCGGTCAACTCCTTCCCAAGATAGTTGCCTTACTGGCATAAGCCACCAGAACCTACATAAAATCTCTAATTTTAATGACAGAAGAGCCCACAAATTTCTCTCACATATGCCAGGCACCAGTGGCTCATGACTGTAATCCTAGCTACTCTTGAGGCTGAGATGTGAGGATCCAGGTTCAAAGCCAGCCCAGGTAGGAAAGTCCATCAGACTCTTCAACTAACCACCAGAAACTAAGCATTTTGTTCAATTGGTAACTGTGTAGAACAGTATCCCAAAATCCACAAAAGTCAACTATGTCTAAGTTAATTAATATTTGGATTTTATTGGAGTTGGTGTGCATTTACTCCCTCAGGATGGATATGTACCATTTTAACCATTGAGAAAAAAGTCTGCCTTCTCTTCCCCTCTCTTCCCTTCTTTTCCCTTTCCTTCCTTTCTCTTGTAGCTTTATTCTTTCCTTCCTTCCTCCCTCCTTCCCTCTTTCTTTCTTTCTTTCTTTTCTTTCGTTCTTTTTTCTTTTTAGTTCTTTCTTCCTTTCTCTCATTTTCCTTCTTTATCCTCCCTTTTTCCTTCTTTCTTTCCTTCCTTCTCTTTTTCCTTTATTTCTTCTTTCTCTTTCTCTTCCTTCCTTCCTTTCCTTTTAATTCCTTTCTACTATCCAATGTCATTAATTATTGTTCTCTTAGGGCTTTTTTTTGCCCCAATCTGGCCTTGGATTGTTTTTACCCTATTTTGCCTCTTAAATACAGATTAGGGATACAAAACATCACACTCAGGCACCATTTTATAATTCTTCTGTTGTTTCCTTTACCTTGAGTAAAAAACTTTTATTTGTTTACACTAAAAATTCCATATTATATTTTCTATTCTTCACATTACTCTTTCAACTCGCATAGTTTAAGTGTGCTCTGCTTTTCATCTTTATTTCTTCCAACTCTTAAGTTAACCTACTTTTTCTCACTTTAGCTTTCTTTTTTGTATATATATTTTTATTGTAGGGATACTGTACAGAGAGTTTGCAGTTACATGAGTAAGGTAATGAGTACATTTCCTATGGAGCATTGTTACCCCCTCCTTTGTTTTTCCCCTACTGTCCTTTCCCTCTCCCACCTCCCCAACTCCTAACTCCTCTCCTCAGAAGTTGTAAAGTTCGTTTTCAACATAGTGTCTTGTAAATCTCATTGTTACAATGGGTCAACCAGTATCCTTATTTCAGCATTTTGTTATTTCCCTTCCCCTCCCCAATCAGAAAAATGTATATACAAGATGCAGGGCACCAGAACCAAATACAGTGAAGACAGGGGTTATAACATGGGAGGAGAACACACAAAAGAATCAAACCAAAAAAAAAAAATCACATAGAACACTTTAGCAAGATTCTTTGAATCGTTAATTGAACATAAAATGTTCCAGGTACCCACTAATTGATTACCATCCCTCTTAGTGCTGCTTTGTCTGTGTGCTTGACAGAGAGATGGGACTTGGTCTGAATGCATGAATGACCATCTCACCTAAAGCTAGCATTGCTGCCCAGAGGCCAGCCCAGGAGCCAGGTCTCGCACTTGCAATGCATCACAACCAGCTGGCGGAGGACCCGGCGTCCCACTGCAGGCCTGCCATGCTGAATCCACACCCCACTTCGGAGCCTTGCCGCTCAAGCGCAGGGAAATCCAGTCAGCTGGATACACACTTGTGTGGTCCGGAAGAAGAAGGAGAATTAGCACAAAAGCCCTGCATGTGTCACCCTACTCTCTGATGAACACGGCGCAGACTCAGCAAAGGGGGTTAGCAGAGCTGGTTAGACAACCATGGTGCCTACAGAACACCCAGAACCTTTTCAGGGAGCCGCGAGCCACGAGCAGAGAGCAGAGAGCCACTGGCAGAGAGCCGCTCTGAAGGGCTCAGGACAGGCCCGGGTACGCGGGCACTTTCCATGCAGATGCCAGCTCCTTCAGCGCATGCGCCACACACCTCGGTCCAGATTCCAGGAGGGCGCCCCCTCGTCCTGCGCCCCCTTGCACTGCGCCCTTTGGTAGGGAGGCTATTTGGTTCCATTCGAGACTGGCGAATTCGCCGACAGGTCACAGTTCTAATGTGCACGGTCAAAAGGCCTCATTCCAAGTCAAAGCAATAAGGCCTTCCTGTGGAACACAGCAAAAGCACCATGCAAAGAAATGCTTCGCTCCCAGCCTTGTCCTACGGGGCAGACCCAAGTCTGGTGGAAGTTGATTTGGAGTTGCTGCATACAACTCAAAATGTAAAAGATACACCTGAGTCTAGGACAGATGACCTGAACAGAGCAGTTACTTTGAGAGCAGCACCACGTTCCAGAAGCCTACTGTAGCCACAGCCTATAGCTAGGCCTCAGAATGGGGCATGGAGCGGGTTATTAAGGTCGCTGAAGCCTCCATCTTTACAGCTGCCTGACTTTCTGGAGGATTTCTGACAGAAATCCAGGAGAGCTGCTTTCAGGGTTCCCACGGACACTCTAATGGCTACAGACAGACATATTTGATACTTATTTGTAGAAATAAATCTGCCCATGGCAAGTGCTCTACCACTGAGCCCCTTCCCAGCCTGGTTTTCTGATTATTCTATCTCATTATGAATTACCTCTGTTGGAAAAAGGAGCAGAAAAAAATGTTTTCATCAAAACATAAATCTGTCTGCTTAAAATACATGGTGTAATGAATATAATAAAAATATACACAAACAATAATCTATCTTTACCAATTTGAAAAATCATCAAATAATTACAGCAGAAATACTGAGGTCTTGGGAGATACCATAAAACCAATAGAGCAGTATATTCATACATCCAGCGGTGATATTCTACCCCGAATAATACCATTCCTTCATGCAAGGAATACTGGCAGCAAGGTAAATTGAATTATCTATAAAAATATTATGTTTCTCTTTTACTGTTGCTAAAAATTATTTTAGGCTATAATGCTGTGATAGAATGCTATCATGTTGTACATACCAAGACTTCTAAGTAGACATGCCAATCACAGATTGATTACCACCATAGAAAGTAAGACCAATTGCATCTCAGAAATTATATTATCTTAAGGGTACATAATTCACTGTTCTGCTCTCAGCTGTCAGCAGGATCTTATTGAATGAAAGTCTGTTCTCTCACCACCGGCTGTGCAAAGGCCCCTCAAAAGTAGTAAAGTTCGTTTTTCCACATAATGATTTGTACATCTCATTGTTGCAATGGGTCCACCTCTATCCCTATTTAAATGATTTGTTCTTCCCTTCCCCTCTACAAATTATACCAACATCACATACAGTGAAAGCAGGGGTTAAACTGTGGGGGAGGGACATACAAAGCAACAAAGAAATCATCATATATATATATATATATATATATATATATATATATATATATGTTAGAAACAATTGCATGAAAGCAAGAACATTTGAATACTTATCTTGGGGTTCATTTCACCTAACATCAACTTATCTGACTTTTTCTGCTTGTCTCAGACATATACCAGTTATTACAAATAAGGGAAACCATGGGCCTATGTTTCTTTGGGCCTGGATGACTTCACCTAATATAATTTTTTCTATGTCTTTCCATAAAATTCTCACTTTATCCAATGTAAGTTTTATGGAAATTGACTTCTGAAATTTTATAATTCCTTCATGTATGCCTCCTGCCTCAATAGTACCTTTCTAATGAGTCTCTGTTTTTAGAACATGTCCAAGAATGGACTTTATCTCAGACATCCTCATTAATTTCTAGGTCTTCTATTTATGCATTGATGACAAGAATTATCTTGGCTTATGGCAGCGTTAGAATGAGGAAAGGTATATAGAAGAACTTACCTATTATAAAAACTGGCATTTTTGGTGTAAAATTCACGTAAAATTGTATATCGTGCTGGGGCAGTTTTCCAATAATTACATTCCATAAAATCCAGACACCAGAGGAGAATCTCTTTGCTTTTCCTACTGCTTTTTCTCATCATTTCTCTTTGATTACAGTTGGTGGCACAGGATGCTGAATTGTGAGACATATCTGCAAATCTCTAGCAGCATCTTACCCATGTTTTCCTGAAATGTGACTACTTGTGATGTAGGAGTGATTCATCAGAAGTAGCAGGGAGTATCTCAGTGTTTTGTTTTTCATTTCTGTCTCAGCACCAAATAAAGCAGATGCAACTTTCAGTATGCAATCAAACTTTCATTACTAAGTTCCAGCGGCTACTTCTGATTTTCCTGCTCTTAGGATTATTATAATTATCTGATACATTATTTACCAGTAGAAGTGATTGTAGTGAATCTACACTATCTTACATAAACCTGGAGAGTAAAGCACTAAGAGCACAATGTCATTGCAGGGGTGACCCTAGTTGAGTCCAAGGCTTTAGGGCTACTGTGTTGTCTCTACTCCAACTGATATGATACTGTGACTCTGTATTTGAAACCATGAAACTCACCACTCATTTAAGCCACTAATAACTATATTTTCTCTAATTTTTTAATGGGTAAGAAAATTGAGTAATAGAAGTAGGAAAATTAGCCAGGCGCTGGTGGCTCACAACTTTAATCCTACCTAATCTTGAGGCTGAGATCTGAGGAGTGCAGTTTGAAGCCAGGCTGGGTGGGAAAGTCCATGAGATTCCAATTAACCACAAGAAAACTGTTAATGTTGCTGTGGCTCAAGTGGAAGTCTGTTTGTCTTGAGCTGAAGAGCTCAGGGATCATGCCAAGGCCCAGAGTTCAAGCCCTATGTCCAACAACAACAATAACAACAACAACAAAACAAGTAGGAAAATTAGGGACATGGCTATTACAAGTCCAAAGAAAATTCTGCAATCTTCTTTCTTATTGATGCTGTTGTTGGTCCTAGGGCTTGAACTCAGGGCCTGGGTGTGGTCATTGAGCATTTTTGCTCAAGACTAGTGTGATACCACTAGAACCAGAACTCCACTTCCCACTTTTGCTGGTAAGTGGATATAAAAGTCTCAAAGCCTTTTGTGCCCAGGCTGGCTTCAAACTTCGATCCTCAGATCACATTCTCATGAGTAGTAGGATTATAGGACTGAGCTTCTTGTTCCAATTTAACTTCTTGTATCAAAAATTTGCACATGCTAAATATTTCATGTGAAAATGCTAAAAGGCAGCAAAACTTAGGAGTCACAAGGATTCAGAATGGGTTCATCAAAACAAGATGGTCCAGCAGATGGGAAGCACCAAGTCAGGTGGTCTAGGGAACCTGAGAAGGAATGATTAGGAATGCATGAGGTGAAGAGACAGTAATCATGAAGACAAAAAGTGTTCACATTAACTTGTCATTGGTACGAAGGAGAGAGGATGCATAAAGCAGTGCCAAGGATTGAGAAGATGGTGCGAAACTAAGTTGTCAACAAGGTTGTAGTTTTAAATGTTGAATGAGGAAATCATTAAGTGGTTAAAATACATCATATTCTAGCTGGTCTTGGGCCAACATTAAATCCATTACGCTTTTATATTCTACAGATGACTTGTAATGTGTCTAATAATATGTAATTAAAATAATTAAAATATACAAAACCTCTCAACATTTGTACTTGCTAGGAAAAGAGCTATTTCCTTTGACTATATCAACTTCATGTGCTTTCTAAGCTCATCAAGTGAAACCAACCTAAGTAATATCCACTTTATGTACCTTTCTATGATCATCAAATTACAATTACTCTACTCTTACGGTAAAATTACTCTAGATAGTGTGCTCAAACACCAATACTAAAATTTCCATTTGTTTAAATGAATTTGAAGATTTAATAGTCACAGAGCAAATAGCCTATTATAATCAAAGCTGTATAAATGTTGAAAAAATTAATAAAAATCTAAGAGGTGGAAATGATTCCATGTCATGGACTAAAACAATTTCATATCATATCCTGCTATCATGCAAGAGAAATTAATAATCCTAAGATAAACAAAACAGAGTCTGTCACGAATAGATTTATAATACAAGAAGTGCTAAGCTGAATCAGGTTTTGAGTAGAAACTAAAACATATTGAACAACAAATCCATGCCATATGAAGAAATACATATCCTTGTTATATATCACCCTACAGATGAACAGGAATGTTAATACTATATTTTTATATGCAACCTCTATTTAGTTTATATGCACTTTTTAAAGATAATACATGAGGCAATAATCATGGATGAATGCTATGGGTACCAATATATTAAAGATGTACTTTGTAACCAAAACAACTGAAGTAGGATGTAATTGGAGGGGAGGAGGATTAAATGTGTAGTCAGAAGCTAATTTGCTGTAATTTCACACTAGACTGCCATATGTTTGTTACAGTAATCCCAATGGTACCCTATAAGGAGTCAACTATGCTTAGTTGATTGCAGCACATTATAAATTATATATACATATATAATCTATGCATTATCTATGTTTATTGAACATATATGCTACATATATATTAGGTATATATTCATGTGAATGCATCATAATTAAACCCACTGAAATTTATATACAAGGAGAGAAGAGGGATTAGGAAACATAATATAAGAGGTGAAATTGACTGAAATAAATTATGTGCATCTATAAAATATCACAATAAATCATTGTAAAAGATGATAAATGCACACTGATTAGGTCTTCTATTCTATACAATGTGAAATAATGACACACATCTTTATATAATGACACTATTGTTTGCATGGCAATTGTTTTTATTTCACCTGCCCTCAGATTCTGCTTCTCCTTAATTAGATTTTTTTTGTCGGTTGTAGGGCCTGAACTCTGGGCCTGGATGTGTCCCTCAGCTCTTCAGCTCAAGGCTAACACTCTACCACTTGAGCCACAGCCCCACTTCCAGCCTCTTCTGCTTATGTGGTGCTGAGGAATCAAACCCAAGGCCTCATGGATGCAAGGCAAGCACTCTACCACTGAGCCACTTTCCCAGCCCCCTTAATTAGATTTTTATATGAAGAAAAACAACATATGTATTCTAATTATTTAATAAATTAATTTTAAGTTTCCTAGGATGAATAGTGTAGTTTACTTAATTGCTATTTAGTTTTTCAAGCACTGCTGGTCTGATAGTTTAAACATCTCTCATAACACCAACTACTCATTGTATCATAAAATGCTCAAGGATTCAATAACTGTGCAGATATTTTAACATTTTACCTGTTTCGTTTAATCTCTTGGATTTTTAACACCCAGTGATACTTCATGGTCTTTTACGTTCTCCAAAAAATAATTTTGTATATAAGCAACATTTTTCATTGCTGTGTTATGACTCCCTGGTACATAATAAGTGAGATCAGGGGATATATTATAGATCTAAAAGTAAAAACAATAATTTACTAAAGAAATTTCATTTGTATAGTGATACTATACATATTATATAAAAGTAGGCTGTAAATAGCAATGTTATATGGCAACCATCTTGAAGGAAAATTTTTTTCTTTGGCCTTTCCTGGGGCTTGAACTCATGGCCTAGCCTCTGTCTCTGAGCCTCTCTGTGCTCAAGTCTAGTGCTCTACCACTTGAGCCACAGTCCACTTCTGGCTTTTTCTGAGTAGTTTCTTTAGGAGATCATAGTTTCACAAAATTTTATGCCTGGGCTATCTTTGAACTGGAAGCCCCAGATCTTCACCTCCTAAGTAGCTAGGATTACAGGCATAAGTCACTGGTGCCCAGTTTGAAGGGAAGTTTGATAGAACATAAAAAGTGGGAGGGGTTCAAGGATGCTCTAACACTCAGCCTCAGGCCAGACCATCTAACTGACTTCTCCATGATCACATAATTATTACTTTTTATAGAGTTTAGGGCTTGCCAAATTAGTACAAAGGAAGACATTTTGAGGAACTTTTATAGTTCAGTTTTCTCATTTCTCCCCAGGATACTTCATCATCTAGGATCACAGTGGAATCAGCAAACACACTGACTCTACTCAGTGATTTCTAGCAGCTTCCATTGTCCCAAATATGCTTCTTCTGTAAGAAAAAATACTTCTACTCAGAATAGCATGAATATGAGATGTCTTAGTGGAAAACAAACCTGTGGGAAATGTAAAGCTTCACTAAGGACCTGGATATCCACTGATCCATTAGGCATCTCTCTGGAACTGAACAATGCAATTTAGAAGCAAATCCTTTGGGATTTAATGGGAAATATCAAAGTAGTTGCTTGAGTTCATTAGCTTGAGTCAATCCTATAGGCTTAGATATCTTTCTCAGCTGATTACTGTATACTTGGTTTCTATCCTTTCTATTAGCATCAGTTAGCTCTCAAAGGCTTTCATTATGACATGTCCACATACAAATGGAATGCTTTTTTCCTATTAGTGCCAGTACTGGGGTTTGAACTCAAGGCTTCAGGCTCTTGCTTGGCTTTCTTGCTCATGGCTGGTGCTCTGCTATTTGAGCCATATTTCCTGCCCTGATTTTGGTGACTATTTGGGAGATGGATTATGTCAGACTTCTCTGTCCTGCCTAGCTCCAATCCTTGATCTTCCAGGTCTGTCTCCCGGGTAACTAGCATTTTAGGCATGAGCCAACAGGGCCCAGCTGTGCAATATATCTAGATGAGACTCACCTCCTCTGTTACTCTCCCTCATTCTTGGAGAAAAGTTTTAAGTTAGACGATAAAAATATAGAGGGATTCCTGCTTGTTTTTTTAAACTATATAGAAATATATCTGGTTGCTACATTCAGGAGTTAGGAGTGAGGGAAAAAGAGATGATTTGTCAAAATTGAAGGTAAGTAACAAACATTCCTATATAGCCCAATGTACAACTTTCTCTGCTAGCCAAAATCTAGTGTGCAGGACTTTTCAGGCTCAGGTCCTCTCCTAAGTGACCCTCTCCTTGTGGAGGAAAACCAGTTCCCTGATGAATGGAGACACGGAGGAAGGTTGGGAAGGGCAGCCTCCATTGTCAGCCTTGTGCCGTATCTTCTCTGACATCTGTTATGTAAAAACAAAAATTTGTTAGATCTTGAAGGAAAACAGATCGCCTATCTCTGTCTCCCTCTCTTTCTCCTCATTAGAATTATCTGAAAAGATATCAATCCACAATAGACTTATTATTCAAATGAATTTTACTTTTTGTGGTACTGTGTTTGGAACTCAGAGCCTTGCTATAGCTTGACAGCTGCTCTTCCACTCAAGCCTTGGCTCCCATTCTTATTTACTTTTTATTTTACAGGTAGCATCTTGCAATTTTGGCAGTTGGGCAAACACTGCCATCTTCCTCATCATAGCCATCTGGTTAGCTATAATTATAGATTTGTAACATGACATCTGATGGCCTGTCCATCAGATGGCATTTTGCAAATTTTCTGCCTGGGCTGGTCTTGAACTATCAACCTCCTGATCTCCAAGTCCTTAGTAACTAGAATTACAGGGGTGAGACTTTATATGCATCCTCAACTTGGCTTTTGGTATTAAGACCAGTATGTGATCCAGTTTGTCACAACTCCTGCCAAAAATCACCTTCCAAGAAAAACAGTTACAGCAACAGAGTGTATTGCCCTGCCTTTCTTACCGCCCTGCTATCCTTCCTTCTCTCAGCTGTCTTCCCCAGTTATCTTTAGTTGGTGGCACAGATGGTTAAACAGTAAGCTGTTGTTAACAAATAAAATGAAGGATATTAGCAGTGTCTTGACAACATTTGTTTTCTGGAAATCACTTAATTCTCATCTGTGGTTGTACCTGCAACCTGCAGGTGTTTCATCAGGAGTAGCAGACCGTACCTGAGGGCCATGCTTGTGGTCTCTGTGCCAGCTGCAAACAGATCAGTAGCACAGATTACCAAGTTTTCATAAGTAAATTGTGACTGTTTATTGTCTTTTTCCTAGGAATGCATGGATGTATGGCTTGCCAACAAAAATAGAATAAATGAAAGGAGAAAAATTACCAGCAGACACTAGCAACAAATATATGACAGAACAGAAGGACAACAATATCTTGTCACTAGAGTGCCAGACAGAGAGAAGGCAAAGGGCAGAATATATTTGAAGAAATAATGGCTGACATTAGAAAGGACAAAATAATGGCATTTGCAGGGAAATGGATGGAACTAAAGGAAATTATTTTGAGTGAGTTAAGACAACAACAAAGAGACAAATGGCTCACAGTCTCCCTGATATGTGGTGGTAAAGCCAAATGCAAGAGGATATGACAAAGTAAACAGGATTTGAGAAACAAAGGACAGCCACTCATTTTGTCATATCATTACTAAATGACCCCATGTTTTTGAAAATATATATGGTAGATATATGCACCCAATGGAGGGAAGCCGGGATGAGGTCACTGAATAAGTGGGAAAGGGAACAACATACTCAAAGGGGCCCATCAGCTGCACCGGACATAGAAGAAAAAGGACTAAGCAACCAAAAGACAGCCATGGGAAGGAAGGAAGAAGAGGGAAAGAGGGAACAGCTTACACTAAGCAAGAGGAAAGAAAGGTAAACATCACCTGATGTAGAAAAAATAATTTGTATTGTGAAAGCTCATAGAATTCACAAACTGTATAGACCATGATAATCACAATATGTTTGTGATTTTTTGGGGGGGGGCGGGGTCAGGTCGTGGGGCCTGAACTCTGGCAGGGTGTTGTCCCTCAGCTCTTCAGCTCAAGGCTAGCGCTCTACCACAGAAGTCACAGAGCCACTTCTGGCTATTTTTCCCCCTGCTTATCTTGCCCAGGTGTTTGTAACCCATTTGTATCGTATTTTCACAATAAAAAAAAGAATTTTACAAGGACAGTCATAATTTTTATCCTTTACAATGTTATTTTATATTTAAAGAGTTGTACTTTTGAAAACACTGTGTTAAGATTTAATAAATAATGATAAAATAATTTTAAATGAGAATTAGTCCTCTAAGGGAAAAAAGGAGAGAATAGTAAACAGATAAGAATTGTTTACCAAAAATCCGACCCTCAGATTAGATATACTTGTGATAAAAAAAAAAATAACGGAACCAGACACATGATGTTTTCACCTAAATGTGGCAACAGAAAAAATTCTGAAGGAAGAAAAAACAAGCTATGTCTCCCAAGCTCCCATAGAGTTTACTATTTAGAAATAGCAAGTGTGAAAGAAGATAGAAAAAGAACTTAGCAAACAGATTCTCTATGCACAAATTCTCCCCACACCTCCACTCATCAGGTGAAAAGAAAGGCTCTCTCTACAGAGAAATTTGAACCTGGAAAACTCTGTACTCAGAAAATTTGAGTAAAGACAGTGAAGTACAAAAAGAGAGGTCAGAAAAAACCCTCTCGTTGTTTGTGATGCACAGCTTTCTATCTCTCTTGTTTCCTGGAATTCTTCCAGAGTGAAGAACATTAAGAACCTTCATGTTTTACCAGTTTGATAGAAAATTTTCTCCAAGTACCCAGAAGAATAGATGGAATAAGAACATTCACTCATTATAAGGTTGTACCATTCCAGAATACCAGGATAAGAAAGATCATCACCACTTCCAGAAAGACACAATTAAGTCATATGTAAAGAGAAGATGGAGACTGCATCAGAATTCTTAAGCGTAACCACTACCTATGTATTGGTGAGAAAAGGTGGAAGAATTAGACTTCCACATCAGACACAATAGTCATACCCCATTTTCTCTTTTTTCACAAAATACCATATAACATATTTCATTCAGTTAGCTAAAGCCAAGACAAAGAAAATTATGGACTCCAGAAACAGGGACAGAAAAGTCATGGGGTTCTCTGAGACTGTCACTGAGGCTGCTAGAAACTCAACTTAGGAAACACCCACATCAAAACAAAGCAGAAACCAGTGATGCAAGGAGGCAGAGGAGACACTGAGAATGAAGGAGACATGGCCAAGAGTCTCAGATTTCCCACTACTGACCATTTTCATACACTTTTTCAAAATACTGAGTGTTTTGATTGTATTCTTTTTGGGAGGGTAGGGGGAGGGTCTTGTGCTTCAGCTTTGTGCCTGGGCAACCTCCCTGACTTCTTTTTGCTCAAGGCTTGCTACAACAGGTGACTTTTACTGCCCAGATAATTTTGGAGTATAATGATATGACAAACACGGAAGTGTCCCTCCCCCCCAGGCAGCCTCAGGAAAGGAAGCATCTCCTGAAAGAATAATTTCTTCCATATTCACTATTCTTTGCTGCAAATAATAAATAAACTTTAATATTGTTGTTCGACATTTTGTGATTCATCTTCACCAGTGAATTAGCAAAAACATGAGCATAGTTAATAGTTATAGAAGCAGTGAGTAAAATGGAGGTCAGGAAAGTTTTGTTTGATAAGATTAGAGCTTGAGTAATCCCAAGTATTTTTGAGCCTTGATTATAGGGCAAAGTAAGCAGTAAATTGCAGCATCACTCATATAATTATAGAAACAGTTGAAGTCCAAAAATAAAGGTCAAAAAAGTTGATGTGTTAGAATGTGAATGATCTCACTTCTTTGTGAACCTTGTATCAAGGGCTAAGTAAGAAATCATTTACTATATGACACAAATAATTATGAAAAATGGTTAAGGACAGAAAATGAAAGTCAGATAATTTGTATTTTTCTCAGTTGTGGGGTTTGAACTCTGGGCCTGGGCACTATCCCTGACCTCTTCAGCTCAAGGCTAGCACTCTACCACTTGAGCCACAGTGCCACTTCTGGGTTTCTGGTGGTTAGCTGAAGAGTCTGAGCGACTTTCCTACCTGGGCTGGCTTTGAACCTGGATCTTCACATCTCAGCCTCCTGAGTAGCTAGGATTACAGTCATGCGCCACTGGTGCCTGGAATATGTGAGATAAATTTGTGGGTTATTTTGTCATTAAAATGGTGGCTCATGCTTGTAATGTAACTATCTGGGAAGGAGTTGACAGAAGGGTGATGCAAAAGTCTTCATTCCAGCAGATCCCCAGTAGCTGTCCTCTTGCCTCAGACACTTTATAGGCTTCCATCTTTGACTGACTATAGATATCTTTACTTGTTTGTTTGTTTCTGTGTTTGTGTGCCAGCCATGGGGTTGGAGCTCAGGTTTTGGGCTCTATCCCTGAGCTTCTTTTAGTAAAGCTTGTGCTTTACCACTTGAGCCATAGCTCTACATGTGACTTTTCTTTTGATAGCTTATGGGAGAAAAGTATATACAGACTTTCCTTCAATATCTGGCTTTGAACTGGCATCCTCACATCTCAGCTCCCTGAGTAGCTAGGATTACAGGCAGGAGCCATCAGCCCCCGATTGATGTTTCTACTTTTTATTTTCCTAAATTAGGAATCTTTCAGTGTTTCTTTCGGTATCTCGACCTTCCCAAAGAAGCAAACTAGCAGCATTTCCAAAGTTCCAAAGGGTGATTTTGTGTCATTGTTTTTGATGGTTTAGATTCCAGATATAATTCATAATGAAGATGGCATAGTATGACAATCATGTCAGTGAGGGGACAATGTATTTGCTGTCTTTCCACCCACTTACCAGCTCTGATTCATTCTTGTCTGAGTAGATGCACTGTGACAGCACTTCTTCTGAGACCCTGGCTCCTTCTTTCCCTGTGCAGGATGCCTTCCCTCCACTCAATGCTCATTTCACCTGCTGTGCTCAAGATCCAGGAAACACATTCATCACTTTGTACATTGAGTGGAAGGTGGGGGTGAGAGTGGGGGGGTGGGGAGGAAGGGTGTCATTGCACAAACACACCTGCTATTCCTTGTGTTTTATTGCAGTTGTTTTGACCATGCCAATTTCTAGTGCACAGCTGCATCTGTGTGGTTCATACGCTATCACTGAAAAATGACAAAATGATTCACAGATGATATTTTGGAGCCATTTCTCCTCTGTATGTTCTTGATACAAATATTCTTGATTGTTCTGACCATTCTTATATCTCCTTTTCTGTGTCAAGTAAGATGAAAGAAAACAGAAATGCAAAGAGGCTCCTTTTCCACTCAATGTAAAACTAAAGAATTTAAGGGGAGGATGGTAGAAAACAGAGTCAACTGAGTGTCACTCCGTGTTTCTAGAGCTTTTATTTCAAAAAACAGATGGGCAATTCTTAAAAGCATATCTGGCCTATAGGGAAATAGAATGGGAATGAATCATACTTAGGAAAATAAATTAAGGTTAAAAATCATGATCTTGTTTTGATGTTACTGTGAACAAATAAGAAAACTTAAAATACTATTTAGACTACCTAGATCCATGTGGGAATGTGTGTTTCCATATTTGTGGGTGTTATTCATATGAGTTGAGTCTTCTTCTTTCTCCCCAAGACAAAAGTCCTAGAAAACATCTCCTTTCCTATTATTTTTCTACCTTCCATGTAGTTTTACATTCAATCTAAATGAGTATAGCAAGAATCTAAAGTCATTATCCCATGATAGTGTACACTATTTGAAAGGTGAAAGTTTGAAGCAGTGACCGCCACTTGTTGCTTGTTTCTGGTGGTAATCAATACACCTGGTTGATTGTGTGCCTATATAAGTCCTGCAAATGTTTAACTCAGGGCTCTCCTCCTAGGCTCCCCTGTGTCGGATTGTAAGACGAGGCCCAAGCTGCAGCCCATTTAAATAAAACAGCTGTACTCTCTGACTCTTGGTGGTCCTTTTGTGGGGTTCCTGCGACTTTGGATAACATATTAGTGGGGGCTCATCCGGGATACCCCCCAAAGACCCCCCGAGACCTCAGACTCCAAAGGTAAAACAGCTCTGGAGCTTTGCCTCCTAAGCCTCAGTACTCCCAAGAAGACTTGGAGTGGATAAAGAAAATTCCCATGGCCTATAAACCCCTGGACAGAGAAGGAAACAAAGACTGGTAGAAAACTGGTGAGGGGAAACTTATCTTGCCACAAAGATTGGGCAAGGGGATTCTTAAGAGAATCCACTGGGTCTCTCACATGGGAATCCGAAGAATGCAAGACTTGCTCCCACACTCAGAAGTAAAAATTAGGCAAGGAAATCAACTCATTGAGGACATTGTTAAAAATTGTAAAGCCTGTCACCTCACCAATGCCCCAATCAACCAGTGACAAAAGGAGCTTGACTCTGTAGAGATAGGCCAGGTATGTATTGGGAAGTACACTTCACAGAAATTAAAACTGGAAAATTTGGATATAAATATTTGCTAGTTATTGTAGACACTTTTTCAGGATGGGTTGAAGCCTACCCAACAAAGCATGAGACCACGAACGTTGTGGCTAAGAAGCTCCTGGAAGAAATCCTACCCAGGTATGGCTTCCCATCCACCATCGGGTCGAACAATGGACCGGCCTTTGTCTCAAAAGTAAGTCAGGGAATAGCCACAGCACTGGGATGGATTGGAAATTGCACTGTACTTATAGACCCCATCGTTCAGGGCAGGTCAAAAGAATGAATCAGGCTCTAAAAGAGACCTTAACTAAATTGGCCTTGGAGACTGGCGCAGACTGGGTATCACTCCTTCCTTTTGCCTTGTTTAGAGTAAGAAATTCACCCTATCAGCTTGGCTTTACTCCTTTTGAAATAATGTATGGACATCCTCCACCCATTATCCCTAGCCTTCAGACTAAATTGCTTGCTGATTTGGATGATACTGAATTTCTGTGTAAGCTTTACTATTTACAGCTGGTACATAAGAGTATGTGGCCCCAGCTTCTATTCCTACCCCCCATTTGTTTCAACCAGGGGACGGGGTGTTACGTTTGAAGGCACAACTTGAGATCTCTGGAACCACGGTGGAAGGAATCTTACATGGTGCTACTGGCTACACCCACTGCCCTTAAGATGGATGGCATTGCTGCTTGGATCCACTGCTCCCACACCAGACCAGCTGACCCCTTTGCCCTGGATGACTGTGGGGAAACATGGGAAGTCTCCAAGCATCCTACCCAACCCAACCACTCCGCATATGCCTCAAGAAAAGAAAAATGGACTGATTGTTATTGGTATACTTGTTCAACATCAAGAACTGTAGGAGTTTAGTTTTGGGCCAGAGCCACAAGATTGTGGCTCAGGACCATAAGTCAAGGGGGGAAAATGAAAGGTTAAAGTTTGAAGCAGTGACCACCACTTGTTGTTTGTTTCTGTCTAGCAAAGCAACATGTGGTGGTAATCAAAACACCTGGTTGATTGTGTGCCTATATAAGACCTACAAATCCTAGCTCAGGGCTCTCCTCCTGGGCTCCGCTGTGTCAAAGTGTAGGATGAGGCCCGAACTGAAGCCTGTTTAAATAAAACAGCTGTAGAGTCTGACTCTCGGTGGTCATCTTGCAGGGAGTCCTGCGACCTTGGCATAACACATTATCATAACCCAGTTCCTCTTCTATACATTAGACATTATGGGGTTTTATCTGTTCTGTTTTGGTACTGGTCCAGGGGCTTGAACTCAGGGCCTAGGTGCTTTTCTGGAGTTTATTTTTTTCCTCACAGATAGTGCTCTACCACTTGAACCAGAGCCCACTTCTGGGATTTTGGTAGTTAATTGCAGTTAATAGTCTGACAGACTTTCCTGCCTGTGCTAACTTGAAACCATGATGCTCAGATCTCAACATCCTGAGTAGCTAGGATTACAGGTATGAACCACTGGCTCCCAGATAGCATCATATACTTTGATTCCTCTCTAATTGTAACTTAATAGCATCAATCAAACTTCCCAAATTCTCATTAGACAAAACTCTTCTCAAAGCCTGATAATATCTGTTCTATGCTCAATTTCAAGGAGTTCAATAATCCAATAATTATGTTTATAGTTGGACTATTTCAATAGTGTAATATTTCTACTTTAACATGTTTTACAAAAAAGATTATATTTGTGTATCTGTTTAGTATTATAGTGTAAACATGTAGCCTATTGTTTACCTTTTTACCTTTTGGGTGCTTGTGCAACATGTCTGTGCCTTAGGTGTAGTAAAATGTGCTACAGTTTTGTCATCAACATAATGTTTAAATTTTCTGTGGAAATTTAGGAGCATTGGTATTGATTGATCCTACTATAGTTTTTAAAAAAAAATTTGCAGAGCTCACAGACAATATTCCATAATGTCTATACTACTTCAGATTTACACCAGTATGCACAAGAGCTCTAGTTAACCCACAGTACCACCAGCATTTGTTATCTATTTTCTGATTGTGATCAACAATTCTTAGGTGGAGGATAAGGTATTATCTTTGTTGTTTGGATTAGCTCTTATAGGACCTAGTTTCAAAACTAAATCTAAAGAGGATTGAGTATATGGATCACTAGCCAGTGTTAGTATATATATACATCTATCTATCTATCTATCTATCTATCTATCTATCTATCTATCTATCTATCTATCTATCTATATACATATATATATATATATCTTAGGAGGCTGAGATCTGAGAATTATTGTTCAAAACTTAGGAAGGAAATTCTCTTAGACTCTTATCTCTATCTCCTAATAAAAAATGGAACTAGAGCTTTGTCTTCAGGTAGGGCACTAACCTTGATCACAATTAGTCAGTGACAGCATGCAAGTCCTAGTTACAGCCCCAGAGCTAGCACAAGATAAATATAGAAAAAAGAGATAAGATGATGATGGGTGATTGCTAACTATTCTTCCTAGAGACACACTCAATATACGCTCTATATTCTCACACCTAATTCTAGACAAAACTGCTATGAAAGTGAGTGCGATGGAAAAGTAATTTTGATTTCATCAAGAGTGGTGAGGGCAAACTGAGGGAAATGCAGATCCATAGACTGTAGAAGTAGAAGCCCAAGGAACTCACAGTGGACACTGAAGCCTGAGAACATTCCAAGCCTGGACACCTCTAAATCAGTACAGAAACCAGCAAGAGAATCAGCAGAAAATAGACAATGCATACATAAGAGCCCACAATGACTTAATGTAACATACACGTACACTTTACATAGACACACATATGTATTATATATGTATTATTAATCTATCAGGAATAATACTACTGCATCATTTACAGAGAAATGGATGGAGCTAGAAAAAATTCATATTGAGTTAAATCAGCCTGAGAGAGATGGAATGCATGACTTATCTAATATATGGAAGTTACATTTAAAATATAAACATATATTACGGCACACACAGGAGTATATACACAGTCAAACTGAAAAAACCTGGTTTTCATGGTTTAACTCCTTGAACACATTTAATAGTTCAATGAAGTGAATACTAGGAACCTGAAACCTGGCTGGTCTGAGCCAGGGTACAATCTAAGTGGAGGAGCAGTCATGTGGAGAGAGGAATGTCCAGTGAATGAAGTCACATCATTCACTGAGAGTCGAACCAGGAAGATGGAGAAGAATCATGGGAATTGGACAGATAAGAGAGATAGAATGAAGGAATGGGTAGCTGATCAAATGCATCACATACATAGAGGGACAGGTTTCATGAAAACTCCTTTGTACAACTATTTGAACATAATGAAAATGATTGTAACTATTGTCAATGAAATCCAAGGGACTAGGAATACTTGAATGAGATCAAACAGAATAAAATAGGCAGCTACATAATATTAAGAAGCCAATTTATGACACAAAGAATGACTCAAGAGATGCAATCTGGTAAAAAATTAATTGGGGGTTTGAAAAGCGAAGAGAACAATAGATCAAATAAAAGAAAATACTTGGTTGAAAGCCCTACCAATAGGGAAGATCAAGTCAAAGAGAGAAAATAAAAAGTAGAAGACTAGGGGCATGAGTTCACATTTTCACTGACAAAAGAGAAGCACAGAGAGGCAGTCTCAATAGAAACAATTAGAAAACAGTTCTGGAAACTGTTAACAATCCAAAAGGAGGGTTAGATGAATCCCAAGAAACAATCACAAGGTAAGTCAGATGGCACTGGCAAGACTGACAATTCTACCAGCATACTAAATACACCTCTTCCACAAACCTTAAAGCCAGGGTGGGGATTTAAGGAAATAATGACTACCTTGAGGTATAAGGCTGGCCTCTCTAAAGAAAAATGTGTCATTGCTAATCTTGTCTCAGGGGTTTCTAGCAAAGGGCAATCTGCTGAGAATGAGTTTGTTGCAAGCTTGAAAACAGTCATAGCTCAGGGAATCCTGGGATAGCTTGCAACAGTGTTTAGGTGAAATATGAATACAAGAGTTGGTGGTGGACAGGAAGAAGGCCTGACATGGACCCATAGTGAAGTTTCAGTGGCTCAAGTAGTGAAGGGTGCAGTGGTCAGAAGCCCTAAGTCACAGTAGATCCAAAGCACTGAGCCTGTGGCTGGCAGAGTGTGTGTACTGAGGGAGAGGAAAGTCAGAGGGCTGGAATTATCTTCAAGTCTTATATACCATACTCAAGTATTTGTCATAATGGTAGAATAGAGAAGTGTTAATGAATAAAGGCCAAGAGAAGATTTTCACAAATAGGTGAAAGTGATCTGTGGCAAAGCCACCCAGTCATTTGGTTCTTTTTTTTTTTCTGGTCTGGTCATGGGGCCTGAACTCTGGGTCTGGGCGCTGCCCCTCAGCTCTTCAGCTCAAGGCTAGCCTGCTACCACTTGAGCCATAGCACCACTACCAGCTTTTTTTTTCTGCTTATGTGGTGCTGAGAAATCAAACCCAGGGTCTCAGGCATACAAGGCAAGCCCTCTACCACTAAGCCACCTTCTCAGCCCCAGATATTTGGTTCTATTCTTACCTTGTCACCATGTGCTCAATCTTTGGGAAAAAAAAATGTTTTTTTTTAAAATAAAATTCTGACTAGTTGGTCTCAAAGATTGTTCATATTATTGTAAGAGGAAAAGGGTCATGTGGGATCCTCATTTCACCAGAAAGAAGACCAAACAAAGAAGGGGCATCTATTTCTCACAGTATAAAAAGATGCATCAAAACTTTTGAGCTTGTTTTATGTAGAATAAGGTGGTGTGATACTTTTTTCTTCCATAGCTATGTAGTTCAAGCAAGTACCACTTCGTCTTTCTACATAACATGCTTTCCAGCCTCTGGTGTCACTCAAACTTTAAAGGTTATAAATGCGTACTTTTCTGAACTCTGTTAATTATTAACTAAAGGTGTATTTATTGGAATGTCACTGATTAAGAACAAAGTCAAGAATTTTTTGTAAACACAATTGAACTGAATGTCTTCCTCTGGAGGAAGGGAATGTAGACATCATAGCTAATGTAAGACAGAAATAGAATCTAAGGAAATGTGTGTTTTAGGCTCAGTTCAACTAACTGGTATTTATGACTTTGACCAATGTCCTCAATATCTAATATTCAGTGTCTAAGCACTAAAAGGGAACAATTTAATGGCAGGCTAGGAAAAATGAGACAATAAAAATGGTTATGATAACTACGTAAGATCTCAAAATCCCTATATACAAGGCTGAAAAAATGATAGGCATCTGGATTTTAACAAGTTTTAATTTTCCATACAAAGGAAGATAAGAGACCAAGTACAGTGGCTCAGGCCTGTAATCCCATTAGGCGCAACTGCCATTTAGGAAGCAAAGATTCAGAGGACTGCAATGAGCCAACTTGCACAAATAGCAAAACCCTGCCTCAGGCATGGGGGTGTGTGCTTGTAGTTTTAGCTTTGGTGGAGGGCTAGGTAGGAAGATTATAGTCCAGGATAGCTTGAGTGAGCATAAATATAATATTCTATATTTAAAATAAATAACTAAAGCAAGGATAGAGGTGTGTCTTAAGTGTTATAGCACTTTGTACTTGTAAGTGCAAGGCCTGAGTTTCAATCGCAGTGCCACCAAAAATTAAAATTAAAACTACCTGCTCTAGTCAATTTAGAACAAATATGATATCCTTACAAACATACCTTTACTTAAGCATTACTTTTGGAACATTATATGTTAATTTAGTAGTATTTGAGTCTTTCAGTGTTGCATCCTGTGGTTGTATTTTACTTGAGTTTAGATGTCCTTATGATCCATGATGACTCAATTATATCCACATAATTCAGTAACTATTACTCTCTATACTGTCCCTTCTTTACTGTGTATTATTTATTGGCATCAATGAGTTATACAAGAGACTTTCATATTGACATGTTCATTTATGCAAACATTGTATCTTGTTTTATTTTCTTTTCCTTAAAAAGAACAAAATCAGCATAACAGCTTTTCTGGTTTTGAATGAAAAATAGAAAAGTTGTCATTCCTCTTACCGCACCACTAAATCACATGACAAAGGCTTTCCCTTCAGTTTACTGAGCAAGTTTCAATGCTGCAGTGGTGGGAAGAGAATTCCAGGACTGTTCTTCAGGAAGCCATGGTGCATGGCAATGGCCATGAGACATCTCCCTGAAACCCTTGCTCTTCCACCTATGAGCCATGTGGCATCTACAGTTCTGTACTCCTGCTCCTCCCTTACCTCACTAGAAAAAGAAAAATAATAAAGATCTTAGCTTTCCATTTTTCCGTTGTATAATGGTCAAGGACCTGCAACTTTTGGTCAGTACTCAATATATATTTGGCTTTTCAAAATTCATGACTGATGCTAGGTATTTTACATTGAGTTAGAAATAACAATGGACAAGTCTACCAACTTGTTGAAGAGTCTCAGTAGTGACAGTACATCTGGAAGTGTTGTATAGAGCAAAAAAAAAAAAAAAACAAGTTTAAATACACATTTCCTGGAAAATACAGAATACCCTAATTTCCAAAACTTCCCAACGTGTCACTAATCTGAGAATCAAGAAAAATACTCTTTCTTTGACTTATGTAATTGTAACCCTTCTGTACATCTACCTTAGAATAGCAACAATTTTTATAAAAAAGGAATGCCATATTTGAAAAATGTTTAAGTTGTTGACTTTAATACTTCTTAACCATAACTGAACATTGAAAGCAGGGAGGTTTGTATTTTAAGTACCAGTATTTGATCACTAACAAGTGCAACCAAATCACAATTGCCTATGTGCCCTCGGGTCATTCTACTTTTATGTCTATCATCAGGACAAAGTCTAATCAGAAGAGAGGTTAAAGTAAACTTCTACCTAATCATGACTAAAACATTGAAGAGGCACACCTACAGTCTCAGGGAGCATTATAAAATGTCTGCCGTGCAAGCTCACAGTACTCTCAGAAGAAGAGAAGACCTCAATGGGTCCAGTAGTTGTCTTGGTGCTGGGTCTCTCCTGTCTGCTTCTCTTTTCAGTATGGAGACAGAACTCTGGGAGAAGGAAGCTCCCTCCAGGTCCCACTCCTTTCCCAATTATTGGAAATATACTGCAGGTTGATATTAAAGACATCACTAAATCTTTAACCAAAGTAAGTACTCTTCATGTTTGGCCAGTGTTCTCTGACAGATATGAATGAAACCATATTTTAAATGTAGCTGAAAGTAGAATAGCATGATTTGTTATCATAAAACAAAATTCTTGTAAAAATTGTAACATGCTTCTGACTTTTCCAGTTTGTATATTAATCATGGAATAAAGTAATGTATTATGTGAGTGGGTTACTGTCTATTTTAATCTCAGCTACAAAGTTGCAAATGTTATGGATGGTTCTCCCCATCTCAGTTAGACAGTCAAATTTATGATGTTTTTTTTTTCTGAAGTTACATGGTTAGGAAAGTTCTGTGAATAAAAGTTCGATTGAAAAACTCAGATAGCATATTAGACATTGATTTTTTTTTAAATCATGAAAACTAACTTCTCTGAGAAGCTGTGAGTGAATGAAAGGAACTATCTGTTAGGATTTGAGAACATAAAGACACGAGACCATTTAGGGGATACTGATGGTATCAGAGTCCACCTGGATTTTTGCATAAAACTTTGTCTGGAGTAAAAAATGCTGCTGGGTGAGAAATTGTTTGGGAGGATGTTTCATGTACTAGGGCAGCCTCTGCGGGGCCCACCCTCTGCTTCTAATACCGGTAGATCCCAAACTGCACTTGCCTATAGAAACACCTGTGATGACTTAAAACTGCAGTTTCTCTTGTTTGTCAAAGGAAGTAATATTCTCACCAGTAAGAGCTTCAGAGGCTATCTGAAAGCAGTAATCTGACACTGGTTAGGAGTACAAATGAGAATTAAACATATCTTAAGCATGGAATGTCCAATAAGCCTTATCAATGGGGCCCTAGAAATGAATTTAGAATCCACAGACCTTTGTTTTGTTCTTTGTGAATCATGACAAGCCTTCTGTGTGTTTTGATGTGAGGATGAATGACAATGGTGCATCAACTGCCTCATCCATTGCATGGCCAATTATAGGCCATTTCTAAGTGACAGCTATAATAAACCTCCTTTATAACATATGATCTTTGCAATATTTTAAGTTATGTTGTAAGAACCAAACTAAAGCCAATTTATGACAGCTTCTAAAAGTTAACTTGTGTCAGTCCCTAATTCCTGTTCTAAGTTAATGTTGCAAAGGTTGCAAAAATGAGTGAAACAATAACATGTCTGTGCAATATTTTTGGGAACTTTTATTTAAAGTTTGCAGAACACCCCAGAACAAGATGGTTTCGAAACCCAGTCAGTAGAAGATTAACCACAGGAGATGTCAGCCTTGATGGCTCAAGCAGACATCTGGTTCCTGACCAATTAGAATCGAACTTGTCCTTAATCATATCATTGCTGTAATTTTGTGGGTTTTTTCCTTTATAAGCACAGCTATACTGTTACTCGGGGCCCCCTTCCTTCCTCTGCTGTGTCGGGGGTACGGGAGGAGGCCTGAGCCTTGGCTTGTTAAATAAGCCTTGCATTTTGCAGTTTGGGTTCCCTGGTCTCTCGGTGGTCGTCGGAGGGTCTCTGGGACTTGGGTATAACAGTATTTGCCAAAATAAAGAAGCATAAAAAATACAAAGATGATATCAGTTTTGCTCAGGCTCACTCTGAGGAACAAATAATGACTTCTTTCACTAGTATTTTTTTTTCTTTTCATTTTCCAGTTCTCAAAAGTCTATGGCCCTGTGTTCACTCTGTATTTGGGCATGAAGCCCACTGTGGTGTTGTATGGCTATGAAGCAGTGAAGGAAGCTCTGATTGACCATGGGGAGGAGTTCTCTGGAAGAGGCAGGCTCCCATGGGCTGAAAAAGCTAACAGAGGCCTTGGTAAGTGTACATATCCATGTGTGTGTATATTTGTGTGTGGGCAGAGGATGTGTAGATAAGTAGGATGGGAAAAGAGCCAAAGCTTGGCCATCCCTGTACCTGCCATCTGTCAGCTTCCTTTTCCTTGCTTGACTTTATCCATGTTTCTGCTTCCCTTCATTTAGGAATTGTTTTCAGCAATGGACACAGATGGAGAGAGATGAGGCGCTTCTCACTCATGACCTTGCGGAATTTGGGGATGGGGAAGAGGAGCATTGAAGAGCGTGTTCAAGAGGAAGCATGCTGCCTCGTGGAGGAGTTGAGGAAAACCAAGGGTGGGAGCTGCTGTATATCACTATTTTTATTTATTTGTTTATATATTTTTTGGGTCCGGTAGTGGGGCCTGAACTCTGGGCCTGGGCTCTGTCCCTCAGCTCTTCAGCTCAAGGCCAGCGCTCTACCACTTGAGCCACAGTGCCACTTTCGGCTTTTTTCTTTTTGTTTATGTGGTGCTGAGGAATCGAACCCAGGGCCTCAGGCATGCAAGGCAAGCACTCTACCACTGAGCCACTTTCCCAGCCCTATATCACAATTTTAGAGGGGGATATTAAAGGCTCCATTAAGTCCCTTCTGTTTCAGAAATGGGATGTTTTCCAATCAAAAATCAGGACTGTAGGGTTTTTGTTTTTTTTGTTTGTTTGTTTTATGCTATAATTGGGGTACTGGCCAACTCAAGCTCCAGGTAAAAGATAAGCAGGTTTAAGACAAATGGGATATTAGGTTGTTAGAGGAATTTACAAGTAAAATAGTAATAAAATGGTAAAGATGACAAAGGCTGAGTACAGTATTTCATATGTATATTTCATTTGTTTCTAACTCTTCAGGCTCACCCTGTGACCCGACCTTCATCCTGGGCTGTGCCCCCTGCAATGTCATCTGCTCCATTGTTTTCCAGAATCGTTTTGAATATAAAGACCAGAACTTCATGAACTTGATGGACAAATTCAATGACAATGTTGGGATTGCGAGTTCACCATGGATACAGGTGAAGCCAAGATCTTTTCTTCCTAAGAAAACACTTGTCTTTTTTTTTTTTTCAACAGACCCAAATTAAATAAAGAGCCACTAGTAAGGTGAATACTTGGACCCAACAATGCTACCTAAAGAATGGTAGAGTGCCATTCAGGTAGTTACTGCCATGGCCACATATTCTAGCATTTTCTCTACTCTATTTTTGTAGTAACTCCAAAGTTTCTGGTTTTATATTAAGGTCCTTGATCAATTTGCAATTGATATTACTTCAGGAAAATAGATAAGGTCTAGTTCATTTTCTGCAGTTCCAAAATGAAGCATGTTGAAATTGGTTTTGGAAGCAGGGAAGGAAATGATGAGAGAATAGCAGAGGAGTCTAGATTTATTGTCTCATCTAGATGTTTTGTATAGCTGGGCCTTGTTGGCTCATAGATAAACATTAGTTACTCAGGAGAGTGAGACCTGGAAGATCAAGGATTTGAGCCAGCCAGGGCAGAGAAGTCTGACAGAATCCATCTTCCAAATAGTCAGCAAAAATCAGTCATGACCAAGAAAACCAAGCAAAAGACTGGGGCTCTGAGTTCAAACCCTGCTCCTGGCACCAAAAGGAAAAATGCATTTTATTTATATAGGGACATGTCAAAATGAGACCTTTGACAGCTAACCTACAATAATAGAAATGGAAGAAAAACAATATAAAGTAATCAGCTGAGAAAGATGTTTAAATCTTTAGGATTTACTCAAGCTAATGAACTCAAGCAATTAATTTGATATTTCCCATTAAATGCCAAACGGATTTTCCTATAAATTGCTTTGTTCAGGTCCTGATAGATGCCCAGTGGATCAGGGGATATCCTGGTGCTTACTGAAAGCTTACATTTCCTACAGGTTTGTTTTCCAATCAGTCATCTCATATTCATGCTATTACTGAGCCAAAGTATTTTTCCTCAGAAAGGAAGCATATTTGCAACAATAGGAACTACTAGGAATCACTGAGTAGAGTCAGAGTGTTTGCTGATTCCACTGTGATCCTAGATGATGAAGTAGCCTGGGGAGAAATGACAAAATTGAACTATAAAATTCTTCAGAATGTTTTATAGAGTTGGCATGGCTTAAACTCTGTAAAAGTTAATAACTATATGATCACAGAGAGGTTAGATACTCTATCATGAGACTGAATTTTAGGGTATCCTTTAACCCCTCTGATTTATATGTTCCATTTGAATTTCCCTTCAAGATGGAAGGCATGTGTCATTTTTATTTGCAGCCAAGTTTTCTATGATATGTATATAGTATGTATATGCAAATATATTTAATAAGTTATTACTTTTGCTTTTAGATCTACAACCTTTTCCCTGGTCTCATTGATTATCTACCAGGAAGTCACAAAACATTACTAAAAAATTTTGATGATATAAATAATTACATTTTGAAGAAAATAAATGACCATGAAGAATCATTGGATGTTAACAATCCAAGAGACTTGATTGATTGTTTCCTTATTAAAAAGAAACAGGTAAAATGATAAAAATCGCATTTATTTGAATCCTTGAGCATTCTGTGAAATATTAATTAGTCTTTGTTACTGGAGATGTTTAAACAGAGCAGCAGTGCTTGAAAAAGTAAATTATCCGTTTATATATAAAGAAAGCTACACTAAGCATCCTGGGAAACTTAAAATTAATTTCTCAAATAATTAGGATACATTTACTCTTTTTATATAAAATAATATAATAAAGAGAAGCAGAATGCACATGGCAGGTGAATAGAAACAATTTTCCTGCTAAATATGTGTCATTATGTAAAGATGGGTTTCATTATTATATAATGTATAGAATAGAATATGTGAATATTTTGTAATTTCTGTAAGTCAGAATTGGTTTTGAAGAAATAATTCTGGAATTATCCTTAATTGGTCATAGTTAATCTTCCTTATAAAGGATTTTCAGTTGTGGTATTTAAAAAATATATATCACAATATCATTTTATTATGCTTTTCACATTTTTATTAACAAATTTATTGTGCAAAGGCTTCTATTGTGATATGTAACAGATGCATATAATGTAATTTAATCAAATTCACCTCTTCTGTTTGTTTACTAATTCATCTTCTTTATGTAGATTTTAGAGGTTTTCCTTATGTTTCATCACATAAACATATAATGAGTATGTTATATATGTAACATATATATAAAATACATATAGATAATGCATAGATAATATAGATATCATATACATATAATATACTGCAATCAACTAAGCAAAGTTTGAATCCTTATAATGTACCATTGGATTATTATAACACACTTATGACAGTCTAGTGTGAAATTAGAGTGCATTATTGACTGACTATAATTTTAATCCTCCCCCCTCCAATTGCATCCTTCTCTGGTTGTTTTTGTCACAGATTACATCTTTAATATATTGGGCATCCACAGAATTGATCTATGATTATTGCCTCCTAAATTTCCCTTAAAAAATATGTAGTTGGGCGCCAGTGGATCACCCCTGTAATCCTAGCTACTCAGGAGGCTGAGATCTGAGGACCGAAGTTCAAAGGCAGCCCAGGCTGGAAAGTTTGTGAGACTCCTATCTCCAATAAACCGCTAGAAAACCAGAAGTGGTGCTGTGGCTCAAGCGGTAGATCGCTCGCCTTGAGCTGAAGAGCACAAGGACAGCGCCCAAGCCCAGAGTTCAAGCCCCACAACAGAACCCCCCAAAAATGTATATAATCTAAAAATAGGTTGACTAAAAAAATAGTATAATTAACATTCATATTTTCTGTTTGGTTATACTTAACAAGGATATGTATTTCTTGACTTGGTGTGAATTTATTGTTGAATATGCTTTAGTTTCTACTTGAAAGCTGATTCCCCTTAGGACTTCTTGTATGGTAGATCTGTTCATGACAGACTCTCTTCTCTTTTATTTAACTTAGTAGTATTAACTTCTCCTGCATGATGATAGCATATGAGATAAAATTAGTGTTTTAGTCCATGACATGGAATCATTCGATTTTTGTTCATTTAGAATTCCATTAATTTTTCAACATTGATACAGCCTAGAGTATAATAGTCTATGTGACCTGCAACTATTAACTCTCCAAATTTATTGTGACTGATGGAAGCTTTAATATTGGTGTTTCAACATATTATTCTAGAGTAAGTTGACCTCAAGATTTAAGATTACCTGTAGTTTGATGATCATAGAAAAGTACATAAAGTAGGTATTACCAAAGTTTGTTTAACTTGACCAGCTTTCAAAGCATGTGATGTTGATATAGTCAAAGGAGATGACCTTTTTCCAAGAAAGTACAAAGGTTGAGAGGACCCGTTCATTTTCATTGCTTTAATTACATATTATTAGACACACTGTAAGTCATCTGGAGATTACAAAAGCATGATGGACTTAATGTTGGCCCAGGGACCAGTTAGAAAATGATGTATTTTGACCATTTAATGATTTCCTCATTGAACATCTAAAACTGCAGCCTTGTTGACAACTTGGTTTGGGCCATCTTCTCAGTCCTTGGCACTGCTTCATCCATCCTCTCTCCTTTGTTCCAATGACAAGTTAATGTGAAAACTTTTTGTCTTCATGATTAGTGTCACTTCAGCTCATGCTCTCCTAGTCATTCCTACTCAGGTTCCCTAGACCACCTGACTTGATACTTCCCATCTGCTGACTCATCATGTTTTGAGGAACCCATTCTCATTCCTTGTGACTCCTAAGTTTTGCTGCCTTTTAGCATTTTCACAAGCAATATTGAGCATATGCAAATATGTGATACAAGAAGTTAAATTGTAATGAGGATACATGCCTATAAAACCACTATCAAGGGGCTGAGATCTAAGGATCAAACTTTGAAGGCAGCCTGGACATAAAAGTCTTTGAGACTCTTATTTCCCAATTAAACAGAAAATAGTGAAGTGGAGCTGTGGTTCAAGTGGTATAGCACTAGCCTTGAGAAAAGAAGCTCAAGGACAATGTCCATACACTGTTCAATAACATCAACTGAAAAAAATTTTAATTGCAGATTTTTGCTTCAGGCTTACAACACCTATGTCCCTAACTTTCCTACTTGCAGTATTCAATTTTCTGATCCTTCAATATTTAGAGTAAATTCAGTTATTAGTAGCTTAAATGAATGATGAGTTTCATGACCCCAGATTCAGTCATAGCCCAGATCAGTTAGAGTCAGGACAGCCCAGGAGGCCTGAAGCCTTACTTAGTCTAAACTAGTCACCATCCCACTGTCAATTGTGCATTGCTCTTATTCCTTTACTCTCCAACTCCATACCACTGTGAGATATTGTGAATTCACTGTCATCAAATATGCTGGAAAATAATATAATTGCATCAAATCTTAGGAGCAGGAAAATCACAACGAATCATCGGAATTTACTAATGAAAATTTGACCATGGTTGCATCTGATTTATTTGGTGCTGGGACAGAAACGACGAGCACAACACTGAGATACTCCCTGCTGCTCCTGCTGAAGCACCCTCAAGTCACAGGTAGGAGCACAGGGGGAGACCTAGGTAAATCTTCGGAAAATATAGGAAAGATGCTGGTAGTGATTTGCCTTGTCAGATATGTCTTACAGCTCAACATCAGCTGAAATCAGAGACAAGTGAAAAGAACAATATAGTAGGAAAAGCAGCAAAACTCTGTCATGGGTCTGGATTTTCTGGCAGGTACTCATTGGAAAACTGCTCTAGCATAAATTGACATACAATAACACATTGATTTTACACCCAAAACTCCAGCTTTTACAAAGGGTTCTTCTATATATTTTTCCTCATTCTAACTATTCTAATGCTGCTATAAGCCAAAGAGTTCTCTTGTCACCAATGCATAAGTACAATCCTAGAAATTAATGAGGAACTATGAGATAAATTCCATTCCTGAATATTTTCTCATTGGAAATGTATAGATGCCATACCAGAAGGTATTTTACAATTTCAGAAGTCTAAGTCCATAAAACTTATGTTTGGTAAAGTTAGAATTTTACAAGGGCATCGGTAATTTTTATCATTTACAATGTTCTTTTGTATTTATAGAGTTTTAGGTGTGGAAACACTATGTAAAGTTGTAGGAGATATTATAAAATAATTTAAATGAAAATCAGACCTCTCACCACAAAAAGGAGAAGAGAATACTAACTGTATAAGATGTCTACCAAAATTCTGATACTCAGAATAGATGTAACTGTGATAAAATACCTGAGCCAGACACATGTTGCTTTCACCTAAATGTGGTAACAGGAATAGTTCTGAGGGAAGAAATACCAAGCTATATCTCCAAAATTCCCATAAAGTTTCTCCCTTTTTATTTTGCCAGTCCTGGGCTTGAACTCAGGGGCTGGGCACTGTCTCTGAGCTTCTTTTGCTCAAGGCTGGCACTCTACACTTGAGCCACAACCCTACTTCTGCCTTCTTCTGTGTATGTGGTACTGAGGAATAAAAGCCAGGGCTTCATGCATGGTAGGCAAACACTCTACCACTAAGCCACATCCCCAACCTCATAAAATTTCCTATTTAGAAGTAACAATATCAAAGAAAATAGAAAAGAATTTAGCAAACAGACTCTCCTTGTTCAAATTCTTATCACACCTCCTCAGGTGAAAAGAAAACTCTCTCCACACCAAGAAGACTGACTCTCTCTCTCTCTCTCTCTCTCTCTCTCTCTCTCTCTCTCTCTCTCTCTCTCTCTCTCTCTCTCTCAAGAACTCTGTACTCATTAATTTTGGGAAAAGACAATGAAGTATAAAGTTGAGAGGCCTGGCCAAGCTCTCTTGTTTTTGATGCATAACTTTTTTTGGATATATCTTTTATTGTAAAGACACTGTACAGAGGGGTTACAGTTACATGAAAAAGGTAATGAGTAAATTTCCTATGGAACATTGTTATCCCCTCCTTTGTTTTTCCCCTACCATTCCTTTCCTTGCCACCTCAACTTCCTCCCTCCCCCACCCACAAAGTTGTAAAGTTGGTTTTCAACATAGTGTCTTCTACATCTCATTGTTACAATGGGTCAACCTGTATCCTGTTTCAGCATTTTGTTATTTCCCTTCCCTTCCCCAAATTAGAAAAATGTTTATACAAGATGCAGGGCACTGGAATCAAATACAGTGAAGACAGTGGTTATACCATAAGGGACGAACATACAAAAGAAACAAAAATATTACATAGTACATTATAAATACATTGAAAACAACAGCGAAAAAGATAAAATTTCTTGTGTCTCTATCTTTGGGGTCATTTCACTTAGCATCACCTTGTATGTTAATATGTACATAGCCTTTGACCTTTTGTGCTAGTCATAGACATATACTAGTTATATATATATATATATATATATATATATATATGTATATATATATATATATGTTATATACCAAATTTTCTTGATCCATTCATCTACAGAGGGTCATGTGGGTTGGTTCTATGTCTTTGCTATGGTGAATAATGCTGCGATAAACATAGTTGTGCTGGTAGATTTAGTATAGCCTTGTTTGTGATTGTTTGGGTAAATCCAAAAGGGGGATTGCTGGATCATAGTGGAGCTGTATGTGTAATCATTTGAGGAACCTACATACTGCTTTCCAAAGTGGTTGAAGAAGTTTACACTCACACCAACAATGCAGTAGGGTTCCTTTTTGATCACATTGCCTGCAGGTGATGCACAACTTTCTGTCTGTCTTTTTTCCTGAAATTTTTCCATATTGAAGAACTCTAAGAACCTCCATATTTTACCAATTTGATAGAAAATTCTCTCTAAGTGTCCAGCAGAATAAAGGGGTAAAAGCCTTCACTCAGCATAAAGTTGTAGCATTCCAGAATACCAGGGTTAGAAAGAAGATCATCACAAGTTTCAGAAAGACACAACTAGGTCAGATATCAAGAGATGATGGGATTGCATCATAATTCTTAAGGGTGGGCTGGGAAGGTGGCTCCATGGTAGAGCACTTGCCTTGCATGCATGAGGCCCTGAGTTCGATTCCTCAGCACCACATAAGCAGAAAAAGAGCCCGAAGTGGCATTATGGCTCAAGTAGTAGAGCACTAGCCTTGAGCTGAAGAGCTGAGGGGCGATGCCCTGGCCCACAGTTCAGGCCCCAATACAGGACCCCCCCAAAAAAAAATTATTGAGAGTAAAAAGAAAAGATGGGAGAGTAGACTTCCATATCAGCCATAAACTTGATACCCCATTATCTCTTTTTTCACCCAATATGGTATAATATGGTGTAATGCATTTTGTTCAGTTATCTCAAACCAAGTTAAGGAAATCATGGATTCCAGAAACCAGGACAGGAAGTTTATGGTGTAATCTGAAACACACTGAGGCTGCTACAAACTCAGATAACACCCACATCAGAACAAACCAAAAACCAATGATGCAAGGAGGGAAGGAAGACACTGAGAATGAAGGAGACATGGACAAGAGTCTCAGAATTCTTACTTACTGATCATGTATTGCTAGGTGTTTTACACAAGAATTTCTGCATTTTCAAATAATTCTAGGTCAGAAAATAGAAAATCATGAACTGACTGATAAGAAAGAAATGGGAAGTACGATAAATGGAATGCAATTCCAATTTCCACCCAAGTAACAATATTGCTGAGCCAGAATGATTGAAACTGTGAATACTGGTGCAAAATCTGATGTTTTAAGACCACACTAAAGCTACCAGCATGACTATGTTTATCAAGAAATGTGGTATATATATACAATGGAATTCTATGCCTCCATTAGAAAGAATGACATTGCCCCCTTTGTGAGGAAATGGAAAGGCTTGGAAAAAATTATATGAAGTGAAGTAAGCCAGGCCCAAAGAAACATAGGTCCCATGGTTTTTTTTATTTGCAATACTAGTATATGTCTGAGTCAAGCAGAAAAGGTCAGATAAGGTGATGTTAGGGAAATGAACCCTAAGATATGTATTCAAATGTTTTTTTTCTTTCATGGGATTGTTTCTAACACATTTATAAGATTATTTATTTGTTGCTTCGTATGTCCCTCCCCATAGTATTACCTCAGTTTTCACTGTATTTGATGTCTTTATAATTTGTGGAGGGAAAGGGGAAAAACAAATCTTTTAAATAGGGATACAGCTGGACCCAGTGCAACAATGAGATGTACAAGTCGTTATGTCGAAAATGAACTTCACAACTTTGGTGGGGGTAGGGGTGCAGGGCGGATTGGGGGATGGCCGCTTGAAGATGGGAAGAGATGGAAAGGGAAACATAGGAGGAGGATACAATGTACTCATTATGTTTCCCATGTAATTGTAACCCCTCTGTACAGTATTTTCAAATAAAAAAAACTGATGTTTTATCTAGTATATTGTTGTGAATGAAGTAAAGGGAAACATACATGTTTATCTCTATATGCCTATTTGTAGATGTGGGTAAATATATAAGACAGAGATATGAATGCACGTTTTACTCTCCCATGCTAGGATATCAATAAATATCTTCTAAAATGATTAAAAAATCAACTGGGCATTGGGCACCGGTGGCTCACACCTGGCTTCCTATGTATTCAGGAGGCTGATAACTGAGGATTGAAATTTGAAGTCAGGCCAGGTATTAAAGTCGATGAGGCTCTTATCTCCAATAAACTACTCAGAAAAAGCCAGAAGTGGTTTTGTGGATCAAGTACTAGAGCACAAAGTACATATTATTGAGCACAAAGAAGCTCAAGGACTGCAGCCAGGCCCTGATTCAAGGTGCAAGTCTAGTGGAAGAAAAAAGAAAGCATCATTGTTTAGAAAATGAACATAATTTTCCAAAGCAGATTCTACAATGTCCAATATGGATATCATCAGAAAGTGGTTCAATAATGTGACTAGTACTGTACACTGTACACATGCATACACAAAGATATACACTATTTGTGTTTTTGTGTTTTTTTTTGTTTTGAGTCCAGTCATGGGCCTGAACTCTGGGCCTAGGCCTTGTCCCTCAGCTCTTCAGCTCAAGGCTAGCGCTCTACCATTTGAGCCACAACACCACTTCCAGCTTTTTTGTTCTGCTTATGTGATGCTGAGGAATAGAAAACCCAGGGCATCAGGCATGGAAGGCAAGTGCTCTACCTCTGAGCCACCTTCCCAGCCCATACACTATTTATATAATGCTTAATTATTACTTATTTGAAAATAAAAATAATGTTTATTTTTGTTTTTCTTTGAGGACTATCATTTCTTCTTCTGCATTTTTATTAGTTTACATGTATTGTACAAAAGTATTTAATGCTGATACTTCCATAGATGCATACAAAGGTTTTCATTTTTATTATTAAATAGCTGTACAATTAAATAGCTGTTTCAATTCAGCAAGCCTTTCATGCATTGCAATGTGTCTGGACCAAAGTCAATCCCTATAATATACATTCATTCATAGTTTCACTTAATTATGTCCTAGTTTGTGAAATATATTCTTCTCTTCATATCAACTACAGCAAAAAAGGGCACATTATTTACTTAGTATCCATAAACTAATAGAATTTGAGAGGCACTTTAATTTAAAATTATCTCTTTTATCAACAAAAATATTTCTGAATTTGAACAAAATGGGACTATTTTATTAACATCTTAAAAGTGATACTTAGAACAATTTATGTTGGCTAGCCCATGAATTACCATTCATATTTGTGGAGATTTGTGAAAATTGGAGATATAAATGAAGATAATAGTGTCCTCAAAATGTACTTTTATTGTCAATATTTTATTCCCTTTATTTTAAAATGTTTTATTATTGCAGATTTATAAGAATATCATTCCTATGATAATAAACTTCTTACATATTAAATAAAGTTGTACTACATAAAGGTATTTTACTACAATATATAAACTATATTAAATGTACATTAATAGTCTTTTTTGTGTGTTTTTCTTAACAAGAAACTAACCTCTATGCCTTGATTAACTCATTATAAGGCTACTAAGCAGGAGGATGATGTGTGTACATGCTGAAGTCTTAATACTCCATGGGATTTGAATTTTTTTACTTCAAATCTTGTTAAGATTCACTATCACAATTTTTTTAGCAGTGACTTACTATGATCAATGTGTCTCTTTCTTCCTGTTTTGCCCTTTCTTCTTTTTTTTATTGTGAAAATACTGTACAGAGGGGTTACAATTACATGGGCAAGATAATGTGTACATTTCTTATCAAGCATTGTAGCCTCCTCCTTTGTTTACCCTTCCCATCCCTCCCAGCCTCCCCCCGACCCCCCACCCAATCCTCCCCACCCCCTCACCAAAGTTGTAAAGTTCATTTTCCACATGACAACTTGTACTTCTCATTGTTGCAATGGGTCCACCTGTATCCTTATTTAAATGACTTATTTTTCCCCTTCCCATTCACAAATTATACTGACATCAAATACAGTGAAAGCAGGGGTTATACTGTGGGGGAAGGACATACAAAGCAACAAAGAAATAATCATATAAATGCTTTAGAAACAAATGCATGAAAGAAAAAAACATTTAAATACATATCTTAGGGCTCATTTTCCTATCACCTTATCTGACCTTTTCTGCTTGACTCATATATATATATATATATATACTAGATATTGCAAATAAGGGAAACCATGGGACCTATGTTTCCTTGGGCCTGGCTTACTTCACTTAATATAATTTTTTCCAAGTCTTTCCATTTCCTCACAAATGGGGCAATGTCATTCTTTCTGATGGAGGCATAGAATTCCATTGTGTATATATACCACATTTTGTTGATCCATTCATCTACTGAGGGGCACCTGGGTTGGTTCCATATCTTAGCTATGGTAAATAATGGTGCAATAAACATAGTTGTGCTGGTAACTTAGGCGTGGTCTTGTTTATGAGCATTTAGGTAAATGCCCAAAAGTGGGATTGCTGGGTCATAGGGGAGCTCTATGTGGAGTCTTTTGAAGAACCTCCATACTGCTTTCCAAAGTGGTTGAACAAGTTTACACTCCCACCAACAATGAAGTAACCTTACTTCATTGAACCTTACTTCACCATTTCTTATTATGTCTCACCAGCTAAAGTGAAGGAAGAGATTGACCATGTGATTGGCAGGCACCGCAGCCCCTGCATGCAGGACCGGAGCCAAATGCCCTACACAGATGCTGTGCTGCATGAGATCCAGAGATACATTGATCTCCTACCAATGAACCTGCCCCATGCAGTGACCTGTGACATTAAGTTCAGAGACTACGTCATTCCCAAGGTGAGCTTGTTTCTTTTCTACTGAGCCTCCATAGGGAGCCTGAGTTCTTGAGGTCACTGCAGGATTCTTCTCCTCCATACCACCTGAGAGAGCTGCAAAAGTCTTACAGTTGGCTGCTCAGGAGAGGTTGTGGTATAGCAAGTTTGGGGTTGTATATCCAGGCAAAATTATCCCTGGTGTCCCACACTGTGAATCCCAATTTTGTTCTACCCCTTAAATTCTTTTTGTTTTAGGGTCTTCTCCTTGGTCTTGTTGTCTTTTTTTTTCTTCTAGTTCCTCCTTCTCCTGCTGCTGTTCCTCCTCCTCCTCTTCCTACTCCTTCTATTCCTGTTTCTTCTCCTTGTCCTCCTCCTTGATCTTTTGGCTATGCTTAGTTTTTGTATTACCAAATGAGTACAAAAACTTATTATTTATCAATTGCCCAATATGTTGTGCTGGGATATATGTTATGCCTCCAGTAAAGTTATAGATAAATTTGGGAGAAAATGTTAACTTGATTTCCTCAATTCATGAATGAGTCATGCTTCCAATTTACCTATGCCTTCCTTTATTTTCCAAGTAATATTTTGTTTTCAATAGAGTAGATTACAAATAAATTCATAGACTTTGTTTAAATTCATAGCGCTTTGCCTATTACTCTTTTAGGTTTTCATTGGCTTTCATGCTTGTTGACTTGTGCACTGTCCGTGAGCTCATTTGCTCAAAGCTAGTGCTCTACCAGTTTGCAACACAGTTCCACTTCCAGTTATCTGGTGGTTAACTGGAGATAAGAGACTAATGGACTTTATTGCCTGGGCTGGCTTTGAACCATGACCCTTAGATCCCAGCCTCCTGAGCAGCTAAGATTACAGACATGAGCCACCAGTGCCTGGCTTGATTGCTATTATTTTTTGATGCCTTTGCTATCATTTGTACCTGATATATAGAAACATAATTGCTTTAATCATTCTGATGACCTCATGAAATGTAGACTCATGAAATTTACTAGTCATTGCTAATGAATTCTCTGTAGATGTGTTCGGAATTGAAGAGTGTATTACAATAATATCTGGTTTAATAGATTCCGCTTGCTTTTCCCATTCTTGTGCCTATAATTGTGCTTTGTTGAATTTTTGTACTGGCAGCCAGATGGTGTAAACAAAATAGATTTTAGTGGTCATCTTTGTTTCGTTATGATTGGCAGAAAAGATTTCTAGCTTGGTATTTCACAGTCAATTCTGGTATCTTAAGTAGATTAAAAAAATAACATTAGGGAAGTTTGCACTGTGTTCTTACATATGTATGAATTTTGAACATAAACATGGTAATATTTTGAATCAGATCTATTCTCTGTAATGATTCTTCTTCTTTGAAAAGTTTTAATTATACAGGTGATGTGCAGAGGGGTTACAGTTACATAATTCAGGTACAGTAGGTTTCTTCTTGGACACTGCCACCCCTTCCTTGGCTCTCTCCCAGTTTTTCCTTCCCATCGCCATCCACAAGTTGTACAGTTCATTTTGAACATAGTGTCTGGTGAGTGCCACTGCTGCATTTGTTCACCCTTTGTCCCTCCATTTCTGTGCCTCCCCTTACACTCCCAAAGACAGATAAATGAACAAACAGAACAAAGAGGAAGAAAACAAAAAACAGCAAAAGAAGGATAAAACCCTCATTTTCATTTCCTGGAGTTCATTCCAATAAATATTTCTTTGTATGATCAGATGCACCTAGGCATTGAACCTTTGTGTTCTCCCCAAAGTATCCTCGTATGGTCTCACAGTGTGAATGCCTGGGTTTCTACTTTTTATGTGTTTAAAATTTTAGTTTGGTGCTGTCTTAGGCAGCACATATAGTAAAAAAGAAACAATACAGAGAAGATTAGCATGGCCCCTGCATAAGGGTGCCTCTCAAATTTGTGAATCATTCCATATTGTTATCAAAACGAATACCAGGCAATGGAAACACTGGAGGAGGGATATTAGGGGCACAGGAATGGAGGAAGGACTGATAAGCAAATGCATTCATTGTATTCTGGATGGGTAGTTGTTGACCTTCTATTGCTTTATGCCCTTCTTGCTTTTAAGGTTTCTGCTGTTGAGAACTCTGGTATTATGCTGATGGGCCTGACACCATAGATGACTCATTGCTTTTCTTTGGCAGCTGTCAGTACTGTTTACTATTTCTGAATATTTAATGTTTAACTATAATGTGTCTTGGAGTGAGTCTTTTTTGATATGGTCTGTTTGCTGTTCTAAAAACCTCGTGTACCTGGATTGTAAAGATTTAGGAAATAGTCTCACATCATTTTATTGACTATGTTTTGTATTGTTTTAGCATGGGCCTTTTCTTCAGCCTCTATGTCTATGTTCCATAGGTTTGACCTTTCAAGTTCCCAAGGTGGGCTTGTATAATCTTTTCATACTTTTCACCTAGTTCTTCATCCGACTAATCTATCTACTTTTTCCTTGATCCCTGATATTCTGTTTCAATTTGATTTACTCTTTTCTAATGAGTTCTTTTTATTCATATAGCTTTTCATTTACAAAATTTTAGTTTAACTATTTTTTAATATTTCTGTATCTTTATTGAACTCCTCATTTATATATTGCATTGTTTGTCTTACTTCATTTAGCTGTTTATTTTTATCCATTTCAAATTCACTCATTTTTTATACTTGCTCTTTTTATTTTATTGAAATCATTTTTTTGAAAAAATTTTTCTTTTAATTTTAATTTTTATTGTCAAAACACTGTACAGAGGAGTTACTATTACCTGGGCAAGATAATGAGTACATTTCTTATCAAGCATTGTACCCTCCTCCTTTTTTTCCCCTTCCCATTCCATCCCATCCTCCCGCCACCCACCCACCCAATTCTCCTCGCCCCCCCTCTAAAGTTGTAAATTTTGTTTTTCTACATAACGACTTGTACATCTCATTGTTGAAATGGATCGACCTGTATCCCTATTTAAATCATTTGTTTTTTGCATGCCCTTCCACAAATTATACCAACCTCAAATACAGTGAAAGAAGGGATTATACCATGGGGGGAGTAACATACAAAGCAACAAAGAAATAATCTTATAAATATGTTAAAAAACAATCGCATGAAAGAAAAAAAACATTTGAATACATATCTTAGGGTTCATTTCCCTAACATCAACTTATTGGACCTTTTCTGCTTGACTCAGACATATACTAGTTATTGCAAATAAGGGAAACCATGGGACCTAAATTTTTTTGGGCCTGGCTTACTTCACTTAATATAATTTTTCACAAGTCTTTCCATTTCCTAACAAATGGGGCAATGTCATTCTTTCTGATGGAGACATTTTCTTGATCCATTCATCTACTGAGGGGCATCTGGGTTGGTTCCATAAACATAGTGATGCTGGTAGCTTTAGTGTGGCCTTGTTTGTGATCATTTAGGTAAATGCCCAAAAGTGGTATTGCTGGGTCATAAGATAGTTCTCTGTGGATTCTTTTTTTTTTTTTTTGGTCGGCCGCGGGGCTTGAACTCTGGGCCTGGGCGCTGTCCCTCAGGTCTTTGGCTCAAGTAAGCGCTCTACCACTTGAGCTACAGTGCCACTTCCGGTTTTCTGGTGGTTTATTGGAGATAGGAGTCTCACGGTCTGTCCTGCCCGGGCTGGCTTTGAACCGCGATCCTCAGATCTCAGCCTCCTGAGTAGCTAGGATTACAGGCGTGAGCCACCAGCACCCGGCCTCTGTGGATTCTTTTTTTTTTTTTTTAAATTTAATTTTATTTGTGAACATACTGTACAGAGGAGTTACAATTACATGGGCAGGATAATGCATACATTTCTTACCAAGCATTGCAGCCTCCTCCTTTGTTTACCCTTCACATCCCTTCCCAGCCTCCCCCCTCCCCCCCAATCCCAATCCTTCTCCTTCCCTCCCCTTCCCCCCGCCCCCCCTTCCCCCGCCCCCCACCCCCGACCGAAGTTGTAATGCTCGTTTTGGACATGACAACTTGTACTTCTCATTGTTGCAACAGGTCTACCTGTATCCTTAAACAACTGGTTTTTTGTGGATTCTTTTGAGGAACCTCCATACTACTTTCCAAAGTGGTTAAACAAGTTTACACTCCCACCAACAGTGCAGTAAGGTTCCCTTCTATCCACATCCCCTCCAGCATCTGTTGTTATTAGAGTTTATGGGTGAGGTAGTATCTCAATGTTGTTTGGATTTTAATTTCTTTTATGGCTAGAGAGGTTGAGCATTTCTTCATGTGTCTATTGGCCATCCTTCTTTCCTCTTCACAGAAGTTTCCTTTAAGTCTTTAGCCCACTAATTTATTGGGCAGTTGTTTCTTGGAAGATTTGTTGTTGGGGGATTTACTGAAGGGGCTGTCTTTCTTCCATTCTACTTTTTTAGCTCCCTTATCAAAGATTAGATGGCTATAGGTCTGTAGGTTCATTTCTGGGTTTTCAATTCTATTCCATTGGTCCTGAGGTCTATTCTTGTGCCAATACCAAGCTGTTTTGATTACAATGGCTTTGTAGTATAGTTTGAAATTTGGTATTGATATTCCTCCAGCACTGTTCTTTCTGTTGAGGATTGTTTAAGCTATGCAGGGTCTTTTATTGTTCCATATGAATTTTTGGATTGCCTCTTCTATTTCCTTGAGAAATGAGGATGGAATATTGACAGGTATCCCATTGAATTTGTAGAAAGCCTTGGGAAGTATTGCCATTTTCATGATGTTAATCTTTCCAACCTAGAAGCATAGGCGTTTTTGCCACTTGAAATCATTTTTCTTGCAATCATGCATTTGAGTTCTTTGGGCTTTAATCTTCTTCAATATCCTTATGTCTATTGCTATAGAATTGTTAAACTTTGGAGATACTTGCCTTTTTCCATACATTCTGTGTTGATATATTTTGGTTCTGAAGCCAGTTCATTGTTTGGAAGTCTTCATTACCTACAGACCAGAAGATTGAACTAAGTGATTCTCATTGTATCTGTCACCATTTTAACTATTTGTGCTTTGTGTTTTTTTGGCGAGGGTCATGGGGTGGTGGTCATGGGGCTTGAACTCAGAGCCTGAGCACTGTCCTTGACCTTTTTTGTTCAAGTGGTTTACCACTCTGAGCCACAGTTGCAAATAGGAGATAACAGCATCATGGACTTCCCTGCCTGCACTGTCTTTGAACTGTAGTCCTCAGATCTCAGCCTCCTCAGTATCTAGGATTACAGGTGTGAGTCTCTATTTACATATATATGCATGTATGTATAGTTTATATATATTTGCATAGGTTTATATATATCTAGGTATATATCTGTATCAATCTATGTAGATGTATAGCTATATCTATCTATCTATCTATCTATCTATCTATCTATCTATCTATCTATTTATCTATCTATCTATCTATCTAATTAACTTATGTTATCTGTGTGTATTGTTCCCAGGGCACAACCATATTGACATCACTGACATCTGTGTTGCATGACCCCAAGGAATTCCCCAATCCAGACAAGTTTGACCCTGGCCACTTTTTGGATGAAAGTGGTAACTTTAAGAAAAGTAACTACTTTATGCCTTTCTCAGCAGGTAATACAATTTCATTTCCATACCTCAGGATAACTTTGGGGGGGATGTCAGTTGGAACATATATAAAGCCTCCTTGGGGCTGGCATATTTCCCGTAAGCTCCTGATTAGGAGCAGCACTTTCAATGCCCTTGCACTTTTCTGTTCATTATGCATCTCCACTGTTTGATCAGATTAGCGAGACCTCAGTTTCTCCGTTCATTTCTTCCAAGTTCAACAAGGTAAAGCAAGCAATTCTGGCATTCATTCTTTACATATATCATAATGATCTCTTTCTAAATAGTGAAACTCATTTATACTGCCCTCACTCACAATGAAAAATATGATCTCATCAGAGGTCCCTCCCACATCTTTTTGTGGCATTTATCACCCCCCAGGCTTCTCTATAGAATGATTCTCTCCCAATAGACACAGAAGTACACCAAAGGGCAGTTAGGGAAGATCATCACAGATGACAAGACATGAGGATTTGTGGGTGGAGTATTAACTCATTTGTCATGTCCTTGAACTTGATTATTAAACAGAAAATGGCATAAGCAACATTTTAAGACATTTAAGGTACTTCAACAGGGACAGATAGTAGATCGAAGACAGAGCAGAACATTAGAAAGAAAGTCAAGAACCACAAGAACAGAACACTTTTTACAAAACTGTCAGAAACTGTCAAATATTGGTAGATTTCCCACAATGATCACAGAGCACTCAGCTCTTCTTTCAGTCTAAGACATGTGTCTGGATATTGTATCCCCACACCTGCAGTATGTGTGCTATGTGTCTGACCAGGGAGCAGCCCTCCTTCACTGACACTGTGACTTTTTGTCTTTTTTGTTTGTTTCTTTATTTTTCTGGTTTTGGGGTTATTTTTATTGTCAGTTGTGGGGCTTGAAATCAGGGTTTGGGCCCTGTTCCTGACCTTTGTTGCTCAATGCAAGCATTCTCCCACTTTGAGCCACAGCAGTACTTCTGCTTTTTGGTGGATAATTGCATGTAAGAGTCTCAGGGACTTTCTTTCTCCAGGCTCACTTCTAATCATAATCCTGTGATCTCAGCTTCCCGAGTAGTTGGATTGTAGACATGAGCCACTGGCACCCAACTAATGACCTGACCCTTGGTATCTGCTTTACATCTGTCATATAGATACCATGGGAAAGGCAGTGATCGTTCTTCAAAAATTCACTTTTTTTTTTACACAAAGGGAAACATTTTAAATAATGAGAAAATTATGGTTTCAAATGATTTGAGTGTCAGTGAAAATCTGAATATGATATTTGGGAAGCTGAATGAGGGGAGGATTTTATGGCTTGAAGGGACACAAAGAGCACAAGAAAGGACATGAAATGTGGTCTGTGTCTTGATGTCTATAGGAAATGTATCATAGCCAAAAGGAATTTCATGATGTAGTACTTAAACTTTGTAATTTAATGTAGGCTGATAAAATGGACAGTTGGGCTGTCAATATTAAAATGCAAAAATTGTTCATCATTTTTCTGGGGACAGTTCACATGAGCAATATGAATGGGTTTTCTTAGAAAAACATAGATGTCTCTAGAACATACAAAGTGTATCATTGAAACCTGAGACTCAAACTTTTTATAAATAAATAATGAAATTTTGTTTAAAATTGTAATAAATCCTATTCTTATTTTAATTTCTCAGCAACATTTCATGAAGGAATTATTAGCATCCCCATTTAATATTAGGAGAAAATAAGGCTCAGATATTTTACTAACTTACCCCACATGGGTGGTTAATGACAGTGTCAAGATTTGACTTCTGTGTTGACTTGGAAAGCAGTATTTCCTACCACTATTTTTACATGTGATGAATTCCACTTAGAGTCATGGGTAGGTCTATGTCCTGCACTCCTACATATTTACTATTCTATAGGTACAAAGGTTAAGAGAAAATCCCAAACACATGATCACATTCCTTTCTGATCAGTAGGGATAATACTAAAAGAGAAGGATGGGAATAGGTCATAAGGTTGAGGACAGACTGTATTAAATCCTTATCTCAACCACAGGAAAAAAGTACAATTGGAAGCCAAAAGATCTTCTGGAATTATGAGCCTTTCCTTTAGCAGGGAACATATTAGAGTAATGATATAATAATTTGGCAACCCACAACCTGGCAAAGAGAAAGAGAAAAGAGGGAAGAGAGGACAAAAGTGGTTATCACCTCGAGATTCTTCTGCATTAATCTCCTATGTTAGACTTACAAGTTTGTGTGTGCCTGTGTTACCATTCTCAGATTTTAAAAACAAACAAACAAATGTATTAGTGAAGATTACATATTCCCAGATATCTGTACAGCTTTCCTGCTCTCTGTGCATTCGGTAATTCACTGAAGGCACATTGACACATTCTTTTTTTTTTTTTTTTTGCTGGTAGCTTCAGTATGGCCTTGTCAATTTTATTTTCCAAAAAAAGTTTTTAGATTTACAGAGAAATCAAGATGGAAGTCCCTAGAGTTCTTACATGCTTACTCCTCTTTTCCCCTAACTGTGCCATACATTAGTATGGTACATTCACTATAAGAAGAAAATCAATAATGGCACATTATTATTAACTAAAGTTCAAAGTTTCCCTTCCTCCCTTCCTCCCTTCCTTCCTTCCTGCCTTCCTTCCTTCCTTCCTTCCTTCCTTCCTTCCTTCTATCCTTCCTTCCTTCCTTCCTTCCTTCCTTTCCTTCTTTCCCTTCCGTCCTTCTTTCCTTCCTCCCTTCCTTCCCTTCTTTCTTTCTTTCTTTCTTTCTTTCTTCCTTTCTTTCTTTCTTTCTTTCTCTCTCTCTTTCTTTCTTTTCTTTCTTTCGTCTTTCTTTCTCTTTCTGTCTCTCACCCTCCCTCCCTCCCTCTCTCTCTTCCTTCCTTCCTTCCTTCCTTCCTTTCTACCTTTCTACCTTTCTTGGTTGTTGGGCTTGAATTCAGGGCCTGGGCACTGTGCTTGAGCCTCTTTGTATTCAAGGTGAGCACTCTACCACTTGAGTCACAGTACTACTTCCATTTTAGAGTGGGTAATTGGAGATAAGAGTCTCCTGGGTGTTTTCCTGAGTGGGCTAGCTTGAATGGTGATTCTTAGATATCTGCCTCCTGAGTGGATAGGATTAAAGGCTTGAGGGACTAGTGCTCAGTCAAAGTTTCTTTTTAAAAAAAAGATTTGCATTACTGGCGTTTGAACTCAAGGCTTTCAATACATTGACACATTCTTTTACCCGTTACAAATGCAATGCTTCACACTCTCACACTTGTATACATGGAGTTATTTCTTGCTTTGACTTGTTTTTTGTTTTTTGTTTTTTTTTACAAAAATTTCAGGGAAAAGGCTTTGTGCTGGAGAAGGCCTGGCCCGCATGGAGCTGTTTTTATTCCTAACCACCATTTTACAGAACTTCAACCTGAAACCTCTCATGGATCCACAGGACCTCGATATCACTCCTGTTCTGAATGGGCTTGCCTCTTTGCCACCACCATACAAGCTCTGCTTCATTCCAGTATAAAGAAGAGCTCTGCTGTCTGGCTCCAGCTGTGCAGCAATCTGCAGTTCCCTCCTCTGAGCCACCACTCACCTCCTTCTCCTGCCCCATCTCCCTCCTCCCTCCAGATCCAGGAAGATCCTTGCTCTATTTTGGAGGGATTCCTGTGTAATTGCACTATGACATCTAAAATCTCTTATGCTTTATAATAATTTTATTCACGACTCCCCTTGCCAATACTTCTCTAATGCTGATTGACTAATATGTTAGTGTGATAAAACTAAAAAATGATTACCGTGTGACAGGTCAGACTGCTTTCTCTGTATATCATCCCTTATAAATATAATTTTTTGTGCCTTTGGTCATTCTTGGACTGTCCTCCTTTGTTCAAAATTCACCGAAGCAATGAAACAAACTAGAGTCCCATGTTGACCCCATTACGGCAAGCACTGGCAATGGGAAGGGGAAGATGGTAGGAAAACTCTTTGGCTATGTCACTTGTCATATCTGGAGATGTGGATTTAACGAACAAAAGCAATGTCCAGAATATCTCCTCCTGGAGGAAAATAGTTGAGACAGACATGGACAGAATAAACATTAAAGGCTAGTGTTCACATCTTTATTTTGGTGCTAGTGTGAACAAAAAATAAAATCAGTATTCTTATCAATTGATCTTTGCAACTGAAAGCCAGATATTGATAATCATTTGCTCTATTATTTTTATTTATGCACATCAATTGTACATTTTAAGATGTTTCATAGCTGCATACAATTTAGTTTGAGCATACCAGTTTTCCTTCACTTTTGGCAGTACTAAGTTTTAAATTCAGGGCTTTGTTCTTCCTACACAAGAACTCTACTAATTGGACATATCCAGCATCTGTTTTTTCTACTTTGTACACATTGTTTTACACTCAACATCAATGTGATGTCAATTATAATAAGGGCACTGAAATCACTTCTCCCATTTCATTCTTCAAACTTTCACAATTGTGCATTAACACACAATTTTCCCTTCCTTCTACCTTGCCATGTATCACATGAGAAGTACCGTCATTCCTTATCTGTGGTGGACTCTTTCCTAAAAAGAAGCCCCTTGATGCAGGATTTTATTTTAAATTTTATTTTATTGTAAAGTTTCTTACAGAGAGGTTACTGTTACATGAGAAAGGTAATGAGACAAGAACAATGTTCTTGTCGACCATTGTTAACCCATTCTTTGATATTTTCCTACTATTCCTTCTCTCTCCCACCTCCCCCAATCCTCCCTTCCACAGAAGTTGTAAAGTTCATTTCCAACAGTGTCTTGTGAGTGTCATTGTTGCTGTGGGTTACCCTGTGTCCTCGTTTCAGCATCTTATCATTTCCCATTCCCTCCCAAAATTATATAAAAGTATATACAAGATGCAGGGAACCAAAATCAAATACACTGATAACAGGGGATATGGGGATATATCATAGTGGGAAGAACATACCAAAGAAACAAAAAAATTACAGGTGGACCCATTGCAACAATAAGATGTACAAGTAATTATGTCGAAAAACGAACTTTACAACTTTGGTTGGGGGAGGAGGATCAGGTGTGGGAAGGTGGGGGCAGTATGGGAAGGAAGGGGAAGGGGAAACAAAGAAGAGGCAACAATGCTTGAGAAGAAATGTACACCTTATCTTGCCCATGTAATTGTAAGTCCTCTGAACGGTACTTTCACAATGAAAAAAATATATATAAAATTAAAAAACACAAAAAGAGAAATGTAATCATTACCTTGCTAATGTAATTGTTAAAAAAAACCAAACCAAAACACCAACACCAAAGAAGAACCTCTTGTGCCCATATCTTGGGGTTGATTTTGCTTAGCATCATCTTATATGGTCATATGTACATAGCAATTATTAATCTCAAATATTTGGGGCTAGATGCATACTCAATCTGTACATGTATCAGTGGGTCGTTATGCCTGTTTATATATACAAGATGTATTTATACAGGACATAAGCATACATTATATATGGTTTTCCATAAAATTGGCTCACGATAAGAGTATATTGAACAGATACTGGTAGTTCACGCCTATAATCCTAGCTACTCTGGAGGCTGAGATCAGAAGATTGGGGTTCCAAGCCAGCCCAGGCAGGAAAGTCCATGAGAATGTTATCTCCAATTCATCATGAAAATGCCTGAAGTGGTGTTGTGGTGTTGAAAAATATGCCAGTCAAACTTTCAAGATATGGAAAAATTGGATATGAGTGTTTGATATTTGAAATAAATAATATAAAATATAAAATTATATTTATGGAGCCCCATGTTTTTATTTTTGGTGGAGTTGGAGTTTGCACTCAGGATTCCATCCTTTGTTGGCATACTGTCTTTGGTGTTGTTCTACCACTTGAAACATCCCTGTAGCCTGATTTACTAGTAATTTTGGAGATGGAGTGTCATTTACATTTTTGCGGGGGCTGGCTTCAAACTGCAGTCTTCCAGATCTCAACCCTCCCCGTAGTTAATAATTCTGGCAAGTGCCACTCGACCCAAGCTGCATGTTAGGTTTTTAATAATTGTATGCAGGATAAAGTATTTAAATCAGGTAACTAGATATATTTTGTGGAACATGCAATATGTCATATATTATTCATGTATTTTAAAACTCTTCAAAACCCTTCTTTGCCTCATGACATGAAGAGATGAGTGGGAATACTCATAGGGAATAAGGTAGATAATCTACAAAATAGCCACCAAATGTAGTTTATCCAAAATAGAAAATTTTCTTCTGTCAATCTTAAACTAAATTGCAATGGTTTAGAGTTCAGAGCTCTGTGAATTACAAACTCTATTTGATGAATGAACTAAAAAAGTTACTGTTAAGTTTTGTCCTAGAAAAAGAGTTCTTTCATGATAAACTATTCGCAATTTCTCAAGATAAAAAACACAAAGGGGTCCTAACCCTCATTTTAATCAATGGATACTACCATTATGAAACTCTTATTTGTTTTGAAATCAGTGATTACTATGAATATTGAAAAACAGTACAAACAGAGAACTTTTAATTTGTTTTAACTGAAGGTTTTAACTATGGAGCGGCTTATGAGACTTGCTGTTTATGGGTTATATCTTTAGCCTTGCAGTGGCATATCCTTGTCCAAAAAATGAACCTGACACCTGAGTTATAATGAGGAAATGATTTTTCTTTAGCCAAAGGTAGATTGAAAGTAGCATTGAAGTTTCTGTAAGTATCATTTGTGTGTGTGTGTGTGTGTTTATGTGTGTGTATGTGTGTGTCTGTGCGTGTGAGTGAGTGTGCTGATGGGCAGGGCCTGGGTAGTAACACTGAGCTTTTTTGTTCAAGGCTAGCACTGTACCACCTGAGCCACAGCTTCACTTGTGGCTTTTTTGGTGGAAGAAAAGCTTCCAAACTACCAAGGTTAACTAAGGGTCCAAACCAGGCCAAGGGCCACCTGCACTTCCCCCCTTCTCTTCCCATAAGAAAGCACAAAGTATAAAGTTGGAACCATGATACACTAAAGAAGGATCCCCCTACAAATGAGTACCAATTCTTATCAAAACAGAATGAGACAAGATCAAGACAGAAACAGAAAAACTGAAGCCTGCTCCTTAGGCATGATGCAGAGATGTGCCACCCCAGCAGTACGCCAGACTTCATAGAGTATGAGATCCAGATGAGCAGGCCCTGAATTTAAACTTTAGTACTGTGAAAAATGAAGGGAAAAAATGATATGGTCAAAGTATATTGTACACATGTAGGAAGCACCTCAAATTGTACAATTGATGTATGCCAATAAATATACTAGAACAGGTGATTAGTAATATAAAAACATAAACTCATATCTGGCTTTCAATTGGAAACATCTATTGACAACAATATTTACAGTTTTTAGTTTGCATCACACTAATGCTGAAGAAAAGACATGAACCCTAGCTTTTAATGTTTATTCCTGTCTATGTCTGTGTCACAGAGTATTTTCCTCCAGGAGGAGCTGCTTCTGGTCATTGCTTTTGTTTATTGAATGCACATCTCCAGATATGACAGGTAACATAACCAAGGAATTTTCCTACCATCTTCCCCTTCCCATTCCCAGTGCTTGCCATAATGTGGACAACATGGCACTCTATTTTGTTTCATTGATTCACTGAATTTTAAACAAAGTAAGAGAGCCCAAGAACATTTCATGCATGAAAAATAATATTTATTATGGATAATATATAGAGAAAGGAGTCTGAGTTGTCACATGGTAATCATTTTTTTGTTTTGTCATACTAGCATATTAGCAAATCAGCATTAGAGAATTGTTAGCATGTGGGGTGTTGAATAAGGCTATTATAAAGCTCAAGGGACTATAGATGTGACAGTGCAGTGACACAGGAAACCATCCAAGATGGAGAATGGATCTTCCTTGATCTGGAGGAAAGGGGAGATGTGAGAAGAGAGGACAGGACGCATCCCTGACAGGGGAAGTTGGTGAGTGATGGCTCAGAGGAGGGAACTGCAGATTACTGCACAGCTGGAGCCAGACAGCAGAGCTCTTCTTTACACTGGAATGAAGCGCAGCTGGTATGATGGTGGCGAGGAGATAAACATATTTAGAACAGGAGTGGTATTGAGGTCCTCTGGCTCCTCGAGAGATTTCAGCTTGACATTCTGTAGAATGGTGGTCAGGAATAAAAACAGCTCCATGCTCGACAGGCCTTCTCCAACACAAATCCTTTTGCCTGAAATTTCTGTAAAAATAAGTTCAAAGGAAGAAATGACTCTTTGTATTTAAGTGTGAGAGTATGAAGCATTGTATTTGTAACTGACAAAAGATGTGTCAATATTCTGTTGAAAGATTACTGAATTCATTGCAGATGGATATGCGGAGGTACACAGGTAAGACAATTTTTCTACTAACATGTAATCTTAACTTGTACATCATTGAACTAATTTTTAATCTGAAAATAGCAGTACACACCTGTAATTCCACCACAGGAAACTAAGACAGAACAATCTTGAGTTGATAAAACATTTGAGCCACATTTTTAACATGCTGTCTTTAAAACAATCAAAGGCAAACTACTCCAAACTAAATTATATTTAAAAGAAATACAGATCACCAGCTTCATGTTAACCTCTTATTAAGTATTTCTACATGATACATTCTCTTTTTAAAAATTTCTCTTCTCCCTTTCTCCCTTTCCTTATTCTTTGCGTATATAAAAACATAAACTCATATCTGGCTTTCAGTTGGAAACATCAATTGACAAGAATATTCCCAATTTTTATTTTGTGTTCACACTAACGCCAAAGTAAACACACAAACCCTAGCCTTTAATGTTTATTGCTGTCTATGTCTATGTCACAGCGTATTTTCCTCCAGGAGGAGCTGCCTCTGGACATTGCTTTTGTTCACTAAATCCACATCTCCAGATATGACAGGTGATATAGTCAAGGAGTTTTCCTACCATCTTCCCATTTCCATTCCCAGTGCTTCCTGTAATGTGGACAACATGAGACTCTATTTTGTTTCATTGCTTCACTGAATTGTCAACAATGGAGGACAGTCCAAGAATTACCCAGGCATGAAAAATAGTACTTCTTATAGATAATATACAGAGAAATGAGGGACAAAGGCTGAGCAAATGCAACAGTGGAATTCAAGAGACACTATGTTGAAAATGAACTGTATAACTTTTGGGTGGGGATGGAAGGGAAAAGCTGGGAAGGGAAAAAAAGCCAGGGAAGGAGTGACAGTGTTCAAGAAATGTACTCTACCTGACTTATGCAACTGTAACCTCTCTGAACATCGCCCTTTTAAAAAATATTTTAAAAAGAGGAATCATTACAGAGAAATTACCCTATTCAAAACATAAATGTAATTATGTCAAAACTCATACGTAAATAAAAATATAGGGTAAAGTTCCCTAATGTTATATTTTTAAAAATCTTCTAAAATCTACTTAGGATATGAAACTTGACAGTGTAATACCAAGCTTGAACATTTTTTGCCAATCACAAATAAAACCACCAACACCAGTTTTGTTTTACACCATCCTGGCTGCCAGTGCAAAAATTCAGCAAAGCAAAATTATGGACACAAGAATTGGAAAAGCCCGCAAAAAATATTAACTCAGATATTATGGAAATGCATCTGAAAGCTCCAAATATATCTATAAATAAATCATTAGCAATGAGTAATAAATTTCCTGAGCTTACATATTATAAGTTCACCAGTTGGTTAAAGGAATTATGTTTCTATATATCATGTAGAAAGTATTGCAAAGGCACCATAAAAATATGAAGAATCAAAAGGGGTAGTGGTTTCTCACATCTGTAATTCTAGCTGCTTAGGAGACTGAGATCTGAGGATCGTGGTTACAAGCCAGCCAGTTAGAAAAGTCAATGAGTCCCTTATCTGCACTTAACTACCAGAAAGCTGGATGTGGTGCTTTGGCTCAAAGTAGTAGAGCATCAGCCTTGAGCAAAAAGAAGTCAGGGACATTGCCCCAGCCCAAAGCTGAAGCCCAAGACCCTCTTCCCCCTACACCCCCAAAAAGAATACAATCAAAACAATCAGTATTTTGAAAAAGTATATGAAAATGGTCAGCAGTGGGAAATCTGAGACTCTTGGCCATGTCTCCTTCATTCTCAGTGTTTCCTCTCCCTCCTTGCATCACTGGTTTCTGCTTTGTTATGATGTGGGTGTTTTCTTAGTTGAGTTTCTGGCAGCGTCAGTGACAGTCTCAGAGAACCCCATGACTTTTCTGTCCCTGTTTCTGGAGTCCATAATTTTCTTTGTCTTGGCTTTAGCTAACTGAATGAAATATGTTATATAGTATTTTGTGAAAGAAGAGAAAATGGGGTATGACTATTGTGTCTGATGTGGAAGTCTAATTCTTCCACCTTTTCTCACCAATACATAGGTAGTGGTTACTCTTAAGAATTCTGATGCAGTCTCCATCTTCTCTTTACATATGACTTAGTTGTGTCTTTCGGGAAGTTGTGATGATCTTTCTTATCCTGGTATTCTGGAGTGGTACAACATTATAATAAGTGAATGTTCTTATTCCATCTGTTCTTCTGGGTACTTGGAGAAAATTTTCTATCAAACTGGTAAAACATGAAGGTTCTTAAAGTTGTTAAATCTGGAAGAATTTCAGGAAACAAGAGAGATAGAAAGTTGTGCATCACAAACAACAAGAGGGTTTTGCCTGACCTCTCATTTTTGTACTTCACTGACTTTACCCAAATTTTCTGAGTACAGAGTTTTCCAGGTTCAAATTTCTCTGTAGAGAGAGCCTTTCTTTTCACCTGATGAGTGGAGGTGTGGGGAGAATTTGTGCATAGAGAATCTGTTTGCTAAGTTCTTTTTCTATCTTCTTTCACACTTGCTTTTTCTAAATAGTAAACTCTATGGGAGCTTGGGAGACATAGCTTGTTTTTTCTTCCTTCAGAATTTTTTCTGTTGCCACATTTAGGTGAAAACATCCTCTGTCTGGCTCCGTTATTTTTTTTTTATCACAAGTATATCTACTCTGAGGGTCAGATTTTTGGTCAACAATTCTTATCTGTTTACTATTCTCTCCTTTTTTCCCTCAGAGGACTAATTCTCATTTAAAATTATTTTATCATTATTTATAAAATCTGAACACAGTGTTTTCAAAAGTACAACTCTTTAAATATAAAATAACATTGTAAGGGATAAAAATTATGAGTGTCCTTGTAAAATTCTTTTTTTAATGTGAAAATAACATACAAATGGGTAACAAATACCTGGGCAAGATAAGCAGGGGGAACAAAAGCCGGAAGTGGCTCTCTGGCTCCAGTGGTAGAGCGCTAGCCTTGAGCTGAAGAGCTGAGGGACAGCACCCTGCTGGAATTCAGGTGCCGCGACCTGATCCCGCCCCCCCCAAAAAAAAATCACAAACATATTGTTATTATCATGGTCTATACAGTTTGTGAATTCTATGAGCTTTCACAATACAAATTATTTTTTCTACATCAGGTGATGTTTACCTTTCTTTCCTTTTGCTTAGTGTAAGCTGTTCCCTCTTTCCCTCTTCTTCCTTCCTTCCCATGGCTGTCTTTTGGTTGCTTAGTCCTTTTTCTTTTATGTCCGGTGCAGCTGATGGGCCCCTTTGAGTATGTTGTTCCCTTTCCCACTTATTCTGTGACCTCCTCCCGGCTTCCCTCCATTGGGTGCATATATCTACCATATATATTTTCAAAAACATGGGGTCATTTAGTAATGATACGACAAAATGAGTGGCTGTCCTTTGTTTCTCAAGTCCTGTTTACTTTGTCCTATCTTCTTGCATTTTGGTGCTAACATCCACATATCAGGGAGACTATGAGCCATTTGTCTCTTTGTTGTTGTCTTAACTCACTCAAAATAATTTCCTTTAGTTCCATCCATTTCCCTGCAAATGCCATTATTTTGTCCTTTCTAATGTCAGCTATTATTTCTTCAAGTATATTCTGCCCTTTGCCTTCTCTCTGTCTGACACTCTAGTGACAAGATATTGTTGTCATTCTGTTCTGTCATATATTTGTTGCGAGTGTCTGCTGCTAATTTTTCTCCTTTTATTTATTCTATTTTTTGTTGGCAAGCCATATATGGAATAATTTCATCCTTGTACTCCTAGGAAAAAGACAATAAACAGTCACAATTTACTTATGAAAACTTGGTAATCTGTGCTACTGATCTGTTTGCAGCTGGCACAGAGACCACAAGCATGGCCCTCAGGTACGGTCTGCTATCCTGAAGAAACACCTGCAGGTTGTAGGTACAACCACAGAATTAAATGATTTCCAGAAAACAAATGTTGCCAAGACACTGCTAGTATGCTTCATTTTATTTGTTAACAACAGCTTACTGTTTAACCATCTGTTCCACCAACTAAAGATAACTGGGAAGACAGCTGAGAGAAGGAAGGATAGCAGTGTGGTAAGAAAGGCAGGGCAATACACTCTGTTGCTGTAACTGTTTATCTTGGAAGGCGATTTTTGGCAGGAGTTGTGACAAACTGGCATGGGATCACATATTGGTCTTAATACCAAAAGCCAAGTTGAGGTTGCATATAATGGCTCACACCTATAATTCTAGTTACTAAAGACTTGGAGATCAGGAGGTTTATAGTTCAAGACCAGCCCAGGCAGAAAATTTGCAAGATGCCATCTGATGGACAGGCCATCAGATGTCATGTTACAAACCTATAATTATAGCTAACCAGATGGCTATGATGAGGAAGATGGCAGTGTTTGCCCAACTGCCAAAATTGCAAGATGCTACCTGTAAAATAAAAAGTAAATAAGAATGGGAGCCAAGGCTTGAGTGGAAGAGCAGCTGCCAAGCTATAGCAAGGCTCTGAGTTCCAAACACAGTACCACAAAAAGTAAAATTCATTTGAATAATAAGTCTATTGTGGATTGATATCTTGTTGTCAGATAATTCTAATGAAGAGAAAGAGAGGGAGACAGAGATAGGCGATGTGTGTTCCTTCAACCTCTAACAAATTTTTCTTTGGAAATAACAGATGTCAGAGACGATAGGGTACAAGGCTGACAATGGAGGATTCCCTTCCTAGCCTTCTGCCATGTCTCCATTCATCAGGGAACTGGTTTTCCTCCACAAGGAGAGGGTCACTTAGGAGAGGACGTGAGCCTGAAACGTCCTGCACACTAGATTTTGGCTAGCAGAGAAACTTGTACATTGGACTAAATAGGAATATTTGTGAAAGACTTACCTTCAATTTTGACAAATCATCTCTTTTTCCCTCACTCATAACTCCTGAAGGTAGCAACCAGATATATTTTTGTATAGTTTAAAAAAACAAGCAGGAATCTGTCTATATTTTTATCATCTTACTTGAAACTTTTCTCCAGGTTCCCATCAAAATTAAAGGAGTAAAGGGTACCTAACCTAGACAGGGTGCCACGGTATTTAATAACACCTTATATAACCCCTCTTCAGATCTCCTTTACAATTACATTAAAAATATAAGAATAAACAAAAAGTCAGCTGTTCTCTTCTAAAATAAAACCAAGCTCAAAAAGCAGGCCTAAAACATGTTATAATTCAGTATGTTTCAATTAAAAGAAATACAGAGGATTTTTTATTGTGAAAATACCATGCAGAGGGGTTATAATTACATGGGCAAGATAGTGAGGCCATTTCTTATCAAGCAGAGTTTTATTTTTTATTTTTTTTAATTATAATTTTTATTTTTTGTGAACACATTGTACAGAGGGGTTCCAATTACATGGGCAAAATAATGAGTACATTTCTTATCAAGCATTGCAGCCTCCTCCTTTGTTTACTCTTCACATCCCTTCCCAGCCTTCCCCATGCCCCCCTACCAAATCCTCCCCCCCCTCCCCTCCCCGCACCCAAGTTGTAAAGTTCGTTTTCGACATGACAACTTCTACTTCTTATTGTTGCAACAGGTCCACCTGTATCTTTAAACGAATTGTTTTTCCACATCTCCTCCACAAATTATACCGACATCAAATACAGTGAAAGCAGGGGTTATACTGTGGGGGAGGGACATACAAAGCAACAAAGAAATAATCTTTTAAATGCTTTAGAAAAAAATGCATGAAAGAAAAACATTAAAATACATGTCTAAAGTTTCATTTTCCTAACATCACCTTATCTGAACTTTTCTGCTTGATTCATACATATACTAGATATTGCAAATAAGGGAAACCATGGGACCTATGTTTCTTTGGGCTTGGCTTACTTCACTTAATATAATTTTTTCCAAGTCTTTCCATTTCCTAACAAATGGGGCAATGTCATTCTTTCTGATGGAGGCATAGAATTCCATTGTGTATATATACCACATTTTGTTGATCCATTCATCTACTGAGGGGCATATGGGTTGGTTCCATATCTTAGCTATGGTAAATAATGCTGCAATAAATATAGTTGTGCTGGTAGCTTTAGTGTGGTCTTGTTTGTAAACATTTGGGTAAATGCCCAAAAGTGGGATTGCTGGGTCATAGGGGAGCTCTATGTGAAGTCTTTTGAGGAACCTCCATACTGCTTTCCAAAGTGGTTGAACAAGTTTACACTCCCACCAACAATGAAGTAAGGTTCCCTACTGTCCACATCCCCTCTAGCATCTGTTGTTGTTAGAGTTCTTGATTATAGCCATTCTAACTGGAGTGAGGTGGTATCTCAATGTTGTTTTGATTTGTATTTCTTTTATGGCTAGGGATGTTGAGCATTTCTTCATGTGTCTATTGGCCATCCTTCTTTCTTCTTCAGAGAAGTTTCTCTTTAAGTCTTTAGTCCACTTATTTATTTGAGGATTTGTTGTTTGGGGATTTAATTTTTTGAGTTCCAAGTATATTTTAGATATGAGACCCTTGTCCGTTGTATGGCTAGTAAAGATCTTCTCTCAATGTGTGGGCTTTCTATTGGTCTTGCTAGCTATGTCATTTGCCCTGCAGAAGCTCTGAAACTACATGCAATCCCATTTGTCCAACCTTTCTTTGATTTGTTGTGTTTCCGGGTCTCTATTCAGAAAATTTCGGCCTGAGCCAAGGAGACCTAGGTTTCTCCTATTCCATGCTGTAACTTTTTCAGAGTGTCTGCTTTCACTTCGAGGTCTTTGATCCATTTGGAGTTGATTCTGGTGCAGGGTGATATATAAGGATCTAGCTTTAGTTTTCTACAAGTAGTTAACCAATTTTGCCAGCACCATTTACTGAAGAGGCTGTATTTCTTCCATTCTATTGTTTTAGCTCCCTTATCGAAGATTAGATGGAGATAGTTCTTGGGTTCATTTCTGGGTTTTAAATTCTATTCCATTGGTCCTGAGGTCTGTTCTTATACCAATAACAAGCTGTTTTGATTACTATGGCTTTATAGTAGAGTTTGAAATTTGGTATTGATATTCCTCCAGCAGTGTTCTTTCCGTTGAGGAGCGTTTTTGCTATTTGGGGTCTTTTGTTGTTCCATATGAATTTTTGGATTGCCTCTTCTATTTCCTTGAAGAATGAGGTTGGAATTTTGATAGGTATTGCGTTGAGTTTGTAGATAGCCTTGAGAAGTATTGCCATTTTCAGGATGTTAATCTTTCCAATCCAGGAGCCTGGGAGGTTTTGCCATTTTTTAAGTTCTGTGTTGATTTCCTTTTTCAAGATTTTAAAGTTTTCATCATAGAGGTCCTTCAATTCTTTGGTTAATTAATTCCTAGGTATTTTATTTTCTGTGGGGCTATTACAAATGGAGTTGCTTTCCTAATTTCAGCCACACTTTTCTCATTGTTGGGATACAGAAAAGCCATTGATTTTGGGGGGGTTAATTTTATAACCTGCTACTTTGCCAAAGTTTTGAATCAGCTTGAGTAATTTGGGAGTGGAGTCTATGGGATTTTTTTTTTTTGGTCGGTCGTGGGACTTGAACTCTGGGCCTGGGCGCTGTCCCTCAGCTCTTCAGCTCAAGGCGAGCGCTCTACCACTTGAGCTACAGCGCCACTTCTGGTTTTCTGGTGGTTTACTGGAGATAGGAGTCTCACGGTCTCTCCTGCCCGGGCTGGCTTTGAACCGTGATCCTCAGATCTCAGCCTCCTGAGTAGCTAGGATTACAGGCATGAGCCACCAGCGCCCGACTTCTATGGGATTTTTTAGATATAAGATCATGTCATCTGCAAAGAGGGAGAGTTTTATTTCTTCTTTCCTTATTTGTATACCCTTTATATCTGCATCTTGTCTTATTGCTATAGCTAGACATTCTAATACTAGATTGTAGAGAAGTGGAGAGAGTGGACATCCTTGTCTTGTTCCTGAGTTAAGAGGAAATGGCTTTAGTTTTTCACCATTAAGTATAATGCTGGCTGTAGGTTTGTCATATACAGCCTTTATTGTATTGAGGAATGTTCCATGGATTCCTAATTTTTCCAAAACCTTCATCATAAAGGGGTGTTGGATCTTGTCAAGTGCTTTTTCTGCATCTTTTGAGATAACCATGTGGTTCTTATTCTTGCTCCTGTTGATGTGATGAATAATATTAATTGATTTGCGTATATTGAACCAGCTTTGCATCCCTGAAATTAATCCTGTTTGATCATGGTGTATGATTTTTTGGATGAATTGTTGAAGTCGATTGGCCAAAATTTTGTTGAGAAGTTTTGCATCAATGTTCATCAAAGAAATGGGTCTATAGTTCTCTTTCTTTGATGAGTCCCTGCCTGGTTTTGGGATGAGGGTTATGATGGCTTCATAGAATGTGATCGGTAGTGAGCATTCTGTTTCAATTTCATTGAAGAGTTGGAGGAGTATTGGTGTAAGCTTTGCTTTGAAGGCCTTGTAAAATTCCGCTGTAAAACCATCTGGTCCTGGACTTTTCTTAGCTGGGAGGTCTCTTATTGCTGTTTCTATTTCAATGCTTGATATGGGCCTGTTAAGATGGTTTAACTCATCTTGGTTTAGTTTTGACATGTCAATATTTGTTAGGAAAAGGTCCATTTCTGTCAAGTTCTCAAACTTATTAGCATAAAGTTTTGAGAAGTATTCCTTTATAATGTTCTGAATCTTGGTTGTTTCTGTGGTGATGTTTCCATTCTCATCTCTGAGTTTATTAATTTGGGTGTGTTCTCTTCTTTTTCTGATAAGATTTACTAAGGTTCTATCAATTTTGTTAAGTTTTTCGAAGAACCAACTCTTTGTTTTGTTGATTCTTTCTATAGTTTTTTTGGATTCTAATTCATTTAATTCTGATTTAATTTTAATTATTTCTTTCTGTCTACTGGATTGGGGTTTATCTTGCTGCTCTTTTTCAAGAAGGTTTAGATGTGTCATTAAATTGTCAGTTTCAGATCTCTCCAATTTGTTGATGTAGGAGCTCAGAGCTATAAACTTGCCTCTGAGTACTGCCTTTGCTGTGTCTCAGAGGAGCTGGTAATTTGTGTGTTCATTTTTGTTGAATAGCATGAACATTTGAATTTCCTTTCTAATCTCTTCCATGACCCACTCATGATTCAGCAGTGTGTTGTTCAGCCTCCATGTGATACCGGGCTTTCTTTGGTGGCTTTTGGTGTTGAGTTCTAATTTTATTCCCTTGTGGTCAGAGAGAATGCAAGGTATAACTTCAATGTTTCTGAATTTAGACAAGTTTGCTTTGTGGCCTAAAATGTGTTCTATTTTAGAAAACGTTCCATGTGCTGCTGAGAAGAACGTGTATTCTGATACTGCTGGGTGAAATGTTCGGTAGATGTCTGTTAAGTATCGTTCATCTATGCAGCTGTTTTGATCTGCGGTCTCTCTGTTGAGTTTTTGGCGAGTTGATCTATCTAGTGGGGTGAGTGATGTGTTAAAATCCCCAACAATTAATGTCTTTGGATCTATATGGGATTTGAGGGAAAGTAGTGTTTCTTTGATAAATTTGGGTGCTCCATTGTTTGGTGAATAGATATTTAGAATTGTAATATCCTCCTGAAGGAGAGATCCTTTAATTAGTATGTAGCAACCTTCTTTATCTCTTCTCACGAAGTTTAATTTGAAGTCTATTTTTTCTGATATTAGGATTGCAACTCCTGCCTGTTTATGAGAGCCGTTTGCTTGGTAGATTTTGTTCCAGCCTTTAACATTGAAAATGTGTTTGTTTTTACGGGCAAGATGTGACTCCTGAAGGCAGCAGCTAGAAGGGTCTTGTTCTTTAATCCAACTAGACAGTCTATGTCTCTTAATTGGAGAGTTCAGTCCATTAATGTTGATAGATAGGACTGAAAGGTATTTGGGAGTTCTTGCCATGTTATCCACCTTCTTGGGGGCTGCAAAAACTGGGTTCTTCTTATGGTTCTTGGATTCTCAGTTTGGGTGTGGTTTCTTGCCTTTATTGTGGTCTTGTTAGTTTTCTATGTGTTGGACTTCTTTAAGAAACTTTTGTAGGGCTGGTTTGGTGGAGATGTATTGTTTCAATTTTTCTTTGCTATGGAAGGTTTTTATTTGCCCTTCAGTTATGAAGGAGAGTTTAGCTGGGTACAGTATTCTTGGTTAATAGTTGTTTGTTTTTAGGGCATGGCATACATCATTCCAGGCTCTTCTTGCTTTGATTGTCTCTGCTGAGAAATCTGAGGTGATTCTAATTGGTTTCCCTTTGTAGGTGATTAACCTTTTCTCCCGGACAGCTTTAACGATCTTTTCTTTGGTCTGAGTTGATCCTGTGTGGATTATAATGTGACAGTGGGATGTCCTATTCTGGTCTGGTCTATTTGGGGTTCTAAAGGCTTCTTGTATCTGAATAGGCCTATCTTTTTGTATGTTTGGGAAGTTCTCTGCTAGGATCCTGTTAAACAAATTTCCTAGACCATTAACTTCTGTTTCTAGGTGCTCCTCTACACCCATTATCCTTAGATTAGGCTTTCTGATGGTGTCTTCCAAGTGTTGGATAGATCTATCATATTTCTTGGATTTGTCTTGGATGGTTGTATGTTCTTTCTCTATAATATCTAGGCTGTTTTCAACCCCTGAGATTCGATCTTCTGCATGGTCTAACCTGCTGTCAAGACTCTCTACTTTATTTTTTATCTCATTTCCTTCTAGTTGGTCAGCTTTGATGGCTTCAAATTCTTTGTTGAAATTCTGTTTTAGGTCTTGTATGAATTTCTTTATTTCCTTAATTTGATGTTCAGTGTTTATTCTTAAATCACTTAGTTGATTGGTTATGGTTTCTTTGGACTCCCATTCCTTCTGTTGGGTTCCATTCAGTATTCCCTTTGTGGTCTCCCTGACTTCCTTCAGCTCTTTGTTAATGGATTCCATGAATGCCTTTAGTGATCTTTGTGTATTCTCATCCTGCTCTCTCAATTCCTGTATTATGCTTTGATTAGCTTCCTCCGGTTCGTGGAATTCCTGCAGTTCTCTTTAAGTTTTCTCAGCCTGCTCATGCAAATCCTGTATCAGTTTTTGAGTAGCTTCCTCACGCTATAATATTCCTGTATATACTTTCGGGTTGCCTCCTCTCTCTCCCTATCACGCTCATACAGAGTCCTTTGTAGGTTTTCAAACTTTTCATTTATCATGTTTGCCAGCAGTGTTTGTAGAGTTATTTGGGAACTCTCCTCTGGATTATTCATTATCTGTTCTGTCCCCTGATTATCAAGATTGGGAATTGAGATACCTGGATTTGCCATTTTCCTTGTGTTTTTCCAGCTTACTCTGCCCATTTGAGATGAAATAGCACCAGTTGTGTGCTAGCACACTATCTTAAGGCTACCATCAACCAAAGTATGAATTTGTACAGTCAATATTCTACAGATACAATCTAGTTCAACAGATACATCTATTCAACATCAAACAACTATATGTTAATGGGCTTCAAACCACAGAGAAGAATTTGGAAAACCAGAAATTATTAGGGTTAGGGAGAGATGTGATTAAAAAACAGGAATGGATTGGTGTGGGGAGGCACAGGGAGAGTTAACTATGTCCTAATCTCAAAGCAGGAAATAGGTTGGGTAGGATGCAAGTAGAGAGAGAGAGGAAAAAGAAGAAAGGGAAAGGGAAATGAAAAGAGACCAGAAAAAATAGACAAATAAAAATTAATGATATTATGGAGATTCAAGAACAATCTATTTAGAGAGGAACGTGAGTATATTGAGAGATGGGGGGGACATAGAGGAGATGTGAAAGACTTAAAAAAATGCTTAAAATGTTATATAAGTATAAAGAGATAGTACTGCTATTAAGGAATTTAAGTCTCAGAGGTTTTGAATTGAGTAATAAATTTGTGGATTAAGTGTGTACACAATGGGGGATAGGATCTACTAGTTAACTACGGGTTTGTCTGAGGATGTGCAGGACAAGAGTTAAGTCGTATAAAGAAGAACAAAGGGGAGGAAAAGGTGAGAAGGATAAGAAAGGGAGAATAAAAAGATCAGAAGTTCAGTAGAGCTAAACCAAAAACAAAAAGATAATTAAAAAAGAAGAAAATAAAAGAGAGAAAGAAGACAAGAAAAGAAAGAAAAATGCACCTTCACGTACCCCTAAAATAAAAATTATAAGAGGATAAAAAAAAGTTACTGGAAAACTATTTTTTTTCAAAAAAGGCAAAAATTAAAGATTAATAAAAGTTTTAGAAAAGAAAATTTTTTTTCTTATATATAAGGAACCAAAAAAAAAAGAAAAAGAAGAAGAGGAAAGAAAAAAAAAGTTCTTTGATTTTTTTGGGAGGTGTGGGAAAAATCCTGTATCTCCCTTGTGTCTGTAGCCAGCCTCTTGGAGTCTCTGGTCTGCTTGAGGTCCTGTGGCTTGATTGGATTCTTATGTCAGATTGTTCGAACAGGCAGAAAAATGCTCTGCTTTACCCAAGATTTTGAGATCCCCTTCCCAGGTTAGTTTAATGGGAGGGTGATCTGGTTTGAGATTCACAAAAGAGGGGAATGCAGTGATGAGGCTAGGTTCTGGGTAGAGTTGAGGCATTTCAACAAACAGTAGCTTTTCCCTGGGGCTATTTTGTGAAAACCTCACAGAGCCCAGCCTGGAGCCATTCTCAGGGTTTCTGTTTTTCAATTGTTTGTGTAGGCTGCTAGAGGGAGGGGCAGCCTCTGGCTCTGGTTACCCAGTGCGGGAAGCCACTCCTATGGCTGGCGCCGAGCTGGGTGACTTTTCCCTGGATGGAGCTGACTCTGGCATGTCACTTCGCCGTTAAGTTCTTGTGACCTGCTAAATGACTCGATTTATTCCAAAGACTGAGCTGGAGCTGGCAGCTCCTCCGAGCTTTGTCGGTATCCAAGATGGAGATCACGGGTGCTGGGGGGGGGAGGGGTGGCCTTCCCTCCTCTGCTCCCTGAGAAGGAGTGAGGAAGTCGGGCTTCTACTCACGCCGACTCTTGGTTCCTGGGTTGTCTCTGGTCTGCAAACTACAGGATGAAGATGTCCACTCCTTGTCGGTTCTTGCTGGTGTTGAGTATAATCCGTTTGCCTGCCGCATCTGGCTCATTCATCCCGGACTCAGTGGCTCAGTTATGGTGCCCTGCAGTCGCCTCCATGACCGCTCTTTGCCTTGATTTCCCCTCTCTTGCCTAACCCTCTGTCCTGTGATGTCACACTTGGTGTGGTTCTCTGGCTTAGGGCTGTTCACTGCAACTCTAAAACTGCTTTCTATGCGAGAGCTTGTTCAGATTCCAGCTTCTCCTCGGCCACCTTCCCGGAACTTCCTATGTTTTTATATACACAAAGAAAGAGGAAAGGGAGAAGAGAAATTTTTAAAAAGAGAATGTATCATGTAGAAATACTTAATAAGAGGTTAACATGAAGCTGGTGATCTGTATTTCTTTTAAATATAATTTAGTTTGGTGTAGTTTGCCTTTGATTGTTTTAAAGACAGCATGTTAAAAATGTAGCTCAAATGTTTTATCAACTCAAGATTTTTCTGTCTTAGTTATCTGTGGTGGAATTACAGGTGTGTACTGCTATTTTCAGATTAAAAATTAGTTCAATGATGTACAAGTTAAGATTACATGTTAGTAGAAAAATTGTCTTACCTGTGTACCTCCGCATATCCATCTGCCATGAATTCAGTAATCTTTCAACAGAATATTGACACATCTTTTGTCAGTTACAAATACAATGCTTCATACTCTCACACTTAAATACAAAGAGTCATTTCTTCCTTTGAATTTTTTTTTTACAAAAATTTCACGCAAAAGTATTTGTGTTGGAGAAGGCCTGTTGAGCATGGAGCTGTTTTTATTCCTGACCACCATTCTACAGAATGTCAAGGTGAAATCTCTCGAGGAGCCAGAGGACCTCAATACCACTCCTGTTCTAAATGTGTTTATCTCCTCGCCACCATCATACCAGCTGTGCTTCATTCCAGTGTAAAGAAGAGCTCTGCTGTCTGGCTCCAGCTGTGCAGTAATCTGCAGTTCCCTCCTCTGAGCCATCACTCACCAACTTCCCCTGTCAGGGATGCTTCCTGTCCTCTCTTCTCACATCTCCCCTCTCCTCCAGATCAAGGAAGATCCATTCTCCATCTTGGATGGTTTCCTGTGTCACTGCACTGTCACATCTATAGTCCCTTGAGCTTTATAATAGCCTTATTCAACACCCCACATGCTAACAATTCTCTAATGCTGATTTGCTAATATGCTAGTATGACAAAACAAAAAAATGATTACCATGTGACAACTCAGACTCCTTTCTCTATATATTATCCATAATAAATATTATTTTTCATGCATGAAATGTTCTTGGGCTCTCTTACTTTGTTTAAAATTCAGTGAATCAATGAAACAAAATAGAGTGCCATGTTGTCCACATTATGGCAAGCACTGGGAATGGGAAGGGGAAGATGGTAGGAAAATTCCTTGGTTATGTTACCTGTCATATCTGGAGATGTGCATTCAATAAACAAAAGCAATGACCAGAAGCAGCTCCTCCTGGAGGAAAATACTCTGTGACACAGACATAGACAGGAATAAACATTAAAAGCTAGGGTTCATGTCTTTTCTTCAGCATTAGTGTGATGCAAACTAAAAACTGTAAATATTGTTGTCAATAGATGTTTCCAATTGAAAGCCAGATATGAGTTTATGTTTTTATATTACTAATCACCTGTTCTAGTATATTTATTGGCATACATCAATTGTACAATTTGAGGTGCTTCCTACATGTGTACAATATACTTTGACCATATCATTTTTTTCCCTTCATTTTTCACAGTACTAAAGTTTAAAATTCAGGGCCTGCTCATCTGGATCTCATACTCTATGAAGTCTGGCATACTGCTGGGGTGGCACATCTCTTCTCTGCATCATGCCTAAGGAGCAGGCTTCAGTTTTTCTGTTTCTGTCTTGATCTTGTCTCATTCTGTTTTGATAAGAATTGGTACTCATTTGTAGGGGGATCCTTCTTTAGTGTGTCATGGTTCCAACTTTATACTTTGGGCTTTCTTATGGGAAGAGAAGGGGGGAAGTGCAGGTGGCCCTGGGCCTGGTTTGGACCCTTAGTTAACCTTGGTAGTTTGGAAGCTTATCTTCCACCAAAAAATCCACAAGTGAAGCTATGGCTCAAGTGGTAGAGCGCTAGTCTTGAACAAAAAAGCTCAGTGTTACTACCCGGGCCCTGCCCATCAGCACACACACTCACACACACAGACACACACATACACACACATAAACACACACACACACAAATGATACTTACAGAAACTTCAATGCTACTTTCAATCTACCTTTGGCTAAAGAAAAATCATTTCCTCATTATAACTCAGGTGTCAGGTTCATTTTTTGGACAAGGATATGCCACTGCAAGGTTAAAGATATAACCCATAAACACCAAGTCTCATAAGCCGCTCCATAGTTAAAACCTTCAGTTAAAACAAATTAAAAGTACTCTGTTTGTACTGTTTTTCAATATTCATGTTAATCACTGATTTCAAAACAAATAAGAGTTTCATAATGGTAGTATCCATTGATTAAAATGAGGGTTAGGACCCCTTTGTGTTTTTTATCTTGAGAACTTGCAAATACTTTATGATGAATAAACTCTTTTTCCAGGACAAAACTAAAATGTAACTTTTTTAGTTCATTCATCAAATAGAGTTTGTAATTCACAGAGCTCTGAACTCTAAACCATTACAATTTAGTTTAAGATTGACAGAAGAAAATCTTCTATTTTGGATAAACTACATTTGGTGGCTATTTTGTAGATTATCTACCTTATTCCCTATGAGTATTCCCACTCATCTCTTCATGTCATGAGGCAAAGAAGGGTTTTGAAGGGTTTTACAATAGATAAATGATATATGACATACTGCATGTTCCAAGAAATGTATATAGTTACCTGATTTAAATACTGTATAGTGTATACAATTATTAAAAACCTAACAAGGAGCTTGTGTCCAGTAGCATCTGCCAGTATTATTAACAACTCAGAAGGCTGAGATCTGGAGGAATGCAGTTTGAAGCCAGCCTCCGCAGAAATGTACATGACACTCCATCTCCAAAATTACTAGTAAATCAGGCTACAGGGATGTTTCAAGTGGTAGAACAATACCAAAGACAGTATGCCAACAAAGGATGGAATCCTGAGTGCAAACTCCAACTCCACCAAAAATAAAAACATGGGGCTCCATAAATATAAGTTTATATTGTATATATTATTTATTTCAAATAGCAAACACTCATATCCAATTTTTCCATATCTTGAAAGTTTGAATGGCATATTTTTCAACAGGAAAACAGCAAGTTGTACAAAATGCTTTTTTAGGGGCTGAGTAGCAGGTCTTGGGGATCAATGTGGGACCTGGGCACTGTCCTTGAGCTTTTTGTTCAAGGATAGTGCTTTATCAGTTGAGCCACAACACCACTTCTGGCATTTTCGTGATGAATTGGAGATAACATTCTCATGGACTTTCCTGCCTGGGCTGGCTTGGAACCCCAATCTTCTGATCTCAGCCTCCGGAGTAGCTAGGATTATAGGCGTGAACTACCAGTATCTGTTCAATATAATCTTATAGTGAGCCAATTTTATGGAAAACCATATATAATGTATGCTTATGTCCTGTATAAATACATCTTGTATATATAAATAGGCATAACAATCCACTGATACATGTACAGATTGTGTATGCATCTAGGCCCAAATATGTGAGATTAATAATTGCTATGTACATATGACCATATAAGATGATGCTAAGCAAAATGACCCCAAGACATGGGCACAAGCCGTTCTTCTTTGATCGTGGTGATTTTGTTTTTTGTTTTTTTTAACAATTACATTAGCAAGGTAATGAGTACATTTCTCTTTTTGTGTTTTTTAAATTTATATATGTTTTTTTAATTGTGAAAGTACCGTACAGAAGAGTTACAATTACATGGGCAAGATAAGGTGTACATTTCTTCTCAAGCATTGTTGCCTCTTCTTTGTTTCCCCTTCCCCTTCCTTCCCATACTGCCCCCACCTTCCCACACCCGATCCTCCTCCCCCCACCAAAGTTGTAAAGTTCGTTTTTCGACATAATTACGTATATATCTCTTTGTTGTAATGGGTTCACCTGTAATTTTTTTGTATCTTTGGTATGTTCTTCCCACTATGATATATCCCCTGTTGTCAGTGTATTTGATTTTGGTTCTCAGCATCTTGTATATACTTTTATATAATTTTGGGAGGGAATGGGAAATGACAAGATGCTGAAACGTGGACACAAGGTAACCCACAGCAACAATGACACTCACAAGACACTGTTGGAAATGAACTTTACAACTTCTGTGGAAGGGAGGATTGGGGGAGGTGGGAGAGAGAAGGAATAGTAGGAAAATATCAAAGAATGGGTTAACAATGGTGGACAAGAACATTGTTCTTGTCTCATTACCTTTCTCATGTAACAGTAACCTCTCTGTAAGAAACTTTACAATAAAATAAAATTTAAAATAAAATCCTGGATCAAGGGGCTTCCTTTTAGGAAAGAGTCCACCACAGATAAGGAATGACGGCACTTCTCATGTGGTACATGGCAAGGTAGAAGGAAGGGAAAATTGTGTGTTAATGCACAATTGTGAAACTTTGAAGAATGAAATGGGAGAAGTGATTTCAGTGCCCTTATTATAATTGACATCACATTGATGTTGAGTGTAAAACAATGTGTACAAAGTAGAAAAAACAGATGCTGGATATGTCCAATTAGTAGAGTTCTTGTGTAGGAAAAACAAAGCCCTGAATTTAAAACTTAGTACTGCCAAAAGTGGAGGAAAACCTGGTATGCTCAAACTAAATTGTATGCAGCTATGAAACATCTTAAAATGTACATTGATGTGCATAAATAAAAATAATAGAGCAAATGATTATAATATCTGGCTTTCAGGTACAAAGATCAATTGACAAGAATACTTTGATTTTATTTTTTGTTCACACTAACACCAAAATAAAGATGTGAACACTAGCCTTTAATGTTTCCTCTGTCCATGTGTGTCTCAACTATTTTCCTCCAGGAGGAGATATTCTGCACATTGCTTTTGTATGTTAAATCCACATCTCCAGATATGACAAGTGACGTAGCTAAAGGGTTTTCCTACAGTCTCCCCCTTCCCATTCCCAGTGCTTGCTGTAATGGGGTCAACATGGGACTCTAGTTTGTTTCATTGCTTCACTGAATTTTGAACAAAAGAGGACAGTCCAAGAATGACCAAAGGCATGAAAAATAATATTTATTATGGATGATATACAGAGAAAGCAGTCTGACCTGTCACACGGTAATCATTATTTGCTTTAGTCATACTAGCATATTAGTCAAGAGCATTAGAGAAGTATTGGCACGTGGAGTGGTGAATAATACTATTACAAAGCATAAGAGATTTTAGATGCCATAGTGCAATTACACAGCAATCCCTCCAAAATAAAGAAGGGATCTTCCTGGATCTGGAGGGAGAGGGGAGATGTGGCAGGAGAAGGAGGTGAGTGGTGGCTCAGAGGAGGGAACTGCAGATTGCTGCACAGCTGGAGCCAGACAGCAGAGCTCTTCTTTACACTGGAATAAAGCAGAGCTTGTATGCTGGTGGCAAAGAGGCAAACCCATTCAGAACAGGAGTGGTATCGAGGTCCCTTGGATCCATGAGAGGTTTCAGGTTGAAGTTCTGTAAAATGGTGGTTAGGAATAAAAACAGCTCCATGCGGGCCAGGCCTTCTCCAACACAAATCCGTTTCCCTGAAAATTTTGTAAAAAAAAAACCCCAAAAACAAAAAATAAGTCAAAGCAAGAAATGACTTAATGTATAGAAGTGTGAGAGTGTGTTTGTAACTGGTAAAAGAATGTGTCAATGTATTGAAAGCCTTGAGTTCAAACTCCAGTAATGCCAATCTTTTTAAAAAAAAGAAATTTTGACTGAGCACTAGTCGCTCACGCCTTTAATCCTAGCCACTCAGGAGGCTGAGATCTGAGGATCATGTTTCGAAGCTAGCCCAGTCAGGAAAGTGCCCATGAGACTCTTATCTCTAATTACTGACTCCAAACTGGAAGGAGTACTGTGACTCAAGTGGTAGAGTGCTCGCTTTGAATACAAAGAGGCTCAAGCACAGTGCCCAGGCCCTGAATTCAAGCCCGACAACCAAGAAAGGTAGAAAGGAAGGAAGGAAGCAAGGAAGGAAGGAAGGAAAGAAGGAAGGAAGGAAGGAGGGAAGGAAGGAAGGAAGGAAGGAAGGAATGAAGGGAGGGAAGGAGGGAGGGAGGGAAGGAGGGTGATAGACAGAAAGAGAAAGATGAAAGAAAGAAAAGAAAGAAAGAGAGAAAGAAAGAAAAGAAAGAAAGAAAAGAAAGAAAGAGAGAAAGAAAGAAAGAAAGAAAGAAAGAAAGAAAGAAAGAAAGAAAGAAAGAAAGAAAGAAAGAAAGAAAGAAAGAAAGAAAAGGAAGGGAAGTAAGAAAAAGACAGAAGGGAAGGAAGGAAGGAAGGGAAAGAAGGAAAGGAAGAAAGGAAGGAAGGAAGGCAGGAAGGAAGGCAGGAAGGAAGGAAGGGAGGGATGAAGGGAAACTTTGAACTTTAGTTAATAGTAATGTGCCATTATTGATTTCCTTATTATAGTGAATGTACCATACTAATGTATGGCACAGTTAGGGGAAAAGAGTTGTAAGCATGTAAGAACTCTAGAGACTTCTTTCTCGATTTCTCTGTAAATCTAAAAACTGTTCTTGGAAAATAAAATTGACAAGGCCATACGAAAGATACCAGCCAAAAAAAAACAATGTGTCAATGTGCCTTCAGTGAATTACCGAATGCACAGAGAGCAGGAGATCTGTACAGATACCTGGGAATATGTAATCTTCACTAATACATTTGTTTGTTTGTTTTTAAAATCTGAGAATGGTTTAACTCATCTTGGTTTAGTTTTGGCATGTCAATATTTGCTAGGAAAAGGTCCATTTCTGTCAAGTTCTCAAACTTATTAGCATAAAGTTTTGAGAAGTATTCCCTTATAATGTTCTGAATCTTGGTTGTTTCCATGGTGATGTTTCCATTCTCATCTCTGAGTTTATTAATTTGAGTGTGTTCTCTCCCTTTTCTGATAAGGTTTGCTAAGGGTCTGTCAATTTTTTTAAGTTTTTCGAAGAACCAACTCTTTGTTTTGTTGATTCTTTCTATAGTTTTTTTGGATTCTAATTCATTTAATTCTGATTTAATTTTGATTATTTCTTTCCGTCTACTGGATTGGGGTTTATCTTGCTATTCTTTTTCAAGGAGGTTTAGATGTGTCATTAAATTGTTAGTTTCAGATCTCTCCAATTTGTTGATGTAGGAGCTCAGAGCTATAAACTTGCCTCTGAATACTGCCTTTGCTGTGTCCCAGAGGAGCTGGTAATTTGTGTGTTCATTTTTGTTGAATAGCATGAACATTTGAATTTCCTTTCTAATCTCTTCCATGACCCACTCATGATTCAGCAGTGTGTTGTTCAGCCTCCATGTGATACCGGGCTTTCTTTGGTGGCTTTTGGTGTTGAGTTCTAATTTTATTCCCTTGTGGTCAGAGAGAATGCAAGGTATAACTTCAATGTTTCTGAATTTAGACAAGTTTGCTTTGTGGCCTAAAATGTGTTCTATTTTAGAAAACGTTCCATGTGCTGCTGAGAAGAACGTGTATTCTGATGCTGCTGGGTGAAATGTTCGGTAAATGTCTGTTAAGTCTAGTTGATCTATGCAGCTGTTTAGATCTGCGGTTTCTCTGTTGAGTTTTTGCCGAGTTGATCTATCTAGTGGGGAGAGTGGTGTGTTAAAATCCCCAACAATTAATGTCTTTGGATCTATATGGGATTTGAGGGAAAGTAGTGTTTCTTCGATAAATTTGGGTGCTCCATTGTTTGGCGAATAGATATTTAGAATTGTAATATCCTCCTGAAGGAGAGATCCTTTAATTAGTATGTAGCAACCTTCTTTATCTCTTCTCACGAAGTTTAATTTGAAGTCTATTTTATCTGATATTAGGATTGCAACTCCCACCTGTTTATGAGGGCCGTTTGCTTGGTAGATTTTGTTCCAGACTTTAACATTGAAAATGTGTTTGTTTAGCAAATATTGACATGCCAAAACTAAACCAAGATGAGTTAAACCATCTTAACAGGCCCATATCAAGCATTGAAATAGAAACAGCAATAAGAGACCTCCCAGCTAAGAAAAGTCCAGGACCAGATGGTTTTACAGCGGAATTTTACACGGCCTTCAAAGCAGAGCTCACACCAATACTCCTCCAACTCTTCAATGAAATTGAACACATTCTATGAAGCCATCATAACCCTCATCCCAAAACCAGGCAGGGACTCATCAAAGAAAGAGAACTATAGACCCATTTCTTTGATGAACATTGATGCAAAACTTCTCAACAAAATTTTGGCCAATCGACTTCAACAATTCATCCAAAAAATCATACACCATGATCAAACAGGATTAATTTCAGGGATGCAAAGCTGGTTCAATATACGCAAATCAATTAATATTATTCATCACATCAACAGGAGCAAGAATAAGAAACACATGGTTATCTCAATAGATGCAGAAAAAGCACTTGACAAGATCCAACACCCCTTTATGATGAAGGTTTTGGAAAAATTAGGAATCCATGGAACATTCCTCAATACAATAAAGGCTGTATATGACAAACCTACAGCCAGCATTATACTCAATGGTGAAAAATTAAAGCCATTTCCTCTTAACTCAGGAACAAGACAAGGATGTCCACTCTCTCCACTTCTCTTCAATCTAGTATTAGAATGCCTAGCTACAGCAATAAGACAAGATGCAGACATAAAGGGGATCCAAATAGAGAAAGATGAAATAAAACTCTCCCTCTTTGCAGATGACATGATCTTGTATTTAAAGAATCCCATAGACTCCACTCCCAAATTACTCAAGCTGATTCAAAACTTTGGCAAAGTAGCAGGTTATAAAATTATCCCCCAAAATCAATGGCTTTTCTGTATCCCAACAATGAGAAAAGTGTGGCTGAAATTAGGAAAGCAACTCCATTTGTAATAGCCCCACAAAAAATAAAATACCTAGGAATTAACTTAACCAAAGAAGTGAAGGACCTCTATGATGAAAACTTTAAAATCTTGAAAAAGGAAATCAACACAGAACTTAAAAAATGGCAAAACCTCCCAGGCTCCTGGATTGGCAAGATTAACATTGTGAAAATGGCAATACTTCCCAAGGCTATCTACAAATTCAACGCGATACCTATCAAAATTCCACCCTCATTCTTCAAGGAAATAGAAGAGGCAATCCAAAAATTCATATGGAACAACAAAAGACCCCGAATAGCAAAAACGCTCCTCAACGGAAAGAACACTGCTGGAGGAATATCAATACCAAATTTCAAACTCTACTATAAAGGCATAGTAATCAAAACAGCTTGGTATTGGTATAAGAACAGACCTCAGGACCAATGGAATAGAATTGAAAACCCAGAATTGAACCTACAGACCTATAGCCATCTAATCTTCAATAAGGAAGCTAAAACAATAGAATGGAAGAAAGACAGCCTCTTCAGTAAATGGTGCTGGCAAAATTGGTTAACTACATGTAGAAAACTAAAGCTAGATCCTTATATATCACCCTGCACCAGAATCAACTCCAAATGGATCAAAGACCTCGAAGTGAAAGCAGACACTCTGAAAAAGTTACAGCATGGAATAGGAGAAACCTAGGTCTCCTTGGCTCAGGCCGAAATTTTCTGAATAGAGACCCGGAAACACAACAAATCAAAGAAAGGTTGGACAAATGGGATTGCATGTAGTTTCAGAGCTTCTGCAGGGCAAATGACATAGCTAGCAAGATCAATAGAAAGCCCACCGATTGGGAGAAGATCTTTACTAGCCATACAACGGACAAGGGTCTCATATCTAAAATATACTTGGAACTCAAAAAATTAAACCACCCAACAACAAATCCTCAAAGAAACAACTGCCCAATAAATAAGTTGGTGAAAGACTTAAAGAGAAGCTTCTCTGAAGAAGAAAGGAGGATGGCCAATAGACACATGAAGAAATGTTCAACATCCCTAGCCATAAAAGAAATGCAAATCAAAACAACATTGAGACATCACCTCACTCCAGTTAGAACAGCAAAAATCAAGAACTCTAACAACAACAGATGCTGGAGGGGATGTGGACAGAAAGGAACCTTACTTCATTGTTGGTGGGAGTGTAAACTTATTCAACCACTTTGGAAAACAGTATGGAGGTTCCTCAAAAGACTTCACATAGATCTCCCCTATGATCCAGCAATCCCACTTTTGGGCATTTACCCAAATGTTTACAAACAAGACCACACTAAAGCTACCAGCACAACTATGTTTATTGCAGCATTATTTACCATAGCTAAGATATGGAACCAACCCAGATGCCCCTTAGTAGATGAACGGATCAAGAAAATGTGGTATGTATACACAATGGAATTCTATGCCTCCATCAGAAAGAATGACATTTCCCCATTTGTTAGGAAATGGAAAGGTTTGAAAAAATTATATTAAGTGATGTAAGCCAGGCCCAAAGAAGCATAGGTCCCATGGTTTCCCTTATTTGCAATATCTAGTATAGGTATGAGTCAAGCGGAAAAGGTCAGATAATGTGATGTTAGGAAAATGAACCCTTAAAGATGTATTTTAATGTTTTCGTTTTTTTCATGCATGTGTTTCTAATGCATTTATAAGATTATTTCTTTGTTCCTTTGTATGTCCCTCTCCCACAGTGTAACCCCCGCTTTCACTATATTTGATGTCAGTATAACATGGGAAGGAGATGGGGACAAACAAGTCGTTTAAGGATTCAGGTGGACCTGTTGCAACAATGAGAAGTACAAAATGTCATGTCAAAACTAGCTTTACAATGTCGGTGTGGGGGAGGGAGGGGGGTATAATTGGGTGGGGGGAGGGGGGAGGCTGGGAAGGGAGGTAAAGGGTAAACAAAGGAGGAGGCTGCAATGCTTCGTAAGAAATGTATGCATTATCCTGCCCATGTAATTGTAGCCCCTCTGTACAGTATGTTCTCAAATAAAATAAAATAAAATTAAAAAAAAAAAACAAAATCTTAAAATCTGAGAATGGTAGCACAGGCACACACAAACTTGTAAGTCTATCATAGGAGATTAATGCAGAAGAATCTTGAGTTGATAACCACTTTTGTCTTCTCTTCCCTCTTTTCTCTTTCTCTATGCCAGGTTGTGGGTTGCCAAATTATTATGTCATTACTCTAATATGTTTCCTGCTAAAAGAAAGGATCATAATTCTAGAAGATCTTTTGGCTTCCAATTGTACTTTTTCCTGTGGTTGAGATAAGGATTTAATACATTCTGTCCTCAACCTTAAGACCTACTCCCATCCTTCTCTTCTAGTATTATCCCTACTAATCAGAAAGGAATGTGTTCATGTGTTTTGGGATTTCCTCTTAACCTTTGTACCTATAGAATAGTAAATATGTAGGAGTGCAGGACATAGACCTACCCATGACTCCAAGTGGAATTCATCACATGTAAAATTAGTGGTAGGAAATACTGCTTTCCAAGTCAACACAGAAGTAAAATCTTGACACCGTCATTAACCACCCATGTGGGGTAAGTTAGTAAAATATCTGAGCCTTATTTTCTCCTAATATTAAATGGGGATGCTAATAATTCCTTCATGAAATGTTGGTGAGAAATTAAAATAAGAATAGATTAGGATTTATTACAATTTTAATCAAAATTTCATTATTTATTTATAAAAAGTTTGAGTCTCAGGTTTCCATGATACACTTTGTATGTTCTTGAGACATCTATGTTTTTCTAAGAAAACCCATTCATATTGCTCATGTGCACTGATCCCAGAAACATGACGAACACTTTTTGCATTTTAATATTGACAGCCCAACTGTCCATTTTATCAGCCTACAAAAAATTACAGACTTGAAGTACTACATCATGAAATTCCTTTTGGCTATGATACATTTCCTATAGACATCAAGACACAGATTGCATTTCATGTCCTTTCTTGTGCTCTTTGTGTCCCTTCAAGCCATAAAATCCTCCCCTCATTCAGCTTCCCAGATATCATATTCAGATGTTCACTGACACTCAAATCATTTCATAACATAATTTTCTCATTATTAAAATGTTTCCCTTTGTGTAAAAAAGAAGTGAATTTTTGAAGAGAGATCACTGCCTTTCCCCATGGTATATATATAACAGATGTAAAGCAGATATCAAAGGACAGGTCATTAGTTGGGTGCCAGTGGCTCATGTCTACAATTCAACTACTCGGGAAGCTGAGATCACAGGATCATGATTAGAAGTGAGCCTGGGGAAAGAAAGTCCCTGAGACTCTTACATGCAATTATCCACCAAAAAGCAGAAGTACTGCTGTGGCTCAAAGTGGGAGAATGCTAGCATTGAGCAACAAAGGTCAGGAACAGGGCCCAAACCCTGATTTCAAGCCCCACAACTGACAATAAAATAACCCCAAAACCAGACAAATAAAGAAACAAACAAAAAAGGCAAAAAGTCACAGTGTCAGTGAAGGAGGGCTGCTCCCTGGTCAGACACATAGCACACATACTGCAGGTGTGGGGATACAATATCCAGTCACATGTCTTAGACTGAAAGAAGAGCTGGGTATTCTGTGATCATTGTGGGAAATCTACCAATATTTGACAGTTTCTGACAGTTTTGAAAAAAGTGTTCTGTTCTTGTGGTTCTTGACTTTCTTTCTAATGTTCTGCTCTGTCTTCGATCTACTATCTGTCCCTGTTGAAGTACCTTAAATGTCCTTAAATGTTGCTTATGCCATTTTCTGTTTAATAGTCAAGTTCAAGAACATGACAACTGAGTTAATACTCCACCCACAAATCCTCATGCCTTGTCATCTGTGATGATCTTCCCTCACTGCCCTTTGGTGTTCTTCTGTGCCTTTTGGGAGAGATTCATTCTATAGAGAAGCCTGGGGAGTGACAAATGCCACAAGAAGATGTGGGTCGGACCTCTGATGAGATCATCTTTTTCATTGTGAGTGAGGGCAGTCTAAATGAGTTTTACTGTTTAGGAAGAGATCATTATGATATATGTAAAGAAAGAAAGCCAGAATTCCTTGATTTACCTTGTTGAACTTGGAAGAAATGCACAGAGAAACTGAGGTCTCACTAATCTGATCAAACAGTGGAGATGCATCATGAACAGAAAAGTGCAAGGGCATTGAGAGTACTGCTCCTAATCCGGAGCTTCTGGGAAATACGCCAGCCCCAAGGAGGCTTTATGTAAGTTCCCACTGACATCCCCCCCAAAGTTATCCTGAGGTATGGAAATGAAATTGTATTACCTGCTGAGAAAGGCATAAAGTAGTTACTTTTCTTAAAGTTACCACTTTCATCCAGAAAGTGGCCAGGGTCAAACTTGTCTGGATTGGGGAATTCCTTGGGGTCATGCAGCACAGATGTCAGTGATGTCAATATGGTTGTGCCCTGGGAACAATACACACAGATAACATAAGCTAATTACATAGATAGATACATAGATAGATAGATAGATAGATAGATAGATAGATAGATAGATAGATAGATAGATAGATAGAGATAGTTAGATAGCTAGATAGATAGAAGTATAGATCTACATAGATTGATACATATATATACCTATTTCTGTATAAACCTATGCATATATATAAACTATACATATATGCATATATATGTAAATAGAGGCTCACACCTATAATCCTAGATACTCAGGAGGCTGAGATCTGAGGACCACAGTTCAAAGACAGTTCAGGGAGGAAAGCCCATGATGCTGTTATCTCCAATTTGCCACTGTGGCTCAGAGTGGTAAACCACTTGAACAAAAAAGGTCAGGGACAGTGCTCAGGCTCAGAGTTCAAGCCTTATGACTCCCCCTCCCATGACCCTCACCAAAAAAACACAGAACACAAATAGTTAAAACGGTGACAGATACAATGAGGATCACTTAGTTCAATCTTCTGGTCTATAGGTAATGAAGACTTCCAACCAATGAACTAGCCTCAGAACCAAAATATATCAACACAGAATGTATGGAAAAAGGCAAGTATCTCCAACGTTTAACAATTCTATAGCAATAGACACAAAGGATATTGAAGAAGATTAAAGCACAAAGAACTCAAATGTATGATTGCAAGAAAAATTATATCAAGTGGCAAAAACTCCTATGCTCCTGGATTGGAAAGATCAACATAGTGAAAATGGCAATACTTCCCAAGGCTATCTACAAATTCAATGCGATACCTATCAATATTCCATCCTCATTCCTCAAGGAAATAGAAGAGGCAATCCAAAAATTCATATGGAAAAATAAAAGACCCCGAATAACTAAAACAATCCTCAACAGAAAGAACAGTGCTGGAGGAATATCAATACCAAATTTCAAACTCTACTACAAAGCCATAGTAATCAAAACAGCTTGGTACTGGCACAAGAACAGAACTCAAAACCAATGGAATAGAATTGAAAACCCAGAATTGAACCTACAGACCTATAGCCATCTAATTTTCAATAAGGGAGCTAAAAAAGTAGAATGGAAGAAAGACAGCCCCTTCAGTAAATGGTGCTGGCAAAATTGGTTAACTACATGTAGAAAACTAAAGCTAGATCCTTATATATCACCCTGCACCAGAATCAACTCCAAATGGATCAAAGACCTCGGAGTCAAAGCAGACATCCTGAAAACATTACCGGATGGAAGAGGAGACACCCTAGGACTCCTTGGCACAGGCCAAAATTTTCTTAATAAAGTCCCAGAAACACAACAATAAAAGAAAGTTTGGACAAATGGGGTTGCATGAAATTGCAGAGTTTCTGTATGCGAAAGGACATAGCTAGCAAGATTAATAGAAAGCACAGGATTGGGAGAAGATGTTCACTAGCCTTACAATGGACAAGGGTCTCATATGTAAAATATACCTGGAACTCAAAAACTTAAATCCCCCAACAACAACTCTTCCAAGAAACAACTGACCAATAAATAAGTGGGCTAAAGACTTAAAGGAAACTTCTGTGAAGAGGAAAGAAAGATGGCCAATAGACACATGAATAAATGCTCAACCTCTCTAGCCATAAAAGAAATGTAAATCCAAACAACATTATGATACCACCTCACCCATGAACTCTAATAACAACAGATGCTGGAGGGGATGTGGACAGAAGGGAACCTTACTGCACTGTTGGTGGGAGTGTAAACTTGTTCAACCACTTTGGAAAGTAGTATGGAGGTTCCTCAAAAGACTCCACATAGAACTCTCCTATGACCCAGCAATCCCACTTTTGGGCATTTACCTAAATGATCACAAACAAGACCACACTAAAGCTACCAGTATCACTATGTTTATTGCAGCATTATTTACCATAGCTAAGATATGGAACCAACACAGATGCCCCTCAGTAGATGAATGGATCAAGAAAATGTCTCCATCAGAAAGAATGACATTGCCACATTTGTTAGGAAATGGAAATACTTGGAAAAAATTATATTAAGTGAAGTAAGCCAGACCCAAAAAAACTTAGGTCCCATGGTTTCCCTTATTTGCCATAACTAGTATATAACTGAGTCAAGCAGAAAAGGTCCAATAAGTTGATGTTAGGGAAATGAACTCAAAGATATGTATTCAAATGTTTTTTTGTTTCAGGCAATTGTTTTTAACATATTTATAAGATTATTTCTTTGTTGTTTTGATGTTACCCACAACCCCCCCCCCCGTTGTATAACCCTTTCTTTCACTGTATTTGATGTAGGCATAATTTGTGGAAGGGAAGGGAAAAAACAAATCGTTTAAATAGGGATACAGGTGGATCCCTTTCAACAAGGAGATGTACTAGTCTTTATATAGAAAAACGAAATTTACAACTTTAGTGGGGGGGGAGAATTAGATGGGGGGCGGAGGGAGGATGGGACGGGATGGGAAGGGGAAACAAAGGAGGAGGCTACAATGCTTGATAAGAAATGTACTCATTATCTTGCCCATGTAATTGTAACCCCTCTCTACAATATTTTTACAATAAAAATTAAAATTAAAAGAAAAAATTTATTTCAACAAAATGATTTCAATAAAATAAAAAGAACAAGTATAAAAAATGAGTGAATTTGAAATGGATACAAATAAACTAAATGAAGTAACACAAACAATGCAATATATAAATGAGGAGTTCAATAAAGATATAGAAATATTAAAAAATAGTTAAACTAAAATTTTGAAAATGAAAGGAACTCAATAGAATAATTGAATAAAAAGAACTCAATAGAAAAGAGTGAATCAAATTGAAACAGAATATCAGGGATCAAAGAAAAAGTAGATAGAATAGTCAGATGAAGAACTAGGTGAAAAGTATGAAAAGATTATACAAGCCCACCTGGGAAACTTGAAAGGTCAAACCTATGGTACATAGACATAGAGGCTGAAGAAAAGGCCCATGCTAAAATAATACAAAACATAGTCAATAAAATGTTGTGAGACTATTTCCTAAATCTTTAACAATCCAGGTACACGAGGTTTTTAGAACAGCAAATAGAGATCATATCCAAAAACACTCACTCCAAGACACATGATAGTTAAACATTAAATATTCAGAAACAGTAAACAGTACTGACAGCTGCCAAAGAAAAGCAATGAATCATTATGGTGTCAGGCCCATCAGCATAACACCAGATTTCTCAACAGCAGAAACCTTAAAAGCAAGAAGGGCATAAAGCAATAGAAGGTCAACAACTACCCATCTAGAATACAATGACTGCATTTGCTTACCCTTCCTTCCTCCATTCCTGTGCCTCTAATGTCCCTCCTCCAGTGTTTCCATTGCCTGGTTTCCATTTTGATAAAAACATGGAATGATTCACAAATTTGAGAGTCACCCTTACACAGGGGCGTGCTAATCTTCTCTGTATTGTTTCTTATTATTATATGTGCTGCCTAAGACAGCACCACACTAAAATTTTAAACACATAAAAAGAAGAAACCTAGGCATTCACACTGTGAGACCATAGGAGGATACTTTGGGGAGAACACAAAGGTTCAATGCCTAGGTGCATCTGATCATACAAAGAAATATTTATTGGAATGAACTCCAGGAATGAAAATGAGGGTTTTTTCCTTCTTTTGCTGTTTTTTGTTTTCTTCCTCTTTGTTTTGTTTGTTCATTTATCTGTCTTTGGGAGTGTAAGGGGAGGCACAGAAATGGAGGGACAAAGGGTGAACAAATGCAGCAGTGGCACTCACCAGACACTATGTTCAAAATGAACTGTACAACTTGTGGATGGGGTGGGAAGGAAAAACTGAGAGAGAGCCAAGGAAAGGGTGGAAGTGTCCAAGAAGAAACCTACTCTACCTGAATTATGTAACTGTAACCCCTCTGCACATCACCTGTATAATTAAAACTTTTCAAAGAAGAAGAATCATTACAGAGAATAGATCTGATTCAAAATATTACCATGTTTATATTCAAAATTCATACATATGTAAGAACACAGGGTAAACTTCCCTAATGTTATTTTTTTAAAAAAACAAATCTACTTAAGATACCAGAATTGACTGTGAAATACCAAGCTAGAAATCTTTTCTGCCAATCATAACGAAACAAAGATGACCACTAAAATCTATTTTGTTTACACCATCCTGGCTGCGAGTACAAAAATTCAACAAAGCACAATTATAGGCACAAGAATGGGAAAAGCAAGTAGTATCTATTAAACCAGATATTATGGTAATACACCCTACACTTCCGAACAAATCTACAGAGAATTCATTAGCAATGACTAGTAAATTTCATGAGTCTACATTTCATGAGGTCATCAGAATGATTAAAGCAATTATGGTTTTATATATCAGGTACAAATGATAGCAAAGGCATCATAAAAATAATAACAATCAAGCCAGGCACTGGTGGCTATGTCTGTAATCTTAGCTGCTCAGGAGGTTGAGATCTAAGCATCATGGTTCAAACCAGCCCAGGCAACAAAGTCCATGAGTCTCTTATCTCCAGTTAACCACCAGAAAACTGGAAGTGGAACTGTGGTGCAAACTGGTAGAGCAGGAGCTTTGAGAAAATGAGCTCACTGACAGTGCACAGGCCAACAAGCACCAAGCCAATGAAAAATTAAAGTAGTAATAGGCAAAGCGTTATGCATTTAAACAAAGTCTATGAATATATTTGTAATCGACTCTATTGAAAACAAAATATTACTTGGAAAATAAAGTAAGGCATAGGTAAATTGGAAGCATGACTCATTCATGAATTGAGGAAATCAAGGTAACATTTTCTCCCAAATTTATCTATAACTTTACTGGAGGAATAAAATATATCCCAGCACAACGTCTTGGGAAATTGATAAATAATAAGTTTTTGTACTCATTTGGTAATACAAAAACTAAGCATAGCCAAAAGATCAAGGAGGAGGACAAGGAGAAGAAAGAGGAATAGAAGGAGTAGGAAGAGGAGGAGGAGGAACAGCAGGAGGAACAGCAGGAGGAAGAGGAGGAGAAGGAGGAACAGCCAGAGGAACAGGAAGAGGAGGAGGAGGAACTAGAAGAAAAAAAAAGACAACAAGAACAAGGAGAAGTCCCCAGAACAAAAAGAATTTAAGGGGCAGAACAAAGTTCGGATTCACAGTGTGGGAAACCAGGGATAATTTTGCATGTATATACAACCCCAAACTTGCTATACCACAACCTCTCCTGAGCAGCCAATTGTGAGACTTTTGCAGCTCTCTCATGTGGAGGAGAGGAATCCTGCAGTGACCTCAAGAGCTCAGGCTTTCTACGGAGGCTCAGCAGAAAAGAAACAAGCTCACCTTGGGAATGATGTAGTCTCTGAACTTAATGTCATGGGTCACTGCATGGGGCACGTTCATGGGCACAAGATCAATGTATCTCTGGATCTCATGCAGCACAGCATCTGTGTAGGGCATTTGGCTCCTGTCCTGCATGCAGGGGCTGCGGTGCCTGCCAATCACATGGTCAATCTCTTCCTTCACTTTAGCTGGTGAGACATAATAAGAAATGGTAAGTAAGGTTCAATGTAGTAAGGTTACTTCATTGTTGGTGGGAGTGTAAACTTGTTCAACCACTTTGGAAAGCAGTATGGAGGTTCCTCAGAAGACTCCACATAGAGCTCCCCTATGACCCAGCAATCCCACTTTTGGGCATTTACCCAAATGCTTATAAACAAGACCGCACTAAAGCTACCAGCACAATTATGTTTATTGCAGCATTATTTACCATAGCTAAGATATGGAACCAAACCAGATGCCCCTCAGTAGATGAATGAATCAAGAAAATGTGGTATATATACACAATGGAATTCTATGCCTCCATCAGAAAGAATGACATTGCCCCATTTGTGAGGAAATGGAAAGGTTTGGAAAAAATTATATTAAGTGAAGTAAGCCAAGCCCAAAGAACCATAGGTCCCATGGTTTCCCTTATTTGCAATATCTAGTATGTATATGAGTCAAGCAGAAAAGGTCAGATAAAGTGATGTTAGGAAAATGAACCCTAAGATATGTATTTAAATGTTTTTTTTCTTTCATGCATTTGTTTCTAAAGCATTTATAAGATTATTTCTTTGTTGCTTTGTATGTCTTTTCCCCACAGTATAACTCCTGCTTTCACTGTATTTGATGTCGGTATTATTTGTAGAGGGGAATGGGAAAAACAAGTCATTTAAATAAGGATACAGGTGGACCCATTGCAACAATGAGAAGTACAAGTTGTCATGTTGAAAATGAACTTTACAACTTTGGTGGTGGGGTGGGGAGGATTGGGTTGGGAGGGCGGGGGAAGTCTGGGAAGGGATGGGAAGGGTAAACAAAGGAGGAGGCTACAATGCTTGATAAGAAATGTACTCACTATCTTGTCCATGTAATTGTAACCCCTCTGGACAGTATTTTCACACACACACAAAAAAGAGATGGCGAAACAGGAAGAAAGAGACACATTGATTATAGTAAGTCAGTGCTAAATAAATTGTGATAGTGAATCTTAACAAGATTTGAAGTAAAAAAATTCATATCCCATGGAGTATTAAGACTTCAGCATGTACACACATCATCCTCCTGCTTAGTAGCCTTATAATGAGTTAATCAAGGCATAGAGGTTAGTTTCTTGTTAAGAAAAACACACAAAAAAGACTATTAATGTACATTTAATATAGTTTATATATTGAAGTAAAATACCTTTATTTAGTACAACTTTATTTAATATGTAAGAAGTATATTATCATAGGAATGATATTCTTATAAATCTGCAATAATAAAACATTTTAAAATAAAGGGAATAAAATATTGACAATAAAAGTACATTTTGAGGACACTATTATCTTCACTTATATCTCCAGATTTCACAAATCTCCACAAATATGAATGGTAATTCATGGGCTAGCCAACATAAATTGTTCTAAGTATCACTTTTACGATGTTAATAAAATAGTCCCATTTTGTTCAAATTCAGAAATATTTTTGTTGATAAAAGAGATAATTTTAAATTAAGGTGCCTCTCAAATTCTATTAGTTTATGGATCCTAAGTAAATAATGTGTCTTTTTAAAAAGGAGTTTAGTTTTTTCTGTAGTTGATATGAAGAGAAGAATATATTTCACAAACTAGGACATAATTAAGTGAAACTATGAATGAATGTATATTATAGGGATTGACTTTGGTCCAGACACAATCCAATGCATGAAAGGCTTGCTGAATTGAAACAGCTATTTAATTGTACAGCTATTTAATAATAAAAATGAAAACCTTTGTATGCATCTATGGAAGTATCAGCATTAAATACTTTTGTACAATACATGTAAACTAATAAAATGCAGAAGAAGAAATGATAGTCCTCAAAGAAAAACAAAAATAAACATTATTTTTATTTTCAAATAATTAATATTTAAGCATTAAATAAACAGTGTATGGGCTGGGAAGGTGGCTCAAAGTGGAGCACTTGCCTTGCATGCATGAGGCCCTGGGTTTTCTATTCCTCAGCACCCCATAAGCAGAACAAAAAAGCTGGGAGTGGTGCTGTGGCTCAAATGGTAGAGCGCTAGCCTTGAGCTGAAGAGCTGAGGGACGAGGCCTAGGCCCAGAGTTCAGGCCCACAACCGAACTCAAAAACACAAAAACACAAATAGTGTATATCTTTTTGTATGCATGTGTACAGTGTACAGTACTACTCCCATTATTGAACCACTTTCTGATGATATCCATATTGGACATTGTAGAATCTGCTTTGGAAAATAATGTTCATTTTCTAAACAATGATGCTTTCTTTTTTCTTCCACTGGACCTGCAGCTTGAATTCAGGGCCTGGCTGCTGTCCTTGAGTTTCTTTGTGCTCAATAATATGTACTTTGTGCTCTACCACTTGAGCCACAACACCACTTCTGGCTTTTTCTGAGTAGTTCATTGGAAATAAGAGTCTCATTAACTTTAATACCTGGCCTGGCTTCAAATTTCAATCCTCAGTTATCAGCCTTCTGAGTACATAAGAATCCAGGCATGAGCCACTGGTGCCAGATGCCCCGTTGATTTTTTAATTATTTTAGAGAATATTTATTGATATGCTAGCTTGGGAAAGTAAAATATGCATTCACATCTCTGTCTTATATATTTACCCACATCTACAAATAGGCACATAGAGATAAACATGTATGTTTCCCCTTACTTCATTCACAATATACTAGATAAAACATCAGTAAATTTTTATTGTGAAAACACTGTACAGAGGGGTTACAATTACATGGGCGAGATAATGAGTACATTTCTTATCAAGCATTGTAGCCTCCTCCTTTGTTTCCCCTTCCCATCCCTTCCCATCCTCAACGGTCCCTCCCCCAATCCGCCCCACTCCCCGCCCCCACCAAAGTTGTGAAGTTCGTTTTCGACATAACGACTTGTATATCTCATTGTTGCACTGGGTCCACCTGTATTCCTATTTAAACGATTTGTTTTCCCCTTCCCCTCCACAAATTATACCGACATCAAATACAGTGAAAACTGAGGTTATACTGTGCGGAGGGACATACAAAGCAACAAACAAATAATCTTATAAATGTGTTAGAAACAATCACATGAAAGAAAAAAACATTTGAATACATATCTTAGGGTTCATTTCCCTAATATCACCTTATCTGACCTTTTCTGCTTGATTCAGACATATACTAATATTGCAAATAAGAGAAACCATGGGACCTATGTTTCTTTGGGCCTGGCTTACTTCACTTAATAGAATTTTTTCCAAGCCTTTCCATTTCCTAAGAAATGGGGCAATGTCATTCTTTTTGATGGAGGCATAGAATTCCATTGTGTATATATACCACATTTTCTTGATCCATTCATCTACTGAGGGACATCTGGGTTGGTTCCATATCTTAGCTAAAGTAAATAGTGCTGCAATAAACATAGTCGTGCTGGTAGCTTTAGTGTGGTCTTAAAACATCAGTTTTTGAACCAGTATTCACAATTTCAATCATTCTGGCTCAGCAATATTGTGCCCTGGGTGGAAATTAGAATTGCATTCCATTTATTGTACTTCCCATTTCTTTCTATTTCCTGACCTAGAATTATTTGAAAATGCAGAAATAGTTGTGTAAAACACCTAGCAATACATGATCAGTAAGTAAGAATTCTGAGACTCTTGTCCATGTCTCCTTCATTCACAGTGCCTCCCTTCCCTCCTTGCATCATTGGTTTCTGGTTTGTTCTGATGTGGGTGTTATCTGAGTTTGTAGCAGCCTCAGTGAGTTTCAGAATACACCATAACATTCCTGTCCTGGTTTCTGGAGTCCATGATTTCCTTAACTTGGTTTGAGATAACTGAACAAAATGCATTACACCATATTATACCATATTGTGTGAAAAAAGAGATAATGGGGTATCAAGTTTATGCCTGATATGGAAGTCTACTCTCCCATCTTTTCTTTTTACTCTTAATAATTATTTTTGGAGGGGGTCTTGTAGTGGTGCCTGAACTCTGGGCCAGGCTACCGTCGCCCCTCAGCTCTTCAGCTCAAGGCTAGTGCTCTACCACTTCAGCCACGTGCCACTTCAGGCTTTTTTCCTGCTTATGTGGTGCTGAGGAATCAAACTCAGGGCCTCATGCATGCAAGGCAAGTGCTCTACCATGGAACCACCTTCCCAGCCCACTCTTAAGAATTATGATGCAATCCCATCATCTCTTGATATCTGACCTAGTTGTGTCTTTCTGAAACTTGTGATGATCTTTCTAACCCTGGTATTCTGGAATGCTACAACTTTATGCTGAGTGAAGGCTTTTATCCCTTTATTCTACTGGACACTTAGAATTTTCTATCAAATTGGTAAAATATGGAGGTTCTTAGAGTTCTTCATTATGGAAAAATTTCAGGAAAAAAGACAGACAGAAAGTTGTGCATCACCTGCAAGGGATGTGGTCTCAAAGGAGCCCTACTGCATTGTTGGTGTGAGTGTAAACTTGTTCAACCTCTATGGAAAGCAGTATGGAGGTTCCTCAAAAGATTACACATAGAGCTCCACTATGACCCAGCAATCCCACTTTTGGACATTTACCCAAACAATCACAAACAAGGCTATACTGAATCTACCAGGACAACTATGTTTATCGCAGCATTATTCACCATAGCAAAGACATAGAACCAACCCAGATGACCCTCCATAGATGAATGGATCAAGAAAATTTGGTATATAATATATATATATATATATATATATATAAACTAGTATATGTCTATGACTAGCACTAAAGGTCAAAAGCTGTGTACATATGAACATACAAGGTGATGCTAAGTGAAATCACCCCAAAGATAGAGACATGCCATGCCTACTTCAGTGGAGTCTGCTTAGCATGGAACACCTGCTTTCAGACCTGAGAATGGGGCTTCACCTATCTCTGAGAATGGGACTTCACCGAAGTCTACCTCAGAAAATGGGGCTTCAAAGAGGCCTACCTCCTGGAAAGGCTGACAAGCCCCTGGGAAAGATGTGTTTCTGTTCCTGTTTTTCTTTTCTTCACTGTATAGGAGTGCCTATTCATCTTTTACTGTTCCTGCTGCTTATTGTACTTACTCATGCTCAACATTCCCTTATTTAAAGCTCTTTCTTAAAAGTGTTGTTGACTCCAACATCTGATGAGTGTCTTGAGAATATGACTAACTCACCAGAGTTAAGTGCTACCCTGAAAGCCCCTCTTATGGAGGCTAGTAGACAAGTCATAAGTAAATATAAAAGTATTGGGGGTTTCATGACATCACTTCAGCAAAAGGAATTGTTTGTAAGAGATTTACAAGAAGCTGTAAGCACGGCTGGAGCAGAAAGAGTGTATGGCTACTGGAGACTTTCCTTTAATTCTAAAGCATATACAATAGACTCATATGGATATCCTGTAGATAAGAAAGATGTAGAGGGATATTTAGACCAAAGCTAAATAAGATTCCTAAAAGGTTGGTAGATGGAAGGTGGCAATTTCTTATCAGAGGAAAATGGTGGGATCCTCCATTATCTAGAGGACCCCAGAGACTTCCCCCAGATCCATAGCTTTTTACAGGTGTGTATGATAAGGATGGCAATCGTTGGGAAAACTACTTAGGAGAAAGAACTTCCTATTACTCTCTTTCATTTACTGAGAGACTTGCTAGATCTAGGTCTCCTTGATGCTTACTATCAAAGAAGGAACAAGAATGATCTTCTGAGACAGTTAAGGCCTCTATAGAGAAGAGTAAACGATTATGTGAAAGGGTTACAGAAAAGACACTATGAGCTTAAATTTGATATATGGCCAGATTTAACTAAGTATACTGAATATCAAGATTTTTGGCCACAAATTGGGAACCCTCTAAAGAATGGCAAAGAGCACAATTGCTTAAAAAAGATGTGAAACATATAAAGTATAAAACTAAACAAAAGTAACAATAATGTACTAGAGTTCATGCCTTTCCATCCAGCACCTTGCCCATATGCTCTGGTTAGTGGTTAATAGGTGATAAACGTCAAAACCAATTGTATTTCTTAAAAATAGAGGTAAAGCCTGGAACAAGTGCCTATCGTCATAGCTCGTCATCCAAAAAACAAGATCAGGTGACCAGCTGGTGACCACCCAAGAATGAAGCCTTGCAACAAGATTGTATAATCTTTTGCCCTTTCTCATGGAGACTTTTGCTATAAAAGCTTGTCATCCTCTGCAATAAATCGCACTCAGCATTCACTCCTCTTGTGTGTGAGTTGTCTGTTTGCCATCTCCCCACCTATTCCAGTTCCTCCACTAGGTGTCCTCCGTCGTCGTCCCAACAGAGCCTGTCCGAGACAGAGACACAAAGTTTTATCTTTTTTGCTGCTGTTTTCAATGTATTTATAATGTACTATGTGATATTTTTGTTTCTTTTGTATGTTCTTCCCCTATGACATAACCACTGTCTTCACTGTATTTGATTCCAGTGCCCTACATTTTTCTAATTTGAGGAAGGGAAGGGAAATAACAAAATGCTGAAATAGGATACAGGTTGACCCATTGTAACAATATGTACAAGACACTATATTAAAAACGAACTTTACAACTTTGTGGGTGGGGGAGGGAGGATGTTGAGGTGGGGAAGGAAGGAATGGTAGGGGGAAAACAAAGGAGGAGGTAACAATGTTCCATAGGAAATTTACTCATTACCTTTTTCATGTAACTGTAACTCATCTGTACAGTGTCTTTACAATAAAAGATATATACACAAAATGTTATACATCAAAAACAAGAGGGCTTGGCCAGGCCTCTCAACTTTATACTTCACTCTCTTTACCCAAAATTTCTAAGTACAGAGTTCTTTGTACAGAGTGTGTGTGTGTGTGTGTGTGTGTGTGTGTGTGTGTGTGTGTGAGAGAGAGAGAGAGAGAGAGAGAGAGAGAGAGAGAGAGAGAGAGAGAGAGAGAGAGAGAGAGAGAGAGAGAGAGAGTCTTCTTGGTGTGGAGAGAGTTTTCCTTTTCACCTGAGGAGTGGAGGTGTGGTAAAAATTTGAACATGGAGAGTCTGTTTGCTAAATTCTTTACTATTTTCTTTAATACTTGTTACTTCTAAATAGGAAACTTTATGAGGTTGGGGATGTGGCCTAGTGGTAGAGTGCTTGCCTACAATGCATGAAGCCCTGGGTTTTATTCCTCAGTACCACATACACAGAAGAAGGCAGAAGTAGGGTTGTGGCTCAAGTGTAGAGTGACAGCCTTGAGCAAAAGAAGATCAGAGACAGTACCCAGCCCCTGAGTTCAAGCCTCAGGACTGGCAAAATAAAAAGGGAGAAACTTTATGGGAATTTTGGAGACATAGCTTGGTTTTTCTTCCCTCAGAACTATTCCTGTTACCACATTTAGGTGAAAGCAACATGTGTCTGGCTCAGTTATTTTATCACAGTTAAATCTACTCTGAGTATCAGAATTTTGGTAGACATGTTATCCAGTTAGTATTCTCTTTTCCTTTTTGTTGTGAGAGGTCTAATTCTCAATTGAATTATTTCATAATTATCTCCTAAAACTTTACATAGTGTTTCCACACCTAAAACTCTATAAATACAAAACAACATTGTAAAAGATAAAATTTACAGATGCCCGTGTAAAATTGTAACTTTACCAAACATAAGTTTTATGGACTTAGATTTCTGAAATTGTTAAATACCTTCTGGTATGGCATGTGTGCATTTCTAATGAGAAAATATTCAGGAATGGAATTTATCTCATACTTCCTCATTAATTTTTAGGACTTGTACTTATGCATTGGTGACAAGAGATCTCTTTGGCCTATGGCAGCATTAGAATAGTCAGAATGAGGAAAAATATATAGAAGAACCCATTGTAAAAGCTGGAGTTTTGGGTGTAAAATCAGTATGTTATTGGATGTCAAGACAGAGTCTTGCTGCTTTTCCTACTACATTGTTCTCATCACTTGTCTCTGATTTCAGCTGGTGGCACAGGATGTTGAGCTGTGAAACATACCTGACAAGGCAAATCACTACCAGCATCTTTCCTATATTTTCCGAAGTTTCAGCTAGGTCTCCCCTGTGCTCCTACCTATGACATGAGGGTGCTTCAGCAGGAGCAGCAGGGAGTATCTCAGTGTTGTGCTCGTCGTTTCTGTCCCAGCACCAAATAAATCAGATGCAACCATTGTCAAATTTTCATTAGTAAATTCCGATGATTCCTTGTGATTTTCCTGCTCCTAAGATTTGATGCAATTATATTATTTACCAGCACACGTTATGACAGTGAATTCAGTATCTCACAGTGGTATGAAGTTGGAGAGTAAAGGAATAAGAGCAATGCACAATTGACAGTGGGATGGTGACTAGTTTAGACTTAGTAAGGCTTCAGGTCTCCTGGGCTGTCCTGACTCTAACTGATCTGGGCTATAACTGAATCTGTGGTCATGAAACTCATCATTCATTTAAGCTACTAATAACTGAATTTTTTCTAAATATTAAAGGGTCAGAAAATTGAATACTGCAAGTAGGAAAGTTAGGGACATAGGTGTTGTAAGCCTGAAGCAAATATCTGCAATTAAAATTTTTTGCAGTTGATGTTATTGAACAGAGTGTGGGCATTGTCCTTGAGCTTCTTTTCTCAAGGCTAGTGCTATACCACTTGAACCACAGCTCCACTTCCCACTATTTTCTGTTTAATTGGGAGATAAGAGTCTCAAAAAGACTTTTATGTCCAGGCTGCCTTCAAACTTTGATCCTTAGATCTCAGCCCCTTGATAGTAGTATTACAAGCATGGCTCCTCATTGCAACTTAACTTCTTGTATCACACATTTGCATATGCTCAATATTGCTTGTGAAAATGCTAAAAGGCAGCAAAACTTAGGAATCACAAGGAATGAGAATGGGTTCATCAAAACACGATGAGTCAGCAGATGGGAAGCACCAAGTCAGGTGGTCTAGGGAACCTGAGTAGGAATGACTAGGAATGCATGAGCTAAAGTGACACTAATCATGAAGACAAAACGTGTTCACGTTAACTTTTCATTGGAACAAAGGAGAGAGGATGGATGAAGCAGTGCCAAGGACTGAGAAGATGGCCCAAAACCAAGTTGTCAACAAGGCTGCAGTTTTAGATGTTGAATGAGGAAATCATTAAATGGTCAAAATACATCATTTTCTAACTGGTGTCTGGGCCAACATTAAGTCCATCATGCTTTTGTAATCTCCAGATGACTTGCAGTATGTCTAATAATATGTAATTAAAACAATGAAAATGAACGGGTCCTCTCAACATTTGTACTTTCCTGGAAAAGGGTCATCTCCTTTGACTATATCAACATCACATGCTTTGAAAGCTGGTCAAGTTAAACAAACTTTGGTAATATCTACTTTATGTACTTTTCTATGATCATCAAATTACAGCTACTCTTAAATCTTGAGGTCAACTTACTCTAGAATAGTATATTCAAACACCAATATTCAAGGTTCCATATGACATAATAAATTTGGAGATTTAATAGTTGCAGGTAACATAGACTATTGTACTCTAGGCTGTATAAGTGTTGAAAAATTAATGGAAATCTAAAAGAATGAAAATCTAATGATTCCATGTCATGGACTAAAACACTAATTTTATCTCATATGCTATCATTATGCAGGAGAAGTTAATAATTCTAAGATAAATAAAAGAGAAGAGAGTCGGCCATGAATAGATCTGCCATACAAGAAGTGTGAAGGGGAATCAGCTTTCAAGTACAAACTAAAGCATATTCAACAATAAATTCACACCAAGTCAAGAAATACATATCCTTGTTAAATATAACCATACAGAAAATCTGAATGTTAATTATACTACATTTTTTATTCAACCTCTTTTTAGATTTTATATATATATATATATATATGTGTGTATGTATATATATGTATATATATATTTAAGGGAAGTATAGGAGGCAATAATCATAGATGAATTCTATGAATACCCAATGTATTAAAGATATAAAGTGTGACAAAAACAACTAAAGAAGGCTGCAGTTTTAGGGGGAAGATTAAAAATGTTCTCAGACACTAATTCACTCTAATTTCACAGTAGACTGTCATAAGTGTGTTATACTAATCCCATGGTAAATATTAAGGATTCAAATTTGCTTAGCTTAACTAAATATCCCCATGCTGCTGATCACATGTAAGGTGTATAACATGTGTACACCACTATATGTTATAGACTGTGATAGACAATTTGCTCCAGGAAAGTTAGAATGAACTTGTGACTTTAAATGAGCATCATTATTCCACAATACTGTGAAATTCAGGAAATTATGTAATCATTTAATCACAATCAAAAAAAAAAAAAAAGAACCTCAGGGAAGGTAGGGAGGGAAGGGATAGTAGGGGTAAAACAATGGAGGGGGTAACAATGCACAATAGGAAGTGTACTCATTACCTCACTCATGTAACTGTAACCCTCTGTATAGTATCTTCACAATAAAAAATAAAATTTAAAAAATTTGCTTAGCTTATTGCAGTATATTATATATGTATATAATATCTATATTATCTATGCATTATCTATATGTATTTTACATATAGATAATGTATATAATATCTATATTATCTATGCATTATCTATATGTATTTTACATATATGTTACATATATAACATACTCATTGTATGTTCATATGATAAAACATAAGGAAAACCTGTAAAATCTATATAAAGAAGATGAATTAGCAAACATAACAGAAGAGGTGAAATTGATTACATTACATTATATGCATCAGTAACATATCACAATAGAAGCCTTTGCACAATAAATTTGTTAATAAAAATTGTGATATATATATTTTTAAATAAAACAATTATAATCCTTTATAAGGAACATTTACAATGACCAATTAAGGATTATCCCAGAATTATCTCTTCAAAACCAATTCTGACTTATAGAACATGCATAATATTTAGATATTCTATTCAATATAATAATGACACCCATCTTTACATAATGACACATATTTTGCAGGAAAATTGTTTCTATTCACCTGCCATGGGCATTCTGCTTCTCCTTATTATATTATTTTATATAAAAAGAGTAAATGTATTCTAATTATTTGAGAAATTAATTTTAAGTTTTCCAGAATGCTTAGTGTAGCTTCCTTTATACAACTGATAACTTACTTTTTCAAGCACTGCTGGTCTGATGGTTTAAACATTTCAAGTAACACAGATTATTTAATATGTCACAGAATGCTCAAGGATTCAAATAAATATAATTTTTGACATATACCTGTTTCTTTTTAATCAGGAAACAATCAATCAAGTCTCTTGGATTGTTAACATCCAGTGATTCTTCATGATCATTTATTTTCTTCAAAATGTAACTATTTATATCATCAAAATTTTTTAGTAATGTTTTATGACTTCCTGGTAGACAATCAATGAGATCAGGGAAAAGGTTGTAGATCTGAAAGCAAAAGTAATAAGTTATTAAATATATTTATATATACATACTATATACATATTATAGAAAACTTGGCTGTAAATAAATATGACACATGGATTCCATCTTGAAGGGAATTTTCGATGGAACATATAAAATGAGAGAGGTTCAAAGATGCTCTAAAATTTAGTCTCATAACAGAGTATCTAACCTCCCTGTGATCACATAGTTATTAACTTTTACAGAGTTTAAGACATGCCAAAGTCTATAAAACATTGTGAAGATTTTTTTTTGGTCCATCTTGGGGCTTGAACTCTGGCCTTGGGTGCTGTCCTTGCACTCTTCAGCTCAATGCAAGCTCTCTACCGCTTGAGCCACAGCGCCACTTCCATTGTGAAGATTTTTATGGTTTAATTTTGTCATTTCTCCCCAGGCTACCTCTTCATCTAAGTTCACAGTGGAATCAGCAAACACTCTGACTCTACTCAGTGATTCCTAGTAGTTTCTATTGTTGCAAATATGCTTCCTTTCTGAGGAAAAATACTTCTGCTCTGTAATAGCATGAATATGAGATGTCTGAAAACAAACCTGTGGGAAATGTAAGCTTTCAGTAAGCACCTGGATATCCACTGATCCACTAGGCATCTATCAGGACCTGAACAAAGCAATTAATAGGAAAATCCATTTTGGATTTATTGGGAAATATCAAATTAATTGCTTGAGTGCATTACCTTGAGTAAATCCTAAAGGTTTAGACATCTTTCTCAGCTGATTATATTGTTTTTCTTCCATTTCTATTATTATCAGTTAGCTGTCAAAGGTTCTCATTTTGACATGTCCATATATAAATAAAATGCATTTTTCCTTTTGGTGTCAGTACCAGGGTTTGAAGTCAGAGCCCCAGATTCTTGCTTCAATTTCTTGGTCATGACTTGTTTTTTCTGACTTTTTATTTGGGAGATGGATTCTGTCAGACTTCTCTGCCCTGGCTGGCTCAAATCCCTGATCTTCCAGGTCTCAGTCTCCTGAGTAACTAACATTTTAGGTATGAGCCAACAAGGCCCAGTTTTACAATATATCTAGATGAAACAATAAATCTAGACTCCTCTGCTACTCTCCCTCATCATTTCCTTCCCTGCTTCCCAAACCAATTTCAACAGACTTCATTTTGGAACTGCAGAAAATGAACTAGACCTTATCTATTAACCTGAAGTAATATCAATTGAAAGTTGATCAAGGATCTTAATATAAAACCAGAAATTTTGAAGCTACTACAAAAATAGAATAGGGAAAATGCTAGAATGTGTGGCCATAGGCAGTAACTTCCTGAATGGCACTCTACCATTCTTTAGGTAGCACTGTTGGGTCCAAGTATTCACCTTACTAGTGGCTCTTTATTTAATTTGGGTCTGTTGAAAAAAATAAAAAGATAAGTGTTTTCTTAGGAAGAAAAGATCTTGGCTTCACCTGCATCCATGGTGAGCTCCCAATCTTGACATTGTCATTCAATTTCTCCATCAAGTTCAGGAAGTTCTGGTCTTTATAATCAAAACGATTCTGGAAAACAATGGAGCAGATGACATTGCAGGGAGCACAGCCCAGGATGAAGGTGGGGTCACAGGGTGAGCCTGAAGAGTCAGAAACAAATGAAATATACATATGAAATACTGTACTCAGCCTTTGTCATCTTTACCATTTTATTACTGTTTTACTTATAAATTCCTCTAACAGCCAAATATCCTATTTGAATTAAACCTGCATATTTTTAACCTGGAGCCTGAGTTGGCCAGTACAAACCAACTAGCAAAATAATGTCAGTTCATACTAATTGCCTTTACCTATAGTCTTTCAATCAGATATATGCTATTTTGGAAAAAGAAGACTTTTACATACCTAATAGTCAACCATTCAGAGTAGCAATATATCTGTTTCCAAAACCTATAGAGTATCCAAAACTGAGAAGGATGGTGATGGAATATCAGGTGTCTATAACTTTTTTGAATTACCAATGGAGAGAAACTAAAGAGAGATTTTACCAGAGTTCAAGTACTATAAGGAACCAAGGTCAAAAGCAGAATGGTTTCATGTTTTATGAAGAAAAGGGGAATGACTAATTTTTTTTAATTTTTTATTATTATTTTTAAGTAGTTGTACAAAGAAGTTCCCATTCTAGAAAACAGTATATGAATGTCTAACAACATTATGACCCATCGCTCTTAACCCATCTCTTCTCTCACTAATATTACTAATTTAGTAATAATTAAATTTAAGCCTGTTATTAAATGTAAAATCAGAGAAGGCAAACAAAAACATAGCATTAATAAATGGGAGATTCTTTTTCATTTTAAAATTATTAAGTAAATTTCCCCTCCCTAAGGAATATGTAGACACTAAGTCTAATCAAACACAAAATTTAATTTATGGATAGGGCTGAATTTTTAGAATTCTACAATAAATAATATGTACATATATATTTAAATTTGTCTTCCTCTCAGGTTCTATTATTTGACAGGTTAATTAAAGAAAACATTATTTTTGGCACTCTGTACAATGAAATGGCTATGAGCAAATCATCAACATGTAAAATTCTACTGAGTTTAAACTGAAAGTAAGTAGTCATGAATTAAAGACATTGTGAATTGATGTGGTTGTTTGGATTAAACAAGTGTCATTGAGCTGGTTGCATGTATGTAGGCTAGTTAATGATTGAAATGAGTCTAAGCTCTCAGAAAAACTTTTATTATAACTATGAATGGGGCAGTTATCTGAGAAGTTGTTGAGATTTGCTATGACTGCAGGTGTGACATTCACAGGTTAAGTCTGATTTTAAGTCTTTCTTTTTATTTGGAATAATGAATTTTAAAAGCCAGGTTATGTGGAATCCAAGTGGACAATGCTATCCATTGCATTTGGGTAAGTGTGTAATTAACAGAAGATTTTTAATATAACATCCAATATACAGGGAGAAAAAGTGATAGACAAAATTGAAAATTGAGCTAGAATACACTAAAAGAAGACTGGATAAAGAACTGATCATAATAGTTGAAATAAAGCTAATTGAGTCATAATTAAATCAAAGTGTGTATTTCCAGATTCATGATAGAGTACATAATTAGTCAAAACATATAAATAAAATTCTAAAGTTTTGGGTAAGAAGAAATAATGTTGGGGTATAGCAATTGCGTTTTCAGAGAAATAATTTTTTAGATGAATTTTTTTGAGACAATAAAACCAATAAAATCTTATCTTACACCACTCCATGACTATCCAAAATTCTGGCATGGGTATTGAGAAGTCAATGATAATGAGCATACCATATAGTTGCATCTTTGTGAGGGGGTCTCTGAAGGTAGACAGGGTCATTATCACCCTGTTCATTTAGCAAGCAAGATCATTTAATGGCTACGTACCCTCAATTATGCTAAGTGAGAAGCATTGCTCCTTAACTTTTTTAGAAAAGAAACTCAAAACATCTATTTAGCCAGACACTGGTGTGTTTGGTCTGCCAAGGAGGCCAGAGACTAGAGACCCAGTCAGTTGGTTCTCTCCTCTTGAATTCTAGAAGTCCCTGCCCAGCATCTGTAACCCAAGCAACTGGCATGCCTGGGTGCAGTGTGAGGTTCTCCAGACGCTGAGATCATCTCTGCTTACACCATGGACACATTCCTTCCCCCGCCCTCCCCTATATAATTTTTCTCCTCCTGCCATTATCTCTATTGCTCTGCCCAACTCTATTTTGTGAGGCTCAAGGTTGCTTTCTCCCTCTCTCAATAAACAACACTCTTCCCTTCAACCACTTGAGAATTTCCTTTTGGCAACCCTTGTATGGTGTTGTTCATGAAGAGAGCCCTAGGTACTCTGGGGGCTGAAATCTGGGTATTGTGGTTGGGAACAAGCCCAGGCAAACAAATCACTGCAAATCTATGACACCTATCGTATCTCACCAGCTAGAAGCTTGAACTGGAGGGATAGCTCAAATGGTAGAGCACCAGCCATGATCTGGGCAAGAGTTTAAAGTCCAGAGTTCAAACCCCAATTACGCCATAAAACAAAAAAGGAAATTTACATTCACGATTTCTGATTGGAAGACAAAATAACCCATTTCTTAAATAGAAGGGACTTAATGGAGCCTTTTATATTCCTCTCTAAAATAGTGATATAAAGCAGCTCCCTTGGGCTGGGAAGGTAGCTCAGTGGAAGAGCGCTTGCCTTGCATGCCTGAAGCTCTGGGTTCATATTCCTCAGCACCACATAAGCAAAAAGAAAAAAGCCAGAAGTGGTACTGTGGCTCAAGTGAAAGAGTACTATAGCCTTGAGCTAAACAGCGCCCAGGCCCAGAGTTCAGGTCCCACGAACGGACCCAAAATAAATAAATAAATAAATAAATAAATAAATAAAATAAAGCAGATCCCACCCTTGGTTTTCCTCAACTCCTCCACGAGGCAGCATGCTTCCTCTTGAACACGCTCTTCAATGCTCCTCTTCCCCATCCCCAAATTCCGCAAGGTCATGAGTGAGAAGCGCCTCATCTCTCTCCATCTGTGTCCATTGCTGAAAACAATTCCTAAATGAAGGGAAGCAGAAACATGGATGAAGTCAAGCAAGGAAAAGGAAGCTGACAGATGGCAGGTACAGGGATGGCCAAGCTTTGGCTCTTTTCCCATCCTCCTTATCCACACATCCTCTGCCCACACACAAATATACACACACTTGGATATGTACACTTACCAAGGCCTCTGTTAGTTTTTTCAGCCAATGGGAGCCTGCCTCTTCCAGAGAACTCCTCCCCATGGTCAATCAGAGCTTCCTTCACTGCTTCATATCCATGCAACACCACAGTGGGCTGCAGGCCCAAATACAGAGTGAACACAGGGCCATAGACTTTCGAGAACTGGAAAATGAGAAAAAAAATAGTAGCGAAAGAAGTCACTATTTGCTCCTCAGAGTGAGCCTGAGCAAAACTGATAGCATTAGTTTATTTTGTGTTTCTTTATTTTGGCAAACACAACTTAAAATATTTGCAAAGATCATATGTTATAGAGGAGGCTTGTTACAGCTGTCATTTAGAGATGGCCTGCACTGTGCCATGCAATGGAGCAGGGAGTTGATACTCCATTATAACTCATCTTCACATCAAAACACACACAAGCTTATCATGATTCACAAAGAACAAGGCAGACGGCTGTGGGATCTAAATTCATTTCTAGAGGCCCACTGATAATGAATAGACAATTTGTAGTTGAACTCTGCTTATTCAACATTCCATGCTTGAGATATGTTTAATTCTCATTTGTACACCAAACCAGTGGCAGATTACTGCTTTCAGATAACTTCTGAAGCACTTATTCTTGAGAATCTTATTTCCTTTGACAAACAAGGAAAACCGGCAGTTTTAAGTCAGCACAGGTGCTTGTACAGGCAAGTATAGTTTGGGATCTATTGGTATTAGAAACAGAGGGTGTGCCCCAGTACATGAATCATCTTCAAAAACAATTTCTCAACTAGCAACATTATTTGCCCCAGACAAAAGTTTTATGCAAAAATCCAGGTGTTCTCTCATCCTCACAGATATTACCTATCAATCACTCATAGCTTCTCAGAGAAGTTAACTTTCACAATGATTCTGAAAAAAAATCAGTGTCTAATATGCTATATGACTTTTTGAATTGACCATTTAATCACAGAATTTTCCTTTCAAAGAATCTGCAGGAAAAAATCATAAACTTGACTGTCTAATTAAGCTGGGGAGAACCATCCATAACATTTGCAATTTTGTGACGGAGACTAAAATAGACAGTAACCCACTCACATAATACATTAGTTCATTCCATGACTAAAATACAAACTTGAAAAGTCACAAGCATGTAACACTTTATACAAGGATTTTGTTTTATGATAACAAATCATGCTATTCTACCTTCAGCAATACATTTAAAATAAATAAATATTCATTTATATCTGTCAGAGACCATTGGGCAAACATGAAGAGTACTTACCTTGGTTAAAGATTTGGTGATGTCTTTAATGTCAATCTGCAGAATATTTCCAATAATTGGGAAAGGAGTGGGACCTGGAGGGAGCTTCCTTCTCCCAGAGTTCTGTCTCCATATTGAAAAGAGAAGCAGACAGGAGAGACCTAGCACCAGGACAACTACTGGACCCATTGAGGCCTTCTCTTCTGAGAGTACTGTGAGCTTGCAGGGCAGACCTTTTATAATGCTCCCTGAGACTGTAGGTGTGCCTCTTTAATGCTTTAGTCATGAATTAGGTAGAAGTTTACTTTAATCTTTCTTCTGATTAGACTTTGTCCTGATGGTAGAGGTAAAAGTAGAATGACCTGTACACATGTCCCTCTTTCCAGAGGGCACAGAGGCAATTGTGATTTAGTTGCACTTGTTAGTGATCAAATACTGGTACTTAAAATACAAACCTGCCTTCTTTCAATGTTCAGCTATGCTTGAGAAGTATTAAAGTCAACAACTTGAACATTATTCAAACATGGTATTCATTTTTAAACATTTTTGTTGCTATTCTAAGGTAGATGTACAGAGGGGTTACAATTACATAAGTCAAATAAAGAATATATTTCTTGATTCTCAGATTAGTGACACGTTGGGAAGTTTTGGAATTTATGATATTCTGTATTTTCCAGGAAATGTGTATTTAAACTTGTTTTTTGCTCTATACAACACTTCCAGATGTGTTGTCACTACTGAGACTCTTCAACAAGTTGGTAGACTTGTCCATTGTTATTTCTAACCAAATGTAAAATTCTTAGCATCAGTCATGCATTTTGATAAGTACTGACCAAAAGTTGCAGGTCCTTGACCATTATAGAACAGAAAAATGGAAAGCTAAGCTCATCATTATTTTTCTTTTTCTAATGAGGTAAGGGAGGAGCAGGAGTATAGGAGAACGTGGATGCTGCGTGGCTAGTAGACTTCTTACCCTCGACATTCTTCTCTCCACATGACCGCGCCTCCCCTTAGATTGTACCCTGACTCAGACCAGCCAGCTTTCAGCTTCCTAGTATTCACTTCACTGAACTGCTTGTTAAATGTTGAAGGAGTTATACCATGCAAACCAGGCTTTTTCAGTTTGACTGTGTACATACTCCTATGCATGCTTTAATATGTGTTTATATTTTAAATGTAATTTCCATATAGTAGATAAATCAAGCATTCTATCTCTCTCAGGCTGATTTAACTCACTCAGTATGAATTTTTTTCTAGGTCCATCCATTTCTCTGTAATTGATGCAATATCATTATTCCTGATAGATTAATAATACATATATATATATATATGTGTGTGTGTGTGTCTATGTATAGTTTATGCGTGTGTGAGTGTGTGTATGTTACATTAACTCATCATGGGTTCTTATGTATGTATCATCTCTTGTCTCTGCTGATTTTCTTGCTGGCTTTTCCTGTGATTTAGAGGCATCCATGCATGGAATGTATGGCTTCAGTGCCCACTGTGTGTGCCTTGGGACTTCTATCTCTACAGTCTATGTAACTACTTTTCCCTCAGTATGGCCTCAGCACTCTTGATAAATCAAAATTTCTTTTCCATAGCACTCACATTTATAGCAGCTTTGTTAAGAATTAGGTATGAGAATATACAGTGTATATGGAGTGTATCTATAGGAAGAATAGTGAGCTATGTCACCCATCATCATCTTATCTCTTTTATTTTGTGTGTGCCAGCTCTGGGGTCTTGAACTTAGGACTTGGATGCTATCCCTGAGTATTTGTGCTCAAAGCTAGTGCCCTACCATTGAAGACAAAGCTCTAGTTCCATTTTTTGTTAGGAGTGAATTAAAGATAAGAATCTAATGGACTTTCTTTTCCTGGTTTTCAGCAGCCATTTTCAGAGCTCAGCCTCTGAAGTTATATATATATGTACTCAGAGCTTCTCACTATCTAGAAACGCTAGTGATCCATCAACCCTCTTTAAACTTAGCTTTGAGATTAAGTCATGTAATAGCTAACACAAACGAGATAATTTCTCATTCCCATAAGAATTGTTATTCTTAATAAGAAAATAGATAGCAAGTGCTTGTGGTTTTTTGGATTAACTATAACTCTTGAACATACTGGTGTGAATATGAAGTAGTGTCAATATTCTGCAATATTATCTGTGAGCTCAGCAATTTTTTAAAAAGAACTATTGTAGGATCAAACAATCCCAATGTTTCTAAATTTCCACAGAAAAGTAAAACATTATGTTGATGACGTACAACAGGATAGCATTTGCTAACAGCATTATAGCCTAAAATATTTTTTAGCAACAGTAAAAGAGAAACATAATATTTTTTATAGATAATTCAATTTACCTTCCTGCCAGTATCCTTGCATAAAGGAAAGGTTTTATTGGGCGTAGAATATAACTTTTGGATGTATGAATATACTGCACTATTGATTTTTTTGTGTCTCCCAAGACCTCAGTATTTCCGCTGTAATGATTTGATGAGTTTTCAAATTGGTAAAGATGGATTATTGTTTGTGTGTATTTTTTATTATATTCAGAACACCATGTATTTCAGGCACACAGATTTATGTTTTGATGAAAACATTTTTTCTGCTCCTTTTCCCAACAGAGGTAATTCATAATGGGATAGAATAATCAGAAGAGAAATGACATCTGTTAAAAAATATGGTGCTTGCTTACAAAGTCAATATAAAATACCATATGTTGTCAAATGTTAAAAGTATCTAGAAAAATCAGTGCTCATTTCTTTCTTTCTTTCTTTTTCTTTTTCTTTTTTTTTTTTTTTTTTTTTTTTTTTTTTTTTTGGTCAGTCCTGGGGCTTGAACTCTGGGCTTGGGTGCTATCCATCAGCTCTTCAGCTCAAGGCAAGCACACTACCGCTTGAGCCACACCGCCACTTCCGGTTTTCTAGTAGTTTATTGGAGATAAGATTCTCAAGGACTTTCCTGTCTGGGCTGGCTTTGAACCATGATCTTCAGCTCTCAGCCTCCTGAGTAGCTAGGATTACAGGCGTGAGCCACCAGCTCATGCTCAGTGCTCTTCTTTCTATAGTATGACATGTGTTTAGTCTCTGAACAATTTTTATCATATAGAACTACCTTCAAAATGTTGAACTTCAAAATGGATAATTACCCTGTATATTTATCATTTAGCATTTCAATTAGTATCTGTTAATCTTGAACTTGTGCTATTTACTTTGTATTCAGGAGTAGAGACTTGAATTACTGGAAATATTAAAACACTCTTCCCATTCTTGAAAAACAACAAATAATGGCTGAAAAATTTCCAATTCAAGGAAAGTCATGAATGATATTTATGTAGGAAATTCAATGAAAGTAAAGACAAAGACAAAGAAATTCATAACACAGCATATTTTAATCAATCTGCCTAAAATTAAAGAGAAAGAAAACACTGAAAAGCAGCAAGAGAGAAGCAATTCCTCACATACAGTAGTCTCAATATGAACAACTGGCTTACTTTCCTTTAGAAACTGTGGAAGTCAGCATGTGTTACCATAATATATTTAAAATACAGACAGGAAAGCTTCAAGGAAGAATTTTATACCTAGCAATAACATTTCTATGAAATAATGTGGGAAGGCACCCAGCATCTCTTGTATACTAAGCAAGTATTCTACTACTTGAGCCATAACCCCAGCCCTTTTGTTTGAATCTCATTTTTGAGACAACGTGTCTGGAGCTTTACTGTGCCTGACCTTAAACTTATCATTATCCTGCCTCAACCTCTCAAGTAGCTGGGATTATAAGAATCTATTACCATGCTTGTAATATAGCAGTAATTAAGATATTCTAAGCTAATACAAACAGTAAAATAATCCCTTATGCAGATCTGAGAATGCTAAAAGGTGAGGTGTCAGCTTTTAGGCCAAACAAAGAAACAACACTGGACAACAAATCAGTGCAATATTAAGAAACAAAAATCCTCATTAAGATAAACTATATATGTATAAATATTAACACTAATGTTCTGTTATGTTTAACAATCTTAATTTCTCTATGCCTTTAAAAGAATACATAAGATAATCATTGGAAAGACACTGTATGTACACAATGCATGAAGTGGAAATCATAACAAACAAATGCAAAGAGGGAATTGGATGAAATGAAAGTTAAAATGTATAGTTAGAAGAATCATTTCCAATTGTTCTATGTCTAGGATGCTAACAGTGAACTCTTTCAAATACACTGAGAAAAAAAATCAAGAGCCTTATGACTGCCATTCAGATTTCATTGTATATATCACAAGTCTAAGAAAAGTAAGGGAAAGAGTAGGTTGAAGTGGGGTGGGAATGTGGAAGGGGCTATCACTGATGAACTTGCATCCTGTTTATAAACTACTTTGTTAAATCGAACTTGTTTTGTACAACTATTTAAAGATAAGAAATTTTAAAAATGTAAATTCAATAGTCAGATGCTAGTGGCTCACACCTGTAATGTCAACATCATATGTTGTATTTTTTAGCTCATTTGAAAATAGTTTTTATTTTGTCTACTCTGTACAATCAGTTTGTCCTCAGTGAGAGGATTTTTATGTAAAGAAAGAAAATATGATCTAATTATTGAGCAAATTCAGTTCATGTTTTTAAGGATACTTGATGTAGAATCACATGCATAATAAAACTTGAAGTGCTTTCAGTCCTTTGTGGTCTGAGCATGTGAGTGTCTCTAGTAATTACAGAAAATCCAGTGATCCACAGAACTCTTAAGCAAGGAAAGGACCAAGCTGACATAATCACTTTACGTGCTCCATATTTATCATGAAAGTCCTAAGGGCTGTTTATATCCAGCTTCGTTTTGTGTTCTTTCACAACATAATTTTTTTTAGCATAGTTCGCATTTTCAAGAATTGTTTTTATGACTTTCTATAGATAATCAATGAGAGCAAGAAATCTGTTATAGATCTATAAGAAGAAAATTATTTAATGAAGTATACAGTTCAGTTCATACATATGTATATATTATGTGTGTTGTATGCAATATATGAACGTGTACAATAGATATGAATTAATATACACACATACATACACAAATTATATAGATATAATATATATAACAAACTAGTATGCCATGAGCAGATTTATTTCTACAAATAAGTATCAAATATGTCTGTCTGTAGCCGTTAGAGTGTCCGTGGGAACCCCGAAACCAGCTCTCCTGGATTTCTCTCCGAAATCCTCCAGAAAGTCAGCCAGCTGTAGAGATGGAGGCTTCAGCGACCTTAATAACCTGCCCCGTGCCCCGTTCTGAGGCCTAGCTGTAGGCTGTGGCTACAGTAGGCTTCTGGAACATGCTGCTGCTCTCAAAGTAACTGCTGTGTTCGGGTCATCTGTGCTAGGCTCTGGTGTATCGTTTACATTTTGAGTTGTCTGCGGCAACTCCAAATTAACTTCCACCAGACTTGGGTCTGCCAGTGGGACAAGGCTGGGAGAGAAGCGTTTCTTTGCATGGTGCTTTTTCTGTGTTCCACAGGAAGGCCTGTTATTGCTTTGACTTGGAATGAGTCCTTTGACCTGCACACGTTAGAACTGTGACCTGTCGGCAAATTCGCCAGTCTCGAGTGGAACCAAATAGCTTCCCTGCAAAAGGGCGCAGGCCGAGGGAGCGCAGGCCGAGCGGGTGCCCTCCTGGAATCCGGGCCGAGGTGTTTCGGCACATGCTCTGAAGGAGCTGGCGCGGAAGGTGCCCATGGACCCAGGCCTGTCCTGAGCCCTTCAGAGCGGCTCTCTGCTCTCTGCTCTCTGCTCTCTGCTGTCTGCTGTCTGCTCTCTGCTCTGTGCCCCCCGGCTCTCTGCTCATGGCTCCCGGCTCCCGGGAAAGGTGCTGGCACCATGGGAAAGGTGCTGGCACCATGGTTGTCTCACCCCCTTTGCTGAGTCTGCACCGTGTTCATCGGAGAGGGTAGGGTGACACATGCAGCGCTTGTGTGCTAATCCTCCTTCTTCTTCTTCCGGACCACACAAGTGTGGAACCAGGTAACTGGATTTCCATGCCCTGGAGCGGTAAGGCTCAGAAGCGGGTGTGGATTCAGCATCGCAGGCCTGCAGTGGGACGCCGTGTCCTCCACACCAGCTGGTTGTGATGCATTGCAAGTGCCAGACCTGGCTCCGGGCCGGGCCTCTGGGCAGCAATGCTAGCTTTAGGTGAGATGGTCATTCATGCATTCAGAGCAAGTCCCATCTCTCTGTCAAGCACACAGACAAAGCAGCACTAAGAGGGATGGTAATCAATTAGTGGGTACCTGAAACTTTTTATGTTCAATTAACCATTCAAAGAACCTTGCTTTAAATGAGAAAGCTAAAGTGTTCTATGTGATTTTTTTTTGCTTTGATTCTTTTGTATGTTCTTCCCCATGGTATAACCCCTGTCATCACGGTATTTGGTTCTGCTGCCCTGCATCTTGTATATACATTTTTCTGATTGGGGAGGGGAAGGGAAATAACAAAATACTGAAATAAGGATACAGGTTGACCCATTGTAACAATGAGATGTACAAGACCCAATGTTGAAATCAAACTGTACAACTTACGAGGAAAGGAGGGAGGAGCTGGGGAGGTGGTGAAGGAAAGCAGGGTAGGGGACAACAAAGGAGGGGGTAACAATGCTCCATAGGAAATGTACTCATTACCTTACTCATGTAACTGTAAACTCTCTGTACAGTATCCCTACAATAAAAAATATATACAAAAAAGAAAGCTAAAGTGAGAAAAAATAGGTTATTTTATGAGTTGGAGGAAATAAAGATGAAAAGCAGAGCACACAAACTATGCGAGTTGAAAGAGTAATGTGAACAGTAGAAAACATAATATGGAATTTTTAGTGTAAACAAAAGTTTTTTACTCAGGTAAAGAAAACAAAAGAATTATAAAATGGTGCCTGAGTGTGATGTTTTGTATACCTAATGTGTATTTAAGAGACAAAAGTAGGGTAAAAACAGTCCAAGGCTAGACTGGGGCAAAAAAAGCCCTAAGTGAACAATAATTAATGACATTGGATAGTAGAAAGGAAGAAAAAAGAAAAGAAAGGAAAGAAGAAAGAGAAAGTAGAAAGAAAAGAAAAAGAGAAGGAAGGAAAGAAAGAAGGAAAGAAGGGAAGATAAAGAAGGAAAATGAGAGAAAGGAAGAAAGAGAAAGCAAAAGAGGAAGAAAGAAAGAGTGAAGGAGGGAGGGAGGAAGGGAAGAAAGAATAAAGCAAGAACAGAAATGAAGGAAAGGGAAAGGAAGGGAAGAGGGAAAGAGAAGGAAGACTTTTTTTTCAATGTTTAAAATGATACATATCCATACTGAGGGAGTAAATGCACGTCAAGTCCAATAAAATCCAAACATTAACTTAGACATAGTTGACTTTTGTGGATTCTTTGATACTGTTCTACACAGTTACCAATTGAACAATATGCTTAATACTATTTAGAATTTATTCATCACTTAGGCCTAGTTTATATTGCTAGATCATAATAAAGAAATTAAATTCTACTCAAGATTTCTTTTTGGCTGTGACCTCTGCAGCAAAATGGCTGTGATCAATTCATCAATATGCTTTAAGGGTAACGAGCTCACATATTCACATATAGACTCTAACTAAGGGTGACATGACTTAAATTGTTCTGACTAAATAGTAGGGCCTCTGAGCACAAGTAACTTCTTATCTTCCTGTATGCCATGCTTTATAGACATTATAGTGTTCTAATATGTCAGAAAATCTATTGTTTTAGCCCAGGGTGCTGAGGACAATTTGGAAAGCATTGAGACCGTAGGTTTAAAAGTGTGTCATTTACAGTTAAACTCTTATTTTCAATCTTTTCACTTAATTAAGAAGAGAGAATTTCAAAACAGTCATTTAGATGCATATGAGTAATCATATTCACCTTTGAAAATGATTTACTTAGTAGCTGATTAGAATTGACCATGGTATGGAAATAATCTCCATAAATTTAAAATATACAATTCAAACAAGGCCAAGTAAAATGACTTATCAGTAAGTCCAGGAGGCAGATATAAGAAAGTTGCAGTTAATCAGTGAGCACAGGCAAAATGTTAATGCAATCCTATCTCAAAATCAAGTGGCCCAATATATAGAATGTCTGCAATGCCAGTGCTCAGAAGGCTGAGGTAAGAGGACCATGGTCCTAGCCTGGCTATGGCAAAAAAAAAAAAAAAAAAAAAAAACTCACATTTATGTGAAGGAGAAAACATTGTTCATTAGCCCAGAAAATAGCCACAATATCTACATTCATAAGGTTATTCTTTGCACACCTAACAAAGTTCGGGATAGAATAGGATGAACACACGTTTGATGACCACTCTGCATGTACAGCCATGCTTGATACTCACAACCTGGATGCACAACTACCGCCTGCCATTCGACTGAAGTCTTCCTCTTCTACTTGAACTCATAGCTCAGACCCAAAGTGAAAGATCTGGCTGCTCCTGAAATGTTCCCAAAGGAATCAAGAGCAAGGAGAGCAATCTGTATGGGTCAGTGAGAAAGCAGCACCCACCACTGGTTTTCCTCAACTCCTCCACCAGGCAGCCAGCTTCCTCTTGAACTCTGTCCTCAATGCTCCTCTTCCCCATCCCCAAATTCCGCAGAGTACTGAGTGAGAAATGTCTCATCTCTTTCCATCACTGAAAATGATTCCTAGAAGCAGGAGCATCAGAAACTGAGAGGGAGATACAAGGCAAGACAGATGAAGGTGAAAGCTACACATCTCTGTGTTCTTTTCCTCCAAAACCACACCCACTGCCCACTATGCAAATATGCACACTCTCAGACACACTTACCATGGCGTTGACTAAATTGGTGTACTGCTGGAAATGTGTCTCTTCCAGAAAACTCCTCGCCATGATCAACCAGGGCTTCCTTCACAGCTTCACATCCATGAAGCACCACAGTGGGCTTCATACCAAAATAGACAGTGAACACATGGCCATAGACTTTTGAGAACTGAAAATCAGAGGGAAAACCTAAATTTTAGCAAGAGAAGTCATTCTTTGGTCTATTTCAACCAGATATTATCATTGAAATGTTTATGCTGTTAGTCTAGTACACAGAGTGTGAAATAGTTCCCAAGTTCATACATGGACACAGTGGTGAGTTTTATAGCTGTCACTTTCTGAACAGCAGGCAATATGCTATGCACCTGCTGAGGCAGTTGGTTCACAGATTAATCTGTAAATGACTAAAGCTATTGAGTGTATTCATCATGCTTCATGGTATCTAATGAGTGTATTCATCATGTTTCATAAGGAATGCAGCTGAGGTCTCAACATTCTAAACACATTTCCAATGTCTCTGGACCAATGAATAGAAGATTCAGATTTGAACCTGTGTTTATTCAACATTTGATGCTTGATCAGTTTATCATTCCTTTAGGCTCCTGTTGAAGTCAATGTCGATATCAACTGCTTCAGGATGAACTGTCACACTCTAGGTGTGGAAAATCTAGCTCTGAAGCCCTAACAACAGTAATGGCTTGCTACAACAGGTGACTTTTACTGCCAGGATAATTTTGGAGTATAATGATATAACAAACATGGGGAGTGTCCCTCCTCCCCAGGCAGCCTCAGGAAATGAAGCATCTCCTGAAAGAATAATTTCTTCCATATTCACTATTCTTTGCGGCAAATAACAAAGTTTAATATTGTTGTTGAACATTTTGTGATTCATCTTCACCAGTGACTTAGCAAAAACATGAGCATCGTTAATATTTATAGAAGCATTGAGTAAAATGGAGGTCAGGAAAGTTTGACTTGATAAGATTAGAGCTTGAGTAATCCCAAGTATTTTTGAGCCTTGATTATAGGGCAAAGTAAGCAGTAAGTTGCAGCATCACTCATATAATTATAGAAACAGTTGAAGTCAGAAAATACAGGTCAAAAAAGTTTATGTGTTAGAATGTGAATGATCTCATTTCTTGGTGAACCTTGAATCAAGGGCTAAGTAAGAAGGCATTTACTATATGACACAAATAATTATGAAAAATGGTTAAAGTCAGAAAATGAAAATCAGATAATTTGTTTTTTCTCAGTTGTGGGGCTTGAACTCTGGGTCTGGGCACTATCCCTGACCTCTTCAGCTCAAGGCTAGCACTCTACCCATGGAGCCACAGTGCCACTTCTGGGTTTCTGGTGGTTAGTTGAAGAGTCTGATGGACTTTCCTACTTGGGCTGGCTTTGAACCTTGATCCTCACATCTCAGCCTCCTGAGTAGCTAGGATTACAGTCATGAGCCACTGATGCCTGGAATATGTGAGATAAATTTGTGGGTTATTTTGTCATTAAAATTGGAGATTTTATGTAGGTTCTGGTGGCTCATGCCTGTAATGCAACTATCTGGGGAAGGAGTTGACAGAAGAGTGACACAAAAGTCTTCATTCCAGCAGATCCCCAGTAGCTGTCCTCTTGCCTCAGACACTTGATAGGCTTCCATACTTGACTGACTATAGATATCTTTACTTGTTTGTTTGTGTGTGTGCCAGCCATGGGGTTGGAGCTCAGGGCCTGGGCTCTATCTCTGAGCTTCTTTTAGTAAAGTTTGTGCTTTACCACTTGGGCCATGGCTCTAATTATGACTTTTTTTGGTAGCTTATTGGAAAAAAGAGTCTATAGAGTTTCCTCCAAGATCTGGATTTGAACTGGCATCCTCAGATCTCAGCTCCCTGAGTAGCTAGGATTACAGGCAGGAGCCATCAGCCCCCCATTGATGTTTCTACTTTTTGTTCCTAAATCAGGAATCTTTGTGAGTGTTTCTTACAGGATCTCGACCTTCCCAAAAAAGCAAACTAGCAGCATTTCCAAAGTTCCAAAGGGTGATTTTGTGTCATTGTTTTTGATGGTTTAGATTCCAGAGATAATTCATAATGAAGATGGCATAGTACGACAATCACGTCAGTGAGGGGGACAAAAATATCACCTACTCCACTACCATGTGTTCTAACTCCTTCATTTAATAAGATGGCATCTGTCAAATCCCTCTCTTTTGGATGTTTGCATTTTCCATGTTATTATGCAAACATGGCAAAGTACTTAATACTGGGTGGAAATAACTAAGTTAACTTATTTGCTTTTGTTCCAATAATGATCCTTGCTTGACTCAATGATCCTGACCTGAAAGGCTAAACAGGATGAAATTTCTAATTCTATCCTCACTTTTGTTTTCTCAAAGGTTTACTGTTTCTTAAAGATGGTTTTGTATTGAAACAAACTGAATTATAACAGGTGTTAGCTCTGATTTTTGGACTTGTTTATATTTTAGAAGAACACACCTGATGTTTTTATTAAAATATTTTTATTGTTATTATAAAGGTAATGTACACAGAGGTTACAGTTGCATACGTCAGGTAGAGTATATTTCTTTTTGGACAAAGTCTCCCCTTCCCTTTTTCTGTCCAAATTTGTTCCCTCCCATCTTCACACATAAGATGATTCTTTTTCATTCATGATTCATGATTTCATTCATGATTCATTCATAAGATGGTTCATTTTCACCATAGAGTCTAGAGAGTACCATTGCTTTCTTTGTTCACCTTTTTGATGTTTATTTTTAAAATCCTTTAAACTCATTCTCTGAGAATTCACCCTTAACTCTAGCATTTGAATCCATAATCCACATGAGTTGTATGGAATGTTCAGCGACAAATTGGAGTGAAAGGTGGCACAGGCACAAGAGCTTACTCTTGAAGAAAACATGAGCGGCTCAGAAGTTTTTGTAATACCAGAGTGATTGGAACTTCAAATGCTTCTTACCTTGGTCCCCATTCTCAGAAACAGTCCCTTTGATTGCAACATCTGTCTCAATAGAAATGTCATTGCTCTGTTTTTGAAAACTAGAACTAATTTATTCCAAATGTAATTCTTGACTTCTTGATTTTTTTATTAGCCTGGTGTTCTGTGTATGTGGTTTCCAGGGCACAACCATTTTGATGTCTGTGCTATATGATAACAAGGTAGACCCTAACTCATGTTTGACCTTGGCCACTTTCTAGATAAGAGTGGCAACTTTAAGAAAAGTGACTACTTCATGCATTTCTCAACAGGTATCAGTCTACTATTAGTCCATTTGCCTGTGTATCACCCACTCCAAATTCCATCCAACAACCATATTCTCTAGGGCAGATGCAATCACAGGGCTTAATATTGTAACAATTACGTGCCAGGAATAACTACACTAGTGGATTTTTTTGTTTCTCTAGGAAAATGGACTTGTGTAGGAGAGGGTCTGGCCCATATGGAGCTGTTTTTATTGCTGACTACCATTTTACAGAACTTTGAAATAAAATCTCTAGTTGACCCATAGGACAGCCATACCATCTCAGCCATACCATCCCAGCAGCCAATGGATCTGCTGCCTTTCCACACATTTACCAGCTCCGCCTCATTCCTGTCAGGCCAGGAATACTTGAATGAGATCAAACAGAATAAAACAGGCAGCTACATAATATTAAGAAGCCACTTTATAACACAAAGAATGACTCAAGAGATGCAATCTGGTAAAAAATTAATTGGGAGTTTGAAAAGCTAAGAGAACAACAGATCAAATAAAAGAAAATACTTGGTTGAAAGCCCTACCAATGGGGAAGATCAAGTGAAAGAGAGAAAATCAAGACTAGAAGACAAGAGGGATGAGTTCACATTTTCACTGACAAAAGAGAAGCACAGAGAGGCAGTCTCAATAGAAACAATTAGAAAACAGTTCTGGACACTGTTAATAATCCAACAAGAGGGTTAGAGGAATCCCAAGACACAACACAAGGTAAATAAGATGGCACTGGCAAGACTGACAATTCTACCAGCATACTAAATACACCTCTTCCACAAAACTTAAATCCAGGGTTGGGATTTAAGGAAATAATGACTACCTTGAGGTATGAGGCTGGCCTCTCTAAAGAAAAATGTGTCATTGATCCTCTTGTCTCAGGCGCTTCTAAAAAGGGTAATCTGCTGAGAATGAGTTTGTTGCAAGCTTGAAAACAGTCATAGCCCAGGTAATCTTGGGATAGCTTGTAACAGTGTTTGGGTGAAATATGAACACAAGAATTGTGGTGGACAGGAAGAAGGCCTGACACGGACCCACAGTGAAGTTTCAGTGGCTCAAATAGTGAAGGGTGCAGTGGTCAGATGCCCTAAGTCATGGTCTAGCCCAAGCACTGAGCCTGTGGCTGGCAGAGTGTGTACTGAGGGAGAGGAAAGTCAGAGGGCTGAGTAGAGTGGACTTATCTTCAAGTCTTATGACAAATGTACAGAACTCAAGTATTTGTCATAATGGTAGAATAATAGAAAAGTGATAATGAATACAGGCCAAGAGGAGATTTTCACAAATAGGTGAAAGTGATCTGTGGCAAAGCCACCCAGTCATTTGGTTCTAATCTTACCTTGTCACCATGTACTCAATCCTTAGGGAAAAAAAAGTTTTTTTTTTTTATAAAATTCAGACTACTTGGTCTCAAAGATTGTTCATATTATTGTAAGAGGAAAAGGTCATGTGGGATCCTCATTTCACCAGAAAGAAGGGGGATCTATTTCTCAGGGTATAAAAAGATTCATCAAAACTACTGAGCTTCTTTTATGCAGAAGAAGGTGGTGTGAAACTTTTTTCATCTAGAGCTATGTAGGTCAAGCAGTTACTACGTCCTCTTTCTACATAATGTGTTTTCCAGCATCTGGGGTCACTCAAACTCTAAAGGTTATAAATGCATACTTTTCTGAACTCTATCAATTATTAACTAAATGCATACTTATTGGAATGTTACTGATCAAGAACAAAATCATGTATTTTTAATTTTTTATTATGAAAATACCATACAGAGTTACAATTACGTGGGCAAGATAATGAGTACATTTCTTACCAAACATTGTTGCCTCCTCCTTTGTTTCCCCTTCATATCTCTTCCCATGTCCCTCCCTACCCCCCCCCCATATCTCCTCCGGCCAAAGTTGTAAAGTTTGTTTTTTGACATAACAACTTGTACATCTATTGTTACAATGGATCCACCTGTATCCCTATTTAAATGATTTGTTTGTTCCCTTCCCCTCCACAAATTATACCAACATCAAATACAGTGAAAGCAGGGGTTATATCGTGGGGGAGGGACATACAAAGCAACAAAGAAATCATCTTATAAATGTGTTAGAAACAATCGCATGAAAGTAAAAAATAATTTGAATACTTATCATGTGGTTCATTTCACCTAACATCAACATATCTGACCTTCTCTGTTTGTCTCAGACATATACTAGTTCAAGTATTTTTTTGTAAACACAATTGAATTGAATGTCTTCCTCTAGAGGAAGGGAATGTAGACATCATCGCTAATTTAAGACATAGGTACAGAATCTAAGGAAATGTGTGTTTTAGGCTCAGTTCAACTAACTGGTATTTATGACTTTCACCAATGTCCTCAATATCTAATATTCCGTTTCTAAGCAGTAAAAGGGAACAATTCAATGGCGGGCAAGGAAAAATGAGAGAATAAAAATGGTTATGATAACTATGTAAGATATCAAAATCCCTATATACCAGGCTGAAACAATGATAGGCAACTGGATTTTAACAAGTCTTAATTTTCCATACAAAGGAAGAAAAGAGGCCAAGTATAGTGGCTCAGGCCTGTAATCCCATTAGGAGCAACTGCCATTTAGGAAGCAAAGATTCAGAGGACTGCAATGAGCCAACTTGCGCAAATAGCAAAATTCTGCCTCATGCATGGGGGTGTGTGCTTGTAGTTTTAGCTTTGGTGGAGGGCTAGGTAGGAAGATTATGATAGCTTTAGTGAGCATAAATATAAAATTCTATTTTTTAAATAAATAACTAAAACAAAGATGGAGGTGTGTCTTAAGTATTATAGCACTTTGCACTTGTAAGTGCAAGGCCTGAGTTTCAATCCCAGTACCACCAAAAATTAAAATTAAAACTATCGGCTGTAGTCAATTTAGAACAAATATGATATCCTTATAAACATACCTTTAGTTACGCATTACTTTCCAAACATTATATGTTAATTTAGTAGTATTTGAGTCTTTCAGTGTTGTTGCATCCTGTGGTTATATTTTACTTGTTTAGATGTCCTTATGATCCATGATGACTCAATTATGTCCACATAATTCAGTGACTATTACTCTTTATACTGTCCCTTCTTTACTGTGTATTATTTATGAATTATTTAATGTCATCAATGGGTTATACAAGAGGCTGTGATATTGACATGTTCATTTATGCAAATATTGAATCTTGTTTTATTTTCCTTTCCTTATAAAGAGACCAAAACCGGCATAACAGCTTTTCTGGTTTGAATGAAAAATAGAAAAGCTGTCACTAAATCACATGATGAAGGCTTTCCCTTCAGTAATACGGACAAAATTTCAATGCTGCAGTGGTGGGAAGAGAATTCCAGGACTGTTCTTCAGGAAGCCATGGTGCATGGCAATGGCCATGAGACATCTCCCTGAAACCCTTGCTCTTCCACGTATGAGCCACGTGGCATCCACAGTTCTGTACTCCTGCTCCTCCCTTACCTCACTAGAAAAAGAAAAATAATAAACATCTTAGCTTTCCATTTTTCTCTTCTATAATGATCAAGGACCTGCAACTTTGGATCAGTATTCAATATATATTTAGCTTTTCAAAATGCATGACTGATGCTAAGTATTTTACATTGAGTTAGAAATAACAATGGACAAGTCTACCAACTTGTTGAAGTGTCTCAATAGTGACAACACATCTGGAAGTTTTATATAGAGGAAAAAACAAGTTTAAATACACATTTCCTGGAAAATACAGAATATCCTAAATTCCAAAACTTCCCAACGTGTCACTAATCTGAGAATCAAGAAAAATACTCTTTATTTGACTTATGTAATTGTAACCCCTCTGTACATCTACCTTAGAATAGCAACAAAATTTTTTTAAAATGAATACCATGTTTGAATAATGTTCAAGTTGTTGACTTTAATACTTCTCAAGCATAGCTGAACATTGAAAGCAGGGAGGTTTGTATTTTAACTAGCAGTATTTGATCACTAACAAGTGCAACTAAATCACAATTGCCTCTGTGCCCTCTGGAAAGAGGGACATGTGTACAGGTCATTCTACTTTTATCTCTATCATGACAAAGTCTAATCAGAAGAGATTAAAGTAAACTTGTACTTAATCATGACTAAAGCATTAAAGAGGCACACCTACAGTCTCAGGGAGCATTATAAAAGGTCTGCCCTGCAAGCTCACAGTACTCTCAGAAGACGAGACCTCAATGGGTCCAGTAGTTGTCCTGGTGCTGGGTCTCTCCTGTCTTCTTCTCTTTTCAATATGGAGACAGAACTCTGGGAAAAGGAAGCTCCCTCCGGGCCCTATTCCTTTCCCAATTATAGGAAATATACTGCAGGTTGATATTAAAGACATCACTAAATCTCTGACCAAGGTAAGTACCCTTCATGTTTGCCCAATGGTCTCAGACAGATATTAATGAAGCTATATTTCCAATGTATTGCTGAAGGTAGAATAGCCTGATTTATTATCATAAAACAAAATCCTTGTAAAAAGTGTAACATGCTTGTGACCATTCCAGTTTTTATTTTAGTCATGGAATGAAGTAATGTATTATGTGAGGGGTTAATGTCTATTTTAGTCTCAGCCACAAAGTTGCAAATGGTTCTCCCCATCTTACTTAGACACTCAAATTTGTGAGGTTTTTTTTTTTCCCTGAACCTCCATGATAAGGAAATTCTGTGATTAAATGTTTAATTCAAAAAGTCATATAGCATATTAGACATTGATTTTTTTAAAAACAAAATCATGAAAGCTAACGACTCTGAGAAGCTGTGAGTGATTGAAAGGAACTATCTGTGAGGATGAGAGAACATAAACACATGAGACCATTTAGCGGATACTGAAGGTATTAGAGTCCACCTGGATTTTTGCTTAAAACTTTGTCTGGAGCAAAAAATGCTGCTGGGTGAGAAATTGTTTGGGAGGATGTTTCATGTACTAGGGCAGCCTCTGCGGGGCCCACCCTCTGCTTCTAATACCGGTAGATCCCAAACTGCACTTGCCTATAGAAACACCTGTGCTGACTTAAAACTGCAGTATCTCTTGTTTGTTAAAGGAAGTACTATTCTTACCAGTAAGAGCTTCAGAGGTTATCTGAAAGCAGTAATCTGACACTGGTTAGGAGTACAAATGAAAATTAAACATATACCAAGCATGGAATGTCCAATAAGCCTTATCAATGATGCTCTAAAAATGAATTTAGAATCCACAGACCTTTGTTTTGTTCTTTGTGAATCATGACAAGGCTTCTGTGTGTGTTGATGTGAGGATGAATGCTAATGTTGTATCAACTGCCCGGTCCATTGCATGGCACATTATAGGCCATCTCCAAGTGACAGCTATAGTAAACCTCCTTTATAACATATGATCTTTGCAAATATTTTAAGTTGTGTTTGCCAAAATAAAGAAGCATAAAAAATATAATGATGATATCACTTTTGCTCAGGCTCACTCTGAGGAACAAATAATGGCTTCTTTCACTAGTATTTTTTTTTCTTTTCATTTTCCAGTTTTCAAAAGTCTATGGCCCTGTATTCACTCTGTATTTGGGCATGAAGCCCACTGTGGTGTTGCATGGATATGAAGCAGTGAAGGAAGCTCTGATTGACCATGGGGAGGAGTTCTCTGGAAGAGGCAGGTTCCCACTGGCTGAAAAAGCTAACAGAGGCCTTGGTAAGTGTACATATCCATGTGTGTGTATATTTGTGTGTGGGCAGAGGATGTGTGGATAAGGAGGATGGGAAAAGAGCCAAAGCTTGGCCATCCCTGTACCTGCCATCTGCCAGCTTCCTTTTCCTTGCTTGACTTCATCCATGTTTCTGCTTCCCTTCATTTAGGAATTGTTTTCAGCAATGGACACAGATGGAGAGAGATGAGGCGCTTCTCACTCATGACCTTGCGTAATTTTGGGATGGGGAAGAGGAGCATTGAAGAGCGTGTTCAAGAGGAAGCCCGCTGCCTCGTGGAGGAGTTGAGGAAAACCAAGGGTGGGAGCTGCTTTATATCACTATTTTAGAGAGGAATATAAAAGGCTGCATTATGTCCCTTCTGTTTCAGAAATGGGTTATTTTGTCTTCCAATCAGAAATCATGAATGTATTTTTTTTGTTTTATGCCATAATTGGGGTTCGAACTCTGGGCTTTACACTCTTGCCCAGATCATGGCTGGTGCTCTACCATTTCAGCTGTACCTCCTGTTCAAGCTTCTAGCTGGTGAGAGATTTGCAGCGATTTGTTTGCCTGGGCTTGTTCCCAACGACAATCCCCAGATTTCAGCCTCCTGAGTATCTGGGTTCTTGTTAAGAACATCACATCATCATGTAAAGGTTGCCAAAAGGGAACTCTGGATTGGTTGAAGGGAAGAGTGTTTATTGAGAGAGGGAGAGAGCAAACCTTGAGCCTCACAAAACGGGATTGGGCGGAGCAAGAGAGATTATGAGGGGAGGAGAAAAATTATATAGGGAAGGGCGGGGAGGGGGTGTGTCCACAGTGGAAGCAGAGATCATCTCAGAGGGACCTTGAGCTGCACCCAGGCATGCCAGTTGCTTGGGTTTCAAGTGCTGGCCAGGGACTTCTAGGATTCAAGAGGAAAGAACCAAAGGAATAAGCCTCTAGCCTCTGACTTTCCGTGGGGACCTAACACACCAGTGTTTGGCTAAATAGATACTTTCTGTTTCTTTTCTGAAGAGTTAAGGAACAATGCTTCCCTCTTAGCATAATTGAGGGTATGTAATGTAGCCATTGCATGATCGTGCGCGCTAATTGAACAGTGTGGTAACGACCCTGTCTACCCACAAAGATGCAACTATATGATACGCTTATTATCATTGACATTTCAGTGATTTCTCAGTATCCATGCCTACAATTTTGGATAGTCGTGGTATGGTGTAAGCTTTTATTTGCTTTATTGTCTCAATAAAATTCATTAAAAAATTATTTCTCTGAAAATATAGTACAATTTCTATAGGTCAACATTACTTATTTCTTCTTACCCAGTACTTTAGAATTTTATTTATGTATTTTGAATAAATATGTGCTCTATCTGTAAAATACACACAATTAGCTATATTTCAACTATTATGATCAGTTCTTTATCCAGTCTTATTTTAGTGTATTCTAGCTCATTTTTCAATTTTGTCCGTCTCTTTTTCTCCATATGTATTGAATTTTATGTTAAAAATCTTCTGTTAATTACACGTTTACCTAAATCAACTAACCTATGGTTACAATGGATAGAATTGTCCACTTGGATTCCACATAACCTCGCTGTTTAAATTCATTGTTCCAAATAAATTGAAAGACTTAAAATCAGATTTAACCTGTGAATGTCACACCTGCAGTCATAGCAAATCTCAACAACTTCCCAAATAAATGCCCCCTTCATAGTTATAATAAAAGTTTTTCTGAGAGCTTAGACTCATTTCAATCATTAACTAGCCTGAATATATGCAACTAGCTCAATGACACTTGTTTAATCCAAAGAACCCACGTCAATTCACAATGTGTTTAATTCATGACTATTTACTTTCAGTTTAAACTCAGTAGCATTTTACATGTTGATGATTTGCTCATAGCCATTTCATTGTACAGAGTGCCAAAAATAAAATTAATCTGTCAAATAATAGAACCTGAGAGGCAGACAAATTTAAATATGTATGTATATATTGTTTATTGAAGAATTTCAAAATTTCAGCCCTGTCCATAAATTAAATTTTGTGTTTGATTAGACTTAGTGTCTACTTATTCCTTAGGGAGAGGAAATTTACTTATTAATTTTGAAATGAAAAAAAATCTCCCATTTATTAATGCTATGTTTTTGTTTGCCTTCCCTGACATTTACATTTAATAACAGGCTTAAATTTAGTTATTACTCTTTTTCCTCATGCAACATGAAAGCATTCTGTTTTTTACCTTGGTTCATTCTAGTACTTGAACTCTGGTAAAATCTCTCTTTAGTTTCTCTCCATTGGTGATTTTAAAAAGCTATAGACACCTGATATTCCATCACAGACTTTCTCAGTTTTGTGTAGTCTATAGGTTTTGGAAACAGATTTATTGCTACTCTGAATGGTTGACTATTAGGTATGTAAAAGTCTTCTTTTTCCAACATAGCATATATCTGATTGAAAGACTATAGGTAAAGGTAATTAGTATGAACTGACATTATTTTGCTAGTTGGTTTGTACTGGCCAACTCAGGTTCCATGTTAAAGATATGCAGGTTTAATTCAAATGGGATATTTGGCTGTTAGAGGAATTTACAAGTAAAACAGTAATAAAAGCTGGTAAAGATGACAAAGGCTGAGTACAGTATTTCATATGTATATTTCATTTGTTTCTGACTCTTCAGGCTCACCCTGTGACCCCACCTTCATCCTGGGCTGTGCTCCCTGCAATGTCATCTGCTCCATTGTTTTCCAGAATCGTTTTGATTATAAAGACCAGAACTTTCTGAACTTGATGGAGAAATTGAATGAGAATGTTGAGATGCTGAGCTCACCATGGATACAGGTGAAGCCAAGATCTTTTCTTCCTAAGAAAACACTTGTCTTTTTTTGTTGTTGTTCAACAGACCCAAATTAAATAAATAGTAAGGTGAATACTTGGACCCAACAGTGCTACCTAAAGAATGGTAGAGTGCCATTCAGGTAGTTACTGCCTATGACCACACATTCTAGCATTTTCCCTATTAGTTTCCAGGTTTATATTAAAATCCTTGATCAACTTTCAATTGATGTAACTTCAGGGAAATAGATAAGGGTCTGGTTCATTTTCTGCAGTTCCAAAATGAAGCATGTTGAAACTCGTTTAGGAAACAGGGAAGGAAATGATGAGGGAGAGTGAGGGAGAGTAATGCATGAGTCTAGATATATTGTCTCATCTAGATGTATTGTGTAGCTGGGCCTTGTTGGCTCATAGATAAACTCAAGAGAATGAGGCCTGGAAGATCAGGGATTTGAGCCAGCCAGGGCAGAGAAGTGTGACAGAATCCATCTCCCAAATAGTCAGCAAAAAACAGTCATGACCAAGAAAGCCAACCAACAGTCTGGGGCTCTGAGTTCAAACCTTGGTACTGGCACCAAAAGGAAAATTAACTTTATTTATATATGGACATGTCAAAATGAGAACCTTTGACAGCTAACTGATGTTGAAATGGAAGAAAAACAATATAAAGTAATCAACTGAGAAAGATGTCTAAGCCTAGAGGATTGACTCAAGTTAATGTGCTTAAGCAATTAATTTGATATTTCTCAATAAATACCAAAGGGATTTTCCTATAAATTGCTTTGTTCAGGTCCTGATAGATGCCTAGTGGATCAGTGGATATCCAGGTGCTTACTGAAAGCTTACATTTCCCACAGATTTGTTTTCCAATCTGACATCTTATAATATTCATGCTATTACTGGACAGAAGTATTTTTCCTCCGAGAGGAAGCATATTTGCAACAATAGAAACTACAAGGAATCACTGAGTAGAGTCAGAGTGTTTGCTGATTCCACTGTGATCCTAAATGATAAGTTAGCCTGGGGAGAAATGACAAAATTGAACTATAAACATCTTCACAATTGGGACTGGGAAGGTGGCTCAGTGAGAGAGCGCTTGCCTTACATGCATGAGGCCCTGGGTTCAATTCCTCAGCACCACATAAGCAAAAAGAAAAAAGCTGAAAGTGGCACTGTGGCTCAAGTGGTAGAGTGCTAGCCTTGAGCTGAAGAGCTGAGGGACAGCGCCCAGACCCAGAGTTCAGTCCCCATGACCAGACCCCCCCCAAAAAAATCTTCACAATGTTTTACAGAGTTTGGCGTAGTTTAAACTCTGTAAAAGTTAATAAATATGTGATAACAGAGAGGTTAGGTATTCTATCATGAGACTGTAATTTAGGGTATCCTTGAACCCCTCTCATTTTATATGTTCCATTGAAATTTCCCTTCAAGATGGAAGCCATGTGTCATTTTTATTTACAGCCAAGTTTTCTATAATATATATGGTATGTATATGCAAATATGTTTATTAAGTTATTACTTTTGCTTTTAGATCTACAACCTTTTTCCTGATCTCATTGATTATCTACCAGGAAGTCATAAAACATCATTAAAAAATTTTGATGATATACATAGTTACATTTTAAAGAAAATAAATGACCATGAAGAATCACTGGATGTTAACAATCCAAGGGATTTGATTGATTGTTTCCTGATTAAAAAGAAACAGGTAAAATGTCAAAAATCACATTTATTTGAGTCCTTGAGCATTCTGTGACATACTAATTAGTCTGTTTTACTAGAGATGTTTAAACCATCAGACCAGCAGTGCTTGAAAAAGCAAGTTATCAGTTATATAAAGGAATCTACATTAAGCATCCTTGGAAACTTAAAATTAATTTCTCAAATAATTAGAATACATTTACTCTTTTTATATAAAATAATATAATAAGGAGAAGCAGGATGCACATAGCAGGTAAATAGAAACAATTTTCCTGCAAAATATGTGTCATTATATAAAGATGAGTGTCATTATTATATACTGCATAGAATAGATTATGTAATCATGGTGGACTTCCTGCATGTTCTCTAAGTCAGAATAGGTTTTGAAGAAATAATTTTGGAATGATTCTTAATTGGTCTTGGTTAATCTTCCTTATAACAGATTGTTAATTGTGGTATTTAAAAATATATACACAATAATATTTTATTATGCCTTTCACATTTTTATTAACAAATTTATTATGCAAAGGCTTCTATTGTGATATGTTATAGATGTGTATAAAGTAATTTAGTCAAATTCACCCCTTCTGTTAGGTTAACTAATTCATCTTCATTATGTAGGTTTTAGGTTTCCCTTATGTTTTTTCACATAAACATATAATGAGTATATTATATAGGTAACATATATGTAAAATACATATAGATAATTCATACATAATATGTATTATATATCTATATAGTATACTGCAATCAACTAAGTAGAATTGAATCCTTGTTATTTACCCTGGGATTACTATAACACCCTTATGACAATCTAGTGTGAAATTAGAGCGAATTAGTGTCTGACTACACTTTTAATCCTCTCCCCTCAAATTGCATCCTTCCTCGGTTGTTTTGTCACACATTACATCTTTAATACATTGGGTATCCATAGAATTCATCTATGATTATTGCCTCCTATATTTCCCTTAAAAATATATATTAAAAACCTAAAAAGAGGTTGAAAAACATGTAATATAATTAACATTCATATTTTCTGTATGGGTATATTTAACAAGGATATGTATTTCTTGACTTGGTGTGAATTTATTGTTGAATATGCTTTAGTTTCTACTTGAAAGCTGATTCCCCTTAGCACTTCTTGTATGGCAGATCTATTCATGACAGACTCTCTTCTCTTGTTTATCTTAGTAGTATTAACATCTCCTGCATGATGATAACATATGAGATAAAATTAGTGCTTTAGCCCATGACATGGAATCATTGGATTTTTCTTCATTTAGAATTTCCGCTAATTTTTCAACATTTATACAGGCTAGAGTATAATAGTCTATGTGACCCGCAACTATTAACTCTCCAAATTTATTATGACAGATGGAGCTTTAATATTGGTGTTTGTACATACTATTCTAGAGTAAGTTGACCTCAAGATTTAAGAGTAACTGTAGTTTGATGATCATAGAAAAGTAGATATTACCAAAGATTGTTTAACTTGACCAGCTTTCAAAGCATGTGATGCTGATATAGTCAATGAAGATGACTCTTTTCCAAGAGTGTACAAATATTGAGAGCATCCGTTTAATTAAATTGTTTTAATAACACATTATTAGGCATACTGCAAGTCATCTGGAGATTACAAAAGCATGATAGATTTAATGCTGGACCAGACACCAGTTAGAAAATGATGTATTTTGACCATTTAATGATTTCCTCATTCAACATCTAAAGCTACAACCTGGTTGACAACTTGGTTTTGAGCCATCTTCTCAGTCCTTGGCACTGCTTCATCCATCCTCTCTCCTTGTTCCAATGATAAGTTAATGTGAACACTTTTTGTCTTCATGATTACTGTCACTTCAGCTCATGCATTCCTAGTCATTCCTACTCAGGTTCCCTAGACCACCTGACTTGGTGCTTCCCATCTGCTGAGTCATCAGGTTTTGATGAACCCATTCTCATTCCTTGTGACTCCTAAGTTTTGCTGCCTTTTAGCATTTTCACAAGCAATATTGAGCATATGCAAATGTGTGATACAAGAAGTTAAATTGCAATTAGGAGCCATGCTTGTAAAACCACTATCAAGGGGCTGAGATCTAAGGATCAAAGAGTGAAGGCAGCCTTGACATAAAAGTCTTTGAGACTCTTATCTCCAAATTAAACAGAAAATAGTGAAGTGGAGCTGTGGTTCAAGTGGTATAGCAGTAGCCTTGAGAAAAGAAGCTCAAGGACAATGCCTACACACTGTTCAATCACATCAACTGCAAAAAATTTTTAATTGCAGATTTTTGTTTCAGGCTTACAACACCTATGTCCCTAACTTTCCTACTTGCAGTATTCAATTTTCTGATCCTTCAATATTTAGAGAAAATTCAGTTATTAGTAGCTTTAATGAATGATGAGTTTCATGACCTCAAATACAGTCACAGTACCAGATCAGAGTCAGGACAGCCCAGGAGGCCTGAAGCCTTACTTAGTCTAAACTAGTCACCATCCCACTGTCAATTGTACATTCCTCTTACTCTTTTACTCTCCAACTTCATACCACTGTGGGATACTGTGAATTCACTGTCATCACATGTGCTGGTAAATAATATAATTGCATCAAATCTTAGGAGCAGGAAAATCACAAGGAGCCATTGGAATTTACTAATGAAGGTTTGACAATACTTGCATCTGATTTATTTGGTGCTGGGACAGAAACGACGAGCACAACACTGAGATACTCCCTGCTGCTCCTGATGAAGTACCCTCACGTCACAGGTAGGAGCACAGGGGGAGACCTAGGTGAAACTTCAGAAAATATAGGAAAGATGCTGGTAGTGATTTGCCTTGTCAGGTATGTCTCACAGCTCAACATCCTGTGCCTCCACCTGAAATCAGAGACAAGTGATGAGAACACGGCAGGTAGGAAAAGCAGCAAGACTGTCTTGTGTCTGGATTTTCTGGTAGGTAATCGTTGGAAAACTGCTCTATCATAAATTGACATACAATAACATATTGATTTTACAACCAAAACTCCAGCTTTCACAATGGGTTCTTCTATACATTTTTCCTCATTGTGGCTATTCTAATCCTGCCATAGACCCAAGAGATCTCTTGTCACCAATGCATAAGTACAAGTCCTAAAAATTAATGAGGATGTATGAGATAAATTCCATTCCAGAACATTTTCTAAAAAGAAACTCATTAGAAAGGTATTATTGAGACAGATGCCATACCTGAAGGAATTTTAAAATTTCAGAAATCTAAGTCCATAAAACTTATGTTTGGTAAAGTTAGAATTTTACAAGGGCATCTGTGATTTTTAATCTTTTATAATGTTGTTTAATATTTATTGCTTTTAGGTGTGGAAACACTATGTAAAGATTTAGGAAATAAGTATAAAATAATTTCAATGAGAATTAGTCCTCTCACAACAAAAAAGAAAAGAGAATGCTTTATTCTCTAACCATCTTATCTAACCAGATAAGATGTCTACCAAAATTCTGATACTCAGAGTAGATGTAATTGTGATAAAGTAACTGAGCCAGACACATGTTGCTTTCACCTAAATTTGGTAACAGGAAAAGTTCTGAGGGAAGGAAAACCAAGGTATGTCTCCAAACTTCCATAAAGTTTCCCCCTTTAATTTTGCCAGTCCTGGGGCTGGAACTCAGAGCCTGGGCACTGTCCCTGTGCTTCTTTTGCTCAAGGTTGGCACTCTACATTTGAGCCACAACCCTACTTCTGCCTTTTTCTGCGTATGTGGTACTGAGGAATGAAACCGAGGGTTTTGTGCATGATAGGCAAGCACTCTACCACTAAGCCACATCCCCAACCTCATAAAGTTTCCTATTTAGAAATAACAAGTATCGAAGAAGATAGAAAAGAATTTAGCAAATGGACTCTCCATGTTCAAATTCTTATCACACCTCCACTCCTCAGATGAAAAGAAAAACTCTCTCTCCACACCAAGAAAACTCTCTCTCTCTGTACTAAGAATTCTGTGCTCAGAAATTTTGGGCAAACCCAGTGAAGTATAAAGTTGAGAGGCCTAAACAAACCCTCTTGTTTGTGATGCATAACTTTTTTGTATAAATCTTTTATTGTAAAGACACTGTACAGAGGGGTTACAGTTACATGGAAAAGGTAATAAGTAAATTTCCTATGGAGCATTGTTACCTCTTCCTTTGTTTTTCCCCTACCATTCCTTCCCTCCCCACCTCAACCTCTTCCCTCCCCCACCCACAAAGTTGTAAAGTTGGTTATCAACATAGTGTCTTGTACATCTCATTGTTACAATGGGTCAATCTGTGTTTTTATTTCAGCATTTTGTTATTTCCCTTCCCCTCCCCAAATTAAAAAAATGTATATACAAGATGCAGGGCACTGAAATCAAATACAGTGAAGACAGGGGTTATACCATGGGGGAAGAACATAGAAAAGAAACAAAAATATCACATACTACATTATACATACATTAAAAACAACAGCAAAAAAGATAAAACTTCTTGTGTCCTTATCTTTGGGGTCATTTCATTTAGCATCAGCTTGTATGGTCATACGTACATAGCTTTTGACCTTTTGTGCTTCTCATAGACATATACTAGTATTATATATATATATATATATACATATATATATATATATATATAATACCACATTTTTCTGATCCATTCAGCTACTGAGGGTCATCTGGGTTGGTGCCATAGCTTTGCTATGGTGAATAATGCTGCGATAAACATAGTTGTGCTGGTAGATTTAGTATAGACTTGTTTGTGATTGTTTGGGTAAATGTCCAAAAGTGGGATTGCTAGGTCATAGGGGAGCTCTATGTGGAGTCTTTTGAGGAACCTCCATACTGCTTTCCAAAGTGGTTGAACAAGTTTATACTCACACCAACAATGCAGTAGGGTTCCTCTGTGACCACATCCCCTGCAGGTGATGCACAACTTTCTGTCTTTTTTCCTGAAATTTTTCCATAATGAAGAACTCTACAAACCTCCATATTTTACCAATTTGATAGAAAATTCTCTCTAAGTGTCCAGCAGAATAAAGGGATAAAAGCCTTCACTCAGCATAAAGTTGTAGCATTCCAGAATACCAGGGTTAGAAAGAAGATCATCACAAGTTTCAGAAAGACACAACTAGGTCAGATATCAAGAGATGATGGGATTGCATCAAAATTCTTAAGAGGAAAGAGGAAAGATGGGAGAGTAGACTTCCAAATCAGCCATAAACTTCATACCCCATTTTCTCTTTTTTCACACAATATAGTATAATATGGTGAAACGCATTTTGTTCAGTTATCTCAAACCAAGTCAAAGAAAATCATGGACTCCAGAAATTGGGACAGGAAGGTTATGGGGTACTCTGAAACTCACTGAGTCTGCTACAAACTCAGAAAACATCAGAACAAACCAGAAATCAATGATGCAAGGAGGGAGAGGAGACACTGAGAATGAAGGAGACATGGACAAGAGTCTCAGAATTCTTACTTACTGACCATGTATTGCGAGATGTTTTACCCAAGTATTTGTGCATTTTCAAAAATTCTAACTCAGGAAATAGAAAATCATGAACTGACTGATAAAAAAGAAATGGGAAGTACAATAAATGGAATGCAATTCTAATTTCCACCCAGGGAATAATATTGCCTAGCCAGAATGATTGAAACTGTGAATATTGGTTCAAAAACTGATATGTAATATCTAGTATATTGTTATGAATGAAGTAAGGGGAAACATACATGTTTATCTCTATGTGCCTATTTGTAGATGTGGCTAAATATATACGACAGAGGTGTGAATGCACATTTCACTCTCTCATACTAGGATATCAATAAATATTCTCTAACAGTGATTTAAAAAATCAACTGGATATTGGGAACAGGTGGCTCATGCCTGGATTATTATGTACTCAGTAGGCTGAGATATGAGGATTGAAATTTGAAGCCAAGCCAGGTATTAAAGTCAATGAAACTCTTATCTCCAATAAACCACTCAGAAAAAAGGCAGAAGTAGTGTTGTGGATCAACTGATAGAGCACAAAGTACATATTATTGATCACAAAGAAGTTCAAGGACAGCAGCCAGGCCCTGAATTCAAGCTCCAGGTCCAGTAAAAAAAAAAAAAACATCATTATTTAGAAAATTAATATAATTTTCCAAAGCAGATTCTAGGATGTCCAATATGAATATCATCAGAAAGTGGTTCGATAATGGGAGTAGTACTTTACACTGTACACATGCATACACAAAGATACACTATTTGTATAGTTCTTAAATAATAATTATTTTAAAATAAAAAATAATGTTTATTGTTTTTCTTTGAGAACTACCATTTCTTCTTCTGCATTTTTATTAGGGTACATTTATTGTTCAAATGTATTCAATGTTGATACTTCCATAGATGCATAGAAAGATTTTCATTTTTATTATTTGATATATGTACAAAGGGTTTCTAGTCAGCGCAGCCTTTCATGCATTACAATGTGTCTGGACCAAAGTCAGTCCCTATAACATACATTCATTCATACTTTTACTTAATTATGTCCTGTTTAGTGTTTGAAATATATTCTTCTATTGATATCAACTACAGAAAAAGTAAACTCCTTTTTAAAAAGACACATTATTTACTTTTTATCTATAAACTAATAGAATTTAAAAGTCTTTACTGTAAAATTATCTCTTTTATCAGCAAAAAATATTTCTGAATTCAAACAAAATGGGAATATTTTATTAACATCTTCAAAGTCATACTTTGAATGATTTATGTTGGCTAGCCCATGAATTAGCATTCATATTTGTGGAAATTTGTGAAATCCCCTAAGATACAAGTGAAGATAATAGTGTCCTCAAATTTGTACTTTTATTGTCAATATTTTATTCCCTTTATTTTAAAATGTTTCATTGTTACAGTTTTATAAGTATGTAGTTCCTATGATAATATACTTTTTATATATTAAAGGTATTTCACTTCAATGTAAAGTATATTACATGTACATTAATAGTCTTTTTGTTTTTTTGTGTTTTTCTTAACAAGAAACTAAATTAACTCATTATAAGGCTACCATGTAGGATGATGTGTGTGCATGCTGAAGTATTAATACTCCATGGGGCATGTATTTTTTTTATTTCAATTCTTTTTTTTTTTTTTGATCCATTTGTGGGGCCTGAACTCTGGGCCTGGGTGCTGTTCTTCAGCTCTTCAGCTCAAGGCTAGCACTCTACCACTTGAGGCACAGCGCCACTTCCGGCATTTTTCTTTTTGCTTATGTGGTGCTGAGGAATCGAAACCAGAACCTCATGCATGCAAGCCAAGCACTCTACCACTGAGCCACCTTCCCAGCCCTTACTTCAAATCTTGTCAAGATTCACCATCACAATTTATGGAGCACTGACTTACTGTGATCAATGCATCATTTTCCTCCTGTTTCACCATTTCTTATTATGTCTCACCAGCTAAAGTGAAGGAAGAGATTGACCGTGTGATTGGCAGGCACCGCAGCCCCTGCATGCAGGACCGGAGCCAAATGCCCTACACAGATGCTGTGCTGCATGAGATCCAGAGATACATTGATCTTGTACCCATGAATCTGCCCCATGCAGTGACCCGTGACATTAAGTTCAGAGACTACATCATTCCCAAAGTGAGCTTCTTTTCTGCTGAGTCTCCATAGAGAGCCTGAGTTCTTGAGGTCACTGCAGGATTCCTCTCCTCCATACCACATGAGAGAGCTGCAAAAGTCTCACAGCTGGCTGCTCAGGAGAGGTTGTGGTATAGCAAGTTTGGGGTTGTATATCCATGCAGAATTATCCTTGGTCTCCCACACTGTGAATCCCAATTTTGTTCTGCCCCTTAAATTCTTTTTTGTTTTGAAGACTTCTTCTCCTTGTTCTCCTTGTTGTCTTTATTTCCTCTTCCTCCTCCTACTGTTTTTCCTTCTCCTTCTTCTTGATCTTTTGGCTATGCTTAGTTTTTGTATTTCCAAATGAATGCAAAAGCTTATCATTTATCAATTTCCCAATATATTCTGCTATAGATAAATTTGGGGTAAAATGTTACCTTGATTTCTTCAATTCACAAATGAGTCCTGTTCTAATTTACCTATGCTTTACTTTAGTTTCCAAGTAATATTTTGTTTTCAAGATCGATTACAAATATATTCATAGACTTTCTCTAAATACATAGCATTTTCACTATTACTGTTTTATTTTTTCATTGGCTTGGTGCTTGTTGGCCTGTGCACTGTCCATGAGCTCATTTGCTCAAAGCTAGTGCTCTACCAGTTTGCACCACAGTTCCACTTCCAGTTTTCTGGTGGTTAACTGGAGATAAGAGACTCATGGACTTTGTTGCCTGGGCTGGCTTTGAACCATGATCCTTAGATCTCCTGAGTAGCTAGGATTACAGACATGAGCCACCAGTGCCTGGCTTGATTGTTATTATTTTTATGGTGCTTTTGCTATAATTTGTAACTGATATATAGAAACGTAATTGCCTTAATCATTCTGATGACCTCACAAAATATAAACTCATGAAATTTACTAGTCATTGCTAATGAATTATCTGTAGATTTGTTTGGAACTTTAGGATGCATTACCATAATTTATACTTGCTTTTCTAATTCCTGTGCCTATAATTTTGCTTTGTTGAATTTTTGCACTGGCAGCCAGGATGGTGTAAATAAAATAGATTTTAGTGGTCATATTTGTTTCATTATGATTGGCAGAAAAGATTTCTAGCTTGGTATTTCACAGTCAATTTTGATATCTTAAGTAGATTTAAAAAAATAACAGTAGGGAAGTTTACCCTATGTTCTTACTTATGTATGAATTTTGACCATAAACATGATAATATTTTGAATCAGATCTATTCTCTGTAATAATTCTTTTTCTTTGAAAAGTTTTAATTATAGAGGTGATGTGCAGAGGGGTTACAGTTACATAATTCAGGTAGAGTAGGTTTCTTCTTGGACACTGCCACCCCTTCCTTGGCTCTCTCCCAGTTTTTCCTTCCGTCCCCATCCACAAGTTGTATAGTTCATTTTGAACAGCGTCTGGTGAGTGCCACTGATGCATTTGTTCACCCTTTGTTCCTGCATTTCTGTGCCTCCCCTTATACTCCCAAAGCAAGATAAATGAACAAACAGAACAAAGAGGAAGAAAACAAAAAACATCAAAAGAAGGAAAAAAACCACATTTTCATTTCCTGGAGTTCATTTCAATAAATATTACTTTGTATGATCAGATGCACATAGCATTGAACCTTTGTGTTCTCCCCAAAGTATCCTCCTGTGGTCTCACAGTGTGAATGCCTAGGTTTCTTCTTTTTATGTATTTAAAATTTTACTGTGGTGCTGTCTTAGGCAGCACATACAGAGAAGATTAGCATGGCCCCTGCATAAGGGTGACTCTCAAATTTGTGAATCCTTCCATATTTTTATCAAAATGGATACCAGGCAATGGAAACACTGGAGTAGGGACATGTAGGGGCACAGGAATGGAGGAAGGACAGGTAAGCAAATGCAGCCATTGTATTCTAGATGGGTAGTTGTTGACCTTCTATTGCTTTATGCCCTTCTTGCTTTTAAGGTTTCTGCTGTTGAGAACTCTGGTGTTATGCTGATGGGCCTGACACCATAGATGACTCATTGCTTTTCTTTGGCATCTGTCAGTACTGTTTACTGTTTCTGAACATTTAATGTAACTATAATGTGTCTTGGAGTGATTCATTTCTGATATGATCTGTTTGCTGTCCTAAAAACTCTTGTACCTGGATTGTTAAAGATTTAGGAAATAGTCTCACATAATTTTATTGACTATGTTTTCTATTCCTTTAGCATGGGCCTTTTCTTCAACCTCTATGTCTATGTTCCATAGGTTTGACTTTTCAAGTTTCCCAGGTGGGCTCGTATAATCTTTTCATACTTTACTTTTCAGCTAGTTCTTCATCTGACTATTCTAGTATATCTACTTTAACCTTGATCCCTGATATTCTGTTTCAATTTGATACACTCTTTTCTATTGTTTTTATGATTCATATAGCTTTTCATTTCCAAAATTTTAGTTTAATTACTCTTTTAATATTTCTGTATCTTTATTGAACTCCTCATTTATATATATTGCATTGTTTGTCTTACTTCATTCAGCTGCTTATTTGAATCCACTTCAAATTCACTCATTTTTTATACTTGTTCTTTTGAGTTCCTTGGGCTTTAATCTTCTTCAATATCCTTTTTTTTTTTTTTTGTCCAGTCGTGGGGCCTGAACTCTTGGCCTGGGCACTGTCCCTCAGCTCTTCAGCTCAAGGCTAGCGCTCTACCACTTGAGCCACAGCACCACTTCCAGCTTTTTTTTTCACTTTGTTTATGTGGTGCTGAGGAATCGAACCCAGGGCCTCAGGCATGCAAGGCAAGCGCTCTACCAACTGAGTCACCTTCCCAGCCCCTTCTTCAATATCCTTTATGTCTATTGCTATAGAATTGTTAAACGTTGGAGATACTTGCCTTTTTTCCATTCATTCTGTGTTGATATTTATTGGTTCTGAAACCAGTTCATTGGATGGAAGTCTTCATTACCTATAGACCAGAGGATTGAACTAAGTGTTTTTCATTGTATCTGTCACTGCTTTAACTATTTTTTATCGTTCATGGGGCTTGAACTCAGAGCCTGAGCACTGTCTCTTACCTTTTTCTCAAGGCTACTGGTTTACCACTTAACCACAGTGCCACTTCTGATTTTCTGGTAATTGATTGGAGAAAACAACACCGGGCTTTCCTGCCTGAACTGTCTGTGAACTGTAGTCCTCAGATCTCAGCCTACTGAGCATCTAGGTTTACAAGTGTGAGCCTCTGGCACCTGGCTTTATATACATACATACATTCATATATCTATATATCTACATATGTGTGTATAGATTTATATAGATCTAACTATATATATATATAAATTCATACAGATCTTGGTATATACATGTATAGATCTATGTATATATAGATATAGATACAGGTGTCTCTATATATATATCTACATCTATATCTATATAATTAACTTAGCTTATCTGTGTATTGTTCCCAGGGCACAACCATACTGACATCACTGACATCTGTGCTGCATGACCCCAAGGAATTCTCCAATCCAGACAAGTTTGACCCTGGCCACTTTCTGGATGAAAGTGGTAACTTTAAGAAAAGTAACTACTTTATGCCTTTCTCAGCAGGTAATACAATTTCATTTCCATACCTCAGGATAACTTTGGGGGGGATGTCAGTAGGAACTTACATAGAGCCTCCTTGGGGCTGGCGTATTTCCCAGAAGCTCCGGATTAGGAGCAGCACTCTCAATGCCCTTGCACTTTTCTGTTCATGATGCATCTCCACTGTTTGATCAGATTAGTGAGGCTTCAGTTACTCTGTGTATTTCTTCCAAGTTCAACAAGGTAAAGCAAGCAATTCTGGCATTCTTTCTTTACATATATCATAATGATCTCTTCCTAAAGAGTAAAACTCATTTAGACTGCCTTCACTCACAATGAAAAAGATGATCTCATCAGAGGTCCCTCCCACATCTTTCTGTGGCATTTGTCACCCCCAGGCTTCTCTATAGAATGAATCTCTCCCAAAAGGCACAGAAGAACACCAAAAGGCAGTGAGGGAAGATCATCACAGATGACAAGACAGGAGGATTTGTGGGTGGAGTATTAACCCATTTGTCACTTTTTTTTTTTTTTTTTTTTGTCGGTCGTGGGGCTTGAACTCTGGGCCTGGGCGCTGTCCCTCAGCTCTTCAGCTCAAGGCGAGCGCTCTACCACTTGAGCTACAGCGCCACTTCCGGTTTTCTGGTGGTTTATTGGAGATAGGAGTCTCACGGTCTCTTCTCACGGTCTCTCCTGCCCGGGCTGGCTTTGAACCGCGATCCTCAGATCTCAGCCTCCTGAGTAGCTAGGATTACAGGCGTGAGCCACCAGCGCCCGGCTCATTTGTCACTTTCTTGAACTTGATTATTAAACAGAAAATGGCATAAGCAACATTTTAAGACACTTAAGGTACTTCAACATGGACAGAGAGTAGATGGAAGACAGAGTAAAACGTTTTTAAGAAAGTCATGAACCACAAGAACAAAACATTTACTCTTAGCAGTGTCAGAAACTGTGAAATAATCCTATGGACATATCAGCAATGTATGATAGATGTCCCACAATGATCACAGAGCACTCAGCTCTTCTTTCAGTCTAAGACATGTGTCTTGGATATTTTATCCCCACACCTGCAGTATGTGTGCTGTGTGTCTGATCAGGGAGCAGCCTTCCTTCACTGATACTGTGACTTTTTATCTTTTTTGTTTGTTCCTTTATTTATTTGGTTTTTGGTTTTTTTTTTTAAGTGTCAGTTGTAGGGCTTGAAGTCAGGGTTTGGGTCCTGTTCCTGACCTTTGTTGCTCAAATCTAGCATTCTCCCACTTTGAGCCACAGCTGTACTTCTGCTTTTTGGTGGATAATTGCAGGTAAGAGTCTCAGGGACTTTCTTACCCCAGGCTCACATCTAATCATGATCCTCTGATATGAGCCTCCCGAGTAGTTGGATTGTAGGCATGAGCCATTGGCACCCAATTAATGACCTGACATTTGATATCTGCTTTACATCTATCAATAGATACCATGAGAAAGACAGTGATCTCTCTTCAAAAATTCACTTTTTTTTTACACAAAGGGAAACATTTTAAGTAATGAGAAAATTATGGCTTCAAATGATTTGAGTGTCAGTGAAAATCTGAATATGATATTTGGGAAGCTGAATGAGGGGAAGATTTTATGGCTTGATGGACACAAAGAGCACAAGAAAGGACATGAAATGTGGGCTGGGTCTTGATGTCTATAGGAAATGTATCATAGCCAAAAGGAATTTCATTATGTAGTACTTAAACTTTGTAATTTAATGTAGGCTGATAAAATGGACAGTTGGGCTGGCAATATTAAAATGCAAAATGTGTTCGCTACTTTTCTGGGGACAGTTCACATGAGCAATATGAATAGGTTTCCTTAGACAAACACAGATGTCTCTAGAACATACAAAGTGTATCATTGAAACCTGAGACTCAAAATTTTTATAAATCAATAATGAATCCTTGATTAAAATTGTAATAAATCAAAATCTTTTATTATTTTAATTTCTCACCAACACTTTATAAAGGAATTATTAGCATCTCCCTTTAATATTTGAAGATAATAAGGCTCAGATATTTTACTAACTTACTCCACGTGGGTTGTTAATGACGGTGTCAATATTTGACTTCTGAGTTGACTTGGAAAGGAGTATTTCCTACCACTAATTTTACATGTAATGAATTCCACTTGGAGTCATAGGTAGGTCTATGTCCTCCACTCTTACATATTTATTATTCTATAGGTACAAAGGTTTAGAGGAAATCCCAAAATATGATCATAGGCCTTCCTGATTAGTAGGGATAATACTAAGAGAAAAGGAATGGGAGTAAGCATTCAGGTTGAAAAAAGGAAAAAGTAAGATTGGGAGGTAAAAGATCTTCCATAATTATGATCTTTTCCTTTAGCAGGGAACATATTAGAATAACTGATATAATAATTTGGCAATCTCCAACCAAGCATAGAGAAAGAGTAAAGAGGGAGGAGAAGAGGAAAAATGTTTTTGAAGAGCATTTATCATGTAAAAATACTTAATAAATTGCTTATATGAAGATGGTAATCTGTTTTCTCAAAATATAATTTAGTTTGGTATGATTTTCTTTGGATTTGTTTTAGAGAAGATCTTAAAAATGTAGCCCAAAGTAGTTACCAACTCAGCATTCTCTTTATTAGTCTCCTGTGCTAGACTTACAAGTTTGTGTGTGCCTGTGCTGCCATTCTCAGATACCGTATTAGTGAAGATTACATATTCCCGGGTACCTGTAGAGCTTTCCTCCTCTCTGTGCAGGGAATTCACTGAAGGCACATTGACACTTTCTTTTACCAGTTACAAATGCAGTGCTTCACACTCTCACACTTACATACATGGAGTTATTTCTTACTTTGACCTTTTTTTTTTTTTTTTTTTTATTTCAGGCAAACGGATATGTGCTGGAGAAGGCCTGGCCCGCATGGAGCTGTTTTTATTCCTAACCACCATTTTACAGAACTTCAACCTGAAATCACTTGTGGATCCACAGGATCTTGATACCACTCCTGTTCTAAATGGGTTTATCTCTTTGCCACCATCATACCAGCTGCGCTTCATTCCAGTGTAAAGAAGAGCTCTGCTGTCTGACTCCAGCTGTGCAGCAATCTGCAGTTCCCTCCTCTGAGCCACCACTCACCTCCTTCCCCTGCCAGGGATGCTTCCTGTCCTCCCTTCTCATATTTCCTCTCTCCCTCCCAGATCCAGGAAGATCCATTCTCCATTTTGGAGGGATTCCTGTGTCACTGCACTATCACATCTATAGTCTCTTATGCTTTATAATAGTTTTGTTCACCACTCCATGTTCTAATATTTCTCTAATGCTGATTTACTAATATGCTAATATGACAAAAATAAAAAATGATTACCATGTGATAGGTCAAATTGCTTTTTCTGTATATAATCCACAATAAACATCATGCCTTTTGTCATTCTTGGACTGTCCTACTTTGTTTAAAATTCAGTGAAGTATTGAAACAAACTAGAGTCCCATGTTGAACCCATTCTAACAAGCACTGGGAATGGGAAGGGGGAGGTTGTAGGAAAACTCTTTGATGATGTCACCTGTCATATCTAGGGATGCAGATTTAATGAACAAAAGCAATGTCCACAAGTGTCTCTTCCTGGAGGAAAATATTGTAAGACACAGACATACAGAGAATAACATTAAAGGCTAATGTTCACGTCTTTACTTTGGTGTTAGTGTAAAAAAAAAAAAGGGGGGAAAAGTCGGGGGCCGGTGGCTCACGCCTGTAATCCTAGCTACTCAGGAGGCTGAGATCTGAGGATCGAGGTTCAAAGCCAGCCCAGACAGGGAAGTCCGTGAGACTCTTATCTCCGATAAAGCACTAGATAAACCAGAACTGCCTCTGTGGCTCAAGTGGTAGAGCGCTCGCCCTGAACTGTAAAGTGCAGGGACAGCGCCTAAGCCCAGAGTTCAAGCCCCATAACCAACAAAAAAAATAAATAAATAAATAAAAGTGAAATTTTCTTGTCAATTGATCTTTGCAACTGAAAGCCAGATATGAGTTTATGTTTTCATATTGATAATCATATGTTCCATTATTTTTATTTATGCACATCAATTGTACATTTTGAGATGTTTCATACCTGCATACAATTTACTTTGACCATACCAGTTTTTGCTTCATTTTTAGAAGTACTAAGTTTTAAATTTGGGGCTTTGTTCTTCCTAGACAAGAACTCTATTGATTAGACTATATCCTGTATCTGTCTTTCTACATTGTGCACATTGTTTTACACTCGACATAAATGTGATGACAATTATAAAAAGGGCACTGAAATCACTCCTCCCATTTCATTTTTCAAACCTTCACAATTATGCATTTTACACACAATTTTCCCTTCCTTCTACCTTGCTATGCATCACATGAGAACTACTGTCATTCTTCACCAATGCTGGACTCATTCACAAGAGGAAGCCCCTTGGCCCAGGATTAATTTATTTTTGTAAAGATGCTGTACAGAGGGGTTACTGTTTCATGGGTAAGGTAATGAGTATATTTCATGTCGAACATTGTTACCCCATTCTTTGATTTACTCCTACTATCTCTTTTCTCTCCCACCTCCCCCAATCCTCCCTTCCACAGAAGTTGTAAAGTTCATTTCCAACAGTGTCTTGTGACAGGGGTACCCTGTGTCCTCATTTCAGCATTTTGCCATTCCCCATCCCCAAATTATATAAAAGTATATACAAGATGCAGGGTACCAAAATCAAATACATTGACAACAGGGGACATATCATAAGGGGAAGAACATACCAAAGAAACAAACAAAAGAATCACATAGTACATTAAAAACAACAACAACAAAGAAAAATATCTTGTGTCCATATCTTGGGGTTCATTTTGCTTAGCCTCATCTTATGTGGTCATATGTACACAGCAATTTTTAATCTCATATATTTGGGCCTAGATGCATACACAATCTGTACATGTATCAGTGAATCGTTATGCCTGTTTATATATACAAGATGTATTTATACAGGACAAAAGCATACATTATATATAGTTTTCCATAAAATTGTTTCACTATAAGAGTATATTGAACATGCACTGGAAGCTCATGGCTATAATCCTAGCTACTCAGGAGGCTGAGATCAGAGGATTAGGGTTCCAAGCTAGCCCAGACAGGAAAGTCCAGGAGATTGTTATCTACCATTCATCACAAAACTGCCAGAAGTGGTGTTGTGGCTCAACTGATAAAGCAGTATCCTTGAGCAAAAAGCTCAGGGACAGTGCGCAGGCCCCACATTGATCCCCAAGACCTGCTACTCAGCCCCTAAAAAAGCATTTTGTACAAGTTGCTGTTTTCCTGTTGAAAAATATGCCAGTCAAATGTTCAAGATATGGCAAAATTAGATATGATTGTTTGATATTTAAAATAATACACAAAATAAAAAATTATATTTATGGAGCCCCATGATTTTATTTTTGGTGGAGCTGGAGTTTGCACTCAGGATTCCATCCTTGGTTGGCATACTGTCTTTGGTGTTCTACCACTTGAAATATCCCCGTAGCCTGATTTACTTGCAATTTTGGAGATGAAGTGTCATGTACATTTCTGCTGGGGCTGGCTTCAAAATGCAGTCCTCCAGATCTCAACCCTCTGCGTAGTTAATAATACCAGCAAGTGCCACTGGACCCAAGCTGCATGTTAGGTTTTTAATAATTGTATGCAGGATACAGTATTTAAATCAGGTAACTAGATATATTTTGTGGAACATGCAATATGTCATATATAATTCATCTATTGTAAAACTCTTCAAAACCCTTCTTTGCATCATGACATGAAGAGAAGAGTGGGAATACTCATAGGGAATCAAATATAGTTCATCCAAAATAAAAGATTTTGTTCTATTAGTCCTGAACTAGATTGCAATGGCTTAGAGTTCAGAGCTCTGTGAGTTGCAAACACTATTTGATGAATGAACTCAAAAAGTTACTGCTTAGGGGCTGGGAAGGTGGCTCAGTGGTAGAGCGCTTGCCTTGTATGCATGAGGCCCTGAGTTCGATTCCTCAGCACCACATAAGCAAAAAAGAAAAAACCGGAAGTGGCGCTGTGGCTCAAGTGGTATTGCACTAGCCTTGAGTTGAAGAGCTGAGGGACAGCGCCCAGGCCCAGAGTTCAGGCCCCATGACCGGACCAAAAAAAAAGTTGCTGCTTAGTTTTGTCCTGGAAAAAGAGTTCATTCATCATAAAGAATTTGCAAGTTGTCAAGATGAAAAACACAACGTGGTCCTAACCCTTATTTTAATCAATGGATACTACCATTATGAAACTCTTATTTGTTTTGAAAGTCAGTGATTAACATGAATATTGAAAAACAGTACACACTGAGAGAATTTTTAAATTGTTTTAACTGAAGTTTTTAACTACATAGCATCTTATGAGACTTGGGGTTTATGGGTTATGACCTCATCTCTAGCCCTTTCAGTGCTATATCTTTATCCAAAAAAATGAACCTGAGGCCTGGGTTATAACACGGAAATTATTTTTCTTTAGCCAAAGGTAGACTGAAGGTAGCAGTCAAGTGTCTATATGTATTATTTGTGTGTGTGTGTGTGTGTGTGTGTGTGTGTGTTTGTGTGTGTGTGAGTGTGCTGATGGGTAGTGACACTGGGCTTTTTTGTTCAAGGCTAGCACTCTACCACTTGAGCCACAACTTCACTTGTGGCTTTTTTGGTGGAAGATAAGCTTCCAAACTACCAAGGTTAACTAAGGGTCCAAACCAGGCCCAGGGCCACCTTCACTTCCCCCCTTCACTTCCCATAAGAAAGCCCAAATAATAAAGTTGGAAACATGACACACTAAAGAAGGATCCCCACTACACTGTGTACTAATTCTTAAGAAAACAGAACGAGACAAGATCAAGACAGAAACAGAAAAACCGAAGCCTGCTGTTAGTCAGGATCTACCACCTCAGCAGTTCCCCAAACTCCCTACAGTATGAGAGCCAGATGAGCAGGCCCTGAATTTAAACTTTAGTATTGTGAAAATGAAGGAAAAAATGACATGGTCATAGTATATTGTACACACGTATGAAGCACCTCAAATTGTACAATTGATGTACGCCATTAAATGTACTAGAACAGGTGATTAGTAATATAAAAACATAAATTCATATCTGGCTTTCAGTTGGAAACATATTGACAACAATATTACAGTTTTTATTTAGTATTCACACTAATGTCAAAGAAACGACACGAACCCTAGTTTTTAATGTTTATTCCTGTCTATGTCTGTGTCACAGAGTATTTTCCTCCAGGAGGAGCTGATTCTGGACATTGCTTTTGTTTATTGAATCCACATCTCCCAATCTGACAGGGGACATAAACAAGGAGTTTTCCTACCCTCTTCCCCTTCCCATTCCCAGTGCTTGCCATAATATGAACAACATGGCACTCTATTTTGTTTCATTGCTTCACTGGATTTTGAACAAAGTAGGGCAGTCCAAGAACTACCCAGGCATGAAAAATAATATTTATTATCGGTAATATAGAGAGAAAGGAGTTTGTGTTGTCACAAGGTAATCATTTTTTGGTTTTGTCATACTAGCAAATTAATAAATCAGCATTAGAGAAGTATTAGCGTGTGGGGTGTTGAATAAGACTATTATAAAGCACAGGGGACTATAGCTGTGACAGTGCAGTTACACAGGAAATGGTCCAAAATGGAGAATGGATCTTCCTGGATCTGGAGGAGAGGGGAGATGTGAGAAAGGAGGACAGGAAAGCATCCCTGACAGGGGAAGTTGGTGAGTGATGGCTCAGAGGAGGGAACTGCAGATTGCTGCACAGCTGGAGCCAGACACAGAGCTCTTCTTTACACTGGAATGAAGCTCAGTTGGTATGATGGTGGCAAAGAGGCAAACCCATTCAGAACTGGAGTGATATCGAGGTCATGTGGATCCACGAGAGGTTTCAGGTTGAAGTTCTGTAAAATGGTGGTTAGGAATAAAAACAGCTCCATGCGGGCCAGGCCTTCTCCAGCACATATCCGTTTGCCTGAAATAAAAAAAAAAAAAAGGTCAAAGTAAGAAATAACTCCATGTATGTAAGTGTGAGAGTGTGAAGCACTGCATTTGTAACTGGTAAAAGAAAGTGTCAATGTGTCTTCAGTGAATTACCGAATGCACAGAAAGGAGGAAAGCTGTACAGATACCTGAGAATATGTAATCTTCACTAATACATTTGTTTGCTTTTTAAATCTGAGAATGGTAGAATAGGCACACAAAAACTTGTTAGTCTAACACAGGTGACTAATGCAGAAGAATCTTGAGTTGATAACCACTTTTGTCCTCTCTTCCCTCTTATCTCCTTCTCTATGCCAGGTTGTGGGTTGCCAAATTATTATGTCATTACTCTAATATGTTCCCTGCTAAAGGAAAGAATCATAATTTTGGAAGAACTTTTATCTTCGAAGCATACATTTTTCCTCTGGTTGAGATGAGGATTTAATACAGTCTGTCCTCAACCTTAAGACCTACTCCCATTCCTTCTTTTTCAGTATTATCCTTACTAATCAGAAAGGAATTGTGACCATGTGTTTTAGGATTACCTCTAAACCTTTGTATCTATAGAATAGTAAAAATGTAGGAGTGGAGGACATAGACCTACCCGTGACTCCAAGTGGAATTCATCACATGTAAAATTAGTGGTAGGAAATACTGCTTTCCAAGTCAACTCAGAAGTCAAATCTTGACACCGTCATTAACTACCCATGTGGGGTAAGTTAGTAAAATATCTGAGCCTTATTTTCTTCAAAAATTAAATGGGGATGCTAATAATTCCTTCATAAAATGTTGATGAGAAATTAAAATAAGAATAGATTAGGATTTATAACAATTTTAATCAAAGTTTCATTATTTATTTACAAAAAATTTGAGTCTTAGATTTCAATGATATACTTTGTATATTCTAGAGACATCTATGCTTTTCTAAGAAAACCCATTCATATCGCTCATGTGAACTGTCCCCAGAAAAATAATGAACACTTTTTGTATTTTAATATTGAAAAACCAACTGTCCATTTTATCAGCCTACATAAAATTACAAAGTTTAAGTACTATATCATGATATTCCTTTTGGCTATGATACATTTCCCCTACAGACATCAAGACACAGACCACATTTCATGTCTTTTCTTGTGCTCTTTGTGTCCCTTCAAGCCATAAAATCTTGCCCTCATTCAGCTTCCCAAATATCATATTCAGATTTTCACTGACACTCAAATCATTTGAAAGCATAATTTTCTCATTATTTAAAATGTTTCCCTTTGTGTAAAAAAAAGTGAATTTTTGAAGAGAGATCACTGCCTTTCCCATGGTATCAATATGACAGATGTAAAGCAGATATCAAAGGTCAGGTCAATAGTTGGGTGCCAGTGGCTCATGTCTACAATCTAACTACTTGGGAGGCTGAGATCAGAAAATCGTGATTAGAAGTGAGCCTGGGGTGAGAAAGTCCCTGAGACCCTTACCACTAAAAAGCAGAAGTACAGCTGTGGCTCAAAGTGGTAGAATGCTAGCATTGAGCAACAAAGGTCAGGAACAGGGCCCAAACCCTGATTTCAAGCCCCACAACTGACAATAAAAATAACCCCAAAACCAGACAAATAAAGAAACAAACAAAAAAGACAAAAAGTCACAGTGTCAGTGAAGGAAGGCTGCTCCCTTGTCAGACACACAGCACACATACTGCAGGTGTGGGGATACAATATCCAGATACATGTCTTAGACTGAGTCTTAGAAGAGCTGAGTGCTCTGTGATCATTGTGGGAAATCTACCAATATTTGACAGTTTCTGACAGTTTTGAAAAAAGTGTTCTGTTCTTGTGGTTCTTGACTTTCTTTCTAATGTTCTGCTCTGTCTTCGATCTACTATCTGTCCCTGTTGAAGTACCTTAAATGTCTTAAAATGTTGCTTATGCCATTTTCTGTTTAATAATCAAGTTCAAGAAAGTGACAAATACTTCCTCCACAAATCTTCATGTCTTGTCATCTGTGATGATCTTCCCTCACTGCCCTTTGGTGTTCTTCTGTGCCTTTTGGGAGAGATTCATTCTATAGAGAAGCCTGGGGGTGACAAATGCCACAGAAAGATGTGGGAGGGACCTCTGATGAGATCATCTTTTTCATTGTGAGTGAGGGAAGTCTAAATGAGTTTTACTGTTTAGGCAGAGATCATTATGATATATGTAAAGAAAGAATGCCAGAATTGCTTGCTTTACCTTGTTGAACTTGGAAGAAATGCACAGAGAAACTGAGGTCTCACTAATCTGATCAAACAGTGGAGATGCATCATGAACAGGAAAGTGCATTGGCATTGAGAGTGCTGCTCCTAATCTGGAGCTTCTGGGAAATACGCCAGCCCCAAGGAGGCTTTATGTAAGTTCCCACTGACATCCCCCCCAAAGTTATCCTGAGGTATGGAAATGAAATTGTATTACCTGCTGAGAAAGGCATAAAGTAGTTACTTTTCTTAAAGTTACCACTTTCATCCAGAAAGTGGCCAGGGTCAAACTTGTCTGGATTGGGGAATTCCTTGGGGTCATGCAGCACAGATGTCAGTGATGTCAGTATGGATGTGCCCTGGGAACAATACACACAGATAACATAAGCTAATTAGATAGATAGATAGATAGATAGATAGATAGATAGATAGATAGATAGATAGATAGATAGATGGATAGATAGATAGATAGACAGACAGATAGATAGAGCTATAGATCTACATAGATCGATACATATATATACCTAGATCTGTATAAACCTGTGCATATATATAAACTATACATACATGCAAATATATGTAAATAGAGACTCACACCTGTAATCCTAGATACTGAGGAGGCTGAGATCTGAGGACTACAGTTCAAAGACAGTTCAGGCAGGAAAGCCCATGATGTTGTTATTTCTAATTTGCCACTGTGGCTCAGAGTGGTAAACCACTTGAACATAAAAGGTCAGGGACAGTGCTCAGGCTCAGAGTTCAAGCCCCATATCCCCTCTCCATGACCCCTCCAAAAAAAAAAAAACAGAAAACAAATAGTTAAAATGGCAAAAGATACAATGAGAATCACTCAGTTCATTCTTCTGGTCTATAGGTAATGAAAATTTCCAACCAATGAACTGGCTTCAGAACCAAAAAATATGTATGGAAAAAGGCAAATATTTCCAAAGTTTAACAATTCTATAGCAATAGCATAAAGGATATTGAAGAAGATTAAAGCACAAAGAAGTCAAAATTATGATTGCAAGAAAAATTATTTCAAGTGGCAAAAACTCCCATGCTCCTGGATTGGAAAGATCAACATCGTGAAAATGGCAATACTTCCCAAGGCTATCTACAAATTCAACGCACTATCAATATTCCATCCTCATTCTTCAAGGAAATAGAAGAGGCAATCCAAAAATTCATATGGAACAATAAAATACCCCGAATAGGAAAAACGATCCTCAACAGAAAGAACACTGCTGGAGGAATATCAATACCAAATTTCAAACTCTAATACAAAGCCATAATAATAAAAACAGCTTGGAACTGGCACAAGAACAGACCTCAAGACCAATGGAATAGAATTGAAAACCTAGAAATGAACCTGCAGACCTATAGCCATCTAATTTTCAATAAGGGAGCTAAAAAAATAGAATGGAAGAAAGACATCCTCTTCAGTAAATGGTGCTGGCAAAATTGGTTATCTACATGTAGAAAACTAAAGCTAGATCCTTATAAATCACCCTGCACCAGAATCAACTCCAAATGGATCAAAGACCTCGGAGTCAAAGCAGACACCCTGAAAACTTTACAGGATGGAATAGGAGACACCCTAGGACTCTTTGGCACAGGCCAAAATTTTCTTAATAGAGACCCAAAAACACAACAAATCAAAGAAAGGTTGGACAAATGGGATTGCATGAAATTGCAGAGCTTTTGTATGGCAAAGGACATAGCTAGGAAGATTAATAGAAAGCCCACAAATTGGGAGCAGATCTTCATTAACCATACAACAGACAAGGGTCTCATATCTAAAATATACATGGAACTCAAAAAATTAAATCCCCCAACAACAAATCCTCAAAGAAACAACTGCCCAATAAATAAGTGGGCTAAAGAGTTAAAGATAAACTTCTCTGAAGAGGAAAGAAGGATGGCCAATAGACACATGAAGAAATGTTCAACATCCCTAGCCATAAAAGAAATGCAAATCAAAACAACATTGAGATACCACCTCACTCCAGTTAGAATGGCTATAATCAAGAACTCTAATAACAACAGATGCTGGAGGGGATGTGAACATAAGGGAACCTTAGTGCATTGTTGGTGGGAGTGTAAACTTGTTCAACGACTTTGGAAAGCAGTATGGAGGTTCCTCAAAAGACTACACATAGAGCTCCCCTATGACCCAGCAATCCCACTTTGGGGCATTTACCTAAATGATCACAAACAAGGCCACACTAAAGCTACCAGCATCACTATGTTTACTGCAGCCTTATTTACCAAAGCTAAGATATGGAACCAACCCAGGTGCCCCTCAGTAGATGAATGGATCAAGAAAATGTGGTATATATACACAATGGAATTCTATGCCTCCATCAGAAAGAATGACATTAGTCCATTTGATAGGAAATGGAAAGACTTGGAAAAAATTATATTAAGTGAAGTAAGCCAGGCCCAAAGAAACATAGGTCCCATGGTTTCCCTTATTTGCAATAACTAGTATATGTCTGAGTCAAGCAGAAAAGGTCAGATAAGTTGATGTTAGGGAAATGAACCCTAAGATACGTATTCAAATGTTTTTTTTATTTCATGAAATTGTTTCTAACACATTTATAAGATTATTTCTTTGTTGCTTTGTATGTTATCCCCCCCTATGGTACAACCCCTGCTTTCACTGTATTTGAGGTTGGTGTATTTTGTGGATGGGAAGGGAAAAAAACAAATCGTTTAAATAGGGATACAGGTGGATCCATTGCAACAATGAGCTGTAGAAGTCGTTATATGGAAAAATGAACTTTAAAATTTTGCGGTGGGGAGGAGAATTAGATGGGGCACGGGGGGAGGATCGGATGGAATGGGAAGGGGAAAGAAATGAGGAGGCTACAATGCGTGGTAAGAAATGTACTCATTATCTTGCCCATGTAATTGTAATCCCTCTGTACAGTATTTTCACAATAAAAATAAAAATTAAAAGAAAAATTATTTCAACAAAATGATTTCAATACAATAAAAAGAACAAGTATAAAAATGAGTGAATTTGAAATGGATACAAATAAACAGCTACATGAAGTAAGACAAACAATGCAATATATAAATGAGGAGTTCAATAAAGATACAGAAATATTAAAAATAGTTAAACTAAACTTTTGGAAATGAAAAGCTATATGAATAAAAAGAACTCAATAGAAAAGAGTGAATCAAATTGATACAGACTATCAGGGATCAAGGAAAAAGTAGGTACATTAGAATAATCAGATGAAGAACTAGGTGAAAAGTAAAGTATGAAAAGTTTATAAAAGCCCACCTGGGAAACTTGAAAGGTCAATCCTATGGAACATAGACATAGAGGCTGAAGAAAAGGCCCATGCTAAAACAATAGAAAACATAGTCAGAAAAATGATGTGAGAATATTTCCTAAATGTTTACAATCCAGTTGCACGAGGTATTAGAACAGCAAACAGATCATATCAGAAAAGAATCACTGGAAGACACATTATAGTTAAACATTAAATATTCAGAAACAGTAAACAGTACTGACAGCTGCCAAAGAAAAGCAATGAGTCATCTATGGTGGCAAGCCCATCAGCATAATACCAGATTTCTCAACAACAGAAACATTAAAAGCAAGAAGGGCATAAAGCAATAGAAGGTCAACAACTACCCATCTAGAATACAATGGCTGCTTTTGCTTATCAGTCTTTCCTCCATTCCTGTGCCCCTAATGTCCCTCCTCCAGTGTTTCCATTGCCTGGTATCCATTTTGATAAAAATACGGAATGATTCACAAATTTGAGAGTCACCCTTATGCAGGGGCCATGCTAATCTTCTCTGTATTGTTTTTTACTATATGTGCCGCCTAAGACAGCACCACAGTAAAATTTTAAACACATAAAAAGAAGAAACAGAGGCATTCACACTGTGAGACCACAGGAGGATACTTTGGGGAGAACACAAAGGTTCAATGCCTATGTGCATCTGATCATACAAAGAAATATTTATTGGAATGAACTCCAGGAAATAAAAATGAGGGTTTTTTCTTTCTTTTGCTCTTTTTTGTTTTCTTTCCTCTTTGTTCTGTTTGTTCATTTGTCTTTCTTTGGAGTATAAGGGGAGACACAGAAATGGAGGGACAAAGGGTGAACAAATGCATCAGTGGCACTCACCAGACACTGTTCAAAATGAACTGTACAACTTGTGAATGGGGATGAGAAGGAAAAACTGGGAGAGAGCCAAGGAAGGGGTGGCAGTGTCCAAGAAGAAACCTACTCTACCTGAATTATGTAACTGTAACCCCTCTGCACATCACCTGTATAATTAAAACTTTTCAAAGAAGAAGAATCATTACAGAGAATAGATCTGATTCAAAATATTACCATGTTTATGTTCAAAATTCATATATACATAAGAACACAGGGTAAACTTCCCTAATGTTATTTAAAAAAAACAAATCTATTTAAGATACCAGAATTGACTGTGAAATACCAAGCTAGAAATCTTTTCTGCCAATCATAATGAAACAAAGATGACCACTAAAATCTATTTTGTTTACACTATCCTGGCTACCAGTAGAAAAATTCAACAAAGCACAATTACAGGCACAAGAATCGGAAAAGCAAGTAGAACCTATTAAACAAGATATTATGGTAATACACCCTAAAGTTCCAAACAAATCTACAGAAATTCATTAGCAATGACTAGTAAATTTCATGAGTCCACATTTCATGAGGTCATCAGAATGATTAAAGCAATTATGTTTCTATATATCAGGTACAAATGATAGCAATGGCACCATAAAAATAATAACAATCAAGCCAGGCACTGGTGGCTCATGTCTGTAATCCTAGCTACTCAGGAGATCTAAGGATCATGGTTCAAAGCCAGCCCAGGCAACAAAGACCATGAGTCTCTTATCTCCAGTTAACCACCAGATAACTGGAAGTGGAACTGTGGTGCAAACTGGTAGAGCACTAGCTTTGAGCAAATGAGCTCACGGACAGTGCACAGGCCAACAAGCACCAAGCCAATGAAAAACTAAAATTGTAATAGGCAAAGTGCTATGCATTTAAACAAAGTCTATGAATATATTTGTAATCGACTCTATTGAAAACAAAATATTACTTGGAAAATAAAGTAAGGCATAGGTAAACTGGAAGCATGACTCATTCATGAATTGAAGAAATCAAGGTAACATTTTCTCCCAAAGTTATCTATAACTTTACTGGAGGCATAATATACATCCCAGCAGAACATATTGGGAAATTGATAAATAATAAGTTTTCGTACTCATTTGGTAATACAAAAACTAAGCATAGCCAAAAGATCAAGGAGGAGGACAAGGAGAAGAAAGAGGAATAGAAGGAGTAGGAAGAAGAGGAGGAGGAACAGCAGGAGGAACAGCAACAGGAGAAGGAGGAACTAGAAGAAAAAAAAAAAGACAACAAGACCAAGGAGAAGACCCTAAAACAAAAAGAATTTAAGGGGCAGAACAAAATTGGGATTCACAGTGTGGGACACCAGGGATAATTTTGCCTGGATATACAACCCCAAACTTGCTATACCACAACCTCTCCTGAGCAGCCAACTGTGAGACTTTTGCAGCTCTCTCAGGTGGTACGGAGGAGAGGAATCCTGCAGTGACCTCAAGAACTCAGGCACCCTAGGGAGGCTCAGCAGAAAAGAAACAAGCTCACCTTGGGAATGATGTAGTCGCTGAACTTAATGTCACGGGTCACTGCATGGGGCAGGTTCATTGGTAGGAGATCAATGTATCTCTGGATCTCATGCAGCACAGCATCTGTGTAAGGCATTTGGCTCCTGTCCTGCATGCAGGGGCTGTGGTGCCTGCCAATCACATGGTCAATCTCTTCCTTCACTTTAGCTGGTGAGACATAATAAGAAATGGTGTAACAGGAGGAAAGTGACGCATTGATCACAGTAAGTCAGTGCTAAATAAATTGTGATAGTGAATCTTAACAAGATTTGAAGTAAAAAAAAATTCATATCCCATGGAGTATTAAGACTTCAGCATGTACACACATCATCCTCCTGCTTAGTAGCCTTATAATGAGTTAATCAAGGCATAGAGGTTAGTTTCTTGTTAAGAAAAACACACAAAAAAGACTATTAATGTCATTTAATATAGTTTATATATTGAAGTAAAATACCTTTATTTAGTTTAACCTTTTATTTAACATGTAAGAAGTATATTATCATAGGAACAATATGCTTATAAAACTGTAATAATAAAATATTTTAAAATAAAGGGAATAAAATATTGACAATAAAAGTACATTTTTGAGGACACTATTATCTTCACTTATATCTCTAGATTTCCCAAATCTCCACAAATATGAATGATAATTCATGGGCTAGCCAACATAAATCATTCTAAGTATGACTTTTAAGATGTTAATAAAATAGTCCCATTTTGTTCTAATTCAGAAATTTTTTTGTTGATAAGAAATAATTTTACAACAAAATGACTTTCAAATTCTATTAGTTTATGGATAATAAGTAAATAATGTGTCTTTTAAAAAATGGAGTTTAGTTTTTTCTGTAGTTGATATAAAGAGAAGAATATATTTCACAAATTAAATAGGACATAATTAAGTGAAACAATGAATGAATGTATATTATAGGTACTGACTTTGGTCCAGACACATTGTAATGCATGAAAGGCTTGCTGAATTGAAACAGCTATTTAATTGTACAGCTATTTAATAATAAAAATGAAAATCTTTGTATGCATCTATAGAAGTATCAGCATTAAGTACTTTTGTACAATACATGTAAACTAATAAAAATGCAGAAGAAATGATAGTCCTCAAAGAAAAACAAAAATAAACACTATTTTTTTATTTTTAAATAATTATTATTTAAGCATTATATAAGTAGTGCATGGGCTGGGAAGGTGGGTTAGTGGTAGAGTACTTGCCTTGCATGCCTGAGGCCCTGGGTTTGATTCCGCAGCACCACATAAGCAGGAAAAAACCGGAAGTGGTGTTTTGGCTCAAATGGTAGAGTGCTAGCCTTGAGCTGAAGAGCTGAGGGACAGGGTCCAGGCCCAGAATTCAGGCCCATGACCAGACCCAAAAACATAAAAAACAAAAAAAAATAGTGTATATTTTTGTGTATGCATGTGTACAGTGTACAGTACTACTCCCATTATCAAACCACTTTCTGATGATATCCATATTAGACATCTTAGAATCTGCTTTGGAAAATAATTTTCATTTTCTAAACAAGGATGCTTTTTTTTTTTTCTTTTACTGGACCTGGAGCTTGAATTCAGGGCCTGGGTGCTGTCCTTGAACTTCTTTGTGTTGAATAATATGTACTTTGTGCTCTACCACTTGAGCCACAACACCACTTCTGGCTTTTTCTGAGTAGTTCATTGGAGATAAGAGTCTCATTAACTTTAATACCTGGCCTGGCTTCAAATTTAAATCCTCAGATCTCAGACTCCTGAGTACATAAGAATCACTTTTAGAGAATATTTATTGATACCCTAGCATGTGAGAGTGAAATATGCATTCACATCTCTGTCTTACATATTTAGCCACATCTACAAATAGGCACATAGAGATAAACATGTATGTTTCCCCTTACTTCATTCACAACAATATACTAGATATTACATATCAGTTTTTGAACCAATATTCACAGTTTCAATCATTCTGGCTCAGCAATATTGTTCCCTGGTGGAAATTAGAATTGCATTCCATTTATTGTACTTCCCATTTCTTTCTTATCAGTCAGTTCATGATTTTCTATTTCCTGACCTAGAATTATTTGCAAGTGCACAAATACTTGTGTAAAACATCTAGCAATTCATGGTCAGTAAGTCAGAATTCTGAGACTCTTGTCCATGTCTCCTTCCTTCCCTCTTTGCATTATTGGTTTCTGGTTTGTTCTGATGTGGGTGTTTTCTGAGTTTTTAGCAGCCTCAGTGAGTTTCCGATTACCCATAACCTTACTGTCCCAGTTTCTGGAGTCCATAATTTCCTTGATAACAACAAAAAAGCATTACACCACATTACACGATATTGTGTGATAAAAGAGAAAATGGGGTATGAAGTTTATGGCTGATTTAGAGGTCTACTCTCCCATCTTTTCTCTTTCCTCTTAAGAATTTTTTCTGGGGATTAGGGGGTCCAGTTCTGGGGCCTGAACTCTGGTCCTGGGCACTGTCCCTCAGCTCTTCAGCGCAAGGCTAGCGTTCTACCACTTGAGCCACAGTGCACCTTTGGGCTTTTTTTTCCTGCTTATGTGGTGCTGAGGAATTGAACTCAGGGCCTCATGCATGCAAGGCAAGAGCTCTACCACGGAGCCACCTTCCCAGCCCACTCTTAAGAATTATGATGCAATCCCATCATCTCTTGATATCTGACCTAGTTGTGTCTTTCTGAAACTTGTGATGATCTTCTTTCTAACCCTGGTATTCTGGAATGCTACAACTTTATGCTGAGTGAAGGCTTTTATCTCTTTATTCTGCTGGACACTTCGAAAGAATTTTCTATCAAATTGGTAAAATATGGAGGTTTGTAGAGTTCTTCATTCTGGAAGAATTTCAGGAAAAAAGACAGAAAGTTGTGCATCACCTGGAGGGGATGTGGCCAAAAGGGAACCCTACTGCATTGTTGGTGTGAGTGTAAACTTGTTCAACCACTTTGGAAAGCAGTATGGAGGATCCTAAAAAGACTACACATAGAGCAACCCTATGACCCAGCAATCCCACTTTTGGACATTTACCCAAACAATCGCAAACAAGGCTATACTAAATCTATCAGCACAACTATGTTTATTGCAGCATTATTCACCATAGCAAAGACATGGAACCAACCCAGATGACCCTCAGTAGATGAATGAATCAAGCAAATTTGGTATATATATATATATATATATATATATATATATATATATATATATACCAGTTTTATATATATATATATATATATATATATATATATATATATATATATATATATATATATAACTGGTATATGTCTATGAGAAGCACATAAGGTCAAAACCTATGTACATATGACCATACAAGATGATGCTAAGTGAAATGACCCCAAAGATAGGGACAAAAGAAGTTTTATCTTTTTTGCTGTTGTTTTCAACGTATTTATAATGTACTATGTGATATTCTTGTTTCTTTTCTATGTTCTTCCCCCATGGTATAACCCCTGTCTTCACTGTATTTGATTCCAGTGCCCTGCATCTTGTATATACATTTTTCTAATTTGGGGATGAGAAAGGAAATAACAAAATGCTGAAATAGGATCCAGGTTGACCCATTGTAACAATGAGATGTACAAGACACTATGTTGAAAACCAACTTTACAACTTTGTGGGTGGGGGAGGGAAGAGGTTGAGGTTGGGAGGGAAGGAATGGTAGGGGAAATACAAAGGAAGAGGTAACAATGCTCCATAGGAAATTTACTCATTACCTTTTTCATGTAACTGTAACCCCTCTGTACAGTGTCTTTACAATAAAAGATATATAGAAAAAAAGTTATGCATCAAAAACAAGAGGGCTTTGCCAGGCCTCTCAACTTTATACTTCACTGTCTACCCAAAATTTCTGAGTAGAGAGTTCTTAGTACAGAGAGATAGAGAGAGAAAGAGGGAGAGAGACAGACAGACAGACAAACAGACAGACAGAGAGACAGAGAGAGACACAGAGAGAGACACAAAGAGAGAGAGAGTTTTCTTGGTGTAGAGAGAGTTTTTCTTTTCACCTAAGGAGTGGAGGTGTGGTAAAAATTTAAACATGGAGAGTCTGTTTGCTAAATACTTTTCTATTTTCTTTGATACTTGTTACTTCTAAATAGGAAACTTTATGAGGTTGGGGAGGTGGCTTAGTGGTAGAGTGCTTGCCTACCATGCATGAAGCCCTGGGTTTCATTCCTCAGTACCACATACACAGAAGAAGGCAGATGTAGGGTTGTGGCTCAAGTGTAGAGTGCCAGCCTTGAGCAAAAGAAGCTCAGGGACATTACCCAGCCCCTGAGTTCAGGCCCCAGGACTGGCAAAATAAAAAGGGGAGGGGTAACTTTATGGGAATTTTGGAGACATAGCTTAGTTTTCCTTCCCTCAGAACTTTTCCTGTTACCACATTTAGGTGAAAGCAACATGTGTCTGGCTCAGTTATTTTATCACAATTACATCTACTCTGAGTATCAGAATTTTGGTAGACATCTTATCCAGTTAGTATTCTCTTCTCCTTTTCGTTGTGAGAGGTCTAATTCTCACTTAAATTACTTTATAATTATTTCCTAAAACTTTACATAGTGTTTCCACACCTAAAACTCTATAAATACAAAACAACATTGTAAAAGATAAAAATTACAGATGCCCTTGTAAAATTCTAACTTTACCAAACATAAGTTTTATGGACTTAGATTTCTGAAATTGTAAAATTCCTCTGGTATGGTATCTGTACATTTCTAATGAGAAAATGTTCAGGAATAGAATTTATCTCATACGTCCTCATTAATTCTAGGACTTGTACTTATGCATTGGTGACAAGAGATCTCTTGGGCCTATGGCAGGAATAGAATAGCCACAATGAGGAAAAATGTATAGAAGAACCCATTGTGAAAGCTGGAGTTTTGGGTGTAAAATCAATATGTTATTGTATGTCAATTTATGCTTGAGTCGTTTTCCAATGATTACGTGCCAGAAAATCCAGACACAAGACAAAGTCTTGCTGCTTTTCCTACTACATTATTCTCATCACTTCTCTCTGATTTCCGCTGGATGTTGAGCAGTGACACATACCTGACAAGGCAAATCACTACCAGCATCTTTCCTATATTTTCCGAAGATTTACCTAGGTCTCCCCCTGTGCTCCTACCTGTGACTTGAGGGTGCTTCAGCAGGAGCAGCAGGGAGTATCTCAGTGTTGTGCTCGTCGTTTCTGTCCCAGCACCAAATAAATCAGATGCAAATATTGTCAAACCTTCATTAGTAAATTCCGATGGCTCCTTGTGATTTTCTTGCTCCTAAGATTTGATGCAATTATATTATTTACCAGCACATGTGATGACAGCAAATTCAGTATCTCACAGTGGTATGAAGTTGGAGAGTAAAGGAATAAGAGCAATGCACAATTGACAGTGGGATGGTGACTAATTGAGACTTAGTAAGGCTTCAGGCCTCCTGGCTGTCCTTACTCTAATCTGGTGCTGTGACTGTATTTGAGGTCATGAAACTCATCATTCATTAAAGCTACTAATAACTGAATTTTCTCTAAATATTAAAGGATCAGAAAATTGAATACTGCAAGTAGGAAAGTTAGGGACATAGGTGTTGTAAGCCTGAAACAAAAATCTGCAATTAAAATTTTTTTGCTGTTGATGTGATTGAACAGAGTGTGGGCATTGTCCTTGAGCTTCTTTTCTCAAGGCTAGTGCTATACCACTTGAACCACAGCTCCACTTCCCACTATTTTCTGTTTAATTTGGAGATAAGAGTCTCAAAGACTTATGTCCAGGCTGCCTTCAAACTTTGATCCTTAGATAGATCTCAGCCCCTTGATAGTAGTATTACAAGCATGGCTCCTCTTGCAATTTAAGTTCTTTTTTTTTTTTTTTTGGTCCGGTGGTGGGCCTGAACTCTGGGCCTAGGCGCTGTCCCTCAGTTCCTCAGCTCAAGGCTAGAGCTCTAGCAATTTAACTTCTTGTATGACACATTTGCATATGCTCAATATTGCTTGTGAAAATGCTAAAAGGCAGCAAAACTTAGGAGTCACAAGGAACGAGAATGGGTTCATGAAAACCCGATGAGTCAGCAGATGGGAAGCACCAAGTCAGGTGGTCTAGGGAACCTGAGTAGGAATGACTAGGAATGCATGAGCTGAAGTGACACTAATCATGAAGACAAAACGTGTTCACATTAACTTGTCATTGGAACAAAGGAGAGAGGATGGATGAAGCAGTGCCAAGGACTGAGAAGATGGCCCAAAACCAAGTTGTCAACAAGGCTGCAGTTTTAGATGTTGAATGAGGAAATCATTAAATGGTCAAAATACATCGTTTTCTAACTGGTCCCTGGGCCAACATTAAATCCATCATGCTTTTGTAATCTCCAGATGAGTTGCAGTATTTCTAATAATATGTAATTAAAGCAATGAAAATGAACGGATCCTCTCAACATTTGTACTTTCTTGGAAATGGTCATCTCCTTTGACTATATCAACATCACATGCTTTGAAAGCTGGTCAAGTTAAACAAACTTTGGTAATATCTACTTTATGTACTTTTCTATGATCATCAAACTACAGGTAATCTTAAATCTTGAGGTCAACTTACTCTAGAATAATATGTTCAAACACCAATATTAAAGCGTCCATCTGTCACAATAAATTTGGAGAGTTAATAGTTGCGGGTCACATAGGCTATTATACTCTAGGCTGCATAAGTGTTGAAAAATTAATGGAATTCTAAATGAATGAAAATTTAATGATTCCATGTCATGGATTAAAGCACTATTTTTATCTCATATGCTATCATCATGCAGGAGAAGTTACTACTACTAATATAAATAAAAGACAAGAGAGTCTGTCATGAACAGATCTACCATGTAAGAAGTGCTAAAGGGAATCAGCTTTCAAGTAGAAACTAAAGCATATTCAACAATAAGTTCACACCAAGTCAAGAAATACATATCCTGGTTAAATACAAGCAAACAGAAAATATGAGTGTTAATTATAATGAATGTTAATTATATGGTATTTTTTATTCAACCTCTTTTTATATTATATGCGTTTTTTTGGTCTGTTGTGGGGCTCGAACTCTGGGCTTGGGCTCTGTCCTGCTCTTCAGCTCAAGGCGAGCAATCTACCGCTTGAGCCACAGCACCACTTCCAGTTTTCTAGCTGGTTTATTGGAGTTAAGAGTCTCACCAACTTTCCTACCTGGGATGGCTTTGAACCTGGGTCCTCAGATTTCAGACTCCTGAGTAGTTAGGATTACAGGCGTGAGCCACCAGCGCCAGGCTACACTTTTTTTTTAAGGGAAATATAGGAGGCAATAATCATAGATGAATTCTATGGATACCCAATGTATTAAATATGTAATGTGTGACAAAAAAAGAGGGGGGAGGATTAAAAGTATACTCAGACACTAATTCACTCTAATTTCACACTAGACTGACATAAGTGTGTTATAGTAATCCCATGGTACATTATAAGGATTCAAACTTTGCGTAGTTGATTGAAATATATTATATATGTATATATCATGTATTATACATATGTATATAATATATATGTATAAAATATGCATTATCTATATGTATTTTACATATATGTTACATATATAATATACTCATTATATGTTTATGTGAAAAAACATAAGGGAAACCTCTAAAATCTATATAAAGAAGATGAATTAGTAAACAAACAAAGGAGGTGAATTTGACTAAATTACATTATACGCTTTTGTAACATATCATAATAGAAGCCTTTGCACAATAAATTTGATAATAATAATGTGAAAAGCATAATAAAATGATATTGTGATATATATTTTTAAATACCACAATTGAAAATCCCTTATAAGGAAGATTAACCATGACCAATTAAGGATTATTCCAGAATTATTTCTTCAAAACCAATTCTGACTTAGAGAACATGCATAATATTCACATATTCTATTGTATACAGTATATAATAATGACACCCATCTTTATAATGACACATATTTTGCAGGGAAATTGTTTCTATTCACCTGCCATGGGCATTCTGCTTCTCCTTATTATATTATTTTATATAAAAAGAGTAAATGTATCCTAATTACTTGAGAAATTAATTTTGTTTCCCAGGATGCTTAGTGTAGCTTCCTTTACATAACTGATAACTTGCTTTTTCAAGCACTGCTGGTCTGATGGTTTAAACATCTCCAGTAACACATACTAATTAATATGCCACAGAATGCTCAAGGATTCAAATAAATGTAATTTTTGTCATTTTACCTGTTTCTTTTTAATCAGAAAACAATCAATCAAGTCTCTTGGATTGTTAACATCCAGTGATTCTTCATGATCATTTATTTTCTTCAAAAGGTAGCTATTTGAATCACCACAATTTTTTAGGAATGTTTTATGACTTCCTGGTAGATAATCAATGAGATCAGGGAAAAGGTTGTAGATCTAAATGCAAAAGTAATAAGTTATGAAATATAAATGCATATACATACTATATACATATTATAGAAAACTTGGCTGCAAATAAAAATGACACATGGCTTCCACCTTGAAGGGAAATTTTGCTGGAACATATAAAATGAGTGGGGTTCAAGGATGCCCTAAAATTCAGTCTCATGATATAGTATCTAACCTCTCTGTGATCACATAGTTATTAACTTTTACAGAGTTTAAGCCATGCCAAACTCCATAAAACATTGTGAAGATTTTTATAGTTCAATTTTCTCATTTCTCCCCAGGCTACTTCATCATCTAGGATCACAGTGGAATCAGCAAACACTCTGACTCTACTCAGTGATTCCTAGTAGTTCCTATTGTTGCAAATATGCTTCCTTTCTGAGGAAAAATACTTCTGCTCAGTAATAGCATGAATATGAGATATCTGAAAACAAACCTGTGGGACATGTAAGCTTTCAGTAAGCACCTGGATATCCACTGATCCACCAGGCATCTCTCAGGACCTGAACAAAGCAATTTATAGGAAAATCCCTTTGGGATTTAATGGAAAATATCAAATTAATTGCTTGAGTTCATTAGCTTGAGTAAATCCTAAAGATTTAGACATGTTTCTCAGCTGATCACTTTATATTGTTTTTCTTCCATTTCTATTATTATAGGTTAGCTGTCAAAAGTTCTCATTTTGACATGTCCATATATAATAAAATGCATTTTTTCTTTTGGTGCCAGGACCAGGATTTGAATTCAGAACCCCAGACTCTTGCTTGGCTTTCTTGGTCATGACTGACTATTTTTGCTGACTATTTGGGAGATGGATTCTGTCAAACTTCTCTACCCTGGCTTGCTCAAATCCTTGATCTTCCAGGTCTCACTCTCCTGAGTAACTAACGTTTATCTATGAGCCAACCAGGCCCAGCTATACAATACATCTAGATGACACCATATATCTAGGCTCCTCTGCTACTCTCCCTCATCATTTCCTTCCCTGCTTCCAAAACCAATTTCAACAGGCTTCATTTTGGAACTGCAGAAAATGAACTAGACCCATATCTATTTTCCTGAAGTAATATCAATTGCAAGTTGATCAAGGACCTTAATATAAAACCAGAAACTTTGAAGCTACTACAAAAATAGAACAGAGAAAATGCTAGAATGTGTGGTCATAGGCAGTAACTTCCTGAATGGCACTCTACCATTCATTAGGTCGGACTGTTGGGTCCAGGTGTTCACCTTACTAGTGGTTCTTTAGTTAATTTGGATCTGTTGAAAAAAAAAAAAAAGACAAGTGTTTTCTTAGGAAGAAAAGATCTTGGCTTCACCTGCATCCATGGTGAGCTCAGAATCTTGACATTCTCCCTGCTTTTCTCCATCATGTTCAGGAAGTTCTGGTCTTTATAATCAAAACGATTCTGGAAAACAATGGAGCAGATGACATTGCAGGGAGCACAGCCCAGGATGAAGGTGGGGTCACAGGGTGAGCCTGAAGAGTCAGAAACAAATGAAATATGCATATGAAATACTGTACTCAGCCTTTGTCATCTTTACCATTTTATTACTGTTTTACTTGTCAATTCCTCTAAGAGTCAAATATCCCATTTGAATTAAACCTGCTTATCTTTTACCTGGAGTGTGAGTTGGCCAGTACCCCAATTATAACATAAAACAAAAAAAATCTACAGTTCTGATTTCTGATTGGAAAACAACCCAATTCTGAAACAGAAAGGACTTAATGGAGCCGTTAATATCGCTCTCTAAAATAGTGATATAAAGCAGCTCCCACCCTTGCTTTTCCTCAACTCCTCCACGAGGCAGCATGCTTCCTCTTGAACACGCTCTTCAATGCTCCTCTTCCCCATCCCAAAATTCCGCAAGGTCATGAGTGAAAAGTGCCTCATCTCTCTCCATGTGTGTCCATTGCTGAAAGCAATTCCTAAATGAGGGGAATAAAAAACATGGATGGAGAAGTCAAGCAAGGAAAAGGAAGCCGACAGATGGCAGGTACAGGGATGGCCAAACTTTGGCTCTTTTCCCATCCTCCTTATCCACACATTCTCTGCCCACACACAAATATACACACACATGCATAGGTACACTTACCAAGGCCTCTGTTAGCTTTTTCAGCCCATGGGAGCCTGCCTCTTCCAGAGAACTCCTCCCCATGGGCAATCAGAGCTTCCTTCACTGCTTCATATCCATGCAACACCACAGTGGGCTTCATGCCCAAATACAGAGTGAACACAGGGCCATAGACTTCTGAGAACTGGAAAATGAAAAGAAAAAAAATACTAGAGAAAGAGGTCATTATTTGTTCCCAGAGTGAGCCTGAGCAAAACTGATATCATCATTGTATTTTTTATGCTTCTTTATTTTGGCAAACAGAACTTAAAATATTTGCAAAGATCATATGTTATAAAGGAGGTTTACTATAGCTGTCACTTGGAGATGGCCTATAATGTGCCATGCAATGGACGGGGCAGTTGATACAACATTAGCATTCATCTTCACATCAACACACACAGAAGGCTTGTCATGATTCACAAAGAACAAAACAAAGGTCTGTGGATTCTAAATTCATTTCTAAAGCCCCATTGATAATGCTTATTGGACATTCCATGCTTAAGATATGTTTAATTCTCATTTGTACTCCTAACCAGTGTCAGATTACTGCTTTCAGATAACCTCTGAAGCTCTTACTGGTGAGAATATTACTTCCTTTGGCAAACAAGAGAAACTGCAGTTTTAATTCAGCACAGGTGTTTCTATAGGCAAGTGCAGTTTGGGATCTATCGGAATTAGAAGCAGAGGGTGGGCCCCGCAGAGGCTGCCCTAGTACATGAAACATCCTCCCAAACAATTTCTCACCCAGCAGCATTTTTTGCTCCAGACAAAGTTTTATGCAAAAATCCAGGTGGACTCTGATACCTTCAGTATCCCCTAAATGGTCTCATGTATTTATGTTCTCTCATCCTCACAGATAGTTCCTTTCAATCAATCACAGCTTCTCAGAGAAGTTAGCTTTCATGATTTAAAAAAATCAATGTCTAATATGCTATATGACTTTTTGAATCAAACAATTAATCACAGAATTTCCTTACCATGGAGTTTCAGGAAAAAAAATCATCATAAATTTGACTGTCTAACTAAGATGGGGAGAACCATCCATAACATTTACAATTTTGTGACGGAGACTAAAATAGACATTAACTCCTCACATAATATATTACTTCATTCCGTGATTAAAATACAAACTGGAAAAGTCACAAGCATCTTACACTTTTTACAAGGATTTTGTTTTATGATAATAAATCATGCTAATCTACCTTCAGCAGTATATTTAAAATATGGTTTCATTAATAGCTGTCTGAGACCATTGGGCAAACATGAAGAGTACTTGCCTTGGTCAGAGATTTAGTGATGTCTTTCATATCAACCTGCAGTATATTTCCTATAATTGGGAAAGGAGTGGGGCCTGGAGGGAGCTTCCTTCTCCCAGAGTTCTGTCTCCATATTGAAAAGAGAAGCAGACAGGAGAGACCCAGCACCAGTGCAACTACTGGAACCATTGAGGCCTTCTCTTCTTCTGAGAGTACTGTGAGCTTGCAGGGCAGACCTTTTATAATGCTCCCTGAGACTGTAGTTGTGCCTCTTTAATGCTTTAGTCATGAATTAGATAGAAGTTTACTTTAATCTCTCTTCTGATTTGAATTTGTCCTGATGGTAGAGGTAAAAGTAGAATGACCTGTACACATGTCCCTCTTTCCAGAGGGCACAGAGGCAATTGTGATTTGGTTGTACTTGTTAGTGATCAAATATGGCTAGTTAAAATTCAAACCTGCCTTCTTTCAATGTTCAGCTATGGTTGAGAAGTATTAAAGTCAACAACTTGAACATTATTCAAACATGGTATTCATTTAAAAAAAAATTTTGTTGCTATTCTAAGGTAGATGTACAGAGGGGTTACAATTACATAAGTCAAATAAAGAGTATTTTTCTTGATTCTCAGATTAGTGACAAGTTGGGAAGTTTGGGAAGTTCATGTATTTTCCAGGAAATGTGTATTTAAACTTGTTTTTTGCTCTATTCAACACTTCCAGATGTGTTGTCACTACTGTGACTCTTCAAGAAGTTGGTAGACTTGTCCATTTTTATTTCTTAGCATCAGTCGTGCATTTTGAAAAGCCAAATATATATTGAGTACTGACCAAAAGTTGCAGGTCCTTAACCATTATACAACAGAAAAATGGAAAGCTCATTATTATTTTTCTTCTTCTAGTGAGGTAAGGGAGGATCAGGAGTCAGAACTGTGGATGCCACGTGGCTCATAGGTGGAAGAGCTAGGGTTTCAAGGAGATGTCTCATGGCCATTGCCATACACCATGGCTTCCTGAAGAACAGTCCTGGAATTCTCTTGCCACCACTGCAGCATTGAAACTTGCTCAGTATAACTGAGGTAAAAGCCTTCGTCATGTGATTTAGTGGTGCAGTAGGAGAAATGACAGCATTTCTGCTTTTCATTCACAACCAGAAAAGCTATTATGCTGATTTTGGTCTCTTTTTAAGGAAAGGAAAATTAAACAAGATACAATGTTTGCATAAATCAACATGTCAACATGAAAGCCTCTTATATAACTCATTGATGCCAATAAATAATACACAGTAAAGAAGGGACAGTATAAAGAGTAATAGTCACTGAATTATGTGGACATAATTGAGTCATCATGGATCATAAGGATATCAAAACTCAAGTAAAATACAACCACAGTATGCAAAACTGAAAGACTCAAATACAACTAAATTAACATATAATGTTTGGAAAGTAATGCATAACTAAAGGCATGTTTATAAGGATATCATATTTGTTCTAAATCGACTAGAGCAGATAGTTTTAATTTTAATTTTTGGTGGTACTGAGATTGAAACTCAGGCCTTACACTTACAAGTGCAAGGTACTATAACACTTAAGACACACCTCCATCTTTGCTTTAGTTATTTATTCAAAAAATAGAATTTTATATTTATGCTCACTAAAGCTATCATAATCTTCCTACTTAGCCCTCCCCCAAGCTGAAACTACAAGCACACACCCCCATGCCTGAGGTAGGGTTTTGCTATTTGCTCAAGTTGGCTCATTACAGTCCTCTGAATCTTTGCTTCCTAAATGGCAGGTGCCCCTAATAGGATTACAGGCCTGAGCCACTATACTTGGCCTCTTTTCTTCCTTTGTATGAAAAATTAAGACTTGTTAAAATCCAGTTGCCTATCATTGTTTCAGCCTGGTATATAGGGATTTTGATATCTTATATAACCATTTTTTTCTCATTTTTCCTTGCTTGCCATTAAATTGTTCCCTTTTAGTGCTTAGAAACGGAATATTAGATATTGAGGACATTGGTGAAAGTCATAAATACCAGTTAGTTGAACTGAGCCTAAAACACACATTTCCTTAGATTCTATTTCTGTCTTACATTAGCTATGACATCTACATACCTTTCCTCCAGAGGAAGACATTCAATTCAATTGTGTTTACGAAAAATAATTGCTTTTGACAAGATACAAACATAATGGGGACCCAAATAGGCAAATTAGAAGTAAAACTCTCCCTCTTTGCAGATAACATGATCTTGTATTTAAAGAATCCCATAGACTCCACTCCCAAATTACTCAAGCTGATTCAAAACTTTGGCAAAGTAGCAGGGTATAAAATTAACTCTCAAAAATAAATGGCTTTTCTGTATGCCAACAATGAGAAAAGTGTGGCTGAAATTACAAAAGCAATTCCATTCGTAATAGCCCCCCCAAAAAATACCTAAGAATTAACTTAACCAAAGAAGTGAAGAACCTCTATGATGAAAACTTTAAAAACTTGAAAAGGGAAATCAGAACAGAACTTAGAAAGTGGCAAAAACTCCCATGCTCCTGGATTGGAAAGATCAACATCGTGAAAATGGCAATACTTCCCAAGGCTATCTACAAATTCAATGCGATACCTATCAAAATTCCAACCTCATTCTTTAAGGAAATAGAAGAGACAATCCAAAAATTCATATGGAACAATAAAATACCCCGAATAGGAAAAACGATCCTCAAAAGAAAGAGCAGTGCTGGAGGAATATCAATACTAAATTTCAAACTCTACTATAAAGCCATAGTAATCAAAACAGCTTGGTACTGGCAGACCTCAGGACCAATGGAATAAAATTGAAAACCCAGAAATGAACCTACAGACCTATAGCCATCTAATAGAAGAAAGACAGCCTCTTCAGTAAATGGTGCTGGCAAAATTGGTTAACTACTTGTAGAAAACTAAAGCTAGATCCTTATATATCACCCTGCACCAGAATCAACTCCAAATGGATCAAAGACCTCGGAGTCAAAGCAGACACTCTGAAAACATTACAGGATGGACTAGGAGAAACCCTAGGTCTCCTTGGTGCAGGCTGAAATTTTCTTAATAGAGACCTAGAAACACAACAAGTCAAAGAAAGGCTGGACAAATGGGATTGCATGTAGTTGCAGAGCTTCTGCATGAAAAAGACATAGCTAGCACGATTAATAGAAAGCCCTCGGATTGTGAGAAGATTTTTTGTGGGGGGGAGGAGTGGGTGGAGGGGGTGGGGGAAGATGGGAAGGAAGGGGAAGGGGAAACAAAGGAGGAGGCAACAATGCTTGATAAGAAATGTACTCATTATCTTGCCCATGTAATTGTAACCCCTCTGTACAGTATTTTCACAATGAAAAAAGAAATGAAAAGTATACAAAAAATTGATTTTGTTCTTAATCAGTAACATTCCAATAAATATGCCTTCAGTTAATAATTAATAGAGTTCAGAAAAGTATGCATTTATAACCTTTAGAGTTTGAGTGACCTACATAGCTCTAAATGAAAAAAGTATCACACCACCTTCTTCTGCATAAAAGAAGCTCAGTAGTTTTGATGCATCTTTTTGTACACTGAGAAATAGATGCCCCTTCTTTTTTTCGTCTTCCTTCTGGTGAAATGAGGATCCCACATGACCTTTTCCTCTTACAATGATATGAACAATCTTTGAGACCAAGTAGTCTGAATATTATAAAAACACGGTTTTTTTTCCCCCTAAGGAATGAGCACATGGTGACAAAGTAAGATTAGAACCAAATGACTGGGTGGCTTTGCCACAGATCACTTTCACCTATTTGTGAAAATCTTCTCTTGGCCTGTATTCATTATCACTTTTCTATTCTACCATTATGACAAATACTTGAGTTCTGTACATGTGTCATAAGACTTGAAGATAAGTCCACTCTACTCAGCCCTCTGACTTTCCTCTCCCGCAGTACACACACTCTGCCAGCCACAGGCTCAGTGCTTGGCTAGACCATGACTTAGGGCTTCTGACCACTGCCCTCTTCACTACTTGAGCCACTGAAACTTCACTGTAGGTCCATGTCAGGCTTTCTCCCTGTCCACCACCAACTCTTCTGTTTATATTTCACCCAAACACTGTTAAAAGCTATCCCAAGATTCCCTGAGCTATGACTGTTTTCAAGCTTGCAACAAACTCATTCTCAGCAGATTGCCCTTGTTATAAGCCCTGTGAGACAAGAGGAGCAATGACAAATTTTTCTTTACAGAGGCCAGCATTATACCTCAAAGTAGTCATTATTTCCTTAAATCCCCACCCTGGCTTTAAGGTTTGTGGAAGAGGTGTATTTAGTGTGATTGTGTCTTGGGATTCCTCTAACCCTCCTGTTGGATTATTAACAGTGTCCAGAACTGTTTTCCAATTGTTTCTATTGAGACTGTCTCTCTGTGCTTCTCTTTTGTCAGTGAAAATGTGAACTCATCCCTCTTGTCTTCTAGTCTTGATTTTCTCTCTCTCACTTGATCTTCCCTACCCGTAGGGTTTTCAACCAAGTATTTTCTTTTATTTGATCTGTTGTTCTCTTAACTTTTCAAACTCCCAGTTAAATTTTTCCAGATTGCATCTCTTGAGTCATTCTTTGTGTCATAAATTGTCTTCTTAATATTATGTAGCTGCCTATTTTATTCTGTTTGATCTCATTCAAGTATTCCTGGCCCCTTGGATTTCATTGACAATAGTTACAATCGTTTTCATTATGTTCAAATAGTTGTAAAAAGGAGTTTTCATGAAACCTGACCCTCTTTGTATGTGATGCATTTGATCAGCTACCCCATCCTTCATTCTATCTCTCTTATCTGTCCAATTCCCATGATTCTTCTCCATCTTCCTGGTTCCACTCTCAGTGAATGATGTGACTTCATTCACTGGACATTCCTCTCTCCACATGACTGCTCCTCCCCTTAGATTGTACCCTGGCTCAGACCAGCCAGGTTTCAGCTTCCTAGTATTCACATCGTTGAACTATTAAATGTGTTCAAGGAGTTAAACCATGAAAACCAGGCTTTTTCAGTTTGACTGTGTATATACTCCTGTGTGTGCTGTAATATATGTTTATATTTTAAATGTAACTTCCATATATTTGATAAGTCATTCACTCCATCTCTCTCAGGCTGATTTAACTCAACATGAATTTTTTCTAGCTCCATCCATTTCTCTGTAAATGATGCAATATTATTATTCCTGATGGATTAATAATACATATATAATAAATATGTGTGTCTATGTATACTGTATGTGTATGTGTATGTTTCATTAAGTCATTGTGGGCTCTTATGTATGCATTGTCTATTTTCTGCTGATTCTTTTGCTGGTTTCTGTACTGATTTAGAGGTGTCCATGCATGGAATGTTCTCAGGCTTCAGTGCCCACGGTGAGTTCCTTAGGACTTCTACTTCTACAGTCTATGGATCTGCATTACCCTCAGTATGGCCTCAGCACTCTTGATGAAATCAAAACTACTTTTCCATCGCACTCACTTTCATAGCAGTTTTGTCTAGAATTAGGTGTGAGAATATAGAGCGTATATTGAGTGTGTCTCTAGGAAGAATAGTTAGCAATCACCCATCATCATCTTATCTCTTTTTTCTATATTTATCTTGTGCTAGCTCTGGGGCTGTAACTAGGACTTGGATGCTGTCACTGACTATTTGTGCTCAAGGTTAGTGCCCTACCATTGAAGACAAAGCTCTAGTTCCATTTTTTATTAGGAGTTAGAGATAAGAGTCTCAGAGACTTTCCTTCCTAGGTTTTGAACAATGCTCAGATCTCAGCCTCCTAAGATATATATCTCAGATCTCAACCTTCTAAGATATATACAGATAGATAGATACATAGATAGATACATAGATAGATATAGATAGATAGATAGATATCCTCAAACTGGCTAATGATCCATATACTCAACCCTCTTTAGATTTAGTTTTGAGACTAGGTCATTTAAGGGCTAACGCAAACAACAAAGAGATAATATCTCATCCACATAAGGATTGTTGATCACAATAAGAAAATAGATAACAAATGCTGGTGGTACTGTGGGTTAACTAGAGTTCTTGTGCATACTGGTGTAAATCAGAAGTAGTATAGACATTCTGCAATATTGTCTGTGAGCTCTGCAATTTTTTTGAAAAAGAACTATAGTAGGATCAATCAATCCCAATGCTTCTAAATTTCCACAGAAAATTAAAACAGTATGTTGATGACAAAACTGTAGCACATTTTACTACACCTAAGACACAGACATCTTGCACAAACACCAAAAGATAAAAAGGTAACCAATAGGTTACATGTTTACACTATAATACTAAACACATACACAAATATAATATTTTTTGTAAAACATGTCGAAATAGAAACATTACATTATTGAAGTCGTCCAACCATAAACATAATTATTGGATTATTGAACTCCTTGAAATTGAGCATAGAACAGATATTATCAGACTTTGAGAAGAGTTTTGTCTAATGAGAATTTGGGAAGTTTGACTAATGATCTTAAGTTACAATTAGAGAGGAATAAAAGTATATGATGGGGAGGGGGACCAAGATGGCGACGGGGCAGTAGGGAAACGCCACAGCTCTCTCCAACCAAAAAGAGAGTTCGAGTTCCAACGCTTAATCTCCCCAAGAGACCGACAACAACAAAAAACGAACACTCAGAGAAAAACCAGAGGCGGAGAATAACAAAAAAAGAAAGAGAGGAAAAGAATTTCAAAACAGAGAAAAGCGAAGACCCCTCCCCCAACCTTTACTGGCCGCGCGGCAGTGCGCCAAGCCGCCGGCCAGCCGGCCCCGGCGGGGGCTGGGGGAGCCCCAGAGAAACAGCAGAGACACAGGGGGCCACTTTCAGAACATCAGGTACTGGTTTGCAGAACAGCAGATCGCCAGGAACAGAGAAACCTACCAGCCGGGAGTCTCCACGAGGATCCCACCCCCACCCCTCACTCTCCACCCGAGCAGAGAGGCTCCATCCCGCCAAAGCCGCTCGGCATCAGCAGAGTGACAAAAGGACCTGCGGCAGACCACCCGGCCCCCTGATCGCGATCGCAAAGATCCAGCACTCTCCACCCGAGCAGAGAGGTTCCATCCCGCCAAAGCCTCTCGGTGCGACAAAGGGTCCTGTCTGCAGACCACCCGCCCGATCACGATCGCAACAACCCGGCGGGGTCACTTGGGCCCCAGAGGTACCGAGAAGAAGCTGCCTGAGCATGGACACTCTTGACCCAACAGCTTCGACAGAGGCAGAGACAGAAAAGAATCACACAGAGCCACCACCGCCCAACCCAGCCCGGACTGCAACAACAACTGACAACCTACACCACACAGAAACAACCAGCTCCAGGGTGAGTACCCCACAGGGGAAGTGTATCCCTCAAGGGAGACCAGAGCTGGAGGGAATCCCCAGACCCTGACCTAGACTCCCTACCCCAGCACCCGGACCACAGGACCCACTAAAACTGGGAACTGTTTGAGAGCTCCACCAGCCTGTGGAGCACACTCAGCTGGCCAGGCTAGAGCAAGAGCACCCCTGGAAGGGAGCTTAAATGCCCAAGCCAGGAACAGCGCCCCTGGGTCAAGACTACCAACAGTAGAAGAAATTTGAACTGTGTCCCCCAGGCTGTATAACTTAGGTGGTATACACATCAGCACAGGCCTAACGAGTGCGCTCCAGGCTGCATAACCTAGGTGGTATACACATCAGCACAGGCCTAACAAGCGCGCTCCAGGCTGGGGCCGGAACCAGGCCCGGGGAGCCTGAACAACACAACCAACTCCTCCCAATTGAAGTAAAAAGCTGAGCATACGCCTCAACAGAGGGGAGAAAACCAGGAAACAACACTCCCCCGGGAAGCACGCCTGTGACAACAAAAGACCTGGAGGCCCAGGACAAGAGAAGCCCAAACCCCACCAAAACTCCACCCATATACCCTAGACTGGGAATTGGGCAACACAGGCTGCCAGCACCTGATAGTAAGCAGGAGCTCAGACTGTTAAGGCGGCTCAGCAATAGAGTGTTAGTCTTGGATGTATGAGGCCCTGGATCTGATTCCTCAGCATCACAAAAGCAAAAAGGGTCAGAAGTGGTGCTGTGGCTCAAACGGTAGGGTGCCAGCCTTGAGCTGAAAAGCTGAGGGACAGCACCCAAACCTAGAGTTCAAGCCCACAACCAGCCCAAAACAAATAAACAAAAACACATCAGGAGCCCATAGCAGACTCCAGCATTTGGGAGAGTGCATCCAGAGCATCTGTTCTTCACAAGAGCACCCGTAGGAGCAAACACAAGCAGTCTAGGCTGCTCAACCCTTCCAAAGGTGGGAACTGCCAGCAATCTACAGCAGAGAGCTGAGAATCCTAAGTAAGTCAGAATAGCAGCTGGAAATAGGCTCCCAACAGAACCCAGATCAGGCACAGACTCTCTCTACCAATACAGAATCAGCAACCAAGCAAAGACAGACACACCAAAACAAAATTGAAGAGCAGTCTCCTGAACCTCCATGCGAAAATCACAGAGAAAAATCACAAGGTTTACTACCACCCAGGACAGCAAGCTCACCTCAAAAGCCAGCACAGCAGCCACACAGGGGAGAGCCCCAGTGGGAGCAAAGCAGGAATGGAAGACAAAGGCTACTTCCAAGGGTTGCTGGAGGCAATGACTCAAGAAATAAAGCGAGAAATTGATCAGAAATTGAAAGAGCACAAGGATGAACTATCCAAAGAGATACAGGGTATCAAACAAGAGATGCATGCAAAAATAGAAGCTGCACAAACCTCAGTAAGAAGTGAGATAAATGCCAAATTAGAGGTAATGCATACCTCATTGAGAGGTGAGATCAGTACTCTGAGAACCAACATTGAATCCATAAAGGGATCCATTTCCTCCATGCAAACCACAATAGAAGCCACTGTCAACAGAGTGAATGAAATGGAAGGTCGAGTGTCAGATACAGAAGACAGAATACACCAACTGGACCAAAAAGTGACAGATATGGAAAAATTACTCAAATTAAACCAAAGGGATATTCAAGAGCAAGCAGATAATGCTAAAAAATTTAACCTTCGCATAATTGGAGTGGATGAAGGTGAGGAATTCCAGAGCAAGGGAATGCAACACCTATTTAACAATATAATCAATGAAAATTTTCCCCACCTCAAAAACGACCATCCTAACTACATCACAAAAGCTTATCGAACACCCAACAAGCAAGACCCCAGGAGAAACACTTCTAGACACATTATAGTAAAAATGATAGATCTGAATAATAAGGAAACAATCCTGCATGCAGCAAAAATGAAGAAGGAGCTATACTACAATGGAAAAAAAATAAGAATTACTGCAGATCTCTCCACACAAACAATGAATGCAAGAAAAGCCTGGGAAAGCACCATACGAGCCCTGAGAGCCAATAACTGCCAACCCAGACTGATCTACCCGGCAAAGCTAGCATTCACATTTGATGGAGAACTGAAAACTTTTAATAGCAAAGAAAAACTAAATGAATACATAAACATTAAGCCAGCATTACAAAGAATTCTAAGAGGGGGGACACAACCTGAAGAAAGCAGCCAGGAACTGGGGCCTGCCCCAAACAGGCATTACTCAAAGTCTAACTGAGCAAGCACAGGAGGAAAGGAAAGAAGAAAAACTTAGGAAAACGGAATGGCAGGGACAACAATGCATCTCTCTATACTTTCTCTTAATATAAATGGGCTGAATTCGCCAATTAAAAGAAAACGAACTGAGGACTGGATAAGAAAACAAGACCCATCCATCTGTTGCCTTCAGGAGACCCACCTCTCAGCCAAACATACAAACAAACTCAGAGTGAAGGGGTGGAAAAGGATCTACCAATCAAACGCCCCCAGTAAGAAAGCAGGTGTAGCTATCCTGATATCTGACAAAATAAACTTTTCATTAAAATCAGTACAGAAAGACAAGGACGGACACTACATATTAATAAAGGGAACAATCCAAGAGGAGGATATAACCATCATCAACTTATACGCCCCAAATATTGGTGCACCCAGATATGTCAAACAAATGCTCTCAAACTTACAGAATAAAATAGATCCCAATACGATAATACTAGGAGACTTTAACACACCACTCTCACCAAAGGACAGGTCTACCAACCAGAGGATTGGCAAAGAAGCTACCGAATTAAGAGAGGCCATACTGCAAGCGAAATTAACTGACATCTACCGAGTATTTCACCCTAAAACAACACAGTACACATTCTTCTCAGCAGCTCACGGAACTTTCTCCAAAATAGACCATATCATAGTTCATGCAAGGAACTTAAGCAAATACAAAGGGATCGACATAATCCCCTGTATCCTATCTGACCACAGTGGAATCAAGCTAGCTCTCAATAACAAAGCATACCGCAGAAATTTCTCCAATACATGGAAATTGAACAGCACACTCCTTAACAATGCCTGGATAACAGAAGAGATCAGAGAAGAAATAAAGCATTTCCTACAATTCAATGAAAATGAAAACACCTCACAAAGAAACTTGTGGGACACAGCAAAAGCAGTCCTGAGGGGCAAATTTATTGCCCTCAGTGCCCACATCAAGAGAATGGAGACAGACCAAGTAAATAATCTCATGTTGCAATTAAAACAGCTAGAAAAACAGGAAAAAATGGGACCTAAAGCTACTAGAAGAAGCCAGATAACCAAATTAAAAGCAGAGATTAACCAATTAGAAAATCAGAAAACCATAACCAAAATAAACCAAACAAAAAGCTGGTTCTTTGAAAAAATAAACAAAATTGATGGCCCATTGGCTAGATTAATGAAAAAAAGAAGAGAGGAAACCCATATTAATAGGATTAGGGATGCCACGGGAAACATCACCACACGTACCCAAGATATCCAAACAATTCTAACAGACTACTTTCAAAAGCTATACTCTCTAAAGGAAGAAAATCGGGCAGAAATGGATGCATTTTTAGAGAAATACAAGTTGCCCAAACTGAGCAAAGAAGAAGTTAACCAATTAAATAAGCCAATATCCTATAATGAGATACAGGAAGCTATCAAAAGTCTTCCAACAAAAAAAAGCCCAGGACCAGATGGATTCACAGCAGAATTCTATAAGACCTTTAAACAAGAACTAATACCCATACTCCTCAAGCTCTTCAGAGAAACAGAGAAGGAAGGAGCTATCCCAAACTCATTCTACGAAGCCAATATCACACTCATCCCCAAACCAGGCAAAGACCCAACCAAAAAGGAGAATTACAGGCCAATCTCCTTGATGAACACAGATGCAAAGATCCTTAACAAGATTCTAGCTAACAGAATCCAGAAACACATAAAAAAAATAATTCATTATGACCAGGTAGGCTTCATCCCAGAGACACAGGGATGGTTTAACATACGTAAGTCAATAAATGTAATCCAACATATCAACAGAGCCAAGGTCAAGAATCACATGATTATCGCTACAGATGCAGAAAAGGCCTTTGACAAAATTCAACATTCATTCATGCTAAAAGCTCTGGAGAAAATAGGAATAGAAGGAACATTTCTAAAAACAATAAAAGCCATTTATGACAGACCAACAGCCAATATTATACTTAATGGGGAAAAGCTGCAACCAATTCTCCTAAAATCAGGAACAAGGCAAGGATGCCCACTGTCTCCACTCCTCTTCAATATAGTCCTAGAACCCTTAGCCAGGGCAATAAGGCAAGAAAAAGACATTAAAGGGATCCGCATAGGGAAAGAAGAAGTTAAACTATCCCTTTTTGCAGACGACATGATACTATACCTCCACGATCCCAAAAACTCCATCCCCAAACTCTTAGAAATCATAAATCACTTCGGCAAAATAGCAGGATACAAAATAAACCCACAAAAATCAGTTGCCTTCCTATACACTGATAATGTACAGGAAGAGAGGGAAATAAAGGGAGCAACCCCATTCACAATAACCTCCCCCCAAAAAATATTTAGGAATTAACCTAACCAAAGATGTAAAAGAACTATTTAATGAGAACTATAAAAAGTTAAAGAAAGAAATTGCAGAAGACACTAGGAAATGGAAAGACCTCCCATGCTCCTGGATAGGCCGACTTAATATAGTAAAGATGGTAATACTTCCAAAACTAATATACAAATTCAACGCAATTCCTATTAAAATCCCAATGACGTACATCACTGAAATACAGAAAACAGTCCAAAAATTCATATGGAACAACAAAAGACCTAGAATAGCCAAAACAATTCTAGGGGATAAAGACAATATGGGAGGGCTATCCATGCCGAACTTCAAACTCTACTACAGAGCTATAATAACAAAGACAGCATGGTACTGGCACAAAAACAGACCCGAAGACCAATGGAACAGAATAGAAGATCCAGAAATAAATCCACAGGCCAGCTGATATTCGACAAAGGAGCCAAAGACATACAATGGAAGAAACACAGCCTCTTCAACCGCTGGTGCTGGGAAAACTGGGCAGCCACATGCAGAAAACTAAAAGTGGACCCCAGCCTATCACCATGCACCAACATCAACTCAAAATGGATTAAAGACCTTAACATTAAACCTGAATCTCTGAAACTACTGCAGGACAGAGTAGGAGAGACACTTGAACTAATAGGCACAGGAAGGAACTTCCTGAACAGAGTCCCAGGGTCACAACAAATTGGAGAGAGACTCGACAAATGGGACTACCTTAAAATAAAAAGCTTCTGCACAGATAAAGCTATCGCAACCAAGCTAGAAAGACAACCAACTAATTGGGAAAAAATATTTACCAGCAATATATCAGACAAGGGGTTAACATCCTGTATATACAGGGAACTCAAGAAACTAATCCCTCCCAAACCCAACAAACCAATTACTAAATGGGCAAGGGAACTAAAGAGGGACTTCTCAAATGAAGAAATAAAAATGGCAAAGAAACACATGAGGAAATGTTCATCATCCCTGGTGGTGAAGGAAATGGAAATAAAGACAACCCTGAGATACCACCTTACCCCAGTCAGAATGTCCCACATCCACAAATCAGCCAACGACAAATGCTGGAGGGGATGTGGAGAACGAGGAACGCTATTACACTGCTGGTGGGAATGTACACTCATACAACCACTTTGGAAAGCAGTCTGGAGGGTCCTTAGAAAGCTAAAGATTGACCTCCCTTACGACCCAGTCATACCACTTCTAGGCATCTACCCTGAACAACAGGAACCAATATACAAGGACACGTGCACCTCCATGTTTATTGCAGCACTGTTCGCAATAGCTAGGATATGGAAACAACCTAGATGCCCCACCACAGATGAATGGATCCAAAAATTGTGGTATCTATACACAATGGAATATTATGCAGCCATTAGAAATGACAAAATAATGGCATTTGCAGGGAAATGGATGGAGCTAGAAGGAATCATGTTGAGCGAGGTAAGCCAAGAACGAAGAGACAAACAGTACATGGTCTCCCTCATAAGTGGATGACGAATCCAAAATGTTAGGTGATATGACAAAACTAACAGGACTTAAGAAACAAAGAACTCCCACTCATCTGTTTGAACCACTACTAAATATCCCCATGCTGCTGATCACATATATGGTATATAACATATGAGCACCGTTATATATTACAGACTGTGATAGACAATTTGCTCCAGGAAAGTTAGAATGAACTTGTGACTTTAAATGAGCATCATTATTCCACAATACTGTGAATTTCCGGAAATTAAGTAATCACTTAATCACGATCAAAAAAAAAAAAAAAAAAACAGAACCTTGGGGAAGGGAGGGAGGGAGGGGATGGTAGGGGGAAAACAATGGAGGGGGTAACAATGTTCAAGAGGAAGTGGAAGTGTACTCATTACCTCACTCATGTAACTGTAACCCTCTGTATAGTATCTCTACAATTAAAAAAAAAAAAGTATATGATGTTAGCTGAGAGCCAGTGGTTCATACCTGTAATCCTAGCTACTCAGGAGGTTGAGATCTGAGGATCATGGTTTCTAGCACAGGCAGGAAAGTCTATCAGACTATTAACTGCAATTAACTACCAAAACCCCAGAAGTGGAGCTCTGGTTCAAGTGATAGAGCACTAACTGTGAGGAAACTCCTGAACAGCACCCAGGCCCTGAGTTCAAGCTCCTGGACCAGTACCAAAACAGCACAGATAAAATCCCATAATGTCTAATATACAGTAGAGGAACTTGGTTATGATAATAGTGTCTATTTCCAAAGAAAAAAAATTGACTGAGAATGATTGATCACAAAGAAATTAGAAATATGTAAGGATACAAATATGGTTATTCTGATGTAAACTCAATAATGTATATATGCTTCAAAAAACCCAAAATATACCATAATTTTCGCTTTTCAACATATCAATTGATATTAACCTAAATATCAAAAATCATGTCTCATATTTTTATATCTTGAAGGTTTTCCTGGCATAGAGTTTCAGTGGCCAAACAACACATTGTACAAAGTTCATGCACCTGGACCTATAAAGAATTCTATAAAGAGGGACTGGGAAGGTGGCTCAGTGGTAGAGCACTTGCCTTGCATGCATGAGGCCCTAGGTTTGATTCCTTAGCACCACATAAGCAAAAAGAAAAAAGCCGGAAGCAGTGCTGCAGCTCAAGTGGTAGAACGCTGAACTTGAGCTGAAGAGCTGAGGCATAGCACCCAGGCCCAGAGTTCAGGCCCCATGACCAGACATTCCCCCCCCCCAAAAAAAATACAACAAAAACAAAAAAGAAGAATTCTATAAAGAATTCTATTTATAATGCCATATCTATAAAGAATATGCATGGTATGTGGATCTGTGTCGGTGTAGTCATGTATTCCAGAGTCACATATCCACATAGACATTGGTATTAACTGAAAATTGTCTGACAAGGTTGTTGCCTTTGGGAGAGTAGAGGAAGTGTAATGAGAAGTTACTTTGCATTATAATATTTTAAGATGAAAGGAAGGAAACGAATTTCAGTCCTGTTTTAGATGTACATTATCATGGGATAATGACTTTAGATTCTTGCTGTCCTCATTTAGATGGAATGTAAACCTACATGGGAGGTAGAAAAATAATAGTAAAGGAGATGTTTTCTAGGATTTTTGTCTTGGGGAGAAAGAAGAAGACTCAACCCATATGAATAACACCCAGAAATATGGAAACAAACATTCCCATATGGCTCTAGGTTAGCTAAATACTATTTCAAGTTTTCTTATTTGTTCACAGTAACATCAAAACAGGGTCATGATTTCTAACCTTCATTTATTTTCCTTCCTATGACTCATTTCCATTCTATTTCCCTATAGGCCGGATATGCTTCTAAGATTCGTCCATCTGTTTTGAAATAAAACCTCTAGAAACACTGAGTGACACTCAGTTGACTCTATTTTCTACCATCCTCCCCTTAAATTCTTCAGCTTTTCATTGAGTGGAAAAGGAGCCTCTTTGCATTTCTGTTTTCTTTCATCTTCCTTGACACAGGAAAAGAGATATAAGAATGGTCAGAACAATCAAGAATACTTTTTTTCAAGAACATAAAGAGAAGAAATGGCTCCAAAATATAATCTGTGATTCATTTTGCCATTTTTCAGTGATAGCATATGAACCACACAGCTGCAGCTGTGCACTGGAAATTGGCATGGTCAAAACAACTACAATAAAACACGAGGAATAGCAGGTGTGTTTGTGGAATGACACCCTTCCTCCCCCACCCCCACCCCACCTTTCACTAAGTCTACAAAGTGGTGAATGGGTTTCCTGGATCTTGAGCACAGGAGGTGATATGAGCATTGAGTGGAGGGAAGGCATCCTGCATAGGTAAAGAAGAAGCCAGGATCTCAGAAGAAGTGCTGTCACAGTGTACCTACTCAGACAGGAATGAAGCAGAGCTGGTAAGTGGGTAGAAAGACAGCAAATCCATTGGCCGCTGGGATGGTGTGAATGTCCTTTCTGTCAACTAGAGATTTCAGTTTAAAGTTCTGAAAAATGGTAGTCAGGAATAAAAATAGCTCCATATGGGCCAGACCCTCTCCTACACACATCCATTTTCCTAGAGAAACAAAAAAAATATACCAGAGTGTAGTTATTCCTGGTATGTAATTGTTACAATACTAAGCCCTGTGTTTGCATCTGCCCCAGAGAATATGGTTATTGGATGGAATTTGGAGTGGGTGATACACAGGCAAATGGACTAGTGGATGACTGATACCTGTTGAGAAAGGCATGAAGTAGTCACTTTTCTTAAAGTTGCCACTCTTATCTAGAAAGTGGCCAGGGTCAAACATTTCTGTGTTGGAGAATACCTTGTTATCATATAGCACAGACATCAAAATGGTTGTGCCCTGGAAACCACATACACAGAACACCAGGCTAATAAAAAAAATCATGAAGTTGAGAATTACATTTGGAATAAATTAGTTCTAGTTTTCAAAAACAGAGCAATGACATTTCCATTGAGACAGATGTTGCAATCAATGGGGCTGTTTCTGAGAATAAGGACAAAGATAAGAATAATGTGCCCTCAAAAACCATTTGAAGTTCCATTCACTCTGGTATTACAAAAACTTCTGAGCTGCTCATGTTTTCTTCAAGAGTGGGCTCTTGTGCCTGTCCCACCTCTCACTCCAGTTTGTCCCTGAGCATCCACACAACTCATGTGGATTATGGATTCAAATGATAGAGTTAAGGGTGAATTCTCAGAAAACAGAATTAAAGGATTTTAAAAATAAACATCAACAGGGTGAACAAAGAAAGCAATGGTACTCTCTAGACTCTATGGTGAAAATGAACCATCTTTTGAATGAATCATGAATGAAATCATGAATCATGAATGAAAAGGAATCATCTTATGGGTGAAGATGGGAGGGAACAAACTTGGAGAGAAAAAGGGAAAGGGAGACTTTGTCCAAAAAAGAATATACTCTACCTGACATGCAACTGTAACCTCTCTGTACATTACCTTTATAATAACAATAAAAACATTTTAATAAAAACATCAGGTGTGTTCTTCTAAAATATAAACAAGTCTAAAAAGCAGGCCTAACACCCGTCATAATTCAGTTTGTTTCAATACAAAACCGTCTTTAAGAAACAGTAAACCTTTGAGAAAACAAAAGTGAGGATAGAATTAGAAATTTCATCCTGTTTAGCCTTTCAGGTCAGGATCATTGAGTCAAGCAAGGATCATTAATGGAAACAAAAGCAAAGAAGGTAACAGTTTTTTCTACCCAGTATTAAGTACTTTGCCATGTTTGCATAATAACATGGAAAATGCAAACATCCACAAGAGAGGATCTGACAGATGCCATCTTATTAAATGAAGGAGTTAGAGCACATGGCAGTGGAGTAGATGAAACTATTGTCCCCCTCAATGACGTGATTGTCGTACTATGCCATCTTCATTATGAATTATCTCTGGAATCTAAACCATCAAAAACAATGACACAAAATCACCCTTTGGAACTTTGGAAATGCTGCTAGTTTGCTTTTTTGGGAAGGTCGAGATACTGAAAGAAACACTCAAAGATTCCTGATTTAGGAAAATAAAAAATAGAAACATCAATGGGAGGCTGATGGCTCCTGTCTGTAATCCTAGCTACTCAGGGAGCTGAGATCTGAGGATGCCAGTTCAAAGCCAGATCTTGGAGGAAACTCTATAGACTCTTTTCTCCAATAAGCTACCAAAAAGTCCCAATTAGAGTTATGGCTCAAGTGGTAAAGCACAAACTTTACTAAAAGAAGCTCAGAGATAGAGCCCAGGCCCTGAGCTCCAACCCCATGGCTGGCACACACACAAACAAACAAGTAAAGATATCTATAGTCAGTCAAGTATGGAAGCCTATCAAGTGTCTGAGGCAAGAGGACAGCTACTGGGGATCTGCTGGAATGAAGACTTTTGTGTCACCCTTCTGTCAACTCCTTCCCCAGATAGTTGCATTACAGGCATGAGCCACCAGAACCTACATAAAATCTCCAATTTTAATGACAAAATAACCCACAAATTTATCTCACATATTCCAGGCATCAGTGGCTCATGACTGTAATCCTAGCTACTCCGGAGGCTGAGATGTGAGGATCAAGGTTCAAAGCCAGCCCAAGTAGGAAAGTCCATCAGACTCTTCAACTAACCACCAGAAACCCAGAAGTGGCACTGTGGCTCCATGGGTAGAGTGCTAGCCTTGAGTTGAAGAGGTCAGGGATAGTGCCCAGGCCCAGAGTTCAAGCCCCACAACTGAGAAAAAACAAATTATCTGATTTTCATTTTCTGACTTTAACCATTTTTCATAATTATTTGTGTCATACAGTAAATGCCTTCTTACTTAGCCCTTGATTCAAGGTTCACCAAGAAATGAGATCATTCACATTCTAACACATAAACTTTTTTGACCTGTATTTTCTGACTTCAACTGTTTCTATAATTATATGAGTGATGCTGCAACTTACTGCTTACTTTGCCCTATAATCAAGGCTCAAAAATACTTGGGATTACTCAAGCTCTAATCTTATCAAGCCAAACTTCCTGACCTCCATTTTGCTCACTGCTTCTATAAATTTTTTAACTATGCTCATGTTTATGCTAAGTCACTGGTGAAGATGAATCACAAAATGTTGAACAACAATATTAAACTTTATTATTTGTAGCAAAGAATAGTGAATATGGAAGAAATTATTCTTTCAGGAGATGCTTCATTTCCTGAGGCTGCCTGGGGTGGGGGGGGACACTCCCCGAGTTTGTTATATTATACTCCAAAATTATCTAGGCAGTAAAAGTCACCTGTTGTAGCAAGCCATTACTGTTGATAGGGCTTCAGAGCTAGATTCTCCACACCCAGAGTGTGACAGTTCATCCTGAAGCAGTTGATATCAACATTGACTTCAACAGGAGCCTAAAGGAATGATAAACTGATCAAGCATCAAATGCTGAATAAACACAGGTTCAAATCAGAATCTTCTATTCATTAGTCCAGGGACATTGGAAATGAGTTTAGAATGTTGAGACCTCAGCTGCATTCATTATGAAACATGATGAATACACTCGTTGGATACTATGAAGCATGATGAATACACTCAATAGCTGTAGTCATGTACAGATTAATCTGTGCACCAACTGCATCAGCAGGTGCATGGCATATTGCCTGCTGTTCAGAAAGTGACAGCTATAAAACTCACCACTGTGTCCATGTATGAACTTCGGAACTATTTCATACTCTGTGTACTAGACTAAGAGCATAAACATTTCAATGGTAATATCTGTTTGAAATAGACCAAATGATTACTTCTCTTGCTAATATTTGGGTTTTACTTCTCATATTCAGTTCTCAAAAGTCTATGGCCATGTGTTCACTGTCTATTTTGGTATGAAGCCCACTGTGGTGTTTCATGGATATGAACCTGTGAAGGAAGCCCTGATGGATCATGGCGAGGAGTTTTCTGGAAGAGACACATTTCAAGCAGTACACCAATTTAGTCAACGCCATGGTAAGTGTGCCTGAGAGTGTGCATATTTGCATAGTGGGCAGTGGGTTTGAGGGGAAAAGAACACAGAGATGTGTGGCTTTCACCTTCATCTGTCTGGCCTTGGATTTCCCTCTCAGTTTCTGATGCTCCTGCTTCTAGGGATCATTTCCAGCGATGGAAAATGATGCAAAGAGATGAGACATTTCTCACTCACCACCCTGCGGAATTTTGGGATGGGGAAGAGGAGCATTGCGGACAGAGTTCAAGAGGAAGCTGGCTGCCTGGTGGAGGAGTTCAGAAAAACCAATGGTGGGTGTTGCTTTCTCGCTGACCCGTACAGGTTGCTGTCCTTGCTCTTGATGCCCTTGGGAACATTTCAGGAGCAGCCAGATCTTTCACTTTGGTTCTGAGTTGTGAGCTCAAGTAGAAGAAGAAGGTTTCAGTCTAATGGCAGGCAGTAGTTGTGCATCCAGGTTGTGAGTATCAAGCATCGTTGTACATGCAGAGTGATCATCAAACCTGTGTTCATCCTATTCTATCCCAAACATTGTTAGCTGTGCAAAGAATAACCTTATGAATGTAGATATTGTGGCTATGTTCTGGGCTAATGAACAATGTTTTCTCCTTCACATAAATGTGAGTTATTTTTTTGCCATAGCCAGGCTAGGACCATGGTCCTCTTGCCTCAGCCTCCTGAGCACTGGCATTGCAGACATTCTCTGTCTTGTACAACTTGATTTTGAGAGAGGATTACATTAATATTTTGCCTGTGCTCACTTATTAAATGCAATTTTCTTATCTCTGACTCCTGGACTTACTGATAAGTCATTTGACTTGGCCTTGTTTGAATTGTGTATTCGAAATTTATGGTGATAATTTCCCTACCACAGTCAACTCTACTCACCTACTAAGTAAATCATTTTCAAAAGTGAATCTTATTACTTATTTGGATCTAAATGACTGTTTTGAAATTCTCTCTTCCAAGTAAAGTGAAGAGATTGAAAATAAGAATTTAACTGTAAATGATACATATGTAAACCTACGGTCTCAATGCTTTCCAAATTGTCCTCAGCACCCTGGGCTAAAACAATAGATTTTCTGACATATTAGAACACTATAATGTCTATAAAGCATGGCATACAGGAAGATAACAAGTTTCTTATGCTCAGAGGCCCTATACTATTTAGTCAGAACAATTTAAGTCATGTCACCCTTAGTTAGAGTCTACATGTGAATTTGTGAGATTGTTACCCATAAAACATATTGATGAATTGATCACAGCCATTTTGCTGCAGAGCTCAAAGCCAAAAAGAAATCTTGAGTAGAATTTAGTTTCTTTATTATGGTCCACCAATATAAACTTGGCCTAAGTGATGAATAAATTCTAAATAATACTAAGCATATTGTTCAATTGGTAACTGTGTAGAACAGTATCCCAGAATCCACAAAAGTCGACTATGCCTAAATTAATTAATATTTGGAATTTCTTGGAGTTGACGTGCATTTACTCCCTCAGGATGGATATGCATCATTTTAATCATTGAGAAAAAGTCTCTCTTCTCTTCCCTCTTCCCTTCCTTTCCCTTTCCTTCATTTCTTTTCTTGCTTTATCTTTTCCTTCCTTCCTCCCTCCCTCCTTCCCTGTTTCTTTCTTTCTTCCCCTTTTTCTTTCACATTCTTCCTCTCATTTTCCTTCTTTATCCTCCTTTTTTCCTTCCTTCTCTTTTTCCTTTCTTTCTACTTTCTCTTTCTCTTCCTTCCTTCCTTTTCTTTTTTCTTCCTTTCTACTATCCAATGTCATTAATTATTGTTTACTTAGGACTTTTTTTGCCCCAGTCTATCCTTGGACTGTTTTTACCCTATTTTGCCTCTTAAATACAGATTAGGGATACAAAACATCACACTCAGGCACCATTTTATAATTCTTCTGTTGTTTCCTTTACCTTGAATGAAAAACTTTTAATTATTTACACTAAAAAAATCCATATTATGGTTTCTTTTTTTGGGTGGGGGGCCCGGTAGTGGGGCCTGAACTCTGGGCCTGGGTGCTGTCGCTCTTCAGCTCAAGGCTAGCGCTCTACCACTTGAGCCACAGCACCACCTCCGGCTTTTTTCTTTTTGCTTATGTGGTGCTGAGGAATCGAACCCAGGGCCTCAGGGATGCAAAGCAAGCACTCAACCACGGAGCCACCTTCCCAGCCTCCATATTATGTTTTCTATTCTTCACATTACTCTTTCAACTCTCATAGTTTAACTGTGCTCTGTTTTTCATTTTTATTTCCTCCAACTCATAAGCTAAGTTTAGCTTTCTTTAGCTTTCTTTTTTTTTTAGATTTTTTTTTATTGTAGTGATACTGTACAGAGAGTTTACAGTTACGTGAGTAAGGTAATGAGTACATTTCCTATCGAGCATTGTTACCCCCTCCTTTGTTTTTCCCTACCGTGCTTTCTCTCCCCCACCTCCCCAGCTCCTACCTTCTCTACTCGAAAGTTGTACAGTTTGTTTTCAACATAGGGTCTTGTATATCTCATTGTTACAATGGGTCAACCTATATCCTCATTTCAGTATTTTGTTATTTCCCTTCCCCTCCCCAATCAGAAAAATGTATATACAAGATGCAGGACACCAGAACGAAATACAGTGAAGACAGGGGTTATACCACGGGGAAGAACATACAAAAGAATCAAACCAAAAAAAAAAATCACATAAAACACTTTAGCTTTCTTATTTAAAGCAAGGTTAATTGCACATAAAAAGTTCCAGGTACCCACTAATTGATTACCATCCCTCTTAGTGCTGCTTTGTCTGTGTGCTTGACAGAGAGATGGGACTTGCTCTGAATGCATGAATGACCATCTCACCTAAAGCTAGCATTGCTGCCCAGAGGCCCAGCCCGGAGCCAGGTCTCGCACTTGCAATGCATCGCAACCAGCTGCCGGAGGACCGGGTGTCCCACTGCGCAGGCGTGCCATGCTGAATCCAAACCCCGCTTCGGAGCCTTGCTGTTCAAGCTCAGGGAAATCCAGTGACCTGGGTACACACTTGTGTGGTCCGGAAGACGAAGGAGGATTAGCACACAAGCGCTGCGTGTGTCACCCTGCCATCTCTGATGAACACGGCGCAGACTCAGCAAAGGGGGTGAGCAGAGCTGGTTATACTACCATGGTTCCTACAGAACACCCAGCACTTTTCCAGGGAGCCGCGAGCCGCGAGCAGAGAGCAGAGAGCCACTGGCAGAGAGCCGCTCTGAAGGGCTCAGGACAGGCCTGGATCCACGGGCACCTTCCACGCAGACACCAGCTCCTTCAGCGCGTGTGCCACACTCCTAGGCCCGGATTCCAGGAGGGCGTCCCCTCGTCCTGTGCCCCCTGGGCCTGCGCCCTTTTGTAGGCAGGCTATTTGGTTCCACTCAAGGCTGGCGAATTCACCGAAGGTCACAGTTCTAACGTGTGCATGGTCAAAGGACTCATTCCAAGTCAAAGCAATAACAGGCCTCCCTGTGGAACACAGAAAAAGCACCATGCAAAGAAACGCTTCTCTCCCAGCCTTGTCCCACTGGCGGACCCAAGTCTGGTGGAAGTTAATTTGGAGTTGCCGCAGACAACTCAAAATGTAAACGATACACCAGAGCCTAGCACAGCTGACCCGAACACAGCGGTTACTTTGAGAGCAGCAGCATGTTCCAGAAGCCTACTGTAGCCACAGCCTACAGCTAGGCCTCAGAACGGGGCACGGGGCAGGTTATTAAGGTCGCTGAAGCCTCCATCTTTACAGCTGGCTGACTTTCTGGAGGATTTCTGACAGAAATCCAGGAGAGCTGGTTTCGGGTTCACACAGACACTCTAATGGCTACAGACAGACATATTTGATACTTATTTGTAGAAATAAATCTGCCCATGGCATACTAGTTTGTTATATATATTATGTTATATCTATATAATTTGTGTATATATGTGTGTATATTATTTCATATCTATTGTAATGTGCATATATTACAAACAACACACATATTATATATACATATGTATGAACTGAACTGTATACTTCATTAAATAAATTATTTTCTTGTAGATCTATAACAGATTTCCTGCTCTCATTGATTATCTACAGAAAGTCATAAAAACAATTCTTGAAAATGTGAACTATGCTAAAAAAAATTGTGTTGTGAAAGAACACAAAACGAAGCTGGATGTAAACAGCCCTCCGGCCTTTAATGATAACTATGGAGCAGGTAAAGTGCTTACATCAGCTTGGGCCTTTCCTTGCTTAAGAGTTCTGTGGATCACTGGATTTGTCTGTAATTACCAGAGACACTCACATGCTCAGGCCACAAAAGACTGAAAGCACTTCAAGTTTTATTACGCATGTGATTCTACATCAAGTAACCTGAAAAACATAAACTGAATTTGCTCAATAATTTGTTCACATTTCCTTTCTTTACGTAAAAATCCACTCACTGAGGACAAACTGATTGTAAAGAGTAGACAAAATAAAAACTATTTTCAAATCAGTTATAAAATACAACATACGTTGACCTTACAGTTGTGAACCACTTGCATCTGACTACTGAATTTAAATTTTTTAAGTATATCTTATCTTTAAGTATTTGTACAAAACAAGTTCTATTTAACAAAGTAGTTTATAAACAGGATGCAACTTCATCAGTGATAGCCCCTTCAACAATCGCACCCCACTTCAACCTACTCTTTCCCTTACTTTCCTTAGTTTTGTGATAATGAAATCTGAGTGGCAGTAAAAAGGCTCTTGGGGTTTTTTTTCTCAATGTGTTTGAAAGAGTTCACTGTTAGCATCTTAGACATAGAACAACTGGAAATGATTCTTCTCACTACACATTTTAACTTTCATCTCATCCAATTCCCACTTTGCATTTGTTATGATTTCCACTTTCATGCATTGGGTACATACAGTTCCTTTCCAATGATTATCTTATGCATTCTTTTAAAAGCATATAGAAATTAGGATGGTTAGACATAAAAGAACAGTAGTGTTAATATTCATATATATATAGTTTCTCTTAACGAGGACTTTTGATATTTAATATTGCATTGATTTATTGTCCAATGTTGTTTGGTTGTTTGGCCTAAAAGCTGACACCCTTTAGCATTCTCAGATCTGCATATGGGATTACTTTACTGTTTGTATTAGCTTAGAATATCTTAATTACTGCTATATTACAAGCATGGTAATAGATTCTTATAATCCCAGCTACTTGAGAGATTGAGGCAGGATGACGATAAGGTCAGACACAGAAAAGCTCCAGATACATTGTCTCAAAAATGAGATTCAAACAAAAGGGCTGGGGTTATGGCTCAAGTAGTAGAATACTTGCTTAGTATACAAGAGATGCTGGGTACCTTCCCCCAAATAACCTCATTTCATAGAAATGTTATTGCTAGGTATAAAATTCTACCTTGAAAGCTTTTCTGTCTGTCTTTTAAATATATTATGCTAACACATGCTGACTTCCACAGTTTCTAAAGGAAAGTGAGCCAGTTGTTCATATTGAGACTACTGTATGTGAGGAATTGCTTCCCTCTTGCTGCTTTTAAGTGTTTTCTTTCTCTTTCATTTTAGGCAGATTGATTAAAATATGCTGTGGTATGAATCTCTTTGGCTTTGTCTTTACTTTCATTGAATTTCCTACATGAATATCATTCATGACTTTCCTTGAATTGGAAACTTTTCAGCCATTATTTCTTGTTTTTTCAAGAATAGAAAGAGTGGTTTAATATTTCCAGTAATTCTACTCTCTCCTCCTGAATACAAAGTAACTAGCACAAGTTCAAGATTAACAGATCCTAATTGAAATGCTAAAAGACAAACATACAGGTTCATTATCCATTTAGAATTTTAACATTTTGAAGACAGTTCTATGTGAAAAAAAATTGTTCAGAGACTAAACACACGTCATACTATAGAAAGAAGAGCACTGAGCAGGACCTGGTGGCTCACACCTGTAATCCCAGCTACTCAGGAGGCTGAGAGCTAAGGATCATAATTAAAAGCCAGCAGGGGCAGGAAAGTCCCTGAGACTCTTATCTCCAATAAACCCCTAGAAAACCAGAAGTGGCGGTGTGACTCAAGCAGTACTGTGCTCACCTTGAGCTGAAGAGCTGAGGGATAGCACCCAAGCCCAGAGTTCAAGCCCCAGGACTGACCAAAAAAATAAAAAATAAAAAAAGAAGAAAGAAATGAGCACTGATTTTTCTAGATATTTTCAATATCTGACAACATATGTTATTTTATATTGACTTTGTAACCACCTACCATATTTTTTAACAGATGTCATTTCTCTTCTGCTTATTCTATCCCGTTATGAATTACCTCTGTTGGGAAAAGGAGCAGAAAAAAATGTTTTCATCAAAATATAAATCTGTCTGCTTGAAATACATGGTGTTCTGAATATAATAAAAAATACACACAAACAATAATCTACCTTTACCAATTTGAAAAATCATTAAATAATTATAGCAGAAGTACTGGGGTCTTGGGAGACACCATAAAACCATTAGAGCAGTATATTCATACATCCAGGGGTGATATTCTACCCCCAATAAAACCATTCCAGGAACATTGGCAGCAAGGTAAATTGAATTATCTATAAAAAATATCATGTTTCCCATTTACTCTTGCTAAAAAATATTTTAGGCTAGAATGCTGTTATAGAATGCTATCATGTTGTACATACCAAGACTTCTAAGTAGACATGCCAATCACTGATTGATTACCACCATAGAAAGTAAGACCAATTGCATCCCAGAAATTGTATTATCGTAAGGGTACATAATTCGCTGTTCTGCTCTCAGCTGTCAGCAAGATTTTGTTGAATGAAAGTCTGTTCTCTCACCACAGGCTGTTCAAAGGCCCTTCTGAGAACCTAAATAACACTTATGCTCCAGAAATACTACTACTCAAAAGAAAAATAATGTAGTCAAATGAAATTGACTAAATTTAATTGATGAATGAGAAATCGCATGGCTCTGTGGCCTCATATTCTATAATTCTAGGAAAATATGGTCTATGGAACCATTCAGAAATACTTGGAATTCCCATAATCCATGTGATTTCCTTCCTATATCTCTTTTTCTCTTTTACTTCTCTCTCTCTCTTTCTCTCTCTCTCTCTCCCCTCGACTTTCTATTTCTTTCTTCCTCATATTGTCACTTCTGTACTTTTCTGAGTAGACAGACATTCCTTCTATATTGAAATTCTCTTTCCTAACTAAAAAATATTTAGACAGTGCCTAATATTTATATTTCTTTTTCAATTTTTTATTATCTTTAATTAGTTGTACAAAGAAGTTCCAATTCTACAAAATGTTAGATGAATACAAAGTGACTGACAACATTGTCACCCATCGCTCCTGACCCTTTCCTTCTCTCATTTTTTTAAAAATTGAGATTAGGTGATTACATAAATTTCACATATTTCACAGTATTGTAGAATAATGATAGTTAAAATCACAACTAGGGGCTGGGAAAGTGGGTCAGTGGTAGAGCGCTTGCCTTGCATGCCTGAGGCCCTGGGTTCGATTCCTCAACACCACATACGCAGGAAAAAAAAGCCGGAAGTGGCACTGTGGCTCAAATGGTAGAGAGCTAGCCTTGAGCTGAAGAGATGAGGGACAGCACCCAGGCCAGAGTTCAAGCCCCACGACGTGACCGAAAAAAAAAAAATCACAAACATATTGTCATTATCATGGTCAATACAGTTTGTGAATTCTATGAGCTTTCACAATACAAATTATTTTTTCTACATCAGGTGATGTTTACATTTCTTTCCTTTTGTTTAGTGTAAGCTGTTCCCTCTTTCCTTCTTCTCCTTTCATTCCCATGGCTGTCTTTTGGTTGCTTAGTCCTTTTTCTTCTATGTCCAGTGCAGCTGATTGGCCCCTTTGTTGTATGTTGTTCCCTTTCCCACTTATTCTGTGTCCTCCTCCAGGCTTCCCTCTATTAGGTGTATATATATATACCATATATATTGTCAAGTACATGGAGTCATTTAGTAAAGATATGACAGAATGTGGCTGTCCTTTGTTTCTCAAGTCCTCTTTATTTTGTCATATCTTCTTACACTTTTGCTTTAGCATCTACATATCAGGGAGACTATGTGCCATTTGTCTCTTTGTTGTTGTCTTAATCAAAATAATTTGCTCTAGTTTCATCCATTTCCCTGCAAATGCCATTATTTTGTCCTTTCTAATGTCAGCCATTATTTCTTTGCCTTCTCTCTGTCTGGCATGCTAGTGACAAGTATTTTGTTGTCCTTCTGTTCTGTCATATATTTGTTGCAAGTGTCTGCTGCTAATTTTTCTCCTTTTATTTATTCTATTTTTTGTTGGCAAGCCATATATGGAATGATTACATCCATGTATTCCTAGGAAAAAGACAATAAACAGTCAGAATTTACTTATGAAAACTTGGTAATCTGTGCTACTGATCTGTTTGCAGCTGGCACAGAGACCACAAGCATGGCCCTGAGGTACGGTCTGCTATCCTGATGAAGCACCTGCAGGTTGCAGGTACAACCACAGATGAGAATTAAGTGTTGCCAAGACACTGCTAGTGTCCTTCATTTTATTTGTTAACAACAGCTTACTGTTTAACCATCTGTGCCACCAACTAAAGATAACTGGGGAAGACAGCTGAGAGAAGGAAGGATAGCGGGATGGTAAGAAAGGCAGGGCAATACACTCTGTGGCTGTAACTGTTTTTCTTGGAAGGCAATTTTTGGCAGGAGTTGTGACAAACTGGCATGGGGATCACATACTGGTCTTAATACCAAAAGCCAAGTTGAGGTTGCATATAATGGCTCACACCTATAATTCTAGTTACTAAGGACATGGAGATCAGGAGGTTCATAGTTCAAGACCAGTCCAGGCAGAAAATTTGCAAGATGCCATCTGATGGACAGGCCATCAGATGTCATGTTACAAACCTATAATTATAGCTAACCAGATGGCTATGATGAGGAAGATGGCAGTGTTTGCCCAACTGCCAAAATTGCAAGATGCTACCTGTAAAATAAAAAGTAAATAAGAATGGGAGCCAAGGCTTGAGTGGAAGAGCAGCTGCCAAGCTATAGCAAGGCTCTGAGTTCCAAACCCAGTACCACAAAGAGTAAAATTCATTTGAATAATAAGTCTATTGTGGATTGATATCTTGTTGTCAGATAATTCTAATGAAGAGCAAGAGAGGGAGAGAGAGATAGGTGATCTGTGTTCCTTAAGGTTCGATCAAATTTTTGTTTGGAAATAGCAGATGTCAGAGAAGATAGGGCACAAGGCTGACAATGGAGGCTTCCCTTCCCAGACTTCCTCCATGTCTCCATTCATCAGGGAACTGGTTTTCCTCCACAAGGAGAGGGTCACTTAGGAGAGGACCTGAGTCTGAAACGTCCTGCACACTAGATTTTGGCTAGCAGAGAAAGTTGTACATTGGGCTAAATAGGAATGTTTGTGAAAGACTTACCTTCAATTTTAAAAATCATCTCTTTTTCCCTCACTCATAACTCCTGAATGTAGCAACCAGATATATTTCTAGATAGCTTTAAAAAACAAGCAGGAATCCTTCTATATTTTTATCATCTTATTTAAAACTTTTCTCCAGGTTCCCATCAAAATTAAAGGAGTAAAGGGTACCTACCCTAGACAGGGTACCACGGGACTTGATAACACCTTATATAACCCCTCTTCAGATCTCCTTTACAATTACAATAAAAACATAAGCAAAAAGTTAGCTGTTCTCTTCTAAAATAAAAACAAGCCCAAAAAACAGGCCTAAATTGTGTTATAATTCAGTTTGTTTCAAGTTAAAAGAATACAGAGAATTCTTTATTGTGAAAATACCATACAGAGGGGTTATAATTACATGGGCAAGATAGTGAGGACATTTCTTATCAAACATTGTTGCCTCCTCAGAGAATCCTTTAAGAAACATTAAGCCTTTGAGGAAACAAAAATGAAGCTAAAATCTGAAATTTCATTAGCTTTTTATCATTGCGGTGGGCATCACTGTGTCAGGCAAAGATCATCAATGAAAGCAAAGAATAGAGAGGGTAACTTAGTAGTTATTTCCACACATTAAATACTTTGCCATGTTTTCAAATTAACATATAAAGGTAAACAGACACGACAGAGGGATCTGACAGATACCATCTTATCAAATGAGGGAGTTAGCATAGTGAAATTATTGTCCCCCTCACTGATGTGATTACATAACAAAAATGTTAATTATATAGGGAAAAGAGTAACAAAATCTTTACAAGCTACAGTGGTTAAAACATAGCATTACAAAGAAAATGAAGCACTGAATGAATAAGGGACATAGTATCATCCATAAGTTGCAGAAAATAATAAGCTCTTTTCAAAATTATATATCGATTTGTGAGTGTGCGTGTGTGTGTCTGCGTGTGCATGTGTGCGTGTGTGCGTGTGTGTGTGTGTGTGTGTGTGTGTGTGTGTGTGTGTGTGTGCCCATCTTAGAGCGTTCAGCTGCTTTAACTCATGGCTATAATTCTATCACTTCAGCCACAGCTCCACTTCAGCTTTTTTTTATTTGGTAGTTTATTGCAGGGCTGTGCTCCCTGCAATGTCATCTGCTCCATTGTTTTCCAGAATCGTTTTGATTATAAAGACCAGAACTTACTGAACTTGATGGAGAAATTGGATGAGAACATCGAGATTCAGAGCTCACCATGGATATAGGTGAAGCCAAGATCTTTGCTTCCTAAGAAAACACTTGTCTTTTTTTGTTGTTGTTCAACAGACTCAAATTAAATAAAGAGCCACTAGTAAGGTGAATTCCTGGACACAGCTGTGCTGCCTAAAGAACGGTAGAGTGCCATTCAGGAAGTTACTGCGTATGGCAACGTGTTCTAGCGTTTTCCCTGTTCTATTTTGGTAGTAGCTTCAAAGTTTCTGGTTTTATATTAAGATCCCTGATCAACTTTGAATTCATATCACTACAGGGCAAGAGAAAGAGTTATAGTTCATTACTGCAGTTCCAAAATAGAGCAATGAAGCTTGTTGGAAGTGGTTTGGGAAGCAGGGAAGGGAAGGATGAGGGAGAGTAGCAGAGGAGGTGAGTCTCATCTAGATATATTGCACAGCTGGGCCCTGTTGGCTCATGCCTAAAATGCTAGTTACCCGGGAGACTGAGACCTGGAAGATCAAGGATTGGAGCTAGGCAGGACAGAAAAGTCTGACATAATCCATCTCCCAAATCGTCAGCAAAACTCAGGGCAGGAGATATGGCTCAAATAGCAGAGCACCAGCCATGAGCAAGAAAGTCAAGCAAGAGCCTGAAGCTCTGAGTTCAAACCCCAGTACTGGCACTAAAAGGAAAGATGCATTCCATTTGTATGTGGACATGTCATAATGAAAGCCTTTGACAGCTAACTGATGCTAATAGAAATGGAAGAAAACCAGTATATAGTAATCAGCTGAGAAAGATGTCTAAGCCTATATGATTGACTCAAGCTAATGAACTCAAGCAACTACTTTGATATTTCCCATTAAATCCCAAAGGATTTGATTCTAAATTGCATTGTTCAGTTCCAGAGAGATGCCTAGTGGATCAGTGGATATCCAGGTCCTTAGTGAAGCTTTACATTTCCCACAGGTTTGTTTTCCACTAAGAATCTCATATTCATTCTATTACTGAGCAGAAGTATTTTTTCTCACAGAAGAAGCATGTTTGGGACAATGGAAGCTGCTAGAAATCACTGAGTAGAGTCAGAGTGTTAGCTGATTCCACTGTGATCCTAGATGGTGAGGTAGCCTGGGGGAAAATGAGAATATTGAACTATAAAAATTCCTCACAATGTCTTCCCTTGTACTAATTTGGCCTGCCCTAAACTCTATAAAAATAATAACGATGTGATCATGGAGAAGTCAGTTAGATGGTTGGCATGAGACTGAGTTGTAGGGCATCCTTGAATCCTTCTCACTTTATATGTTCCATCAAAACTTCCCTTCAAACTGGGCACCAGTGACTTATGCCTGTAATCCTAGCTACTCAGGAGACTGGTATCTGGGGGTTGCAGTTCAAAGACAGCCCAGGCAGAAAAATTTGTGAGACTATGATCTCCTAAAGAAACTACTCAGAAAAAGCCAGAAGTGGGACTGTGGCTGAAGTGGTAGAGCACTAGACTTGAGCACAGAGAGGCTCAGACACAGAGTCCAGGCCATGAGTTCAAGCCCCGGGACAGGCCAAAGAAAAAAATTTCCCTTCAAGATGGTTGCAATATAACATTTCTATTTATAGCCAACTTTTATATAATATGTATAGTATGACTATACAAATATAACTTCTTTAGTAAGTTATTGTTTTTACTTTTAGATCTACAGTCTTTCTCCCGATCTCACTGACTATGTACCAGGAGTCATAACACAGCAATGAAAAATGTTGCTTATATACAAAATTATATTTTGGAGAAAGTAAAAGACCATGAAGAATCGCTGGATATTAAAAATTCAAGAGATTAAAATGAAACAGGTAAAATGTAAAAATATCTGCACAGTTATTTGAATCCTTGAGCATTTTATGATACAATGAGTAGTTGGTGTTATGAGAGATGTTTAAACTATTAGTCCAGCAATACTTGAAAAACTAAATAGCAATTATGTAAATTAAACTATACTACTCATCCCAGGAAACTTAAAATTAATTTATTAAATAATTAGAATACATTTTTTTCTTTGTATAAAAATCTATTTAAGGATGCTGGGAAGGTGGCTCAGTGGTAGAGCGCTTGCCTTGCGTCCATGAGGCCCTGGGTTCGATTCCTCAGCACCACATAAGCAGAAAAGGCTGGAAGTGGGCCTGTGGCTCAAGTGGTAGAGTGCTAGCCTTGAGCTGAAGAGCTGAGGGGCAGTGCCCAGGCCTAGAGTTCAGGCCCTACAACCAACAAAAAAAAATCTAATTAAGGAGAAGCAGAATTCTCAGGGCAGGTGAAATAGAAACAATTACCATGCAAAGTATACTATTATTATATAAAGATGTGTATAATTATTATACAATGTATAGAATAGAAGACCTAATCAGTGTGCACTTTCTGCATGTTCTGAGAGGTAGAATTGGCTTTGAGGAAATAATCCTGAAAGATCCTTAATTGGTCATGGTTCACCATCCTCTAAAATATTTTTAAATTGTGGTATTTAAAATATATGTATATCAGTATTATATTGGTATACTTTTCACATATTTATTATCTTGTGCAATGGATTTTATTGTGATATTTTATAGATGCATATAATGTATTTCAGTCAATTTCACCTCTTCTATTATGTTTATTAATCCCTCTTCTCTCTTTGTATATAAATTTCAGTGGGTTTCATTATGATGTATTCACATGAATATATAACTAATATATATGTAGCATATATGTACAATAAACATAGATAATGCATAGATTATATATAGATAGATAGATAATGTGCTGCAATCAACTAAGTATAGTTGATTCCTTATTGGGTGCCATGGGGATTACTGTAACAAATATATGGCAGTCTAGTGTGAAATTACAGCAAAATACCTTCTGACTACACATTTAATCCTCCTCCCTTCCAATTACATCCTACTTCAGTAGTTTTGGTCACAAAGTACATCTTTAATATATTGGGTACCCATACCATTCATCCATGATTATCACTTCATGTATTATCTTTCAAAAGTGTATAGAAACTAAATGGAGGTTGCATATAAAAATATAGTATTAACATTCCTGTTCATCTGTAGGGTGATATATAACAAAGATATGTATTTCTTCATATGGCATGGATTTGTTGTCCAATATGTTGTAATTTCTACTCAAAACCTGACTCCTCTTAGCACTCCTTGTATTATAGATCTATTCGTGACAGACTCTTTTCTCTTTTGTTTATCTTAGGAGTATTAATTTCTCTTGCATGATAGCAGGATATGATATGAAATTAGTGTTTTAGTCCATGACATGGAATCATTTCCACCTCTTAGATTTTCATTAATTTTTTTCAACATTTATACAGCTTTGATTATAATAGTCAATGTGCTCTGCAACTATCAAATCTTCAAATTCATTTCAACAGATGGAAATTTTAGTATTGGTGTTTGCGCACACTATCTAGAGTAATTTTACCTTAAGAGTTAAGAGTAATTGTAATTTGATGATCATAGAAAGGTACATAAAGAGGATATTCCCTAAGTTGGTTTCGTTTGATGAGCTTAGAAAGCACATGAAGTTGATATAGTCAAAGGTGGTATCTCTTTTCCTAGGAAGTACAAATGTTGAGAGGTTCCATATATTTTAATTATTTTAATTACATATTATTAGACACATTACAAGTCATCTGGAGAATATAAAAGCATGATGGTTTAATGTTGGCCCAGAGACCAACTAGAAAATGATGTATTTTGACCACTTAATGATTTCCTCATTCAACATTTAAAACTGCAACCTTGTTGACAACTTAGTTTCGCACCATCTTCTCAGTCTTTGGCACTGCTTTATTCATCCTCTTTCGTTCGTACCAATGACAAGTTAATGTGAACACTTTTTGTCTTCATGATTACTGTCTCTTCACCTCATGCATTCCTAGTCATTCCTTCTCAGGTTCCCTAGACCACCTGACTTGGTGCTTCCCATCTGCTGGACCATCTTGTTTGGATGAACCCATGCTGAATCCTTGTGACTCCTAGGTTTTGCTGCCTTTTAGAATTTTCACATGTAACATTTAGCATGTGTAAATTTTTGATACAAGAAGTTAAATTGGAACAAGGAGCTCATGTTTATAATCCTACTACTCAAGTGATTGAGATCTGAGGATCAAAGTTTGAAGCCAGCCTGGGCACAAAAGGCTTTGAGACTCTTATATCCATTTACCAGAAAAGTGGGAAGTGGAGTTCTGGTTCAAGTGGTATCACACTAGCCTTGAGCAAAAATGCTCAATGACCACACCCAGGCCCTGAGTTCAAGCCCTAGGACCAACAACAGCATCAATAAGAAAGATGATTGCAGAATTTGCTTTAGACTTGTAATACCCTGTCCCTAATTTTCCTACTTGTTTTGTTGTTGTTGTTATTGTTGTTTTTGGACATAGGGCTTGAACTCTGGTCCTGGGCACTGTCCCCGAGCTCTTCAGTGCAAGGCACTTGAGCCGCAGCAACACTAACGGTTTTCTTGTGGTTAATTGGAGATAAGGGTCTCATGGACTTTCCTGCTGGGGCTGGCTTCAAACTGAACTCCTCAGATCTCAGCCTCATGAGTAGCTAGGATTAAAGGCGTGAGCCACCAGTACCCAGCTAATTTTCCTATCTCTGTTACTCAATTTTCTTATCCTTTAAAAATTAGAGAAAATATAGTTATTAGTGGCTTAAATGAGTGGTGAGTTTCATGCTTTCAAATACAGAGTCGCAGTATCATATAAGTTAGAGTAGAGACAACACAGTAGCCCTGAAGCCTTGGTCTCAACTAGTGTCACCTCTGCCATGACATTGTGCATTTCTCTTAGTGCTTTACTCTCCAGGTTTATGTAAGATAGTGTAGGTTCTCTATAATCATTTATACTGGTAAATGATGTATCAGATAATTATATCAATCCCAGGAGCAGGAAAATCAGAAGGAGCCACTGGAATTAATAATGAAAGTTTGATTTCATACTGAAAGTTGCATCTGCTTTATTTGGTGCTGAGACAGAAACTACAAACACAACAATGAGATACCCCCTGCTACTCCTGATGAAGGACCTTCACATCACAAGTAGGCGAATTACAGGAAAACATGGGTAAGATGCTGCTAGAGATTTGCAGATATGTCTCCCAATTCAACATCCTGTGCCACCAGCTGTAATCAAAAAGAAATGATGAGAACAAAGCAGTAGGAAAAGCAACAAGATTCTCCTCTGGTGTCTGGATTTTATGGAATGTAATTACTGGAAAACTGCCCCAACACAAGTTGACATACAATTATACATTAATTTTTACACCAAAAATGCTGCGTTTTTAATAGGTAAGTTCTTCTACATACCTTTCCTCATTCTGACAATTCTAATGCTGCCATAAGCCGAGAGAATTCTTGTCATCAATGCATAAGTAGAAGTCCTAGAAATTAATGAGGATGTCTGAATTAAATTCCATTCTTGGACATGTTCTAAAAACAGAGTCATTAGAAAGGTACTATTGAGGCAGGAGCCATACTTGAAGGAATTATAAAATTTCAGAAGTCTATTTTTATAAAACTTATGTCTGATAAAGTTAGAATTTTACAAGGACACTGTAATTTTTATCTTTTACAATGTTATTTTACATTTAAAGAGTTGGACTTGTGAAAACCCTGTGTTAAGATTTAGGAAATAATGCTAAAATAATTTTAAGTGAGGATTAGTCCTCCGAGGGAAAAAAGGAGAGAATAGTAAACAGATAAGTATTGTTTACCAAAAATCTGACCCTCAGAGTAGATCTACTTGTGATAAAAATAACTGAGCCAGACACATGATGTTTTCACCTAAATGTGGCAACAGGAAAAGTTCTCAGGGAAGATAAAACAAGCTATGTCTCCAAAACTCCCGTAAAGTTTACTATTTAGAAATACCAAGTGTGAAAGAAGATAGAAAAAGAACTTAGCAAACAGATTCTCTATGCTCAAATTCTCACCACACTTCCACTCATCAGGTGAAAAGAAAGGCTCTCTCTCCAGAGAAATTTGAACCTGGAAAACTCTGTACTCAGAAAATTTGGGTAAAGACAGTGAAGTACAAAAATGAGAGGTCAGGCAAAACCCTCTTGTTGTTTGTGATGCACAACTTTCTATCTCTCTTGTTTCCTGAAATTCTTCCAGAGTGAAGAACTATAAGAACCTCCATATTTTACCAGTTTGATAGAAAATTTTCTCCATGTACCCAGCAGAATAGATGGAATAAAAACATTCACTCATTATAAGGTTGTACCATTCCAGAATACCAGGATTAGAAAGATCATCACAACTTCCAGAAAGATACAACTAAGTCATATGTAAAGAGAAGATGGAGACTGCATCAGAATTCTTAAGAGTAACTACTACCTATGTATTGGTGAGAAAAGGTGGAAGAATTAGACTTCCATATCATACCCCATTTTTTCTTTTTTCACAAAATACCATATAGCATATTTCACTCAGTTATCTAAAGCCAAGACAAAGAAAATTATGAACTCCAGAAACTGGGACAGAAAGGTAATGGGGTACTCTCACACTGTCACTGAGGCTGCTAGAAACTCAACTTAGGAAACGCCCACATCAGAACAAACCAGAAACCAATGATGCAAGGAAAGAGGGGGATGCTGAGAATGAAGGAGAAATGGCCAAGGTTCTCAAATTTCCCACTACTGACCATTATTGCTAGATATTTTAAAACACCTATCTGAGTATTTACAAATAATTCTAACTCCGGAAATGGAAGCTCATGAACTGATATGAAAGACAAGAGAACAATAAATGGAAAGTTTCCACCCAGGAAACAATATTTCTGTAGCCAGAATGATTGAAACTGTGAATGCTGGTTTAAAATCTCAAATACTATATCTAGTATATTGTTGTAATGAAGTGAGGAGAAATGTGGGTGTGTATCCCCATGTTTCTATTTGTAGATATGGCTAAATATAGGAGATAGAGATGTAAGTGCAAATTTTGATCTCACATATTAGGAAATCAATAAGTATTCTCTAAAAGTGATTCAAAAAAACAACTAGGCACCAGGCACCGATGGCTCACGTCTATAATCCTAGATACTCAGGACGCTGAGATATGAGGATTGTGGTTTGCAGCCAGCCCAGACAAGAAAGTTCATGATACTCCTATCTCCAATAAACTACTCAGAAAAAGCCAGAAGAGGTGCTGTGGCTCCAGTGGTAGACAGAAACAGCTCTGAGGCCCTGAATTCCAGCCCCAGGTCCAGCAAAATAAATAAATAAATAAAAGCATCATTATTTAGAAATATGAGGGTAATTTTCCAAAGCAGATACTAGGATGCCCAATATGACTATCATTAGAAAGTGGTTGGATAATGGGAGTATTACTGCACATTGCTCAAATGCATACACAAACACAAACACAATTTGTATAATGTTAAAAATAAAAAATATTTCTTTCTTATTTTTCTTTGACAACTATCATTTCTACTTTTGTATTTTATTACCGTATTTTAATTGTACAAAAGCATTTAATGCTAATACTTCTAGACATGCATAGAATATACTTTCTTTTTTATTATCATTAAGTAGTTGTACCAAGGGATTTCAATTCAACACATCAGTTCCTGAGTTATAATGCATTTTAATCAATGTCACTCGTTATAAAGTACTTTCATCCATATTTTTACTTCTGTCTATTTTTTGAAATATAGTCTTCTACTCATATCAACTACAGAAGCTAAATTCTCTTTTTAAGACCTATCATTTGTTCTATATATTAATATTGAAAATAATTTTATGGTAAAATCATCTCTTTTATCCTATTAGGTGATAAAATAGAGGTTAAATATATTATCATATATTTTCCTTTATACATCAAAAATATTTCTGAATTAGAAAATGGGAATATTCTATTAACATCTTAAATATTATACTGTTGTCTTAGACCCATTTATGTTATTTGTAGTTCATGAATTATCATTCATATTTGTGGAGATTAGTGAAATCTAGAGATATAAGTGAATATAATAGTTTCCTCAAAAATATACTTTTGTTTGTTTGTTTGTTTGGTTTGGTTTGGGTCCGGTAGTGGAGTCTGAACACTGGGCCTGGGCACTGTCCTTCAGCTCTTCAGCTCAAGGCTAGCGCTCTACCACTTGAGCCACAGCGCCACTTCTGGCCTTTTTTTTTCTGCTTATGTGGTGCTGAGGAATCGAACTCAGGGCCTCATGTATACAAGGCAAGCGCTCTACCACTGAGCCACCTTCCCAGCCCTCAAAAATATACTTTTATTGTTAATGTTTTATTCCTTTTATTTTGTAATTTTTATTATAACAATATTATAAGTATGTGATACCGATGATAATATACTTCTTATGTGTTAAATAAAGGTATTTTACTTCAATTTATAAAGTATATTGGATGTACATTAATAGTCTTTTTTGGTTTTTGTGAATTTGTTAAAAAAGAAGCTAAACTTTATGGATATATTAATGCATTATAAAGCTATTCAGTAAAAGACTTATGCAAGTATATGCTGCAGTATAAATACTCCATGGGGCATGCATTTTTTACCTCAAATCTTGTTCAGTTTCATTATCACAATTTATGAAGCACTGACTTACTCGGATCAATGTGCCTCTTTCCTCCTATTCCGCCATTTTTTATTATGTCTCACCAGCTAAAGTGAAGGAAGAGATTGACCGTGTGATTGGCAGGCACCGCAGCCCCTGCATGCAGGACAGGAGCCAAATGCCCTACACAGATGCTGTGCTGCATGAGATCCAGAGATACATTGATCTTGTACCCATGAGCCTGCCCCATGCAGTGACTACATCATTCCCCAGGTGGGCTTGTTTCTTCTCAGCTGAGGCTCCATAGGGAGCCTGAGTTCCTGAGGTCACTGTGGGATTCCCTCCTGCACACCACATGAGAGAGCTGGGAAAGTCTCCACTCAGTTGGCTGCTCAGGAGAGTCTGTGTTATGGGAAGCTGATGGCTATATATCCATGCAATAATGTCCCTGGCATCTGGCACTGTGAATTTTCCAATTTTTGTTCTGCCCCTTAAACTCTTTTGTTTTGGGGTGTTCTTCCTTTCACCTATGCTTAGAATTTGTATTTCCAAATGAATCTCACAAGTTTATTATTACAAGTTCCCAAAACGCTTAACTGGGATGTTTATTATGACAGTAAAATTCTAGATAAATTTGGGGAAACTGTTGTTTGGACTCCTTCAATTCATGAATAGGTTATGCTCCCAGTTTACCTATGCTTTACTTTGGTTTTCAAGTAGTATTTTGTTTTCAATACAGTGGCGTACCAACATTTTCATACACTTTTTCAAAATACTGAGTATTTTGATTGTTCTTATTCTTTTTGGGGGTGTAGGGGGAGGAGGGCCTTGGGCTTGCGCTTTGGGCCGGGGCAATGTCCCCGACCTCTTTTTGCTCGAGGCTAGCTAGCACTCTACCACTTTGAGCCAAAGTACCAGATCCAGTTTTCTGGTAGTTAACTGCAGATAAGGGGCTCATGGACTTTTCTACCTGGCTGTCTTGTAACCACAATCCTCAGATCTCAGCCTCCTAAGCAGCTAGACTTACAGATGTGAGAAACCACTGCTCCTTTTGATTCTTCATATTTTGATTTCTTCATATTTTTATGGTGCCTTTGCAATACTTTCTACGTGATGTTTAGAAAGATAATTATTTAACCGTCTGGTGACCTTATAATATGTAAGCTCAGGAAATTTATTACTCATTGCTAATGATTTATTTGTAGATATATTTGGAGCTTTCAGATGCATTACCACAATATCTGAGTTAATATTTTTATGCGGGCTTTTCCAAAACACATAATTGTGTTTTGCTGAATTTTTGCACTGGCAGCCAGGATGGTGTAAAACAAAATTTCTGTTAGTGGCTATCTTTGTTTCATTTGTGATTGGCAAAAAATGTTCAAGCTTGATATTACACTGTCAAATTTCATATCTTAAGTAGATTTTGGAAGATTTTTTTAAAATATACATAAATAGCCGGGCGCCGGTGGCTCACGCCTGTAATCCTAGCTACTCAGGAGGCTGAGATCTGAGAATCGCGGTTCAAAGCCAGCCCGGGCAGTAAAGACCGTGAGACTCCTATCTCCAATAAACCACTAGAAAACCGGAAGTGGCACTGTAGCTCAAGTGGTAGAGTGCTCGCGTTGAGCTGAAGAGCTGAGGGACAGCGCCCAGGCCCAGAGTTCAAGCCCCATGACCGACAAAAAAAAATAATAATAATAATAATAATATACATAAATAAAAATAAAGGATAAACTTCCCTAATATTATGAGTTTTTGACATAATTACATTTATGCTTCTATTAAGATAATTTCTCTGTAATGATTCTTCTTTTTAAAATATTTATTAGAAGGGCGATGTGCAGAGAGATTACAGTTGCAGAAGTCAGGTAGAGTACATTTCTTCTTGAACACTGTCACTCCTTCCCTGGCTTTTTTTCCCTTCCCAGTTTTTCCCTTCCATCCCCACCCAAAAGTTGTACAGTTCATTTTAAACATAGTGTTTCTTGAATTCTACTGTTGTATTTGCTCAGCCTTCGTCCCTCACTTCTCTGTTTATTATCCATAATAAGTATTATTTTTCATGCCTGGGGTCATTCTTGGACTGTCCTACTTTGTTTAAAATTGTCCACATTCCGGCAAGCACTGGGAATGCAAAGGGGAAGATGGCAGGAAAACTTCTTGGCTATGTCACCTGTCATATCTGGAGATGTGGATTTAGTGAACAAAAGCAATGTCCAGAAGCAGCTTCTCCTGGAGGAAAATACTCTGTGACACAGACATAGACAGCAATAAACATTAAAGGCTAGGGTTTGTGTCTTTACTTTGGTGCTAGCGTGAACACAAAATAAAAATTGGAAATATTCTTGTCAATTGAGGTTTCCAACTGAAAGCCAGATATGAGTTTATGTTATATTGTTAATCATCTGCCATATTATTTTCTTTGGTGTACATTAATTGTACAATTTGAGGTGCTTCCTACATGTGTACAATATACTATGACCATGTCATTTTTTCCTTCAGTTTTCACAGTACTAAAGTTTAAATTCAGGACCTGCCCATCTGGCTCTCATACTTTAGAGAGTTCTGGGTACTGCTGAGGTGGTAGATCTCTGCATCATGCCTAAATAGCAGGCTCCGGTTTTTCTGTTTATGTCTTGATCTTGTCTCATTCTATTTTCTTAAGAGTTGGTACATATTTGTGGTGGGGATCCTTCTTTAGTGTGTGTGATTGTTCCTATGGGATAAGGATGGGGAAACGCATGTGACCCTGGGCCTGGTTTGGACCCTTAGTTAGCCCTGATAGTTTGAAAGCTTATCCTCCACCTCCTCCTACATCCTTGTTCCTCACCAGGCTGACAGCTGCCTCCTGTCATGAGGAAGTCTAAGAGAGTCTTGTCCTCTAATGAATGACCAAAAAAGCCAGAAGTGAAGCTGTGCTTCAAGTGGTAGAGTGCCAGCCTTGAGCAAAAATTTCAGGGTCACTTCCCAGTTCCTGAGGTCAAAGCCTATCAGCACCCTCACACACACACACACACACAAATGATACATATAGACATAACTTTCACTATGTCGTTGACTAAATAAAAATCATTCCCATGTTATAATCCAGGCATCAGTTTCAATTTTTGGACAAGGGTATAACACTGCACAGGGTAGAGGTGAGGTCAGAACCCATCAACCCCTAGTCTCATAAGCTGTCCATAGTAAAACATTCAGTTAAAACAAATTAAAGCTGGGCACCAATGGATCATGCCTGTAATCCTAGCTACTCAGGAGGCTGAGATCTGACTATCACAGTTCAAAGCCAGCCCAGGCAGGAAAGTCTGTGAGACACTTATCTCCAATAAAGTACTCAGAAAACCAGTAGTGGCACTGTAGCTCAAGAGGTAGAGTGCTCGCCTTGAGGTGAAGAGCTGAGGGATAGCGCCCAAGCATAGAGTCCAAGCGCCATGACCGAAACCAAAAAGAAAAAACAAAAACACAAATTAAATGTTCTCCACGTTTGTACTGTTTTTCAGTGTTCATGCTAATCACTGACTTTCAAAGCAAACAAGACTTTCTTAATTGCAGTATCCATTGATTAAAATGAGGATTAGGAACATCTGGTGTTTTTTATCTTGAGAACTTGTAAACGCTATTTTAGTAAATGAAGTCTTTATATACTTTTTGAGTTTATGCATCAAAAAATGTTTACGATTCACAAAGTTCAGAACTCTAAACTATTAGAATCTATCTCAACATTGATAGACCATTGTTTTATTTTGGATAAACTAAAGTTGATGACTTATTTATAGATTATTTACTTTATTCCCTATGAGTATTCCCACTCTCCTCTATAGGTCATGATGTGAAGAAGGGTTTTATAATAGATAAATGATATATGATATACTATATGTTCCAAGAGATATATCTAGCTACCTGATTTAAATCCTGTACAGTGTATGCAATTATTAAAAACCTAACATGGAACTCGGGCCCATGGCTGTTGCCTGCATTATTAACTAACTACTCAGAAGGCTGAGATCTGGAGGATTACAATTTGAAGCCAGCCCTGGCAGAAATGTACATGAAACTCCATCTCCAAAATTACTAGAGAATCAGGATACAGACATGTTTTAAGTGGTAGAACACCAGCAAAGAAAGCAGGCTAAGCAAGTGTGGAATCCTGAGTTCAAACTCCAGTTCCACCAAAAATAAAAACATGGGGCTCCATAAATATAATTTTATATTTTATGTATTAATTCAAATATAAAACAATCATGTCCAATTTTTCCATGACTTGAGGGTTTCACTGACATATGTTTCAACAGGAAAACAGCCAGTTGTACTAAATACCTTTTCAGGCCTGAGTGGCATGTCCTGGGGATCAATGCAGGGCCTCGGCACTGTCCCTGAGCTTTTTGCTCAAGGATAGTGATTTATCAGTTGGGCCGCAACACTACTTCTGGCATTTTGGTGATTAATTGGAGATAAGATTCTCATGGAGAGAGTTCCGGGAAGATGGCAGAGGAGAAGCTGGAATCTGAACAAGCTCTCGCATAGAAAGGAGTTTTAGAGTTTCAGTGAACAGTCCTAAGCCAGAGAATCACACCAAGTGTGTCATCACAGGACAGAGAGTTAGACAAGAGAGGGGAAGCCAAGGAAACGCATCAGCTGCCGCTCCGGCGGCGGGGCCGCGGCGGCGACCACCGCCGCGGAGTCATACCTGAGACACAGAGAGTCCAGGACGAAGGAGCCGGACGCAGCGGACGAGCGGATTCTACTCAACACCAACAAGAACCGACAAGGAGCGAACATCTTCATCCTGATGTTTGCAGACCAGAGACGACTCAGGATCCAAGACTCGGCGTGAGTACAAGCCCAACATCCTCACTCCTCAGGGAGCAGAGGAGGGAAGGCCACCCCTCCCCCCCAGCACCGGTGATCTCCATCTTGGATACCGACAAAGCTCGGAGGAGCTGCTAGCTCCAGCTCAGGCCTTGGAATAAAATGAGTCATTTAGCAGGTCACAAGAACTTAACGGCGAAGTGACCTGCCAGACTCAGCTCCATCCAGGGAAAAGCCACCCAGCTCAGGCGCCAGCCATCGGAGTGCCTTGCCTCACTGGGTAACCAGAGCCAGAGGCTGCCCCTCCCTCTAGCAGCCACCACAATCAATTGAAAAACAGAAACCCTGAGAATGGCTCCAGGCTGGGCGCTGTGAGCTTTATCACAAAATAGCCCCAGGGAAAAGCTACTGTTTGTTGAAAGGCCTCAACTCTACCCAGAACCTAGCCTCATCACCACATCCCCCTCTTTTGTGACTCTCAAAGCAGACCACCCTCCCAGAAAACTAACCTGGGAGGGGGATCTCAAAATCTTGGGTAAAGCAGAGCATTTTTCTGCCTCTTCCAACCAACCGACTTAAGAAACCAATCAAGCCACAGGACCTCAAGCTGACCAGAAACTCCAACAAGAGACTGTTTGCAGACAAAAGGGAGATACAGGATTCTTCCCACTCCTTCCCCCCCCCAAAAAAAAAATCAAAAGACTTTTTTTTTTCCTTCTTCTTCTTCTTTTCTCTTTTTTTGCTTGTTTTTTGTTTTTTGTTACCTTATATATATATATATATAAATTTTTTCCCTTCTAAAACTTTTATTAATCTTTAATTTTTGCCTCTTCTGAAAAAATAATTGTTTTCCAGTAACTTTTTTTTTTCTCATCTTATAATTTGTATTTTAGGAATACGTTAATGAGAGTTTTCCTTTCTTTTCTTGTCTTCTTTCTCTTTTTCTTTCTTTCTTAATTATCTTTTTGTTTTTTATCTAGCTCTACTGAACTTCTGATCTTTTCTTCTCCCTTTCCCATCCTTAAAGCTTTTCACACCTCCTCTATGTCCCTCCCCTTCTCTGAACATATTCACATTCCTCTCTAAATAGACGGTCTTTTAACCTCTATAATAACATTAATTTTTACGTTTCTATTCTTTTTCTGGTCTCTCTTTATTCCCCTTTCCGTCTCTTCTTTTTCTCTCTCTCTCTACTTGCATTCTACCCAACTCATTTCCTGCATTGTGATTAGGACATAGTTAACTCTCCCTGTGCCTCCCCACACCAATCTATTCCTATTTTTTACCCACATCTCTCCCTAATCCTAATAATTTCTGGTTTTCCAAATTCTTTTCTGCGGTTCGAAGTCCTTTAACATATAGTCGTTTGATGTTGAATAGATGTATCTGTTGAACTAGATTGTATCTGTAGACTATTGACTGTACAAATGCAAACTTTGGTTGATGGTTGCCTTAAGATAGTGTTCTAGCACAAAACTGGTGCAATCTTTATCTCAAATGGGCCAAGTAAGCCGGAAAAACACAAGAAAAATGGCAAATTCGGGTATCTCAATTCCCAACCTTGATAATCAGGGATTAGAACAGATAAAGAATAATCCAGAGGAGAGTTCCCAAATAGCTCTACAAACACTAATAGCAAACATGATAAATGAGAAGTTTGACAATGTACAAAGGACTCTGTATGAGCGTGATAGGGAGAGAGAGGAGGCATCCCAGAAGTTTATACAGGAATATCATAAGCGTGAGGAAGCTACTCAAAAACTGATACAGGATTTGCGTGAACAACTTGAGAATACTCAAAGAGAAAGGGAGGAATGGCGTGAGCAGGCAGAGAACACTCAAAGAGAACTGCAGGAATCCCACAGAAGGGAGGAAACTAATCAAAGAGTAATTCACGAATTAAGAGACCAGGTAGAGAATACACAAAGATCACTAAAGGCATTCATGGAATCCATTAACAAAGAGCTGAAGGAAGTCAGGGAGACCACAAAGGGAATGCTGAATGGAACCCAACAGAAGGAATGGGAGTCCAAAGAAACCATAACCAATCAACTAAGTGATTTGAGAACAAACACTGAACACCAAATTAAGGAAGTAAAGAAATTCATACAAGACCTAAAACAGAGCTTCAACAAAGAACTTGAAGCCATCAAAGCTGACCAATTAGAAGGAAAAGAGATAAAAAACAAAGTAGAGAGTCTTGACAGCAGGTTAGACCATGCAGAAGATCGAATCTCAGGGATTGAAGACAGCCTAGATATTATAGAGAAAGAACATACAACCATCCAAGACAAGTCCAAGAAATATGATAGGTCTATCCAACACCTGGAAGACACCATCAGAAGGCCCAATCTAAGGATAATGGGTGTAGAGGAGCACCTAGAAACAGAAGTTAATGGTCTAGGAAATTTGTTTAACAGGATCCTAGCAGAGAACTTCCCAAACATACAAAAAGATAGGCCTATTCAGATACAAGAAGCTTTTAGAACCCCAAATAGACCAGACCAGAATAGGACATCCCACCGTCACATTATAATCCACACAGGATCAACCCAGACCAAGGAAAAGATCCTTAAAGCTGTCAAGGAGAAAAGGTTAATCACCTATAAAGGGAAACCAATTAGAATCACCTCAGATTTCTCAGCAGAGACAATCAAAGCAAGAAGAGCCTGGAATGACGTATGCCATGCCCTAAAAACAAACAACTATCAACCAAGAATACTGTACCCAGCTAAACTCTCCTTCATAACTGAAGGCCAAATAAAAACCTTCCATAGCAAAGAAAAATTGAAACAATACATCTCAACCAAACCAGCCCTGCAAAAGATTCTTAAAGATGTCCTACACATAGAAAACCAACAAGAACGCAACAAAGGACAAGAAACTGCACCCAAACTGAGAATCCAAGAACCTTAGGAAGAACCCAGTTTTCACAGCCCCCAAGAAGGTGGATAACATGGCAGGAACCCCCAAATACCTCTCAGTCCTATCTCTTAACGTTAACGGACTGAACTCTCCAATTAAGTGACATATACTGTCTAGTTGGATTAAAAAACAAGACCCTTCTATGTGCTGCCTGCAGGAGTCACATCTTGCCCGTAAAAACAAACATATTTTCAAGGTTAAAGGCTGGAACAAAATCTACCAAGCAAACGGCCCTCATAAACAGGCGGGAGTTGCAATCCTAATATCAGATAAAATAGACTTCAAACTAAAATTCGTGAGAAGAGATAAAGAAGGTCGCTACATACTAATTAAAGGATCTCTCCTTCAGGAGGATATTACAATTCTAAATATCTATTCGCCAAACAATGGAGCACCCAAATTTATCAAAGAAACACTACTTTCCCTCAAATCCCATATAGATCCAAAGACATTAATTGTTGGGGATTTTAACACACCACTCTCCCCACTAGATAGATCAACTTGGCAAAAACTCAACAGAGAAACCGCAGATCTAAACAGCTGCATAGATCAACTAGACTTAACAGACATTTACCGAACATTTCACCCAGCAGCATCAGAATACACGTTCTTCTCAGCAGCACATGGAACGTTTTCTAAAATAGAACACATTTTAGGCCACAAAGCAAACTTGTCTAAATTCAGAAACATTGAAGTTATACCTTGCATTCTCTCTGACCACAAGGGAATAAAATTAGATCTCAACACCAAAAGCCACCAAAGAAAGTCCGGTATCACATGGAGGCTGAACAACACACTGCTGAATCATGAGTGGGTCATGGAAGAGATTAGAAAGGAAATTCAAATGTTCATGCTATTCAACAAAAATGAACACACAAAGTACCAGCTCCTCTGGGACACAGCAAAGGCAGTACTCAGAGGCAAGTTTATAGCTCTGAGCTCCTACATCAACAAATTGGAGAGATCGGAAACTAACAATTTAATGACACATCTAAACCTCCTTGAAAAAGAGCAGCAAGATAAACCCCAATCCAGTAGACGGAAAGAAATAATCAAAATTAAATCAGAATTAAATGAATTAGAATCCAAAAAAACTATAGAAAGAATCAACAAAACAAAGAGTTGGTTCTTCGAAAAACTTAACAAAATTGACAGACCCTTAGCAAACCTTATCAGAAAAAGGAGAGAACACACCCAAATTAATAAACTCAGAGATGAGAATGGAAACATCACCACGGAAACAACCAAGATTCAGAACATTTTAAGGGAATACTTCTCAAAACTTTATGCTAATAAGTTTGAGAACTTGACAGAAATGGACCTTTTCCTAGCAAATATTGACATGCCAAAACTAAACCAAGATGAGTTAAACCAGCTTAACAGGCCCATATCAAGCATTGAAATAGAAACAGCAATAAGAGACCTCCCAGCTAAGAAAAGTCCAGGACCAGATGGTTTTACAGCGGAATTTTACAAGGCCTTCAAAGCAGAGCTCACACCAATACTCCTCCAACTCTTCAATGAAATTGAAAGAGAAAGCTCACTACCGAACACATTCTATGAAGCCATCATAACCCTCATCCCAAAACCAGGCAGGGACTCATCAAAGAAAGAGAACTATAGACCCATTTCTTTGATGAACATTGATGCAAAACTTCTCAACAAAATTTTGGCCAATCGACTTCAACAATTCATCCAAAAAATCATACACCATGATCAAACAGGATTCATTTCAGGGATGCAAAGCTGGTTCAATATACGCAAATCAATTAATATTATTCATCACATCAACAGGAGCAAGAATAAGAACCACATGGTTATCTCAATAGATGCAGAAAAAGCATTTGACAAGATCCAACACCCCTTTATGATGAAGGTTCTGGAAAAATTAGGAATCCATGGAACATTCCTCAATACAATAAAGGCTGTATATGACAAACCTACAGCCAGCATTATACTCAATGGTGAAAAACTAAAGCCATTTCCTCTTAACTCAGGAACAAGACAAGGATGCCCACTCTCTCCACTTCTCTTCAATCTAGTATTAGAATGCCTAGCTACAGCAATAAGACAAGATGCAGACATAAAGGGGATCCAAATAGGGAAAGAAGAAATAAAACTCTCCCTCTTTGCAGATGACATGATCTTGTATTTAAAGAATCCCATAGACTCCACTCCCAAATTACTCAAGCTGATTCAAAACTTTGGCAAAGTAGCAGGTTATAAAATTAACCCCCCAAAATCAATGGCTTTTCTATATGCCAACAATGAGAAAAGTGTGGCTGAAATTAGGAAAGCAACTCCATTTGTAATAGCCCCACAAAAAATAAAATACCTAGGAATTAACTTAACCAAAGAAGTGAAGGACCTCTATGATGAAAACTTTAAAATCTTGAAAAAGGAAATCAACACAGAACTTAAAAAATGGCAAAACCTCCCATGCTCCTGGATTGGAAAGATCAACATCGTGAAAATGGCAATACTTCCCAAGGCTATCTACAAATTCAACGCGATACCTATCAAAATTCCACCCTCATTCTTCAAGGAAATAGAGGAGGCAATCCAAAATTTCATATGGAACAATAAAAGACCCCGAATAGCAAAAACGCTCCTCAACGGAAAGAACACTGCTGGAGGAATATCAATACCAAATTTCAAACTCTACTATAAAGCCATAGTAATCAAAACAGCTTGGTATTGGCATAAGAACAGACCTCAGGACCAATGGAATAGAATTGAAAACCCAGAAATGAACCTACAGACCTATAGCCATCTAATCTTCGATAAGGAAGCTAAAACAATAGAATGGAAGAAAGACAGCCTCTTCAGTAAATGGTGCTGGCAAAATTGGTTAACTAGATGTAGAAAACTAAAGCTAGATCCTTATATATCACCCTGCACCAGAATCAACTCCAAATGGATCAAAGACCTTGAACTCAAAGCAGACACTCTGAAAACATTACAGGATGGAATAGGAGAAACCCTAGGTCTCCTTGGCTCAGGCCGAAATTTTCTGAATAGAGACCCGGAAGCACAACAAATCAAAGAAAGGTTGGACAAATGGGATTGCATAAGATTGCAGAGCTTCTGCAGGGCAAATGACATAGCTGGCAAGATCAATAGAAAGCCCACCGATTGGGAGAAGATCTTTACTAGCCATACAACGGACAAGGGTCTCATATCTAAAATATACTTGGAACTCAAAAAATTAAACCACCCAACAACAAATCCTCAAAGAATCAACTGCCCAATAAATAAGTGGGCGAAAGACTTAAAGAGAAGCTTCTCTGAAGAAGAAAGAAGGATGGCCAATAGACACATGAAGAAATGTTCAACATCCCTAGCCATAAAAGAAATGCAAATCAAAACAACATTGAGATATCACCTCACTCCAGTTAGAACAGCAAAAATCAAGAACTCTAACAACAACAGATGCTGGAGGGGATGTGGACAGAAAGGAACCTTACTTCATTGTTGGTGGGAATGTAAACTTGTTCAACCACTTTGGAAAGCAGTATGGAGGTTCCTCAAAAGACTTCACATAGATCTCCCCTATGATCCAGCAATCCCACTTTTGGGCATTTACCCAAATGTTTACAAACAAGACCACACTAAAGCTACCAGCACAACTATGTTTATTGCAGCATTATTTACCATAGCTAAGATATGGAACCAACCCAGATGCCCCTCAGTAGATGAATGGATCAAGAAAATGTGGTATATATACACAATGGAATTCTATGCCTCCATCATAAAGAATGACATTTCCCCATTTGTTAGGAAATGGAAAGGTTTGGAAAAAATTATATTAAGTGAAGTAAGCCAGGCCCAAAGAAGCATAAGTCCCATGGTTTCCCTTATTTGCAATATCTAGTATAGGTATGAGTCAAGCGGAAAAGGTCAGATAATGTGATGTTAGGAAAATGAACCCTTAAATATGTATTTTAATGTTTTCGTTTCTTTCATGCATGTGTTTCCAACGCATTTATAAGATTATTTTTTTGTTGCTTTGTATGTCCCTCCCCCACAGTGTAACCCCCGCTTTCACTATATTTGATGTCAGTATAACATGTGGAGGAGATGGGGACAAACAAGTCGTTTAAGGATTCAGGCGGACCAGTTGCAACAATGAGAAGTACAAAATGTCATGTCAAAACCAGCTTTACAATGTCGGTGTGGGGGGGGAGGGGGGTATAATTGGGTGGGGGGAGGGTGGTATAATTGGGTGGGGGGAGGGGGGTAAAATTGGGTGGGGGGAGGGGGGAGGCGGGGAAGGGAAGTGAAGGGTAAACAAAGGAGGAGGCTGCAATGCTTGGTAAGAAATGTATGCATTATCCTGCCCATGTAATTGTAGCCCCTCTGTACAGTATGTTCTCAAATAAAATAAAATACAATAAAAAAAAAATATTCTCATGGACTTTCCTGCCTGGGCTGGCTTGGAACCCCAATCCTCTGAACTCAGACTCCTGAGTAGCTAGGATTACAGGCATGAGCTACCAGTACCTGTTCAATATATTTTATAGTGAACCCAATTTCATGGAAAACCATATATATGTTTATACCCTGTATAAATATACCTTGTATATATAACAATTCATTGATATATGTACAGATTGTGTATTTATCTAGGCCAAAATATATTAGCTTAAAAATTGCTGTGCCAAGGGGCTTCCTCTGGGAAATGAGACCAGCAGTGTAGATAAATGATGTTACTTCTCATGTGATACATGACAAGGTAGAAGGAAGGGGAAATTGTGCATTAGATGCACAATTGTGAAGGTTTCAAAAATGAAATGGGAGAAATTATTTAGTGCCCTTATTATAACTGTTATCACATTTATGTTCAGTGTAAAACAATGTGCACAAAGCAGAAAAACATGCAGGAGACAGTCCAATCAGTAGAGTTCTTTTATAGGAAGAATAAAGCCCTGAATTTAAAACTTAGTACTGCCAAAAGTGAAGGGAAAATGGTATGGTCAAAGTAAATTGTATGCAGATATGAAACATCTTAAAATGTACAATTGATGTGCATAAATAAAAATTATAAAGCAGATGATTATCAACATGAAAACAAAATCATATCTCCTTTCAAGTGCAAAGATCAATTGACAAGAGTATTTTGATTTTATTTTTTGTTCACACTAACACCAAAATAAAGATGTGAACACTAGCCTTTAATGTTTATTCTGTCTATGTCTGTCTCACAACATTTTCCTCCAGGAGGAGCTGCCTCTGGACATTGCTTTTGTTTGTTAAATCCACATCTCCAGATATGACAGGTGACATAGCCAAGGAGTTTTCCTACCATCTTCCCTTCCCATTGCCAGTGCTTGCTGTAATGGGGACAACATGGGACTCATTTGTTTCATTGTGTCACTGAATTTTGAACAAAGTAGCAAAGTCCAACAATGACCAAAGGCATGAAAAATAATATTATGGATAATATACAGAGAAATGAGTCTGTGTTGTCACATGGTCATCATTTTATGGTTTTGCCATCCTAGCATATTAGTAAATCAGCATTAGGTAAGTATTAACAGGTGGGGTTGTGAATAAGACTATGTTTTGGATATTCTAAACAAAGGGGACTATAGATATGATAGTACAGTGACACAGGAAACCCTCCCAAATGGAGAATGGATCTTCCTGGATCTGGGAGGGAGAGGGGAGATGTGAGAAGAGAGGACAGGAAAGCATCCCTGGCAGGGGAAGGAGGTGGGTGATGCCTCAGGGAAGGGAACAGCAGATTGCTGCACAGCTGGAGCCAGACAGCAGAGCTCTTCTTTACACTGGAATGAAGCTCAGCTGGTATGATGGTGGCACAGAGATTAACCCATTCAGAACTGGAGTGGTATCAAGGTCCTGTGGCTCCACGAGAGATTTCAGGTTGAAATTCTGTAAAATGGTGGTTAGGAATAAAAACAGCTCCATGCGGGCCAGGCCTTCTCCAACACAAATCCTTTTGCCTGAAATTTAAAGAAAAAAAGTCGAAGCAGGAAATGACTTCATGTATGGAAGTGTGAGAGTATGAAGCACTGCATTTGTAACTGGCAAAAGAAAGTGTCAATCTTTGTTCAAAGAATTACCAATTGCATAGCAGATAGATGCATGGAAGTACATAGGGAAGGCAGAGAAACTATTTGTCTACCTAACACGTAATCTTAACATACATCATTAAAAGTTTTGTTTTTGTTGTTGTTTTTGTTTATAATCTAAGAACGGCAGCACATATCTGTAATTCCACTACGGGAGGCTAAGCCAGAAGAATCTTGAGTTGGTAAACAATTTGAGCTACATTTTTAAGATCCTGTCTTTAAAAAAAAAATCCAAAGGCAAACCATACTAAACCAAATTATATTTAAAAGAAAAATAGATTACCATCTTTATGTAAACCTTTTACTAAATATTTCTATGTGACAAATGCTCTTTTTAAAAATTTTTCCTCCTCTCTTTGCCCTTTTCTCTTTCTCTCTATACTGAGTTGGAGGTTGCTGAATTAGTATGTCAGATACTGTACTATGTTCCCTGCAAAAGGAAGGAATCATAATTCTGGAAGACAATTAAGCTTCCAATCTTATTTTTTCCCAGCAGTTGAGATGAGGAATTAATTGTTTATCCTCAACCTGAAGGCCTACTCCTATTTCTTCTCTCTTACTATTAACCTTACTTATGAGGAAGGCCTGTGACCATGTACTTTGGGATTTCCTCAAATCTTTGGGTCTGTGGAGTGATACACATTTAGGAGTGGAGGACTAGACCTTCCCTTGACTCTAAGTGGAATTCATCCCATGGAAACACTGCTTTCAAAGTCAACTCAAAAGTCAAATCTTGATTCTGTCACTCACTACCCATGTGGATGAGTTATTTAAAGTATCTGAGCCTTAGTTTCTTCATATATTAAATGAGGATGCTAATAATTCTTTTATGAAGTGTTGGTGAGGAATTAAAATAATACTAGATTTTAATTTATTACAATTTTCATGGGGTTTTATTATTCTATTTATAAAATTTTGATAAACTTTGTATTTTCTAGAGATATCTGTGCTTTTCTAAGAAAACCCATTCCTATTGCTCATGTAACCTGTGCCTAGAAAAATGTTCAATGAACACTTTTTACATTTTAATATTGACACTCTACTCTCCATTTTATCCACTTAAGGTAAACAAGTTTAAATATATTATATCCTGTAATTCCTTTTGTCTATGATACTTTTCCTTACAGACACCAAGACCCAGACCACATTTTGTTTCCTTCAAGCGATAAGATCTTGCCCTCGCCTGGCAATGTGGCACAGTGGTAGAGCGCTTGTTTAGCAGGCATGAGGCCCTGCGTTCAATGCTTGGCACCACACAAACAAAAAATAAATGAAGTTAAAGTGAAATACTATTTTTTTAAATACTTGTTCTCAGTCAGTTTCCCAAATATCATGTCCAGAGATTCACTGAAGCACAAAATCATCTGAAAGCATAATTTTCTCATTATTTAATGTTTCCCTTTGTGTAATCAAGTGATTATTTGAAGAGAGATTACTGCTTTCCCCATGGTATCTATGTGACTGATATAAAGCAGATATCAAAGGTCCCAGCATTAGCTGGACACCAATGGCTCATGCCTACAATCCTAGCTACTCAGGAGGATGAAATTTAAGGCTGGTGATTTGAAGCCAGCATGGGCTAAGAAAGTGGATGAGACTCTCATCTTCAATTAACCACCAGAAAACCAGAAATGAAGCTGTGGCTCAAACCTCTAGCCTTGAGCAAAAAAGGTCAGGGATAGCAGCCAGGCCCTCAGTTCAAACCTCACAACCAACAACAATAACAACAAAAATGAACAAAAAAAAAAGACAAAAAGTCACAGCATCAGAACAGGAAGGCTGCTCCCTGGCCAGACACACAGCACACATACTGCAGGTGTCGAGATACAATATCCAAGACACATATCTTGGATCAAAAGAAGAGCACAGTGGTCTGTGATCACTGTGGGATATCTGACACAGGCCCCTGATATGTGCAAAAGATCATCTGACACTTTCTGACACTTTGGGCTGAGGGTAAATGGTCTGCTCTTGTGGTTCATAACTTTCTTAAAAATGCTCTGCTCTGTCTTCTGTCTACTCTGTCCCCTTTGAAGTACCAAAATGTCTTACAATGTTCCTTAGTTCATTTTCTGTTTAATATTGGGGTACAAGAAAGTGATCAATTGGTTAATACTCCACCCTACAAATTCTGATGTCTTGTAATCTGTGATGATCTTCCCTCACCGTTCTTTGGTGTTCTTCCATGTCTTTTGGGAGACATTTCATTCTGTAGAGGAGCCTGGGAGTGATAAATGCCAGAAAGATGGGGGAGGGACTTGTGATGAGATCATCTTTCTCATTGTGAGTGAGGCCATTCTAAATGAGTTTTACTGTTTAGGAAGAGATCATTATGAAATATGTAAAGAAAGAATGCCAGAATTGCTTGCTTTACCTTGCTGAATGTGGAAGAAATGCACAGAGAAACTGAAGCCTCACTGATCTGGTCAAACAGTGAGGATGCATCATGAACAAGAAAGTACATGGGCATTGAGAGTGCTGCTCCTAATCACAAGCTTAGGGCAAATGTATCAGTCCCAAAGGAGGATTTATATAGGTTCCAACTGACATCCCCCTCCCGCCCCCAAAGTTATTTTGAATTATGGGAATAAAATTTTATTACCTGTTGAGAAAGGCATGAAGTAGCCACTTTTCTTAAAGTTTCCACTTTCATCCAGAAAGTGGCCAGGGTCAAACATCTCTGGGTTATGGAATTCCTTGTGGTCATATAGTACAGACGTCAATGATGGCAATACAGTTGTGCCCTGGGAATAATACACACAGATGAGCTAAGCTAATTATATAATATATATAATATATGTAGAGAGAGCTATATCTATATATACTTATATATAGATCTATACATATATACCTAGATCTATATAGAGCTATACATATATTTTTTTATATATATGTATATAAAGCCAGGTGCCAGAGGCTCACACCTGTAAACCTAGCTACTCAGGGGGCTGAGATCTGAGGACTGCAGTTCAAAGCCAGCCCACACAAGAAAATTTGTGAGGATCTTATCTCCAAATAACCACCAGAAAACCAGAAGTGGAGCTGTGGCTCAAAGTGATAGAGCACTGCTCTAGAGCAAAAAGTCAGTGACAGTGCCCAGGTTCTGAGTTCAAGCCCCATGACCAACAAAAATCAAAACAAATAGTTAAGATAAAATGAAAATCACTTAGTTCAATCTTCTTGTCTACAGGTAATGAAGACTTCCAACCAATGAACTGGCTTCAGAACTAATAAATATGAACACGGAAAATATTTTAAAAAGGCAAATATCTCCGAAGTTTAACAATTCTGTAGAAATAGACATAAAGGATATTGAAGAAGAAGAAAGCCCAAAGAACTCAAAACAAGACTACAAGAATGATCAATAAAATGAAAAAGGACATATATAAAAACATGAGTGAATTTAAAGACAATACAAATAAATATCTGAATGAAGTAAGGCAAACAATGCCTTCAATAAAGATACAGAAATCTTAAAAAAAAAAAGAAACTACTATTTTGGAAATTAAAAGCTATATAAATCAAATTAAAAACTCAATGGAGGGCTGGGAAGGTGGCTCAGTGGTAGTATGCTTGCTTCGCATGCATGAGTCCCTGGGTTCGATTCCTCAGCACCACATAAGCAGGGGAAAAAAAGTCAGAAGTGGCGCTGTGGCTGAAGTGGTAGAGTGCTAGCCTTGAGCTGAAGAGCTGAGGGACAGTGCCCAGGCCCAGAGTTCACAATCCGACCCAAAAAAAAAAAAAAAGGAAAGAAAAACAACTCAGAAACTCAGGGTCTCTGGAAGCTCAGGGATAGAAGAAACAAGCTCACCTTGGGGATGACATACCCTCTGAATTTAACATCACGGGTCACTGCATGGGGCAGGCTCATGGGTACAAGATCAATGTATCTCTGGATCTCATGCAGCACAGCATCTGTGTAGGGCATTTGGCTCCTGTCCTGCATGCAGGGGCTGTGGTGCCTGCCAATCACACGGTCAATCTCTTCCTTAACTTTAGCTGGTGAGACATAATAAGAAATGGTGAAACAGGAGAAAAGTGGCACATTGATCAGAGTAAGTCAGTGCTTCATAAAACTCATGGTTTATGTATCTGAACACGATTCAAGGTAAAAAAAATAAATGTCCCATGGAATGCTTAGACTTCAATATATACACACCTCACTGTCCTATTAAGTAGCCTTAAATGCATTAACATATTCGTAAGAATTTAGCTTCTTGTAAAAAAATACACAAAAAACAAAAAACTATTCATGTACATGTAATGTACCTTAAATATTAAAGTAAAATACCTTTATTGTTATAGGTACTATATAGTTTTGCTACTGTTATCATAAAACATTACAAAATAAGGGAAATAAAATATTAACAATAAAAGTATATTTTTGAGAACATTATTATCTTCACTTATATCTCCAGATTTCCCAAATCTCTACAAATATGAATGGTAATCCATGGGCTAGACAATAATATAAATGGCTCTAAGAATGACAACAGTATGATGTTTAAGATGTTAATAAAATATTTCGATTTTGTTCTAATTCAGAAATGTTTTTGCTGTAAAAGCAGTGATTCACCATAAAGTGATTTTCAATCTCTATTAATATATAGAAGAAATTATGTCTTTAATTATGTCTTTAAATTATGTCTTCTATAATTGATATGGAAAGAAATAAATATAATTCAAAAAGTAAACAGAATACAAGTAAGTGAAAATTCGGATTAAAATACATTGTAAGGAGTGAAATTGTTGAAGATGCATTGTAATTCATGAATTGATGTGTTGAATTGAAATTCTTTTATACACTGCTGAATGATACAAAAGAAGGTTATATAGTGTGTGTGTGTGTGTGTGTGTGTGTGTATACCTATATATATAGAAGTATCAGCACTAACTTTTTTTGTACAATTAATTTACACTAATAAAAATGCAGAAGAAGAAATGACAGTCCTTTAAAAAAGAAACACTGTTTATGTTAAAATCAAACCAATGTTTGATTTTAATGTCAAAACCAATGTTTTGATTTAAACATTATACAAATAGTGTGTCTGTTTGTGCATGCATATGTGTAATTTGCAATAATACTACTATTAAACGACCACTTTCTAATGATCCCCATATTGGACATTCTAGTATCTGCCTTGGAAACTTATCTTCATATTTCTAAATAATGGTTCATTCTTTTTTCTTTTTTTCCCCCATTTTTTTTGCCAGACTTGGGGCTTGAACTCAGGGCCTGGGTGCTGTGCTGTTCCTGAGCCACAGAAACACTCCTGGCTTTTTCTGAGTAGTTCATTGCATATAAGAGTTTCACAGGCCTTCCTGTCTAGATGGGCTTCAAACTATGATCCTTAGATCTTAGCCTCGTGAGTAGGTAGGATTACAGGCATGGGCCACTGGTGCAGGTGCCTGGTTGATTTTTTTAATCACTTTTAGAGAATATTTATGGATTTCCTAATATGTGAGATCAAAATTTGCATTTACATCTCTATCTCAAATATTTAGCCACATCTACAATAGATACATGGAAATACATATGCACATTTCTCCTCACTTCATTGACATTGCTAATGTTAATTAATATCCTTCCCTGAGTGAAAACTAGGATTACTTTCTATTTATTCTACTTCCCTTGTCTTTCATATCAGTTCATGATTTTCTATTTCCTGAGTTAGAATTATTTGCAAATATACAAATAGGTGTTTATAATGTCTCGCAATATATGCTCAGTAAGTAGGAAATGTAAGACACTTGTCCATGTCTTCTTCATTCACAGTGTCTCCCCTCCTTGCATCATTGGTTTCTGGTTTGTTCTGATGTGGTTATTTCCTAAGTTGAGTTTCTAGCAGCCTCAGTGACAGTCTGAGAGTACTCCATGACCTTTCTGTCCTAGTTTCTGGAGCCCATAATTTTCTTTATCTTGGTTTTAGATAGCTGAATGAAATACATTATATTATATTTTATGGGAAAACAAAGAAAATGGGATATGAGGTTAAAGGTGATATGGAAGTCTAACTCTTCCACCTTTTCTTATCAATACATAGGTAGTAGCTACTCTTAACAATTCTTATGTAGGGGCTGGGAAGGTGGCTCAGTGGTAGAGCGCTTGCCTTGCATGCCTGAGGCCCTGGGTTCGATTGAAAAAACAAAGCTGGAAGTGGTGCTATGGCTCAAATGGTAGAGCGATAGCCTTGAGCTGAAGAGCTGAAGAACAGTGCCCACGCCCAGAGTTCAGGCCCCATGACTGGACCCCAAAGAAAAAGAAAGAAAGAAAGAAAGAAAGAAAGAAAGAAAGAAAGAAAGAAAGAAAGAAAGAAAGAAAGAAAGAAAGAAAGAAAGAAAGAAAGAAAGAAAGAAAGAAAGAAAGAATTCTTATGCAATCTCCACCTTCTCTTTACATAAGACTTAATTGTGTCTTTCTGGAAGTTGTGATGACCTTTCTAATCCTGGTGTTTTGAAATGTTACAACCTTATGCAGAGTGGGTGCTTTTATTCCCTTTGTTCTGCTTCACACTTGGAGAGAATCTTCTATCAAATTGGTAAATGGAGGTTCTTACAGTTCTTCACTCTGGGGATATACTTTTCTGATGAATTTCAGGAAACAAGTATTAGATAAAAAGTGTGCATCACAAACAACAAGAGGGCTTTACCAGACCTCTCATTTTTACACTTCACTGTCTTTACTCAAAATTTCTGAGTACAGAGTTTCCCAGGTTCAAATTTCTGTGGAGAGAGAGTCTTTCTTTTCACCTGATGAATGGAGCTGTGGTGAGTATAGAGTCTGTTTGCTAAATGCGTTTTCTATCTTCTTCAACACTTGTTATTTCTAAATAGGAAACTTTAAGGGAATTTTATAGACATAGCTTGGTTTTTCTTCCCTTAGAACTTTTCCTGTTATCACATTTAGGTGAAAGTATCATGTATCTGGCTCAGTTATTTTACAATTACATCTACCCTGAGGGTAAGGATATTTGTAAGGATATGACTTCTTATCTGTCTAGTATTCTCCTCTCATTTGTTTAATCATAGGACTAATTCTCATTTAAAATTATTTTATCATTATTTCCTAAATCTTTCCACAGTATTTCTTCAACTAGAACTCTTTAAATATAAAATAACATTGTAATAGAAAAATTATGGGTGTCTTTTAAAATCCTTACTTTATAAAACATAAATTTCACAAAGTTAGACTTCTGAAATTGTAAAATTCCTTCAGGTATGGCTTCTGCCGCAATAATACCTTTCTAATGAGTCTGTCTTTAGAACATGTCCCAGACACCCTCATTAATTTCTAGGACTTGTACTTATGTATTAGTGACAAGAGGTCTCTTTGGTCTATGCTAACATTAGAATTGTTAGAATAAGGAAAGGTATAGTAAAAAACTTGCCTATTATAAAAACTGGAATTTTTGGTGTAAAATCAATATGTAACTTATGTCAATTTATGCTTAACCTGTTTTCCAATAATTACTTACTATAAAATCTGGACACCAGAGCACAGTCTTGTTCCTATTCCTATAGCCTGTTCTGATCACTTCTCTCTGATGTCAGCTGATGGCACAGGATGTTGGGCTGTGTGACATCTGACAATGCAAATTGCTAGCAGTGTCTTTCCTATATTTTCCTGGAATTCACCTACCTGTGACATGGGGGTGCTTCAGCAGGAGCAGCAGGGAGTATCTCAGTGTTGTGCTTGTCGTTTCTGTCCCAGCACCAAATAAATCCAATGCAGCAATTGTCAAGCCTTCAGTAGTAAATTCTGATGGCTCCTTGTGATTTTCCTGGTCCTAAGATTTAATACAATTATATTATTTACCAGAACATGTGATGACATTGAAGTTACAGTATCTCACAGTGGTATGAAGTTGTATAATAAAAGACTAAGAGAAAAGCACAATGACATGGGGTGGTGACTAGCTGAGGCTAAGGCTTCAGGCCTACTGTGCTGTCGTTACTCTAACCGATACAGTAAAGTTTAAGTCACTAATAAGTGAATTTTCTCTAATTTTAAAGTATCAGAAGATTGACTAATAGAACTAGGAAAATCAGGGACATAGGTGTAAACCTGAAGCAAGAATCTGCAATTAAACTATTTTGGTGGTGGTGGTAGTGGGCCAGGGGTTTGAACTTGGGCAATGGGTGTTGTCTTTGAACTTTTTGGCTCAAGCCTAGGGCGATCCACTTCGAACTATTTACTGTTTAAATTGGAGATAAGAGTCCCTGGGACTTTTGTGCCCAGGCTGGCTTCAAACCTTGATCCTCAGATCTCAACCAATTGAACAGCTAGCTTTACAGTTATTAGTTCCCAGTTGCAATTTAACTTCTTGTATCAAAAATTTACATATGCTCAATATTGAGTGTGAAAAATGCTAAAAGGAGCAAAGCCTAAAGGTCAAAAGAAGTAAGAATTAGTTCATCAAAACTAGATTGGAAAGGGGTGGGGAGTTGGCTCAGTGATAAAGTGCTTGTCTTGCATGCATGAGGCCCTGGGTTCCATTCCTCAGCACCGCATAAGCAGAAAAAAGCCAGAAATGGTGCTGTGTCTCAAGTGGTAGGGCACTAGCCTTGAGCTGAAGAGCTGAGGGACAGTGCTCAGGACCAGAGTTCAGCCCCCATGACAAACAAACAAACAAACAAACAACACCTAGATGGAGGCTGGGAATGTGGCATAGTGGTAGAGTGCTTGCCTAGCATGCATGAAGCCCCCTGGGTTTGATTCCTCAGTACCTCATAAACAGAAAAGGCCAGAAGTTGTGCTATAGCTAATGTGGTAGAGTGCTAGCCTTCAGCATAGAGAGGTGCAGGAACAGTGCCCAGGCCCTGAGTTCAAGCTCCAGGATGGGCAAAAAAATAAAAAACTAGATGGGCTAGCAGATGGGAAGCACGAAGACGGGGGTCTAGGGAACCTGAGAAGGAAGGACTAGGAATGCATGAGCTGAAGAGACACTAATCATGAAGACAAAAGGTGTTCACATTAACTTGTCTTGGAACAAAGGAGAGAGGATGCATAAAGCAGTGTCAAGGACTGAGAAGATGGTGCGAAACTAGGTTGCCAACAAGGCTGCAGTTTTTTGTTTTTTTGTTTTGGGGTTTTTTGGGGGGTGGGTTTTGTGTCAGTCTGGGCCTAGGCGCTCTCCCTCAGCTCTTCAGCTCAAGGCCTCTAGCCATTTCTGGCTTTTTTGCTTATGCGGTGCTGAGGAATCGAACCCAGGGCCTCATGCATGGGAGGCAAGCATTCTACCACTGATCCAACTTCCCAGCCCAAGGTTGAAGTTTTAAATATTGAATGAGGAAATCATTAAATGGTCAAAATACATCATTTTCTCACTGGCCCCTGGGCCAACATTAAATCCATCATGCTTTTATAATCTCCAGATGACTTGTAGTCTAGCTAATATTATGTAATGAAATAATTTTTAAAAAGTGAATTTCTCAACATTTGTTCTTGCTAGGAAAAGATTCATCTCATTTGAAAATATCAACTTCAGGTGCTTTTTAAATTGGTCAAGTTAAACAAACTTCGGTAATATCTATTGTATGGACTTTTCTATGATCACCAAGTTACAATTACTCTTAAAGCTTAAGTTAAAATTACTCTAAATATTGTGCTCAACCACCAATATTAAAACTTTCATCTGTCAAAATGAATTGGGAGATTTTATAGTTTCAAAGCACATACCCCATTATAATCTGGGTTGTATAAGTATTGAAAACTGAATGAAAATCTAAGTGAATGAAAACCTAATCATTCCATGTCATGGACTAAAACACCAATTTTATATCATATCCTACCATCATGCAGGAGAAATTAGTACTCTTAAGATAAATAAAAGTAGCCAGGTGCTATTGCTCACACCTGTAATACTAGCTACTCAGGAGGCTGAGATCTGAGGATCACCGTTTAAAGCCAGCCCAGGCAGTAACTCTGTGAGCCCCTTATCTCCAATAAACCTCCAAAAAACTGGAAGTGGCGCTGTGGCTCAAGTAGGAGAGCACTAGCCTTGAGCTGAAGGGCTGAGGGACAGCACTCAGGCCCCAGAGTTCAAGCCCCACAACTGACCAAAAAAAAAGATAAATAAAAGAGAAGAGTCTCTCATGAATAGATCTACTATATAAGAAGTGCCAAGGGGCTGGGCAGCAGTTGCTCACACTTGTAATCCTAGCTACTCAGGAGGCTGAGATCTGAGGATAGAGGTTCAAAGCCAGTCTGGGCAGGAAAGTCCATGAGACTCTTCAATAAACCACCAGAAAACCGAAAGTTGGTGCTGTGGCTCAAGTGGTAGAGTGCTAGCCATGAGCTGAAGAGCTGAGGGACCATGCCCAGGCCCACAGTTCAAGCCCCATGACTGACAAAAAAAAAAAAAAAAAAAAAAGTGCTAAAGGGAGTCAGTTTTCAAGTAGAAACTAAAGCTGAAACTAAAACAAATACATGCCATATCAAGAAGTATGTATGCATCCTTGTTATATCTATGCCCCTACAGAAAAATATGAATGCTAATTATACTATATTTTTGTATTCAAACTCTTTTTTAATTTATACACATTTTAAGGAGATACCTAAGGCAATAATCCTAGATGAATGCTATAGATACCCAATGTATTAAAGATGTCATTTGTGACAAAAAGAACCTAACAAGAATGCAATTGGAGGCCGGGGAAAGATTAAATGTTTCAGTTAGAAGCGAATTTGCTATAATTTCACAGAAGGCTGTCATAAATTTGTTATAGTAACCCCATGATAACTAAGAAGGAATCAACTATACTTAGTTGATTGCAGTATTATGCATATATCTATCATCTAGGCATTATCTATGTGCATTTTATATATATGTTACCTATATAGTATATTTCATTATATGTTTATGTGAAAAAATAATAAAACACACTAAAATCTATATAGTTCATAATAGAAGACATAAATTTGACTAAAATACATTAATCTCATCTATAAAATATCACAAATGAGGTCATTGTACAATTAATTTGTTAATGAAAAGTATAGTAATATAATACTGTGATGCATATATATTTTTAAATATTACAAAAAAAACTTTTAAGGATGATGAACCATGACCAATTAAGCATCATTCCAGAATTATTTCTTCAAGGCCAATTCTATCTTACAGAACATATAGGAAGTCCACACTAATTTGGCATTCTATTCTATACATTATATAATAATGACACCCGTCTTTATATAATGATACAATACTTTGCATGGCAATTGTTTCTGTTTAACTGTTTCTGTTTCATTTTCATTCTCCTTATTCAGACAATTTTTATACAATAAAAGAGTAAATGCATTCTAATTATTTAACAAATTAATTTTGTTTCCCAGGATGTTTAGTGTAGATTCATTTACATAACTGATAGCTTATTTTTTCAAGCACTGTTGGTCTGACTGTTTAAACATCTTTAGTAACACCCACTATTCAATGTGACACAAAATGTTCAAGATTTCAAATAACTGCAGAATTTTAACATTTTACCTGTTTCATTTTAATCAGGAAATAATCAATCAAGTCTCTTGGATTGTTAACATCCAGTGATTCCTCGTGATCTTTTATTTTCTTCAAAATAAAGCTATTTATATCATTAACATTTTTTAGTACTCTTTTATGGCTCCCTGGTACATAATCAAGGATATCAGGATAAAGGTTGTAGATCTAAAAGTTAAAAATAATAATTTATTAAATAAAAGTATATTTGCATGAACATACTATACATATTATAGAAAACATGGGTGTAAATAGAAATGATATATGGCTCCCATTTTAAAGGGAAATTTTGAAGGAACATATAAAATGAGAGGGATTCAAGGATGCCCTAAAAGCCAGGTGACCGTGGCTCACACCTGTAATCCTAGCTACTCAGGAGGCTGAGATCTGAGGATCTCAGTTCAAAGCCAGCCCCGGCAGGAAATTCTGTGAGACGCTTATCTCCAATAGATCACTAGAAAACTGGAAGTGGCGTTGTGGCTCAAGCAGTAGAGCGTTTACCTTGAGCTGAAGAGCGCAAGGGCAGCACCCAAGCCCAGAGTTCAATTCCCATGACTGGATGCCCTAAAACTGTCTCATGCCAGATTTTCTAACTGACTTCTGCATGATCACATAATTATTAATTTTTGCAGAGTTTAGGTCATGTTGAATCGTACAAGGGAAGACATTGTGAGGATTTTTTATAAATTAATTTTCTCATTTCTCCCCAGACTACTTCATCCTCTAGGATCACAGTGGAATCAGCAAACACTCTGACCCTACTCAGTGATTCCTAGCAGCTTCCATTGTTTCTAATATGCTTCCTCTCTGAGGAAAAATACTTCTTTCCAAGTAATAGTATGAATAGTATAAGATGTCAGATTGGAAAACAAACCTCTGGGAAATGTAAACCTTCACTAAGGACCTGGATATCCACTGATCCACTAGGCATCTATTTGGAACTGAACAAAGCAATTTAAAGGAATATCCCTTTGGGATTTAATGGGAAATATCAAATTAATTGCTTGAGTTCATTAACTTGAGTCAATCCTATATTTGGACTATTTTTAATGGATATAAAATATAAACTTAGATATCTCTTTCAACTGTTTACTGGATATTCTTTTTCTTCCATTTCTTTTAGCATCAGTTAGTTATCAAAGGCTTTCATTCTGATATGTCTATATATAAATGAAATACATCTTTCCTTTGGGTGTCAGTACCAAGGTTTGAACTGAGGGCCTCAGGCTCTTGGTTGGTTTTCTTCCTTATGGCTGGTGCTCTGCTACTGGAGCTACATTTCCTGCCCTGTTTTCTGCTGATGCACTGAGAGATGAGATCTGGCAGAGTTCTCTGCCCTGGATGGCTCCAATCCTTGATCTTCCAGGTCTCAGTCTCCCGGGTAACTAGCATTTTAGGCATGAGCCAACAGGGCCCAGCTATGCAATATATCTAGATGAGACTCACCTCCTCTGCTACTCTCCCTCATCCTTCCCTTCCCTGCTTCCCAAACCACTTCCAACAAGCTTCATTGCTCTATTTTGGAACTGCAGAAAAATGAACTACAACTTTTTCTCTTGCCCTGTGGTGATATGAATTCAAAGTTGATCAAGGATCTTAATATAAAACCAGAAACTTTGAAGCTACTACCAAAATAGAATAGGGAAAATGCTAGAACACGTTGCCATAGGCAGTAACTTCCTGAATGGCACTCTACCATGCTTTAGATAGCACTGTTGGGTCCAGGTGTGCACCTTAGTGCTCACCCTATTTAATTTGGGTCTGTTGAAAAAAAAAACCACAAGTGTTTTCTTAGGAAGAAAAGATCTTGGCTTTACCTGCATCCATGATGAGCTCAGAATCTTGACATTCTCATTGAATTTTTCCATCAAGTTCAGGAAGTTCTGGTCTTTATAATCAAAACGATTCTGAAAAACAATGGAGCAAATGACATTGCAGGGAGCACAGCCCAGGATGAAGGTAGGGTCACAGGGTGAGCCTGAAGAGTCAGAAACAAATGAAATATACATATGACATACTGTACTCAGCCTTTGTCATCTTTACCATTTTATTACTATTTTACTTATAAATTTCTTTAACATGCAAATATCCCATTTGAATTAAACCAGCATATCACTTTACTTGAAGCTTCAGTACAAACCAAAGAGCAAAATAATTGCATTTACCTATAGTCATTCAATCCCAGATGTACGCTATTTTAGAAAAAAAAAGACATTCATGCAGCTAATAATCAACATTTCAGAGAAGTAATACATCTGTTTCCCAAGCCTATAGACTACACAACACTGAGAAAGAAAGGGAGAGAATATCAGGTACCTGTAGTTTTTTTGAATCATCAATGGAGAGGAACTAAAAAGATAGACTGTACTAAAGTTCAAATACTAGAAGGAACCAAGGTAAAAAAAACAGAATGCATTCATGTTGTATGAGGATTTTAAAAATAACTAAATTTAAACCTTTTATTAAATATAAAAGCCAGGTACAGCACGCAAAACATAAAATTAATAAATGGGAGACTCCTATTTATTTCAATATTTAAGAGCAAATTTCTTCCTTAGGAAATAAAGACAGTATTCCTAATTAAACACCAAATTTAACTTACAGACAAGGCTGACCTTTTGGAATTCTGGGATGAATAATATGTTTGATATATTTTAAATTCATCTATCTCTGTGGTTCTAGCATTTGACAGATAAATGAAAGAATTATTTTTGCACTCTGTGTACAGTGAAATTGCCACTGGGAAAATAATGAATATGTATGGTGTTACTGAGTTTAAATCATAGACATAAGTGATCATGAATTAACAGCATTGTGAATGGGTGTGGACATTTGAAATGGAGAATATTCATTGAATTGGTTTCATGTATGGGGGTTACTTAAAGATTGAAATGAGTCTAAGCTCTCAGAAAATTGTTTTAACTTTGAAAGAAATGGTTACTTGGTAAGTTATTGAGATTTTTTATGACTGCATGTGTGAGTCATTCATAGGTTGAATCTGATTTTCAGTCTTCCACTTTATTTGGAAGAATGAAGTCAAAAAGCCAGGTCATTAGAATCCATGTGGACAATCCTATCATTGTGATTACAGGTTAGTAGATTTGGTTATGGGAGTAAATACTGTAGATTTTCAACAAAAAATCTAATAAACATGGAGAAAAGTGATAGGCAAAACTGAAAATTGAGCTAGAATATAGTAAAAGAAGGCTGGATAAAGAATTATAATAGTTGAAATATAGCTAATTGAATCATTTAATCAATCTGTGTATTTTACAGATTCATGATAGAGCACATAGTTACTCAACATGTGAAAATAAAAACTCTAAAGTCCTAAGTAAGAAGAAATAACTAATGTTGCTCTGTAACAATTGTTCTATGTTTGCAGAAAAATAATTTTTATGTGACTTCTAATCAGAGATAATAAAGCAAAGGGAATCATATCTTACACCACATCATGCCTATCCACAATTGCAGGCATGGGTACTGAGGAATCATTGAAATGTCAATGAAAATGAGCATATCATATAGCTGCATTTATATGGGGGTCTCTGAGGGTTGATAGGGTCATTGTCACCCTGTTCATGTAGCAAGCACTGACCTGAAAAGACTTCACTACGTACCCTGAATTATGTTAAGAGGCATGCATTGTTCCTTAACTCCTCAGAAATGAAACTCATGCATCTATTTAGTCAGATACTGGTGTGGTTCATGACTAAAACCCTACCTCACTCAGAAGGCTTAAATCTGGGAACCAGCCCTGGATGGCCAAATATGTGCAAACCTATGACACTTATAGTAACTTACCAGCAACAAGTTTGAACTGGAGGTGTAGCTCAAATGGTAGAGCACCAGACATGAGCTAAGCAAGAGTTTAAAACTCAGAGTTCAAGGCCACAGTATCAGCATAATTTAAAAAAAGAAAATTCACATTCACAATTTCTGATTTGAAAACAAAAGAATCCTTATCTGAGACAGAAGGGACTTAATGGAGCCTTTGACAACCGTGTCTAAAGAAGTGATATAAAGCAGCTCCCACCCTTGGTTTTCCTCAACTCCTCCACGAGGCAGCGGGCTTCCTCTTGAACACGCTCTTCAATGCTCCTCTTCCCCATCCCCAAATTCCGCAAGGTCATGAGTGAGAAGCGCCTCATCTCTCTCCATGTGTGTCCATTGCTGAAAACAATTCCTAAATGAGAGGAAGCAGATACATGGATGGAGAAATCAAGCAAGAAAAGGAAGCCAAAACATGACAGCCACAGGAAAGGTCAAACGCTGAGTAAAGAACCCATCTGGCCTCATTTTCCATCCTCCTTACCACCGCCTCCTCTGCCCAGCACACAAATATACACACACATGCATAGGTACACTTACCAAGGCCTTTACCATATTTCTCAGCCACTGGAAATCTGCCTCTTCCAGAGAACTCCTCCGCATGGTCAATCAGAGCTTCCTTCACTGCTTCATATCCATACAACACCACAGTGGGCTGCATGCCCAAATACAGAGTGAACACAGGGCCATAGACTTTTGAGAACTGGAAAATCAGAAGAAAAATATACTAGTGGAAGAAGTCACTGTTGGCTCCTTAGGTTGAGCCTGAGCAAAACTGATACCATCATTGTATTTTTTATGCTTCTTTATTTTAGCAAACACAACTTCAAATATTTCCAAAGTTCATACGTTATAAAGGGGGTCTGTTATAGCTGTCATTTAGAGATGGCCTACACTGTGCCATGCAGTGGACCAGGCAGTTGATACATCATTGTAAATCATCCTCACATGAAAACACACAGCAGGCTTGTCATGTTTCACAAAGAAAGAAACAGACGTCTGTAGATTCTAAATTCATTTCTAGAGCTGCATAGGTAATGAATAGAAGACTCATAGTTGAACTTCTGCCTATTGAACATTCCTTGCTTGAGATATGTTTAATTCTCATTTGCACACCAAATCAATAGCCAGATAACTACTTTCAGATAACCTGTGAAGCTCTTACTGTTGAGATCTCACTTCATGGGACAAATGAGAAACTGGAAGTTTTAAATCAGCACAGGTGCTTCTATACGCCAGGACGGTTTGGGATCGATTGGCATTAGAAACAGAGGGTGGACTCCACAGAGGCTGCCCCAGTACACGAAATACCTTCCAATACAATTTCTTCCCCAGCAGCATTCTTTGCCCCAGACAAATATTTTATGAAAAAATCCAGGTGGATTCTGACACCATCAGTATCCCCTAAATGATTTCATGTCTTTATGTTATCTCATCTTCACAGATATTTCCACAACCTCTCAGATAAGTTAACTTCCATGATGATTCTGAATAAAAACCCATGTGTAATATGCTCTGAGTTTTTTAATTGAACATTTAATCACAACACTTTCCTTACCATGAATCTTCAGGAAAAAAAACATAAACATAGCTGTTAAACTAAGATCCATAACATTTGCAATTTTGTGACTGAGACTATAATGGAAAATAACTCACTCACATAATACATTACTTCATTCCATGATTGAAAAACAAACTGGAACAGTCACAGGCATATAACACTTTATACAAGAATTTTGCTTTATAAGACTCAATCATGCTATTAGATTTATAATATGGTTTAATTTATCTCTTGTCAGAGACCACTGGGCAAACATGAAGAGTACTTACACTGGTTAAAGATTTAGTGATGTCTTTAGTATCAATCTGCAATATATTTCCAATAATTGGGAAAGGAGTGGGGCCTGGAGGGAGCTTCCTTCTCCAAGAGTTCTGTCTCCATATTGAAAAGAGAAGCAGACAGGAGAGACCCAGCACCAAGACAACTACTGGACCCATTGAGGCCTTTTCTTCTGAGAGTACTGTTAGCTTGCAGTGCTGACCTTTTATAATGCTCCCTGAGACTCTAGTGTGTGCTTCTTTGATGTTTTAGTCATGAATTAGGTAGGTGTTACCTTCCCATCTCTTCTGATTAGACTTTGTCCCAATGATAGAGATAAAAGTAGAATGAGCTGTACACGTGTCCCTCTTCCCAAAGGGCACATCGGAGAATGTATTTTAGTTGCAGTTTTTGGCAATCAAATATTGCTAATGTAAAATACAAACCTACATGCGTTCAATGTACAGCCATGATTAAGAAGTACTAAAATCTATGACTTAATATATAAGAACATTACTCAAAAAAAAGGGTTACTATAAAGGTAGATGAACAGAGGGATTACAATATATAAGTCAGATAAAGAAGACATTTCTTGATTCTCAGATCAGTAACAAGTTGGGAAGTTATGGATTTGAGGATATTCTGTATGTTCTATGAAATGTACATTTAAATTTGTTTTTTGCTCTATACAACACTTCGAGATGTGTTGTCACTAATGGGACTCCTCAAAAAGGTAGTAAACTCATTGATTTTTATTTCTAACTAAATGTAGTCAAACATTCTGAAACGCAAACTATATATTGAGTACTGACCAAAGGTTTCAGGTCCTTGAACACTGTATAACAGGAAAAAAAAATGGAAAGTTACAATCATAATGAGATAAGGGAGAATCAGGAGTAAGCGGGAAATCTCAATGCTGAGTGGCTCATAGGTAGAAGAGTTAGGCTATCAGGGAGATTGTCTCATGGCCATTGTAATCCCGATAATTTCCTGAAGAACAGTCCTGGAATTCTCTTCCCAACACTGCAGCATTGAAACTTGCTCAGTAAAACCAAGGGGAAAGTCTTCATGTGACTTAGTCATGAGGCATGAAGAATGATGGCTTGTCTATTTTACATTCACAACAAGAAAAGCTGTTATGCTGATCTTAATCTTTTTTTTTCTGTCAGTTGTGGGGCTTGAACTCTGGGCCTGGGCACTGTCCCTGAGCTCTTCAGCTCAAGGCAAGCAGTCTATTACTTGAGCCACGATGCCAATTCTGGTTTTTGGGTGGTTAATTGGAGATAAGAGTCTCATGGACGTTCCTGCCTGGGCTGGCTTCAGATCTCAGCCTGGTGAGTAGCTAGGACTACAGGCATGAGCCACTAGTGTCTGGCTTTTGATCTCTTATTTTAAGGAACTGAAAATAAGACTAGATACAATGTTTGCATAAATGCATATATCAATATGAAAGCCTCTTGTATAACGCATTGATGCCAATAAAAAAAAATACACAGTAAAGAAGGGACAGTATCGAGAGCATTATCGAGTCATCATGGGTCATAAAGAAGTTTAAACTTAAGTAAAAAACCACCACAGAATGCAAACCTGGAAGTCTCAAATACTACTAAGATAACACATGTTGTTAGGAAAGTAATGCTTAAGTTAAGGTATATTTGTAAGGATATTATATTTTTTTCTAAGTTAACAATGGCAGATAGTTTAAATTTTAATTTTGGTGGTACTGGGGTTTGAACTCAAAGCCTTGAACTTACTAGTGCAAGGTGCTATAACCTTTGAGACACACCTCCATCCTTGCTTTAGTTATTTTAAAAATAGAGTCTGACATTTATGTTTACCAAAGCTATCTGGGATTTTAATCTTCCTGTCTATCCTTCCACCAAAGCTAAAACTACAAGCACAGACCCCCATGCCTGGCCTGTTAGTTGAGGCAGGGTTTTGCTATTTGCTCAAGTTGGCCTCAAATTGCAGTCCTCTGAATTTTTGCCTCCAAAGTGGCAATTACCTTCTATGATGGGATTATAGGCCTGAGCCCTAGTACTTGGCCTCTTATCGTCCTTTGTATGGAAAATTAAGACTTGTTAAAATCCAGTTACCTGCCATTTTAGAAGCCTGGTATATGGGGATTCTAAGATCATATGTGGCTATCAAAACCATTTCCATTCTCTGATTTTTATTTGCCTGCCATTAAATTGTCCCGTTTTAGGGCTTAGAAACTTGGGTCTTAGGGCTGGGAAGATGGCTCAGTGGTAGAGGGCTTGCCTTGCATGCATGAGGCCCTGAGTTCGATTCCCCAGCACCACATAAGCAAAAAGGAAAAAAGTCGGAAGTGGTGCTGTGGCTCAAGTGGTAGAGTGCTAGCCTTGAGCTGAAGAGCTGAGGGACAGCACCCAGGCCCAGAGTTCAGGCCCACGACTGAACCACAAAAAAAGAAAGAAAGAAAGAAAGAAAGAAAGAAAGAAAGAAAGAAAGAAAGAAAGAAAGAAAGAAAGAAAGAAAGAAAGAAAGAAAGAAAGAAAGAAAGAAAGAAAGAAAGAAGCTTGAGTCTTAGATACTGAGGACATTGGTGAAAAACACAAACAGCAATTGGTAGAGCTGAGGCTAAAACACACATTTCCTACATCTTCTACTATTCTCCCTGAGGAAGACATTCAGTTCAATTGGGTTTACAAATAATTTGGAAACTGTGTACTATGGCTAACTACTTGATTTTTGTTCTTAATCAGTGACATTCAAATAAACATGGGATTAATTAATAATTAATACAGAGGGCAGAGAAGTCTGAATTTATAACCTTTAGAATCTGAGTGAACCCGGGGCCTGTAAAACATTATGTAAAACATGCTGTCCCACCCACATGGCTCTCAATGAAACAAAGATTCACACCACCTGACTGCAGAAAACAAGCTCAGTAGTTTTGATGGCAAAGTAGCGTCTTCTTATGCCTTGAGAAATAAATGTCCCTTCTTCATTTGGTCTTCTTTCCGCTGACATGAGGATCCCACATGAACTTTTCCTCTTAACAATGAGCTGAACGTGAGGGAGAGGATCCAGGATGGCCACCAACCAGTAGGGAAATACCACAGCTGTCTCCAAGGAAATAGAGTATTCAGGTTCCCACACACAGTTCCCCCAAGAGATTGGCAAAAACAAAAAGGCGAACCCCACAGAAATACAGAAACTGAAAAAAGGAAAAGAAAACTAAAGCCCTCGAAACTTGCACAAAGGCAGAAAAACGCGAAGAACGCTGCCCCAACAATGGAAGCCATAGGTAACAGAATGGATGAGATGGAAAATAGACTATCAGGAGCTAAAGATAAAACCAAGTTGCTGGAGCAGGGATGGGAGTGTGGTTGTGGAGGTGGGAGGGAAGGGTTGGTAGGGGAAAAACAAAGGAGGAGGCAACAATGCTTGATAAGAATTGTACTCGTGACCTTGCTCATGTAACTGTAAACCCTCTGTACAGTATTTTCACAATAAAAAAAACTCATTAAAATAAAAAAAATACAGTTCAAGAACGGGCGAACAATGCCAAGAAATCTAATCTTCATATAATTGGGATCAATGAAGGAGAGGAATACCAGAATAGAAGGATACAACACTTATTCAATAAGATTATTACAGAAAATTTCCCCAATCTCAAAAGAGAAAACCTCACCTACATAACAGAGGCATACAAAACACCGAGCATCCTAGAAGAAACACTTCTAGACACATTGTAGACCTGAATTGCAGAGCTGATTTTTAAATGCTGTAAAATCAAAGAAGTAGCTATACAACAATGGAAAGAAAATTAGTATCACTGTGGACCTCTCCATACAAACCCTCAACACAAGGAGACCCCGGAAAAGTACCATCCAAGCTCTGAAAACCAATAACTGCCAACCCAGACTGGTATATCCAGCGAAACTAGCGTTCACATTCAATGGAGAAACTAAAATTTTTAATAATAAAGAAAAATAAAGGAATTAATGAACAAAAATCCAGCACTACAAAAAAAAACTAAATGGAGGAATATAGCCCAAAGAAAATAATCATGACCAGGGAACCACTTCAGACAGAAACATAATCAAGAATTGGCTTTATTAATATGAAATGCCCTTCTTTGTTTTTTCTGATTTGAAACATGTTTAATCTGATATTAGTATTACTACCCTAGCCTGTTCATGAAAGCCATTTTCTTGGAAGACTTTGTTCCAGGCTTGCACTTGTATACTTAATATTTGAAAACCTCAAGGCTATAGTCAATGAAAGACAAAGAAAGACACCGGATTGTTGCAGACTAGGTAAACTAAGTAGACAGGATAACTAAGCAGACTAGATTAGATTTTGTAATGGAAATCCAGTATTAGTAAAAAAAAAAAAAATGCTGGTTAATATTAATAAAGACAATGAACTAGAGCAGTTTAATTTAAAGCATTACATCTCTTGGTAATTTTACTAAAGTTCTGTGGGTTTTCAGCCTTAACAGATGCTGATAAATGACAAGTAGCTCTTTGAAATATTTCTGTTATTATTCTATAAATCTAAAATTATCTCAAAATATAAAGTCAAGGGACTGTGTTTCCCCAAAGTCCCTTAAGTAGACTATAGGAAACCTGAGTGTTTTGAGAGTGCACAAACATATCACAAATTTGAAATGTGTTATGACATTGAAATTAGTCATCATGATCCTTACAGAGATTCTTTTACTCTCTTACTGTACATTCTTCAAATTTGGAACCAGTCAGTGGCCAGTGGCATTTGTGTCTCAGCAGATACTTATTTGGGTTATAGCATACATTCTTTACACAACCATGCATCAATAGCTTCAGAGATTTGTAGGGATATAAAATTTGAGACAGAAATGTTAATAAAGTAGCTCAGAATTGCTAACACACATGTAAACAGAAGAGTAACCCATTAAAAAGAAAAGTTGCAAGAAATGTGTATTATTGAAAAGCTGAATTTTAACAATTTGTTACATTAGTATGTTGTCTGAGATGAAACTCTGTAAAGAATAACTGCAAGAACTATGTTTTCTTTTTTTTTAATTTTTTTATTGTAAAGATACTATACAGAGGGTTACAGTTACATGAGTGAGGTAATGAGTACACTTCCTCTTGAACATTGTTACCCCCTCCATTGTTTTCCCCCTGCCATCCCCTCCCTCCCTCCCTTCCCCGAGGTTCTTTTTTTTTTTTTTTTGATTGTGATTAAGTGATTACATAATTTCCGGAAATTCACAGTATTGTGGAATAATGATGCTCATTTAAAGTCACGAGTTCATTCTAACTTTCCTGGAGCAAATTGTCTATCACAGTCTGTAACGGTGCTCACATGTTATATACCATATATGTGATCAGCAGCATGGGGATATTTGGTAGTGGTTCAACCAGATGAGTGGGAGTTCTTTGTTTCTTAAGTCCTGTTAGTTTTGTCATATCACCTAACATTTTGGATTTAGCATCCACTTATCAGGGAGACCATGTACTGTTTGTCTATTCATTCTTGGCTTACCTTGCTCAACATGATTCCTTCTAGCTCCATCCATTTCCCTGCAAATGCCATTATTGTGCCATTTCTAATGGCTGCATAATATTCCATTGTGTATGTATAGATACCACAATTTTTTGATCCATTCATCTGTGGTGGGGCATCTAGGTTGTTTCCATATCCTAGCTATTGCGAACAGTGCTGCAATAAACATGGAGGTGCACGTGTCCTTGTATATTGGTTCCTGTTGTTCAGGGTAGATGCCTAGAAGTGGTATGACTGGGTCATAAGGGAGGTCAATCCTTAGCTTTCTAAGGACCCTCCAGACTGCTTTCCAAAGTGGTTGTATAAGTGTACATTCCCACCAGCAGTGTAATAGGGTTCCTCGTTCTCCACATCCCCTCCAGCATTTGTCGTTGGCTGATTTGTGGATGTGGGACATTCTGACTGGGGTAAGGTGGTATCTCAGGGTTGTCTTTATTTGCATTTGCTTCACCACCAGGGATGATGAACATTTCCTCATGTGTTTCTTTGCCATTTTTTTTCTTCATTTGAGAAGTCCCTCTTTAGTTCCCTTGCCCATTTAGTAATTGGTTTGTTAGGTTTGGGAGGGATTAGTTTCTTGAGTTCCCTGTATATACAGGATGTTAACCCCTTGTCTGATATATTGCTGGTAAATATTTTTTCCCAATTAGTTGGTTGTCTTTCTCGCTTGGTTGCGATAGCTTTATCTGTGCAGAAGCTTTTTATTTTAAGGTAGTCCCATTTGTCGAGTCTCTCTCCAACTTGTGACCCTGGGACTCTGTTCAGGAAGTTCCTTCCTGTGCCTATTAGTTCAAGTGTCTCTCCTACTCTGTCCTGCAGTAGTTTCAGAGATTCAGGTTTAATGTTAAGGTCTTTAATCCATTTTGAGTTGATGTTGGTGCATGGTGATAGGCTGGGGTCCACTTTTAGTTTTCTGCGTGTGGCTGCCCAGTTTTCCCAGCACCAGCAGTTGAAGAGGCTATGTTTCTTCCATTGTATGTCTTTGGCTCCTTTGTCGAATATCAGCTGGCTGTAGGCCTGTGGATTTATTTCTGGATCTTCTATTCTGTTCCATTGGTCTTCGGGTCTGTTTTTGTGCCAGTACCATGCTATCTTTGTTATTATAGCTCTGTAGTAGAGTTTGAAGTTCGGCATCGATAGCCCTCCCATATTGTCTTTATCCCCTAGAATTGTTTTGGCTATTCTAGGTCTTTTGTTGTTCCATATGAATTTTTGGACTGTTTTCTGTATTTCAGTGATGTACGTCATTGGGATTTTAATAGGAATTGTGTTGAATTTGTATATTAGTTTTGGAAGTATTACCATCTTTACTATATTAAGTCGGCCTATCCAGGAGCATGGGAGGTCTTTCCATTTCCTAGTGTCTTCTGCAATTTCTTTCTTTAACTTTTTATAGTGCTCATTAAATAGTTCTTTTACATCTTTGGTTAGGTTAATTCCTAAATATTTTTGGGGGGGAGGTTATTGTGAATGGGGTTGCTCCCTTTATTTCCCTCTCTTCCTGTACATTATCAGTGTATAGGAAGGCAACTGATTTTTGTGGGTTTATTTTGTATCCTGCTATTTTGCCAAAGTGATTTATGATTTCTAAGAGTTTGGGGATGGAGTTTTTGGGATCGTGGAGGTATAGTATCATGTCATCTGCAAAAAGGGAAAAAGGGATAGTTTAACTTCTTCTTTCCCTATGCGGATCCCTTTAATGTCTTTTTCTTGCCTTATTGCCCTGGCTAAGGGTTCTAGGACTATATTGAAGAGGAGTGGAGACAGTGGGCATCCTTGCCTTGAAGAACTATGTTTTCTTTTACGACAGTTCCACAGAATTTTTCAGGACATATGTAGTAAACTAAGGGTGCTGGTTTAAAAAAATTACTACCACAGATTTTGTGTCCAGAAACCTAGACTTAGTTGTGTAAATTTGGAAAAATAACAAATTCTAAAAGCCTTAATTGGCTCACTAATAAAATGGGGATAAGGAAATACTTAAATCACAGCAGTAGTGAAGATTAAAGTAAATAATACTTAGAACAAATAAGAAAGTTTCAGTAAGCACCTTACAAGAAGAAATGTTGTTATTGGTGTCATTATTATTATCACTGTATTATTGTGACATATTGGAAAAATTACCTGTAACATTGTGCATAAATAAAAAATAAACAAAAATGAAAATAAAAAAGATATGAATGATCTTTGAGACCAAGTAGTCTTTTTTTTGGGGGGGGTGGTCCGGTCATAGGACCTAAACTCTGGGCCTGGGCACTGTCCCTCAGCTCCTCAGCTCAAGGCTAGCGCTCTACCACTTGAGCTACAGCGCCACTTCTGGGTTTTTTCTTATGTGGTGCTGAGGAATCAAACCCAGGGCCTCAGGCATGCAAGGCAAGCGCTCTACCACTAAGCCACCTTCCCAGCCCCAAGACCAAGTTGTCTTAATTTTAAAAAAATTCCTAAAGAATGGCACATGGCAACAAGGTAAGATTGTAACCAAATGACTTGGTAGATTTGGCAGGAATCACTTTCCTCTATTTGTGAAAATCTCCTCATGGCTTTAATTCATTTATCACTTTTATACTCTACCATCAATTATCACAAAGACTTGATTACTTACATGTCCCAGAAGACTTGAAGATAAGTTCACTCTACCCAGCCCTCTAACCTTCTTCTCCCTCAGTACACACATTCTGCCAGCCACAGGCTCAGTGCTTGGGCTCCACCATGACTAAGGGCTTCCAACCACTGCACCCTTCAATGCTTGAGCTGCTGAAACTTTACTGTGGGTCCATGTCAGGCCTTCTCCCTGTCCAGCACCAACTCTTCTGTTCATATTTCACCCAAACACTGTTACAAGCTATCCCAAGATTCCCTGAGCTATGACTATTTGTTTTCAAGCCTGCAACAAACTCATTCTCAGCAGATTGCCCTTTGTTATAACCCCCTTGAGACAGAGGAGCAAGAACACACTTTTCTTTAGAGAGGTTAGCCTTACACTTCAAAGTAGTCACTATTTCCCCAAATCCCCATCCTGGGTTTAAGGTTTGTGGAAGAGGCATGTTTAGTATGCAGCTAGAATTGTCAATCTTGCCAATGCTATCTGACTTACCTTGTAATTGCAGCTTTGGATTTCTCTAACCCTCTTGTTGGAACTACTAACAGTGCCAAGAACTATATTCTAATTTTTTCTATTGTGTCCATCTCTCGGTGTTTTTCTTGTCTTGTCACTGAATCTGTGAATTCATCCCCCTTGTCTTTAATTCTTGACTTTCTTTCACTTGATCCTGGTAGGGCTTTCAACCAAGATTTTCTTTTGTTTAATTTATTGTGCTTATTAAAGTTATAATGTTATTGTCAGGGTGATGTTCAGAGGGGTTACAGTTACATAAGTAAGGTGGTGATGATTACACTTCTTGTCGAACTTGTGAACACTCTCCCTTTTTTCTCCATCCTTCCCTTCCTCTGGTCCCCTCCCCAAGTTGTACAGATCATTTTCATTTGTGCTTTAATTTTCTGTTTTCAATTACATTGTTACATTTCTTGAGTCAATCTTTATTTATTTATTTACTTACTTACTTACTCACTTACTTACTTGCTTGCTTGATTATTTCTTGTTGGCTAGTCCTGGGGCTTGAACTCTGGATTTGGGCATTATCTCTGAACTTCTTTTCCTCAAGATGAGCGCTTTACCATTTGAGCAACAGCACCACTTGAGTCACTCTTTATAACATAAATGGTCTTCTTTATATTATGCAGCTGTTTATTTTATTCTCTTTGATCTCATTCAATTACTCCTGGCCTCTTCAATTTCATTGACAATAGTTTTAATCATTTTTTATCTTCTAATACTTGTACAAAGGAGTTTTCATGTAACCCATCCCTTTATGTATGTGATACATTTGATCAGTTACCACTTTCCTCATTCTCTCTCTCCTTTCTATCCAATTCCCATGATTCTCCTCCAGTTTCCTGGTTCCATTCTCAGTGAGTGACAGGCCAGCATTCACTCACCATTCCTCTCTCCACATGACTGCTCCTCCCATTAGACTGTGCCCCGGCTCAAACAAGACATGTTTCAGCTTCCTAGTATGCACTTTGTTGAACTGCCTGTTAAATGTTCAGAGGAGTTATACCAGGCTTCATTCATTTTGATTGTGTCTATATGTATATGTTCCTGTATGTGCTTTAATATGTTTATATTTTAAGTGTACATGGTAACTTCCATATATGAGAGAAAGCATGCACTCTTTGTCTCTCTCAGGCTGATTTAATTCACTCAATATGAATTCTTTTCCAGGCCCATACATTTTTTGTAAATTATGTAATATCATTCTTCCTCTTAGATTAATAATACATTGTGTGTGTGTGTGTGTGTGTGTGTGTGTGTGTGTGTGTGTGTGTGTGTGTGAATCACGTTAACTCAGCAAGGGTTCCTATGTATGCACTGTCTATTGTCTGCTGATTCTCTTGCTGGTTTCTCCTCTGAGTTAGAGGAGTCCATGCATGGAATGTGTTCAGGCTTCAGAGCTCACTGTGTGTGCCTTGGGTCTTTTACTTCTACAGTCTATGGATCTACTTTGCCTGCAGTATGGCCTCATTCATGACTATTGATTAGATCAAAACTACTTTTCCACAGCATTCACTTTCATAGCAGTTTTCTCATGAATTAGGTGTGAGTATATAGAGTGTATATAAAGTGTATTTATATGAAAAATAATGAGCAATTTAAACCATTATCATCTCTTTTTTCCTTTTTTCTTTTTCTTTTTGTGTGTATGCCAGTCCAGGTGCTTGAAACATATACTCTTAACCCAACTGACTACCAAACAGCCAGAAGTGGAGCTGTGCCTCAATTGCTAGAGCACTAGCCTTGGGTAAAAAAGCTCAGGGACAGAACCCAGACCCTGAGTTCAAGTTCCTGGACCAGTACATAAAAAACCATATAGATAAAAATGTATAAAAATCATAGTAGAGGAACTTGATTATGATCATATAGTGTCTATTTTCCAAATATAGAAGAAATGACTGTGAATGGTTTACCACAAGAAATATGTTTAACCTGATATGAACTTCATATAATATATCTGCTTAAAAACACCACGAAATACAATAAGTTAAGATAACTTTTTAATCTATAAATTGAAATTAACTACTAAATAACTTATCTCATCAGGTGCTGGTGCTTCACAGCTCTAATCCTAGCTACTCAAAAGGCTGAAACCTGTGGATCACACTTCAAAGTTATTTCCGGCAGGAAAGTCTGTGTCTCTCTTATCTACAGTAAACTACTCAAAAAAACCGGAAGTGGCACTGTTGCTTAACCAGTAGAGTGCTTGCCTTGACCCAAAGAAGCTCAAAGACAGCACCTAGGCCCAGAGTTCAAGTCCCCAGGATGAGAAAAAATATTATATCTCATGATTTTATAATCCTGAAGTATTTTCTGGCATATATTGGCCAAACAGCATGTTGTACAAAGCTCATGCACTATAAGCTTCAAAGAATTGTATTTGTAGAACATATTAAGAATATGTATAATATGTGGATCTGTGTCTGTATTCTCATGTGTGTCCAGATGTACATATCCACAAAAGACACTAATGTTAACTACAAATTGCCTGACAAAGTTGTTCCCATTGGAATACAGGAGGAAGTAGAATGAGAAGTTACTTTGGATTTAATATTTTAAGAGGAAAGGAAAGGAAAAGAAGACTTCGGTTTCTTGCCATCCTCAGTTAGAGTGACTATGAAACAATAGGTGGAAGGTAGAAAAATAATAGAAAAGTAGATCTTTTCTGGGATTTTTGTCTTCTTGGGGACAAAGAAGACTCAAGAGATATGAAGAATCACACTCAAAAATATGAAGCATGAATTCACACAGGGCTCAAAGTTGGCTAAATAGTATTTCAAGTTTTCTTACTTGTTCACAGTAACATCAAAACAGGGGCATGAATTCTCACCTTCATATAATGTCATTCTTGTGACTCATTCCAATTGTTTCCCTACAGGCTGGATGTGCTTCTGATAATTATCACTCTGTTTTGAATTAAATCCTCTGGAAACATTGAGTGACACTCAGCTTATTCCATCGTTAACCATCCTCCCCTTAAATTCTCTAGCTTTTCTTTGAGTGGAAAAGGAGCCTCTTTGCATTTCTGTTTTGTTTTATCTTCCTTGACACAGGAAAGGAAATCTAAGAACAGTCAGAACAATCAAGAATACTTGTTATCAAAAACATACAGAGGAGAAATGGCTCCAAAATAACATCTGTGAATCATTTTGTTGTTTTTCAGTCATAACATACAAAACACCAGCTGTAGCTGTGCACTGTAAATTAGCATGGTCAAGACAACTGCAATAAAACACGAGGAATAGCAGGTGTGTTTGTGCAGTGACCACTCCTCCTCTGCTAACTCTATAGAGTGGTGAATGGGTTTCCTGGATCTTTCACACAAGAGGTGATATGAACATTGAGGGGAGGGAAGCCATCCTGCACAGGTAAAGAAGGAGCCAGGGTCTCAGAAGAGGTGCTGGCACAGTAGCACCTCCTCAGACAGGAATGAAGCAGAGCTGGTAAGTGGGTGGAAAGGTAGCAAATCCATTGGCCTCTGGGATGGTGAGGCTCTCCTTTGGGTCAACTAGAGATTTTAGTTTAAATTTTTATAGAATGGTAGTCAGGAATAAAAATAGCTCCATATGGGCCAGACCCTCTCCTACACACATCCATTTTATTACAGAAACAAAAATCCTCCAGAGTGTAGTTACTCCTGGTATGTAATTGTTACAATATTAAGCCCTGTGTTTGCATCTGCCCCCAGAGAATATGGTCGTCAGATGGAATTTGGAATGGGTAATACACAGGCAAATGGATTAATGGTAGACTGATACCTGTTGAGAAAGGCGTGAAGCAGTCACTTTTCTTAAAGTTGCTACTCTTGTCTAGAAAGTGGCCAGGGTCAAATATTTCTGTGTTGGGGAATTCCTTGTTATCACGTAGCACAGATGTTAGAGATGTCAGTATGGTTGTGGCCTGGAAATAATACATACAGAAAACCAGGCTGATAAAGAAATCATGAAGCTAAGAGTTCAGTTGGAAATCACTTAGTCCTACTTTCCAAAAACAGAGCAGTGACAATTCCAATGAGACACATGATGCATGCAATCAGTGGAGCTGTTTCTGAGAATACGGGCAAAGATTAGGGCAATGCGTCCTCAAAATCTATTTGAAGTTCTAATCACTCTAGTATTGCAAAACCATCTACACCTGCTCATGTTTTCTTCAAGAGTGTGAGCTCTTGTGCCTGTCCCACCTCCCCCTCCAGTTTGTCACTGAACATTCCACACAACTCATGTAGATTATGGATTTTACAAAAATGGAGGAGAAAGGAAGGAAACAGGGTGGACTCGATCTTCCACAGGCAAGGAGTGTTTATTGAGATAGTGCAGCAAAGGGCACAATCTTGTGCAGGCTTGTAAACTGTGCAAAGCATTGGGACTGAAGTTGGATTTTATGATCTTTAAGCAAGGATGCAGAGGTTAATGAAAAAGCTATTACATCTGGTGAAGGGGAGCAGGGGGCTTTTCAGTTGGGCCCACAGTGGAATGCTTGCAGCCAGGCTTAGGTGATTGCCCTGCCTATGTTAAGCAGTCTGCACATAGTTTTGGTGGCTTGCCTGTTTCTGTATTCACCTGGGAAAACAGGGTGGGGGTCAATTTTCCAATGAATTCAAATGCTATATTTTGTTTTAAGGGTGAATTCCCAGAGCACATGTTTATAGGACTTTTAAAAATAAACATCAAAACAGTGGACAAATGCAGCAATGGTACTCACTAGACTCTATGTTTTAAATGAACTATACAAATTATGGATGAGGATGGGAGGGAACAAACTGAAAGAGAGAGAGCAGGAAGGGTGACATTGTCCAAAAAGAAATATACTCTACCTGACTTATGCAACTGTAATCTCTCTGTACATAACCTGAGTAACAGTACAAAAAATCAGGTGGGGCTGGGAAGGTGGCTCAGTGGTAGAGCGCTTGCCTTGCATGCCTGAGGCCCTGGGTTCCATTCCTCAGCACCACATAAGCAGAAAAAAAAAAGCTGAAAGTGGTGCTGTTGCTCAAGTGGTAGAGTGCTACCCTTGAGCTGAAGAGCTGAGGGACAGCATCTAGGCCCAGAGTTCAGGCTCCACAACCAAAACAAAAAAATTAGGTGAGGCCGGGCACTGGCAGCTCATGCCTGTAATCTTAACTACTCAGGAAGCTGAGATCTGAGGATCACGTTCAAAGCCAGCCCGGGCAGGAAAGTCCGTGAGACTCTTATGTCCAATGAACCTGGAAGTAGTGCTGTGGTTCAAGTGGTAGGGCACTCACCTTGAGCTGAAGAGCTGAGGGACAGTGCCCAGACTGAGTTCAAGCCCCATGCCCGAAAAAAAAAAAAAATCAGGTATGCTCTTCTAAAAACAAGTCCAAAAAGCAGGCCTAAACCTGTTCTAATTCAATTTGTTTCAATACAGAGAATTCTTTAGAAAACACTAACCCTTTGAGGAAACAAACGTGAGGATGAAAGTAGAAATTTCATCCTTTTGGGAATGAGTCATTACATTAAGGTTAGAATTCATGACTCTGTTTTGATGTTACTGTGAACAAGTAAGAAAACTTGAAATATTATTTAGCCAACCTAGAACCATGTGTGAATTTATGCTTCCATATTTCAAAGTGTTAGTCTTCATATCTCTTGATTCTTCTTTGTCCCCAACAAGACAAAAATCCCAGAAAACATCTCCTTTTCTATTATTTTTCTACCTTCCACATATTGTTTTGCATTCAATATAAATGATGATAGCAAGAACCTGAAGTCATTATCCCATGAAACTGCAGAGTATAAGCAAAGTGTACATCTAAAACATGATGGCAATTCTTTTCCTTGCCTTTCATCTTGAAATATTAAGTGAAAGTAACTTCTCACTCCACTTCCCCCTCTTCCAATGAGAACAACTTTGTCAGGCAATTTGCAATAATTTGTGTATGTGAATATGTGCATCTAGATGTACATAAGTACACAGACACAGATACACATATTATACATATTCTTTATAGATATGGTTTTATAAATACGTCTTTACAGAATTCTTTACAGCTCCTAATGCATGAGCTTTGTACAGCATGCTGTTTGACCACTAACTATATGCCAGGAAAACCTTCAAGATCATAAAAATATGACACATTTTTAATATTTAAGTTAATTTCAACTGATATGTTGAAAAATTATACTTATGGTATATTTTGGGATTTTTTTGAAGTACATATGCATTGTATGAGGTTCATATCAGGTAAAAGATATTTGTGTCCTTGCATTTATACTTGTTATAATTTCTTTGTGGTAAATCATTCACAGTCATTTCTTCTCTCTTTGGAAAATAAACACTCTATTATCATAACCAAGTTCCACTACTGTGTGTTAGATATTTTCAATTTTTATCTCTGTGATTTTTTTGTACTGATCCAGGGGCTTAAATTCAGGGCATAGGCACTTGAGCCAGAGCTCCACTTCTGGGATCTTGGTAGTTAATTGCAGTTAAGAGTCTGACAGACTTTCCTGTTTGTGCTGGCTTCAAACCATGATCCTCAGATCTCAGCCTCCTGAGTAGCTAGCATTATAGGCATGGGCCACTGGCACCCAGCTGACGTTGTAAGGGGAAAATTCAGAGAAACCACATTTTGAAAGGTCGAGTTTGGGAGTCTTTATTAGAGCTATTGCAGTTTGCAGGCAGCCAATTGTTACAAAAGCCTGCAGTGGTAAATACACTTAACACTGTTAGGAAACAAGCCAGAGAGGAAAGAAAGAACAAAAACAATACCAACAAATTCAGCTCCAATGGAGCACTGAATTGGGAAGCCAGGGTGACTGGAGATGGGAGACAGGTCAGGAACACTGAGACTTGAGACTTGGAGACACATGGCACAGCACAATGGCCTATGCTGTTCCATGCCTAAATATGGTCAAGCAAGGGGGCAGGGTCACAGGACACTCCCAGTCCCAGGAACTGGACTGACAGGTTTATTAACCTATCAGCCAAGTGCCTACCCCTGTCTCCAGGGATCCACACATGCCTGTCACCTGAGGGTGGGGGTCACCTTCCCCAAACATGAAGACATTATGCCAGACCTTAAAGGGACATACTCAGGTACCAGCAGAACTTTTTCATCTATGGAAGAGAAGCCTCAACTTTTCATATAGGTTGTACTTAGAGGCTATTCAGAGGCTGGTGATTCAAGCCATTGCCATGCTACACTCAATTTCAAGGAGTCCAATGATCCAATAATCCAATAATTATGTTTATGCCTGGACCATTTCAATGTTTCCACTTCTGTATGTTTCACAAACAAGATTATATTTGTATATCTGTGTAGTAGTATATTGTAAACATGTAGTCTATTGTTTACTGTTTTATCTTTTGGTGCTTGTGCAAGATGTCTCTGTCTTAGGTCTACTATGTGCTACAGTTATGTCATCAACATGTTTTACTATTCTGTGAAATTTAGAAGCATTGGGATTGTTTGATCCTATCATTGACCTTTTTAAAAAAAAATCAGAGCTCACAGACAATATTGGAGAAGGTCAACATTACTTCATATTCACACCAGTATATACAAGAGTTCTAGTTAATCCAAAATAGTATCTATTTTCTTATTGAGAATAATAATTCTTATGGGGATGAGGTATTATCTATTTGTTGTTTTGGATAGTTCTTACCTGACCTATTCTCAAAACTAAATTTAAAGAGGCTTGAGTATATGGATCACTAGCTTTCCTAGCCACTGTAAGGCCCTGAGTTCAAACCTCAGTATTATACATACATACATACATACATACATACATACATACATACATACATACATACATACATACATACATACATACATACATACGTACATACATACATACATACATACATACATATGTGCGTATATATATGCAAAAGAAGGAGATGAGCTGGGCATCAGTGGCTCACTCCTGTAATTCTAGTTACTTAGGAGGCTGAGATCTGAGAATTACTGTTTAAAACCTGGGAAGCAAAGTCCATGAGACATTTTTTCTTTGTCAGTCATAGGGCTTAAACTCTGGGCCTGGGTGCCATCCTTGAGCTCTTCAGCTCAAGGTAAGCGCTCTACTACTTACGCCACAACACCACTTCCAGTTTTCTGGTGGCTAATGGGAGATAAGTTAATTGGAGATGTCTCACTGACTTTCCTGCCCAGGCTGGCTTTTAACCGACAATCATCAGATCTCAGACTCCTGAGTAGCTAGGATTACAGGTGTGAGCCACTGGGTCCCAGCTTCTATGAGACTCTTATCTCTAATTAACCACTAACAAAAAAATGAAACTAGAGCTTTGTTTCCAGTGATAGGGCACTAGCCTTGAGCACAAATACTCAGGGATAGCATGAAGTCCTAACTTCAAGCCCCAGGGCTGGCACACACACACACACAAAATAATAGAAAGAAGAGATAAGATGATGGTGGGTAATATCACTCACTATTCTTCTTATAGACTCTCTCCACACACACACACACACACACACACACACACACACACACACAAACACACACACACAAACACAACACACACTATATTATCACACCTAATTCTTGACAAAACTGCTATGAAAGTGAGTGCTGTGGGAAAGTAGTTTAGATTTCATCAAGAGTCCTGAGTGAGACCATACTGAGGGAAACATAGATAAGTTTACATCATTTACTGAGAAATAGATGGACCTAGAAAAAATTCATATTCAATGAGTTAAATCAGCCTCAGACAAAGAGTGCATGATTTCTCTAATACATGGAAGTTACACTTAATATGTAAACATATATTAAAGCATGTACAGGAATATATACATATATACACAATCAAACTGAAAAAGCATGGTTTGCATGGTGTAACTCCTTTGAATATTTAACAAATTGTTCAACGAAGTGAATACTTGAAATCTGAAACTTGGCTTGTCTGAGCCATGGTACAATAATCTAATGGGAGGCACAGTCATGTGGAGATAGGAATGTTGAGTGAATGCAATCATGTTATTCACTGAAACTGGAACTAGAAAACTGGAGGAGAATCATGGAAATTGGATAGATAAGAAAAATAGGGAGACAGATGGAAGGGGTAACTGATCAAATGCATCATACACAAAGAGGGACAGGTTACATGAAAATTCCTTTGTACAACTATTCAACGATAATAAAAAATGATTATAACTATTGTCAGTGAAATCAAAGGGGCTATGAATAAATGAATGAGATCAAAGAGAATAAAATAAGCAGCTGCATTATATAAAGAAGCCAATTTTTGATACAAAGAGTAACGCAATTAAGAGATGTGAACCTTGTTTAAAAAATGCTTGAAAAGTTAAAAGAACAATAAATCAAATAAGAGAAAATACTTGCTTGAAAGCCCTACCAATAGGCAGGATCAAGTGAAAGACAGAAAATCAAGAATTGAAGACAAGGGGGATACGTTCATGTATTCAGTGACAAGACACAAGAAAAACACAACCCAATAAAAACAATCAGAAAATACTTCTGGGCACCATTCATAGTTCCAACAAGAGAGTTAGAAGAATCCAGATGCAATCACAAAGAAAGACAGATGGCATTGGCAAGCTTGACAATTCTACCTGCATACTAAACATGCCTCTTCCACAAACCTTAAACCCAAGGTGGGGATTTGGGGAAGTAGTGACTACTTTGAGGCATAAGGCTGGCCCCTCTAAAAGAAAGAGTGTTAGTGCTTTTGATTTCATCAAGAGTCCTGAGTGAGACCATACTGAGGAAAACATAGATCCATAGACTGTAGAGATAGAAGCCCCAAGGCACACACAATGGGCACTGAAGCCTGAGTACATTCCATGCAAGGACTCCTCTAACTATGGAAAAACCAGCAAGAGAATCAGCAGACAATAAACAATATAAGAACCCCTGCTGAGTTAATGTAACATACACACACTATATACATATATATATACACACATACATACATACACATATATACGTATGTATTATTATTAATTTGTCAGGAATAATAATATTACAATCTGCTGAGACTGAGCTTGTTACAGGCTTGAAAACAAATAGTCATAGATCAAGGAATCTTTGGATAGCTTGCAATAGTGTTTGGGTGAAATATGAACAGAAGAATTGGTAGTAGACAGGGAGAAGGCCTGTCATGGACCCACCGTGAAGTTTCAGCGGCTCAAGCAGTGAAGGGTGCAGTGGTCAGAAGCCCTTAGTCATGGTGGAGCCCAAGCACTGAGCCTGTGCCTGGCAGAGTGTGTGTGTACTGAAGGAGAAGAAGGTTAGAGGGCTGAGTAGAGTGAACTTATCTTCAAGTCTTCTGGGACACATAAGTAACCAAGTCTTTGTGATAATTGATGGTAGAGTACAAAAGTGATAAATGAATTAAAGCCGAGGAGATTTTCACAAATAGAGGAAAGTGATTCTTGGCAAATCTACCAAGTTATTTGGTTACAATCTTACCTTGTTGCCATCTGCTCATGCCTTAGGAAAAAAAAATTTTCTAGAGAGAAATTTATAGACTTATCCACCTATGATCAACCCAACTAAGGCCACAGATACCAAACTCACAAGCCCCAGAACCCCAAGTGCTCAATAGATACAACCAAGGGGCTCTCTCGTGTCCTACACCTCAAGGGGTGTGGATCTCAGGGCCCTGCCCTCACCTGTGGAACGTGACCAAAGGACCCTGGAAAATGGCTGCTCATGCAAAACTATGATACCACATAGGGTCTTTCTCTAGCACCTGAAGAAGGTTCCACAAAAACAGTTCACAGTGCTACAAACCCCAGTACTATTTTGCAGCCATCTCATGAACCTAGAGAACCATACACTTCCGGCTGGAAACTGATGCCTATGATTCCAGTGTATAGAACAATGCCAGTACCACCTATGATTTTATTAGATGGGACCTGAAAAAAGATCCCATACTGACCTGCAGCTCCACAAACATAAATGCTGATGCCTGGGCCTGTGTCTCCTGCGATAATCACAAGAGTCCTGGGAAAGGGCTCTTGGACACATAGGACACACCTCATTCTTCAAGGAAATAGAAGCAGCAACCCAAAAATTTATATGGAACAATAAAAGACCCCGAATAGCAAAAATGATCCTTAACAGAAAGAACAGTGCTGGAGGAATATCAATACTAAATTTCAAACTCTACTACAAAGCCACAGTAATCAAAACAGCTTGGCACTGGAACAGCAACACACCTGAGGACCAATGGAATAGAACTGAAGACCCAGAAATGAACCTATAGACCTATAGCCATCTAATCTTCAATAAGGGAGCAAAAAAAAAAAAAAATAGAATGGAAGAAAGACAGCCTCTTCAGTAAATGGTGCTGGCAAAATTGGTTAAACTCCTGTAGAAAACTAAAGCTAGATCCTTATATATCACCCTGCACCAGAATCAACTCCAAATGGAAAGTCGAAGTAGACAACCTGAAAACATTACAGGAATACGAGAAACTCTAGGGCTCCTTGGCACAGGCTGAAATTTTCTTAATAAAGACCCCGAATCACAACAAATCAAATAAAGGTTGGACAAATGTGATTGCATGGAACTGCAGAGTTTCTGCATGGCAAAGGACATAGCTAGCAAGATCAATAGAAAGCTTACAAATTGGAAGAAGATCTTCACTAGCCATACAATGGACAAGGGTCTCATATCAAAAAATATACTTAGAACTCAAAAAATTAAATCTCCCAACAACAAATCCTTAAAGAAATAACTGCTCAATAAATAAGTGGGCTAAAGACTTAAAGAGAAACTTCTCTGAAGAGGAAAGAAGAATGGCCAATAGACACATGAAGAAATGCTCAACTTCTCTAGCCATAAACAACATTAAGATTCTACCTCACCCCAGTTAGAATGGCTATAATCAAGAAATCTACTAACAACAGATGCTGGAGGGGATGTGGCCAAAAGGGAACTCTACTGCATTGTTGGTGGGAGTGTAAACTTGTTCAACCACTTTGGAAAGCAGTATGAAGGTTCCTCAAAAGACTACACATAGAGCTCCCCTAGGACCCAGCAATCCCACTTTTGGACATTTACCCAAAGGATCACAAACAAGGCTATACTAAAGCTACCAGTACAACTATGTTTATCACAGCATTATTTACCATAGCTAAGATATGGAACCAACCCAGATGCCCCTCAGTAGATGAATGGATCAAGAAAATGTGGTATACTTATACAATGGAATTCTATGCCTCCATCAGAAAGAATGACATCGCCCCATTTGTTAGGAAATAGAAAGTCTTGGAAAAAATTATATTAAGTGAAGTAAGCCAGGCCCAAAGAAACATAGGTCCCATGGTTTTCCTTATTTGCAATAACTAGTGAAAGTCTAGGACAAGCAGAAAAGGTCAAAAGCTATGTACTTACGACTATATAAGATGATAGTAAGGGAAATGAATCTGATGATAGGGACACAGTGGTTTTTCTTCCTTGCTATTGTTTTGAATGTATTTAAAATGTACTATATGATTTTTTTGTTTCTCTTGTATGTTCTTCCCCCACAGCCTAACCCCTGTTTTCACTGTATTTGATGTCAGTGCCCTGTATCTTGTATATACATTTTTCTAATTTGGGGAGAGGAAGGGAAATAACAAAATGCTTAACTAAAGATACAGGTTGACCCATTGTAACAATGAGAGTTACAAGGCACTATGTTGAAAACCAACTTTACAATTTGGCAGGTGGCAGGGGAGGGAGGAGTTGGGGAGGTGGGGAGGGAAGGGATGATAGGGGAAAAACAAAGGATGAGGTAACAATGCTCGATAGGAAAGGTAACTGTAACCCCTCTGTAAAGTACTTTTATGATAAAAAAAAAAACATTAAAAAAGAAAAAAGAAATGTAAATAAAAACAATCCAGAGATACCACCTTACTCCAGTCAGAATGGCCTATATCCTAAATTAAAACAATGACAAATGCTGGCAGGGATGTGGAGAAAGAGGAACTCTACAGCCTTGAGCATCCTCAGAGAACTAAACATAGACCTTCCATACGACCCAGCCATACCACTCGTAGGCATCTACCCTGAGCAACAGGACCCAGGATACAAGGACACATGGACTGTTCAAAATAGCCAAGCTATGAAAACAACCCAGATGCCCCACTACACATGAATGGATCCATAAATTTGGTACCTATATACAATGGAATATTATACAGCCATTGGAAAAGAAAACAAAATAATGGCATTCACAAGGACGTAGATGGAACTAGAACAAATCATGTTGAGTGAAATAAGCCAAGATCAAAGGGACAAATGGCACCTGGTCTCCCTGGCATGTGGATGTTAAATTCAAAATGCAACAAGATATGACAAAGTAAACAAGACTCAAGTAACTCTTCTTAATTTGTCGTATTGTTTTTAGATGACTCTAAGTTCTTGACCCCACATATGGTATATACATGTGTACATATGAGGGAAGCTAGGAGGAGGGCACAGAATCAGAGGGATACAGAATCAAAAGGGCCCATCAGCTGCACTGGAGATTGATGAGATTACATTGATGAAAATGAACTAAGCAACTCAAGGGCAGCAATGGGAGGAAAGGAATGAGAGGAAAAGAGGGAACAGTTTACACTAAGGAAAAGGAAAGAAATATATATATCCGATTTGGAAGAAATAGTTACATTGTCAAAGTTTGTAGAATTCACAAGCTTTATAGACCATGATAATGGCAATTCAACTTGTAAAGGTTAAAATGTGTTTGTGACTTTAGCTAAGTATCACTATTCCCCAATATTGTGAAATTTATGTAATCACTTAACTTCAATAAACTTTTTTTGAAAAGTTCTCTTTACACTGGGTTATTATAAAAATGCCTAATAGAGAATTATAGACACATTCTAGGGCAGAATCTACTTTCTAGGCACCCTTGCCTAATTTCTGAGAGGGATATTGCTCAGAGTTCTCAACACAAAATCAACAGGGAAGATATCATTTATATGTGTGTGTGTGTGTGTGTGTGTGCGTGTGTGTGTGTGTGTATGTGTGTGTGTGTGTGTGGGTGTAAGATAAAGCTTATTATGGGGACAAGTTCAAGAGTTGTAGAGGCTGGAAAATCATGCAAGATGCCATTTGCAAGCTTGAGAACCAGGAAATCAATGGTGTCAGTTTCTGTCCATGGCTGAAAGTCTGAGAAGAGGAAAAGAGTGGCCTGATGGTGTAAATTCAGACTAGAAAGTTTTGTTGTGAGGAGTGTGTATATGGTGTGTGTGTGTGTGTGTGTGTGTGTGTGTGTGTGTGTGTGTGTGTGTGTGTGTGCAAGATCTAAACTCAGGGCTTCATACATGGAAGGCAAACAAAACAAACTATGGCTGAATTATTTCTCTAGTCCTTGTGTGAATTAAACAAAACAAAACAGGCCAGAGAAACAAGAACTCCAATGTCCAAGAGCAAGAGAAGATATACGGGTCCTAGAACCTGAGAGCCCAGTGGATTCAATGTTGTCCATTCATACGGTGATAGTGGATTTGCTGTACTTAGTCTTCTGATTGAAATGATAATTTCTCCCAGAAACATCTTCAGGGACATACCCAGAAGGAATGTTCTACCAAGTAAATGGGTCCAGTCATGTTGACAATCGACATAAAAATAAATCATCACGGCACATACACAAGACAAATAACTACTGGTTTGTAGGTTTAAGCAAATGGCATATGCATTCCTCACTTCAGTTTTCATCACTATCCACATCAAACTCCTCACACTAGAAATACCACTGTATCAGGTTCCACAGATAAAACCTGATACATAATGGATCAGGATCTCAGCTGAATAAAATCAAAACACCACTCTACACCATTTCTCCTAAAACGCTCAATTTATTTTTAGATTTTCTAACTGAAGAATAGTATTTATACATATTTCTTTGGCACATTGTGATGTTTTGTTTCATTTTTTTAGGTTCTACTTATAAATGAATTTACCACATATGAGGCTTTCTGCACTGGTTTATCCCACTTAATATGATGTCCTCCAGGCCTGTCCATGTTGAAAAGGATAGATTTCACAAATTTCTGAACAGAATCCCATTGTATATATATGCCACATTTTCATTTTGAATTCACTCCATTAATGGACATGGAGAGCCAAGTATACTGACTGGTATATGCCTGTAATCCCCACATTAAGGCAGGATATTTAAAAACGTTTTTGTAACATGTGAACTCAGTATTGCAAAGAACTTCCATTCAAATATATTCTGAAATAGTAGTTAATTATTATTTATCACATACTATACTAAAAGTACCAGCACAACTATGTTTACTGCAGCATTATTTACCATAGCTAAGATATGGAACCAACCCAGATGCCACTCAGTAGATGAATGGATAAAGAAAATGTGGTACATATACACAATGGAATTCTATGCCTTCATCAGAAAGAATGACATTGCCCCATTTGTTAGGAAATGGAAAGACTTGGAAAAAATTATATTAAGTGAAGTAAGCCAGGCCCAAAGAAACATAGGTCCCATGGTTTCCCTTATTTGCAATAACTAGTATATGTCTGAGACAAACAGAAACAGTCAGATAAGTTGATGTGAGGCAAAATGAACCCCAAGATAAGGATTCAAATGGTTTTTCTTTGAGATTGTTTCTAACATATTGATAAGATGATTTCTTTGTTGCTTTGTATGTCCCTCCCCCACGGTATAACCCCTGTTTTCACTGTATTCGATGTTGGTAGAATTTGTGGAGGGGAAGGGAAAAAGCAAATTGTTTAAATAGGGATACGGTTGGACCCATTGCAACAATGAGATGTACAAATAGTTATGTCGAAAAATGAACTTTACAACTTTGGTGGGTGTGGGGGGAATGGAAGGTGGGAAGGAATGGGAAGGGGAAACAAAGGAGGAGGCAACACTTCTTGATAAGAAATGTACCCATTACCTTGCCCATGTAATTGTAACCTCTCTGTATGGTATTTTCACAATTAAAAAAAAATACCACATCAAGCAGAAAAAAAAAGGGCAAGATAAACATTTTTAAAAGGTTTTTGTAACATGTGAACTCAGTATTGCAAAGAACTTCAATTCAAATATATTCCGAAATAGTAGTTAATTATTATTTAATCACATTGTCTCAATTGAATTTTAAACAAGTTCTTTGAAACTAAATAATTACTGTGTCAACTATTTCCCCATGGATAATTAAAGTGCAAGTTCATAAAAGTCTATCCCCTTATAATGTTTGGAACTGTAGAAAATCCAAATTGAAGAAAATCATGTGAAAGATTTAAAATCAGTGGTGAATTTAAAAGACAGCATTAGGAAATCCTGCTTTGGGCTGGGAATGTAGCTTAGTGGTAGAGTGTTTGCCTAGCATGCATGAGGCTCTCGATTCAATTCCTAGGTACCATATAATAAAAAATAAATAAAATTAATTTAAAAAGAAAACTCAATTTTGAGAGGAGGCAGGCCAATGTCTTCATTTCTACCTCACTCTAACCTCTAGAATTATTCTTCAAGGACAATTGCAGTTCATTTCAGCAACCATCCCAAGACAGTGGCGTTTGCCCTTGAGTAAACTCACATGCAGAGCTATGAGCGCTCATACCAGAGGCCACAGAACTCAGAACTAGTCCTGGGGAGGACTTGCCAGCCTGGGCTCAGGCTCTTCACTTGGCCCCCTCACACTTGAGTTTCCAATCAGGCCACTTGGGTGTTTTTTACAGTTCATTTCCTGCAGCACTTTAATGAAATAGTATTGAGCTCAGATTTGGGAGGGCTGTTTGGCATAAAATTACTTCCCCACAGAAAGAGATGCTAAAGTCTTGTTTCTTATGATACATGGTGGTCGCTGTTAAGAGAAAATTAAAGTTCCCACTGCTTTTTCTAGTGAGAAATGGGAAGGTCTTGTGCTCCAGCCAATGAGGCTCTGTTCAATAGGAGGAGGAGGCTCTCCTGCTGGCAGCTTGCTGGTCCACTGCAGAGAACACAAAGGGGGCTGTGTCCATGGTCACTTGCAGCACGCATTTAACTCATTAGTACTTCAGTCCTGCCTGTGCAATGCTTTTGAACCTTATTGTGTTTTTACATTTCTCCTTTCTTAACTAATTCAATCCTTAAGACACACATACACTGTTGGGAGCCAAAAGGGAGTTTTTCAACATGATAGGCTTGACTATCTCACTGGAACATCTTGAGGCTGTTTACAGAATCCAATCTTTTCACCTTGCCCTAAGCAAACATCCTGCAGCTGCTACGGCCAATGAAAAAGCTTCCTTAACAGCCAATGCAAAAGCTTCCTTATTCTAAGCACATAAATACCCCGTGTGAAAAATAAAAATTTGTAGCTTGATCAGAATCCTTGTCTTGCTGTCAATCTTCGTGTCTCTTGTCCCTTCATTCCTTCTCACTTAGGTTCACTGCCCTCGTTGACGTCCTGCGGGTCGGGACAACTGGCGCCCAACATGGGGCTTGAACTCTGGGCTTGGGCGCTGTCCCTGGGCTCTTCAGCTCAAGGCAAGTGCTCTACCACTTGAGCCACAGCAGCACTTCTGGTTTTCTAGTGGTTTACTGGAGAGTCCCATGGATTTTCCTGCCTGGGCTGGCTTTGAACCTTGATCGTCAGATCTCAGCCTCCTAAGTAGCTAGGATTAATTACAGGCATGAGCCACCAGCACCCAGCTTGCTGGTTATTTTTTGGAAATGTTTTTGGAACTCTGTGGCTTTGAATCCTCCAGATATCAGCCTCTGAATTAGTCAGTATTACAAGTGTGAGCTCCCTTAGCCTGGCTTTGTGTCCAATTTCTTACATTGCTTTTGTGCTTGCTGTACGAGGGGTGGAACCCTATGTTCCAAGCTCCCTGAGCCTTCTACACTGAGCCTACCAGGGGCTTAAGTTCTAAGAGTAGAGGTGTAGGGTGGGAGGGGGGTTAGTATTCCAACCTGGAGCGCCTCCCACCCCCACCCCGGCCCTCGGTCTTCCTTCTCTGACTCTGGGAAGCCCTTGTCTTCCCCACCCCTCTGGATCACTTCTGTCTGTCTGTAGACTGTCATCTTCCACTCTTGTGCCTTGTCCTTCCTCTGCCGGCTCCGGGATAGCCCTGCATTGGGAGCTGTTGCACAGATATGAACGTATGTAAGTATGTGTGCATGCATGGATGCGTGTATGCATATACTGTGTGGCTTCCTACGCCTGCAGCCTGAAAAATCAGAAGACCCACGGACTCCTTAAGAACCCAAAAAATAGACACAAACTGGTAAAGTGGCCACAAAAGCAAAGAGGGAGGCCAGGACTGCACAGCACTCCAGAACAAACAGGACAGGACATCGGCCTCTCTGAGTTCCCACCGTGAAGTAACAGACGCGGGATGTGGGGCCAGCGGCATGGCACACACCAGGGCCGAAGCTGGCCTCTAAAAGAACTGCGGTCCCTTGATTATGAACTCTGCATACTGGCCTTGGCCAACACGCCAAAACTGCCTAATAAAATTAAGGTTAGATCACATGCCTTTCCAGTAACTCAGAGCCAGACAGATAGGACCTCAGAGGGTGAGGAGGACAAATCAGAAGCGGAGGAAAAGGAGGATGAGGAACAGGATACTGGGGATGAAGAGGAACAACCCACCCAGGGAAAAGGCCAACAAGAGTATAAGAGGCTTAGCCTTCGGTTTGTTGAAAAGCTTAAAAATGCATGTGCCCAATATGGCCGACTGCCCCTTATACGTTAGCCTTGTTAGAAAACTAAAGTACATGCTGGCTCACCCCTAATGATCGGAAGTTCCTGGCCCGCGCCACCCTTAGTGGGGGTGATTTTGTTTTATGGAATGCGGACTTTAAGGAACAAGGTAGAGAGACCGCGCAAAAAAATTTGGCTAAAACATCTTCAAAAACCTGGACCTATACTAAACTTTTGGGTAATGCTCCCTTTGATACCAATGCTAAACAGGCGCGCTTTCCTGCCGGACTTTTGGCACAAATTCAAAATGCTGGCCTTTATGCTTGGAAGCGTCTCCCTCAAAAGGGATCAGCTACTACTTCCCTGGCAAAAGTTAGACAGGGGCCAGAGGAACTCTACAGTGACTTTGTCTCACGGCTTAACTTGGCTGCAGAAAGGCTTCTTGGGCCGAATGAAAGTGAAAGTGCCTTTGTTAAACATCTTGCCTTTGAAAATGCTAACCCTGCACTTCAAGATGACCTCCAGCCACATAAAAACAAGGGTGACCTCTCTGAGTTCTTCAGGCTTTGTGCTGGAGTAGGAATCGCTCACTCCATGGGGCTCACCATAGGTGCTGCTTTTACCAAGGCATTTCAAAGTTCAGCCCCCCCCCCTCGCGTATTTGCTTTATTGTAAACAACCTGGTCACTTTGCGTGTGAATGTCCCTTCGGCAAACAAAGCCAAGGGGCAATGCCCTCCCAAGCTACAAGTAGACCACCCCCTGCCACTCTTTGTCCCAAATGTGGTAAGGGCCATCATTGGGCCATCAATGTAGGTCCAAAACAAATGCCCTTGGGCAACCCATTTCTTGGCCCCGACTATCCCCAAGACAAGCCCAGGGGTGATAGGGTTTGTCCCCTTCCAAACTCCTGGTCCTACACAAGCCCCCAACTTCTCTCCACGATTGCCTCCCTCCAGCGGGCAACCCCAGGCAGTGCAGGACTGGACCTCTGTGCCACCACCGACACAATACTAGACTCTGTACAAGGACCTCAAATAATATCCACTGGGACCCTGGGACCCCCTCCATCTCATATGTGTGCCCTTATTCTTGGAAGAGCCTCTGCTACCTTACAAGGTGTCCCAAGTTTTTCCTGGTATTATTGATAATGATTATACAGGAGAAATAAAAATTTTGGCCACGGCCATTAATGGGATTGCAGCTATTCCAGCTGGAACTAGGCTTGCACAATTGGTACTGCTCCCATTAAATTCAGGGGGTTCTTCCACTGCTCAGACCACACCGCGAGGAACTGCTTCTTTGGGGTCTTCTGATGCATATTGGGTTCAGCCTATCACTCAAAAAAGACCCACCCTCACCCTGTGAATTGAAGGAAAGGAGTTTCAGGGAATTTTGGATACTGGTGCAGATGCCAGTTATTTCCCACCAAGTTGGCCCCTTACCTCATCCTTAACTGACCTTAAAGGCATAGGGCAGTCAAAAAACCCTTTGGTCAGCTCCAGGGTTCTTAATTGGACTGACAAAGAGGCAATAGGGGAACTGTTACTCCTTTTGTTGTTTCTGACCTCCCTGTTAACCTATGGGGCCGGGATATCTTGACCCAGATGGAAGTTATCCTTGCTAGTCCCAATTCTGTGGTTACACATCAAATGCTCCGTATGGATTTTGTCCCTGGTACGGGTCTTGGAAAATCAGGACAAGGAATCGTTGAGCCCATCCAAGCTACCCAAGAAACAGATAAACATGGGCTTGGATATTCGGATTTTTAGTATCGGCCCCAAGGTGGCTGCCAGAACTCTTGATAAAACAGGTGAATGGCTTACTACAACCCAGGGGAAACCTTCCCCCCGAGGATGATTCCTTTTCTCTTACAGATGCAGCTAGAACTCCAGACATGGACCCTCCTGTTTGAATTTATTAAATAACACACTGATCTCTTGGCTTCTAAGCCCATACAGGTTCATCATCATCAGTCTTGATATGGCAGACCAAGGCATTGAGATCTAGGATTTACCCCAGGCTTTTAATTAGTGTTTTGCCATGAGCTTGTTCCAGTGGGAACCGCCCCCCCTTCCTTTTTCTTATTTAGAAAACCCTTCTCCTTATTCATAACTCCTGACCATTCAACGGGCAACACCTATTGCGCCCTTGCCATAAGGGATAGGTTTGCCCCTCCTCCTATAGGCCCCTCCCCTTGGGGGAGGATGCACCTATGGGAGGAAGAAAAAATGCTCTAATCAAGGGTGCAGGTAGGACTGCAGGGGGATGGATCCGCGAGATCCCAAAACCCAAGACCCCTGAGTGGCAAGCTCTGGTGCATGACGGTTGGCATGCATACCCACAAGCCGTCTCCTCAAAAAACATGCCAAGGCCTGTAAAATTCCCCTCTCCGAGTGAGGACGCTTGCTCGAGAGCGGAGAAAAACCCTGGGCCCTTAGAGGAACAGAGCCTCTGTCACCCCCTTAAAAAGAGCAGCCAACAATTGATGGTCAATTTTCTAAATAAGAAAGGGGGAGATGTCGGGAGCCAACAGGGAGTCTCTCAACATGATAGGCTTGACTATCTCACTGGAACATCTTGAGGCTGTTTACAGAATCCGGTCTTTTCACACTGCCCTAAGCAAACATCCTGCAGCTGCTATGGCCAATGAAAAAGCTTCCTTAACAGCCAATGAAAAAGCTTCCTTATTCTAAGCATATAAATACCCCTGTGTGAAAAATAAAAATTTGCAGCTTGATCAGAATCCTTGTCTTGCTGTCATTCTTCGTGTCTCCTGTCCCTTCATTCCTTCTCCCTTAGGTTCACTGCCCTCGTTGATGTCCTGCGGGTCGGGACAATACACATATTCAGTAATAGCAGCTTTCAAAAGCAACTAATGGGAAAAATGAAGAATTCAAAGAGATATGCCACAGACACAATGAAAATCTCTCTGGGTCTTCCCAGGATTCCTCTAGAAGCTGCCACCAGGAAATCAGGGACAAGCCTGTGAGTGGACCAACTGTGCCTATGGTGTGGATAATGGTGTATTCCTTTCTAAACTCATGGTGAAATGTGTCTGCCATTTTGGTGGTGCTGAGGGTAGACTTTCCAAAGGTGATGAGAGGATAAGGATTCCGTGGGATTAATGCTTTTCTCTTGGGAGTCAGTTCTTCCCTCATTGGACTGGATTAGATGCTGTGGATTGGATTGTTATAAGCAAGATCACCCCAATTTACCTCTTTCTTGTGTGTCTGGTTCTCCCTGCATGTTTCTGCCATGAGTTGAAGCAACATGTGGCCCTCACCAGATGTGGATACCTTATCATCCACTTTATAAGACTTCAGTGCCATCAAAACAAACTTTTCTTTAGAAACTGAGAGAGGGGGTGAGGAGGGAGGGAAGACAGGGAAAGATGAAGGGAGTAAAGGAGGGAAGGTTGGAGGGAAGGAGTAGACAAAGGAATATGGGTGGAGTTCAGTAGCACAGTACTTGCCTCTAAGCATTCAAGTGAAACAGCCATTCTGGCTGGGGTAGATGGAATCTCGGTGCCATTTTTATTTGCATTTCCATTATGACAAACAATATTTAACAAAAACTTTCCTTCATGAATTTCTCTTTTGTGTATGTTGGTTTCTGGGGCTTGAACAATGAGCCTCATGTTCTTGCTTGGCTGGCCCTCTACCATGTAAGCTACAGTTCCAACTCTGGTTTTTCAATGGTTAGAGATTAAGAGTCTCATGGAATTTCCTGCTAGAGATGGCTTCAAACTGCAATCCTCAGATCTCAACCTCCTGAGTAGCTAAGATTACAGGTGCCAGGCTTCTGCATGAATTTCTTAGTTATTCTTGTGATAACTCTTTTCTGTGTCTATGTGCCAGTACCAGGACTTGAACTCTGGGCCTTCATCTCTCGGCTTCCTTGCTTGCTCATAGCTAGAGCTCTACCATTTGAGCCATGCCTTCAATCCAGTATTTTTCTGGCTAATTGGAGATGAAGTCTCACAGACTGTTCAGCCAAGGTTGGCTTGGCATGCATTCCTCTAGGACTCAGCTTCTTGAGTACTCAAGATTACAGGCATGAGCCATCAGCACCGGGCTTTAAGCAGAGCCCAGTCGGCGTGGCCTGGCTTCACTGGGGAAACACGGTGACCACGTCGTAGCCCTCAGGGGGAGTGACCCGCTCCCGGGCGTGCTTCTCACAGTAGATCTGATCCTCCACAAAGAAATGGCCCTTCTGCTTCAGGCTGGTGCCACAGTCGGTGCACACGTAACACTCAGGGTGGCGATGACGTTCTCGAAGCTTCACAAACGCCCCGCTACAGCAAGAAGAGGCCTGGGTCAGTGACGGGAGCACCAGGGCGGCACCTGGCTCTGCACTGGTCTCCTGGAGCTGGGAGCGGAGCTTCTCCACCAAGGCCCAGGAAAGCAAAGCCCAGGCCTCCCTGTGGAGCCTCCCGCGGGGAAGGGAAAGAAGCCCCGCCCTCGGAAGTGCCGGAGCCCCGCCCACTTCCGGCTTTGACAAGTTCACAAGGTAAAGGGTTTATTTAGCTCCTTCACATGCAAGCTGCCCACATCTTTCCCAGTCGGCCCACCTGCAGGGCTGCCAAGACCCCGAAGCAGATACTCACACAATGCCAGTGCCACATTTGTCACACATGGGCAGCTTCTGAGCATTTCCAATCGAGGCAGCCACTTTGGTGACCGGAGCCTTCACACTTCTAAATCCCGAGGGCTTGTTGGGGTCCCCTGAAACAAGAAAAACACCTACATTGGCCAGGAAGTACAGAAGTGCCTGAGTATCACTTATTCACTCAGACAGAGCCACACATACACATCTATGCCCAAGTAGGTCAGAGACACTGGAGTCCAACAGATGTGACCCTACTGTGTGCTAGTGTGCAAGTTACTTAACCTTTCTGATCTCCCAGCCTTTTCTATACACCATGAAATCATTTTTCCCTTCGTTGTTGCACAAAAAAGATTAAAGCATACATAAAAAGCCCCCCTACAGTACCTGACACACAGTCAACCCTCACGACAAAAATCATATTACATTTGAATTAGATATTTGCAAATATTGATGTGTACCTTACAGTGCTCTACACAAGGGGTCTGGAGGTTCAAGAGCATGAGCCTCCAAGCAACAGAGTTCAAACTCTAGTACCATCCCCGCCAAAATATGTATGCATATATATATATATATACAGATTAACGTATAGATTAACAAATAAGTAAATAAAAATAATATACAGATTAATAAGTAAATAAAAATAATATCTGAGCCAGGTGCCAGTGACTCATGTCTATAATCCTAGCACTCAGGAGGCTGAAGTTCAAATCCAGCCCCCAGCAGATAAATCTGAGTGACTATTTCCCATTAACAAAAATAAGCCAAAAGTGGAGATGTGATTCAAGTGATAGAGCACTAGCCTTAAGCTAAAAGGCCAAGAGATTTCTGATAGTCCCACAGATTTTTCTGCCCAGGCTGGCTTCTAACTTGATCCTCAGATCTTAGCCTCCTGAGTAGCTAGGATTACCCACATGAGCCACTGGAGCCTGCTGACTATGGTGTTTTTTAATGCCCTCTTAAATTTTGCACCTGGGGTAAGTGTCCTATTGCAATCTCAGTGCTACCTAGGAAGGGGGCTCAGAAGCTCCACAGCCTACAGCTAGGCCACAGAATGGGGCTTGGGGGGTGGGATATTAAGGTCGCTGAAGCGCCCATCTTTACAGCTTGCTGACTTTCTGGAGGATTTCTGACAGAAATCCAGGAGAGCTGGTTTTGGGTTCCCGCGGACACTCTAACGGCTACAGACAGACATATTTGATACTTATTTCTAGAAATAAATCTGCTCATGGCATACTAGTTTGTTATGTATATTATGTTATATCTATATAGTTTCTGTATACATGTGTGTATATTATTTCATATCCATTGTACACGTACATATAATGCATTCAACACACATATACATATGTATGAATTGAAGTGTATACTTCATTAAATAAATTATTTTCTTCTTGTAGATCTATAACAGATTTCCTGCTCTCATTGATTATCTACAGGAAGTCATAAAAACAATTCTTGAAAATGCAAACTATGCTAAAAAATTTTGTTGTGGAGAAAGTGAAAGAACACAAAACAAAGCTGGATGTAAACAGCCCTCCGGACTTTCATGATAAATATGGAGCAGGTAAAGTGCTTACATCAGCTTGGTCCTTTCCTTGCTTAAGAGTTCTGTGGATCACTGGATTTTCTGTAATTATTAGAGACACTCACATGCTCAGGCCACAAAGGACTGAAAGCATTTCAAGTTTTATTATGCATGTGATTCCACATCAAGGATCCTGAAAAATATAAACTGAATTTGCTCAATAATTAGTTCATATTTCCTTTCTTTAAGTAAAAATCCTCTCACTGAGGACAAACTGATTGTACAGAATAGAAAAAATAAAAACTATTTACAAATGAGTTATAAAATACAACATATGTTGACGTTACAATTGTGAGCCACTAGCATATGACTACTGAATTTAAATTTTTTAAATATACCTTATCATTAAGTAGTTGTACAAAACAAGTTCGATTTAACAAAGTAGTTTATAACCAGGATGCAGCTTCATCAGTGATAGCCCCTTCCACATTCTCACCCCACTTCAACCTACTCTTTCCCTTACTTTTCTTAGATTTGTGAGATACACAATAAAATCTGAATGGCAGTCATAAGGCACTTGATTTTTTTTCTCAGTGTATTAGAAAGAGTTCACTATTAGCATCCTAGACATAGAACAATTTGAAATGATTCTTCTAACTACACATTTTAACATTTATCTCATCCAATCCCAGTTTGCATTTGTTTGTTATGATTTCCACTTTCATGCATAGAGTACAATCAGTGCCTTTCCAATGATTATCTTATGCATTCTTTTAAAGGCACATAGAAATTAGGATGGTTAAACATAAAAGAACAGTAGTGTTAATCTTCATACATATATAGTTTCTCTTAATGAGGATTTTTGTTTCTTAATATTGCACTGATTTATTGTCCAGTGTTGTTTGTTTGTTTGGTCTAAAAGCTGACACTCTTTAGCATTCTCAGATCTGCATATGGGATTACTTTACTGCTTGTATTAGCTTAGAATATCTTAATTACTGCTATATTACAAGCATGGTAATAGATTCTTATAATCCCAGCTACTTGAGAGGTTGAGGGAGGATGATGATAAGTTTAAGGTCAGGCACAGTAAAGCTCCAGACACATTGTCTCAAAAATGATATTCAAACAAAAGGGCTGGGGTTATGGCTCAAGTAGTAGAATACTTGCTTAGTATACAAGAGATGCTGGGTGCCTTCCCCCAAATAACCTTATTTCATAGAAATGTTATTGCTAGGTATAAAATTCTTCCTTGAAAGCTTTCCTGTCTGTATTTTAAACATATTGTGCTAATACATGCTGACTTCCACAGATTCTAAAGGAAAGTGAGCCAGTTGTTCATATTGAGACTACTGTATGTGAGGAATTGCTTCCCTCTTGCTGCTTTTAAGTGTTTTCTTTCTCTTTCATTTTAGGCAGATTGATTAAAACATGTTGTGGTATGAATCTCTTTGGCTTTGTCTTGACTTTCATTGAATTTCCTACATGAATATCAATCATGACTTTCCGTGAATTGGAAACTTTTCAGCCATTTATCTAGTTTTTTTGAAGAATAGAAAGAGTGGTTTAATATTTCCAGTAATTCTACTCTCTCCTCCTGAATACAAAGTAACTAGCACAAGTTCAAAATTAACAGATCCTAATTGAAATGCTAAAAGAGAAATATCCAGTTTAATTATCCATTTTGAAGTTCAACATTTTGAAGACAGTTCTATGAGAAAAATAATTGTTCAAAGACCAAACACATGTCATACTATAGAAAGAAGAACACTGAGCAGGAGCTGGTGGCTCACACCTATAATCCTAGCTACTCAGGAGGCTGAGAGCTGAGGATCATGGATCAAAGCCAGCCGGGGCAAGAAAGTCCCTGAGACTCTTATCTCCAATAAACCCCTAGAAAACCAGAACAGGCGGTGTGACTCAAGTGGTAGTGTGCTCACCTTGAGCTGAAGAGCTGAGGGATAGCACCCAAGCCTAGAGTTCATCCCCAGGACTGACCAATAAAAAAATAAATAAATAAATAAAAAAGAAGAAAGAAATTAGCACTGATTTTTCTAGATATTTTCAATATCTGACAACATATGGTATTTTATATTGAGTTTGTAACAAAACACCATATTTTTTAATAGATGTCATTTCTCTTCTGATTATTCTATCCCATTATGAATTACCTCTGTTGGGAAAAGGAGTAGAAAAAAATGTTTTCATCAAAACATAAATCTGTCTGCTTGAAATACATGGTGTTCTGAATATAATAAAAATACACACAAACAATAATCTATCTTTACCAATTTGAACAATCATCAAATAATTACAGCAGAAATACTGAGGTCTTGGGAGACACCATAAAACCAATAGAGCAGTATATTCATACATCCAGAGGTGATCTTCTACCCCCAATAAAACCATTCCTTCATGCAAAGAAAACTGGCAGCAAGGTAAATTGAATTATCTATAAAAATGTTATGTTTCTCTTTTGCTGTTGCTAAAAATTATTATAGGCTATAATGCTGTGATAGAATGCTATCATGTTGTACATACCAAGACTTCTAAGTAGACATGCCAATCACAGATTGATTACCATCACAGAAAGTAAGAGCAATTGCATCTCAGAAATTATATTATCTTAAGGGTACAAAATGCACTGTTCTGCTCTCAGCTGTCAGCAACGTTTTGTTGAATGAAAGTCTGTTCTCTCACCACAGGCTGTTCAAAGGCCCTTCTGAAAACCTAAATAACACTTATGCTCCAGAAATATTACTACTCAAAAGAAAATAATGTAGTCAAATGAAATTGACTAAATTTTAATTGATGAATGAGAAATCGCATGGCTCTGTGGCCCCATATTCTATAATTCTAGGATAATATGGTCTATGGAACCATTCAGATATACTTGAATTCCCATAATCCATGTGATTTCCTTCCTATAAATCTCTTTCTCTTTTACTTTCTCTCTCTCTCTCTCTCTCTCTCTCTCTCTCTCTCTCTCTCTCTCTCTCTCTCTCTCTCTCTCTCTCTCTCTCCTCAACTTTCTATTTCTTTCTTCCTCATATTGTCACTTCTGTACTTTTCTGAGTAGACAGACATTCCTTCCATATTGAAATTCTCTTTCCTAATTAAAAAATATTTAGATAGTGCCTAATATTTATATTTCTTTTTTAAATTTTGTATTATCTTTAAGTAGTTGTACAAAGAAGTTCCAATTCTACAAAACAGTAGATGAATACAAGGTGTCTGACAATATTGTCACCCATCGCTCCTGACCTATTCCTTCTCTCACCTTTTTAAAAAATTGATATTAGGTGATTACATAAATTTCACATATTTCACTGTATTGTAGAATACTGATGGTTAAAATCACAAACAGGCTGGGAAGGTGGCTCAGTGGTAGAACGCTTGCCTTGCATTCCTGAGGCCCTGGGTTCGATTCCTCAGCACCTTATCAAGCATTGTTGCCACCTCCTTTGTTTCCCCTTCCCATCCCTTCCCATCTCCGCCCTCACCCCTTGTACCCACCCCCCAAAAATTAGTAAAGTTCGTTTTTCCACATAATGATTTGTACATCTCATTGTTGCAATGGGTCCACCTCTATCCCTATTTAAACGATTTGTTTTTCCCTTCCCCTCCACAAATTATACCAACATCAAATACAGTGAAAGCAAGGGTTATACTGTGGAGGAGGGACATATAAAGCAACAAAGAAATCATCGTATATATATGTTAGAAACAATTGCATGAAAGCAAAAACATTTGAATACGTATCTTGGGGTTCATTTCACCTAACATCAACTTATCTGACCTTGACCTTTTCTGCTTGTCTCAGACATATACCAGTTATTACAAATAAGGGAAACCATGGAACCTATGTTTCTTTGGGCCTGGATTACTTTATTTAACATAATTTTTTCCAAGTCTTTCCATAAAATTCTAACTTTATCAGATGTAAGTTTTATGGAAATAGACTTCTGAAATTTTACAAGTCCTTCAAGTATGGCTCCTGCCTCAATAGTACCTTTCTAATGAGTCTCTGTTTTTAGAACATGCCCAAGAATGGACTTTATCTCAGACATCCTCATTAATTTCTAGGACTTCTACTTATGCATTGATGACAAAAATTCTCTTGGCTTATTGCAGCCTTAAAATGAGAAAAGGTATATAGAAGAACTTACCTATTACTAAAACTGGCATTTTTGGTGTAAAATTCATGTAAAATTGTATATCAACTTGTGCTGGAGCAGTTTTCCAATAATTACATTCCATAAAATCCAGACACCACAGGAGAATCTCTTTGCTTTTCCTACGGCTTTGTTCTCATCATTTCTCGTTGATTACAGCTGGTGGCACAGGATGTTGAATTGGGAGACATATCTGCAAATCTCTAGCAGCATCTTACCCATGTTTTCCTATAATTCGCCTACCTGTGATGTGGGGGTGCTTCATCAGGAGTAGCAGGGAGTATCTCAGTGTTTTGTTTGTCATTTCTGTCTCAGCACCAAATAAAGCAGATGCAACTTTCAGTATGAAATCAAACTTTCATTATTAAATTCCAGTGGCTCCTTCTGATTTTCCTGCTTCTAGGATTGATATAATTATCTGATACATTATTTACCAGTAGAAGTGATTATAGTGAATCTACACTATCTTACATAAACCTGGAGAGTAAAGCACTAAGAGAAATGCACAATGTCATGGCAGGGGTGACCCTAGTTGAGTCCAAGGCTTCAGGGCTACTGTGTTGTCTCTACTCTAACTGATAAGATACTGTGACTCTGTATTTGAAATCAAGAAACTCACCACTCATTTAAGCCACTAATAACTATATTTTCTCTAATTTTTAATGGGTAAGAAAATTGAGTAATAAAAGTAGGAAAATTAGCCAGATGCTGGTGGCTCTCGCCTTTAATCCTACCTACTCTTGAGGCTGAGATCTGAGGAGTGCACTTTGAAGCCAGGCTGGGCGGGAAAGTCCATGAGACTCCAATTAACCACAAGAAAACTGTTAATGTTGCTGTGGCTCAAGTGGTAGACTGTTTGTCTTGAGCTGAAGAGCTCAGGGACCGTGCCCAGGCCCAGAGTTCAATCCTTGTGTCCAAAAACAACAATAACAATAAGAACAAAAAAAGTAGGAAAATTAGGGACATGGGTACTACAAGTCCAAAGCAAATTCTGCAATCATCTTTCTTATTGATGCTGTTGTTGGTCCTAGGGCTTGAACTCAGGGCCTGGGTGTGGTCGTTGAGCATTTTTGCTCAAGGCTAGTGTGATACCACTTGAACAGAACTCCATTTCCCACTTTTGCTGGTAAGTGGATATAAGAGTCTCAAAGCCTTTTGTGCCAGGCTGGCTTCAAACTTTGATCCTCAGATCTCAATCTCATGAGTAGTAGGATTATAAGACTGAGTTTCTTGTTCCAATTTAACTTCTTGTATCAAAAATTTGCACATGCTAAATATTACATGTGAAAATGCTAAAAGGCATCAAAACTTAGGAGACAAAAGGATTCAGGATGGGTTCATCAAAACAAGATGGTCCAGCAGAAGGTAAGCACCAAGTCAGGTGGTCTAGGGAACCTGAGAAGGAATGACTAGGAATGCATGAGGTGAAGAGACAGTAATCATGAAGACAAAAAGTGTTCACATTAACTTGTCATTGGTATGAAGGAGAGAGGATGAATAAAGCAGTGCCAAGGACTGAGAAGATGGTGCGAAACTAAGTTGTCAACTAGGTTGCAGTTTTAAATGTTGAATGAGGAAATAATTAAGTGGTTAAAATACATCATATTCTAGCTGGTCTTGGTCCAACATTAAATCCATCATGCTTTTATATTCTCCAGATGACTTGTAATGTGTCTAATAATATATAATTAAAATATACAAAACCTCTCAACATTTGTTCTTGCTAGGAAAAGAGCTATTTCCTTTGACTATATCAACTTCATGTGCTTTCTAAGCTCATCAAGTGAAACCAACCTAAGTAATATCCACTTTATGTACCTTTCTAAGATCATCAAATTACAATTACTCTACTCTTACTGTAAAATTACTCTAGATAGTGTGCTCAAACACCAATACTAAAATTTCCATCTGTTGAAATGAATTTGAAGATTTAATAGTCTCTTATATCCACTTAGCAGCAAAAGTGGGAAGTGGAGTTCTGTTCAAGTGCTATAATCAAAGCTGTATAAATGTTGAAAAAATTAATGAAAATCTAAGAGGTGGAAATGATTCCATGTCATGGACTAAAACATTAATTTCATATCATATCCTGCTATCATGCAAGAGAAATTAATAATCCTAAGATAAACAAAAGAGAGTCTGTCACAAATAGATTTATAATACAAGAAGTGCTAAGCTGAATCAGGTTTTGAGTAGAAACTAAAACATATTGAAGAACAAATCCATGCCATATGAAGAAATACATATCCTTGTTATATATCACCCTACAGATGAACAGGAATGTTAATACGATATTTTTATATGCAACCTCTATTTAGTTTATATGCACTTTTTAAAGATAATACATGAGGCAATAATCATGGATGAATGCTATGGGTACAAATATATTAAAGATGTACTTTGTAACCAAAACAACTGAAGTAGGATGTAATTGGAGGGGAGGAGGATTAAATGTGTAGTCAGAAGCTAATTTGCTGAAATTTCACACTAGACTGCCATATGTTTGTTACAGTAATCCCCATGGTACCCAATAAGGAGTCAACTATGCTTAGTTGATTGTAGCACATTATAGATTATATATACATATATAATCTATGCATTATCTATGTTTATTGAACATATATGCTACATATATATTAGGTATATATTCATGTGAATGCATCATAATGAAACCCACTGAAATTTATATACAAAGAAGAGGGATTAGGAAACATAATAGAAGAGGTGAAATTGACTGAAATAAATTATGTGCATCTATAAAATATCACAATAAATCATTGTAAAAGATGACAAATGCACACTGATTAGTTCTTCTATTCTATACAATGTGTAATAATGACACACATCTTTATATAATGACACTATTGTTTGCATGGCAATTGTTTTTATTTCACCTGCCCTCAGATTCTGCTTCTCCTTAATTAGATTTTTTATGTCGGTTGTAGGGCCTGAACTCTGGGCCTGGACGCTGTCCCTCAGCTCTTCAGCTCAAGGCTAACACTCTACCACTTGAGCCACAGCCCCACTTCCAGCCTCTTCTGCTTATGTGGTGCTGAGGAATCGAACCCAGGGCCTCATGGATGCAAGGCAAGCACTCTACCACTGAGCCACTTTCCCAGCCCCCTTAATTAGATTTTTATATGAAGAAAAACAACATATGTATTCTAATTATTTAATAAATTAATTTTAAGTTTCCTAGGATGAATAGTGTAGTTTACCTAATTGTTATTTAGTTTTTCAAGCACTGCTGGTCTGATAGTTTAAACATCTCTCATAACACCAACTACTCATTGTGTCATAAAATGCTCAAGGATTCAATAACTGTGCAGATATTTTTACATTTTACCTGTTTCATTTTAATCTCTTGGATTTTTAACACCCAGTGATACTTCATGGTCTTTTACTTTCTCCAAAAAATAGTTTTGTATATAAGCAACATTTTTCATTGCTGTGTTATGACTCCCTGGTACATAATAAGTGAGATCAGGGGATATATTATAGATCTAAAAGTAAAAACAATAATTTACGAAAGAAATTTCATTTGTATAGTCATACTGTACATATTATATAAAAGTTGGATGTAAATAGCAATGTTATATGGCAACCTTTGGCCTGTCCCGGGGCTTGAACTCATGGCCTAGCCTCTGTCTCTGAGCCTCTCTGTGCTCAAGCCTACTGCTCTACCACTTCAGCCACAGTCCCACTTCTGGCTTTTTGTGAGTAGTTTCTTTAGGAGATCATAGTTTCACAAATTTTTCTGCCTGGGCTGTCTTTGAACTGCAACCCCAGTTCTTCACCTCCTAAGTAGCTCGGATTACAGGCATAAGTCACTGGTGCCCAGTTTGAAGGGAAGTTTGATGGAACATATAAAGTGGGAGGGGTTCAAGGATGCGCTAACACTCAGCCTCAGGCCAGACCATCTAACTGACTTCTCCATGATCACATAATTATTACTTTTTATAGAGTTTAGGGCTTGCCAAATTAGTACAAAGGAAGACATTTTGAGGAATTTTTATAGTTCATTTTCTCATTTCTCCCCAGGCTACTTCATCATCTAGGATCACAGTGGAATCAGCAAACACACTGACTCTACTCAGTGATTTCTAGCAGCTTCCATTGTCCCAAATATGCTTCTTCTGTAAGAAAAAATGCTTCTGCTCAAAATAGCATGAATATGAGATGTCTTAGTGGAAAACAAACCTGTGGGAAATGTAAAGCTTCACTAAGGACCTGGATATCCACTGATCCACTAGGCATCTCTCTGGAACTGAACAATGCAATTTAGAAGCGAATCCTTTGGGATTTAATGGGAAATATCAAAGTAGTTGCTTGAGTTCATTAGCTTGAGTCAATCCTATAGGCTTAGACATCTTTCTCAGCTGATTACTGTATACTCAGTTTCTATCCTTTCTATTAGCATCAGTTAGCTCTCAAAGGCTTTCATTATGACATGTCCACATGCAAACGGAATGCTTTTTTCCTTTTAGTGCCAGTACTGGGGTTTGAACTCAAGGCTTCAGGCTCTTGCTTGGCTTTCTTGCTCATGGCTGGTGCTCTGCTATTTGAGCCATATCTCCTGCCCTGAGTTTTGGTGACTATTTGAGAGATGGATTCTGTCAGACTTCTCTGTCCTGCCTAGCTCCAATCCTTGATCTTCCAGGTCTCAGTCTCCCGGGTAACTAGCATTTTAGGCATGAGTCAACAGGGCCCAGCTGTGCAATATATCTAGATGAGACTCACCTCCTCTGTTACTCTCCCTCATCCTTGGAGAAAAGTTTTAAGTTAGACGATAAGAATATAGAGGGATTCCTGCTTGTTTTTTTAAACTATATAGAAATATATTTGGTTGCTACATTCAGGAGTTATGAGTGAGGGAAAAAGAGATGATTTGTCAAAATTGAAGGTAAGTAACAAACATTCCTATTTAGCCCAATGTACAACTTTCTCTGCTAGCCAAAATCTAGTGTGCAGGACTTTTCAGGCTCAGGTCCTCTCCTAAGTGACCCTCTCCTTGTGGAGGAAAAACAGTTCCCTGATGAATGAAGACACGGAGGAAGGCTGGGAAGGGAAGCCTCCATTGTCAGCCTTGTGCCCTATCTTCTCTGACATCTGCTATTTAAAAACAAAAATTTGATAGAGCTTGAAGGAACACAGATTGCCTATCTCTGTCTCCCTCTCTTTCTCTTCATTAGAAAGCATTCTGACCTGTCACACGGTAATCATTTTTTGGTTTTGTCATACTAACAGATTAGTCAATCAGCATTAGAGAAGTATTGGCACGGGGAGTGGTGAATAAAATTATTATAAAGCATAAGAGATTTTAGATGTCATAGTGCAATTACACAGGAATCCCTCCAAAATAGAGCACGGATCTTCCTGGATCTGGAGGGAGGAGGGAGATGGGGCAGGAGAAGGAGGTGAGTGGTGGCTCAGAGGAGGGAACTGCAGATTGCTGCACAGCTGGAGCCAGACAGCAGAGCTCTTCTTTATACTGGAATGAAGCACAGCTTGTATGGTGGTGGCAAAGAGGCAAGCCCATTCAGAACAGAAGTGATATCAAGGTCCCGTGCATCCAGGAGAGGTTTCAGGTTGAAATTCTGTAAAATGGTGGTTAGGAATAAAAACAGCTCTATGCGGGCCAGGCCTTCTCCAGCACAAAGCTGTTTCCCTGAAACTTTTTTTAAAAAACCAAAAAACAAAAAACAAGTCAAAGTAAGAAATGACTCCATGTATAGAAGTGTGAGAGTGTGAAGCATTGCATTCATAACGGGTAAAAGAATGTGTCAATGTATTGAAAGCCTTGAGTTCAAACTCCAGTAATGCAAATCTCTTTTTAAAAAAAGAAACTTTGACTGAGCACTAGTTGCTCACGCCTTTAATCCTATCCACTCAGGAGGCTGAGATCTGAGGATCACGGTTCGAAGCTAGCCCACTCAGGAAGCACCCAGGAGACTCTTATCTCCAATTATCCACTTCAGACTAGAAGGAGTACTGTGACTCAAGTGGTAGAGTGCTCGCCTTGAATACAAAGAGGCTCAAGCACAGTGCCCAGGCCCTGAATTCAAGCCCGACAACCAAGAAAGGTAGAAAGGTAGAAAGGAAGGAAGGAAGGATAGAAGGAAGGAAGGAAGGAAGGAAGGAAGGAAGAAAGGAAGGAAGGAAGGAAGGAAGAGAGAGAGGGAGGGAGGGAGGGAGGGAGAGTGGGAGGGTGAGAGACAGAAAGAGAAAGAAAGACAAAAGAAAGAAAAGAAAGAGAGAGAGAGAAAGAAAGAAAGAAAGAAAGAAAGAAAGAAAGAAAGAAAGAAAGAAAGAAAGAAAGAAAGAAAGAAAGAAAGAAGAAAGAAAGAGATAAAAAGAAGGGAAGGAAGGCAGGAAGGAAGGAAGGAAAGAAGGAAGGAAGGAAGGGAAAGAAGGAAAGGAAGAAAAGAAGGAAGGAAGGAAGGAAGGAAGGAAGGAAGGAAGGAAGGAAGCAAGGAAAGAAGGAAGGAAGGAAGGAAGGAAGGAAGGAAGGAAGGAAGGAAGGAAGGAAGGAAGGAAGGGAGGGAGGAAGGGAAACTTTGAACTTCAGTTAATAATAATGTGCCATTATTGATTTTCTTATTATAGTTAATGTACCATACTAATGCATGGCACAGTTAGGGGAAAAGAGGAGTAAGCATGTAAGAACTCTAGGGACTTCCTTCTCGATTTCTCTGTAAATCTAAAAACTATTCTTGGAAAATAAAATTGACAAGGCCATACGAAAGCTACCAGCAAAAAAAAAAAAAAAAAGAAAGAATGTGTCAATGTGCCTTCAGTGAATTACTGAATGCACAGAGAGCAGGAGAGCTGTACAGATACCTGGGAATATGTAATCTTCACTAATACATTTGTTTGTTTGTTTTTTAAACCTGAGAATGGTAGCACAGGCACACACAAACTTGTAAGTCTAACATAGATTAATGCAGAAGAATCTTGAGTTGATAAACACTTTTGTCTTCTCTTCCCTCTTTTCTCTTTCTCTGTGCCAGGTTGTGGGTTGCCAAATTATTATGTCGTTACCCTAATATGTTCCCAGCTAAAGGAAAGGATCATAATTCCAGAAGATCTTTTGGCTTCCAATTGTACTTTTTTCCTGTGGTTGAGATGAGGATTTAATACAGTCTGTCCTCAACCTTATGACCTATTCCCATCCTTCTCTTTTAGTATTATCCCTACTAATCAGAAAGGAATGTGATCATGTACTTTGGGATTTCCTCTAAACATTTGTACCTATAGAATAATAAAATGTAGGAGTGCAGGACATAGACCTACCCATGGCTCCAAGTGGAATTCATCACATGTAAAAATAGTGGTAGGAAATACTGCTTTCCAAGTCAACTCAGAAGTCAAATCTTGACACCGTCATTAACCACCCATGTGGGGTAAGTTAGTAAAATATCTGAGCCTTATCTTCTCCAAATATTAAATGGGGATGCTAATAATTCCTTCATGAAATGTTGGTGAGAAATTAAAATAAGAATAGATTAGGATTTATTACAATTTTAATCAAAATTTCATTATTTGTTTATAAAAAGTTTGAGTCTCAGGTTTCAATGATATACTTTGTATGTTCTAGAGACATCTATGTTTTTCTAAGAAAACCCATTCATATTGCTCATGTGCACTGTCCCCAGAAACATGATGAACACTTTTTGCATTTTAATATTGACAGCCCAACTGTCCATTTTATCAGCCTACATAAAATTACAATGTTTAAGTACTACATCATGAAATTCCTTTTGGCTATGATACATTTCCTATAGACATCAAGACACAGATCACATTTCATGTCCTTTCTTGTGCTCTTTGTGTCCCTTCAAGCCATAAAGTCTTGCCCTCATTCAGCTTCCCAAATATCATATTCAGATTTTCACTGACACTCAAATCATTTGAAACCATAATTTTCTCATTATTTAAAATGTTTCCCTTTGTGTAAAAAAAAGTGAATTTTTGAAGAGCAATCACTGCCTTTCCCATGGTATCTATATGACAGATGTAAAGCAGATATCAAAGGTGAGGTCATTAGTTGGGTGCCAGTGGCTCATGTCTACAATCCAACTACTCGGGAAGCTGAGATCAGAGGATCATGATTAGAAGTGAGTCTGGGGTAAGAAAGTCCCTGAGACTCTTACCTGCAATTATCCACCAAAAAGCAGAAGTACTGCTGTGGCTCAATGTGGGAGAATGCTAGCATTGAGCAACAAAGGTCAGGAACAGGGCCCAAACCCTGATTTCACACAACTGACAATAAAAATAACCCCAAAATGAGACAAATAAAGGAACAAACAAAAAAGACAAAAAGTCACAGTGTCAGTGAAGGAAGGCTGCTCCCTGGTCAGACACACAGCACACATACTGCAGGTGTGGGGATACAATATCCAGACACACGTCTTAGACTGAAAGAAGAGCTGAGTGCTCTGTGATCATTGTGGGAAATCTACCAATATTTGACAGTTTCTGACACTTTGAGAGTAAATGTTCTGTTCTTGTGGTTCTTGACATTCTTTCTAATGTTCTGATCTGTCTTCCATCTACTATCTGTCCCTGTTGAAGTACCTTAAATGTCTTAAAATGTTGCTTATGCCATTTTCTGTTTAATAATCAAGTTCAAGAATGTGACAAATGAGTTAATACTCCACCCACAAATCCTCATGTCTTGTCATCTGTGATGATCTTTCCTCACTGCCCTTTGTTGTTCTTCTGTGTCTATTGGGAGAGAATCATTCTATAGAGAATCCTGGGGGTGACAAATGCCACAAAAATATGTGGGAGGGGCCTCTGATGAGATCATATTTCTCATTGTGAGTGAGGGCAGTCTAAATGAGTTTTACTGTTTAGGAAGAGATCATCATGATATGTGTAAAGAAAGAATGCCAGAATTGCTTGCTATACCTTGTTGAACTTGGAAGAAATGCACAGAGAAACTGAGGTCTTGCTAATCTGATCAAAGAGTGGAGATGAATCATGAACAGGAAAGTTTATGGGCACTGAGAGTGCTGCTCCTAATCAGGAGATTATGGCAAATACGCCAGCCCCAAGGAGGCTTTAATAAGTTCCAACTGACATCCCCTCTACAAAATTTTCCTGAGGAATGGAAATGAAATTTTATTACCTGCTGAGAAAGGCATAAAGTAGTTACTTTTCTTAAAGTTACCACTTTCATCCAAAAAGTGGCCAGGGTCAAACTTGTCTGGATTGGGGAATTCTTTGGGGTCATGCAGCACAGATGTCAGTGGTGTCAGTATGGATGTGCCCTGGGAACAATACACACAGATAACATAAGCTAATTAGATAGATAGATAGATAGATAGATAGATAGATAGATAGATAGATAGATAGATAGATAGATAGATCTATAGATCTACCTAGATTGATACATATATATACCTAGATCTATATAAACCTCTGCATATATATAAACTATACATATATGCATATATATGTAAATAGAGGCTCACACCTATAATCCTAGATACTCAGGAGGCTGAGACCTGAGAACTACAGTTCAAAGACAGTTCAGGCAGGAAAGCCCATGAAGCTGTTATCTCCAATTTGCCACTGTGCCTCAGAGTGGTAAATCACTTGAACAAAAAAGGTCAGGGACAGTGCTCAGGCTCTAAGTTCAAGCCTCATGACCCTCCCCCCCATGACCTTCGCCAAAAAAACACAGAACACAAATAGTTAAAACAGTGACAGATACAATGAGAATCACTTAGTTCAATCTTCTAGTCTATAGGTAATGAAGACTTCCAACCAATGAACCAAAAAAATCAAAACAGAATGTATGGAAAAAAGGCAAGTATCTCCAAAGTTTACCAATTCTATAGCAATAGACATAAAGGATATTGAAGAAGATTAAAGCCCAAAGAACTCAAATGCATGATTGCAAGAAAAATTATTTCAAGTGGCAAAAACTCCTATGCTCCTGGATTGGAAAGATCAACATCATGAAAATGGCAATACTTCCCAAGGCTATCTACAAATTCAATGCAATACCTATCAATATTCCATTCTCATTCCTCAAGGAAATGAAGAGGCAATCCAAAAATTCATATGGAACAATAAAAGACCCTGAATAGGAAAAATGATCCTCAAAAGAAAGAACGGTGCTGGAGGAATATCAATACCAAATTTCAAACTCTACTACAAAGCCATAGTAATCAAAACAGCTTGGTACTGGCACAAGAACAGATCTCAGGACCAATGGAATAGAATTGAAAACCCAGAAATGAACCTACAGACCTATAGCCATCTAATTTTCAATAAGGGAGCTAAAAAAGTAGAATGGAAGAAAGACAGCCCTTCAGTAAATGATGCTGGCAAAATTGGTTAACTACTTGTAGAAAACTAAAGCTAGATCCTTATATTTCACCCTGCACCAGAATCAACTCCAAATGGATCAAAGACCTCGGAGTCAAAGCAGACACCCTAAAAACATTACATGATGGAATAGGAGACACCCTAGGTCTCCTTGGCACAGGCCGAAATTTTCTGAATAGAGACCCAGAAACACAACAAATCAAAGAAAGGTTGAACAAATGGGGTTGCATGAAATTGCAGAGCTTCTGTATGCCAAAGGACATAGCTAGCAAGATTAATAGAAAGCCCAGGATTGGGTGAAGATCTTCACTAGCCATACAACGGACAAGGGTCTCATATCTAAAATATACCTGGAACTCAAAAACTTAAATCCCCCAACAACAAATCTTCCAAGAAACAAATGTCCAAAAAATAAGTGGGCTAAAGACTTAAAGGAAACTTCTGTGAAGAGGAAAGAAGGATGGCCAATAGACACATGAAGAAATGCTCAACCTCTCTAGCCATAAAAGAAATGCAAATCCAAACAACATTGAGATACCACTTCACCCATGAACTCTAATAACAACAGATGCTGGAGGGGATGTGGACAGAAGGGCACCTTACTGCACTGTTGGTGGGAGTGTAAACTTGTTCAACCATTTTGGAAAGTAGTATGGAGGTTCCTCAAAAGACTCCACCTAGAACTCTCCTATGACCCAGCAATCCCACTTTTGGGCATTTATCTAAATGATCACAAACAAGGCCACACTAAAGCTACCAGCATCACTATGTTTATTGCAGCATTATTTACCATAGCTAAGATATGGAACCAACCCAGATGCCCCTCAGTAGATGAATGGATCAAGAAAATGTCTCCATCAGAAAGAATGACATTGCCCCATTTGTTAGGAAATGGAAAGATTTGGAAAAAATTATATTAAGTGAAGTAAGCCTGGCCCAAAAAAACTTAGGTCCCATGGTTTCCCTTATTTGCCATAACTAGTATATGTCTAAGTCAAGCAGAAAAGGTCCGATAAGTTGATGTTAGGGAAATGAACCCTAAGATATGTATTCAAATGTTTTTTTTCTTTCAGGTGGTTGTTTTTAACATATATGTAAGATTATTTCTTTGTTGCTTTGTATGTTACCCTCCCCCATGGTATAACCCCTTCTTTCACTGTATTTGAGGTTGGTATAATTTGTGGAAGGGAAGGGAAAAAACAAATTGTTTAAATAGGGATACAGGTGGATCCATTTCAACAATGAGATGTACAAGTCCTTATGTGGAAAAATGAAATTTACAACTTTAGTTGGGGGGGAGGAGAATTGGATGGGGGGGCGGAGGGAGGACGGGACGGGAGGGAAGGGGAAACAAAGGAGGAGGCTACAATGCTTGATAAGAAATGTACTCATTATCTTGCCCATGTAATTGTAACCCCTCTGTACAATATTTTCCAATAAAAATTAAAATTAAAAGAAAAAAAATTATTTCAACAAAATGATTTCAATACAATAAAAAGAACAAGTATAAAAAATGAGTGAATTTGAAATGGATACAAATAAACAGCTAAATGAAGTAAGACAAACAATGCAATATATAAATGAGGAGTTCAAGAAAGATACAGAAATACTAAAAAATAGTTAAACTAGAAATTTGAAAATGAAAAACTATATGAATAAAAAGAACTCAATAGAAAAGAGTGAATCAAATTGAAACAGAATATCAGGGATCAAGGAAAAAGTAGATAGATTAGTCAGATGAAGAACTAGGTGAAAAGTGTGAAAAGATTATACAAGCCCACCTTGGGAACTTGAAAGGTCAAACCTATGGAACATAGACATAGAGGCTGAAGAAAAGGCCCATGCTAAACAATACAAAACATAGTCAATAAAATGATGTGAGAATATTTCCTAAATCTTAATAAATCCAGGTACACAAGGTTTTTAGAACAGCAAACAGATCATATCAAAAATAATCACTCCAAGACACATTATAGTTAAACATTAAATATTCAGAAACAGTAAACAGTACTGACAGCTGTCAAAGAAAAGCAATGAATCATCTATGGTGGCAAACCCATCAGCATAATACCAGAGTTCTCAACAGCAGAAACCTTAAAAGCAAGAAGGGCATAAAGCAATAGAAGGTCGACAACTACCCATCTAGAATACAATGACTGCATTTGCTTATCCGTCCTTCCTCCATTCCTGTGCCCCTAATGTCCCTCCTCCAGTGTTTCCATTTCCTGGTATCCATTTTGATAAAAATATGGAATGATTCACAAATTTGAGAGTCACCCTTATTCAGGGGCCATGCTAATCTTCTCTGTATTGTTTCTTTTTACCATATGTACTGCCTAAGACAGAACCACACTAAAATTTTAAACAAATAAAAAGAAGAAACAGAGGCATTCACACTGTGAGACCACAGAAGGATACTTTGAGGAGAACACAAAGGTTCAATGCCTATGTGCATCTGATCATACAAAGAAATATTTATTGGAATGAACTCCAGGAAATGAAAATGAGGGTTTTTTCCTTCTTTTGCTGTTTTTTGTTTCCTTCCTCTTTGTTCTGTTTGTTCATTTGTCTTTCTTTGGGAGTGTAAGGGGAGGCACAGAAATGGAGGGACAAAGGGTGAACAAATGTAGCAGTGGCACTCACCAGACACTGTTCAAAAAGAACTGTACAACTTATGGATGGGGATGGGAAGGAAAAACTGGGGGAGAGCCAAGGAAAGGGTGGCAGTGTCCAAGAAGAAACCTACTCTACCTGAATTATGTAACTGTAACCCCTCTGCACATCACCTGTATAATTAAAACTTTTCAAAGAGGAAGAATGATTACAGAGAATAGATCTGATTCAAAATATTACCATGTTTATGTTCAAAATTCATACATACGTAAGAACACAGGTTAAACTTCCCTAATGTTATTTAAAAAAAAAAACAACAACAAATCTACTTAAGATACCAGAATTGACTGTGAAATACCAAGCTAGAAATCTTTTCTGGCAATCATAATGAAACAAAGATGACCACTAAACTCTATTTTATTTACACCATCCTGGCTGCCAGTACAAAAATTCAACAAAGCACAATTATAGGCACAAGAATGGGAAAAGCAAGTAGAATCTATTAAACCAGATATTATGGTAATACACCCTACACTTCCGAACAAATCTACAGAGAATTCATTAGCAATGACTAGTAAATTTCATGAATTTACATTTCATGAGGTCATCAGAATGATTAAAGCAATTATGTTTCTATATATCAGGTACAAATGATAGCAAAGTCATCATAAAAATAATAACAATCAAGCCAGGCACTGGTGGCTCATGTCTGTAATCTTAGCTGCTTAGAAGGCTGAGATCTAAGGATCATGGTTCAAAGCCAGCCCAGGCAACAAAGTCCATGAGTCTCTCATCTTCAGTTAACCACCAGATAACTGGAAGTGGAACTGAGGTGCAAACTGGTAGAGCAATAGCTTTCAGCAAATGAGCTCATGGACAGTGCACAGGCCAACAAGCACCAAGCCAATGAAAAACTAAAATAGTAATAGGCAAAACGCTATGCATTTAAACAAAGTGTATGAATATATTTGTAATCCACTCTATTGAAAAAAATATATTACTTGGAAAGGTCTGGGAAGGTGGCTCAGTGGTAGAGCGCTTGCCTTGCATGCCTGAGGCCCTGGGTTCGATTCCTCAGCACCACATAAGAAAAAAGAAAAAAGCCGGAAGTGGCGCTGTGGCTCAAGTGGTAGAGCCCCAGCCTTGAGCTGAAGAGCTGAGGGACAGTGCCCAGGCCCTGAGTTCAGGCCCCACAACCGGACCCCCCCCAAAAAAAATGTTATTTGGAAAAAAAAGTAAGGCATAGGTAAATTGGAAGCATGACTCATTCATGAATTGAGGAAAACAAGGTAACATTTTCTCCCAAATTTATCTATAACTTTACTGGAGGCATAACATATATCCCAGCACAACATCTTGGGAAATTGATAAATAATAAGTTTTTGTACTCATTTGGTAATACAAAAACTAAGCGTAGCCAAAAGATCAAGGAGGAGGACAAGGAGAAGAAAGAGGAATAGAAGGAGTAGGAAGAGGAGGAAGAGGAGGAACAGCAGGAGGAACAGCAGCAGGAGGAGGAGGATCTAGAAAAAAAAAAGACAACAAGAACAAGTCCCTAAAAAAAAAAGAATTTAAGGGGCATAACAAAATTGGGATTCATAGTGTGGGATACCAGGGATAATTTTGCATGAATATACAACCCCAAACTTGCTATACCACAACCTCTCCCGAGCAGCCAACTGTGAGACTTTTGCAGCTCCTCAGGTGGTATGGAGGAGAGGAATCCTGCAGTGACCTCAAGAACTCAGGCTCCCTATGGAGGCTCAGTAGAAAAGAAACAAGCTCACCTTGGGAATGATGTAGTCTCTGAACTTAATGTCACAGGTCACTGCATGGGGCAGGTTCATTGGTAGGAAATCAATGTATCTCTGGATCTCATGCAGCACAGCATCTGTGTAGGACATTTGGCTCCTGTCCTGCATGCAGGGGCTGTAGTGCCTGCCAATCACATGGTCAATCTCTTCCTTCACTTTAGCTGGTGAGACATAATAAGAAATGGCGGAACAGGAGGAAAGTGGCACATTGATCATAGTAAGTCAGTGCTAAATAAATTGTGATAGTGAATCTTAACAAGATTTGAAGTAAAAAAAATTCATATCCCATGGAGTATTAATATTTCAGCATGTACACACATCATCCTCCTGCTTAGTAGCCTTATAATGAGTTAATCAAGGCATAGAGGTTAGTTTCTTGTTAAGAAAAACACACAAAAAAGACTATTAATGTTCATTTAATATAGTTTATATATTGAAGTAAAATACCTTTATTTAATTTACCCTTTATTTAACATGTAAGAAATATATTATCATAGGAACAATATGCTTATAAAACTGTAATAATAAAACATTTTAAAATAAAGGGAATAAAATATTGACAATAAAAGTACATTTTTGAGGACACTATTATCTTCACTTATAACTCTAGATTTCCCAAATCTCCACAAATATGAATGATAATTCATGGGCTAGCCAACATAAATCATTCTAAGTATGACTTTTAAGATGCTAATAAAATAGTCCCATTTTGTTCGAATTCAGAAATTTTTTTGTTAAAAAGAGATAATTTTACATCAAAATGACTTTCAAATTCTATTAGTTTATGGATAATAAGTAAATAATATGTCTTTTAAAAAATGGAGTTTAGTTTTTTCTGTAGTTGATATAAAGAGAAGAATATATTTCACAAATTAAATAGGACATAATTAAGTGAAACAATGAATGAATGTATATTATAGGGACTGACTTTGGTCCAGACACATTGTAAGGCGTGAAAGGCTTGCTGAATTGAAACAGCTATTTAATTGTACAGCTATTTAATAATAAAAATGAAAATCTTTGTGTGCATCTATAGAAGTATCAGCATTAAGTAATTTTGTACAATACATGTAAACTAATAAAAACCCAGAAGAAGAAATGATAGTCCTCAAAAAAAACAAAAATAAACATTATTTTTTATTTTTAAATAATTATTATTTAAGCATTATATAAATAGTGTATGGGCTGGGAAGGTGGGTTAGTGGTAGAGTACTTGCCTTGCATGCCTGAGGCCCTGGGTTCGATTCCTCAGCACCACATAAGCAGGAAAAAACCGGAAGTGGTGTTGTGGCTCAAATGGTAGAGTGCTAGCTTGAGCTGAAGAGCTGAGGGACAGGGCCCAGGCCCAGAATTCAGGCCCATAACCGGACCCAAAAACAAAAAAAAAGTGTATATTTTTGTGTATGCATGTGTACAGTACTACTCCCATTATCAAACCACTTTCTGATGATACCCATATTAGACATCTTAGAATCTGCTTTGGAAAATAATTTTCATTCTCTAAACAAGAATGCTTTCTTTTTTCTTTTACTGGACCTGGAGCTTGAATTCAGGGCCTGGGTGCTGTCCTTGAACTTCTTTGTGTTGAATAATATGTACTTTGTGCTCTACCACTTGAGCCACAACACCACTTCTGGCTTTTTCTGAGTAGTTCATTGGAGATAAGAGTCTCATTACTTTAATACCTGGCCTGGTTCAAATTTAAATCCTCAGATCTCAGCCTCCTGAGTACATAAGAATCACTTTTAGAGAATATTTATTAATACCCTATCATGTGAGAGTGAAATATGCATTCACATCTCTGTTTTATATATTTAGCCACATCTACAAATAGGCACATAGAGATAAACATGTATGTTTCCCCTTACTTCATTCACAACAATATACTAGATATTACATATCAGTTTTTGAACCAATATTCACAGTTTCAATCATTCTGGCTCAGCAATATTGTTCCCTGGTGGAAATTAGAATTGCATTCCATTTATTGTACTTCCCATTTCTTTCTTATCAGTCAGTTCATGATTTTCTATTTCCTGACCTAGAATTCATTTGCAAGTGCACAAATACTTGTGTAAAACATCTAGCAATTCATGGTCAGTAAGTCAGAATTCTGAGACTCTTGTCCATGTCTCCTTCCTTCCCTCTTTGAATTATTGGTTTCTGGTTTGTTCTGATGTGGGTGTTTTCTGAGTTTGTAGCAGCCTCAGTGAGTTTCAGATTACCCATAACCTTACTGTCCCAGTTTCTGGAGTCCATAATTTCCTTGACTTGGTTTGAGATAACTGAACAAAAAAGCATTACACCACATTACACCATATTGTGTGAAAAAAGAGAAAATTGGGTCTGAAGTTTATGGCTGATATAGAGGTCTACTCTCCCATCTTTTCTCTTTCCTCTTAAGAATTTTTTCTGGGGGTTGGGGGGTCCAGTCCTGGGGCCTGAACTCTGGTCCTGGGCACTGTCCCTCAGCTCTTCAGCGCAAGGCTAGCGCTCTACCACTTGAGCCACAGTGCACCTTTGGGCTTTTTTTTCCTGCTTATGTGGTGCTGAGGAATCCCAGGGCCTCATGCATGCAAGGCAAGTGTTCTACCACGGAGTCACCTTCCCAGCCCACTCTTAAGAATTTTGATGCAATCCCATCATCTCTTGATATCTGACCTAGTTGTGTCTTTCTGAAACTTGTGATGATCTTCTTTCTAACCCTGGTATTCTGGAATGCTACAACTTTATGCTGAGTGAAGGCTTTTATCCCTTTATTCTGCTGGACACTTAGAGAGAATTTTCTATCAAATTGGTAAAATATGGAGGTTCTTAGAGTTCTTCATTCTGGAAGAATTTCAGGAAAAAAGACAGAGAGAAAGTTGTGCATCACCTACAGGGGATGTGGGAGTGTAAACTTGTTCAACCACTTTGGAAAGTCCTCAAAAGACTCAACATAGAGCTCCACTATAACCCAGCAATCCTACTTTTGGATATTTACCCAAACAATCACAAACAAGGCTATACTAAATCTATCAGCACAACTACGTTTATTGCAGCATTATTCACCATAGCAAAGACATGGAACCAACCCAGATGACCCTCAGTAGATGAATGGATCAAGCAAATTTGGTATATATATATATATATATATATAACTGGTATATGTCTATGAGAAGCACATAAGGTCAAAAGCTATGTATATATGACCATACAAGATGATGCTAAGTGAAATGACCCCAAAGATAGGGACAAAAAAGTTTTATCTTTTTTGCTGTTGTTTTCAATGTATTTATAATGTACTATGTGATATTCTTGTTTCTTTTCTATGTTCTTCCCCCATGGTATAACCCCTGTCTTCACTGTATTTCATTCCAGTACCCTGCATCTTGTATATACATTTTTCTAATTTGGGGATGGGAAAGGAAATAACAAAATGCTGAAATAAGATATATGTTGACCCATTGTAACAATGAGATGTACAAGACACTATGTTGAAAACCAACTTTACAACTTTGTGGGTGGGGGAGGGAGGACGTTGAGGTGGAGAAGGAAGGAATGGTAGGGGAAAAACAAAGGAGGAGGTAACAATGCTCCATAGGAAATTTACTCATTACCTTTTTCATGTAACTGTAACCCCTCTGTACAGTGTCTTTACAATAAAAGATATATAGAAAAAAAGTTATGCATCAAAAACAAGAGGGCTTTGCCAGGCCTCTCAACTTTATACTTCACTGTCTACCCAAAATTTCTGAGTAGAGAGTTCTTAGTACAGAGAGAGAGAGAAAGAGGGAGAGAGGGAGACAGACAGACAAGTGGAGGTGTGTTAAAAATTTAAACATGGAGAGTCTGTTTGCTAAATTCTTTTCTATTTTCTTTGATACTTGTTACTTCTAAATAGGAAACTTTATGAGGTTGGGGATATGGCTTAGTGGTAGAGTGCTTGCCTACCATGCATGAAGCCCTGGCTTTTATTCCTCAGTACCACATACACAGAAGAAGGCAGATGTAGGGTTGTGGCTCAAGTGTAGAGTGCCAGCCTAGAGCAAAAGAAGCTCAGGGACAGTACCCAACCACTGAGTTCAGGCCCCAGGACTGGCAAAATAAAAAGGGAAGGGGTAACTTTATGGGAATTTTAGAGACATAGCTTAGTTTTCCTTCCCTCAGAACTTTTCCTGTTACCACATTTAGGTGAAAACAACATGTGTCTGGCTCAGTTATTTCATCACAATTACATCTACTCTAAATATCAGAATTTTGGTAGACATCTTATCCAGTTAGTATTCTCTTCTCCTTTTCGTTGTGAGAGGTCTAATTCTCACTTAAATTACTTTATAGTTATTTCCTAAAACTTTACATAGTGTTTTCACACCTAAAACTCTATAAATACAAAACAACATTGTAAAAGATAAAAATTACAGATGCCCTTGTAAAATTCTAACTTTACCAAACATAAGTTTTATGGACTTAGACTTCTGAAATTGTAAAATTCCTCTGGTATGGTATCTGTACATTTCTAATGAGAAAATGTTCAGGAATAGAATTTACCTCATACATCCTCATTAATTCTAGGACTTGTACTTATCCATTGGTGACAAGAGATCTCTTGGGCCTATGGCAGGATTAGAATAGCCACAATGAGGAAAAATGTATAGAAGAACCCATTGTGAAAGCTGGAGTTTTGGGTGTAAAATCAATATGTTATTGTATGTCAATTTATGCTTGAGTCATTTTCCAATGATTACGTGCCAGAAAATCCAGACACAAGACAAAGTCTTGCTGCTTTTCCTACTACATTGTTCTCATCACTTCTCTCTGATTTCAGCTGGATGTTGAGCTGTGACACATCCCTGACAAGGCAAATCACTACCAGCATCTTTCCTATATTTTCCGAAGATTTACCTAGGTGTCCCCCTGTGCTCCTACCTGTGACATGAGGGTGCTTCAGCAGGAGCAGCAGGGAGTATCTCAGTGTTGTGCTCATCGTTTCTGTCCCAGCACCAAATAAATCAGATGCAAGTATTGTCAAACCTTCATTAGTAAATTCCAATGGCTCCTTGTGATTTTCCTGCTCCTAAGATTTGATGCAATTATATTATTTACCAGCACATGAGATGACAGCAAATTCAGTATCTCACAGTGGTATGAAGTTGGAGAGTGAAGGAATAAGAGCAATGCACAATTGACAGTGGGATGGTGACTAGTTTAGACTAAGTAAGGCTTCAGGCCTCCTGGCTGTCCTTACTCTAATCTGGTGCTGTGACTGTATTTGAGGTCATGAAACTCATCATTCATTTAAGCTACTAATAACTGAATTTTCTCTAAATATTAAAGGATCAGAAAATTGAATACTGCAAGTAGGAAAGTTAGGGACATAGGTGTTGTAAGCCTGAAGCAAAAATCTGCAATTAAAATTTTTTTGCTGTTGATGTGATTGAACAGTGTGTGGGCATTTGTCCTTGAGCTTCTTTTCTCAAGGCTAGTGCTATACTACTTGAACCACAGCTCCACTTCACTATTTTCTGTTTAATATGGAGATAAGAGTCTCAAAAAGACTTTTATGTCCAGGCTGCCTTCAAACTTTGATCCTTAGATAGATCTCAGCTCCTTGATAGTAGTATTACAAGCATGGCTCCTCTTGCAATTTAAGTTCTTTTTTTTTTTTTTTTTTGGTCCGGTCGTGGGCCTGAACTCTGGGCCTTGGCGCTGTCCCTCAGTTCTTCAGCTCAAGGCTAGAGCTCTAGCAATTTAACTTCTTGTATGACACATTTGCATATGCTCAATATTGCTTGTGAAAATGCTAAAAGGCAGCAAAACTTAGGAGTCACAAGGAATGAGAATGGGTTCATCAAAACCCGATGAGTCAGCAGATGGGAAGCACCAAGTCATGTGGTCTAGGGAACCTGAGTAGGAATGACTAGGAATGCATGAGCTGAAGAGACACTAATCATGAAGACAAAACGTGGTCACATTAACTTGTCATTGGAACAAAGGAGAGAGGATGGATGAAGCAGTGCCAAGGACTGAGAAGATGGTCCAAAACCAAGTTGTCAACAAGGCTGCAGTTTTAGATGTTGAATGAGGAAATCATTAAATGGTCAAAATACATCATTTTCTAACTGGTCCCTGGGCCAACATTAAATCCATCATGCTTTTGTAATCTCCAGATGAGTTGCAGTATGTCTAATAATATGTAATTAAAGCAATGAAAATGAACGGATCCTCTCAACATTTGTACTTTCTTGGAAAAGGGTCATCTCCTTTGACTATATCAACATCACATGCTTTGAAAGCTGGTCAAGTTAAACAAACTTTGGTAATATCTACTTTATGTACTTTTCTATGATCATCAAACTACAGGTAATCTTAAATCTTGAGGTCAACTTACTCTAGAATAATATGTTCAAACACGAATATTAAAGCGTCCATCTGTCACAATAAATTTGGAGAGTTAATAGTTGCGGGTCACATAGGCTATTATACTCTAGGCTGCATAAGTGTTGAAAAATTAATGGAATTCTAAATGAATGAAAATTTAATGATTCCATGTCATGGATTAAAGCACTATTTTTTATCTCATATGCTATCATCATGCAGGAGAAGTTACTACTACTAAGATAAATAAAAGACAAGAGAGTCTGTCATGAACAGATCTACCATGCAAGAAGTGCTAAAGGGAATCAGCTTTCAAGTAGAAACTAAAGCATATTCAACAATAAGTTCACACCAAGTCAAGAAATACATAACCTGGCTAAATACAACCAAACAGAAAATATGAATGTTAATTATAATGAATGTTAATTATATGGTATTTTTTATTCAACCTCTTTTTAGATTATTTACATTATTTTTTTTTGGTCCGTCCTGGGGCTCGAACTCTGGGCTTGGGCTCTGTCCTGCTCTTCAGCTCAAGGCGAGCAATCTACCGCTTGAGGCACAGCACCACTTCCAGTTTTCTAGTGGGATTATTGGAGTTAAGAGTCTCACCAACTTTCCTACCTGGGATGGCTTTGAACCTGGGTCCTCAGATTTCAGACTCCTGAGTAGTTAGGATTACAGGCCTGAGCCACCAGCACCAGACTACATTTTTTTTAAGGGAAATATAGGAGGCAATAATCATAGATGAATTCTATGGATACCCAATGTATTAAATATGTAATGTGTGACAAAAAAAAAAAGAAGGATGCAATTGGAGGGGGGAGGATTAAAAGTATACTCAGACACTAATTCACTCTAATTTCACACTAGACTGTCATAAGTGTGTTATAGTAATCCCATGGTACATTATAAGGATTCAAACTTTGCTTACTTGATTGCAATATATTATATATGTATATATTATGTATTATATATGTATATAATATATATGTATATAATATGCATTATCTATATATATTTTACATATATGTTACATATATAATATACTCATTATATGTTTATGTGAAAAAACATAAGGGAAACCTCTAAAATCTATATAAAGAAGATGAATTAGTAAACAAACAGAAGAGGTGAATTTGACTAAATTACATTATACGCTTTTGTAACATATCACAATAGAAGCCTTTGCACAATAAATTTGATAATAATAATGTGAAAAGCATAATAAAATGATATTGTGGTATATATTTTTAAATACCACAATTGAAAATCCTTTATAAGGAAGATTAACCATGACCAATTAAGGATTATTCCAGAATTATTTCTTCAAAACCAATTCTGACTTAGAGAACATGCATAATATTCACATATTCTATTGTATACAGTATATAATAATGACACCTATCTTTACATAATGACACATATTTTGCAGGGAAATTGTTTCTATTCACCTGCCATGGGTATTCTGCTTCTCCTTATTATATTATTTTATATAAAAAGAGTAAATGTATCCTAATTACTTGAGAAATTAATTTTGTTTCCCAGGATGCTTAGTGTAGCTTCCTTTACATAACTGATAACTTGTTTTTTCAAGCACTGCTGGTCTGATGGTTTAAACATCTCCAGTAACACATACTAATTAATATGTCACAGAATGCTCAAGGATTCAAATAAATGTAATTTTTGTCATTTTACCTGTTTCTTTTTAATCAGAAAACAATCAATCAAGTCTCTTGGATTGTTAACATCCAGTGATTCTTCATGATCATTTATTTTCTTCAAAATGTAGCTATTTGAATCACCACAATTTTTTAGGAATGTTTTATGACTTCCTGGTAGATAATCAATGAGATCAGGGAAAAGGTTGTAGATCTAAATGCAAAAGTAATAAGTTATGAAATATAAATGCATACACATACTATATACATATTATAGAAAACTTGGCTGTAAATAAAAATGACACATGGCTTCCACCTTGAAGGGAAATTTTGCTGGAACATATAAAATGAGTGGGGTTCAAGGATGCCCTAAAATTCAGTCTCATGATATAGTATCTAACCTCTCTGTGATCACATAGTTATTAACTTTTACAGAGTTTAAGCCATGCCAAACTCCATAAAACATTGTGAAGATTTTTATAGTTCAATTTTGTCATTTCTTCCCAGGCTACTTCATCATCTAGGATCACAGTGGAATCAGCTAACACTCTGACTCTACTCAGTGATTCCTAGTAGTTCCTATTGTTGCAAATATGCTTCCTTTCTGAGGAAAAATACTTTGGCTCAGGAATAGCATGAATATGAGATGTCTGAAAACAAACCTGTGGGACATGTAAGCTTTCAGTAAGCACCTGGACATCCACTGATCCACCAGGCATCTATCAGGACCTGAACAAAGCAATTTATAGGAAAATCCCTTTGGGATTTAATGGGAAATATCAAATTAATTGCTTGAGTTCATTAGCTTGAGTAAATCCTAAAGATTTAGACATCTTTCTCAGCTGATTACTTTATACTGTTTTTCTTCCATTTCTATTATTATAGGTTAGCTGTCAAAAGTTCTCATTTTGACATGTCCATATATAATAAAATGCATTTTTCCTTTTGGTGCCAGGACCAGGATTTGAACTCAGAACCCCAGACTCTTGCTTGGCTTTCTTGGTCATGACTGGTTTTTGCTGACTATTTGGGAGATGGATTCTGTCAAACTTCTCTGCCCTGGCTGTCTCAAATCCTTGATCTTTCAGGTCTCACTCTCCTGAGTAACTAACATTTATGTATAAGCCAACAAGGCCCAGCTATACAATACATCTAGATGACACCTTATATCTAGACTCCTCTGCTACTCTCCCTCATCATTTCCTTCCCTGCTTCCAAAACCAATTTCAACAGGCTTCATTTTGGAACTGTAGAAAATGAACTAGACCCATATCTATTTTCCTGAAGTAATATCAATTGCAAGTTGATCAAGGACCTTAATATAAAACCAGAAACTTTGAAGCTACTACAAAAATAGAACAGAGAAAATGCTAGAATGTGTGGTCATAGGCAGTAACTTCCTGAATGGCACTCTACCATTCTTTAGGTAGGACTGTTGGGTCCAGGTGTTCACCTTACTAGTGGTTCTTTAGTTAATTTGGATCTGTTGAAAAAAAAAAAAAGACAAGTGTTTTCTTAGGAAGAAAAGATCTTGGCTTCACCTGCATCCATGGTGAGCTCAGAATCTTGACATTCTCCCTGCTTTTCTCCATCATGTTCAGGAAGTTCTGGTCTTTATAATCAAAACGATTCTGGAAAACAATGGAGCAGATGACATTGCAGGGAGCACAGCCCAGGATGAAGGTGGGGTCACAGGGTGAGCCTGAAGAGTCAGAAACAAATGAAATATGCATATGAAATACTGTACTCAGCCTTTGTCATCTTTACCATTTTATTACTGTTTTACTTGTCAATTCCTCTAAGAGTCAAATATCCCATTTGAATTAAACCTGCTTATCTTTTACCTGGAGTGTGAGTTGGCCAGTACCCCAATTATAACATAAAACAAAAAAAATCTACAGTTCTGATTTCTGATTGGAAAACAACCCAATTCTGAAACAGAAGGGACTTAATGGAGCCGTTAATATCGCTCTCTAAAATAGTGATATAAAGCAGCTCCCACCCTTGGTTTTCCTCAACTCCTCCACGAGGCAGCATGCTTCCTCTTGAACACGCTCTTCAATGCTCCTCTTCCCCATCCCCAAATTCCGCAAGGTCATGAGTGAGAAGCGCCTCATCTCTCTCCATCTGTGTCCATTGCTGAAAACAATTCCTAAATGAAGGGAAGCAGAAACATGGATGAAGTCAAGCAAGGAAAAGGAAGCTGACAGATGGCAGGTACAGGGATGGCCAAGCTTTGGCTCTTTTCCCATCCTCCTTATCCACACATCCTCTGCCACCCACACAAATATACACACACATGGATATGTACACTTACCAAGGCCTCTGGTAGCTTTTTCAACCCATGGGAGCCTGCCTCTTCCAGAGAACTCCTCCCCATGGTCAATCAGAGCTTCCTTCACTGCTTCATATCCATACAACACCACAGTGGGCTTCATGCCCAAATACAGAGTGAACACAGGGACATAGACTTCTGAGAACTGGAAAATGAAAAGAAAAAAAATACTAGAGAAAGAGGTCATTATTTGTTCCCAGAGTGAGCCTGAGCAAAACTGATATCATCATTGTATTTTTTATGCTTCTTTATTTTGGCAAACAGAACTTAAAATATTTGCAAAGATCATATGTTATAAAGGAGGTTTACTATAGCTGTCACTTGGAGATGGCCTATAATGTGCCATGCAATGGACGGGGCAGTTGATACCACATTATCATTCATCTTCACATCAACACACACAGAAGGCTTGTCATGATTCACAAAGAACAAAACAAAGGTCTGTGGATTCTAAATTCATTTCTAAAGCCCCATTGATAATGCTTATTGGACATTCCATGCTTAAGATATGTTTAATTCTCATTTGTACTCCTAACCAGTGTCAGATTACTGCTTTCAGATAACCTCTGAAGCTCTTACTGGTGAGAATATTACTTCCTTTGGCAAACAAGAGAAACTGCAGTTTTAAGTCAGCACAGGTGTTTCTATAGGCAAGTGCAGTTTGGGATCTACCGGTATTAGAAGCAGAGGGTGGGCCCCGCAGAGGATGCCCTAGTACATGAAACATCCTCCCAAACAATTTCTCACCCAGCAGCATTTTTTGCTCCAGACAAAGTTTTATGCAAAAATCCAGGTGGACTCTGATACCTTCAGTATCCCCTAAATGGTCTTGTGTCTTTATGTTCTCTCATCCTCACAGACAGCTCCTTTCAATCACTCACAGCTTCTCAGAGTCGTTAGCTTTCATGATTTAAAAAAATCAATGTCTAATATGCTATATGACTTTTTGAACCAAACAATTAATCACAGAATTTCCTTACCATGGCGTTTCAGGAAAAAATATCATCATAAATTTGACTGTCTAACTAAGATGGGGAGAACCATCCATAACATTTACAATTTTGTGACGGAGACTAAAATAGACATTAACTCCTCACATAATATATTACTTCATTCCGTGATTAAAATACAAACTGGAAAAGTCACAAGCATCTTACACTTTTTACAAGGATTTTGTTTTATGATAATAAATCATGCTAATCTACCTTCAGCAGTATATTTAAAATATGGTTTCATTAATAGCTGTCTGAGACCATTGGGCAAACATGAAGAGTACTTACCTTGGTCAGAGATTTAGTGATGCCTTTCATATCAACCTGCAGTATATTTCCTATAATTGGGAAAGGAGTGGGGCCTGGAGGGAGCTTCCTTCTCCTAGAGTTCTGTCTCCATATTGAAAAGAGAAGCAGACAGGAGAGACCCAGCACCAGTGCAACTACTGGAACCATTGAGGCCTTCTCTTCTTCTGAGAGTACTGTGAGCTTGCAGGGCAGACCTTTTATAATGCTCCCTGAGACTGTAGGTGTGCCTCTTTAATGCTTTAGTCATGAATTAGATAGAAGTTTATTTTAATCTCTCTTCTGATTAGAATTTGTCCTGATGGTAGAGGTAAAAGTAGAATGACCTGTACACATGTGCCTCTTTCCAGAGGGCACAGAGGCAATTGTAATTTGGTTGTACTTGTTAGTGATCAAATACTGCTAGTTAAAATTCAAACCTGCCTTCTTTCAATGTTCAGCTATGGTTGAGAAGTATTAAAGTCAACAACTTGAACATTATTCAAACATGGCAATCATTTTTTAAAAAATTTTGTTGCTATTCTAAGGTAGATGTACAGAGGGGTTAAAATTACATAAGTCAAATAAAGAGTATTTTTCTTGATTCTCAGATTAGTGACAAGTTGGGAAGTTTTGGATTTTAGGGTAATCTGTATTTTCCAGGAAATGTGTATTTAAACTTGTTTTTTGCTCTATTCAACACTTCCAGATGTGTTGTCACTACTGTGACTCTTCAAGAAGTTGGTAGACTTGTCCATTTTTATTTCTTAGCATCAGTCATGCATTTTGAAAAGCCAAATATATATTGAGTACTGACCAAAAGTTGCAGATCCTTAACCATTATACAACAGAAAAATGGAAAGCTTATTATTATTTTTCTTCTTCTAGTGAGGTAAGGGAGGATAAAGGAGTCAGAACTGTGGATGCCATGTGGCTCATAGGTGGAAGAGCTAGGGTTTCAAGGAGATGTCTCATGGCCATTGCCATACACCATGGCTTCCTGAAGAACAGTCCTGGAATTCTCTTCCCACCACTGCAGCATTGAAACTTGCTCAGTATAACTGAGGTAAAAGCCTTCGTCATGTGATTTAGTGGTGCAGTAGGAGAAATGACAGCTTTTCTGCTTTTCATTCACAACCAGAAAAGCTATTATGCTGATTTTGGTCTCTTTTTAAGGAAAGGAAAATTAAACAAGATACAATGTTTGCATAAATCAACATGTCAACATGAAAGCCTCTTATATAACTCATTGATGCCAATAAATAATACATAGTAAAGATGGGACAGTATAAAGAGTAATAGTCACTGAATTATGTGGACATAATTGAGTCATCATGGATCATAAGGACATCTAAACTCAAGTAAAACACAACCACAGTATACAAAACTGAAAGACTCAAATACAACTAAATTAACATATAATGTTTAGAAAGTAATGCATAACTAAAGGTATGTTTATAAGGATATCATATTTGTTCTAAATCGACTAGAGCAGATAGTTTTAATTTTAATTTTTGGTGGTACTGAGATTGAAACTCAGGCCTTACACTTACAAGTGCAAAGTACTATAACACTTAAGACACACCTCCATCTTTGCTTTAGTTATTTATTCAAAAAATAGAATTTTATATTTATGCTCACTAAAGCTATCATAATCTTCCTACTTAGCCCTCCACCAAGCTAAAACTACAAGCACACACCCCCATGCCTGAGGCAGAGTTTTGCTATTTGCTCAAGTTGGCTCATTACAGTCCTCTGAATCTTTGCTTCCTAAATGGCAGGTGCCCCTAATAGGATTACAGGCCTGAGCCACTATACTTGGCCTCTTTTCTTCCTTTGTATGGAAAATTAAGACTTGTTAAAATCCAGTTGCCTATCATTGTTTCAGCCTGGTATATAGGGATTTTGATATCTTACATAACCATTTTTTTTCTCATTTTTCCTTGCTTGCCATTAATTTGTTCCCTTTTAGTGCTTAGAAACGGAATATTAGATATTGAGGACATTGGTGAAAGTCATAAATACCAGTTAGTTGAACTGAGCCTAAAACACACATTTCCTTAGATTCTATTTCTGTCTTACATTAGCTATGACATCTACATACCTTTCCTCCAGAGGAAGACATTCAATGCAATTGTGTTTACGAAAAATAATTGCTTTTGACAAGATACAAACATAATGGGGACCCAAATAGGCAAATTAGAAGTAAAATTCTCCCTCTTTGCAGATGACATGATCTTGTATTTAAAGAATCCTATAGACTCCACTCCCAAATTACTCAAGCTGATTCAAAACTTTGGCAAAGTAGCAGGGTATAAAATTAACCCTCAAAAATAAATGGCTTTTCTGTATGCCAACAATGAGAAAAGTGTGGCTGAAATTACAAAAGCAACTCCATTCGTAATAGCCCCACCAAAAAAATAAATAAGAATTAACTTAACCAAAGAAGTGAAGAACCTCTATGATGAAAACTTTAAAAACTTGAAAAGGGAAATCAGAACAGAACTTAGAAAGTGGCAAAAACTCCCATGCTCCTGGATTGGAAAGATCAACATCGTGAAAATGGCAATACTTCCCAAGGCTATCTACAAATTCAATGCGATACCTATCAAAATTCCAACCTCATTCTTTAAGGAAATAGAAGAGACAATCCAAAAATTCATATGGAACAATAAAATACCCCGAATAGGAAAAACGATCCTCAAAAGAAAGAACACTGCTGGAGGAATATCAATACTAAATTTCAAACTCTACTATAAAGCCATAGTAATCAAAACAGCTTGGTACTGGCAGACCTCAGGACCAATGGAATAAAATTGAAAACCCAGAAATGAACCTACAGACCTATAGCCATCTAAAGGAAGAAAGACAGCCCCTTCAGTAAATGGTGCTGGCAAAATTGGTTAACTACTTGTAGAAAACTAAAGCTAGATCATTATATATCACCCTGCACCAGAATCAACTCCAAATGGATCAAAGACCTCGGAGTCAAAGCAGACACTCTGAAAACATTACAGGATGGACTAGGAGAAACCCTAGGTCTCCTTGGCGCAGGCTGAAATTTTCTTAATAGAGACCTAGAAACACAACAAATCAAAGAAAGGTTGGACAAATGGGATTGCATGTAGTTGCAGAGCTTCTGCATGAAAAAGACATAGCTAGCACGATTAATAGAAAGCCCACGGATTGGGAGAAGATTTTCTGTGGGGGGGGGATGAGTGGGTGGAGGGGGTGGGGGAAGATGGGAAGGGAGGGGAAGGGGAAACAAAGGAGGAGGCAACAATGCTCGATAAGAAATGTACTCATTATCTTGCCCATGTAATTGTAACCCCTCTGTACAGTATTTTCACAATAAAAAAAGAAATGAAAAGTATACAAAAAATTGATTTTGTTCTTAATCAGTAACATTCCAATAAATATGCCTTCAGTTAATAATTAATAGAGTTCAGAAAAGTATGCATTTATAACCTTTAGAGTTTGAGTGACCTACATAGCTCTAAATGAAAAAAGTATCACACCACCTTCTTCTGCATAAAAGAAGCTCAGTAGTTTTGATGCATCTTTTTGTACACTGAGAAATAGATGCCCCTTCTTTTTTTCGTCTTCCTTCTGGTGAAATGAGGATCCCACATGACCTTTTCCTCTTACAATGATATGAACAATCTTTGAGACCAAGTCGTCTGAATATTATAAAAACACGTTTTTTTTTTTTTTCCCTAAGGAATGAGCACATGGTGACAAAGTAAGATTAGAACCAAATGACTGGGTGGCTTTGCCACAGATCACTTTCACCTATTTGTGAAAATCTTCTCTTGGCCTTTATTCATTATCACTTTTCTATTCTACCATTATGACAAATACTTGAGTTCTGTACATGTGTCATAAGACTTGAAGATAAGTCCACTCTACTCAGCCCTCTGACTTTCCTCTCCCGCAGTACACACACTCTGCCAGCCACAGGCTCAGTGCTTGGGCTAGACCATGACTTAGGGCTTCTGACCACTGCCCTCTTCACTACTTGAGCCACTGAAACTTCACTGTAGGTCCATGTCAGGCTTTCTCCCTGTCCACCACCAACTCTTCTGTTTATATTTCACCCAAACACTGTTAAAAGCTATCCCAAGATTCCCTGAGCTATGACTGTTTTCAAGCTTGCAACAAACTCATTCTCAGCAGATTGCCCTTGTTATAAGCCCTGTGAGACAAGAGGAGCAATGACAAATTTTTCTTTACAGAGGCCAGCATTATACCTCAAAGTAGTCATTATTTCCTTAAATCCCCACCCTGGCTTTAAGGTTTGTGGAAGAGGTGTATTTAGTGTGATTGTGTCTTGGGATTCCTCTAACCCTCCTGTTGGATTATTAACAGTGTCCAGAACTGTTTTCCAATTGTTTCTATTGAGACTGTCTCTCTGTGCTTCTCTTTTGTCAGTGAAAATGTGAACTCATCCCTCTTGTCTTCTAGTCTTGATTTTCTCTCTCTCACTTGATCTTCCCTACCGGTAGGGTTTTCAACCAAGTATTTTCTTTTATTTGATCTGTTGTTCTCTTAACTTTTCAAACTCCCAGTTAATTTTTTCCAGATTGCATCTCTTGAGTCATTCTTTGTGTCATAAATTGTCTTCTTAATATTATGTAGCTGCCTATTTTATTCTGTTTGATCTCATTCAAGTATTCCTGGCCCCTTGGATTTCATTGACAATAGTTACAATCATTTTCATTATGTTCAAATAGTTGTAAAAAGGAGTTTTCATGAACCTGACCCTCTTTGTATGTGATGCATTTGATCAGCTACCCATTCCTTCATTCTATCTCTCTTATCTGTCCAATTCCCATGATTCTTCTCCATCTTCCTGGTTCCACTCTCAGTGAATGATGTGACTTCATTCACTGGACATTCCTCTCTCCACATGACTGCTCCTCCACTTAGATTGTACCCTGGCTCAGACCAGCCAGGTTTCAGCTTCCTAGTATTCACATCGTTGAACTATTAAATGTGTTCAAGGAGTTAAACCATGAAAACCAGGCTTTTTCAGTTTGACTGTGTATATACTCCTGTGTGTGCTGTAATATATGTTTATATTTTAAATGTAACTTCCATATATTTGATAAGTCATTCACTCCATCTCTCTCAGGCTGATTTAACTCAACATGAATTTTTTCTACCTCCATCCATTTCTCTGTAAATGATGCAATATTATTATTCCTGATGGATTAATAATACATATATAATACATATGTGTGTCTATGTATAGTGTATGTGTATGTGTATGTTACATTAAGTCATTGTGGGCTCTTATGTATGCATTGTCTATTTTCTGCTGATTCTTTTGCTGGTTTCTGTACTGATTTAGAGGTGTCCATGCATGGAATGTTCTCAGGCTTCAGTGCCCATGGTGAGTTCCTTAGGACTTCTACTTCTACAGTCTATGGATCTGCATTACCCTCAGTATGGCCTCAGCACTCTTGATGAAATCAAAACTACTTTTCCATCGCACTCACTTTCATAGCAGTTTTGTCTAGAATTAGGTGTGAGACTATAGAGCGTATATTGAGTGTGTCTCTAGGAAGAATAGTTAGCAATCACCCATCATCATCTTATCTCTTTTTTCTTTATTTATCTTGTGCTAGCTCTGGGGCTGTAACTAGGACTTGGATGCTATCACTGACTATTTGTGCTCAAGGATAGTGCCTTACCATTGAAGACAAAGCTCTAGTTCCATTTTTATTAGGAGTTAGAGATAAGAGTCTCAGAGACTTTCCTTCCTAGGTTTTGAACAATGCTCAGATCTCAGCCTCCTAAGATATATATCTCAGATCTCAACCTTCTAAGATATAGATAGATAGATAGATAGATAGATAGATAGATACATAGATAGATAGATACATAGATACATAGATATAGATAGATATAGATAGATAGATAGATAGATATCCTCACACTGGCTAGTGATCCATATACTCAACCCTCTTTAGATTTAGTTTTGAGACTAGGTCATTTAAGGGCTAACCCAAACAACAAAGAGATAATATCTCATCCACATAAGGATTGTTGATCACAATAAGAAAATAGATAACAAATGCTGGTGGTACTGTGGGTTAACTAGAGTTCTTGTGCATACTGGTGTAAATCAGAAGTAGTATAGATATTCTGCAATATTGTCTCTGAGCTCTGCAATTTTTTTGAAAAAGAACTATAGTAGGATCAATCAATCCCAATGCTTCTAAATTTCCACAGAAAATTAAAACAGTATATTGATGACAAAACTGTAGCACATTTTACTACACCTAAGACACAGACATCTTGCACAAACACCAAAAGATAAAAAGGTAACCAATAGGTTACATGTTTACACTATAATAACTAAACAGATACACAAATATAATATTTTTTGTAAAACATGTCGAAATAGAAACATTACATTATTGAAGTAGTCCAACCATAAACATCATTATTGGATTATTGAACTCCTTGAAATTGAGCATAGAACAGCTATTATCAGACTTTGAGAAGAGTTTTGTCTAATGAGAATTTGGGAAGTTTGACTAATGGTATTAAGTTACAATTAGAGAGGAATAAAAGTATATGAGGTTAGCTGAGAGCCAGTGGTTCATACCTGTAATCCTAGCTACTCAGGAGGTTGAGATCTGAGGATCATGGTTTCTAGCACAGGCAGGAAAGTCTGTCAGACTATTAACTGCAATTAACTACCAAAACCCCAGAAGTGGAGCTCTGGTTCAAGTGATAGAGCACTAACTGTGAGGAAACTCCTGAACAGCACCCAGGCCCTGAGTTCAAGCTCCTGGACCAGTACCAAAACAGCACAGATAAAATCCCATAATGTCTAATATACAGTAGAGGAACTTGGTTATGATAATAGTGTCTATTTCCAAAGAAAAAATTGACTGAGAATGATTGATCACACAGAAATTACAAATATGTAAGGATACAAATATGGTTATTCTGATGTGAACTCAATAATGTATGTATATATGCTTCAAAAAACCCAAAATATACCATAATTTTAGCTTTTCAACATATCAATTGATATTAACCTAAATATCAAAAATCATGTCTCATATTTTTATAATCTTTAAGGTTTTCCTGGCATATAGTTTCAGTGGCCAAACAACACATTGTACAAAGTTCATGCACCTGGACCTATAAAGAATTCTATAAAGAGGGACTGGGAAGGTGGCTCAGTGGTAGAGCACTTGCCTTGCATGCATGAGGCCGTAGGTTTGATTCCTTAGCACCACATAAGCAAAAAGAAAAAAGCCGGAAGCAGTGCTGCAGCTCAAGTGGTAGAACGCTGAACTTGAGCTGAAGAGCTGAGGCATAGCACCCAGGCCCAGAGTTCAGGCCCCATGACCAGACATTCCCCCCCCCCAAAAAAAATACAACAAAAACAAAAAAGAAGAATTCTATAAAGAATTCTATTTATAATGCCATATCTATAAAGAATATGCATGGTATGTGGATCTGTGTCGGTGTAGTCATGTATTCCAGAGTCACATATCCACATAGACATTGGTATTAACTGAAAATTGTCTGACAAGGTTGTTCCCTTTGGGAGAGTAGAGGAAGTGTAATGAGAAGTTATTTTACATTATAATATTTTAAGATGAAAGGAAGGAAACGAATTTCAGTCCTGTTTTAGATGTACATTATCATGGGATAATGACTTAAGATTCTTTTTTTTTTTTAATTTAATTTTATTTTATTTGTGAACATACGGTACAGAGGAGTTACAATTACATGGGCAGGATAATGCGTACATTTCTTACCAAGCATTGCAGCCTCCTCCTTTGTTTACCCTTCACATCCCTTCCAAGCTTCCCCCCTCCGCCCCCAATCCCAATCCTTCTCCTTCCCCATCCTTCCCCTCCCCCCCCACCCCCGCACCGACATTGTAAAGCTCATTTTGGACATGACAACTTGTACTTCTCATTGTTACAACAGGTCCACCTGTATCCTTAAACAACTGGTTTTTCCCCATCTCCTCCACAAGTTATACTGACATCAAATATAGTGAAAGCAGGGGTTATACTGTGGGGGAGGGACATACAAAGCAACAAAGATAATCTTATAAATGCGTTAGAAACACATGCATGAAAGAAAAAAAACATTAAAATACACATCTAAGGGTTCATTTTCCTGACATCACATTATCTGACCTTTTCCGCTTGACTCATACATATACTAGATATTACAAATAAGGAAAAACATGGGACCCATGTTTCTTTGGGCCTGGCTTACTTCATTTAATATAATTTTTCCAAGTTTTTCCATTTCCTAACAAATGGGGCAATGTCATTCTTTCTGATGGAGGCATAGAATTCCATTGTGTATATATACCACATTTTCTTGATCCATTCATCTACTGAGGGGCATCTGGGTTGGTTCCATATCTTAGCTATGGTAAATAATGCTGCAATAAACATAGTTGTGCTGGTAGCTTTAGTGTGGTCTTGTTTGTAAACATTTGGGTAAATGCCCAAAAGTGGGATTGCTGGGTTATAGGGGAGATCTATGTGAAGTCTTTTGAGGAACCTCCATACTGCTTTCCAAAGTGGTTGAACAAGTTTACATTCCCACCAACAATGAAGGTTCCTTTCTGTCCACATCCCCTCCAGCATCTGTTGTTGTTAGAGTTCTTGATTTTTACCGTTCTAACTGGAGTGAGGTGATATCTCAATGTTGTTTTGATTTGCATTTCTTTTATGGCTAGGGATGTTGAACATTTCTTCATGTGTCTATTGGCCATCCTTCTTTCTTCTTCAGAGAAGCTTCTCTTTAAGTCTTTCGCCCACTTATTTATTGGGCAGTTGTTTCTTTGAGGATTTGTTGTTGGGTGGTTTAATTTTTTGAGTTCCAAGTATATTTTAGATATGAGACCCTTGTCCGTTGTATGGCTAGTAAAGATCTTCTCCCAATCGGTGGGCTTTCTATTGATCTTGCTAGCTATGTCATTTGCCCTGCAGAAGCTCTGCAACCTTATGCAATCCCATTTGTCCAACCTTTCTTTGATTTGTTGTGCTTCCGGGTCTCTATTCAGAAAATTTCGGCCTGAGCCAAGGAGACCTAGGGTTTCTCCTAGTCCATCCTGTAATGTTTTCAGAGTGTCTGCTTTGAGTTCAAGGTCTTTGATCCATTTGGAGTTGATTCTGGTGCAGGGTGATATATAAGGATCTAGCTTTAGTTTTCTACAAGTAGTTAACCAATTTTGCCAGCACCATTTACTGAAGAGGCTGTCTTTCTTCCATTCTATTGTTTTAGCTTCCTTATTGAAGATTAGATGGCTATAGGTCTGTAGGTTCATTTCTGGGTTTTCAATTCTATTCCATTGGTCCTGAGGTCTGTTCTTATGCCAATACCAACCTGTTTTGATTACTATGGCTTTATAGTAGAGTTTGAAGTTTGGTATTGATATTCCTCCAGCAGTGTTCTTTCCATTGAGGAGCGTTTTTGCTATTCAGGGTCTTTTATTGTTCCATATGTATTTTTGGATTGCCTCTTCTATTTCCTTGAAGAATGAGGTTGGAATTTTTATAGGTATTGCGTTGAATTTGTAGATAGCCTTGGGAAGTATTGCCATTTTCACGATGTTAATCTTGCCAATCCAGGAGCATGGGAGGTTTTGCCATTTTTTAAGTTCTGTGTTGATTTCCTTTTTTAAGATTTTAAAGTTTTCATCATAGAGGTCCTTCACTTCTTTAGTTAAGTTAATTCCTAGGTATTTTATTTTTTGTGGGGCTATTACAAATGGAGTTGCTTTCCTAATTTCAGCCACACTTTTCTCATTGTTGGCATACAGAAAAGCCATTGATTTTGGGGGGTTAATTTTATAACCTGCTACTTTGCCAAAGTTTTGAATCAGCTTGAGTAATTTGGGGGTGGAGTCTATGGGATTCTTTAAATACAAGATCATGTCATCTGCAAAGAGGGAGAGTTTTATTTCTTCTTTCCCTATTTGGATCCCCTTTATGTCTGCATCTTGTCTTATTGCTGTAGCTAGGCATTCTAATACTAGATTGAAGAGAAGTGGAGAGAGTGGGCATCCTTGTCTTGTTCCTGAGTGAAGAGGAAATGGCTTTAGTTCTTCACCATTGAGTATAATGCTGGCTGTAGGTTTGTCATATACAGCCTTTATTGTATTGAGGAATGTTCCATGGATTCCTAATTTTTCCAAAACCTTCATCATAAAGGGGTGTTGGATCTTGTCGAATGCTTTTTCTGCATCTATTGAGATAACCATGTGGTTCTTATTCTTGCTCCTGTTGATGTGATGAATAATATTAATTGATTTGCGTATATTGAACCAGCTTTGCATCCCTGAAATGAATCCTGTTTGATCATGGTGTATGATTTTTTGGATGAATTGTTGAAGTCGATTGGCCAAAATTTTGTTGAGAAGTTTTGCATCAATGTTCATCAAAGAAATGGGTCTATAGTTCTCTTTCTTTGATGAGTCCCTGCCTGGTTTTGGGATGAGGGTTATGATGGCTTCATAGAATGTGTTCGGTAGTGAGCTTTCTCTTTCAATTTCATTGAAGAGTTGGAAGAGTATTGGTGTGAGCTCTGTTTTGAAGGCCTTGTAAAATTCCGCTCTAAAACCATCTGGTCCTGGACTTTTCTTAGCTGGGAGGTCTCTTATTGCTGTTTCTATTTCAATGCTTGATATGGGCCTGTTAAGCTGGTTTAACTCATCTTGGTTTAGTTTTGACATGTCAATATGTGCTGGGAAAAGGTCCATTTCTGTCAAGTTCTCAAACTTATTAGCATAAAGTTTTAAGAAGTATTCCCTTATAATGTTCTGAATCTTGGTTGTTTCCGTGGTGATGTTTCCATTCTAATCTCTGAGTTTATTAATTTGGGTGTGTTCTCTTCTTTTTCTGATAAGATTTGCTAAGGGTCTGTCAATTTTGTTAAGTTTTTCGAAGAACCAACTCTTTGTTTTGTTGATTCTTTCTATAGTTTTTTTGGATTCTAATTCATTTAATTCTGATTTAATTTTGATTATTTCTTTCCATCTACTGGATTGGGGTTTATCTTGCTGCTCTTTTTAATGGAGGTTTAAATGTGTCATTAAATTGCTAGTTTCAGATCTCTCCAATTTGTTGATGTAGGAGCTCAGAGCTATAAACTTGCCTCTGAGTACTGCCTTTGCTGTGTCCCAGAGGAGCTGGTAATTTGTGTGTTCATTTTTGTTGAATAGCATGAACATTTGAATTTCCTTTCTAATCTCTTCCATGACCCACTCTTGATTCAGGAGTGTGTTGTTCAGCCTCAATGTGATACCGGACTTTCTTTGGTGGCTTTTGGTGTTGAGTTCTAATTTTATTCCCTTGTGGTCAGAGACAATGCAAGGTATAACTTCAATGTTTCTGAACTTAGACAAGTTTGCTTTGTGGCCTAAAATGTGGTCTATTTTTGAAAACGTTCCATGTGCTGCTGAGAAAAATGTGTGTTCTGATGCTGCTTGGTGAAATGGTCAGTAGATGTCTGTTAAGTCTAGTTGATCTATGTAGTTGTTTAGATCTGCGGTTTCTCTGTTGAGTTTTTGCCGAGTTGATCTATCTAGTGGGGAGAGTGGTGTGTTAAAATCCCCAACAATTAATATCTTTGGATCTATATGGGATTTGAGGGAAAGTAGTGTTTCTTTGATAAATTTGGGTGCTCCATTGTTTGGCGAATAGATATTTAGAATTGTAATATCCTCCTGAAGGAGAGATCCTTTATTTAGTATGTAGCGACCTTCTTTATCTCTTCTCACGAATTTTAATTTGAAGTCTATTTTATCTGATATTAGGATTGCAACTCCCGCCTGTTTATGGGGGCCGTTTGCTTGGTAGATTTTGTTCCAGCCTTTAACATTGAAAATGTGTTTGTTTCTACAGGCAAGATGTGACTCCTGCAGGCAGCAGATAGAAGGGTCTTGTTTTTTAATCCAACTAGACAGTCTATGTCACTTAATTGGAGAGTTCAGTCCGTTAACGTTAAGAGATAGGACTGAGAGGTATTTGGGAGTTCCTGCCATGATATCCACCTTCTTGGGAGCTGCGAAAACTGGGTTCTTCCTATGGTTCTTGGATTCAAAGTTTGGGTGCAGTTTCTTGTCCTTTGTTGCGGTCTTGTTGGTTTTCTATGTGTAGGACATCTTTAAGAATCTTTTGTAGGGCTGGTTTGGTGGAGATGTATTGTTTCAATTTTTCTTTGCTATGGAAGGTTTTTATTTGGCCTTCAGTTATGAAGGAGAGTTTAGCTGGGTACAGTATTCTTGGTTGATAGTTGTTTGTTTTTAGGGCATGGCATACATCATTCCAGGCTCTTCTTGCTTTGATTGTCTCTGTTGAGAAATCTGAGGTGATTCTAATTGGTTTCCCTTTATAGGTGATTAACCTTTTCTCCTTGACAGCTTTAAGGATCTTTTCCTTGGTCTGGGTTGATCCTGTGTGGATTATAATGTGACAGTGGGATGTCCTATTCTGGTCTGGTCTATTTGGGGTTCTAAAAGCTTCTTGTATCTGAATAGGTCTATCTTTTTGTATATTTGGGAAGTTCTCTGCTAGGATCCTATTAAACAAATTTCCTAGGCCATTGACTTCTGTTTCTAGGTGCTCCTCTACACCCATTATTCTTAGATTAGGCCTTCTGATGGTGTCTTCCAGGTGTTGGATAGATCTATCATATTTCTTGGACTTGTCTTGGATGGTTGTATGTTCTTTCTCTATAATATCTAGGCTGTCTTCAATCCCTGAGATTCGATCTTCTGCATGGTCTAACCTGCTGTCAATACTCTCTACTTTGTTTTTTTATCTCTTTTCCTTCTAATTGGTCAGCTTTGATGGCTTCAAGTTCTTTGTTGAAGCTCTGTTTTAGGTCTTGTATGAATTTCTTTACTTCCTTAATTTGGTGTTCAGTGTTTGTTCTCAAATCACTTAGTTGATTGGTTATGGTTTCTTTGGACTCCCATTCCTTCTGTTGGCTTCCATTCAGCATTCCCTTTGTGGTCTCCCTGACTTCCTTCAGCTGTTTGTTAATGGATTCCATGAATGCCTTTAGTGATCTTTGTGTATTCTCTACCTGTTCTCTCAATTCCTGAATTACTCTTTGATTAGCTTCCACCCGTTTGTGGGATTCCTGCAGTTCTCTTTCCTCCTGTTCATGGGATTCCTGCAGTTCTCTTTGAGTGTTCTCAGCCTGCTCGCGCCATTCCTCCCTTTCTCTGACTATTCTCAAGTTGTTCACGCAAATCCTGTATCAGTTTTTGAGTAGCTTCCTCACGCTTATGATATTCCTGTATAAACTTTTGGGATGCCTCCTCTCTCTCCCTATCACGCTCATACAGAGTCCTTTGTAAGTTGTCAAAATTCTCATTTATCATGTTTGCCACCAATATTTGTAGAGCTATTTGGGAACTCTCCTCTGGATTGTTCATTATCTGATCTGACCCCTGATTATCAAGATTGGGAATTGAGATACCCAGATTTGCCATTTTTCTTGTGTTTTTCCGGCTTACTCTGCCCATTTCAGATGAAAATAGCACCAGTTTTGTGCTAGAACACTATCTTAAGGCAACCATCAACCAACGTTTGCATTTATACAGTCAATAGTCTACAGATACAATCTAGTTCAACAGATACATCTATTCAGCATCAAACAACTATATGTTAATGGGCTTTGAACCGCAGAGAAGAATTTGGAAAACCAGAAATTTTTAGGGTTAGGGAGAGATGTGGGTAAAAAATAGGAATAGATTGGTGTGGGGAGGCACAGGGAGAGTTAACTATGTCCTAATCTCAATGCAGGAAATAGGTTGGGTAGGATGCAAGTAGAGAGAGAGAGAAAAAGAAGAAAGGGAAAGGGAAATGAAAAGAGACCAGAAAAAAATAGAAACATAAAAATTAATATAGTTATGGAAATTGAAAGACCATCTATTTAGAGAGGAATGTGAATATATTGAGAAAACAGGAGGGAGATAGAGGAGATGTGAAAACTTAAAAAAATGCTTAAAATATTATATAGGTAAAAAGAGGTAGTACTGCTATTAAGGAATTTAAGTCTCAGAGGTTTTGGATTGAGTAATAAATTTGTGGATTAAGTGTGTACACAATGGGGGATAGGGTCTACTAGTTAACTATGGGTTTATCTGAGGATGTGCAGGACAAGAGTTAAGTCACATACAGAAGAACAAAAGAGAGGAAAAGGTGAAAAGGATAAGAAAGGGAGAAAAAAAGATCAGAAGTTCAGTAGAGCTAGACAAAAAACAAAAAGATAATTAAGAAAGAAAGAAAAAGAGAAAGAAGACAAGAAAAGAAAGGAAAACGCACATTCACGTATTCCTAAAATAAAAATTATAAGAGGGAAAAAAAGTTACTGGAAAACAATTATTTTTTCAAAAAAGGCAAAAATTAAAGATTAATAAAAGTTTTAGAAAAGGAAAAAAAATTTTATATATATAAGGTACCAAAAAAAAAGAAAAAAGAAAAGAAGAAGAAAAAAAAAAGTTCTTTGATTTTTTTTTTTTTGGGAGGGGTGGGAAGAATCCTGTATTTCCCTTTTGTCTGTAACCAGCCTCTTGTTGGAGTCTCTGGTCAGCTTGAGGTCCTGTGGCTTGATTGGTTTCTTAAGTCAGTTTGTTCGAACAGGCAGAAAAATGCTCTGCTTTACCCAAGATTTTGAGATCCCCTTCCCAGGTTATTTTAATGGGAGGGTGACCTGCTTTGAGAATCACAAAAGAGGGGTGATGAGGCTAGGTTCTGGTAGAGTTGAGGCCTTTCAACAAACAGTAGCTTTTCCCTGGGGCTATTTTGTGAAAAATTCACAGAGCCCAGCCTGGAGCCATTCTCAGGGTTTCTGTTTTTCAATTGATTGTGGAGGCTGCTAGAGGGAGGGGCAGCCTCTGGCTCTGGTTACCCAGTGAGGAAAGCCACTCCAATGGCTGGCGCCTGAGCTGGGTGACTTTTCCCTGGATGGAGCTGAGTCTGGCAGGTCACTTCGCCATTAAGTTCTTGTGACCTGCTAAATGACTCCTTTTATTCCAAGGCCTGAGTTGGAGCTAGCAGCTCCTCCGAGCTTTGTCGGTATCCAAGATGGAGATCACCGGTGCTGGGGGGGGGAGGGGTGGCCTTCCCTCCTCTGCTCCCTGAGAAGGAGTGAGGACGTCGGGCTTGTACTCACGCCGAGTCTTGGATCCTGGGTCGTCTCTGGTCTGCAAACTGAAGGATGAAGATGTCCGCTCCTTGTCAGTTCTTGCTGGTGTTGAGTAGAATCCTCTCGCCCGCTGCGTCTGGCTCCTTCGTTCCGGACTCTCTGTGTGAGCGCTCAGGTATGGCCGCGGCTGCGGTCGCCACTGCGACCCTGCCGCCGCCGCGGTGGCTGCGGGCAAGCACTCAGATGTGTCTCCTTGCCTTGGCTTCCCCTCTCTTGTCTAACTCTCTGTCCTGTGATGGCACACTTGGTGTGATTCTCTGGCTTAGGGCTGATCACTGGAACTCTAAAACTGCTTTCTATGCGAGAGCTTGTTCAGATTCCAGCTTCTCCTCCGCCATCTTCCCAGAACTCCTGACTTAAGATTCTTGCTGTCCTCATTTAGATGGAATGTAAACCTACATGGAAGGTAGAAAAATAATAGTAACGGAGATGTTTTCTAGGATTTTTGTCTTGGGGAGAAAGAAGAAGACTCAACCCATATGAATAACACCCAGAAATATGGAAACAAACATTCCCATATGGCTCCAGGTTAGCTAAATACTATTTCAAGTTTTCTTATTTGTTCACAGTAACATCAAAACAGGGTCATGATTTCTAAGCTTCATTTATTTTCCTAACTATGATTCATTTCCATTCTATTTCCCTATAGTCCGGATATGCTTCTAAGATTCGTCCATCTGTTTTGAAATAAAACCTCTAGAAACACTGAGTGACACTCAGTTGACTCTATTTTCTACCATACTCCCCATAAATTCTTCAGCTTTTCATTGAGTGGAAAAGGAGCCTCTCTGCATTTCTGTTTTCTTTCATCTTCCTTGACACAGGAAAGGAGATATAAGAATGGTCAGAACAATCAAGAATACTTTTTTTCAAGAACATAAAGAGAAGAAATGGCTCCAAAATATAATCTGTGATTCATTTTGTCATTTTTCAGTGATAGCATATGAACCACATAGCTGCAGCTGTGCACTGGAAATTGGCATGGTCAAAACAACTACAATAAAACACGAGGAATAGCAGGTGTGTTTGTGGAATGACACCCTTCCTCCCCCCACCCCCACCCCACCTTTCACTAAGTCTACAAAGTGGTGAATGGGTTTCCTGGATCTTGAGCACAGGAGATAATATGAGCATTGAGTGGAGGGAAGGCATCCTGCATAGGTAAAGAAGAAGCCAGGGTCTCAGAAAAAGTGCTGTCACAGTGTACCTACTCAGACAGGAATGAAGCAGAGCTGGTAAGTGGGTGGAAAGGCAGCAAATCCATTGGCCGCTGGGATGGTGTGAATCTCCTTTCTGTCAACTAGAGATTTCAGTTTAAAGTTCAGAAAAATGGTAGTCAGGAATAAAAATAGCTCCATATGGGCCAGACCCTCTCCTACACACATCCATTTTCCTAGAGAAACAAAAACAAAAAAATCCACCAGAGTGTAGTTATACCTGGTATGTAATTGTTACAATACTAAGCCCTGTGTTTGCATCTGCCCCAGAGAATATGGTTATTGGATGGAATTTGGAGTGGGTAATACACAGGCAAATGGACTAATGGTAGACTGATACCTGTTGAGAAAGGCATGAAGTAGTCACTTTTCTTAAAGTTGCCACTCTTATCTAGAAAGTGGCCAGGGTCAAACATTTCTGTGTTGGAGAATACCTTGTTATCATATAGCACAGACATCAAAATGGTTGTGCCCTGGAAACCACATACACAGAACACCAGGCTAATAAAAAAAAATCATGAAGTTGAGAATTACATTTGGAATAAATTAGTTCTAGTTTTCAAAAACAGAGCAATGACATTTCCATTGAGACAGATGTTGCAATCAATGGGGCTGTTTCTGAGAATAAGGACAAAGATAAGAATAATGTGCCCTCAAAAACCATTTGAAATTCCATTCACTCTGGTATTACAAAAACTTCTGAGCTGCTCATGTTTTCTTCAAGAGTGGGCTCTTGTGCCTGTCCCACCTCTCACTCCAGTTTGTCCCTGAGCATCCACACAACTCATGTGGATTATGGATTCAAATGATAGAGTTAAGGGTGAATTCTCAGAACACAGGATTAAAGGATTTTAAAAATAAACATCAAAAGGGTGAACAAAGAAAGCAATGGTACTCTCTAGACTCTATGGTGAAAATGAACCATCTTATGAATGAATCATGAATGAAATCATGAATCATGAATGAAAAGGAATCATCTTATGGGTGAAGATGGGAGGGAACAAACTTGGAGAGAAAAAGGGAAAGGGAGACTTTGTCCAAAAAGGAATATACTCTACCTGACATGCAACTGTAACCTCCCTGTACATTACCTTTATAATAACAATAAAAACATTTTAATAAAAACATCAGTTGTGTTCTTCTAAAATATAAACAAGTCCAAAAAGCAGGCCTAACACCTGTCATAATTCAGTTTGTTTCAATACAAAACCGTCTTTAAGAAACAGTAAACCTTTGAGAAAACAAAAGTGAGGATAGAATTAGAAATTTCATCCTGTTTAGCCTTTCAGGTCAGGATCATTGAGTCAAGCAAGGATCATTAATGGAAACAAAAGCAAAGAAGGTAACAGTTTTTTCTACCCAGTATTAAGTACTTTGCCATGTTTGCATAATAACATGGAAAATGCAAACATCCACAAGAGAGGGATCTGACAGATGCCATCTTATTAAATGAAGGAGTTAGAGCACATGGCAGTGGAGTAGATGAAATTATTGTCCCCCTCACTATGCCATCTTCATTACGAATTATTTTGGAATCTAAACCATCAAAAACAATGACACAAAATCACCCTTTGGAACTTTGGAAATGCTGCTAGTTTGCTTCTTTGGGAAGGTCGAGATCCTGAAAGAAACACTCAAAGATTCCTGATTTAGGAAAATAAAAAATAGAAACATCAATGGGGGCTGATGGCTCCTGCCTGTAATCCTAGCTACTCAGGGAGCTGAGATCTGAGGATGCCAGTTCAAAGCCAGATCTTGGAGGAAACTCTATAGACTCTTTTCTCCAATAAGCTACCAAAAAAAAGTCACAATTAGAGTTATGGCTCAAGTGGTAAAGCACAAACTTTACTAAAAGAAGCTCAGAGATAGAGCCCAGGCCCTGAGCTCCAACCCCATGGCTGGCACACACACAAACAAACAAACAAATAAAGATATCTATAGTCAGTCAAGTATGGAAGCCTATCAAGTGTCTGAGGCAAGAGGACAGTTACTGGGGATCTGCTGGAATGAAGACTTTTGTGTCACCCTTCTGTCAACTCCTTCCCGAGACAGTTGCATTACAGGCATGAGCCACCAGAACCTACAAAATATCTCCAATTTTAATTACAAAATAACCCACAAATTTACTTCACATATTCCAGGCACCAGTGGCTCATGACTGTAATCCTAGCAACTCTGGAGGCTGAGATGTGAGGATCAAGGTTCAAAGCCAGCCCAAGTAGGAAAGTCCATCAATCTCTTCAAATAACCACCAGAAACCCAGAAGTGGCACTGTGGCTCCATGGGTAGAGTGCTAGCCTTGAGCTGAAGAGGTCAGGGATAGTGCCCAGGCCCAGAGTTCAAGCCCCACAACTGAGAAAAAACAAATTACCTGATTTTCATTTTCTGACCTTAACAATTTTTCATCATTATTTGTGTCATACAGTAAATGCCTTCTTACTTAGCCCTTTATACAAGGTTCACCAAGAAATGAGATCATTCTAACAATCAACTTTTTTAAATTTTATTTTATTACAATCAACTTTTTTGACCTGTATTTTCTGACTTCAACTGTTTCTATAATTATATGAGTGATGCTGCAACTTACTGCTAACTTTGCCCAATAATCAAGGCTCAAAAATACTTGGGATTACTCAAGCTCTAATCTTATCAAGCCAAACTTCATGACCTCCATTTTACTCTCTGCTTCTATAAATTTTTTAACTATGCTCATGTTTATGCTAAGTCACTGGTGAAGATGAATCACAAAATGTACAACAACAATATTAAACTTTATTATTTGCAGCAAAGAATAGTGAATATGGAAGAAATTATTCTTTCAGGAAATGCTTCATTTCCTGAGGCTGCCTGGGGGGTTGGGGAGGGACACTCCCCGAGTTTGTTATATTATACTCCAAAATTATCTAGGCAGTAAAAGTCACCTGTTGTAGCAAGCCATTACTGTTGATAGGGCTTCAGAGCTAGAATCTCCACACCCAGAGTGTGACAGTTCATCCTGAAGCAGTTGATATCAACATTGACTTCAACAGGAGCCTAAAGGAATGATAGACTGATCAAGCATCAAATGTTGAATAAACACAGGTTCAAATCAGAATCTTCTATTCATTAGTCCAGGGACATTGGAAATGAGTTTAGAATGTTGAGACCTCAGCTGCATTCATTATGAAACATGATGAATACACTCATTGGATACCATGAAGCATGATGAATACACTCAATAGCTGTAGTCATGTACAGATTAATCTGTGCACCAACTGCATCAGCAGGTGCATGGCATATTGCCTGCTGTTCAGAAAGTGACAGCTATAAAACTCACCACTGTGTCCATGTATGAACTTCGGTACTATTTCATAATCTGTGTACTAGACTAAGAGCATAAACATTTCAATGGTAATATCTGTTTGAAATAGACCAAATGATTACTTCTCTTGCTAATATTTGGGTTTTACTTCTCATATTCAGTTCTCAAAAGTCTATGGCCATGTGTTCACTGTCTATTTTGGTATGAAGCCCACTGTGGTGCTTCATGGATATGAACCTGTGAAGGAAGCCCTGATGGATCATGGCGAGGAGTTTTCTGGAAGAGACACATTTCCAGCAGTACACCAATTTAGTCAACGCCATGGTAAGTGTGCCTGAGAGTGTGCATATTTGCATAGTGGGCAGTGGGTTTGAGGGGAAAAGAACACAGAGATGTGTGGCTTTCACCTTCATCTGTCTGGCCTTGGATCTCCCTCTGTTTCTGATGCTCCTGCTTCTAGGGATCATTTCCAGTGATGGAAAATGATGCAAAGAGATGAGGCATTTCTCACTCATGACCCTGCGGAATTTTGGGATGGGGAAGAGGAGCATTGAGGACAGAGTTCAAAAGGAAGCTGGTGGCCTGGTGGAGGAGTTCAGGAAAACCAATGGTGGGTGCTGCTTTCTCACTGACCCGTACAGGTTGCTGTCCTTGCTCTTGATTCTGTAGGGAGCCGAGGCGAGACTCCGCCCACTTGGTGCTTGGCGGGACGCCTGGGCTGTGCGCGTGCACGAGCCAGGTAGAGTTCCCAGCCAATCCCATGACACCTGGTGACGGTGAAAGGCAGGCGACCAACAATAGAAAGACCCGCGTTCCGATTCTCATATATAAGCGGCTGTGTTTCGGGTGCACGCTCTCTCGCGCTCAAGCTCTCCCATCAACTAAAAGGCTCTCCAATAAAGCGTGATCTGAGAAGACTCCTGTTGTGGTGGTCGTTCTTTCTCGCTGGTCGAGTACACGGTCGCTACAAGTGGTGCCGAAACCCGGGACCCGCGCGAGAGGCCGAACAGGAGCCAGAACTCAACACGCGGAGAGGGGACGTCAGTAAGTATCCCCCGGTATGCTGTTCACTGTAGATTTAGACATTTATTGGTTGCTTGCATTGCTTCTTCCTTTGTGGCTTGTCTTTTTGATGGTGCGCACTTGCCTCGAGGAGGGAGGGTTTGATTTAATCCAGGAAGGACGCAAAGTACTACCGCAGCATCAGGATAGTCTATCAGAGTCAGCATACAGTAAGGGGGAGGAAAATAGGCCTAAAAGAAAAAGGGAAAAAAGAGAAAAGGATCCTAAAGAATTAAAGCAAGAGGGGCTGCAGCCCTCACAAAAGGAGAAGGGTTTCAGAGAGGAGGGGGTCTCAAGGAGACCCCCATGCCCTTCTTTAAAAGCAAACCGGTTCTCAGCCCTACATGTGGAAGGGCGGGACCAAGAATATAGTAATCTTGTGAGTGACTCAGAGGAAGAAATGTTAGAGGAGGAGGGAGAGCAGCTTGATCCAGCTGATAGTGAAGAGTTAGAAGAGGCTGCGGCGGAGCACGTGGCAGACAGATATGGAGGGTGACGCCCCCTAGGGGTGGGAGTACCGCAGCAGCCAGGGAGAGGAAACGGAGCTGCCCCTCACCGGTCGGCCCCCCCGCCGTGCCCGCCAGCAGGGAAGAGTCACTTTATAAAAGAAAAAACCTGGTCGCGATTAGCAGCCGCTTTCCCAGTCTTTGAGAATCCCATTACTGCTGAAAGAAATTTTGAGCCGGTTTCCTACTCCCAGTTAAAAGATTTAGTTGAGGCAGTCAGGACTTATGGAGTGACGGCCAATTATACCACTGCCTTGCTTCGAAGGCTAACTATTAATGCTATGACACCTATGGATTGGTTTGAAGTGGCCCGTACTTGCCTTAATCACGGGCAGTTCCTTGATTTTCGGTCAATTGTACAAGACAAGGCTCAAGCCCAATACAGACAAAATGTCCATGACGGGCACCCGGACTGGACAGTAGACATGCTTCTCGGGCAGGGAATCTACTCGGTAGACCAGACAGGATATCCCTTTGAAGTATACCGCCAGGTAAACGAGGTTTTTTACAGGCCCTGGCGAGCCCTCCCAAACAAGGGAGAGGTGGCTGGCAATCTAACAAAAATCATGCAGGCCCCTAATGAGCCATTTTCTGATTTTGTTGCCCGTATGCTAGAGACAGCCGAGCGGGTATTAGGAAATCTGGAAACAGCCATGCCATTTGTACAACAAATCATTTTTGAACAAAGCACCAAGGAATGTCAGAGGGCAATTACCCCAGTAAGAACCCAAAGCCTAGAAGCTTGGTTAAAAGCCTGCAGAGAAGTAGGTGGCCCCCTGACCAATGCGGGGCTGGCAGCTGCTGTCTTGTCGGCTGCCGGGGCCGCAAAAGATAGTAAAGGAAAAGGGTGTTTCCGGTGTGGTCAGTTGGGACATTTTAGACAGCAATGCCCACAAAATGGTGGTCCTGTACAAAATATACCCAGGCCGCCAAGGACACCAGGAGTGTGTCCTCGTTGTAAAAAGGGAAAGCATTGGGTCAACGAATGCAGGTCAGTTAGAGACATCAATGGACATTTTATCCCCCAAATTACTCCAAACACTAATTCGGAACAGGAGCCAAAAAACGGAGAGAAGGGCCCTCGTCCCCAGGGCCCGAAAGTTTATGGGGCATTTCAGACTCTGGCTCCCAGACAGCACCCGCAACAACTCCCCAGCCAAGAAGAGCAACCTCAGGCTCCGCAGGGTTGGACCTCTGTGCCACCTCCGGACGGGTATTAACACAGCAGATGGGAGTCCAGATTGTGGAGACAGACATGACAGGACCCCTAGATGAAGGCACTGTAGGAATAGTTTTAGGACGCTCCTCCTCCACAATGAGAGGATTAATAATTTTCCCAGGAGTGATTGACCCTGACTATACGGGGACTATCAAGGTCCTCTGTCATGTCCCCCATGGAGTGGTGTCCATTTCTCCCAGGGATAGAATTGCACAGCTTCTGCTTTTGCCTTCTCTTCATGGCAACTTCCCTGCTAAGGAGATAGAGAGAGGAGATAAAGGGCTAGGCTCCACTGGAGTCGACCTTACATGCCTGTCCATAACTTTAGACCAAAGACCCATGCTAACTCTCCAAGTGGAAGGGAGAAGATTTGAGGGATTGGTGGATACAGGGGCAGATCGAAGCATCATCCAAAGAGGGGAGTGGCCAAAGCAATGGCCAACTCAGAAATCCTCCCAGACCTTACAAGGGCTGGGCTATGCCGATGCCCCACAGTTAAGTGCAAAAGAATTGACTTGGAGAACAGACGAAGGCCAGGTTGGAAAAATGCAGCCATTTGTGGTAGACGTCCCTGTCAATCTTTGGGGAAGAGATGTGCAGCAACAGCTGAAGCTAACTTTAACTAATGATTATTCTGAGGCCAGTCAGAATATGATGAAACAGCAAGGATTTGTGCCAGCCTTGGGGCTTGGTCGGCGTCTCCAAGGACGCAAGGAGCCGATAGAGCCACTTCCTAAACAGGACAGGAAGGGTTTGGGTTTTTCTTAGGGGCCTCTGAAAACAAAGCTTCCACTGAAGGTGTGGTACCCATACCTTGGTTAACGCAAAAGGCGGTGTGGGTTCCTCAGTGGCCCCTCTCTCGAGAAAAATTGGAAGCGGCTCAAACTCTTGTCCAGGAACAGCTGCAGCTGGGGCATGTTGAGCCTTCAGTGTCATCTTGGAATACCCCAATTTTTGTGATCAAAAAGGCCTCCGGAAAATGGAGATTATTACATGACCTTAGAGCAGTAAATGCCCAGATGCAAATTATGGGACCCATCCAAAGGGGACTTCCACTGCTCTCTGCTTTACCTAGAGAGTGGCCTATTTTGGCTTTAGACATTAAGGATTGCTTTTTTTCCATACCTCTTTATGAAAAGGATAGGGAGCGCTTTGCCTTTACTTTGCCCTCGGTTAATCATGAAACTCCGGATGCTCGCTATCAGTGGAAAGTTCTCCCCCAAGGGATGGCTAATAGCCCAACAATTTGTCAATTGTTCATGGGGGCTGCATTAACCCCTGTTAGGGAAAGATTTCCAAAAGTACGGATTGTCCATTATATGGATGATATCTTGTTGGCTGCTCCCTCGGTAGAGACTCTTCATAAGGTGTTTGGGCAGGTAACGGAGACCTTAGCTAATAAAGGATTAATTATTGCCCCTGAGAAGGTTCAGCAGACTAGTGTTGTTCAATTTCTGGGAACCATTGTTTCTCCTACTGAGATTAAACCACAAAAACTTTCCATTCGAACTGGTCATCTTAAAACACTTAATGATTTTCAGCAATTGGCAGGAGATATTAATTGGATAAGGGGGTTTCTTAATCTCCCTCGGTCAGAGTTGTTACCTTTATTTGCTATTTTGGAGGGCGACCCTGAAGTCACCTCCTCTAGATCCCTGACACCTTTAGCACTAAATTCCCTACAAAAGGTTGAGGCAGCTTTGTCTAGGGCTCAACTTTCACGGGTTGATTTAAAATTACCTATTGATTTATGTATATTAAAAACAAAAAATTATCCCACGGGGGTTCTTTGGCAAAATGGCCCCTTATTGTGGCTCCACGGCAATTCTGTGGGAACAAAAACTGTTCAATATTTTCCTGAATTAGTGGCTAAACAGGCAATTTTGGGTATAAAGTATTGTTTGATGCACTTTGCAAAAATTCCAGATAAATTAATTATTCCATACACCCGTGAGCAAGTTGAAATTTTAGCAGCCACAATGGATATGTGGGCAATTCTTGTTTGCTCGTTTCCCAATGTAATTGATAATCATTATCCTAAGCATCCTCTGCTTGCCATTATTAACAAAAATTTAGTGTATTTTCCTGTTGTCACTTCAAAGGAGCCCTTGGCTGATGCTCTGACCATCTTTACGGATGGATCAAAATCTGGACAAGGTGCCTTTTTTGTTCTAGGACACAAACAGCCGGTGGTCTTTAATTTTCGGCCGAATGTCCCACAGGCTGTTGAATGTTTAATTGTGCTTGAAGTTTTTAAAAGATTTGATCAACCTTTTAACTTATTTTCTGATTCATTATATGTTGTAAATGCCGTTGCTTCTCTTGAAGTTGCTGCTTCAGTTAAGCAGGCCAGTACAATTTCTAATGTTTTGTTACAGATTCAATCCCTTATCTTAAACAGAAAACATCCTTTTTATATTGGACATATTCGTGCCCACTCTATGTTGCCAGGCCCGATGACAAGGTGTAATGATTTGGTGGACCAGGCAACTCAGGCTATGGCTCTGGTTGCTGCTGATCCTGTAGAATTGGCAAAAGACTTTCATAGATTGTATCATGTACCTGCTAATACCCTTAGGAAAAGATATAATTTGTCCAGGCATGTGGCAAGAGATATTGTTAAAGCCTGTAAATCTTGTGTTACCTTTCTTCATCCTCCCCATGTGGGGGTAAACCCCAGGGGGTTGAGACCAAACGCCCTATGGCAAATGGATGTTACTCATCTGACAGAATTTGGTAAGTTGAAATAATTTACATGTGTCTGTGGACACCTTTTCTGGTGTCATTCATGCCACACCTCTGGCAGGAGAAAAGGTGTCTCACGTCAGAATACACTGCTTAGAAGCTTGGGCAGCTTGGGGAAAGCCCCTTAGACTTAAGATGGATAATGGCCCTGCTTATACTTCCCATGGTTTTCGCGCCTTTTGCGCACAAATGCAGGTTGCCCACACCACCGGATTGCCCTACAATCCTCAAGGACAAGGTATAGTGGAAAGAGCTAATAGAAGCATAAAAGAAATGCTTCAAAAACAAAAAGGGGGAGTTGCTGAGTCCGCGTCCCCCAGGGAAAGACTTTCTCTTGCGCTCTTTACCCTTAATTTTTTAATTCTAAATGACAACGATCAGTCTGCCGCAGATCGGCATATGACAAGAGACTCCATGGATACTAAAGACATGGTTATGTGGAAGGATGTTATTAATAATAAATGGTATGGACCGGATCCGGTAATAACGAGATCCAGGGAGGCTGTTTGTGTTTTTCCACAGAGTCAAGAAGTACCTCACTGGGTGCCAATGAGACTGACCAGGCCGGTGGAGACTGCAGAAGAACCCCATCTTGAAGATGCCATCCACTCAGCTGATCTTCCTGCTGTTAGCAACAGTGCTAATAGCAATCCCTGTGATAGCTAAACCGATGATGCTGTGGGCTGTTACAATTTACTGACTGGATTGCCTCTGCGGTGTCCTTTTCCAAAGAGCGGGTGGGAGTCGGAATGTTTTTAGCCTGCTGCTTGGGAGGATGCGTGGTCTGCCTATGGTTGGTCTGTCGCCTTCGAGCCCAAACCAGAAGGGACAAGGTTGTTATCTCGCAAGCATTAGCCGCTTTGGAGAGTGGATCCTCACCCCAGATCTGGCTGTCGGCCCTGAGAGGCAATTAAGCCTTACCATCCTGCATAGCCTTAGCACCCCGAGGGATCAGGGGATCCCATTGCATCGGGACAGGTATGCAATTTGCAATTTGGGACAGGGTGCAAGGCAAGTGCACTGCACTTGAGGAGATGGTTCTCATCTCCTCAAGAAGAGCATGCTGGGTTGCAAGTGGGTTGATGCCCAAGATCCCACCTCTGCAAAAAAGGCATCGGACGGGCCTGGTCATCACTGGGGAAGGCGCGCCCCTCAGGCGAAGGCCAGTGCAAGGTCCTCTCATTAATGTCTTAGACAGAGGCCCAACCTCTACTCTTACCTGTTGCCATAAAACAAAGAAGGGGGAACTGTAGGGAGCCGAGGCGAGACTCCGCCCACTTGGTGCTTGGCGGGACGCCTGGGCTGTGCGCGTGCACGAGCCAGGTAGAGTTCCCAGCCAATCCCATGACACCTGGTGACGGTGAAAGGCAGGCGACCAACAATAGAAAGACCCGCGTTCCGATTCTCATATATAAGCGGCTGTGTTTCGGGTGCACGCTCTCTTGCGCTCAAGCTCTCCCATCAACTAAAAGGCTCTCCAATAAAGCATGATCTGAGAAGACTCCTGTTGTGGTGGTCGTTCTTTCTCGCTGGTCGAGTACACGGTCGCTACAGATTCCCTTGGGAACATTTCAGGAGCAGCCAGATCTTTCACTTTGGGTCTGAGTTGTGAGCTCAAGTAGAAGAGGAACGTTTCAGTCTAATGGAAGGCAGTAGTTGTGCATCCAGGTTGTGAGTATCAAGCATGGCTGTACATGCAGAGTGATCATCAAACCTGTGTTCATCCTATTCTATCCCAAACATTGTTAGCTGTGCAAAGAATAACCTTATGAATGCAGATATTGTGGCTAAGTTCTTGCTAATGACCAATGTTTTCTTCTTTACATAATGTGAGTGGTTTTTTGTTTTTTGTGGGGTTTTTTTGCCATAGCCAGGCTGGGACCATAGTCCTCTTGCCTCAGCCTTCTGAGCACTGGCATTGCAGACATTCTCTATCTTGCACAACTTGATTTTGAGATAGGATTACATTAATATTTTGCCTGTGCTCACTTATTAAATGCAATGTTCTTATCTCTGACTCCTGGACTTACTCATAAGTCATTTTACTTGCCCTTGTTTTAATTGTGTATTCGAAATTTATGGTGATTATTTCCCTACCACAGTCAACTCTACTTACCTACTAACTAAGTCATTTTCAGAAGTGAATCTGATTACATATTTGGATCTAAACGACTGCTTTGAAATTCTCTCTTCCAAGTAAAGTGAAAAGATTGAAAATAAGAGTTTAACTGTAAATGATACATATGTAAACCTACGGTCTCAATGCTTTCCAAATTGTCCTCAGCACCCTGGGCTAAAACAATAGATTTTCTGACATATTAGAACACTATAATGTCTATAAAGCATGGCATACAGGAAGATAAGAAGTTACTTATGCTCAGAGGCCCTACTATTTAGTCAGAACAATTTAAGTCATGTCACCTTAGTTAGAGTCTACATGTGAATTTGTGAGATTGTTACCCATAAAGCATATTGATCAATTTATCACAGCCATTTTGCTGCAGAGGTCACAGCCAAAAAGAAATCTTGAGTAGAATTTAATTTCTTTATTATGGTCCAGTAATATAAACTTGGCCTAAGTGATAAATAAATTCTAAATAGTACTAAGCATATTGTTCAGTTGGTAACTGTGTAGAACAGTATCCCAGAATCCACAAAAGTCAACTATGTCTAAATTAATTAATAATTGGATTTTCCTGGAGTTGATGTGCATTAACTTCCTCAGGATGGATACGCATCATTTTAATCATTGAGAAAAAAGTCTCCCTTCTCTTCCCTCTACTCTTCCTTTCCCTTTCCTTCATTTCTTTTCTTGCTTTATCCTTTCCTTCCTTTTTCCCTCCCTCCTTCCCTGTTTCTTTCTTTCTTCCCCTTTTTCTTTCTCATTCTTCGTTTCTCTCATTTTCCTTCTTTATCTTCCTTTCTTTCCTTCTTTCTTTCCTTCCTTCACTTTTTCCTTTCTTTCTACTTTCTCTTTCTCTTCCTTCCTTCCTTTTCTTTTTTCTTCCTTTCTACTATCCAATGTCATTAATTATTGTTTACTTAGGACTTTTTTTGCAACAGTCTAGCCTTGGACTGTTTTTACCTTATTTTGCCTCTTAAATACAGATTAGGGATACAAAACATCACACTCAGGCACCATTTTATAATTCTTCTGTTGTTTCCTTTACCTTGAGTGAAAAACTTTTAATTGTTTACACTAAAAAATACATATTATGTTTTCTTTTTTGGGGGGGGGGGTCCGGTCGTGAGGCCTGAACTCTGGGCCTGGGCGCTGTCGCTTCAGCTCTTCAGCTCAAGGCTAGTGCTCTACCACTTGAGCCACAGCACCACTCCCGGCTTTTTTCTTTTCGCTTATGTGGTGCTGAGGAATCGAACCCAAGGCCTCAGGGATGCAAAGCAAGCGCTCAACCACTGAGCCACCTTCCCAGCCCCCATATTATGTTTTCTATTCTTCACATTACTCTTTCAACTCTCATAGTTTAACTGTGCTCTGTTTTTTCATTTTTATTTCCTCCAACTTATAAGCTAGTTTAGCTTTCTTTAGCTTTCTTTTTTTTTAGATTTTTTTTATTGTAGGGATACTGTACAGAGAGTTTACAGTTACGTAAGTAAGGTAATGAGTACATTTCCTATTGAGCATTGTTACCCCCTACTTTGTTTTCCCCTACCGTGCTTTCTCTCCCCCACCTCCCCAGCTCCTACCTCGTCTCCTCGAAAGTTGTACAGTTTGATTTCAACATAGGGTCTTGTACATCTCATTGTTACAATGGGTCAACCTGTATCTTTCTTTCATTATTTTGTTATTTCCCTTCCCCTCCCCAATCAGAAAAATGTATATACAAGATGCAGGGCACCAGAAATAATACAGTGAAGACAGGGGTTATACCACGGAGGAAGAACATACAAAAGAATCAAACCAAAGCAAAAAAAAATCACATAGAACACTTTAGTTTTCTTATTTAAATCAAGGTTCTTTGAATGGTTAATTGAACATAAAAAGTTCCAGGTACCCACTAATTGATTACCATCCCACTTAGTGCTGCTTTATCTGTGTGCTTGACAGAGAGATGGGACTTGCTCTGAATGCATGAATGACCATCTCACCTAAAGCTAGCATTTCTGCCCAGAGGAAAGCCCAGGAGCCAGGTCTCGCACTTGCAATGCATCACAACCAGCTGCCGGAGGACCCCGTGTCCTACTGCGCAGGCCTGCCATGCTGAATCCACACCCCGCTTCGGAGCCTTACAGCTCAAGTGCAGGGAAATCCAGTAAGCTGGATGCACACTTTGTGGTCCAGAAGAAGAAGGAGGATTAGCACACAAGCGCTGCATGTGTCACCCTGCTCTCTCCGATGAACACGGCGCAGACTCAGCAAAGTGGGTGAGCAGAGCTGGTTATACAACCATGGTGCCTACAGAACACCCAGCACCTTTCCAGAGAGCCGCGAGCCGCGAGCAGAGAGCAGCTAGCCGCAGGCAGAGAGCCGCTCTGAAGGGCTCAGGACAGGCCCGGGTCTGCGGGCAAATTCCACGCAGACGCGAGCTCCTTCAGCGCATGCGCCACACACCTAGGCCCGGATTTCAGGAGGGTGACCCTCGTCCTGTGCCCCCTGGGCCTGCGCCCTATTGCAGGGAGGCTATTTGGTTCCACTCGAGGCTGGCGAATTCACCGAAGGTCACAGTTCTAACGTGTGCATGGTCAAAGGAATCATTCCAAGTCAAAGCAATAACAGGCCTTCCTGTGAAACACAGAAAAAGCACCATGCAAAGAAACGCTTCTCTCCCAGCCTTGTCCCACTGGCAGACCCAAGTCTGGTGGAAGTTAATTTGGAGTTGCCGCAGGCAACTCAAAATGTAAACGATACACCAGAGCCTAGCACAGAGGACCCAAACACAGCAGTTACTTTGAGAGAAGCAGCATGTTCCAGAAGCCTACTGTAGCCACAGCCTACAGCTAGGCCTCAGAATGGGGCATGGAGCGGGTTATTAAGGTCGCTGAAGCCTCCATCTTTACAGCTGGCTGATTTTCTGGAGGATTTCTGACAGAAATCCAGGAGAGCTGGTTTCGGGTTCCCACGGACACTCTAACGGCTACAGACAGACATATTTGATAATTATTTGTAGAAATAAATCTTCCCATGGCATACTAGTTTGTTATATATATTATGTTATGTCTATATAATTTCTGTATATATGTGTGTATATTATTTCATATCTATTGTACACGTGCATATATTGCATACAACACACATATAATATATACATATGTATGAACTGAACTGTATACTTCATTAAATAAATTATTTTCTTCTTGTAGATCTATAACAGATTTCTTGCTCTCATTGATTATCTACAGAAAGTCATAAAAACAATTCTTGAAAATGTGAACTATGCTAAAAAAATTGTGTTGTGAAAGAACACAAAACGAAGCTGGATGTAAACAGCCCTCAGCCTTTAATGATAACTATGGAGCAGGTAAAGTGCTTACATCAGCTTGGGCCTTTCCTTGCTTAAGAGTTCTATGGATCACTGGATTCATCTGTAAATACTAGACACACTCACATGCTCAGGCCACAAAGGACTGAAAGCACTTCAAGTTTTATTACGCATGTGATTCTACATCAAGTAGCCTGAAAAACATAAACTGAATTTGCTCAATAATTAGTTCATATTTCCTTTCTTTACGTAAAAATCCACTCACTGAGGACAAACTGATTGTACAGAGTAGAAAAAATAAAAACTATTTTCAAATGAGTTATAAAATACAACATATGTTGACCTTACAGTTGTGAACCACTAGCATCTGACTACTGAATTTAAATTTTTTAAGTATATCTTATCTTTAAGTATTTGTACAAAACAAGTTCTATTTAACAAAGTAGTTTATAAACAGGATGCAACTTCATCAGTGATAGCCCCTTCAACAATCGCACCCCACTTCAACCTACTTTCCCTTACTTTCCTTAGTTTTGTGATATATAAAATGAAATCTGAATGGCAGTCAAAAGGCTCTTGTTTTTTTTTTTTTTCCTCAGTGTATTTGAAAGAGTTCACTGTTAGCATCCTAGACATAGAACAATTGGAAATGATCCTTCTCACTACACATTTTAACTTTCATTTCATCCAATTCCCTCTTTGCATTTGTTTGTTATGATTTCCACTTTCATGCATTGGGTACATACAGTGCCTTTCCAATGATTATCTTATGCATTCTTTTAAAGGCATAGAGAAATTAGGAGGGTTACACATAAAAGAACAGTAGTGTTAATATTCATACATATATAGTTTCTCTTAATGAGGACTTTTGATTCTTAATATAGCACTGATTTATTGTCCATTGTTGTTTGTTTGTTTGGCCTAAAAGCTGACACCCTTTAGCATTCTCAGATCTACATAAGGGATTACTTTACTGTTTGTATTAGCTTAGAATATCTTAATTACTGCTATATTACAAGCATGGTAATAGATTCTTATAATCCCAGCTACTTGAGAGGTTGAGGCAGGATGATGATAAGGTCAGACACAGAAAAGCTCCAGATACATTGTCTCAAAAATGAGATTCAAACAAAAGGGCTGTCTCAAAAATGAGATTCAAACAAAAGGGCTGGAGTTATGGCTCAAGTAGTAGAATACTTGCTTAGTATACAAGAGATGCTGGGTACCTTCCCCCAAATAACCTCATTTCATAGAAATGTTATTGCTAGGTATAAAATTCTTCCTTGAAAGCTTTTCTGTCTGTATTTTAAATATATTATGCTAACTCATGCTGACTTCCACAGTTTCTAAAGGAAAGTGAGCCAGTTGTTCATTTTGAGACTACTGTATGTGAGGAATTGCTTCTCTCTTGCTGCTTTTCAGTGTTTTCTTTGTCTTTCATTTTAGGCAGATTCATTAAAATATGCTGTAGTATGACTCTCTTTGTCTTTGTCTTTACTTTCATTGAATTTCCTACATGAATATCATTCATGACTTTCCTTGAATTGGAAACTTTTCAGCCATTATTTCTTGTTTTTTTTGAAGAATAGAAAGAGTGGTTTAATATTTCCAGTAATTCTACTCTCTCCTCCTGAATATAAAGTAACTAACACAAGTTCAAGATTAACAGATCCTAATTGAAATGCTAAAAAACAAACATCCAGGTTCATTATCCATTTTGAATTTTAACATTTTGAAGACAGTTCTATGTGAAAAAAAATTGTTCAGAGACTAAACACACATCATACTATAGAAAGAAGAGCACTGAGAAGGACCTGGTGGCTCACACCTGTAATCCTAGCTACTCAGGAGGCTGAGAGCTAAGGATCATAATTAAAAGCCAGCAGGGGCAGGAAAGTCCCTGAGACTCTTATCTCCAATAAACCCCTAGAAAACCGGAAGTGGCGGTGTGGCTCAAGCAGTACTGTGCTCACCTTGAGCTGAAGAGCTGAGGGATAGCACCCAAGCCCAGAGTTCAAGCCCCAGGACTGACCAAAAAAATAAAAAATAAAAAAAGGAGAAAGAAATGAGCACTGATTTTTCTAGATATTTTCAATATCTGACAACATATGTTATTTTATATTGACTTTGTAAGCACTTACCATGTTTTCTTAACAGATGTCATTTCTCTTCTGTTTATTCTATCCCATTATGAATTACCTCTGTTGGGAAAAGGAGCAGAAAAAAATGTTTTCATCAAAACGTAAATCTGTCTGCTTGAAATACATGGTGTTCTAAATATAATAAAAAAATACACACTAACAATAATCTACCTTTACCAATTTGAAAAATATCAAATAATTACAGCAGAAATACTGAGGTCTTGGGAGACACCATAAAACCAATAGAGCAGTATATTCATACATCCAGAGGTGATATTCTACACCCAATAAAACCATTCAAGGAACACTGGCAGCAAGGTAAATTGAATTATCGATAAAAATATTATGTTTCTCTTTTACTCTTGCTAAAAAATATTTTAGGCTATACTGCTGTTATAGAAAGCTATCATGTTGTACATACCAAGACTTCTAAGTAGACATGCCAATCACTGATTGATTACCACCATAGAAAGTAAGACCAATTGCATCCCAGAAATTGTATTATCGTAAGGGTACATAATTCACTTTTCTGCTCTCAGCTGTCAGCAAGATTTTATTGAATGAAAGTCTGTTCTCTCACCACAGGCTGTTCAAGGCCTTTCTGCAAACCTAAATAACACTTATGCTCCAGAAATATTACTACTCAAAAGAAAAATAATGTAATCAAATGAAATTGACTAAATTTTAATTGATGAATGAGAAATCACATGGCTCTGTGGCCTCATATTCTATAATTATAGGAAAATATGGTCTATGGAACCATTCAGAAATACTTGGAATTCCCATAATCCATGTGATTTCCTTCCTATATCTTTTTCTCTTTTACTTCTCTCTCTCTTTATCTCTCTCTCCACAACTTTCTATTTCTTTCTTCCTCAGTACTTCAGTACTTTTCTGAGTAGAGAGACATTCCTTCTATATTGAAATTATCTTTCCTAACTAAAAAAATATTTAGACAGTGCCTAATATTTATATTTCTTTTTTAATTTTTTATTATTATCTTTAATTAGTTGTACAAAGAAGTTCCAATTCTACAAAACAGTAGATGAATACAAGGTGGCTGACAACATTGTCACCCATCGCTCCTGACCCGTTCCTTCTCTCACTTTTTTAAAAATTGAGATTAGGTGATTACATAAATTTCACATATTTCACAGTATTGTAGAATACTGATAGTTAAAATCAACAGGGGCTGGGAGTTGGGTCAGTGGTAGAGCACTTGCCTTGTATGCCTGAGGCCCTGGGTTCGATTCCTCAGCACCACATAAGCAGGGGGGGAAAAGCTGGAAGTGGCACTGTGGCTCAAATGGTAGAGCGCTAGCCTTAAGCTGAAGAGATGAGGGACAGCACCCAGGCCAGAGTTCAAGCCCCACGACCTGACCCCCCCCCCCACCAAAAAAAAATATCACAAACATATTGTCATTATAATGGTCAATACAGTTTGTGAATTCTATGAGCTTTCACAATACAAATTATTTTTTCTACATCAGGTGATGTTTACATTTCTTTTCGCAGCCCCTGCATGCAGGACAGGAGCCAAATGCCCTACACAGATGCTGTGCTGCATGAGATCCAGAGATACATTGATCTTGTACCCATGAGCCTGCCCCATGCAGTGACTACATCATTCCCCAGGTGGGCTTGTTTCTTCTCAGCTGAGGCTCCATAGGGAGCCTGAGTTCCTGAGGTCACTGTGGGATTCCCTCCTGCACACCACATGAGAGAGCTGGGAAAGTCTCCACTCAGTTGGCTGCTCAGGAGAGTCTGTGTTATGGGAAGCTGATGGCTATATATCCATGCAATAATGTCCCTGGCATCTGGCACTGTGAATTTTCCAATTTTTGTTCTGCCCCTTAAACTCTTTTGTTTTGGGGTGTTCTTCCTTTCACCTGTGCTTAGAATTTGTATTTCCAAATGAATCTCACAAGTTTATTATTACAAGTTCCCAAAACGCTTAACTGGGATGTTTATTATGACAGTAAAATTCTAGATAAATTTGGGGAAACTGTTGTTGGGACTCCTTCAATTCATGAATAGGTTATGCTCCCAGTTTACCTATGCTTTACTTTGGTTTTCAAGTAGTATTTTGTTTTCAATACAGTGGCGTACCAACATTTTCATACACTTTTTCAAAATACTGAGTATTTTGATTGTTCTTATTCTTTTTGGGGGTGTAGCGGGAGGAGGGCCTTGGGCTTGCGCTTTGGGCCGGGGCAATGTCCCCGACCTCTTTTTGCTCGAGGCTAGCTAGCACTCTACCACTTTGAGCCAAAGTACCAGATCCAGTTTTCTGGTAGTTAACTGCAGATAAGGGGCTCATGGACTTTTCTACCTGGCTGTCTTGTAACCACAATCCTCAGATCTCAGCCTCCTAAGCAGCTAGACTTACAGATGTGAGAAACCACTGCTCCTTTTGATTCTTCATATTTTTATGGTGCCTTTGCAATACTTTCTACATGATGTTTAGAAAGATAATTATTTAACCGTCTGGTGACCTTATAATATGTAAGCTCAGGAAATTTATTACTCATTGCTAATGATTTATTTGTAGATATATTTGGAGCTTTCAGATGCATTACCACAATATCTGAGTTAATATTTTTATGCGGGCTTTTCCAATTCTTGTGTCCATAATTGTGTTTTGCTGAATTTTTGCACTGGCAGCCAGGATGGTGTAAAACAAAATTGCTGTTAGTGGCTATCTTTGTTTCATTTGTGATTGGCAAAAAATGTTCAAGCTTGATATTACACTGTCAAGTTTCATATCTTAAGTAGATTTTGGAAGATTTTTTTAAAATATACATAAATAGCCGGGCGCCGGTGGCTCACGCCTGTAATCCTAGCTACTCAGGAGGCTGAGATCTGAGAATCGCGGTTCAAAGCCAGCCCGGGCTGTGAGACTCCTATCTCCAATAAACCACTAGAAAACCGGAAGTGGCGCTGTAGCTCAAGTGGTAGAGTGCTCGCGTTGAGCTGAAGAGCTGAGGGACAGCTCCCAGGCTCAGAGTTCAAGCCCCATGACCAACAAAAAAAAATAATAATAATAATAATATACATGAATAAAAATATAGGATAAACTTCCCTAATGTTATGAGTTTTGACATGATTACATTTATGTTTCTATTAAGATAATTTCTCTGTAATGATTCTTCTTTTTAAAATATTTATTAGAAGGGTGATGTGCAGAGAGGTTACAGTTGCATAAGTCAGGTAGAGTACATTTCTTCTTGAACACTGTCACTCCTTCCCTGGCTTTTTTTCCCTTCCCAGTTTTTCCCTTCCATCCCCACCCAAAAGTTGTACAGTTCATTTTCAACATAGTGTCTCTTGAATTCCACTGTTGCATTTGCTCAGCCTTTGTCCCTCACTTCTCTGTTTATTATCCATAATAAGTATTATTTTTCATGCCTGGGGTCATTCTTGGACTGTCCTACTTTGTTTAAAATTCAGTGAAGCAATGAAACACAATAAAGTCTCATGTTGTCCACATTCCGGCAAGCACTGGGAATGCAAAGGGGAAGATGGCAGGAAAACTTCTTGGCTATGTCACCTGTCATATCTGGAGATGTGGATTTAGTGAACAAAAGCAATGTCCAGAAGCAGCTCCTCCTGGAGGAAAATACTCTGTGACACAGACATAGACAGCAATAAACATTAAAGGCTAGGGTTTGTGTCTTTACTTTGGTGCTAGTGTGAACACAAAATAAAAATTGGAAATATTCTTGTCAATTGAGGTTTCCAACTGAAAGCCAGATATGAGTTTATGTTATATTGTTAATCATCTGCCATATTATTTTCTTTGGTGTACATTAATTGTACAATTTGAGGTGCTTCCTACATGTGTACAACATACTATGACCATGTCATTTTTTCCTTCATGTTTCACAGTACTAAAGCTTAAATTCAGGACCTGCCCATCTGGCTCTCATACTTTAGAGAGTTCTGGGTACTGCTGAGGTGGTAGATCTCTGCATCATGCCTAAATAGCAGGCTTCGGTTTTTCTGTTTATGTCTTGATCTTGTCTCATTCTATTTTCTTAAGAGTTGGTACATATTTGTGGTGGGGATCCTTCTTTAGTGTGTGTGATTGTTCCTATGGGATAAGGATGGGGAAACGCATGTGACCCTGGGCCTGGTTTGGACCCTTAGTTAGCCCTGATAGTTTGAAAGCTTATCCTCCACCTCCTCCTACATCCTTGTTCCTCACCAGGCTGAGAGCTGCCTCCTGTCATGAGGAAGTCTAAGAGAGTCTTGTCCTATAATGAATGACCAAAAAAGCCAGAAGTGAAGCTCTGCCTCAAGTGGTAGAGTGCCAGCCTTGAGCAAAAATTTCAGGGTCACTTCCCAGGTCCTGAGTTCAAAGCCTATCAGCACCCTCACACACACACACACACACACACACACACACACACACAAATGATACATATAGACATTTGAATATTACTTTCAATCTCTCGTTGACTAAATAAAAATCATTCCCATGTTATAATCCAGGCATCAGTTTCAATTTTTGGACAAGGGTATAACACTGCACAGGGTAGAGGTGAGGTCAGAACCCATAAACCCCTAGTCTCATAAGCTGTCCATAGTAAAACATTCAGTTAAAACAAATTAAAGCTGGGCACCAATGGATCATGCCTGTAATCCTAGCTACTCAGGAGGCTGAGATCTGACTATCACAGTTCAAAGCCAGCCCAGGCAGGAAAGTCTGTGAGACACTTATCTCCAATAAAGTACTCAGAAAACCAGTAGTGGCACTGTAGCTCAAGAGGTAGAGTGCTCGCCTTGAGCTGAAGAGCTGAGGGATAGCGCCCAAGCATAGAGTCCAGGCGCCATGACCGAAACAAAAAAACAAAAACAAAAAACAAAAACACAAATTAAATGTTCTCCACGTTTGTACTGTTTTTCAGTGTTCATGCTAATCACTGACTTTCAAAACAAACAAGACTTTCTTAATTGCAGTATCCATTGATTAAAATGAGGATTAGGAACATCTGGTGTTTTTTGTCTTGAGAACTTGCAAACGCTATTTAGTAAATGAACTCTTTATATACTTTTTGAGTTTATGCATCAAAAAATGTTTACGATTCACAAAGTTCAGAACTCTAAACTATTAGAATTTATCTCAACATTGATAGACCATTGTTTTATTTTGGATAAACTAAAGTTGATGACTCATTTATAGATTATTTACTTTATTCCCTATGAGTATTCCCACTCTCCTCTATAGGTCATGATGTGAAGAAGGGTTTTACAATAGATAAATGATATATGATATACTATATGTTCCAAGAGATATATCTAGCTACCTGATTTAAATCCTGTACAGTGTATGCAATTATTAAAAACCTAACATGGAGCTCGGGCCCATGGCTGTTGCCTGCATTATTAACTAACTACTCAGAAGGCTGAGATCTGGAGGATTACAATTTGAAGCCAGCCCTGGCAGAAATGTACATGAAACTCCATCTCCAAAATTACTAGAGAATCAGGATACAGGCATGTTTTAAGTGGTAGAACACCACCAAAGAAAGCAGGCCAACCAAGTGTGGAATCCTGAGTTCAAACTCCAGTTCCACCAAAAATAAAAACATGGGGCTCCATAAATATAATTTTATATTTTATGTATTAATTCAAATATAAAACAATCATGTCCAATTTTTCCATGACTTCAGGGTTTCACTGACATATGTTTCAACAGGAAAACAGCCAATTGTACTAAATACCTTTTCAGGCCTGAGTGGCAGGTCCTGGGGATCAATGCAGGGCCTCGGCACTGTCCCTGAGCTTTTTGCTCAAGGATAGTGATTTATCAGTTGGGCCGCAACACTACTTCTGGCATTTTGGTGATTAATTGGAGATAAGATTCTCATGGACTTTCCTGCCTGGGCTGGCTTGGAACCCCAATCCTCTGATCTCAGTCTCCTGAGTAGCTAGGATTACAGGCATGAGCTACCAGTACCTGTTCAATATATTTTATAGTGAACCCAATTTCATGGAAAACCATATATAATATATGTTTATATCCTGTATAAATATACCTTGTATATGTAACAATTCATTGATATATGTACAGATGGTGTATTTATCTAGGCCAAAATATATTAGCTTAAAAATTGCTGTGCCAAGGGGCTTCCTCTGGGAAATGAGACCAGCAGAGTGGATAAATGATGTTACTTCTCATGTGATACATGACAAGGTAGAAGGAAGGGGAAATTGTGCATTAGATGCACAATTGTGAAGGTTTCAAAAATGAAATGGGAGAAATTATTTAGTGCCCTTATTATAACTGTTATCACATTTATGTTCAGTGTAAAACAATGTGTACAAAGTAGAAAAACAGATGCAGGAGATAGTCCAATCAGTAGAGTTCTTTTCTAGGAAGAACAAAGCCCTGAATTTAAAACTTAGTACTGCCAAAAGTGAAGGGAAAATGGTATGGTCAAAGTAAATTGTATGCAGATATGAAACATCTTAAAATGTACAATTGATGTGCATAAATAAAAATTATAAAGCAGATGATTATCAACATGAAAACAAAATCATATCTCCTTTCAAGTGCAAAGATCAATTGACAAGAGTATTTTGATTTTATTTTTTGTTCACACTAACACCAAAATAAAGATGTGAACACTAGCCTTTAATGTTTATTCTGTCTATGTCTGTCTCACAACATTTTCCTCCAGGAGGAGCTGCTTCTGGACATTGCTTTTGTTTGTTAAATCCACATCTCCAGATATGACAGGTGACATAGCCAAGGAGTTTTCCTACCATCTTCCCTTCCCATTGCCAGTGCTTGCTGTAATGGGGACAACATGGGACTCATTTGTTTCATTGTGTCACTGAATTTTGAACAAAGTAGCAAAGTCCAACAATGACCAAAGGCATGAAAAATAATATTATGGATAATATACAGAGAAATGAGTCTGTGTTGTCACATGGTCATCATTTTATGGTTTTGCCATCCTAGCATATTAGTAAATCAGCATTAGGTAAGTATTAACAGGTGGGGTGGTAAATAAGACTATGTTTAGGATATTCTAAACAAAGGGGACTATAGATATGATAGTACAGTGACACAGGAAACCCTCCCAAATGGAGAATGGATCTTCCTTGATTGGGAGGGAGAGGGGAGATGTGAGAAGGGAGGACAGGAAAGCATCCCTGGCAGGGGAAGAAGGTGAGTGGTGGCTCAGAGGAGGGAACTGCAGATTGCTGCACAACTGGAGCCAGACAGCAGAGCTCTTCTTTACACTGGAATGAAGCTCAGTTGGTATGATGGTGGCAAAGAGGCAAACCCATTCAGAACTGGAGTGGTATCAAGGTCCTGTGGATCCACGAGAGATTTCAGGTTGAAGTTCTGTAAAATGGTGGTTAGGAATAAAAACAGCTCCATGCGGGCCAGGCCTTCTCCAACACAAACCCTTTTGCCTGAAATTAAAAAAAAAAAAAAAGTCAAAGCAGGAAATGACTTCATGTATGGAAGTGTGAGAGTATGAAGCACTGCATTTGTAACTGGCAAAATAAAGTGTCAAAGTTTGTTCAAAGAATTACCAATTGCATAGCAGATAGATTCATGGAAGTACACAGGGAAGGCAGAGAAACTATTTGTCTACCTAACACGTAATCTTAACATACATCTTTAAAAGTTTTGTTTTTGTTGTTATTTTTGTTTATAATCTAAGAACGGCAACACACATCTGTAATTCCACTACGGGGGGCTAAGCCAGAAGAATCTTGAGTTGGTAACCAATTTGAGCTACATTTTTAAGATCCTGTCTTTAAAAAAAAAATCCAAAGGCAAACCAAATTATATTTAAAAGAAAAATAGATTACCATCTTTATGTAAACCTTTTACTAAATATTTCTATGTGACAAATGCTCTTTTTAAAATTTTTTCCTCCTGGGGCTGGGAAGGTGGCTCAGTGGTAGAGTGCTTGCCTTGCATGCCTTAGGCCCCGAGTTCGATTCCTCAGCACCACATAAGCAAAACGAAAAAAGCCGGAAGTGGCACTGTGGCTCAAGTGATAGAGCACTAGCCTTGAGCTGAAGAGCTGAGGGACAGCGCCCAGGCCCAGAGTTCAGGCCCCACGATCGGACCCAAAAAAAAAAAAAATTTCCTCCTCTCTTTGCCCTTTTTCTCTTTCTCTCTATACTGAGTTGGAGGTTGCTGAATTAGTATGTCAGATCCTGTACTATGTTCCCTGCAAAAGGAAGGAATCATAATTCTGGAAGACAATCCTGTACTATGTTCCCTGCAAAAGGAAGGAATCATAATTCGGGAAGACAATTAAGCTTCCAATCTTATTTTTTCCCGGCAGTTGAGATGAGGAATTGTTTATCCTCAACCTGAAGGCCTACTCCTATTTCTTCTCTCTTACTATTAACCTTACTTATCAGGAAGGCCTGTGACCATGTACTTTGGGATTTCCTCAAATCTTTGGGTCTGTGGCGTGATATACATATAGGGGTGGAGGACTAGACCTTCCCTTGACTCTAAGTGGAATTCATCCCATGGAAACACTGCTTTCAATGTCAACTCTGTGGAGCACATGGGCAGCAAAGATGGCGCTGGGAGGGGGTTGAGTGGGCAGAGCCTAATTTACTGAAGAGCACATGGCCAGCCAAGATGGCTCTGGGAGAGGGTAGAGTGGGCAGGCCCCAATTGATCTTCTGATCAGTACCTAACCAGCCCATGAAGGCTCAGGTGAATGATAGGGTGTGACCTTGACAGTGATTGGTTCCTCTTCCTCCCTTACCATACCACCCACCCTCTTTGTCTTTAAAAAAGGGGCTGCTCTCTGTTAATAAATGAGTTTTTCTGCCTGCTGAATTTGGCTCCCCGTTGTGTCTGATTGTCTCCTGGGCTGAGGGAGGCTAGGGAACGGGCGAGCGCCACACTTACCTTTCCTCGGACCCCGTCTGTCTTTTGTGGGACAGACGAAGACCCAACATCTGGCGCCCAACGGGGGCACGAAAGGAAAAGATACCGGCCGAGGCTAAGCGGTCTCTCGGGGTAAGTGAAACCCTAAATATGGGTAATGCTATATCACAGAAGGAGGAGGAAGAGGCAACATCAGGCCTAGAAGGGGTACAGGAGGACTTGGGAAGTGAGAAGGAAAAGGAAAGGGTCAAATCAGATCGAGAACGCACTGAGACATGCACAGTAGAAGTCAAAACGAGGGTAAAAATTACCCCCTCTGACCCAGCTGATATTACCCCCTCTGACCCAGCTGATACTGACGGTCCTAGGCTCTCTCCCTATTCTCCTGATTGGAGGGGAGGTACGGTGCCCTACGAGACCTGCGAGAGGGACTTGCAAGACCCAGACCCCTACCAGCCTTCTATGGAGGGGCCGAGGGCCGGGGAAGTAACCTCCTCGGAGACCTCCTCTGGAAAGGAAGGGCCACCCAAGAGCCCTGGAAAGGAAGGGCCACCCAAGAGCCCAGACTCTCGGCCACAGGATTCGCTTCCCCAAGCGTATCCGGTCAATGTGGCATCAGGGGCTAACAGGCCCTTGGAATGGTATCCATGGGAAGCTAAGGATCTTAAAGAGCTCCGCAAGGCAGTGGCGGAGGATGGCCCAAACTCTCCCTGGGCCCAGACCCTATTACAAGACATTGCCTATCACCCGTGTGCCCCTAAGGACTGGATGGATGTGGCCAGAGCCGTTCTTACTAGTTCTCGGTTTATTAAATGGTGTGCTTTCTTTAAGGAGGAATGCAGAGTGCGGGCAGAGAGGAACCGGCAGGCTCAACCAATGATACCTATTACTAAGCTGCTGGTCTGGGAAGGGATGAATGCAGACCACCGCATAGCCTGCGCGGGATTGAGAGAGAGTTCCCTGAGCAGATGGGTGGTGGCCTCACAGGCTGTGGGAATGCAACAGCACCAGTCCCAATCACTAGCTTTAGCTTTACAGGCTCAGACGCCGGCAGCCCAGGGCCAAGGAACCCCAGGGGGGAGAGGGACTTGTTTTAAATGCGGGCAGGAGGGGCGCTTTAAGAGGGACTGTTTACAACAATCCCCCGCCAACCGGCCTGAGGGCAAACCACCCCCTACATCCTGCCTCAGGGGCATGGAGGGATACAAGTTTGATTTAGAGGGGAAGTCTTTAAACTTGGGGAGGGGCATCCTCTAGCCTCTTTAACTGAAGGAGGAACCCCCTCTGCTGTGAGGCCCAGGCAGCCTCATGGCAGGGCAGCCCAGGTCCATTGGACCATCCCCCTGGTGGGCAGACTCCGCCCTAAAATGAGTATTCTCATAGGTGGAAAGAGGTTTCACTGCTTAATTGACACTGGGGCAGACCGAACCATACTCAGGGAGGAGGAAGTGCCCTTGGACTGGAAGCTTGCACCTGGGCCCCCGATATTGGGGGTAGGGGGCAACTCCCAGACCAAAGAAACGGTTGCCCTTATGACATGGACTAGCCCAGATGGAGAACAGGGAAAGATACGCCCTTTAGTGGCGAAGAACCTCACTGCCAATTTACTAGGGCAAGATATGCTAAGACAAATGGATGCCGTGGTCACTACAGACCATCGAGCATCATATGATGATATCCTGGATGGGGAAGAAGCACAAAGGCTTAAACAGGATCTAGAGGGAGTTAAGGAAGGGGATTTTTTTTTTTTTGGCCTGGGATGGCTTTTTTTTTTTAATTTAATTTTATTTTATTTGAGAACATACTGTACAGAGGGGTTAAAATTAAATTGACAGGATAATGCATACATTTCTTACCAAGCATTGCAGCCTCCTCCTTTGTTTACCCTTCACCTCCCTTCCCAGCCTCCCCCCTCCCCCCCAACCCAATCATACCCCCTCCCCCCCCCCACACTGACATTGTAAAGCTTGCTTTGACATGACATTTTGTAATTCTCCTTGTTGCAACAGGTCCACCTGAATCCTTAAATGACTTGTTTGTCCCCATCTCCTCCACATGTTATACTGACATCAAATAAAGTGAAAGCGGGGGTTACACTGTGGGGGAGGGACATACAAAGCAACAAAGAAATAATCTTATAAATGCATTAGAAATACATGCATGAAAGAAATGAAAACATTAAAATACATATTTAAGGGTTTGTTTTCCTAACATCACATTTTTTTAACGTTCATAATTACAGAGAAGAACATAGGGGACCCTCTCGGGTGCACCCCCAATCCTAAAGGCCACTGCCCCCCAAGTACCTCCCATTAGGTGGAAGCCAGGAAGCCCAATCTGGGTGGAGCAGTGGCCATTGACCAAACCTAAACTTGAAGCCCTCCACCTTCTGGTGGAGGAACAGATAAGCCTCGGGCATATCCGCCCTTCTTTAAGTCCTTGGAACACACCCGTATTTGTTATTCAAAAAGCCTCCGGGACTTGGCGGATGCTCCAAGATCTACGGAAGGTAAATGAAAGGATGGAGCTAGTAGGAACGCCCCTAAGAGGCATGCCCTGGACTCCTGCTATACCTTCAGAATATACCTTGGTTGTGATTGATATTAAAGATTGTTTTTTCTCTATCCCTCTGCATCCAGATGACTGCGAGAAGTTTGCTTTCTCTATACCTTCACTTAATTTTTCCCAGCCTGATCGGAGGTTTGATATAATTCTGGGGCACCGAGACCCAAGCTGCCTGGAGGGCCTTCTGGCCCAGGTTCTGAAAAATTCAAAAGGTAGCTCCTTTTAAGGTGCTCGGGACCCACCTTAGCTTGACTCAGGCCAGCCCCCTTAAGCCTTTGCTGGATATTCCAGCCTCTCTGACCTTAACCCAACTTCAGAGTCTTTTAGGGGAAATCAACTGGCTGTTGCCATGGGTTTCTGTCCGTACAATTACAATATAAGGAAATGCTGGCCATAATTATGGCCCTTCAGGACATTCAAAAACCCTTTAATTTGTATTCTGATAGCCTATAAAACAAAAAAGGGGGAGTTAGCCCCCATATACAGTTACAGATAGCTTTGATTTTAAATTTTTCAAAAGGGGCAACTGAATCCAGATTTCAGAAGCACTGGGGACAACTAAACCCTAAGCCCCAAGTGAAAGTCAGGTGGAAGGACCCCCTGACACAACAATGAAGAGGACCTGACCCCCTAGTTACTATGGGCAGGGGATTTGGATGCGTTTTCCCCATAGGGGAGTCCGCTCCCATTTGGATCCCTGCCAGGAACCTTAAGTTTTTACCCATTTCCTCTATACAGGAGGATGCCCAAGAATAAGCTAAAGACAAAAGCCAGAAAGACAATTATTAACCATCCCCAAGGGCAACCAGCCCTTGAGAAGCTCTCTTGTGTTCTCTAACAATTGCAGATGGCGATACTCCAGATGTTGGCTGTCCTGACTCTCCCGATCCTGTGAACAGCCCTATGGAATCTACATCAACCTCAGCGAGTGACCTGGGCAGTGATCAACGCTGGCAATGCAGAAATCGTCAGGAGCACCACAAGAGAAGCTGTCCCTTCCACCTGGTTGCCTGACCTTCATTTTTGATCACCACCCTATGGACTGTTTAATATTTTTTTAGGAGTTAATTATTTTAATGTTACCTGCTTTAATTGTTCTTTTACTAATTGCTTGTATAGCGGCATTGAATCCATACTTATTGTTAAACAACCACCTTTTGTTATGCTTCCAGCTTAGATTTTGTCCAACCCCACAGGCAAATAGCTAGATTAGAACAATCCCCACCTCTGGACTCTGAAGTGGCAAAGACTGCTATCCCATCCTTCACTAAGGTTAAAGGACTAGTAGTGACATTTCCTGGCCTGGGAATGCTTTTGCTGATGGTTTTTCTATGCCTTCCTTGCGTTATACGTGCACTACAAAACTCTTATGAGCTTAGCCAGCCAGTTATCACGCTCCAGATGAATGAATTCCCCCCCCCAGAGGAATCGCAGCCAGAGACGGGTAAGAGGGGGTGTCAGTCTGACCAACCTAAGACAGGGCCTTCAGCTTCGCTCTGAAGAAATTCCCGATGACGGGTAAGGCAGACAAGGCGATCCACCCAACCTAAGACAGGCGGGTTCGCTTCCTTAAGCAAAGACGGGGGAGATGATGTTGGAAGCAATTGGGAGCTGACAGTAAAGCTCAAAGGTCATCTTGACCACTGTGCTAGCTTAAAGGCACGTACAAGGAACTGGCTTACTTAAGACACCAGGTGCCCAGGAATTAATTGAACTGCTTCGGACATTTCTAACTGTGGTGGGACTGATGTTTATTACTGTGCTAGGTGGGTCTGTCATTAAAACAAAAAAAAAGGGGGGGGGGGGAATCTGTGGAGCACATGGGCAGCAAAGATGGCGCTGGGAGGGGGTTGAGTGGGCAGAGCCTAATTTACTGAAGAGCACATGGCCAGCCAAGATGGCTCTGGGAGAGGGTAGAGTGGGCAGGCCCCAATTGATCTTCTGATCAGTACCTAACCAGCCCATGAAGGCTCAGGTGAATGACAGGGTGTGACCTTGACAGTGATTGGTTCCTCTTCCTCCCTTACCATAGCACCCATCCTCTTTGTCTTTAAAAAAGGGGCTGCTCTCTGTTAATAAACAAGTTTTTCTGCCTGCTGGATTTGGCTCCCTGCTGTGTCTGATTGTCTCCTGGGCTGAGGGAGGCTAGGGAACTGGCAAGCACTGCACTTACCTTTCCTCGGACCCCGTCTGTCTTTTGTGGGACGGACGAAGAACCAACAAACTCAAAAGTCAAATCTTGATTCTGTCACTTACTACCCATGTGGATGAGTTATTTAAACTATCTGAGCCTTAGTTTCTTCATATATTAAATGAGGATGCTAATAATTCTTTTATGAAGTGTTGGTGAGGAATTAAAATAATACTAGATTTTAATTTATTACAATTTTCATGGGGTTTTATTATTCTATTTATAAAATTTTGATAAACTTTGTATTTTCTAGAGATATCTGTGCTTTTCTAAGAAAACCCATTCCTATTGCTCATGTAACCTGTGCCTAGAAAAATGTTCAATGAACACTTTTTACATTTTAATATTGACAGCTCTACTCTCCATTTTATCCACTTAAGGTAAACAAGTTTAAATATATTATATCCTGTAATTCCTTTAGTCTATGATACTTTTCCTTACAGACACCAAGACCCAGACCACATTTTGTTTCCTTCAAGCCATAAAATCTTGCCCTCGCCTGGCAATGTGGCACAGTGGTAGAGCGCTTGTTTAGTATGCATGAGGCCCTGCATTCAATGCTTGGCACTACACAAACAAAAAATAAATGAAGTTAAAGTGAAATACTATATTTTAAAAAATACTTGTTTTCAGTCAGTTTCCCAAATACCATATCCAGAGTTTCACTGAAGCACAAAATCATCTGAAAGCATAATTTTCTCATTATTTAATGTTTCCCTTTGTGTAATCAAGTGATTATTTGAAGAGAGATTGCTGCTTTCCCCATGGTATCTATGTGACTGATATAAAGCAGATATCAAAGGTCCCAGCATTAGCTGGACAACAATGGCTCATGCCTACAATCCTAGCTACTCAGGAGGATGAAAGTTAAGGTTGGTGATTTGAAGCTAGCATGGGCTAAGAAAGTGGATGAGACTCTCATCTTCAATTGACCACCAGAAAACCAGAAATGAAGCTGTGGCTCAAACCTCTAGCCTTGAGCACAAAAGGTCAGGGATAGCAGCCAGGCCCTCAGTTCAAACCTCACAACCAACAACAATAACAACAAAAATGAACAAAAAAAAAAAGACAAAAAGTCACAGCATCAGAACAGGAAGGCTGCTCCCTGGCCAGACACACAGCACACATACTGCAGGTGTCGAGATACAATATCCAAGATACATATCTTGGATCAAAAGAAGAGCACAGTGGTCTGTGATCATTGTGGGATATCTGACACAGGTCCCTGATATGTGCAAAAGGTCATTTGACACTTTCTGACACTTTGGGCTGAGGGTAAATGGTCTGCTCTTGTGGTTCATAACTTTCTTAAAAATGCTCTGCTCTGTCTTCTGTCTACTCTCTGTCCCCTTTGAAGTACCAAAATGTCTTACAATGTTGCTTAGTCCATTTTCTGTTTAATATTGGGGTACAAGAAAGTGATCAATTTGTTAATACTCCACGCTACAAATTCTGATGTCTTGTAATCTGTGATGATCTTCCCTCACCGTTCTTTGGTGTTCTTCCGTGTCTTTTGGGAGACATTTCATTCTGTAGAGGAGCCTGAGAGTGATAAATGCCAGAAAGATGGGGGAGGGACTTGTGATGAGATCATCTTTCTCATTGTGAGTGAGGCCATTCTAAATGAGTTTTACTGTTTAGGAAGAGATCATTATGAAATATGTAAAGAAAGAATGCCAGAATTGCTTGCTTTACCTTGCTGAATGTGGAAGAAATGCACAGAGAAACTGAAGCCTCACTGATCTGGTCAAACAGTGAGGATGCATCATGAACAAGAAAGTACATGGGCATTGAGAGTGCTGCTCCTAATCACAAGCTTAGGGCAAATGTATCAGTCCCAAAGGAGGATTTATATAGGTTCCAACTGACATCCCCCTCCCGCCCCCAAAGTTATTTTGAATTATGGGAATAAAATTTTATTACCTGTTGAGAAAGGCATGAAGTAGTCACTTTTCTTAAAGTTTCCACTTTCATCCAGAAAGTGGCCAGGGTCAAACATCTCTGGGTTATGGAATTCCTTGTGGTCATATAGTACAGACGTCAATGATGGCAATACAGTTGTGCCCTGGGAATAATACACACAGATGAGCTAAGCTAATTATATAATATATATAATATATGTAGAGAGAGCTATATCTATATATACTTACATATAGATCTTTACATATATACCTAGATCTATATAGATCTATACATATATATATATATTTATATATGTATATAAAGCCAGGTGCCAGAGGCTCACACCTGTAAACCTAGCTACTCAGGGGGCTGAGATCTGAGGACTGCAGTTCAAAGCCAGCCCACACAAGAAAATTTGTGAGGATCTTATCTCCAAATAACCACCAGAAAACCAGAAGTGGAGCTGTGGCTCAAAGTGATAGAGCACTACTCTAGAGCAAAAAGTCAGTGACAGTGCCCAGGTTCTGAGTTCAAGCCCCATGACCAACAAAAATCAAAACAAATAGTTAAGATAAAATGAAAATCACTTAGTTCAATCTTCTTGTCTACAGGTAATGAAGACTTCCAACCAATGAACTGGCTTCAGAACTAATAAATATGAACACGGAAAATATTTTAAAAAGGCAAATATCTCCGAAGTTTAACAATTCTATAGAAATAGACATAAAGGGTACTGAAGAAGAAGAAAGCCCAAAGAACTCAAAACAAGACTACAAGAATGATCAATAAAATGAAAAAGGACATATATAAAAACATGAGTGAATTTAAAGACAATACAAATAAATATCTGAATGAAGTAAGGCAAACAATGCCTTCAATAAAGATACAGAAATCTTAAAAAAAAAAAAAAAAGAAACTACTATTTTGGAAATTAAAAGCTATATAAATCAAATTAAAAACTCAGTGGAGGGCTGGGAAGGTGGCTCAGTGGTAGTGTGCTTGCTTCACATGCATGAGTCCCTGGGTTCGATTCCTCAGCACCACATAAGCAGAGGGAAAAAAGTCAGAAGTGGTGCTGTGGCTCAAGTGGTAGAGTGCTAGCCTTGAGCTGAAGAGCTGAGGGACAGTGCCCAGGCCCAGAGTTCACGATCTGACCCAAAAAAAAAGGAAAAAAAAGCAACTCAGAAACTCAGGGTCTCTGGAAGCTCAGGGATAGAAGAAACAAGCTCACCTTGGGGATGACATACCCTCTGAATTTAACATCACAGGTCACTGCATGGGGCAGGCTCATTGGTAGGAGATCACTGTATCTCTGGATCTCATGCAGCACAGCATCTGTGTAGGGCATTTGGCTCCTGTCCTGCATGCTGGGGCTGCGGTGCCTGCCAATCACATGGTCAATCTCTTCCTTCACTTTAGCTGGTGAGACATAATAAGAAATGGTGAAACAGGAGAAAAGTGGCACATTGATCAGAGTAAGTCAGTGCTTCATAAAACTCATGGTTTATGTATCTGAACACGATTCAAGTTAAAAAAAAATAAATGTCCCATGGAATGCTTAGACTTCAATATATACACACCTCACTGTCCTATTAAGTAGCCTTAAATGCATTAACATATTCGTAAGAATTTAGCTTCTTGTTAAAAAATACACAAAAAACAAAAAACTATTCATGTACATGTAATGTACCTTAAATATTAAAGTAAAATACCTTTATTGTTATAGGTACTATATACTTTTCCTACTGTTATCATAAAACATTACAAAATAAGGGGAATAAAATATTAACAATAAAAGTATATTTTTGAGAACATTATTATCTTCACTTATATCTCCAGATTTCCCAAATCTCTACAAATATGAATGGTAATCCATGGGCTAGACAATAATATAAATGGCTCTAAGAATGACAACAGTATGATGTTTAAGATGTTAATAAAATATTTCGATTTTGTTCTAATTCAGAAATGTTTTTGCTGTAAAAGCAGTGATTCACCATAAAGTGATTTTCAATCTATATTAATATATAGAAGAAATCATGTCTTTAAAGAAAGAATTTACCTTCTATAATTGATATGGAAAGAAATAAATATAATTCAAAAAGTAAACAGAGCACAAGTAAGTGAAAATTCTGATTAAAATACATTGTAAGGAGTGAAATTGTTGAAGATGCATTGTAACTCATGAACTGATGTGTTGAATTAAAATTCTTTTATACACTGCTGAATGATACAAAAGAGGGTTATGTTGTGTGTGTGTGTATATATACCTATATATATGGAAGTATCAGCACTGTTTTTTTTTATTTTTATTTTATTTTATTTGTGAACATACTGTACAGAGGAGTTACAATTACATGGGCAGGATAATGCGTACATTTCTTACCAATCAGCACTGTTTTTGTACAATTAATTTACACTAATAAAAATGCAGAAGAAGAAATGACAGTCCTTTAAAAAAGAAACACTTTATGTTAAAATCAAACCAATGTTTGATTTTAAGGTAAAAACCAATGTTTTGATTTAAACATTATACAAATAGTGTGTCTGTTTGTGCATGCATGTGTGTAATTTGCAATAATACTACTATTAAATGACCACTTTCTAATGATCCCCATATTGGACATTCTAGTATCTGCCTTGGAAACTTATCTTCATATTTCCAAATAATGGTTCATTCTTTTTTCTTTTTTTCCCCCATTTTTTTTGCCAGACTTGGGGCTTGAACTCAGGGCCTGGGTGCTGTGCTGTTCCTGAGCCACAGAAACACTCCTGGCTTTTTCTGAGTAGTTCATTGCAGATAAGAGTTTCACAGGCCTTCCTGTCTAGATGGGCTTCAAACTATGATCCTTAGATCTTAGCCTCATGAGTAGGTAGGATTACAGGCATGGGCCACTGGTGCAGGTGCCTGGTTGATTTTTTTAATCACTTTTAGAGAATATTTATGGATTTCCTAATATGTGAGACCAAAATTTGCATTTACATCTCTATCTCAAATATTTAGCCACATCTACAATAGATACGTGGAGATACATATGCACATTTCTCCTCACTTCATTGACATTGCTAATGTTAATTAATATCATTCCCTGAGTGAAAACTAGGATTACTTTCTATTTATTCTACTTCCCTTGTCTTTTATATCAGTTCATGATTTTCTATTTCTTGAGTTAGAATTATTTGCAAATATACAAATAGGTGTTTATAATGTCTCGCAATATATGCTCAGTAAGTAAGAAATGTAAGACACTTGTCCATGTCTTCTTCATTCACAGCGTCTCCCTTCCTTGCATCATTGGTTTCTGGTTTGTTCTGATGTGGTTATTTCCTAAGTTGAGTTTCTAGCAGCCTCAGTGACAGTCTGAGAGTACTCCATGACCTTTCTGTCCTAGTTTCTGGAGTCCATAATTTTCTTTATCTTGGTTTTAGATAGCTGAATGAAATACATTATATTATATTTTATGGGAAAACAAAGAAAATGGGATATGAGGTTAAAGGTGATATGGAAGTCTAACTCTTCCACCTTTTCTTATCAATACATAGGTAGTAGTTACTCTTAACAATTCTTATGTAGGGGCTGGGAAGGTAGCTCAGTGGTAGAGCGCTTGCCTTGCATGCCTGAGGCCCTGGGTTTGATTGAAAAAAACAAAGCTGGAAGTGGCGCTGTGGCTCAAATGGTAGAGCAATAGCCTTGAGCTGAAGAGCTGAGGGACAATGCCCAGGCCCAGAGTTCAGGCCTCACGACTGGACCCCCCCCCAAAAAAAAAAAAAGAAAGAAAGAATTCTTATGCAATCTCCACCTTCTCTTTACATAAGACTTAATTGTGTCTTTCTGGAAGTTGTGATGACCTTTCTAATCCTGGTGTTTTGAAATGTTACAACCTTATGCAGAGTGGGTGCTTTTATTCCCTTTGTTCTGCTTCACATTTGGAGAGAATCTTCTATCAAATTGGTAAATGGAGGTTCTTACAGTTCTTCACTCTGGGGATATACTTTTCTGATGAATTTCAGGAAACAAGTATTAGATAAAAAGTGTGCATCACAAACAACAAGAGGGCTTTACCAGACCTCTCATTTTTACACTTCACTGTCTTTACTCAAAATTTCTGAGTACAGAGTTTCCCAGGTTCAAATTTCTGTGGAGAGAGAGTCTTTCTTTTCACCTGATGAATGGAGCTGTGGTGAGTATAGAGAGTCTGTTTGCTAAATGCGTTTTTTATCTTCTTCAACACTTGTTATTTCTAAATAGGAAACTTTAAGGGAATTTTATAGACATAGCTTGGTTTTTCTTCCCTTAGAACTTTTCCTGTTATCACATTTAGGTGAAAGTATCATGTATCTGGCTCAGTTATTTTACAATTACATCTACCCTGAGGGTAAGGATATTTGTAAGGATATGACTTCTTATCTGTCTAGTATTCTCCTCTCATTTGTTTAATCATAGGACTAATTCTCATTTAAAATTATTTTATCATTATTTCCTAAATCTTTCCACAGTATTTCTTCAACTAGAACTCTTTAAATATAAAATAACATTGTAATAGAAAAATTATGGGTGTCTTTTAAAATCCTTACTTTATAAAACATAAATTTCACAAAGTTAGACTTCTGAAATTGTAAAAATCCTTCAGGTATGGCTTCTGCCGCAATAATACCTTTCTAATGAGTCTGTCTTTAGAACATGTCCCAGACACCCTCATTAATTTCTAGGACTTGTACTTATGTATTAGTGACAAGAGGTCTCTTTGGTCTATGCTAACATTAGAATTGTTAGAATAAGGAAAGGTATAGTAAAAAACTTGCCTATTATAAAAACTGGAATTTTTGGTGTAAAATCAATATGTAACTTATGTCAATTTATGCTTAACCTGTTTTCCAATAATTACTTACTATAAAATCTGGACACCAGAGCACAGTCTTGTTCCTATTCCTATAGCCTGTCCTCATCACTTCTCTCTGATGTCAGCTGATGGCACAGGATGTTGGGCTGTGAGACAACTGGCAATGCAAATCGCTAGCAGTGTCTTTCCTATATTTTCCTGGAATTCACCTACCTGTGACATGGGGGTGCTTCAGCAGGAGCAGCAGGGAGTATCTCAGTGTTGTGCTTATCGTTTCTGTCCCAGCACCAAATAAATCCAATGCAGCCATTGTCAAGCCTTCAGTAGTAAATTCTGATGGCTCCTTGTGATTTTCCTGGTCCTAAGATTTAATACAATTATATTATTTACCAGCACATGTGATGACATTGAAGTTACAGTATCTCACAGTGGTATGAAGTTGTAGAATAAAGGACTAAGAGAAAAGCACAATGACATGGGGTGGTGACTAGCTGAGGCTAAGGCTTCAGGCCTACTGTGCTGTCGTTACTCTAAACGATACAGTAAAGTTTAAGTCACTAATAAGTGAATTTTCTCTAATTTTAAAGTATCAGAAGATTGACTAATAGAACTAGGAAAATCAGGGACATAGGTGTAAACCTGAAGCAAGAATCTGCAATTAAACTGTTTTGGTGGTGGTGGTAGTGGGCCAGAGGTTTGAACTTGGGCAATGGGTGTTGTCTTTGAACTTTTTGGCTCAAGCCTAGGGCGATCCACTTCGAACTATTTACTGTTTAAATTGGAGATAAGAGTCCCTGGGACTTTTGTGCCCAGGCTGGCTTCAAACCTTGATCCTCAGATCCCAACCAATTGAATAGCTAGCTTTACAGTTATTAGCTCCCAGTTGCAATTTAACTTCTTGTATCAAAAATTTACATATGCTCAATATTGAGTGTGAAAAATGCTAAAAGGAGCAAAGCCTAAAGGTCAAAAGAAGTAAGAATTAGTTCATCAAAACTAGATTGGAAAGGGGTGGGGAGTTGGCTCAGTGATAGAGTGCTTGTCTCGCATGCATGAGGCCCTGGGTTCCATTCCTCAGCACCGCATAAGCAGAAAAAAGCCAGAAATGGTGCTGTGTCTCAAGTGGTAGGGCACTAGCCTTGAGCTGAAGAGCTGAGGGACAGTGCTCAGGACCAGAGTTCAGCCCCCATGACAAACAAACAAACAAACAAACAACACCTAGATGGAGGCTGGGAATGTGGCATAGTGGTAGAGTGCTTGCCTAGCATGCATGAAGCCCTGGGTTTGATTCCTCAGTACCTCATAAACAGAAAAGGCCAGAAGTTGTGCTATAGCTAACGTGGTAGAGTGCTAGCCTTCAGCACAGAGAGGTGCAGGAACAGTGCCCAGGCCCTGAGTTCAAGCTCCAGGATGGGCAAAAAAATAAAAAACTAGATGGGCTATCAGATGGGAAGCACGAAGTCGGGGGTCTAGGGAACTTGAGAAGGAAGGACTAGGAATGCATGAGCTGAAGAGACACTAATCATGAAGACAAAAGGTGTTCACATTAACTTGTCTTCGAACAAAGGAGAGAGGATGCATAAAGCAGTGCCAAGGACTGAGAAGATGGTGGGAAACTAGGTTGCCAACAAGGCTGCAGTTTTTTGTTTTTTTGTTTTTTGGGTTTTTTGGAGGGTGGGTTTTGTGTCAGTCTGGGCCTAGGCGCACTCCCTCAACTCTTCAGCTCAAGGCATCTAGCCATTTCTGGCTTTTTTGCTTATGCGGTGCTGAGGAATCGAACCCAGGGCCTCATGCATGGGAGGCAAGCATTCTACCACTGATCCAACTTCCCAGCCCAAGGTTGAAGTTTTAAATATTGAATGAGGAAATCATTAAATGGTCAAAATACATCATTTTCTCACTGATCCCTGGGCCAACATTAAATCCATCATGCTTTTATAATCTCCAGATGACTTGTAGTCTAGCTAATATTATGTAATGAAATAATTTTTAAAAAGTGAATTTCTCAACATTTGTTCTTGCTAGGAGAAGATTCATCTCATTTGACAATATCAACTTCAGGTGCTTTTTAAATTGGTCAAGTTAAACAAACTTTGGTAATATCTATTGTATGGACTTTTCTATGATCACCAAGTTACAATTACTCTTAAATCTTAAGTTAAAATTACTCTAAATATTGTGCTCAACCACCAATATTAAAACTTTCATCTGTCAAAATGAATTGGGAGATTTTATAGTTTCAAAGCACATACCCTATTATAATCTGGGCTGTATAAGTATTGAAAACTGAATGAAAATCTAAATGAATGAAAACCTAATCATTCCATGTCATGGACTAAAACACCAATTTTATATCATATCCTACCATCATGCAGGAGAAATTAATACTCTTAAGATAAATAAAAGTAGCCAGGTGCTATTGCTCACACCTGTAATACTAACTACTCAGGAGGCTGAGATCTGAGGATCACCGTTTAAAGCCAGCCCATGCAGTAACTCCGTGAGCCCCTTATCTCCAATAAACCTCTAAAAAACTGGAGGTGGCCCTGTGGCTCAAGTAGGAGAGCACTAGCCTTGAGCTGAAGGGCTGAAGGACAGCACTCAGGCCCCAGAGTTCAAGCCCCACAACTGACCAAAAAAAAAGATAAATAAAAGAGAAGAGTCTCTCATGAATAGATCTACTATATAAGAAGTGCCAAGGGGCTGGGCAGCAGTTGCTCACACTTGTAATCCTAGCTACTCAGGAGGCTGAGATCTGAGGATAGAGGTTCAAAGCCAGTCTGGGCAGGAAAGTCCATGAGACTCTTCAATAAACCACCAGAAAACCGAAAGTTGGTGCTGTGGCTCAAGTGGTAGAGTGCTAGCCATGAGCTGAAGAGCTGAGGGACCATGCCCAGGCCCACAGTTCAAGCCCCATGACTGACAAAAAAAAAAAAAATTGCTAAAGGGAGTCAGTTTTCAAGTAGAAACTAAAGCTGAAACTAAAACAAATACATGCCATATCAAGAAGTATGTATGCATCCTTGTTATATCTATGCCCCTACAGATAAATATGAATGCTAATTATACTATATTTTTGTATTCAAACTCTTTTTTAATTTATACACATTTTAAAGGAGATACCTAAGGCAATAATCCTAGATGAATGCTATAGATACCCAATGTATTAAAGATGTCATTTGTGACAAAAAGAACCTAACAAGAATGCAATTGGAGGCCGGGGAAAGATTAAATGTTCAGTTAGAAGCGAATTTGCTATAATTTCACAGAAGGCTGTCATAAATTTGTTATAGTAACCCCATGATAACTAAGAAGGAATCAACTATACTTAGTTGATTGCAGTATTATGCATATATCCAACACCTAGGCATTATCTATGTGCATTTTATATATATGTTACCTATATAGTATATTTCATTATATGTTTATGTGAAAAAAAATAAAACACACTAAAATCTATATAGTTCATAATAGAAGACATAAATTGACTAAAATACATTAATCTCATCTATAAAATATCACAAATGAGGTCATTGTACAATTAATTTGTTAATGAAAAGTATAGTAATATAATACTGTGATGCATATATATTTTTAAATATTACAAAAAAAACTTTTAAGGATGATGAACCATGACCAATTAAGCATCATTCCAGAATTATTTCTTCAAGGCCAATTCTATCTTACAGAACATATAGGAAGTCCACACTAATTTGGCATTCTATTCTATACATTATATAATAATGACACCCGTCTTTATATAATGATACAATACTTTGCATGGCAATTGTTTCTGTTTAACTGTTTCTGTTTCATTTTCATTCTCCTTATTCAGACAATTTTTATACAATAAAAGAGTAAATGCATTCTAATTATTTAACAAATTAATTTTGTTTCCCAGGATGTTTAGTGTAGATTCATTTACATAACTGATAGCTTATTTTTTCAAGCACTGTTGGTCTGACTGTTTAAACATCTTTAGTAACACCCACTATTCAATGTGACACAAAATGTTCAAGATTTCAAATAACTGCAGAATTTTAACATTTTACCTGTTTCATTTTAATCAGGAAATAATCAATCAAGTCTCTTGGATTGTTAACATCCAGTGATTCCTCATGATCTTTTATTTTCTTCAAAATAAAGCTATTTACATCATTAACATTTTTTAGTATTCTTTTATGGCTCCCTGGTACATAATCAAGGATATCAGGATAAAGGTTGTAGATCTAAAAGTTAAAAATAATAATTTATTAAATAAAAGTATATTTGCATGAACGTACTATACATATTATAGAAAACGTGGGTGTAAATAGAAATGATATATGGCTCCCATTTTAAAGGGAAATTTTGAAGGAGCATATAAAATGAGAGGGATTCAAGGATGCCCTAAAAGCCAGGTGCCCGTGGCTCACACCTGTAATCCTAGCTACTCAGGAGGCTGAGATCTGAGGATCTCAGTTCAAAGCCAGCCCCGGCAGGAAATTCTGTGAGATGCTTATCTCCAATAAACCACTAGAAAACTGGAAGTGGCGCTGTGGCTCAAGCAGTAGAGCGCTCACCTTGAGCTGAAGAGCGCAAGGGCAGCACCCAAGCCCAGAGTTCAATTCCCATGACTGGATGCCCTAAAACTGTCTCATGCCAGATTTTCTGACTTCTCCATGATCACATAATTATTAATTTTTGCAGAGTTTAGGTCATGTTGAATCGTACAAGGGAAGACATTGTGAGGATTTTTTATAAATTAATTTTCTCATTTCTCCCCAGACTACTTCATCCTCTAGGATCACAGTGGAATCAGCAAACACTCTGACCCTACTCAGTGATTCCTAGCAGCTTCCATTGTTTCTAATATGCTTCCTCTCTGAGGAAAAATACTTCTTTCCAGTAATAGCATGAATAGTATAAGATGTCAGATTGGAAAACAAACCTCTGGGAAATGTAAACCTTCACTAAGGACCTGGATATCCACTGATCCACTAGGCATCTATCTGGAACTGAACAAAGCAATTTAAAGGAATATCCCTTTGGGATTTAATGGGAAATATCAAATTAATTGCTTGAGTTCATTAGCTTGAGTCAATCCTATATTTGGACTATTTTTAATGGATATAAAATATAAACTTAGATATCTCTTTCAAATGTTTACTGGATATTCTTTTTTTTCCATTTCTATTATCATTAGTTAGTTATCAAAGGCTTTCATTCTGACATGTCTATATATAAATGAAATACATCTTTCCTTTGGGTGTCAGTACCAAGGTTTGAACTGAGGGCCTCAGGCTCTTGGTTGGTTTTCTTCCTTATGGCTGGTGCTCTGCTACTGGAGCTACATTTCCTGCCCTGTTTTCTGCTGATGCACTGAGAGATGAGATCTGGCAGAGTTCTCTGCCCTGGATGGCTCCAATCCTTGATCTTCCAGGTCTCAGTCTCCCGGGTAACTAGCATTTTAGGCATGAGCCAACAGGGCCCAGCTATGCAATATATCTAGATGAGACTCACCGCCTCTGCTACTCTCCCTCATCCTTCCCTTCCCTGCTTCCCAAACCACTTCCAACAAGCTTCATTGTTCTATTTTGGAACTGCAGAAAAATGAACTACAACTTTTTCTCTTGCCCTGTGGTGATATGAATTCAAAGTTGATCAAGGATCTTAATATAAAACCAGAAACTTTGAAGCTACTACCAAAATAGAATAGGGAAAATGCTAGAACACGTTGCCATAGGCAGTAACTTCCTGAATGGCACGCTACCATTCTTTAGATAGCACTGTTGGGTCCAGGTGTTCACCTTAGTGCTCACCCTTATTTAATTTGGGTCTGTTGAAAAAAAAACCACAAGTGTTTTCTTAGGAAGAAAAGATCTTGGCTTTACCTGCATCCATGGTGAGCTCATAATCTTGACATTCTCATTGAATTTCTCCATCATGTTCAGTAAGTTCTGGTCTTTATAATCAAAACGATTCTGGAAAACAATGGAGCAGATGACATTGCAGGGAGCACAGCCCAGGATGAAGGTGGGGTCACAGGGTGAGCCTGAAGAGTCAGAAACAAATGAAATATGCATATGAAATACTGTACTCAGCCTTTGTCATCTTTACCATTTTATTACTATTTTACTTATAAATTTCTTTAACATGCAAATATCCCATTTGAATTAAACCAGCATATCACTTTACTTGAACTTTCAGTATAAACCAAAGAGCAAAATAATTGCATTTACCTATAGTCATTCAATCCCAGATGTACACTATTTTAGAAAAAAAAAAGACATTCATGCAGCTAATAATCAACATTTCAGAGAAGTAATACATCTGTTTCCCAAGCCTATAGACTACACAACACTGAGAAAGAAAGGGAGAGAATATCAGGTACCTGTAGTTTTTTTGAATCACCAATGGAGAGGAACTAAAAAGATAGACTGTACTAAAGTTCAAATACTAGAAGGAACCAAGGTAAAAAAAAAACAGAATGCATTCATGTTGTATGAGGATTTTAAGAATAACTAAATTTAAACTTTTTATTAAATATAAAAGCCAGGTACGGCACACAAAACATAAAATTAATAAATGGGAGGCTCCTATTTATTTCAATATTTAAAAGCAAATTTCTTCCTTAGGAAATAAAGACAGTATTCCTAATTAAACACCAAATTTAACTTACAGACAAGGCTGACCTTTTGGAATTCTGGGATGAATAATATGTTTGATATATTTTAAATTCATCTATCTCTGTGGTTCTAGCATTTGACAGATAAATGAAAGAATTATTTTTGCACTCTGTATACAGTGAAATTGCCACTGGGAAAATAATGAATATGTATGGTGTTACTGAGTTTAAATCATAGACATAAGTGATCATGAATTAACAGCATTGTGAATGGGTGTGGACATTTGAAATGGAGAATATTCATTGAGTTGGTTTCATGTATGGGGGTTACTTAAAGATTGAAATGAGTCTAAGCTCTCAGAAAATTGTTTTAACTTTGAAAGAAATGGTTACTTGGTAAGTTATTGAGATTTTTTTATGACTGCATGTGTGAGTCATTCATAGGTTAAATCTGATTTTCAGTCTTCCACTTTATTTGGAAGAATGAAGTCAAAAAGCCAGGTCATTAGAATCCATGTGGACAATCCTATCATTGTGATTACAGGTTAGTAGATTTGGTTATGGGAGTAATTACCGTAGATTTTCAACAAAAAATCTAATAAACATGGAGAAAAGTGATAGGCAAAACTGAAAATTGAGCTAGAATATAGTAAAAGAAGGCTGGATAAAGAATTATAATAGTTGAAATATAGCTAATTGAATCATTTAATCAATCTGTGTATTTTACAGATTCATGATAGAGCACATAGTTACTCAACATGTGAAAATAAAAACTCTAAAGTCCTAAGTAAGAAGAAATAACTAATGTTGCTCTTAACAATTGTTCTATGTTTGCAGAAAAATAATTTTTATGTGACTTCTAATCAGAGATAATAAAGCAAAGAGAATCATATCTTACACCACATCATGCCTATCCAAAATTGCAGGCATGGGTACCTGAGGAATCATTGAAATGTCAATGAAAATGAGCATATCATATAGCTGCATTTATATGGGGGTCTCTGAGGGTTGATAGGGTCATTGCCACCCTGTTCATGTAGCATACACTGACTTGAAAAGACTTCACTACGTACCCTGAATTATGTTAAGAGGCATGCATTGTTCCTTAACTCCTCAGAAATGAAACTCATGCATCTATTTAGTCAGAGACTGGTGTGGTTCATGACTAAAACCCTACCTCACTCAGAAGGCTTAAATCTGGGAACCAGCCCTGGATGGCCAAATATGTGCAAACCTATGACACTTATAGTAACTTACCAGCAACAAGTTTGAACTGGAGGTGTAGCTCAAATGGTAGAGCACCAGACATGAGCTAAGCAAGAGTTTAAAACTCAGAGTTCAAGGCCACAGTATCAGCATAATTTAAAAAAAGAAAATTCACATTCACAATTTCTGATTTGAAAACAAAAGAATCCTTATCTGAGACAGAAGGGACTTAATGGAGCCTTTGACAACCGTGTCTAAAGAAGTGATATAAAGCAGCTCCCACCCTTGGTTTTCCTCAACTCCTCCACGAGGCAGCGGGCTTCCTCTTGAACACGCTCTTCAATGCTCCTCTTCCCCATCCCAAAATTCCGCAAGGTCATGAGTGAGAAGCGCCTCATCTCTCTCCATGTGTGTCCATTGCTGAAAGCAATTCCTAAATGAGAGGAAGCAGAAACATGGATGGAGAAATCAAGCAAGAAAAGGAAGCCAAAACATGACAGCCACAGGAAAGGTCAAACGCTGAGTAAAGAACCCATCTGGCCTCTTTTTCCATCCTCCTTACCACCACCTCCTCTGCCCAGCACACAAATATACACACACATGCATAAGTACACTTACCAAGGCCTTTACCATATTTCTCAGCCACTGGAAATCTGCCTCTTCCAGAGAACTCCTCCCCATGGTCAATCAGAGCTTCCTTCACTGCTTCATATCCATACAACACCACAGTGGGCTGCATGCCCAAATACAGAGTGAACACGGGGCCATAGACTTTTGAGAACTGGAAAATCAGAAGAAAAAAATACTAATGAAAGAAGTCACTGTTGGCTCCTTAGGTTGAGCCTGTACAAAACTGATACCATTATTGTATTTTTTATGCTTCTTTATTTTAGCAAACACAACTTCAAATATTTCCAAAGTTCATACGTTATAAAGGGGGTCTGTTATAGCTGTCATTTAGAGATGGCCTACACTGTGCCATGCAGTGGACCAGGCAGTTGATACACTGTTGGGAGCCAAGAAAGTGTATGGAAAGATAAGATTCCTCCAGCCCTAACCAAACTACATTTGGCTAACCATAAATATCCCTCCAGCCCTAAGCAGACAACATTTGACTAACCATAAACATTTCTCTTATCTCCAGCCCTAAGCAAATGGCGCCTGGCTAACCATAAATATTTCTTAGAAAGACTAGCACAAAGGCCAAAGGAAAAGCATGACCCATCCCTGACCCCGGGACTTCTCACCCTTGCTTCTGCAAAATTTTTTCATTCTTCCCCTTCCCACCGCCCCTGTGGGTATAAAAACCCTACCCCGAGCTCAATAAAGCAGACCTTGACGCGACTCAGACTGACTGTCTTTATGCGCTTGGTCTCGTTTCTCTCTCACCCCCCATTGGTTTTTAGGAGGTGCCTCCTGGAGCCTAACGAATAACTGAAACTATGGACGGGCCAAGTGGCGCCCAACGTGGGGCTCGAGGCACGGTGGCCTACCGGACAGCGCTGGAGACGGGGATCCCCAATCATTTAGGGTAGAGACGCCCACATCGCATCACTCGTGCACCGTGGGAAGTCTTGAGGTAAGTTTGCCGTTCAAGGAACCATGGGCAAAGAGCTGTCTAAAGAGGCTTTATTTATAAAGGAAATAAAGGAAGCTATTAGGGAGAGAGGAATAAGAGTAAAAGAAAGGATCTTGTAAAATTTTTTTTGTTTTGTCGGGGAAAAATGTCCTTGGCTAATTTTGAGTGGCCCGGATATTCATCCCCTTACCTGGAGTAAAGTAGGGAAAAAATTAATGATTTAGCGGCTAAAGGAGAAAAAATTCCCGAGGCCTTTTTTGGTTTTTATGGGATTATCAGGGACATTTTAAAAGAGGTAGAAAAGGGAAGAGATGGTGACCACTTATTGATTTTAACAGAGGACACCTGCTGCCTCATGAATGGAATAAGATTGTACAATTGGTCCTGACCAGAGGTCAATATTTAACCTGGAAGGCTGAATTTATAGATAAGGCAGAGGCTCAGGCTATCATAAACAAAAAACATGTTCAGATGGCCACTCCCATCTGAAGTTACCTTTTCTGTTTGCAGTCCTTCTACTGCCGGGCAGCGCCTGTCTGGTTTCCTCTGTTTCTGTTTAGTGTTAATTGTCTCTGTTGTCTGTCTTGTTGTCCTTAAAGGGAAGGGGCGGCAACTAACAACCCCCTTAAGTCTGACTTTAGATCACTGGAAAAAAGTTACAGCTCGAGCCCAGATTGTCAGGTTTTAGGAACTTGCTTGTTTGTCAATTATGAAATTGCCACTGAGCACCTGAGAGTGGCCCCAGTTAGATCTCAGCCTTGGGCCTTGGTTCAGGGGGTCTGAGCGTGGGGGAGAACCTGTCAGTCTGAGGGGACGGCCGCTAGGGATTTTTCTTTTCCCTTGCCCCAAGATGACTGGGAATTCTCCTCCACCTTGGAAGGCCCCTGGGTCAATGCTTGCAGGAATCTAAATAGAAAAAAGAAAAAAAAAATCCTCCTGAGGTGAGTAGGGGTGTTGAGTCCCCTAGTAAGTGAATGGTGGTGAGATGTCGCCCCATTCACTGAGACCTGATTTTGTCTTTGTGGCCACTTGTTTGTCTTGTTTAGTGTGTGTGTTCGTTTTATGTTTTCTGAGGTAGGGAAGATTTGGGTGAGTGTGGCAGGCTCACTCAGCAGACTCTGGATTCAGCTTGCTGAATGAGAACAGCACAAAGATTCAAAAGACTAATTAGTGAATTGCCTTGCTAGATAAGCAAGCTCTGGGAAAATAACGTCCAACAAAGGTACCTAGTTAAAAGAAATACTGTCTTAAATTTTTGTTTAAAAACTTTAAAAGGTGTACGTACAACTGATTTTGATTTTTGCGTGCTTTAAGATCTGTGTGAGTGTTTTGTGTGTGTCTGTGAACGTGTTCAAAGATAAAAATTGTCAGCATGCTGTAACAGTTGGGTGAGTTTAAATTTAAAATTCAAAAAGTTATGAGGTTTGGACATTGACCAAAAAAAAAAAATCTTCACATTGTTTTAAATGGCTTTGTAAGAATACTTTAACTTGCAAATTAGAAAATCTGGTATTTAAAGACTAATGTTTTAAAATGCATAAGACTGTTTATACTGTAATCAAGTTATCTGGCTTAACAAAAATGCATTGGCTGTTTGGGATCTAGTTCCCTTGGCTAAAATTTGGGATAAATATTAAAAATTTAAATGTAAAGGTTAGTTTAACACTGTCAAAGATGTTACCTGTTCTGTCTGTCTAAAACTGTGTATTCCATTCGAAAACCAAGAGAAGAGACGGAGAAAAACTTAGAAGCCAACAGAAGACCTTTAGGGGTGAAGGGTGAACAAGCCGAAGTGCAGTTCAGCTGGTCATGCAGGGTGGGACAGGCCCTGGGAGGAGTCCACACATGGAGAAAGAGGGCAAGCTGACGCAAACACAGTTCATCTAACCTTAAAGAGTCAGATTGGGTGTGTGGCCATTCCATAGAAGGGGCTGAGTGGCCCATCTTTGTTCTCTCTTTTCTCTGCAGATAGACACTGAAAACATGATGGTTAAAATGAGTGATGTGATGATCTGATTAGTATTGCTAAAACCTCCCCTTGGATGTGTTAACATTAAAATTAGGAAGGCCTTAAAAGAGGGCTAAAAAGTTATTTATATAATGTGGCTTACTTTCAATTATGTTCCACAATTAAGATGCTTTTAAAAGTTATAAAGGTGTTAAGTCTAGCTTCGTGATATAGTGAAGGTGACTATAATTCTTGCATTAGGGAAAAATTGTCATTTGAGTTTAAAAATCTTAATGTGTGTCTGTTTTAAAACAAGCAACCAAGAGGCAATGAGTGACACTTGGCCTCAAGATTTCAAGGGATCTTTTCAAAATGCAAATGAAAACTAAAGTATAAAATATTAAAGGTGATTAATAAGAGGTTTTAAAAAAATTATTAGAAATGGATTTTTGGATATAAAGTTTAACTGTAAAGGTGTTCTTAACATTGGCCTCAATGTGCACAAAGGAAAAATTAGGATTACCAAAATAATTGCTATTCTAGTTTGCTCTTATAGGTTTTTTAAGTTTCCAGCAAGTCCAGAGCAAAGCACAGAGGATTCTTACAAGTTTGTCAGATGTAACTTTGACTCTTAATAAGTTTCAGGTAAGAGCATGCTTAAAAGCTACTTCTATGTTGACCACCTTGTTGCTTTTAATTGGAGTAAAGAGGCCTTCTATAAGACTCATTGATCTGAAACTGGTTCAAAGCCAGCCCGGGCACAAAAAGGTTCCTGTGAGACTGTCACCTCTATTCAGCCAGCAGAGTACTAGCCCTGGACTAAAGAGTCAGGGGACAGTACTCAAGCCCCAAGCTCGAGACTCACAGTGGCAGAGTACTAGCCCTGGACTGAAGAGTTAGGGGACAGCATTCAAGCCCCGAGTCTGGGACTCAAAGTGGCAGAGTGCTAGCCTTAAGCTGTAGAGCTGAGGGACAGTGCTCAGGCCCCGAGTTCAAGTCCAGCAACCAGCTAAGGAAAATACCAATGAGGCATTTATCCCAATGTGGAGAAGACACTCCTGGGACAAAAGCAATGGAGGAGCATCCAGAGGCAGGCCACTGCTTGGATGGCAGAAATGTCAGATCCTAGAGTCATTTTGTGGCCCTTCAAAACTGGTCAGAGCCGGGAGGTCATAAAAAGAGTTTGTAAGCATGCCAAATGTCCATGACCATCTACCTTGTAAGGGACAGAAACTTGCCAGTCCTCTGTAATAGTAAAAAGATAATGTTATAAAATGTGGGGAATAGTTTAAATCTCAACCCCTTTATGTGCCAAAAGCTCTAATTGGCAGCTCTAATTGAGCTGACACTAGTTACAGGAAATTCATCTGCTCAGGAAAAAGTTTGTAAACCTGAGAGAGCGTTTCTATTGATATCTGTCTCAAGGCCTGCAAAGGTAACTTAGACATTATTTGGGATCATTAGAGATCACATTCCTAAGCCATCTAGGAAGATGTTTTTGCAAACCAGAGTGCTAAACAAGCTACACTGCTGTAGCCGGAGAAAAGATCTGTGCAGTTGTCAAAAGTTAAAATATTGTTCTTAATGACATCTAACCCTGATAGTCTCTTTGTAAAATAGGCTAAAGTTATAGGTTCCTGCCTAGGTAAGATCAACGCCCCTAAAGTCAGCTTGAAGAAGTTACGGAAGATGGACCTTTGCCCTTCTACCCCCATTTTTAAGATCAAGGGTCCAGAGTCAGAAATTTTGGAAAAATGAGGCAAAATAGAAAAAAAAAGGCATAAAAAATAGTGTTAACAGTTGTCAGTGTGCAAGGTGTGGAGACTGCATCTGTACTAAGCCTTCTGAGCCTTCTGTGTTTATTTTACAAAAATATCTGGTTAGTAAAAAAAAAAAAAAAAGGTTGTAATTTTGGTAAATTGTCCTGGGCTATTGTTTAAAGATCTTAAAAACCAGCAGGTTTTTAAGATCTAAGATCTTGTGGGACATTCTTTTGGGTGATATCCAGAAACCCTCTCTTCCTACAGTGGGTACTGGGGACAAGAATATCACTGGCTTGCTTGCCTTAGTCACTTCAGTGCATAGTGACTAAAAATCCACTCTAGGGTCACAGCCTAGTTTGACTCTGGTATGGTAATAACCTAAGTGTTTTATCAATGAAGGTAATACTCTTAGCCTTTTTTTTTTTAATTTTATTTGTGAACATACTGTACAGAGGAGTTACAATTATGTGGGCAGGATAATGCATACATTTCTTACCAAGCATTGCAGCCTCCTCCTTTGTTTACCCTTCACATCCCTTCCCAGCCTCCCCCCTCCCCCATCCCAATCCTTCTCCTTCCCCCCCTTCCCCCTCCCCCCCCCCCCCCGCACTGACGTTGTAAAGCTAGTTTTGGACATGACAACTTGTACTTCTCATTGTTGCAACAGGTCCACCTGTATCCTTAAACAACTGGTTTTTCCCCATCTCCTCCACAAGTTATACTGACATCAAATATAGTGAAAGCAGGGGTTATACTGTGGGGGAGGGATATACAAAGCAACAAAGAGATAATCTTATAAATGCGTTAGAAACACATGCATGAAAGAAAAGAAACATTAAAATACACATCTAAGGGTTCATTTTCCTGACATCACATTATCTGACCTTTTCCGCTTGACTCATACATATACTAGATATTACAAATAAGGGAAACCATAGGACCTATGTTTCTTTGGGCTTGGCTTACTTCACTTAATATAATTTTTTCCAAGTTTTTCCATTTCCTAACAAATGGGGCAATGTCATTCTTTCTGATGGAGGCATAGAATTCCATTGTGTATATATACCACATTTTCTTGATCCATTCATCTACTGAGGGGCATCTGGGTTGGTTCCATATCTTAGCTATGGTAAATAATGCTGCAATAAACATAGTTGTGCTGGTAGCTTTAGTGTGGTCTTGTTTGTAAACATTTGGGTAAATGCCCAATGTCCAATCCAGGAGCATGGGAGGTTTTGCCATTTTTTAAGTTCTGTGTTGATTTCCTTTTTCAAGATTTTAAAGTTTTCATCATAGAGGTCCTTCACTTCTTTGGTTAAGTTAATTCCTAGGTATTTTATTTTTTGTGGGGCTATTACAAATGGAGTTGCTTTCCTAATTTCAGCCACACTTTTCTCATTGTTGGCATATAGAAAAGCCATTGATTTTTGGGGGTTAATTTTATAACCTGCTACTTTGCCAAAGTTTTGAATCAGCTTGAGTAATTTGGGAGTGGAGTCCATGGGATACTTTAAATACAAGATCATGTCATCTGCAAAGAGGGAGAGTTTTATTTCTTCTTTCCCTATTTGGATCCCCTTTATGTCTGCATCTTGTCTTATTGCTGTAGCTAGGCATTCTAATACTAGATTGAAGAGAAGTGGAGAGAGTGGGCATCCTTGTCTCGTTCCTGAGTTAAGAGGAAATGGCTTTAGTTTTTCACCATTGAGTATAATGCTGGCTGTAGGTTTGTCATATACAGCCTTTATTGTATTGAGGAATGTTCCATGGATTCCTAATTTTTCCAGAACCTTCATCATAAAGGGGTGTTGGATCTTGTCAAATGCTTTTTCTGCATCTATTGAGATAACCATGTGGTTCTTATTCTTGCTCCTGTTGATGTGATGAATAATATTAATTGATTTGCGTATATTGAACCAGCTTTGCATCCCTGAAATGAATCCTGTTTGATCATGGTGTATGATTTTTTGGATGAATTGTTGAAGTCGATTGGCCAAAATTTTGTTGAGAAGTTTTTCATCAATGTTCATCAAAGAAATGGGTCTATAGTTCTCTTTCTTTGATGAGTCCTTGCCTGGTTTTGGGATGAGGGTTATGATGGCTTCATAGAATGTGTTCGGTAGTGAGCTTTCTCTTTCAATTTCATTGAAGAGTTGGAGGAGTATTGGTGTGAGCTCTGCTTTGAAGGCCTTGTAAAATTCCGCTGTAAAACCATCTGGTCCTGGACTTTTCTTAGCTGGGAGGTCTCTTATTGCTGTTTCTATTTCAATGCTTGATATGGGCAGTTACATTTTAGAATTGCTAGCTGCTGGTTTTGCTTCTGTAAACTTGTTTGCGCTAGCACTGACCCTTCCCCTCCCTGGAGATATATAAAAAGTTTTGGAGTCTAGATGTCGGCCGTGGGACAAGCTCTGTAGTTGTAAATAAAGGGCTAACAAGTAAATTCCCCAAATGGCCAAATGGGACCCAAGATAAGGAACACAGAGTATGTTCCTCTGCATTCCTGTGTAAAAATTCCCGATTTAGGGGGCTCAAGATAAGGGCCATTTGATGAGCCCAGCAGACTAGGCCAAGTGTTAATCAATCACAAGCCTGTAACACTGTAGATTTCCTAACCTTTACCTCCCAGAGTGACTACCTCAGTTTGATGATCCGCGCTAATTGTTTTATTGCAAAGAGTGTTATAAACTTCCCCAGGTAGTATGACATTGATGTTGGGATATCCTCCTTTTCCCTGTGCAACAATGTTATTAATGTTTCTGCCTCCCTATGCTCACAACAGAGCCAGGTTTTTGTTTGTGGCAATAAAATGGCCTACACTGTACTTCCCCAAAATTGGACAGGGCTCTGTATTCCAGGTATTTTGCTCCCAGACATTGACTTGATTTCCGGAGATGAGCCAGTACCCATTCCTGCCTTTGATTATTTTGTTCCCCGACATAAAAGGGTGGTACAATTTATTCCCCTACTGATAGGACTTGGAGTGGCTGGTGCTTTAGGCACTGGGACTGCAGGATTAGCCACTGCTGTCTCCTCATACTCCAAGCTTTCACAACAATTAGCTGATGATATTACTAAAGTTTATCAATCTGTTAAAGATCTTCAGGATCAGTTAGATTCATTAGCTGAGGTGGCTTTACAAAATCGCAGAGGTTTAGATCTTTTAACTGCTGACAGAGGTGGCATTTGCTTAACTTTACAGGAAAAGTGTTGTTTTTATGCCAATAAGTCTGGCATTGTAAGAGATCGAGTTAAAAAACATCAGGAGGAGATTGAAAGACGGCAACATGAGTTTTTTGAGCGCCCTATTTGGGCTGCTTGGGGGGGACTTTTACCCTATGTTCTTCCCATCCTGGGTCCCCTTGTTGGATTACTTTTGCTTATTTCCTTTGGCCCTTGGGCTTTTCAGTGCCTTACGTGCTTTATAAAAAATCAAATAGATTCTGCCCTTTCAAAAAATTCGGTCTTGGTGCATTATCATCGCTTAGAGGCTCAGGAGGACCCCACGGGGCACACCACAGTCACCCCTAGAGAAAGACTGCAATTCCATACACTTCTTCCTTAATGATTCCCAAAAAGCTAGAAAACATCCAATGATGGGAGTATTATGGAGCTTACCCTGGATAGCACTACATACAGAGGCCGTACAGGCTGGCTCAACAAGGCATGTAGCCAGTAGCCTAAGACAGGATGTTTTCTCATAACCTACCTTTGGAAAATTTGTTGATAAAACAGGTGAATGGCTTACCACAACCCAGGGGAAACCTTCCCCCCGAGGATGATGCCTTTTCTCTTACAGATGCAGCTAGAACTCCAGACATGGACCCTCCTGTTTAAATTTATTAAATAACAGATTAATCTCTGGTCTTCTAAGCCCATACAGGTTCATCACCATCACCTCGATGTGACGGACTAAGGCATTGAGATCAAGGATTTACCCCAGGCTTTTAATTGGTGCTTTGCCGTGAGCTTGTTCCAGTGGGAAACAGCCCCCCTTTTCTTTTTCTTATTTAGAAAATCTTTCTTCTTATTCATAACTTCTGACCATTCAACGGGCAAGACCTATTGCCATAAGGGATAGGTTCGCCCCTCCTCCTATAGGCCCCTCCACTTGGGGGAGGATGCACCTATGGGAGGAAGAAAAAATGCTCTAATCAAGGGTGCAGGTAAGACTGCAGGGGGATGGATCCGTGAGATCCCAAAACCCAAGACCCCTGAGTGGCAAGCTCTGGTGCATGACGGTTGGCATGCATACCCACGAGCTGTCTACTCAAAAAACATGCGAAGGCCTGCAAAACTCCCCTCCCCAAGTGAGGACGCTTGCTCAGGAGCGGAGAAAAACCCTGGGCCCTTAGAGGAACAGAGCCTCTGTCACCCCCTTAAAAAGAGCAGCCAACAATTGATGGTCAATTTTCTAAATAAGAAAGGGGGATTTGTTGGGAGCCAAGAAAGTGTATGGAAAGATAAGATTCCTCCAGCCCTAACCAAACTACATTTGGCTAACCATAAATATTCCTCCAGCCCTAAGCAGACAACATTTGACTAACCATAAACATTTCTCTTATCTCCAGCCCTAAGCAAATGGCGCCTGGCTAACCATAAATATTTCTTAGAAAGACTAGCACAACGGCCAAAGGAAAAGCATGACCCATCCCTGACCCCGGGACTTCTCACCCTTGCTTCTGCAAAATTTTTTCATTCTTCCCCTTCCCACTGCCCCTGTGGGTATAAAAACCCTACCCCGAGCTCAATAAAGCAGACCTTGATGCGACTCAGACTGACTGTCTTTCTTTATGCGCTTGGTCTCGTTTCTCTCTCACCCCCCATTGGTTTTTAGGAGGTGCCTCCTGGAGCCTAACGAATAACTGAACCTGCTGGATGGGTCAATACACCATTGTAAATCATCCTCACATGAAAACGCACAGCAGGCTTGTCATGTTTCACAAAGAAAGAAACAGACGTCTGTAAATTCTAAATTCATTTCTAGAGCCGCATAGGTAATGAATAGAAGACTCATAGTTGAACTTCTGCCTATTGAACATTCCTTGCTTGAGATATGTTCAATTCTCATTTGCACACCAAATCAATAGCCAGATAACTACTTTCAGATAACCTGTGAAGCTCTTACTGTTGAGATCTCACTTCATGGGACAAATGAGAAACTGGCAGTTTTAAATCAGCACAGGTGCTTCTATAGGCCAGTATGGTTTGGAATCAATTGGCATTAGAAACAGAGGGTGGACTCCACAGAGGCTTCCCCAGTACACGAAATACCTTCCAATACAATTTCTTCCCCAGCAGCATTCTTTGCCCCAGACAAATATTTTATGAAAAAATCCAGGTGGATTCTGACACCATCAGTATTGCCCTAAATGATCTCATGTCTTTATGTTATCTCATCTTCACAGATATTTCCACAACCTCTCAGATAAGTTAACTTCCATGATGATTCTGAATAAAAACCCATGTGTAATATGCTCTGAGTTTTTTAATTGAACATTTAATCACAACACTTTCCTTACCATGAATCTTCAGGGAAAAAAACATAAACATAGCTGTTAAACTAAGATCCATAACATTTACAATTTTGTGACTGAGACTATAATGGAAAATAACCCACTCACATAATACATTACTTCATTCCATGATTGAAAAACAAACTGGAACAGTCACAGGCATATAACACTTTATACAAGAATTTTGCTTTATAAGACTCAATCATGCTATTATACCTTAAACAGTAGATTTATAATATGGTTTAATTTATCTCTTGTCAGAGACCACTGGGCAAACATGAAGAGTACTTACACTGGTTAAAGATTTAGTGATGTCTTTAGTATCAATCTGCAGTATATTTCCAATAATTGGGAAAGGAGTGGGGCCTGGAGGGAGCTTCCTTCTCCAAGAGTTCTGTCTCCATATTGAAAAGAGAAGCAGAAAGGAGAGACCCAGCACCAGGACAACTACTGGACCCATTGAGGCCTTTTCTTCTGAGAGTAGTGTGAGCTTGCAGTGCTGACCTTTTATAATGCTCCCTGAGACTCTAGTGTGTGCTTCTTTGATGTTTTAGTCATGAATTAGGTAGGTGTTACCTTCCCATCTCTTCTGATTAGACTTTGTCCCAATGATAGAGATAAAAGTAGAATGAGCTGTACACGTGTCCCTCTTCCCAAAGGGCACATCGGAGAATGTATTTTAGTTGCAATTTTTGGCAATCAAATATTGCTAATGTAAAATACAAACCTACATGCGTTCAATGTACAGCCATGATTAAGAAGTACTAAAATCTATGACTTAATATATAAGACCATTACTCAAAAAAAAAGGGTTACTATAAAGGTAGATGTACAGAGGGATTACAATTATGTAAGTCAGATAACGAAGACATTTCTTGATTCTCAGATCAGTAACAAGTTGGGAAGTTATGGATTTGAGGATATTCTGTATGTTCTATGAAATGTACATTTAAATTTGTTTTTTGCTCTATACAACACTTCGAGATGTGTTGTCACTAATGGGACTCCTCAACAAGGTAGTAAACTCATTGATTTTTATTTCTAACTAAATGTAATCAAACATTCTGAAAAGCAAACTATATATTGAGTACTGACCAAAGGTTTCAGGTCCTTGAACACTGTATAACAGGAAAAAATAAATGGAAAGTTACAATTATAATGAGGTAAGGGAGAATCAGGAGTAAGCGGGAAATCTCAATGCTGAGTGGCTCATAGGTAGAAGAGTTAGGCTATCAGGGAGATTGTCTGGTGGCCATTGTAATCCCGATACTTTCCTGAAGAACAGTCCTGGAATTCTCTTCCCAACACTGCAGCATTGAAACTTGCTCAGTAAAACCAAGGGGAAAGTCTTCATGTGACTTAGTCATGAGGCATGAAGAATGATGGCTTCTCTATTTTACATTCACAATAAGAAAAGCTGTTATACTGATCTTAATCTTTTTTTTTCTGTCAGTTGTGGGGCTTGAACTCTGGGCCTGGGCACTGTCCCTGAGCTCTTCAGCTCAAGGCAAGCAGTCTATTACTTGAGCCACAATGCCACTTCTGGTTTTCTGGTGGTTAATTGGAGATAAGAGTCTCATGGACGTTCCTGCCTGGGCTGGCTTCAGATCTCAGCCTCGTGAGTAGCTAGGACTACAGGCATGAGCCACCAGTGTCTGGCTTTTGATCTCTTATTTTAAGGAACTGAAAATAAGACTAGATACAATGTTTGCATAAATGCATATATCAATATGAAAGCCTCTTGTATAACGCATTGATGCCAATAAAAAAAATACACAGTAAAGAAGGGACAGTATCGAGAGCATTATCAAGTCATCATGGGTCATAAAGAAGTTTAAACTCAAGTAAAAAACCACCACAGAATGCAAACCTGGAAGTCTCAAATACTACTAAGATAACACATGTTGTTAGGAAAGTAATGCTTAAGTTAAGGTATATTTGTAAGGACATTATATTTTTTTTCTAAGTTAACAATGGCAGATAGTTTAAATTTTAATTTTGGTGGTACTGGGGTTTGAACTCAAAGCCTTGAACTTACTAGTGCAAGGTGCTATAACCTTTGAGACACACCTCCATCCTTGCTTTAGTTATTTTAAAAATAGAGTCTGACATTTATGTTTACTAAAGCTATCTGGGATTTTAATCTTCCTGTCTATCCTTCCACCAAAGCTAAAACTACAAGCACAGACCCCCATGCCTGGCCTGTTAGTTGAGGCAGGGTTTTGCTATTTGCTCAAGTTGGCCTCAAATTGCAGTCCTCTGAATTTTTGCCTCCTAAGTAGCAATTACCTTCTATGATGGGATTATAGGCCTGAGCCATAGTACTTGGCCTCTTACCTTCCTTTGTATGGAAAATTAAGACTTGTTAAAATCCAATTACCTGCCATTTTAGAAGCCTGGTATATGGGGATTCTAAGATCATATGTGGCTATCAAAACCATTTCCATTCTCTGATTTTTATTTGCCTGCCATTAAATTGTCCCGTTTTAGGGCTGAGAAACTTGAGTCTTAGGGCTGGGAAGATGGCTCAGTGGTAGAGGGCTTGCCTTGCATGCATGAGGCCCTGAGTTCGATTCCCCAGAACCACATAAGCAAAAAGAAAAAAAGTCGGAAGTGGTGCTGTGGCTCAAGTGGTAGAGCGCTAGCCTTGAGCTGAAGAACTGAGGGACAGCGCCCAGGCCCAGAGTTCAGGCCCACGACTGGACCCAAAAAAAAGAAAGAAAGATACTTGAGTCTTAGATACTAAGGACATTGGTGAAAAACACAAACAGCAATTGGTAGAGCTGAGGCTAAAACACACATTTCCTACATCTTCTACTATTCTCCCTGAGGAAGACATTCAGTTCAATTGGGTTTACAAATAATTTGGAAACTGTGTACTATGGCTAACTACTTGATTTTTGTTCTTAATCAGTGACATTCAAATAAACATGGGATTAATTAATAATTAATACAGAGGGCAGAAAAGTCTGAATTTATAACCTTTAGAATCTGAGTGAACCCGGGGCCTGTAAAACATTATGTAAAACATGCTGTCCCACCCACATAGCTCTCAATGAAACAAAGATTCACACCACCTGACTGCAGAAAACTAGCTCAGTGGTTTTGATGGCAAACTAGCGTCATCTTACGCCTTGAGAAATAAATGTCCCTTCTTCATTTGGTCTTCTTTCTGCTGAAATGAGGATCCCACATGAACTTTTCCTCTTAACAATGAGCTGAACGAGAGGGAGAGGATCCAGGATGGCCACCAACCAGTAGGGAAATACCACAGCTGTCTCCAAGGAAATAGAGTATTCGGGTTCCCACACACAGTTCCCCCAAGAGATTGGCAAAAACAAAAAGGCGAACCCACAGAAATACAGAAACTGAAAAAAGGAAAAGAAAACCAAAGCCCTCGAAACTTGCACAAAGGCAGAAAAACGCGAAGAACGCTGCCCCAACCATGGAAGCCACAGGTAACAGACTGGATGAGATGGAAAATAGACTATCAGGAGCTAAAGATAAAACCAAGTTGCTGGAGCAGGGATGGGAGTGTGGTTGTGGAGGTGGGAGGGAAGGGTTGGTAGGGGAAAAACAAAGGAGGAGGCAACAATGCTTGATAAGAATTGTACTCGTGACCTTGCTCATGTAACTGTAAACCCTCTGTACAGTATTTTCACAATAAAAAAAACTCATTAAAATAAAAAAAATACAGTTCAAGAACGGGCGAACAATGCCAAGAAATCTAATCTTCATATAATTGGGATCAATGAAGGAAAGGAATACCAGAATAGAAGGATACAACACTTATTCAATAAGATTATTACAGAAAATTTCCCCAATCTCAAAAGAGAAAACCTCACCTACATAACAGAGGCATACAAAACACCGAGCATCCTAGAAGAAACACTTCTAGACACATTGTAGACCTGAATTGCAGAGCTGATTTTTAAATGCTGTAAAATCAAAGAAGTAGCTATACAACAATGGAAAGAAAATTAGTATCACTGTGGACCTCTCCATACAAACCCTCAACACAAGGAGACCCCGGAAAAGTACCATCCAAGCTCTGAAAACCAATAACTGCCAACCCAGACTGGTATATCCAGCGAAACTAGCGTTCACATTCAATGGAGAAACTAAAATTTTTAATAATAAAGAAAAATAAAGGAATTAATGAACAAAAATCCAGCACTACAAAAAAAAACTAAATGGAGGAATATAGCCCAAAGAAAATAATCATGACCAGGGAACCACTTCAGACAGAAACATAATCAAGAATTGGCTTTATTAATATGAAATGCCCTTCTTTGTTTTTTCTGATTTGAAACATGTTTAATCTGATATTAGTATTACTACCCTAGCCTGTTCATGAAAGCCATTTTCTTGGAAGACTTTGTTCCAGGCTTGCACTTGTATACTTAATATTTGAAAGCCTCAAGGCTATAGTTAATGAAAGACAAAGAAAGACACCGGATTGTTGCAGACTAGGTAAACTAAGTAGACAGGATAACTAAGCAGACTAGATTAGATTTTGTAATGGAAATCCAGTATTAGTAAAAAAAAAAAAAATGCTGGTTAATATTAATAAAGACAATGAACTAGAGCAGTTTAATTTAAAGCATTACATCTCTTGGTAATTTTACTAAAGTTCTGTGGGTTTTCAGCCTTAACAGATGCTGATAAATGACAAGTAGCTCTTTGAAATATTTCTGTTATTATTCTATAAATCTAAAATTATCTCAAAATATAAAGTCAAGGGACTGTGTTTCCCCAAAGTCCCTTAAGTAGACTATAGGAAACCTGAGTGTTTTGAGAGTGCACAAACATATCACAAATTTGAAATGTGTTATGACATTGAAATTAGTCATCATGATCCTTACAGAGATTCTTTTACTCTCTTACTGTACATTCTTCAAATTTGGAACCAGTCAGTGGCCAGTGGCATTTGTGTCTCAGCAGATACTTATTTGGGTTATAGCATACATTCTTTACACAACCATGCATCAATAGCTTCAGAGATTTGTAGGGATATAAAATTTGAGACAGAAATGTTAATAAAGTAGCTCAGAATTGCTAACACACATGTAAACAGAAGAGTAACCCATTAAAAAGAAAAGTTGCAAGAAATGTGTATTATTGAAAAGCTGAATTTTAACAATTTGTTACATTAGTATGTTGTCTGAGATGAAACTCTGTAAAGAATAACTGCAAGAACTATGTTTTCTTTTTTTTTTAATTTTTTATTGTAAAGATACTATACAGAGGGTTACAGTTACATGAGTGAGGTAATGAGTACACTTCCTCTTGAACATTGTTACCCCCTCCATTGTTTTCCCCCTGCCATCCCCTCCCTCCCTCCCTTCCCCGAGGTTCTTTTTTTTTTTTTTTGATTGTGATTAAGTGATTACATAATTTCCGGAAATTCACAGTATTGTGGAATAATGATGCTCATTTAAAGTCACGAGTTCATTCTAACTTTCCTGGAGCAAATTGTCTATCACAGTCTGTAACGGTGCTCACATGTTATATACCATATATGTGATCAGCAGCATGGGGATATTTGGTAGTGGTTCAACCAGATGAGTGGGAGTTCTTTGTTTCTTAAGTCCTGTTAGTTTTGTCATATCACCTAACATTTTGGATTTAGCATCCACTTATCAGGGAGACCATGTACTGTTTGTCTATTCATTCTTGGCTTACCTTGCTCAACATGATTCCTTCTAGCTCCATCCATTTCCCTGCAAATGCCATTATTGTGCCATTTCTAATGGCTGCATAATATTCCATTGTGTATGTATAGATACCACAATTTTTGGATCCATTCATCTGTGGTGGGGCATCTAGGTTGTTTCCATATCCTAGCTATTGCGAACAGTGCTGCAATAAACATGGAGGTGCACGTGTCCTTGTATATTGGTTCCTGTTGTTCAGGGTAGATGCCTAGAAGTGGTATGACTGGGTCATAAGGGAGGTCAATCCTTAGCTTTCTAAGGACCCTCCAGACTGCTTTCCAAAGTGGTTGTATAAGTGTACATTCCCACCAGCAGTGTAATAGGGTTCCTCGTTCTCCACATCCCCTCCAGCATTTGTCGTTGGCTGATTTGTGGATGTGGGACATTCTGACTGGGGTAAGGTGGTATCTCAGGGTTGTCTTTATTTGCATTTGCTTCACCACCAGGGATGATGAACATTTCCTCATGTGTTTCTTTGCCATTTTTTTTCTTCATTTGAGAAGTCCCTCTTTAGTTCCCTTGCCCATTTAGTAATTGGTTTGTTAGGTTTGGGAGGGATTAGTTTCTTGAGTTCCCTGTATATACAGGATGTTAACCCCTTGTCTGATATATTGCTGGTAAATATTTTTTCCCAATTAGTTGGTTGTCTTTCTCGCTTGGTTGCGATAGCTTTATCTGTGCAGAAGCTTTTTATTTTAAGGTAGTCCCATTTGTCGAGTCTCTCTCCAACTTGTGACCCTGGGACTCTGTTCAGGAAGTTCCTTCCTGTGCCTATTAGTTCAAGTGTCTCTCCTACTCTGTCCTGCAGTAGTTTCAGAGATTCAGGTTTAATGTTAAGGTCTTTAATCCATTTTGAGTTGATGTTGGTGCATGGTGATAGGCTGGGGTCCACTTTTAGTTTTCTGCATGTGGCTGCCCAGTTTTCCCAGCACCAGCAGTTGAAGAGGCTATGTTTCTTCCATTGTATGTCTTTGGCTCCTTTGTCGAATATCAGCTGGCTGTAGGCCTGTGGATTTATTTCTGGATCTTCTATTCTGTTCCATTGGTCTTCGGGTCTGTTTTTGTGCCAGTACCATGCTATCTTTGTTATTATAGCTCTGTAGTAGAGTTTGAAGTTCGGCATCGATAGCCCTCCCATATTGTCTTTATCCCCTAGAATTGTTTTGGCTATTCTAGGTCTTTTGTTGTTCCATATGAATTTTTGGACTGTTTTCTGTATTTCAGTGATGTACGTCATTGGGATTTTAATAGGAATTGTGTTGAATTTGTATATTAGTTTTGGAAGTATTACCATCTTTACTATATTAAGTCGGCCTAACCAGGAGCATGGGAGGTCTTTCCATTTCCTAGTGTCTTCTGCAATTTCTTTCTTTAACTTTTTATAGTGCTCATTAAATAGTTCTTTTACATCTTTGGTTAGGTTAATTCCTAAATATTTTGGGGGGGGAGGTTATTGTGAATGGGGTTGCTCCCTTTATTTCCCTCTCTTCCTGTACATTATCAGTGTATAGGAAGGCAACTGATTTTTGTGGGTTTATTTTGTATCCTGCTATTTTGCCAAAGTGATTTATGATTTCTAAGAGTTTGGGGATGGAGTTTTTGGGATCGTGGAGGTATAATATCATGTCATCTGCAAAAAGGGAAAAAGGGATAGTTTAACTTCTTCTTTCCCTATGCGGATCCCTTTAATGTCTTTTTCTTGCCTTATTGCCCTGGCTAAGGGTTCTAGGACTATATTGAAGAGGAGTGGAGACAGTGGGCATCCTTGCCTTGAAGAACTATGTTTTCTTTTACGACAGTTCCACAGAATTTTTCAGGACATATGTAGTAAACTAAGGGTGCTGGTTTAAAAAAATTACTACCACAGATTTTGTGTCCAGAAACCTAGACTTAGTTGTGTAAATTTGGAAAAATAACAAATTCTAAAAGCCTTAATTGGCTCACTAATAAAATGGGGATAAGGAAATACTTAAATCACAGCAGTAGTGAAGATTAAAGTAAATAATACTTAGAACAAATAAGAAAGTTTCAGTAAGCACCTTACAAGAAGAAATGTTGTTATTGGTGTCATTATTATTATCACTGTATTATTGTGACATATTGGAAAAATTACCTGTAACATTGTGCATAAATAAAAAATAAACAAAAATGAAAATAAAAAAGATATGAATGATCTTTGAGACCAAGTAGTCTTTTTTTTGGGGGGGGTGGTCCGGTCATAGGACCTAAACTCTGGGCCTGGGCACTGTCCCTCAGCTCCTCAGCTCAAGGCTAGCGCTCTACCACTTGAGCTACAGCGCCACTTCTGGATTTTTTCTTATGTGGTGCTGAGGAATCAAACCCAGGGCCTCAGGCATGCAAGGCAAGCGCTCTACCACTAAGCCACCTTCCCAGCCCCAAGACCAAGTTGTCTTAATTTTAAAAAAATTCCTAAAGAATGGCACATGGCAACAAGGTAATATTTTAACCAAATGACTTGGTAGATTTGCCAAGAATCACTTTCCTCTATTTGTGAAAATCTCCTCATGGCTTTAATTCATTTATCACTTTTATACTCTTCCATCAATTATCACAAAGACTTGATTATTTACATGTCCCAGAAGACTTGAAGATAAGTTCACTCTACCCAGCCCTCTAACCTTCTCCCTCAGTACACACATTCTGCCAGCCACAGGCTCAGTGCTTGGGCTCCACCATGACTAAGGGCTTCCAACCACTGCACCCTTCAATGCTTGAGCTGCTGAAACTTTACTGTGGGTCCATGTCAGGCCTTCTCCCTGTCCAGCACCAACTCTTCTGTTCATATTTCACCCAAACACTGTTACAAGCTATCCCAAGATTCCCTGAGCTATGACTATTTGTTTTCAAGCCTGCAACAAACTCATTCTCAGCAGATTGCCCTTTGTTATAACCCCCTTGAGACAGAGGAGCAAGAACACACTTTTCTTTAGAGAGGTTAGCCTTACACTTCAAAGTAGTCACTATTTCCCCAAATCCCCATCCTGGGTTTAAGGTTTGTGGAAGAGGCATGTTTAGTATGCAGCTAGAATTGTCAATCTTGCCAATGCTATCTGACTTACCTTGTAATTGCAGCTTTGGATTTCTCTAACCCTCTTGTTGGAACTACTAACAGTGCCAAGAACTATATTCTAATTTTTTCTATTGTGTCCATCTCTCGGTGTTTTTCTTGTCTTGTCACTGAATCTGTGAATTCATCCCCCTTGTCTTTAATTCTTGACTTTCTTTCACTTGATCCTGGTAGGGCTTTCAACCAAGATTTTCTTTTATTTAATTTATTGTGCTTATTAAAGTTATAATGTTATTGTCAGGGTGATGTTCAGAGGGGTTACAGTTACATAAGTAAGGTGGTGATGATTACACTTCTTGTCGAACTTGTGAACACTCCCCCATTTTTCTCCCTCCTTCCCTTCCTCTGGTCCCCTCCCCAAGTTGTACAGATCATTTTCATTTGTGCTTTAATTTTCTGTTTTCAATTACATTGTTGCATTTCTTGAGTCAATCTTTATTTATTTATTTACTTACTTACTTACTTGCTTGCTTGATTATTTCTTGTTGGCTAGTCCTGGGGCTTGAACTCTGGATTTGGGCATTATCTCTGAACTTCTTTTCCTCAAGATGAGCACTTTACCATTTGAGCAACAGCACCACTTGAGTCACTCTTTATAACATAAATGGTCTTCTTTATATTATGCAGCTGTTTATTTTATTCTCTTTGATCTCATTCATTTACTCCTGGCCTCTTCAATTTCATTGACAATAGTTTTAATCATTTTTTACCTTCTAATACTTGTACAAAGGAGTTTTCATGTAACCCATCCCTTTATGTATGTGATACATTTGATCAGTTACCACTTTCCTCATTCTCTCTCTCCTTTCTATCCAATTCCCATGATTCTCCTCCAGTTTCCTGGTTCCATTCTCAGTGAGTGACAGGCCAGCATTCACTCACCATTCCTCTCTCCACATGACTGCTCCTCCCATTAGACTGTGCCCCGGCTCAAACAAGACATGTTTCAGCTTCCTAGTATGCACTTTGTTGAACTGCCTGTTAAATGTTCAGAGGAGTTATACCAGGCTTCATTCATTTTGATTGTGTCTATATGTATATGTTCCTATATGCACTTTAACATGTTTATATTTTAAGTGTACATGGTAACTTCCATATATGAGAGAAAGCATGCACTCTTTGTCTCTCTCAGGCTGATTTAATTCACTCAATATGAATTCTTTTCCAGGCCCATACATTTTTTGTAAATTATGTAATATCATTCTTCCTCTTAGATTAATAATACATTGTGTGTGTGTGTGTGTGTGTGTGTGTGTGTGTGTGTGTGTGTGTGTGTGTGTGTGTGTGTGTGTGAATCACATTAACTCAGCAAGGGTTCCTATGTATGTACTGTCTATTGTCTGCTGATTCTCTTGCTGGTTTCTCCTCTGAGTTAGAGGAGTCCATGCATGGAATGTGTTCAGGCTTCAGAGCTCACTGTGTGTGCCTTGGGTCTTTTACTTCTACAGTCTATGGATCTACTTTGCCTGCAGTATGGCCTCATTCATGACTATTGATTAGATCAAAACTACTTTTCCACAGCATTCACTTTCATAGCAGTTTTCTCATGAATTAGGTGTGAGTATATAGAGTGTATATAAAGTGTATTTATATGAAAAATAATGAGCAATTTAAACCATTATCATCTCTTTTTTCCTTTTTTCTTTTTCTTTTTGTGTGTATGCCAGTCCAGGTGCTTGAAACATATACTCTTAACCCAATTGACTACCAAACAGCCAGAAGTGGAGCTGTGCCTCAATTGGTAGAGCACTAGCCTTGGGTAAAAAAGCTCAGGGACAGAACCCAGACCCTGAGTTCAAGTTCCTGGACCAGTACATAAAAAACCATATAGATAAAAATGTATAAAAATCATAGTAGAGGAACTTGATTATGATCATATAGTGTCTATTTTCCAAATATAGAAGAAATGACTGTGAATGGTTTACCACAAGAAATATGTTTAACCTGATATGAACTTCATATAATATATCTGCTTAAAAACACCACGAAATACAATAAGTTAAGATAACTTTTTAATCTATAAATTGAAATTAACTACTAAATAACTTATCTCATCAGGTGCTGGTGCTTCACAGCTCTAATCCTAGCTACTCAAAAGGCTGAAACCTGTGGATCACACTTCAAAGTTATTTCCGGCAGGAAAGTCTGTGTCTCTCTTATCTACAATAAACTACTCAAAAAAACCGGAAGTGGCACTGTTGCTTAACCAGTAGAGTGCTTGCCTTGACCCAAAGAAGCTCAAAGACAGCACCTAGGCCCAGAGTTCAAGTCCCCAGGATGAGAAAAAATATTATATCTCATGATTTTATAATCCTGAAGTATTTTCTGGCATATATTGGCCAAACAGCATGTTGTACAAAGCTCATGCACTATAAGCTTCAAAGAATTGTATTTGTAGAACATATTAAGAATATGTATAATATGTGGATCTCTGTCTGTATTCTCATGTGTGTCCAGATGTACAAATCCACAAAAGACACTAATGTTAACTACAAATTGCCTGACAAAGTTGTTCCCATTGGAATACAGGAGGAAGTAGAATGAGAAGTTACTTTGGATTTAATATTTTAAGAGGAAAGGAAAGGAAAAGAAGACTTCGGTTTCTTGCCATCCTCAGTTAGAGTGACTATGAAACAATAGGTGGAAGGTAGAAAAATAATAGAAAAGTAGATCTTTTCTGGGATTTTTGTCTTCTTGGGGACAAAGAAGACTCAAGAGATATGAAGAATCACACTCAAAAATATGAAGCATGAATTCACACAGGGCTCAAAGTTGGCTAAATAGTATTTCAAGTTTTCTTACTTGTTCACAGTAACATCAAAACAGGGGCATGAATTCTCACCTTCATATAATGTCATTCTTGTGACTCATTCCAATTGTTTCCCTACAGGCTGGATGTGCTTCTGATAATTATCACTCTGTTTTGAATTAAATCCTCTGGAAACATTGAGTGACACTCAGCTTATTCCATCGTTAACCATCCTCCCCTTAAATTCTCTAGCTTTTCTTTGAGTGGAAAAGGAGCCTCTTTGCATTTCTGTTTTGTTTTATCTTCCTTGACACAGGAAAGGAAATCTAAGAACAGTCAGAACAATCAAGAATACTTGTTATCAAAAACATACAGAGGAGAAATGGCTCCAAAATAACATCTGTGAATCATTTTGTTGTTTTTCAGTCATAACATACAAAACACCAGCTGTAGCTGTGCACTGTAAATTAGCATGGTCAAGACAACTGCAATAAAACACGAGGAATAGCAGGTGTGTTTGTGCAGTGACCACTCCTCCTCTGCTAACTCTATAGAGTGGTGAATGGGTTTCCTGGATCTTTCACACAAGAGGTGATATGAACATTGAGGGGAGGGAAGCCATCCTGCACAGGTAAAGAAGGAGCCAGGGTCTCAGAAGAGGTGCTGGCACAGTAGCACCTCCTCAGACAGGAATGAAGCAGAGCTGGTAAGTGGGTGGAAAGGTAGCAAATCCATTGGCCTCTGGGATGGTGAGGCTCTCCTTTGGGTCAACTAGAGATTTTAGTTTAAATTTTTATAGAATGGTAGTCAGGAATAAAAATAGCTCCATATGGGCCAGACCCTCTCCTACACACATCCATTTTATTACAGAAACAAAAATCCTCCAGAGTGTAGTTACTCCTGGTATGTAATTGTTACAATATTAAGCCCTGTGTTTGCATCTGCCCCCAGAGAATATGGTCGTCAGATGGAATTTGGAATGGGTAATACACAGGCAAATGGATTAATGGTAGACTGATACCTGTTGAGAAAGGCGTGAAGCAGTCACTTTTCTTAAAGTTGCTACTCTTGTCTAGAAAGTGGCCAGGGTCAAATATTTCTGTGTTGGGGAATTCCTTGTTATCACGTAGCACAGATGTTAGAGATGTCAGTATGGTTGTGGCCTGGAAATAATACATACAGAAAACCAGGCTGATAAAGAAATCATGAAGCTAAGAGTTCAGTTGGAAATCACTTAGTCCTACTTTCCAAAAACAGAGCAGTGACAATTCCAATGAGACACATGATGCATGCAATCAGTGGAGCTGTTTCTGAGAATACGGGCAAAGATTAGGGCAATGCGTCCTCAAAATCTATTTGAAGTTCTAATCACTCTAGTATTGCAAAACCATCTACACCTGCTCATGTTTTCTTCAAGAGTGTGAGCTCTTGTGCCTGTCCCACCTCCCCCTCCAGTTTGTCACTGAACATTCCACACAACTCATGTAGATTATGGATTTTACAAAAATGGAGGAGAAAGGAAGGAAACAGGGTGGACTCGATCTTCCACAGGCAAGGAGTGTTTATTGAGATAGTGCAGCAAAGGGCACAATCTTGGGCAGGCTTGTAAACTGTGCAAAGCATTGGGACTGAAGTTGGATTTTATGATCTTTAAGCAAGGATGCAGAGGTTAATGAAAAAGCTATTACATCTGGTGAAGGGGAGCAGGGGGCTTTTCAGTTGGGCCCACAGTGGAATGCTTGCAGCCAGGCTTAGGTGATTGCCCTGCCTATGTTAAGCAGTCTGCACATAGTTTTGGTGGCTTGCCTGTTTCTGTATTCACCTGGGAAAACAGGGTGGGGGTCAATTTTCCAATGAATTCAAATGCTATATTTTGTTTTAAGGGTGAATTCCCAGAGCACATGTTTATAGGACTTTTAAAAATAAACATCAAAACAGTGGACAAATGCAGCAATGGTACTCACTAGACTCTATGTTTTAAATGAACTATACAAATTATGGATGAGGATGGGAGGGAACAAACTGAAAGAGAGAGAGCAGGAAGGGTGACATTGTCCAAAAAGAAATATACTCTACCTGACTTATGCAACTGTAATCTCTCTGTACATAACCTGAGTAACAGTACAAAAAATCAGGTGGGGCTGGGAAGGTGGCTCAGTGGTAGAGCGCTTGCCTTGCATGCCTGAGGCCCTGGGTTCCATTCCTCAGCACCACATAAGCAGAAAAAAAAAAGCTGAAAGTGGTGCTGTTGCTCAAGTGGTAGAGTGCTACCCTTGAGCTGAAGAGCTGAGGGACAGCATCTAGGCCCAGAGTTCAGGCTCCACAACCAAAACAAAAAAATTAGGTGAGGCCGGGCACTGGCAGCTCATGCCTGTAATCTTAACTACTCAGGAAGCTGAGATCTGAGGATCACGTTCAAAGCCAGCCCGGGCAGGAAAGTCCATGAGACTCTTATGTCCAATGAACCTGGAAGTAGTGCTGTGGTTCAAGTGGTAGGGCACTCACCTTGAGCTGAAGAGCTGAGGGACAGTGCCCAGACTGAGTTCAAGCCCCATTCCCCCCAAAAAAAAAATATCAGGTATGCTCTTCTAAAAACAAGTCCAAAAAGCAGGCCTAAACCTGTTCTAATTCAATTTGTTTCAATACAGAGAATTCTTTAGAAAACACTAACCCTTTGAGGAAACAAACGTGAGGATGAAAGTAGAAATTTCATCCTTTTGGGAATGAGTCATTACATTAAGGTTAGAATTCATGACTCTGTTTTGATGTTACTGTGAACAAGTAAGAAAACTTGAAATATTATTTAGCCAACCTAGAACCATGTGTGAATTTATGCTTCCATATTTCAAAGTGTTAGTCTTCATATCTCTTGATTCTTCTTTGTCCCCAACAAGACAAAAATCCCAGAAAACATCTCCTTTTCTATTATTTTTCTACCTTCCACATATTGTTTTGCATTCAATATAAATGATGATAGCAAGAACCTGAAGTCATTATCCCATGAAACTGCAGAGTATAAGCAAAGTGTACATCTAAAACATGATGGCAATTCTTTTCCTTGCCTTTCATCTTGAAATATTAAGTGAAAGTAACTTCTCACTCCACTTCCCCCTCTTCCAATGAGAACAACTTTGTCAGGCAATTTGAAATAATTTGTGTATGTGAATATGTGCATCTAGATGTACATAAGTACACAGACACAGATACACATATTATACATATTCTTTATAGATATGGTTTTATAAATACGTCTTTACAGAATTCTTTACAGCTCCTAATGCATGAGCTTTGTACAGCATGCTGTTTGACCACTAACTATATGCCAGGAAAACCTTCAAGATCATAAAAATATGACACATTTTTAATATTTAAGTTAATTTCAACTGATATGTTGAAAAATTATACTTATGGTATATTTTGGGATTTTTTTGAAGTACATATGCATTGTATGAGGTTCATATCAGGTAAAAGATATTTGTGTCCTTGCATTTATACTTGTTATAATTTCTTTGTGGTAAATCATTCACAGTCATTTTTTCTCTCTTTGGAAAATAAACACTCTATTATCATAACCAAGTTCCACTACTGTGTGTTAGATATTTTCAATTTTTATCTCTGTGATTTTTTTGTACTGATCCAGGGGCTTAAATTCAGGGCATAGGCACTGTTCTAGGACTTGAGCCAGAGCTCCACTTCTGGGATCTTGGTAGTTAATTGCAGTTAAGAGTCTGACAGACTTTCCTGTTTGTGCTGGCTTCAAGCCATGATCCTCAGATCTCAGCCTCCTGAGTAGCTAGCATTATAGGCATGGGCCACTGGCACCCAGCTGACGTTGTAAGGGGAAAATTCAGAGAAACCACATTTTGAAAGGTCGAGTTTGGGAGTCTTTATTAGAGCTATTGCAGTTTGCAGGCAGCCAATTGTTACAAAAGCCTGCAGTGGTAAATACACTTAACACTGTTAGGAAACAAGCCAGAGAGGAAAGAAAGAACAAAAACAATACCAACAAATTCAGCTCCAATGGAGCACTGAATTGGGAAGCCAGGGTGACTGGAGATGGGAGACAGGTCAGGAACACTGAGACTTGAGACTTGGAGACACATGGCACAGCACAATGGCCTATGCTGTTCCATGCCTAAATATGGTCAAGCAAGGGGGCAGGGTCACAGGACACTCCCAGTCCCAGGAACTGGACTGACAGGTTTATTAACCTATCAGCCAAGTGCCTACCCCTGTCTCCAGGGATCCACACATGCCTGTCACCTGAGGGTGGGGGTCACCTTCCCCAAACATGAAGACATTATGCCAGACCTTAAAGGGACATACTCAGGTACCAGCAGAACTTTTTCATCTAGGGAAGAGAAGCCTCAACTTTTCATATAGGTTGTACTTAGAGGCTACTCAGAGGCTGGTGATTCAAGCCATTGCCATGCTACACTCAATTTCAAGGAGTCCAATGATCTAATAATCCAATAATTATGTTTATGCCTGGACCATTTCAATGTTTCCACTTCTGTATGTTTCACAAACAAGATTATGTTTGTATATCTGTGTAGTAGTATATTGTAAACATGTAGCCTATTGTTTACTGTTTTATCTTTTGGTGCTTGTGCAAGATGTCTCTGTCTTAGGTCTACTATGTGTTACAGTTATGCCATCAACATGTTTTACTATTCTGTGAAATTTAGAAGCATTGGGATTGTTTGATCCTATCATTGACCTTTTTTAAAAAAAATCAGAGCTCACAGACAATATTGGAGAAGGTCAACATTACTTCATATTCACACCAGTATATACAAGAGTTCTAGTTAATCCAAAATAGTATCTATTTTCTTATTGAGAATAATAATTCTTATGGGGATGAGGTATTATCTATTTGTTGTTTTGGATAGTTCTTACCTGACCTATTCTCAAAACTAAATTTAAAGAGGCTTGAGTATATGGATCACTAGCTTTCCTAGCCACTGTAAGGCCCTGAGTTCAAACCTCAGTATTATACATACATACATACATACATACATACATACATACATACATACATACATACATACATACATACGTACATACATACATACATACATACATATGTGCGTATATATATGCAAAAGAAGGAGATGAGCTGGGCATCAGTGGCTCACTCCTGTAATTCTAGTTACTTAGGAGGCTGAGATCTGAGAATTACTGTTTAAAACCTGGGAAGCAAAGTCCATGAGACATTTTTTCTTTGTCAGTCATAGGGCTTAAACTCTGGGCCTGGGTGCCATCCTTGAGCTCTTCAGCTCAAGGTAAGCGCTCTACTACTTACGCCACAACACCACTTCCAGTTTTCTGGTGGCTAATGGGAGATAAGTTAATTGGAGATGTCTCACTGACTTTCCTGCCCAGGCTGGCTTTTAACCGGCAATCATCAGATCTCAGACTCCTGAGTAGCTAGGATTACAGGTGTGAGCCACTGGGTCCCAGCTTCATTGAGACTCTTATCTCTAATTAACCACTAACAAAAAAATGAAACTACAGCTTTGTTTCCAGTGATAGGGCACTAACCTTGAGCACAAATACTCAGGGATAGCATGAAGTCCTAACTTCAAGCCCCAGGGCTGGCACACACACACACACAAAATAATAGAAAGAAGAGATAAGATGATGGTGGGTAATACCACTCACTATTCTTCTTATAGACTCTCTCCACACACACACACACACACACACACACACACAAACACACACACACACAAACACAACACACACTATATTATCACACCTAATTCTTGACAAAACTGCTATGAAAGTGAGTGCTGTGGGAAAGTAGTTTAGATTTCATCAAGAGTCCTGAGTGAGACCATACTGAGGGAAACATAGATAAGTTTACATCATTTACTGAGAAATAGATGGACCTAGAAAAAATTCATATTGAATGAGTTAAATCAGCCTCAGACAAAGAGTGCATGATTTCTCTAATACATGGAAGTTACACTTAATATGTAAACATATATTAAAGCATGTACAGGAATATATACATATATCCACAATCAAACTGAAAAAGCATGGTTTGCATGGTGTAACTCCTTTGAATATTTAACAAATTGTTCAACGAAGTGAATACTTGAAATCTGAAACTTGGCTTGTCTGAGCCATGGTACAATAATCTAATGGGAGGCACAGTCATGTGGAGATAGGAATGTTGAGTGAATGCAATCATGTTATTCACTGAAACTGGAACTAGTAAACTGGAGGAGAATCATGGAAATTGGATAGATAAGAAAAATAGGGAGACAGATGGAAGGGGTAACATCAAATGCATCATACACAAAGAGGGACAGGTTACATGAAAATTCCTTTGTACAACTATTCAACAATAATAAAAAATGATTATAACTATTGTCAGTGAAATCAAAGGGGCTATGAATAAATGAATGAGATCAAAGAGAATAAAATAAGCAGCTGCATTACATAAAGAAGCCAATTTTTGATACAAAGAGTAACGCAATTAAGAGATGTGAACCTTGTTTTAAAAACGCTTGAAAAGTTAAAAGAACAATAAATCAAATAAGAGAAAATACTTGCTTGAAAGCCCTACCAATAGGCAGGATCAAGTGAAAGACAGAAAATCAAGAATTGAAGACAAGGGTGATACGTTCATGTATTCAGTGACAAGACACAAGAAAAACACAACCCAATAAAAACAATCAGAAAATACTTCTGGGCACCATTCATAGTTCCAACAAGAGAGTTAGAAGAATCCAGATGCAATCACAAAGAAAGACAGATGGCATTGGCAAGCTTGACAATTCTACCTGCATACTAAACATGCCTCTTCCACAAACCTTAAACCCAAGGTGGGGATTTGGGGAAGTAGTGACTACTTTGAGGCATAAGGCTGGCCCCTCTAAAAGAAAGAGTGTTAGTGCTTTTGATTTCATCAAGAGTCCTGAGTGAGACCATACTGAGGAAAACATAGATCCATAGACTGTAGAGATAGAAGCCCCAAAGCACACACAATGGGCACTGAAGCCTGAGTACATTCCATGCAAGGACTCCTCTAACTATGGAAAAACCAGCAAGAGAATCAGCAGACAATAAACAATATAAGAACCCCTGCTGAGTTAATGTAACATACACACACTATATACATATATATATATATGTATACACACATACATACATACACATATATATGTATGTATTATTATTAATTTGTCAGGAATAATAATATTACAATCTTCTGAGACTGAGCTTGTTACAGGCTTGAAAACAAATAGTCATAGATCAAGGAATCTTTGGATAGCTTGCAATAGTGTTTGGGTGAAATATGAACAGAAGAATTGGTAGTAGATAGGGAGAAGGCCTGTCATGGGCCCACCGTGAAGTTTCAGCGGCTCAAGCAGTCAAGGGTGCAGTGGTCGGAAGCCCTTAGTCATGGTGGAGCCCAAGCACTGAGCCTGTGGCTGGCAGAGTGTGTGTGTACTGAGGGAGAAGAAGGTTAGAGGGCTGAGTAGAGTGAACTTATCTTCAAGTCTTCTGGGACTCATAAGTAACCAAGTCTTTGTGATAATTGATGGTAGAGTACAAAGGTGATAAATGAATTAAAGCCAAGAGGAGATTTTCACAAATAGAGGAAAGTGATTCTTGGCAAATCTACCAAGTTATTTGGTTACAATCTTACCTTGTTGCCATCTGCTCATGCCTTAGGGAAAAAAAATCTTCTAGATAGAAATTTATAGACTTATCCACCTATGATCAACCCAACTAAGGCCACAGATACCAAACTCACAAGCCCCAGAACCCCAAGTGCTCAATACATACAACCTAGTAAGGGGCTCTCTCGTGTCCTACACCTCAAGGGGTGTGGATCTCAGGGCCCTGCCCTCACCTGTGGAACGTGACCAAAGGACCCTGGAAAATGGCTGCTCATGCAAAACTATGATACCACATAGGGTCTTTCCCTAGCACCTGAAGAAGGTTCCACAAAAACAGTTCACAGTGCTACAAACCCCAGTACTATTTTGCAGCCATCTCATGAACCTAGAGAACCATACACTTCTGGCTGGAAACTGATGCCTATGATTCCAGTGTATAGAACAATGCCAGTACCACCTATGATTTTATTAGATGGGACCTGAAAAAAGATCCCATACTGACCTGCAGCTCCACAAACATAAATGCTGATGCCTGGGCCTGTGTCTCCTGCGATAATCACAAGAGTCCTGGGAAAGGGCTCTTGGACACATAGGACACACCTCATTCTTCAAGGAAATAGACGAAGCAACCCCAAAATTCATATGGAACTATAAAAGACCCCGAATAGCAAAAATGATCCTTAACAGAAAGAACAGTGCTGGAGGAATATCAATACTAAATTTCAAACTCTACTACAAAGCCACAATAATCAAAACAGCTTGGCACTGGAACAGCAACACACCTGAGGACCAATGGAATAGAACTGAAGACCCAGAAATGAACCTATAGACCTATAGCCACCTAATCTTCAATAAGGGAGCAAAAAAAAATAGAATGGAAGAAAGACAGCCTCTTCAGTAAATGGTGCTGGCAAAATTGGTTAAACTCCTGTAGAAAAATAAAGCTAGATCCTTATATATCACCCTGCACCAGAATCAACTCCAAATGGAAAGTCGAAGTAGACACCCTGAAAACATTACAGGAATAGGAGAAACTCTAGGGCTCCTTGGCAGAGGCTGAAGTTTTCTTAATAAAGACCCAGAATCACAACAAATCAAATAAAGGTTGGACAAATGTGATTGCATGGAACTGCAGAGTTTCTGCATGGCAAAGGACATAGCTAGCAAGATCAATAGAAAGCTTACAAATTGGAAGAAGATCTTCACTAGCCATACAATGGACAAGGGTCTCATATCAAAAAATATACTTAGAACTCAAAAAATTAAATCTCCCAACAACAAATCCTTAAAGAAATAACTGCTCAATAAATAAGTGGGCTAAAGACTTAAAGAGAAACTTCTCTGAAGAGGAAAGAAGAATGGCCAATAGACACATGAAGAAATGCTCAACTTCTCTAGCCATAAACAACATTAAGATTCTACCTCACCCCAGTTAGAATGGCTATAATCAAGAAATCTACTAACAACAGATGCTGGAGGGGATGTGGCCAAAAGGGAACTCTACTGCATTGTTGGTGGGAGTGTAAACTTGTTCAACCACTTTGGAAAGCAGTATGAAGGTTCCTCAAAAGACTACACATAGAGCTCCCCTAGGACCCAGCAATCCCACTTTTGGACATTTACCCAAAGGATCACAAACAAGGCTATACAAAAGCTACCAGCACAACTATGTTTATCACAGCATTATTTACCATAGCTAACATATGGAACCAACCCAGATGCCCCTCAGTAGATGAATGGATCAAGAAAATGTGGTATACTTATACAATGGAATTCTATGCCTCCATCAGAAAGAATGACATCGCCCCATTTGTTAGGAAATAGAAAGTCTTGGAAAAAATTATATTAAGTGAAGTAAGCCAGGCCCAAAGAAACATGGGTCCCATGGTTTTCCTTATTTGCAATAACTAGTGTAAGTCTAGGACAAGCAGAAAAGGTCAAAAGCTATGTACTTACGACCATATAAGATGATAGTAAGGGAAATGAATCTGATGATAGGGACACAGTGGTTTTTCTTCCTTGCTATTGTTTTGAATGTATTTAAAATGTACTATATGATTTTTTTGTTTCTCTTGTATGTTCTTCCCCCACAGCATAACCCCTGTTTTCACTGTATTTGATGTCGGTGCCCTGTATCTTGTATATACATTTTTCTAATTTGGGGAGGGGAAGGGAAATAACAAAATGCTTAACTACAGATACAGGTTGACCCATTGTAACAATGAGAGTTACAAGGCACTATGTTGAAAACCAACTTTACAATTTGGCAGGTGGCAGGGGAGGGAGGAGTTGGGGAGGTGGGGAAGGAAGGGATGATAGGGGAAAAACAAAGGATGAGGTAACAATGCTCGATAGGAAATGTAACTGTAACCCCTCTGTACAGTATTTTTATGATAAAAAAAATTAAAAAAGAAAAAAAGAAATGTAAATAAAAACAATCCAGAGATACCACCTTACTCCAGTCAGAATGGCCTATATCCTAAATTAAAACAATGACAAATGCTGGCAGGGATGTGGAGAAAGAGGAACTCTACAGCCTTGAGCATCCTCAGAGAACTAAACATAGACCTTCCATATGACCCAGCCATACCACTCGTAGGCATCTATCCTGAGCAACAGGAACCAGGATACAAGGACACATGCACTGTTCAAAATAGCCAAGATATGAAAACAACCCAGATGCCCCACTACACATGAATGGATCCATAAATTCGGTACCTATATACAATGGAATATTATACAGCCATTGGAAAAGAAAACAAAATAATGGCATTCACAAGGACGTAGATGGAACTAGAACAAATCATGTTGAGTGAAATAAGCCAAGATCAAAGGGACAAATGGCACCTGGTCTCCCTGGCATGTGGATGTTAAATTCAAAATGCAACAAGATATGACAAAGTAAACAAGACTCAAGTAACTCTTCTTAATTTGTCGTATTGTTTTTAGATGACTCTAAGTTCTTGACCCCACATATGGTATATACATGTGTACATATGAGGGAAGCTAGGAGGAGGGCACAGAATCAGAGGGATACAGAATCAAAAGGGCCCATCAGCTGCACTGGAGATTGATGAGATTACATTGATGAAAATGAACTAAGCAACTCAAGGGCAGCAATGGGAGGAAAGGAATGAGAGGAAAAGAGGGAACAGTTTACACTAAGGAAAAGGAAAGAAATATATATATCCGATTTGGAAGAAATAGTTACATTGTCAAAGTTTGTAGAATTCACAAGCTTTATAGACCATGATAATGGCAATTCAACTTGTAAAGGTTAAAATGTGTTTGTGACTTTAGCTAAGTATCACTATTCCCCAATATTGTGAAATTTATGTAATCACTTAACTTCAATAAACTTTTTTTGAAAAGTTCTCTTTACACTGGGTTATTATAAAAATGCCTAATAGAGAATTATAGACACATTCTAGGGCAGAATCTACTTTCTAGGCACCCTTGCCTAATTTCTGAGAGGGATATTGCTCAGAGTTCTCAACACAAAATCAACAGGGAAGATATCATTTATATGTGTGTGTGTGTGTGTGCGTGTGCGTGTGTGTGTGTGTGTGTATGTGTGTGTGTGTGTGTGGGTGTAAGATAAAGCTTATTATGGGGACAAGTTCAAGAGTTGTAGAGGCTGGAAAATCATGCAAGATGCCATTTGCAAGCTTGAGAACCAGGAAATCAATGGTGTCAGTTTCTGTCCATGGCTGAAAGTCTGAGAAGAGGAAAAGAGTGGCCTGATGGTGTAAATTCAGACTAGAAAGTTTTGTTGTGAGGAGTGTGTATATGGTGTGTGTGTGTGTGTGTGTGTGTGTGTGTGTGTGTGTGTGTGTGTGTGTGTGTGCAAGATCTAAACTCAGGGCTTCATACATGGAAGGCAAACAAAACAAACTATGGCTGAATTATTTCTCTAGTCCTTGTGTGAATTAAACAAAACAAAACAGGCCAGAGAAACAAGAACTCCAATGTCCAAGAGCAAGAGAAGATATACGGGTCCTAGAACCTGAGAGCCCAGTGGATTCAATGTTGTCCATTCATACGGTGATAGTGGATTTGCTGTACTTAGTCTTCTGATTGAAATGATAATTTCTCCCAGAAACATCTTCAGGGACATACCCAGAAGGAATGTTCTACCAAGTAAATGGGTCCAGTCATGTTGACAATCGACATAAAAATAAATCATCACGGCACATACACAAGACAAATAACTACTGGTTTGTAGGTTTAAGCAAATGGCATATGCATTCCTCACTTCAGTTTTCATCACTATCCACATCAAACTCCTCACACTAGAAATACCACTGTATCAGGTTCCACAGATAAAACCTGATACATAATGGATCAGGATCTCAGCTGAATAAAATCAAAACACCACTCTACACCATTTCTCCTAAAACGCTCAATTTATTTTTAGATTTTCTAACTGAAGAATAGTATTTATACATATTTCTTTGGCACATTGTGATGTTTTGTTTCATTTTTTTAGGTTCTACTTATAAATGAATTTACCACATATGAGGCTTTCTGCACTGGTTTATCCCACTTAATATGATGTCCTCCAGGCCTGTCCATGTTGAAAAGGATAGATTTCACAAATTTCTGAACAGAATCCCATTGTATATATATGCCACATTTTCATTTTGAATTCACTCCATTAATGGACATGGAGAGCCAAGTATACTGACTGGTATATGCCTGTAATCCCCACATTAAGGCAGGATATTTAAAAACGTTTTTGTAACATGTGAACTCAGTATTGCAAAGAACTTCCATTCAAATATATTCTGAAATAGTAGTTAATTATTATTTATCACATACTATACTAAAAGTACCAGCACAACTATGTTTACTGCAGCATTATTTACCATAGCTAAGATATGGAACCAACCCAGATGCCACTCAGTAGATGAATGGATAAAGAAAATGTGGTACATATACACAATGGAATTCTATGCCTTCATCAGAAAGAATGACATTGCCCCATTTGTTAGGAAATGGAAAGACTTGGAAAAAATTATATTAAGTGAAGTAAGCCAGGCCCAAAGAAACATAGGTCCCATGGTTTCCCTTATTTGCAATAACTAGTATATGTCTGAGACAAACAGAAACAGTCAGATAAGTTGATGTGAGGCAAAATGAACCCCAAGATAAGGATTCAAATGGTTTTTCTTTGAGATTGTTTCTAACATATTGATAAGATGATTTCTTTGTTGCTTTGTATGTCCCTCCCCCACGGTATAACCCCTGTTTTCACTGTATTCGATGTTGGTAGAATTTGTGGAGGGGAAGGGAAAAAGCAAATTGTTTAAATAGGGATACGGTTGGACCCATTGCAACAATGAGATGTACAAATAGTTATGTCGAAAAATGAACTTTACAACTTTGGTGGGTGTGGGGGGAATGGAAGGTGGGAAGGAATGGGAAGGGGAAACAAAGGAGGAGGCAACACTTCTTGATAAGAAATGTACCCATTACCTTGCCCATGTAATTGTAACCTCTCTGTATGGTATTTTCACAATTAAAAAAAAATACCACATCAAGCAGAAAAAAAAAGGGCAAGATAAACATTTTTAAAAGGTTTTTGTAACATGTGAACTCAGTATTGCAAAGAACTTCAATTCAAATATATTCCGAAATAGTAGTTAATTATTATTTAATCACATTGTCTCAATTGAATTTTAAACAAGTTCTTTGAAACTAAATAATTACTGTGTCAACTATTTCCCCATGGATAATTAAAGTGCAAGTTCATAAAAGTCTATCCCCTTATAATGTTTGGAACTGTAGAAAATCCAAATTGAAGAAAATCATGTGAAAGATTTAAAATCAGTGGTGAATTTAAAAGACAGCATTAGGAAATCCTGCTTTGGGCTGGGAATGTAGCTTAGTGGTAGAGTGTTTGCCTAGCATGCATGAGGCTCTCGATTCAATTCCTAGGTACCATATAATAAAAAATAAATAAAATTAATTTAAAAAGAAAACTCAATTTTGAGAGGAGGCAGGCCAATGTCTTCATTTCTACCTCATTCTAACCTCTAGAATTATTCTTCAAGGACAATTGCAGTTCATTTCAGCAGCCATCCCAAGACAGTGGCGTTTGCCCTTGAGTAAACTCACATGCAGAGCTATGAGCGCTCATACCAGAGGCCACAGAACTCAGAACTAGTCCTGGGGAGGACTTGCCAGCCTGGGCTCAGGCTCTTCACTTGGCCCCCTCACACTTGAGTTTCCAATCAGGCCACTTGGGTGTTTTTTACAGTTCATTTCCTGCAGCACTTTAATGAAATAGTATTGAGCTCAGATTTGGGAGGGCTGTTTGGCATAAAATTACTTCCCCACAGAAAGAGATGCTAAAGTCTTGTTTCTTATGATACATGGTGGTCGCTGTTAAGAGAAAATTAAAGTTCCCACTGCTTTTTCTAGTGAGAAATGGGAAGGTCTTGTGCTCCAGCCAATGAGGCTCTGTTCAATAGGAGGAGGAGGCTCTCCTGCTGGCAGGTTGCTGGTCCACTGCAGAGAACACAAAGGGGGCTGTGTCCATGGTCACTTGCAGCACGCATTTAACTCATTAGTACTTCAGTCCTGCCTGTGCAATGCTTTTGAACCTTATTGTGTTTTTACATTTCTCCTTTCTTAACTAATTCAATCCTTAAGACACACATACACTGTTGGGAGCCAAAAGGGAGTTTTTCAACATGATAGGCTTGACTATCTCACTGGAACATCTTGAGGCTGTTTACAGAATCCAATCTTTTCACCTTGCCCTAAGCAAACATCCTGCAGCTGCTACGGCCAATGAAAAAGCTTCCTTAACAGCCAATGCAAAAGCTTCCTTATTCTAAGCACATAAATACCCCGTGTGAAAAATAAAAATTTGTAGCTTGATCAGAATCCTTGTCTTGCTGTCAATCTTCGTGTCTCTTGTCCCTTCATTCCTTCTCACTTAGGTTCACTGCCCTCGTTGACGTCCTGCGGGTCGGGACAACTGGCGCCCAACATGGGGCTTGAACTCTGGGCTTGGGCGCTGTCCCTGGGCTCTTCAGCTCAAGGCAAGTGCTCTACCACTTGAGCCACAGCAGCACTTCTGGTTTTCTAGTGGTTTACTGGAGAGTCCCATGGATTTTCCTGCCTGGGCTGGCTTTGAACCTTGATCGTCAGATCTCAGCCTCCTAAGTAGCTAGGATTAATTACAGGCATGAGCCACCAGCACCCAGCTTGCTGGTTATTTTTTGGAAATGTTTTTGGAACTCTGTGGCTTTGAATCCTCCAGATATCAGCCTCTGAATTAGTCAGTATTACAAGTGTGAGCTCCCTTAGCCTGGCTTTGTGTCCAATTTCTTACATTGCTTTTGTGCTTGCTGTACGAGGGGTGGAACCCTATGTTCCAAGCTCCCTGAGCCTTCTACACTGAGCCTACCAGGGGCTTAAGTTCTAAGAGTAGAGGTGTAGGGTGGGAGGGGGGTTAGTATTCCAACCTGGAGCGCCTCCCACCCCCACCCCGGCCCTCGGTCTTCCTTCTCTGACTCTGGGAAGCCCTTGTCTTCCCCACCCCTCTGGATCACTTCTGTCTGTCTGTAGACTGTCATCTTCCACTCTTGTGCCTTGTCCTTCCTCTGCCGGCTCCGGGATAGCCCTGCATTGGGAGCTGTTGCACAGATATGAACGTATGTAAGTATGTGTGCATGCATGGATGCGTGTATGCATATACTGTGTGGCTTCCTACGCCTGCAGCCTGAAAAATCAGAAGACCCACGGACTCCTTAAGAACCCAAAAAATAGACACAAACTGGTAAAGTGGCCACAAAAGCAAAGAGGGAGGCCAGGACTGCACAGCACTCCAGAACAAACAGGACAGGACATCGGCCTCTCTGAGTTCCCACCGTGAAGCAACAGACGCGGGATGTGGGGCCAGCGGCATGGCACACACCAGGGCCGAAGCTGGCCTCTAAAAGAACTGCGGTCCCTTGATTATGAACTCTGCACACTGGCCTTGGCCAACACGCCAAAACTGCCTAATAAAATTAAGGTTAGATCACATGCCTTTCCAGTAACTCAGAGCCAGACAGATAGGACCTCAGAGGGTGAGGAGGACAAATCAGAAGCGGAGGAAAAGGAGGATGAGGAACAGGATACTGGGGATGAAGAGGAACAACCCACCCAGGGAAAAGGCCAACAAGAGTATAAGAGGCTTAGCCTTCGGTTTGTTGAAAAGCTTAAAAATGCATGTGCCCAATATGGCCGACTGCCCCTTATACGTTAGCCTTGTTAGAAAACTAAAGTACATGCTGGCTCACCCCTAATGATCGGAAGTTCCTGGCCCGCGCCACCCTTAGTGGGGGTGATTTTGTTTTATGGAATGCGGACTTTAAGGAACAAGGTAGAGAGACCGCGCAAAAAAATTTGGCTAAAACATCTTCAAAAACCTGGACCTATACTAAACTTTTGGGTAATGCTCCCTTTGATACCAATGCTAAACAGGCGCGCTTTCCTGCCGGACTTTTGGCACAAATTCAAAATGCTGGCCTTTATGCTTGGAAGCGTCTCCCTCAAAAGGGATCAGCTACTACTTCCCTGGCAAAAGTTAGACAGGGGCCAGAGGAACCCTACAGTGACTTTGTCTCGCGGCTTAACTTGGCTGCAGAAAGGCTTCTTGGGCCGAATGAAAGTGAAAGTGCCTTTGTTAAACATCTTGCCTTTGAAAATGCTAACCCTGCACTTCAAGATGACCTCCAGCCACATAAAAACAAGGGTGACCTCTCTGAGTTCTTCAGGCTTTGTGCTGGAGTAGGAATCGCTCACTCCATGGGGCTCACCATAGGTGCTGCTTTTACCAAGGCATTTCAAAGTTCAGCCCCCCCCCTCGCGTATTTGCTTTATTGTAAACAACCTGGTCACTTTGCGTGTGAATGTCCCTTCGGCAAACAAAGCCAAGGGGCAATGCCCTCCCAAGCTACAGGTAGACCACCCCCTGCCACTCTTTGTCCCAAATGTGGTAAGGGCCATCATTGGGCCATCAATGTAGGTCCAAAACAAATGCCCTTGGGCAGCCCATTTCTTGGCCCCGACTATCCCCAACACAAGCCCAGGGGCGATAGGGTTTGTACCCTTCCAAACTCCTGGTCCTACACAAGCCCCCCACCTCTCTCCACGATTGCCTCCCTCCAGCGGGCAACCCCAGGCAGTGCAGGACTGGACCTCTGTGCCACCACCAACACAGTACTAGACTCTGTACAAGGACCTCAAATAATATCCACTGGGACCCTGGGACCCCCTCCATCTCATATGTGTGCCCTTATTCTTGGAAGAGCCTCTGCTACCTTACAAGGTGTCCAAGTTTTTCCTGGTATTATTGATAATGATTATACAGGAGAAATAAAAATTTTGGCCACGGCCATTAATGGGATTGCAGCTATTCCAGCTGGAACTAGGCTTGCACAATTGGTACTGCTCCCATTAAATTCAGGGGGTTCTTCCACTGCTCAGACCACACCGCGAGGAACTGCTTCTTTGGGGTCTTCTGATGCATATTGGGTTCAGCCTATCACTCAAAAAAGACCCACCCTCACCCTGCGAATTGAAGGAAAGGAGTTTCAGGGAATTTTGGATACTGGTGCAGATGCCAGTTATTTCCCAAAAATATTGGCCACCAAGTTGGCCCCTTACCTCATCCCTAACTGACCTTAAAGGCATAGGGCAGTCAAAAAACCCTTTGGTCAGCTCCAGGGTTCTTAATTGGACTGACAAAGAGGCAATAGGGGAACTGTTACTCCTTTTGTTGTTTCTGACCTCCCTGTTAACCTATGGGGCCGGGATATCTTGACCCAGATGGAAGTTATCCTTGCTAGTCCCAATTCTGTGGTTACACATCAAATGCTCCGTATGGATTTTGTCCCTGGTACGGGTCTTGGAAAATCAGGACAAGGAATCGTTGAGCCCATCCAAGATACCCAAGAAACAGATAAACATGGGCTTGGATATTCGGATTTTTAGTATCGGCCCCAAGGTGGCTGCCAGAACTCTTGATAAAACAGGTGAATGGCTTGATAAAACAGGTGAATGGTTTCCCAGGGGAAACCTTCCCCCCGAGGATGATTCCTTTTCTCTTACAGATGCAGCTAGAACTCGACATGGACCCTCCTGTTTGAATTTATTAAATAACACATTGATCTCTTGGCTTCTAAGCCCATACAGGTTCATCACCATCATCTTGATATGGCAGACCAAGGCATTGAGATCTAGGATTTACCCCAGGCTTTTAATTAGTGTTTTGTCATGAGCTTGTTCCAGTGGGAACCGCCCCCCTTCCTTTTTCTTATTTAGAAAACCCTTCTCCTTATTCATAACTCCTGACCATTCAAGGGGCAAGACCTATTGCGCCCTTGCCATAAGGGATAGGTTTGCCCCTCCTCCTATAGGCCCCTCCCCTTGGGGGAGGATGCACCTATGGGAGGAAGAAAAAATGCTCTAATCAAGGGTGCAGGTAGGACTGCAGGGGGATGGATCCGCGAGATCCCAAAACCCAAGACCCCTGAGTGGCAAGCTCTGGTGCATGACGGTTGGCATGCATACCCACAAGCCGTCTCCTCAAAAAACATGCCAAGGCCTGTAAAATTCCCCTCTCCGAGTGAGGACGCTTGCTCAAGAGCGGAGAAAAACCCTGGGCCCTTAGAGGAACAGAGCCTCTGTCACCCCCTTAAAAAGAGCAGCCAACAACTGAGGTCAATTTTCTAAATAAGAAAGGGGGAGATGTCGGGAGCCAACAGGGAGTCTCTCAACATGATAGGCTTGACTATCTCACTGGAACATCTTGAGGCTGTTAAGCAAACATCCTGCAGCTGCTACGGCCAATGAAAAAGCTTCCTTAACAGCCAATGAAAAAGCTTCCTTATTCTAAGCATATAAATACCCCTGTGCGAAAAATAAAAATTTGCAGCTTGATCAGAATCCTTGTCTTGCTGTCATTCTTCGTGTCTCTTGTCCCTTCATTCCTTCTCGCTTAGGTTCACTGCCCTCGTTGATGTCCTGCGGGTCGGGACAATACACATATTCAGTAATAGCAGCTTTCAAAAGCAACTAATGGGAAAAATGAAGAATTCAGAGATATGCCACAGACACAATGAAAATCTCTCTGGGTCTTCCCAGGATTCCTCTAGAAGCTGCCACCAGGAAATCAGGGACAAGCCTGTGAGTGGACCAACTGTGCCTATGGTGTGGATAATGGTGTATTCCTTTCTAAACTCATGGTGAAATGTGGCTGCCATTTTGGTGGTGCTGAGGGTAGACTTTCCAAAGGTGAGGAGAGGATAAGGATTCCGTGGGATTCATGCTTTTCTCTTGGGAGTCAGTTCTTCCCTCATTGGACTGGATTAGATGCTGTGGATTGGATTGTTATAAGCAAGATCACCCCAATTTACCTCTTTCTTGTGAGTCTGGTTCTCCCTGCATGTTTCTGCCATGAGTTGAAGCAACATGTGGCCCTCACCAGATGTGGATACCTTATCATCCACTTTTTAAGACTTCAGTGCCATCAAAACAAACTTTTCTTTAGAAACTGAGAGAGGGGGTGAGGAGGGAGGGAAGACAGGGAAAGATGAAGGGGGTAAAGGAGGGAAGGTTGGAGGGAAGGAGTAGACAAAGGAATATGGGTGGAGTTCAGTAGCACAGTACTTGCCTCTAAGCATTCAAGTGAAACAGCCATTCTGGCTGGGGTAGATGGAATCTCGGTGCCATTTTTATTTGCATTTCCATTATGACAAACAATATTTAACAAAAACTTTCCTTCATGAATTTCTCTTTTGTGTATGTTGGTTCTGGGGCTTGAACAATGAGCCTCATGTTCTTGCTTGGCTGGCCCTCTACCATGTAAGCTACAGTTCCAACTCTGGTTTTTCAATGGTTACAGATTAAGAGTCTCATGGAATTTCCTGCTAGAGATGACTTCAAACTGCAATCCTCAGATCTCAACCTCCTGAGTAGCTAAGATTACAGGTGCCTGGCTTCTGCATGAATTTCTTAGTTATTCTTGTTATAACTCTTTTCTTGTGTCTATGTGCCAGTACCAGGACTTGAACTCTGGGCCTTCATCTCTCGGCTTCCTTGCTTGCTCATAGCTAGAGCTCTACCATTTGAGCCATGCCTTCAATCCAGTATTTTTCTGGCTAATTGGAGATGAAGTCTCACAGACTTTTCAGCCAAGGTTGGCTTGGCATGCATTCCTCTAGGACTCAGCTTCTTGAGTAGTTAAGATTACAGGCATGAGCCATCAGCATCTGGCTTTCTTTTGAGACCATCTACAGATGATTTGTCCTTTTGATATGCAATATTTTGAGTTTATATATTCTGATTTTAATCACTTTCCCAATGACCAAACCCCAGCTATAAACAGGCATTGTCTGGATGGAGGTACCAGAGAAACACAGTTAAAAGCAAGCTTCAACGAAACAGAAGAACACAGCCTGTCCAGGTGCTAAGAAACAGCTTCATACCCAGAAAGGCCCGTAAATCACACAAAAGTAGAAACCCAAAGCAAGAGAGGATCTCACCAGGCAGGGCCCAGAACACACTGTGGAAAAGGAGACAACACACTTTGTAACAGGCCACATTTATTGGGGAAAAAGGAAATCCATAGCAGACGTATTAAATCCTGAGAGGGGCTGACGGCCATTTGCAGCAGAGAGGGACCAAGGTGAAGAAGGAGGCGGTGATGCTGGCAGGACCACGAACGGAACCACGTGCCATTAGCCGTCAAAGCCCGCCTCACACTGCCAGTGTGAGTCAGTCACCCAAGGCGGCCTGACACCGAAGGAGCCAGGGAGACCCCGAGCAAAGGCGGGCTGTCCGCAGAGGAGAGGAGAGCCCCCGCGCTCGGAGCCCAGTCGGCGTGGCCTGGCTTCACTGGGGAAACACGGTGACCACGTCATAGCCCTCAGGGGGAGTGACCCGCTCCCGGGCGTGCTTCTCACAGTAGATCTGATCCTCCACAAAGAAATGGCCCTTCTGCTTCAGGCTGGTGCCACAGTCGGTGCACACGTAACACTCAGGGTGGCGATGACGTTCTCGAAGCTTCACAAACGCCCCGCTACAGCAAGAAGAGGCCTGGGTCAGTGACGGGAGCACCAGGGCGGCACCTGGCTCTGCACTGGTCTCCTGGAGCTGGGAGCGGAGCTTCTCCACCAAGGCCCAGGAAAGCAAAGCCCAGGCCCGCGGGCAAGGGAAAGAAGCCCCGCCCTCGGAAGTGCCGGAGCCCCGCCCACTTCCGGCTTTGACAAGTTCACAAGGTAAAGGGTTTATTTAGCTCCTTCACATGCAAGCTGCCCACATCTTTCCCAGTCGGCCCACCTGCAGGGCTGCCAAGACCCCGAAGCAGATACTCACACAATGCCAGTGCCACATTTGTCACACATGGGCAGCTTCTGAGCATTTCCAATCGAGGCAGCCACTTTGGTGACCGGAGCCTTCACACTTCTAAATCCCGAGGGCTTGTTGGGGTCCCCTGAAACAAGAAAAACACCTACATTGGCCAGGAAGTACAGAAGTGCCTGAGTATCACTTATTCACTCAGACAGAGCCACACATACACATCTATGCCCAAGTAGGTCAGAGACACTGGAGTCCAACAGATGTGACCCTACTGTGTGCTAGTGTGCAAGTTACTTAACCTTTCTGATCTCCCAGCCTTTTCTATACACCATGAAATCATTTTTCCCTTCGTTGTTGCACAAAAAAGATTAAAGCATACATAAAAAGCCCCCCTACAGTACCTGACACACAGTCAACCCTCACGACAAAAATCATATTACATTTGAATTAGATATTTGCAAATATTGATGTGTACCTTACAGTGCTCTACACAAGGGGTCTGGAGGTTCAAGAGCATGAGCCTCCAAGCAACAGAGTTCAAACTCTAGTACCATCCCCACCAAAATATGTATGCATATATATATATATATATAGATTAACGTATAGATTAACAAATAAGTAAATACAAATAATATACAGATTAATAAGTAAATAAAAATAATATCTGAGCCAGGTGCCAGTGACTCATGTCTATAATCCTAGCACTCAGGAGGCTGAAGTTCAAATCCAGCCCCCAGCAGATAAATCTGAGTGACTATTTCCCATTAACAAAAATAAGCCAGAAGTGGAGATGTGATTCAAGTGATAGAGCACTAGCCTTAAGCTAAAAGGCCAAGAGATTTCTGATAGTCCCACAGATTTTTCTGCCCAGGCTGGCTTCTACCTCGATCTTCAGATCTTAGCCTCCTGAGTAGCTAGGATTACCCACATGAGCCACTGGAGCCTGCTGACTATGGTGTTTTTTAATGCCCTCTTAAATTTTGCACCTTGGGTAAGTGTCCTATTGCAATCTCAGTGCTACCTAGGAAGGGGGCTCAGAAGCGCCTGGAGGGCAGCAGCTTCAAACATCCTGTCTCAAGCATCCCTGGCTGATAGCACTTGGATGCCTACCCGACATGACAACAAAGAACAGCAGCAGCTCTGCACATCTGCACAGCATGGAAAGGCAAACTAACTTCTGAAGGGACCAGCTGAGCAAGCTCAGGGTTTCCTCCAGGAAAGAGTGCCTTTTTCAAGTAACTCCATCAGCAGAAAAATCACCAGGAAAAAAAAGTGGGGGTGCAATGGGGTAGAAGAGAAACCAAAGAAAGACATAAATCCACACTGGGTAGAAGAATCCACTTCTCTTCCTGTGATGATGAGACCTGGACTGGATAGAACAGCTCTGCATCAGCAGCAGAGCAGGCTGTAAGCTAAATGAGGCAGCCCGCACTGTGGGTTGTTCAGTCCCACATCGCCACCTGCTGGCACAAAGTTATTTTCTCTCACTTAGCCAGCCAACATGGGAAATTCTATTTCTAACTACCTTACTATTGGATTTGTTTTACTTTTTCTTTTTTTACACTATTGCACTCACTGAAATTCTTTTTTCACTGAAAATTTAACTCAAGTACATGTTAAAAGACATGGAAAAAAACTACTATTTTAGCAAAACTCTTCATTTTTATTTTAGGTATAAAGACATCTAGGGCCAGGCATACTCGTAAACACCTGTAGCTTCACCTACATAGGAGGCAGAAATAGAAGGATTGTGGTTCAAGGATGGCTGTGACAGAAAAATGAGATCTAACCTAAAAAGGGCTAGATGTGACTTATGTGTTAAGAGTGCTTATGCTTGCCTAATATGTATGAGGCTCTCAGTTCACACTGTAACACTATTTTTTTTAAGGCATCAGCCTCAGGTATAAAAGAAAATTATAATTCCTGATCACACAAGTACATATGGCTAAATGTTGTTCAATTAAATGTAAGTGGAGCCAGGCACTGGTGGCTCACGCCTGTAATCCTAGCTATTCGGGAGGATGTGAGGATCATGGTTCAAAGCCAGCCTGGTTAGGAAAGTCCATGAGACTCTGATCTCCAATTAACCACCAGAAAACCAGAAGTAGAGCTATGGCTCAAAGTGGTAGAGTGCTAGTCCTAAGCAGAAAAGCTCAGGGATAGTGCCCAGGCCCTTAGTTCAAGCCCCACAACCAACAAAAAAAGAAAAGAAAGTAAGTGGAGTATTGTGGGACTTCTGGACAGAGAAAGCTAGCTCAACTGAAAGGGCCTGCCCAGTTAGCCCTGTCCCCTTCCTTTGTCCCTGGTGCCTTGAGGTCCTAGTAGATAAGCAGCTGGGAGGCCAGAGAACCTTAATGAGGAGGAGAAAGGCGCTCTCTTCAATGTACCCACTGTCACTGTCTTTATTAAGTGCTCTACTGTTTCTGCTATCTGCTGGAATGTCACCAAAATAAAGACGGAGAAGCAGAACTGACCTGATGCCTGCAGAGGCACTGGAAGGAGCCTTGAGCAGCTCAGGCATCAGGGCTCCCCAGGTCACGTGAAGGCCAAGCCGAGGCCTTCAGGTGCACGCATCTGACAGCACACTGTGACGCGTTTCCTGCAGTATGTATGACCCCTGAGCCTACAGTAGTCCAGATACTAGCCTAAGCACAGAGTGCGGACAAGGGCCTGGGAAGGGGGGGAGTCTCAGCCTCTCAAGAGACCTTGGACCCAACAGTGGTTCCCAAAAGAAAGCAGGTAGCTGGCTTCACTGGGCAGCTGGTCCACTTTCATTCCACCTGCCACACATCACTGGTGGCCCCCACCCACTCCTGCCCATTTGCCAACACAGAAGCATAGTGTATGGGCTCAGACCAAACAAATGACCAAGACATCGACCGACAGAATCCCCAAGTCACGTTTACTCCAACCTCAGCTTCCTGATGCACATGTGGCAGGAAGCCTGCAGCCAGTACAGAGCTTTCTAAGTAAACATTAGGTCAGCCAAGAGGGGGCGCTCTCACACTCTTTTGGGGGGTGGTATTACTGGGATTGAACTCAGGACCTTAGGCATATAGACAAACACTCTACCTGTGAGCCATATCCCCAACCTCTCTTGCTTTCTCTTTTAAATGACCTTCCAGCTTTTTTTTTTGTCAGTTGTAGGGCCTGAACTCTGGGCCTGGGCGCTGTCCCTCAGCCCTTCAGCTCAAGGCTAGCGCTCTACCACTTGAGCCACAGCACCACTTTCAGCTTTCTCTGCTTATATGGTGCTGAGGAATAGAACCCAGGGTCTCATGTATGCAAGGGAAGCACTTGATCACTGAACCACCTTCCCAGCACCAACCTTCTAGCTTTTTTTTTTTTTTTTTTTTTGGGGGGGGGGGTCCGGTCGTGGGGCCTGAACTCTGGGCCTGGGCGCTGTCCCTCAGCTCTTCAGCTCAAGGCTAGTGCTCTACCACTTGAGCCACAGCGCCACTTCCGGCTTTTTTCTTTTTGCTTATGTGATGCTGAGGAATCGAACCCAGGGCCTCGAGCATGCAAGGCAAGTGCTCTACCACTGAGCCACCTTCCCAGCCCCCCTTCTAGCTTTTTAAAAGTCCATGCCAAGCCAGGCACTAGCAGCTCATACCTATAATTCTAGCTACTAAGGAGGCTGACATCTAAAGATGGTGGATCAAAGCCAGCCCAGGCAGGAGAGTCTGTGAGAGCGCACACACACACAGACACACACAGACACACACACAGACACACACACAGACACACACACAGACACACACACAGACACACACACAGACACACACACACAGACACACACAGACACACAGACACACAGACACACACAGACACACACAGACACACACACACACACACACACACACACACACACACACACACACACACACACACACACACACACACACACACACACACACACACACACACACACACACACACACACACACACACACACACACACACACACACACACACACCTTAAAGCCCCAGGGCCTACTAGCCCTAAATTCAAGCCCCAGGACAGGTACTCTCACCTCCCCTCCCTTCCCTCCCCCCTCCCATTTCCCCATCCCATCACCCCTGCCCCCCTGCATAAAAATCCATGCCAAGTGTGGTGGTGCATCCCTATAACCTCAGCCATGACAGGCTGAGACAGAAGGTGAATTATTTCAGATCAGCCTGGACAACTTAGCAAAACTATGTCTCAAGTGGAAAAGAAAACAACCACACATTCAGAACACAGCATGCTTCTTCCACCTACTCCAGGCTTCGGCACTGACTAACCTTCACTCCTGACCCTGACTCAGAACCTGTGGCTGCTGCAGATAGGGACGATTACCTTTTTCATCTGACTCCAAGATTTCCTGCAGAACCAGGAACGAAGTGGACTGCTTCGGGGGCTCATTCAACTCCTGCTTCTCCTGCAGCATCTTGTAAACCTCAGATTCCTTGTCGATGATTAGGCCCCCTGACGCCTGAGCGTGGTCCACACTGTGGAACGGTCAAGTTCATGAACACGTGTGAGACGTGAACAAGCATCACCAGGCCCGCCCCTCCGGCAAGCACAGCCACGATGACCAAAACTGTAGAAGACTCTTTCCAAATGGTTTCAGGAATTCAACTCTCCTGGCTCACAGGTGTGGTGGCAAGAATAGAATGCTCATGTGCTTTGCCATCCATAAACGTTCAGGCCCAGGGAACAGGCGAGCCAGGCCTGGCCTCCCACACCTTCCTCCTGCCACTCCATGTGCCCCAGAGCAGGTGAGGCAGGCTCTACTGTGTGGCCTGGGACTCAGTTTTGCAGAAGGTGAAGGCCTGCACTGCCTGGCCTTGGATGGAGATGCAAGGGGGCAGGCTCCCGTGCGTGGTTCCTGGGCTCCACCCTGAATCCAGCCCCTTCTTCTCACCCCCGGCTCCTGGATATCTAAGCTACAGCACTGCTGGCTAGCAGGACTGGACAGCTGTGTACACCCTATCTGTCGCCATTCATAACTGCAGGACAGTCCTTTTTTGTGCTGGGATTTGAACTCAAGGCCTGGGGTAGTGTCCCTTAGCTTTTTTGTTCAAGATTGGTGCACTACTACTTGAGTCACAGCTCCATTTCTGGCTTTTGGGTGGTTGATTCGAGATAAGAGTATCACAGATTTTTCCTGGCTAGCTTTGAGCTAGGATTTGAGCTAGCTTTCAGGCTAGCTTTGAGCTGGGATTTTCAGATCTCAGCTTCCTGAGTAGCTAGGATTGCAAACACAAGTCACAGGAGCCCAGCAGGAAGTCTTTTTGTGTGTGTGGGTGTGCCACACACAAGCTTGAACTCAAGGCTTGGATGCTAGTGCCTAGGATAGTGTTTGTGGGGTTTTTTTGCTTAAGGCTAGCACTCTACCACTTGAGCCACGGCTCCACTTCTGGCTTTTCTGGTAGTTCATTGGGAATAAGATTCTCACAGATTTACTGCTTGGGCTGACTTCAAACCATGACCATCCGATCTCAACCTCCTAAGCAGCTTAGATTGCTTTTTTTTTTTTTTGCCAGTCCTGGGGCTTGAACTCAGGGCTTGGGTGCTGCCCCTAAGTTCAAGCCCTAGTATCAGAAAAAAGCAAAAAAAAAAAAGGTCAGAAGCTGGTGGCCCATATCCGTAATCCTAGCTACTCCGGAGGCTGAGGATTACAGTTCAAAGCCAGCCTGGGCAGGAAAGTCCGTAAGACTCTTATTTCCTATTAACCATCAGAAAACCAGAAGTGGTGCTATGACTGAAAATGGTAGAGTGCTAACCTTAAGCAAAAGAACTTAAGCAAAAGGGACAGTGTTCAGGCCTTCAGTTCAAGCTCTAGGACTGGCAATAAATAAAATAAATAAATAAATGTAAGTGCCTGCATTGCATTTTGCAGGAAATTGATGTGGAGAGGCCCTCAGGCAATCCCAAGTGGTTAGTGCTTATTTATTTACTTTTTTTTATTCTTATGAAGGCAATGTATGGAGGGATTACAGTTACATAAGCCAGGTAGAGTGCATTTCCTTTGGGACAATGTCACCCCTTCCCTTGCTCTCTCCCAGTTTTTCCCTCATTAGTTGTATTTAAATCCTAGTGTGATCCACTGAGTATTTCAATATGCATTCTCAAAACTATTGATGCCCCCAAAGCAAGGAAAATGCTAATGTGCTTCATTTAAGATAGTGACACATCATAAGGAAAGTTGGGGGGCACTGTGGGCAAAAGAAAAACAAAACCGAGTCAAGTACCAGCAAAACAGCCCTGAGCTCTGCGTCCTGAGCATGCACAGTCTTTCCTTGACCAGGTCTCTGCAATACCAAAGGTACACCATATCTGTGTTTCTGGACGACGTTCTGCAAGTTACTTCTCTTTTCTTCCTCTCATTCCACCTCTCCCCCTTTCTTTTTTCCCTCTTTTCTCCCCATGTGGGAGGCATCCTGGAGGACTTCAGATGCCTAGTTCTCAGCTGAAAACGGACTTGTCCAACAGCAGTGAAGCCCCAGGTGTTTCTCCTGGACCACCACCATGTTCTGACAACAGAACTCTCTCACGGACAGTGACATAAGCTATGCTTTGCTGCAGCTGGGGAATATTTAAGCAGAAGCTCTCGTTGGCTGGTCAGGCCTGCCAGCTGCGGTGTGTCCTGGGGGAGGGAAGCTGCCACCCCGCCCATCCTGCGCCCATCCTGCCTGCCGCCTTGCCCCAGGCAGTCCTTCTCCCTCCACTTGCAGGGAAGTCTGGGAGCCTTTCATGCAGCCAGGCAAGGGGCCGCCCTGAGGACTTGTTTTAACAGAGTCTTCCTCAGGCTCATCTACTCAACCCTGTGGAGCTAGGAACTTGCCCTATATTAAGTACATTACAATATTTCTTATGAATCTCTTTTCTATTCCTCTAAGAACTATTTTAAAATCAAGATCAGACCATGGAATGTTGTTGGGAAGAATTTTTCTCTTCTTTGGTGTATGTAATGTCTGAAAGCCACCAGGGAATGCTAAAAATGAAAGAACCCAAGGCCAGCAAACAACTCGGAAAGCATTTCCAAAATTCAAATAAAAGAGAAACCAATATACCACTTATTCTTAAATAATATCTTTATACTGCTGGATGATTTATAAGCTATGCCCACTATCCTTACTTGAAACTCCAACGCCAGCCGAACTCAAAAATTATAGCCTAGTGATTCAGACTGTAAGTCTGAGTCCGATTTGAAGTCTGAGTCCCTAGGCTATATGATATTATTAACATGATAACAGTATCTTAAGAAAATAATCAGGACAAAATATGCCTAAGATACAGAACAACAACAACAACAACAATTCTCAAAGCAAGGAAAGAATTCTATAGTGAGCCAGGCATAAAGCCACAGGCCACACGCCGCTATAAAAAGCTGAGGCAGGAGGAAGAAGAGTTTAATGCCTGCCTCAGCTACCTAACTAGACTCTTAGGGAAAAGAAAAGAAAAGAAAAAATGCAAGAGAATGTAAGAAGTCCCCCCCCTCCCCACACACACACTCTGACCCATCTCCCAAAGGAGTCTTCGGAAGCCCTGCCTACAGACCTTATATGCCACTCCAATCTGCTCCAGCCAAAGAGCGGCTGAAGCCAAACGGCATCAGGTCAAGGAGGATCAAGAACAGCAGGCCGTGCCTCTGGACAGGGTCAGCAGAGCGACCTGAGATGGAAGCCAGCTTCCTCAGAAGAATGAAGTTACCAGAATGCGGATACAGAGGAATTCTGTAAAACTTGAGGCATCACTTTTGGCAGTAAGTTAAAGATCTGTGTCTATAAATCCTAACCAAAAGAAGGAAACCCTCAAGAACAACAGCAACAAGCTCATTTCAAATATTAAGACAAACAAGTTAAAAGGGTGAAAAGAAATACACCACATAGCCATGAATCAAAGGAAAGCTGTCCTGACTGTATTATTCTCTGGTTGAATTAACTGGCAAATTAATTCACCAGAAATGGAAAGAGACTTTATAAAAAGGGCCATGATTAAAAATCACAAGAAAGGATGCTGAAAATCATACACCAAGAAGCTGTCACGATCTTAATGGCTAACTAAAACAACAGGGCTTCATATGTATGAAGCAAAAACTGAGAAGTGGAGGAACAACAGACATGTCCAAGGTGACAGGCGAAGGATTCAACCTTTCTCTCAACCAGTAACAGGCCAATAGACTCAGCAAAGAAGTAGAACTCAGCAATACTGGCAGCTAACAGGGACTTTTACACGTGACCTTTTCCACTTGTTGACCCGTCAAAAGCAGAATAAATATGCTGACAATATCCATGAATGACACCAAGACTCTATCCTAGGCCACAGACTCCATCTCAACAAATGTTAGAGACCTGAAATTACACAATGCTTTCTCTGACCACAACAGAATCAAATTATAAATCAACAGCAGAAACAGGAAAACCTCAAAACTTCTACAAGGGAAACAGACTTCCAGATAATACACAGGTTGAAAAGAAAGTCTGAAGGAAATAAAAAACATTACCACACTGAATAAAAATATGAAACCTAAGAATCTGTGGTCCGTGGTTATAGTAAGGCAGAAAGGAAACTGATGGCATTAAATGCATCTACTAAAGGGAGAAGTCTCAAGTCAACAACCTCAAGAGCCAACCAAAGAAGCAAAATCAAACCAAAGGAAGCAGGTTAGAGAAGTAGTATGTCTTGCCAGTGTTATGGTTTAGACATGAACTCTCCTTTCCTGGGAAGGCTTGGTGGTCCCCGGCTGGTTGGCTATTAAGAAGTGATTAGACTGTAACCATGCCAACCTTATCAATGTGTGTGCTGATTGATGTGTTCATACCTCATAGGCTAGAAGATGGGGCAGGCTTTCCTAGCTGGAAGAAGTAGGTCACCAGGATTGTGTGTGTCCTTGAAGCTATAGCCTGAGGTTTATGTTGTCCCTGGCCCCTTTCTCTCTTGTTCTCTCTGGCCCCCAAGCACTATGAAAAGACATTTACTCCACCAGGTGTACTACCATCAGAAAGAAGAGTGTCACAACAAACCATGCAGACACCAAAAGGATAAGAAAACACCATAGTCCACCATAGTAAATGGCTATAAAAAAAACTTAACTGATCGGATCAATGGGAATAGATAAGATTCAACATCATTCCAAAATTCAAAAATTAGAAATAAAGAGCGCTTCCTAGCTTGACAAATTATAGTTAGCACCCCACTTAAGAATAAAAAGCTCAATGTTTTTCCCAAAGATGGAGAAGGAGTCAAGGATGCATGCTCTAGCCATGCTGATTTTTGACTCAGCTGCTAGGGCTCTAAGCTTTGGCCAATGCAACAAGGCAAGAAAAGGAAAAGGTCACACATGTCAGAAAGGAAGACAGAAAACTACGTAGAACCACTGTCAACACAGAAAATCACAAGGAATTGCTATTAGAATATATAAAATCTGCAAGAAGGACTAAAAGTAAAGGTATTTTTATGCTAGCAAGAGACCATTAATAATTTGCTTTGAAAGTAGTAGTCTTACCTCTTATTTAGGAGTAAATATTCACTTGACACAGCAAGAGGCTGAGATCTGAGATCATGGTTTGAAGCTAGCCTGTGCAAGAATCTCTAAGACTCATTTCCAATAAACCACCAAAAAGCTGGAAGTGGAGCTGTGGCTCAAGTGGTAGAGTGCTAGCCTTGAGAACAAAAACTCAGGGGGGATAGCACCCAAGCCCTGAATTGAAGCCCCAAGAAAAGGAAAATTTGCACAGAAACTTTACCTTATAATGTGTCTATTTCAGTTTTAATCATAATAGTCACACTCCAGGGACCCATTAAGCACATGTAAGACTTTGGTGTCATAGGATATTTAGTCACATAAGGTAACAAGTTAGGATGAAATAAACAGGCAGAAAAACCAACATAGAAACAGAGGACTTGAAAAAGACCAACTACACCTAATAGACAATTACAAAACCCTCTCCACCAGAGTGCTGTGTCCCCTTGTTTTCTGTATGAGCCACATCTGTGGTAGCACTTCCTCTTTCACTGCTCAGTTCTGCTGTGTCTCCTCTAACTTTTCTTTCGTTGTTGTTGGTAGTGGTGGGGGTGGTTGTAGTGGTTGAGGGGTTTGAACTCTGGGCCTGGGCGCTGTCCCTCAGCTCTTTAGCTCAAGGCAAGCACTCTACCACTTAAGCCACAGCAACACTTCCAGTTTTCTGGTGTTTTCCTTCCAGAAAGTCTCATGGACTTTCCTGCCCTGGCTTGGCTTTGAACCGTGATCCTCAGATCTCAGCCTCCTGAGTAGCTAGGATTAAAAAGACGTGAGTCATGGGCACCTGGCTTAACTTTTATTTTTTTAATTTTATTTTTTTGTTTATATGGTACCAAGGAATTGAACCCAGGGCTTCACACATGCTACATAAGCACTCTATCACTGAGCCACATTCCCCGTCCAACTTTTCTTAATCTACTAAGCATTTGTCCATTCTGTTGATCTTTTCAAAAAGTGGATTCTTAGTTTCATGGATATTTTCTATCTAATTTTGGGTTTATTTGTTCTAGTTCTTGCAGCTGTAAATTTAGTTGGGTTTGAGAATTTTTCTTTGAATGGGTATTTACCACAGCAAACTTTCCTCCTAGCACTGTTTTGGGTTTTTTTTGTTTTTTTTTTTTTTCCCATCCTGTTAAGATTTTTGGAGCAGGGGTATTTTGTTTTTGAGACAGGGTCTTACTAACTTAAACTTACAATCCTCTTACTTTATCCTCTCCTGTGCTGGGATTACAGGTGTGTACTACCAGGCACAGCCCTACTGAGTTTTGATGCATTGTTTTCATTTGTGCTCACATACTTTCTAATTTCCCTTGTGATTTTTATCCTATAAGTTGTTCAGCTGTGCTGTTCAATTTCCAAATATATGTGATTTGTCTAGTTTTCTTTTTTGCTACTGATTTCTGCTTTTATTCTACTGTGACTGGAATGTATAGTATCATTTTGGTCTTTTTTAAGTTTCTTAAGGTTTATTTTATGTGGTCAAACTTGTGGTCTATGTTTGTAGAATAATCCATGTACAATTGAGACAAACTGTAAATATTATACATTTTACAATTACATAGTATCTACATTTTCACTGCTAATAGAGACATTTAATTTTTTTTTGAATGTAGATATTTTTTGTATTAAAATAATATACTAAATTTAAAATAATGCACCAAAATTTTGTTCTCACATAATAAAACATTCATAATCACAATAATATATTTTAATGTATATAAAAATACTAGAGGATTTAGAATAATAAGACTAGTATGCTGAAAGAGTAACAAAAGAAGGATGTTAGTAGTACCAATCAAAAGGTAAGTAGATTGGTATTGTTAAAAATATATACAAATGGCTTTAAATCAATCACTTATCACTCATGACATTTCATAACTATCCCCTGAAGAAAAGAAAAACATAAATTACCAAAGTAATACTAAATTAAAATAACTGAGTACATTCCAAGTTTTAATCTGAAGTTTTATTGAATATCAGATTGAGACATTTAATTTTTTAATGTTTATCTTATATTCTACATGTTTATTTTGATGGATTCTTATTGGATTCATTTATTAGTTCTAGGGTGGTGTTTGGGGTTTTTTTTGCTAACTTCTTTATAATTTTCTATGTTGATGATTTATGAAAAATAAACTATTTTATGAACTGAATGCCTTGTTTTCTTATTACATTGATTAAAACTTTAAAAGCACTAGACTGAACCAGAGTGGTAAGAACACATTCTCTGCTAGCTCTCCTGGTTTGAGGGAGCCTGAAGTAGGATCACAAAGAGATACATCATACAACAGTGTTTAAAATAGCCAAGAGATCAGACCACTCAACACACTTCATCAACAGATATATTGATTCTCTTTTTAGTATTACAAAGAACAGACTATTACTGAGCCTTGAAAAAAGTAGCAAATCTTATCAGAAGCTACATAATATTGTAGTTGAAACTTGCAGGTATTACATTAAGTAAAGCCATAAGCCAGTCACAGAAAGAGAAATAGCGCATAATTCTACTTGATTGAAGTATCTAAAGTAATCAGACTCTTAGAAACAGAAAGTGGAATGGTGGTCTCCAAGTGCCTGGGGGAGGGATGGGCGAGGGAGGGAGTTGTTGTTCATTAGAATTTCAGTTATGCAAGAAGAATACATTCTAGGGATCTATTGCACAACAATGCACACGTAATTTACTACTACTGTACAGTGCTCTGAAGAAATGGTTAAGCTAGGAAGTTTTTATCATGTGATTTTTAACCACAATTTTAAAAAAAAACAACCTTAGAACAGAAAACAAAAAAGGAACAAAGTCTAGATAGATTCCAAAGCCTGTCTCCAAAACACTGCATTGAACATAAAAAATGATAATCCTAGAACATAATGGGTTTTATAATTCCCTGAATGTAACATTCCTGAACTAAGAAGACTGTAACAAAGAGATTAGTAGGCTGTAGGCTGCTGCAGGGGAAAGGGAGGGGGGAGGGAAGTGGGCGTGGCAACTTGAGAAACTAGTGACCTGCAAGTTGCACCTTTCCATTGAGTCCTGTCAACATCCTGTTTTTGTTTTTGATCAGTCCTCGGGCTTGAACTCAGAGCCTGGGCACTATCCCTGAGCTTCTTTTGCTCAAGGCTAGCATTCTCCCACTTGAGCCACAGCACCACTGTGGCTTTTTCTGTTCATGTGGTACTGAGGAATCAAACCCAGGACTTCATGCATGGTAGGCCAGCACTCTACCACTAAGCCACATTCCCAGCCCCCTAAGACTCTTATCTTCAAATAACTACCCAGAGTTCAAGTGGGGACCTGCACAAAGAATAAAGTAAGTAAATAGAATAAAATATTTGCCCCCAAATAGAAAAGTGTTTACTGAAAATGGTGTAGAGATCTCTCTCCCCCTCCCACCCCCCCATAGGATAAAGAAAAGGTTTTCTTTCAGGATAAAGAATCCCTTCAGGGTATGTCCAGGAAAAGCTTTCAGTGTCTCATTCCAAGAAATGAGAATCTGGGTTTAGACATACCCCAGGTTGGAGAGGGGAAGGGGAAGGTGAAGAGGGAACGGCAGGGGGAAAAGGGAGGAAAGGGAAGAAAGGGAAGTAGAGGAAGGGGAAGGACAAAGGGAAAGGAAAAGAAACAAGGGAAAACGGAAGGGAAGAAGGAGAAAGGAAGAGAAGGGAAGGGGAAGGGAGTGATTCTGGGAAACTAGGCATTCAGCTCTACAAGGGCTGTCTGGCCTGTGTTTTTTGTGTTTTAAGTCTTCACTGGCCCAAATGATGGTCCCTGTGATTAAGAAAGCAGAGAAGGAATTCTTAGCCCCATGAGCCCTAGCAAAGGAGGAAGGAGCATCCAGACTCAGGAGACAGTTCTCTGCACTGGGGCCAGGTTAGCTAGCGAGATAAGAGCCACCATCATGCCCAAAGTCCTCTGCTCTAGTTCCCATGTAGTCGGGGTTAATGCAATCCCTCTGGTACCATTTGAACAGTGCCCGACTTGCTTTTTTAAAAAATACACACTACATTGCATTCTCTCAACAACCTGGTACTGAGGTTGGTAGTTTGAGTCCACCTTAAAGACTGGGAGACAGGGTTTCAGAGCAGTTACAGATACTCAGCTGGTGAAAGGCAAAGCTGGCATTCAATGCTCTGGCCCATCTACCTACCTAGCAGGAAGTCTCAAACAATATCATCTAAATAAGACAATCCAGGCTCTGAGTTCTCCGATGTTGATGAGAACATCTAAACTCAGTTGGAAGAGGTCACAGATGTCCTTCGCCCTTAAGGTACACCAGAGAAAGGATTGCTTCCCTGAGCTCCCCTAGAGGGAAGAGGCTGCTGGGGACTATCTGCCGCCTTCAGCCCACGAGGAAGGAGAAGCAACAATGGAGGCACTCTCCCTGCCTTCCCAGATGGCAGTGCTATTGGCATTCTCGCTTGATTAGAAGGCAACTGTGTGAAGATCTCACACACAACACACAACACACACACCAGACACACACACCAGACACACACCAGACACACACACACACACACACACACACACACGGATGCTTTACAAAGAAACTCAGGGTGAGCCCCCAGGGAATGGTGATGAAGTCAGATGCAAAGTATGTAATGAGCCAATTCTGGAGCCTCCATGGATTTCACAGACTAAACAGTGTGTGTGATTGGGGGGAGGGGGAGGCGGAGGGGACACTGGTATGAGCCAGTGCTAGGGACTCATGCTGAGCCAGTGGCATTACCCTGGGAGCTGCTGGGATGGGAAGAGACTCTCTTTGCAGAGATCATACCAGACAGGCATGAAGCAGCAAGCAGAGACCCCTATGCTAACAGCACAGCCAAGCTCCACGGCTTTGGGCAGAGGTATTCTCATGGTTCTGGATTCCTCCTCACATAGCTTAGGATGGCACTGATCACGGGTCCTCCTCATTGGGGAAAAGCTGCACGGAGCCTTGATAAAGACTCAGAGGCCGCTGAACCCAGACTGCGATGGGAGGGGAAAGTTTCAGACAGGAAGGGAAAGAACAAGCAGGGAGCATGAGAGAAGTAAGAAGACCTTAATGAAGGAAAAATTGCCAAGGCCACACTAAAAATACTTTCCAGGCCAGTGCATCGTGGTTCTTCCAATGAAAATGTGTCGTTTCCTGGGTTATAAAATGGAGATCATGCAGCATTCCACTTGGGGCCAGTGAAGGAAGGCTACCCTCTCCACCTCTTCCAGCACCAAAGCAGCGAAAACACGGCCGCCCCTCTGCCCTCTCGCCCCCTTGCTCCCTAGCCCCCCTTGGCACCTCTGCCTGTCTGCACTGAGCTGCTCAGAAGCCTTCCTTCAGGATGTGTCCATGACAACCTGTGTGGGGAGGGGCGGCATGGCTCTCGGGCATCCCCCGTATCCCCACAATCTCCTTGAAGGGTATCAACAACTCAAGCCGGCACGGCCTTTTAGGAACCAGAATTTGGGGGACCGAAGCAGGAATGCCCACTTCGCCTTAGTTACTATGATAAATGCCTTCAAGATTAAAAATAATAATAATAATGGTACTGGAGGTTTGAACTCAGAGCTTTGTACATGCTAAGCGAGCGCTCTATCTCTTTAGTCACCCCTCCAGCCCTTTTTGCCCTGGTTATTTTGGGGCCTGGGCTAAGCCCATATCATGATCCTTCTCTCTCTATATATACTTCCTGTCATAATGGGTGTGACAAGTACACACCACTACACATCCAGCTATTGAGATGAGGTCTTGCAAATTCTTTGCCAATGGAAGCCTCAGACCTTGATCCTCCCAATCTCTGCCTCCTCCTAAGAGGCTAAGTATGAGCCACCAGCAACAACGACCACTTTCATTGTCTTCTAAAGCCAAACAGCCAAAGTCTGTCCTCTGAGACACCTAAGGAACTGAAAAGAAAATCTCCGTGTCCTCTCCGTGTCAGGCACAAAGACCTGCATACAGTAAGGACTTGAAAATATCAGTCTCTCTTCTGGGGTGGGGGTGAGATGGGGGGGGTAAAGATTTTATTTATATATATGTATGTATGTATGTATACACCGTGAGGCCACTAGGCCCATGACTGTGGTTCTTACAAAACCCTTAATAAACAGCTAAGGACCCTTAACCTCTCCTCATCTGCATCTGAAGCACTTAGGGGTATACAATTTAAACACCCTAAAGTTGGGCGAGTGACTAATAAAGTTGAATTTGGGAGAACTGAAGGGCACAGAGGGCTTCAGAGTTAAAACAACAATCTGAGGATTCCAGGTGGGAAAGATCCTTAGAGCAGAGAAGTTGGGACTATTACCATGTTTTCCAACAAAGCTTGAACACTGAAAAGTCAGCTTCCATATTTTAAAAAGGCTTTTTCAACTTCTATTTTAATGAAAGCAATCAGCAGGAATAGGAATCCTTGAGCTGCACTTGGTTTCTGGCTTTGAATCAGAGGAGCAGCACCATGTCTGCATGGGGCATGCGTGGTCCAATGGCCACAGACCACAGTGCCGTCTTCTCTGCCCTGGGATGCTTATCCTGATGTGGCTTTTGGGTATGTGTGTGGCAAACTCATACTCTAGTCTGTCCACTTACTCTCATCCTCATACCCAGGTCCTCTGCCACAGGCTGCTGGAGTTCTGGATTCATCCTTGAAGTGTTTGGGAGGGAGCTAGTGGCCCATGCCTATAAACCAAGCTATTCAGGAAGCTGAAATCTCAGAAGGATCATGGTTCAAAGCCAGCCCAGGCTGAATAGTACATGAGAAGGAAGAAAGATACATAATAGGCCACTCTGATGAGAAGACCTAAGGGACCTGATACAGACTCAAAAGCATTGCAAGCCAATAAACAGTCTGTGACAGAAGAGGACAGGCCTTCCCAGTCCCCCGCAAGACTTTTCTGCCTTTTCCACCCACAGCCCCATCTCTCCCTTGCTAAGACTGCCTCTGCCACAGACCAGAACCCACTCCTTCGGACAAGCATTTATAGCCTCATAGACTTTTCTTTCTTCAATTTCTTTTTTCACTCTGGAGCAAAAGTAAGCAGATTCAGCCCAAGAGGGCACCATGGCATCCTTCGCCCTCCCTGCTCAGATCAGATGCAGAACAATACGAGGATGCTAGCTTCTCACCAGCACTCCCAAGCAGGAATACTGAGGGAGAGGCGGGGCTGAGAAGGAAGGTCTGTGATTAGCAGATGCTGAAGACGGGGAGAGCACTCAGGACAAGATTAATCACTGTTCTCAAGAGTGCAAACACAGTGCAGGGCCATTTCCATGTCACTTCTTATTCCTACAACCACTCTACCAAGCAGAAAGAGTTGGATGCTGGTGGCTCACAACTGTAATCCTAGCTACTCAAGAGACTGAGATCTGAGGATCACAGCTGGAACCCAACCCAGGCAGGAAAGTCCATGAACATGGACTTATCTCCAATTAACCACCAAAAAGCCAGAAATGGAGCTGTGGGTCAGGTGATAGAGCACCGGCCTTGAGCAGACAAAGCTATGGGACAGTGCCCAGGGCCTGTCCAGCACTGGCACGTGCACACACACACAGGTAAGAAAAATGCATACAAAAGTTTTCTCCCTTGAGTAATGGTTCAGCCTTCTCTCATTTGCCAAGAGGAAATGGTCCTGGTATAAAAAAAGCCTCTTCAAGAAAGGATCTGGAGAAAATTCCTGAGCCTACTTACGGTCTGCCATTGGCCTCTCCTCCACTGGCTGCAGTCTTTGACTCCACAGCATTGTTGAAGTTGGAGATGTTTTCAGAGGAGTACAAGCCGGATGGGTTGTTGTACTGGTTGGTGATGACCCTGGGGGCAGTGCCAGAGGCAGGTGAGGCAGTAAAGGGCATGGCACTTCTGTTGTGGGCACTTCCTATGTGTAGGACCTCCTGTGGGCAGAGCAGAGGCGAAATCAAGGGCCAAGTTCTCCATCCATCTCTTGATGGGCAGTGCCAGCAGAGTCAGGGAAGAATTTCCAGCCAAGCCACAATGGCTTCGGTGCCATGTCACATTGTAGCTGAGAGACTCTCTCAGATCTACTGAGACTTGTGGGCAACGACCAGGAAAGGGTCCTCGGATGGGAAACGGGGTTAAGTTCCTACCCTCTGAATCAGCTCTGCTTCTGATTCTGCCCCAAAGCCCAGCAAAAGCTGATCCTGGGGTAACTGGAGCAGGACACCCCCTGGATGCCTTGGGCTGGCAGGAGCTAAGGCAGAGATGAAGCACCCTTAGGGTACATTCCAGAGGGATGAAGGAATCAAGAGGAAAGGAAAATGCAGAGCAGCGCAGGAGATGACAAGGTGGAGATAAATTCCCCAGAACAGAGTAGGTCTGATCAACAAGATGACAGGGTTGTGGTGCAAGCTGGTGGGTGCGGGGCTGGTCTCATTCCCTCAGTGGGGGCAACAAGGAGTGGGCGGATTGCTCCTGGTAGGGAACACACAGGCTACTCAGATGAAAGGTTAAAGACGCCTGGTCAGGGGCAGAAGAACTTTGAGTTCTTTGTGTTCTCATTGTCCTCTCTCTGTGATCTGAGAACACCCCCTCTGCCCCTCCCCTGCTGGAAGTCTGGCAACTAATTACTACAACAGCAACTTCTAGACGCTTCTGTGCAAGTGCTCAAATACACTTTGTAAACAAACATTCCTTAAAAAAAAAAATCTCGAATGCTTTCCAGTGACACAGTAAGCAAGGCCCTTTCTGCTCTGTTTGTCTGGATCTATCCATGGCTTGCAGGCAATGCATGTACTATGCTGTCCTTTAAACGCAATTTCCATGTGTTTGCTGACTTCCTGAGAAAATTCACCTGAACTCTGGTCTCTCCTTTAAACACCCAAGTCCGAAACGAGCTCTTGTCTCTATTGCTCTTTCTTTTCTTTCTTCCTTGTTAAATCTTCAATGCTTTCTTGAAAACCTAACACTTTAATTCACTGCATACCTAATTTAAAATAAAAGACAACAGCCATCTACCAGTGGCTCATGCCTGTAATCTTAACTACTCAGGAGGCTGAAATCTGAGGATGGCCATTCAAAGTCATTATTGGCAGTCCAATCTATGAAACTCCTATCTAATTAACCACCAACAGATGGGAAGAGGAGCTATGGCTCAAGTGGCAGAGTGCTAGTCTTGAACAAAAAGGCCTAAGGGACAGTGCCCAGTTCCTGAGTTCAAGCCCCAGGATCAACACAAAAATTAGTTAATAGACAACATAAAAATGTTTGTGACTGGGCACATGGTTCAAGTGGTAGAGTACCTGCCTAGCAAGCACAAGACCTTGAGTTCAAACCCTAGTACCACCCCCCCATAGAGGTTTTTCTGATTGAGTTTCTTATTTATCACTATTCTATTAGGCTTCCTCTTCAACAAGTCAGAATCAGTGGAATAATGTTCAACTGACTCTGTCCATATTATATAAAAAGCTAAGTTTACACAGGTAACCACAAAAGAAGATGCATAGCTACTTAAGAATAAATATTTCAGCTGGGCACCAGTGGTTCATGCCTGCAATGCTAGCTACTCAATGGGTTGAGATCTGAGGATCCCAGTTCAAAACCAGCCTGTAAAGGAAAGTCCATGAGATTCTTATTTCCAATTACCCACTGCAAATGGAGCTATGGTACCAGTGGTAGAGCACTAGCCTTGAACACAAAAGCTCAAGGACAGCATCTAGGCTCTAAATTCGAGGCCCAGGGCAGGTACAAAACAACAACAACAACAAAAGAATATTTCAGCAGTAATGAAGAAACAGGAATAGTTGAGCAATTTGACACAAGGGCTCAAAGGAGTAATTGAAACTTGATTGTGACGAAGGTGGCAAAGTCACAAGGGAAGGCCTAAGATTCTTGCCACATTCACTACAGCCCTCTGGACAGAGTGTGACTGAGTCCACTATGGCCATTTGTCTTTCTCTCTATCTCTCCATGGCCAGTGCTAGAAGCGGCCAGTGCTAGCAGGCTGAGCACCAGAGAAGAGACTTATTCTTCCATCTTGGCTCAGCTTTGCCTTTCCACTTCAAGTCTGGCTATGGGCCAGTTAGACCTCTCTGAGCCCATTGCTCATCCTTAAAATGACAAAAACAACAATAAAGCTTCTTTACTAGCCCTCACAGTGTCATGTTAGCACACCCAACACAGTGACTGGCAACTGACTGACAGCCAGTCAGGTTCTGCTCTGTTCTCCAGTCTCCTCTCTGGAGAAATATATGTCCAATTAGAGGAAAAGCCCTTGGACAACTGAGGTTTAGAAATCTTGATTTTCACTTTGTAAACAATCTTTCAAGAATGTATCTGGTTTGGACATAAAAGGAATATCTCTACCCCCAAGTGAATAGTGATCTTTCCAGAAGGCAGGCAGATTTAGGGCTTGCCGTTTTGGAAGGGATGATGTAATTGTTTGGGCTTTGTATTTATCAGTCTCCAAGGAAACTCAATAATGAGGAAATACAAACTAGGTGTGTAACTATGCTGACCTCAGATAAGCTGGGGTGTTGCTTGGCTTTATGAGAACCAGTAGCTCTTTTTGTTACAGATGAACTCTGCCCTCACTCAGGTGTCCTTTAGTTTAAGACTCAAAATGCAAGATTATGGAAAAGCGAGAGGTGGGAGTCTTTTTGTACTAATAAGCTACTGGAATCAAGATACAAATACACCCCAGTTAATCCAAAGAGAACTACCTTAAAAATATGTTCACATGTTTCAAGATGAAAATTCAACAATGACGCAAATAAAAAGTACAACTGAAATGTGAATGACTGCCTTATTTAGGTGAAAATTAGGATTTCAGACAGACCAATTTAAAACAAAATCACCCCATGTGACATAAAATATATGAAAACATAACACTGAAATTTAATATTTATAGCATATTTAATGAAGTAGCAGAAGACTCCCAGGGAAACTGACTGTAACTCTGGTATGTCTTAAATCACTTTGCACAAAGGCCAAATTACAGCCTGTTGTTTGGTGAACTAGCCTTACTGAGCTGATATAGACTATTCAGTTCATGACAGTGTGGAAATGGCAGATGCAAAATGATCCTTTAAACAACTTGAGAATCCTGTTTAAGCATGTTTTTGTTTTTGGTGCTGGTCCTAGGGCTAGAACGTAGGGCCTGGGCAATGTCTCTGAGCTTTATTGCTCAAAACTAGAATTCTACCATTTGAGCCATAGCTCTACTTCCAGCTTTTTTGGTGCTGAACTTTCTTGCCTGGGCTGACTTCAAACCATGATCCTCAGATCTTAGCCTCCTTAGTAACTAGGATTACAGGCATAAGCCACCAGTACCTGGCTTCAAGTGTGATGTTTCACTATAGTGGTGAGAAAAAGTAATTTTGTGACTACATTTCTGAAATTTTAATGGGGCCATTTAAGAAAATGTGTCTTCAATCAATTTATACACTAATAGTACCATGTGAATTCAATGTCATACAATTTCTGTCATAGGTATAAAAGAAAGCTGGGTTATATTACTCTTTAGTAATAATTCACTATAAAAACTAAACAGTATGACAAACAGAAAAAAATCTTTTTTGGGGGCCAGTCCCAGGACTTGAACTCAGGACCAGGGTGCTGTCCCTGTGCCAGTCCTAGGACTTGCACTCAAGGCTAATGCCCTACGCACTTGAGTCACATCTCCACTTCAACTTTTTGGTGGGCAACTGGAGATAAGACTCATGGACTTTCCTGCCTTTGGTCTGACTTTGAACTGTGATCTTCAGATCTCAGCTTCCTGAGTAGCTAGGGTTATAAGTGTGAGCCACCATCATCTGGCTCACATCTTCAGGGGTGAAATACATAACAATCACAACCCAAACTAAAATTTTAAAAAGCCATTCTCATCAATAATAATTATTAAAAATACTTTGGTAGATAAATTACAAGCAGCACACTAGGTGTGCTGAGAATACAAAGGTATTCTCAACATTCTTCTAGTTGTTCCCTTACTTCAAAAAAGAATTTTCACACATTGTAGACAATTTAGAAGGTACATCTAAGGGAGAAATAAAATCATCTAGAAAACTGACTACTGAGAGATTTAGGACACTCTACACTTCCTAGAAATTTGAATGCACGCACATGTGTGTGTATGTGTGTGTGTGCGCGCGGGCGCGCGCGCACACATGCGCGTGCGTGCACACATGCTGGTACTGGGGCTTGAACTCAGGGCCTGGGCATTGTCTCTTAGCTTTTCACTCAAGGCTGCCACTCTACCACTTGGGCCACAGCTCTACTTCCACCTTTTTGGTGGCTAACTGGAGATAAGAATCTCTTGGATTTGTCTGCCTGACCTGGCTTCCAACCTTGATCCTCAGATCAGCTGGTGTGAGCCACCAGCGCCTGATTGCTCCCATGTTCCCAGAAATTCTATGTGGTATCAGCTCCTTACTGCATCCTCCAGTGTTAGCTGCCATTTTACTCTTAGTGACTTTAATGTCTCACTAGAATTTTCACTGTTACAAAAATGGAGATTTCCATCCCAGAACTCTTAAGAATCCACACAGGAAAGCAGCAGGGTTTACTCTTAACTCTCCCTTTGGTTCTTTTCAATGCCTCTGAACTTATTTTATCACAGAGAAGATTCATCTGGATCTGAAATCATAGGCGCTGACTTAGCTCGCTGATTTCACTCTGGTCCTGCTAACCCTACTTCCACATGCTTCCCTTATCACCTCCTACTCGCTGCTTCCAGCCCAGGCTGTGGTCCCTGCCCTGGGGTTTTCCAGTCCTTTCCTCTGGCAGTTCCCTTACGGGAAAACCTGAACAAAAGCCAGATCCCACACAGTCTGTGGAGGGCTCTCCCTCCCATCTCACCCACCCCTGGGCTCCCGGGCAGGAAAAATGGGAATACACTGAACAGGGCCAGACGTGGGAAGCGGATGGTGTCATCAAGAGTGGCAATGATCAGCAAGTACTTACTTGGGGTTCAGAGGCTAAATTCATCTTGTATGGGTGGCGTTTCCCTTCCTCAGTCACTAGAGGAGACCAAATTTTTTGTTCAGATCTGCAATAGATAAACAAAATTGTTATTTATTGCTTTCTTTCTCTCCTTTCTTTTATTCATTCATTCATTCTTCTTTACAGTGCTGAGGATCGAACCCAGGGCCTTGCATCTGTCAGGCTCTACCACTGAACTATATCCCCATCCTAAAGCTGTTGTTGCATTTGTGCTAAAATAATACAACTGGCCCTCTCCATCCATGTGTCCTATACTATCAACCAACCACAGGCAGACAGTATTTTTTTAAAAACTGTATTTGTACTGACTATCTGGACTTTCTCATTATCAACTAGATAACACAGCATAACAACTCTTCACAGAGGATTTACATTTCTGAGGTATTATGGGTAATTGAGAAGATTTAAACCATACAGGAAGAAGTGCCTAGAATGTACACCATTACACCTCTTCATAGGAGGGACCTGAGCACACATTTTAACATCCACAGGGATGCTAAGGGACAACTGGATATGTTACAAGTCATTCGAAAAACGTCCCTCTGCCTGGACTTCTAAACCTTCTCCGCTTGTGCTCCATCCTCATCATGACCCTTACCACCCCTTTGCCAGTCTGATGGCATCCATCCCCAAGGGCTCAGCAAGCTGCCCACCCCCTCCTTCCTCGCAGCGTCCCTCTCTACAGTCTGGCCAGCTGACACCAGCCACCATGCTCCTCCGTCTTCCCGCTTGTGCGGCAGCCCGCCCCACCTCTGCCCAGCATGGAATGACATTCTCCTCCACCTTAGTCCAAGGTTTCTGACCCAGACCAGATCATCAATTCATTCATGAGGCGGAGTTGGTCCCATGAAAGCAAGGCTCTCCTTTTTTTGATTTTGCAAAAAGATTTTCTTCTATGTGAAGAGTAAACAAAGGAGGAGGCTGCAATGCTTGGTAAGAAATGTACGCATTATCCTGCCCACGTAATTGTAACTCCTCTGTACAGTATGTTCACAAATTAAATTAAATTAAATTAAAAAAAACAAAGATTTTCTTCTTACCAGTCTAGTCTCTGTTTTCCTTAGGATAGGGTTTTCTTCTTTTACAGGTAGAGAATGTTTACATTTACATTTGTATTTGTCAAAATACCCATTACAGTATCAGGAATTTATAAAATACACCTGTTCAATGTGGTCATCAATGAATCAAAACTCACAGAATCAGTAATTCAATGAGTGCATGAATGGCTTAATTGGAGCTTGAAGGGAAGGATCTGGAGTGGGGTGGAAATGGAGATGAGGGATGTAAATATGCTTTTTGAGAAGGGGGTGTCATGAAAGAGTTCCTCCAGAGGCGGGTACAATACTGAACCGACTATTCTGACACTCTCTATTCTATCACTCTCTCCCATGCTCGGTCCTCCTGCTAATCCCAGGGCACAAGGTTAAAAACATGAATGTCACAGATAAAGAATCATGGAAGGGAGGTGGATGTGTAGCTCAAGCAAGAGTGCTGGCCATGAGCAAAAAAAGCAAGCAAAAGAGAGAGGCCTTGAATTCAAGCCCCAGAACCTGTACACATACACCCCCCACACACACACACAGTCTATAATCCTAGCTACTCAAAAGGCTGAGATCTGAGAATCATAGTTCAAAGCCAATCCACACAGAAAAGTCCGTGATACTCATTTCCAATTATCCACCAAAAAGCCAGAAATGGAGGTGTGGCTCAAGTGGTAATGCCCCTAGCCTTGAGTTTTTGAAAAAACCAAGTGAGAATGTGAGGCCTTGAGTTCAAGTCCCAGTACCAGCGTGATATATATATATATATATATATATAAATGAATAAGTGATTGGAGGATGGATAAAGAAAAAAACAACAGAAGCTATGGTTAGGGAGAAATTAAAGGGCAGGTTCACAGATCAAAAGGAAGAACCTGAACTTGATCCAAGAGGAAATAGGAAGCCATTAAAGGTTGAACCAAATCATTCCTGAAATCTTGCCCTGGTAGAGTCCCTTCAGAGACATAACAAAAGAATGGAAATTCTACCCTAATTCCAATCCCCAGGTGTTCTCCTCCATCATCTATTCACTCTCTCCTCTCTTTCCTGGGCCTTAACCCCACTCTGGTGTAACCTACGGATGTCTTCTGGTCTGTCACTATAATCTCCCGCTGAGACCCCAGAGCCCTGTTAGCACAAAAGGAACAGTATCCTAGCTTGATCCTCCGAGGTCCCCAGGAGGAAGTTTTCATTTCCTTATACCTCCCAGTATTTCCCTGACTTTACTCCCTGGGAATTTTGATGTGTTATGTTGAATCAAGTGAGGTAACTTGGAGAAAGAAGCCTATGCTATGAGAAACACTGTACAACTTACCGAAAAAAAAAAAAAAAGAGCAATTTCAAAGCTCTAGCACTTTGGCATATATTCAGTATGTGTGTGTGTGTAGTGTGTATACACAGAGCTGGAGGGATCAGGGGTCCTGAGGTGGGGAAGGCAGCCCCTGCCCACAAGCACCTTCCAGTCTAGAAGAAACAAAACATTTCCACCATCTCACCTGGTTACTGTGAGAGTCATGTTGTCTGTGCAGCCCTTGATTTTGTTCTGAGCTTCTAAATGCGTCATCCCATTGGTATTTTCTCCGTCGATGGCTGTGATAATGTCTCCAATACATAAATTAGCTACGGCGGCCTTGCTTCCAGGAGTGACCTGGCAACAAAGAGGAGGGCGGGCCAGTTACTATTTGTCTCCAAACCACTGAATAAGTGACCAATAGGTTAAGTAGTCACTGATACACATCAACACACTGAAAAAAAGGCAAAAGCCCAGCCCAGAGGGACAGCACAAGCCTGTAATCCCAGCAAGCCGGAGCCCAAAGCAGAAGACCAAAAATTCCTGGCCAATCTGGACTACAAGAGTGAGCTTTTGTCTCAAAAAGAAAAAGGGGGGTAAAACCCTAAGTTCTAACAGTCCTGTGAGCCTCTATAAACACTCTATTTGATCTGTTGGATTTTTACAACTTTGTGAGAAAACAAATTATCAGTCTTCACTTCGGAGATCAGTAAGCTGAGGCTTACAAAGATATTTCTACCCACTCAGGATCATTCAACGAGGTACATTCTACTTTACTAGTCATTCAACTAGCGAACTGCAGGCTCAAACCCTGAGCCAGACCCAACGCTCTATCCATTGGACCTTGTAACTTCCTTAAAATAAGTCACCAGTTACATTTTTGTAAACACACATATACACATGTATAAATTGTGGATAGGAACATCCTATTTCTGTAAAAAAATTTTACTATGTTAACCTAGGCACAGATGCAAAGTGAAACACTGCGCACCAAACTGCTTTGGTTATGTATTTCAGGAATGTGTTGTTTTGTTACAATCAGTTTGAGTTACTTTTCCACTTTAAAAAAAATGAAGATTATTTTTGAGTATGTATGAATTTACACAATTCATTCCATCTCACAGAAGAACCTGTCTGTGTCCTTCTAAGTATCTGGTTTTCCCCAAGTTGATGCTTCTAGATCAGTGATTCCAAATGTACAGACCACTAGCAGCTGGGGAAGGCCATCAATGACCACAACTGACCCTCCCAGCCATCTGTCTGCTGAGCACTGCATGTAGACTGCGTAAGTATGTCTCCCACCACAGTTGTACAACTAGCTTCACATGAACACAGCTGCTGGTAGGATGAATGAAACACAAACTCATCTTGAAGCAGTACAAACCTCAGAGAAATTTCACTGCATTTTCTAAACCAAGGTATACTAAAAATCTACTATCTATGGTCACCCCAGGGCCAGTCCATGACTTTTTGACATCAAAAGACCTTCCTGAGCCAGGCACCAGTGGGTCAGGCCTGTAATCCTAGAGACTCAAGAAGCAGAGATCTGAGGATCTCAGTCCAAAGCCAACCTGGGCAAGAAAGGCTGTGAGACTCTCTTATCTCCAAATAACCACCAGAAATCTGAAGTGGAGCGGTGTCTCAAAAGTGGTAGAGCCCTAGCCTTAAGCAAAAACAGCTCAGGGACAGTGCCCAGGCCCTATGTTCAAGCCCCAGGACTGGCACAAAAAAATAAAGAACCTTCTAGTTGGGAAGTCTCCCAACAGCAGGGTAGTTTCAAGACCGCAGGGCCCACAGGACTCTGCCCTCCCTTAGAGAAGTCCCTTGGCTCCTGGGAGTGGTCCCCTCCCTTATCAGCACCCTGACCTCACAAAATGAAAGGGGTCAGTTGATTCCTGTAGTCCCTGCTGGCTGGAACAAGTTACGACTTTATCAGGCAAAACTCGCCTGGAATGTGGCAGGATGTGGAACCAGAACAGAGATCCTGACCTCCTAACCTTCCTCTCTGGCGTTCCCATCTTGGGTCTACCAGAGATCTGGCTCTAGGAAAATGAAGGCCCTAGATCCAAGGTTCTGAGCATCCTCCCAAGCAGCCCCAGGGACAAGACATTTTCCAGGGGCTGGGCCACAGACTTCACTTCTGAGTCACTCAGTGCTGACAGTCATTTTTGGATCCACTGTCCTGGGAAGGCTGATCTGGTATTATTTCTAAACAAGGCAGGCTTATTTGTTAAATGGCTCTATCTAAGCAGCACTTGATTTGGGATTGGCCATGCTTCTGGACTAGCAAAGCATCTCCAAAGAGAACAGCTAAAACCCAGGAGGAGGATGTTCACTCAACATGACCAAGTCCACAAGTGATCTCTTAGGATAAAACCCCAAATCTTCACAAACATGACCACACTAAAGCTACCAGCACAACTATGTTTATTGCAGCATTATTTACCATAGCTAAGATATGGAACCAACCCAGATGCCCCTCAGTAGATGAATGGATCAAGAAAATGTGGTATATATACACAATGGAATTCTATGCCTCCATCAGAAAAAATGACATTGCCCCATTTGTTAGGAAATGGAAAGACTTAGAAAAAATTATGTTAAGTAAGCCAGGCCCAAAGAAACATAGATCCCATGGTTTCCCTTATTTGCAATAACTAGTATATGTCTGAGTCAAGCAGAAAAGGTCAGATAAGTTGATGTTAGGGAAATGAACCCTAAGATATGTATTCAAATGTTTTTTTCTTTCATGCGATTGTTTCTAACACATTTATAAGATTATTTCTTTGTTGTTTTGTATGTCCCTCCCCACAGTATAACCCCTGCCTTCACTGTATTTGATGTTGTTATAATTTGTGGAGGGGAAGGGAAAAAACAAATCGCTTAACTAGGGATACAGGTGGACCCATTGCAACAATGAGACGTACAAGTCGTTATGTCGAAAACGAACTTTACAACTTTGGGGGGGGAGAGTTGGGGGGGGGGAGATGGGATGGGAAGGGGAAACAAAGGAGGAGGCTACAATGCTTGATAAGAAATGTACTCATTATCTTGCCCATGTAATTGTAACCCCTCTGTACAGTATTTTCACAATAAAAAAAAAGAATAAATGTAATTCTATACAGTAAAAAAAAAAAAAAAAAAGAAATGTACTCATTACCTTGCCCATGTAATTGTAACCCCTCTATATGGTATTTTCACGATAAAAATTTAAAAAAAAAAAAAAACAAATCTTTACCAAGACCCATGAAGCCAGGTTCTCCCTCTTTCATTATTCTGCTTCTCCCCAAAGCCAGAGCTACAGGGACTACCCCAAAGTCTCTTCCACCTCAGAACCTTGACACATGATTTTACCTCTGCTTGTGAACATTTCTGCCTGTCATGTCTCTCCTCAGAGACTAAACTCTGGGGGGGGTGGGGGGGGAGGGTGTGTGTGTGTGTGTGTGTGTGTGTGTGTGTGTGTGGTGTGTGTGTGTGTGTGTGTGTGTGTCCGTGTGCTAATAATGGGGCGCGTGTGTGTGTCCGCGTGCTAATAATGGGGCTAGAACTCAGGGCCTTGTGCTCTTGCTTGGCTTTTTTGCTCAATGGTGACACTCTACCACTTACATCAAACCTCTCTTTTCTGAGGGCCTTCCCTGATCTCCAATCTATACCATATTCCTCTTTATAAGCTTTTTTCTTCTTCATGGCAGCTGTTATATGGTGTTGGTAAATCTATTTGGTTGAGCGGTTAATGTCATTACCTTAACTACAAATTGTCGTTATGGTGTGGAGAGCCTATGTGCTATGGTACCCCCAGGGCTTTGGTACATAGTAGGTGCTCAGTAAATATTTACTCAGTGACTGATCTAAAATATCTAGTATGGTTAAAGAATGCAATCAGGCTACTCCATTTTATCCTGTAAAATATTTCAAAATGATGGACTGTGTGCCCTTAATAAAAATGAGGAGACTGGGAAAATGGACTGAGGAGATAAAATAAAAGGTTCTCTCTACTTCCCTATGTAACTGCTAAGAGGTGGGTACTGGTTTATGGGAGAGGCATGTCTGCTGAGAACATCCCAACAAGCCTCGGACAAGCTAGAACCAGTCCTGCGAGCCTCCAGCCTGGGCAAGCGAGGCCCAGCCAACCTGGGATTGCCTTCCTTCTAGAGTAAATCTATAGAGCCAAAGAGAAGTTTTGGGAAATTACAAGATTACATCATCAGATGAGACTCAGAACCACAATCTTTTATGTGCCATCTCTTTTGGGGGGGGGGGGAGTGAATTATGCCAAGCATTAGTGGATCATCCCTGTAATCCCAGCTAATCAGGAGGCTTGAGATTTGAAGATCACAGTTGGAAGCCACAAGCAGTAAAGTCCCTGAGACTCTTTATCTCCAATTAACTAGCAAAAAGCTGTAAGTAGATAGAGCCAGAGCCAGGCACCGTTGGCTCATGTCTGGAATCCTAGCTACTCAGGAGGCTGAGATCTGAGGATCCCAGTTCAAAGCCAGCCCAGACAGGAAAGTTCATGAGACTCTTATCTACAATTAACCACCAGAAAACTGGAAGTGGAGCTGTGGCTCAAGTGGTAGAGCACTAGCCTTGAGCAAAAGAGCTTAGGGCCAGTTCCCAGGCCAAGTTCGTGCCCCAGGACTGACCAAAACAGCTGGAAGTAAGAGCTTTGGTGCAAGTGGTAGAGCAATAGCCTTAACGGAAAAAAAAAAATTTAGGAACAGTGCCCAGGCCAGAGTTCAAGCCCCAGGATCAGCAACACACCCTCAAAAAAAAAATGTGATTTTAAATAAACTATGGAATGTAGCCATAACAAAGTCTATTCATATTCTGTCTTCAGCTTGAGATAACCATAATGATGTTTCCTTAAACATGCTCTAGATAATATTACAAATGAGGAAAATGTGCGTGAGAAAAGCCATTCAAGTTCACATAGCTAAAGGCTGGTGACAGGTGACGGAACTTACACCAGATTCCCACATTCTCAATACTATCCTTTTACACTTCAGCACACAGCAGACTCCAAACCCAATTGCCAGAGCTAGAAAAAGTTCCAGGGTTAAGGAGATGCATCTCTACCATCTCCTGCTGCCAGCTTAGTGCTTCCCTAGAAGAGAAGAACAGCTGGGAACTGCGCTAGGGAACGGTAGCTCTGTCCCCCATAAAACATGCAAATATAACATGGAACAGAAAAGGAGCAAAGGCCTCAATGTTGGAAGGTTCTTGCCTTCTTTGTTGTTGTTGCTGTGGGGCTTGAACTCAGGGCCTGGGCACTATCCCTGAGCTTTCCGGTTTTCTGGTGGTTAACTAGTGATAAGAGTCTCACAGACTCTCCTGCCCTGGCTGGCTTTGAACCACGATCCTCAGATCTCAGCCTCTGAGTAGTTAGTATTACAGACATGAGCCACCAGTGCCCGGCAGGGTTCCTGTCTTGAATGGTGGATGTGGATCCTTGCTGTATACCCATCCCATGTTTATCAACCATATTCATCCCAGTAGCCACCAATAAAGAGGTGTTGATTCTATGTGAGGCACAGTTGAAGCAGCTAATGGACTAATGCACCGCTTCTAGCAGACAGGTAGTGTGATCTGCACCATGGCAGGTGAGGAAATGGAGGGACAGGGGTGAAGCAGTTTGCCCAAAATGACTCAGCAGCTAGCGGCAGGCCGCGGCAGGCTCCCGGTCCACTGTACCGTACTGTCTCATTTCCTCCCAGACATCAAATTCCATCAGAACCAGCTCATGATGGAGTCGGCTTTGACTTTCCAAAAAGAAATCCTTCAACAAAATAGGCTGGATGGACACCTCCAACCCTAAGTCCCCTGTGTTTATACGTTGAGGTCATGCAATTCTTGCCTACACCTGTGTGGGCATGGCCACTGCCACGAATAAGCAATCTGTTGCTTTCTAAAGTATTCACTCTTGTCACCCCCACCCCTCTGGCCCGGCCCCACCCTCCTGGCAGACACGGGACACCTGCCCTCCGCACTGCTGCCCCATCCAAATCACAGGGAAGGCTACAGAAGATTCTCATTACAATTCTTTCTTTTCTTTTCTTTTTGTCAGTCCTGGGGCTTGAACTCTGGGCCTGGGCGCTGTCTCTCAGCTTTTCAGCTCAAGGCTAGCATCCTATCACTTGAGCCACAGCACCACTTCCAGCTTTTTTCTGCTTATGTGGTACTGAGGAATCGAACCCAGGGCCTTATACATATGAGGCAAGCACTCTACCAACTTCCCAGCCCTACAATTCTAAGCAGTATAAAACAGGACTGGATATAGCTCTCTCACTTTTGTTAATGTATACCTAAACAGCCAGATATCTAAACAATAAGGCCCTTCCTCAGAACTGGATGTAAAATGCGACTGATCAGGGCATTCCCCGCCCCAGAATGATAGCGCATTTCTATTCACTCCTCCTCTGATCTCTCCTCTTTCTCCTTCATGTACCGGTCAGACACCCTGATGTATATTCTAAGTAGCTAGCCTCTTGATGAAGATGTGGCTTCAGCAGGCAGCTGACCAGGGTTCAAGTCCTACCTTAGTGGCTGATGAGCCACAGGGGTCTCTGGGTGGGATTTTTTTTGAGGGGGGTCCGGTCATGGGGTCTGAACTCTGGGCCTGGGTGCTGTCCCTCAGCTCTTCAGCTCAAGGCTAGCGCTCTACCACTTGAGCTACACTTCTGGCTTTTTTTTTTCTGCTTATGTAGTGCTGAGGAATCGAACCAGGGCCTCACGCATGCAAGGCCAGCGCTCTACCACTGAGCCACCTTCCTAGCCCTCTGGGTGGGATTTTTATCTCACTCTTCTTACCCGGGCAACAGGAATGGAAATACCAGTCCTGCCACCAGGAGACTGCAGTGACGATGACATGAGACCACGCACTCAGCCAGAGCTTGCGCTCGCCACTCCAGGCATGTGGACACAGGAACCTCACAAGGCACCGGAATATGCTGTAAAAAGGAGTGTGCCATCTAGCAAGCTCACTATCTCCTGGGGGGTACAAGCAAGAGAAACAGCTGATGAATGTTATGCTAGAAGCAACAAGAACTCCTCCCAATGGAGTAATGCCAAGAAGACTCCCTGGCAGAGGTGCCGCTTCAAACTGCAAAGCCAGAAAGGAGGCAGGAAAGAGCAGGCCAAGTCATGGGAACAGCATGTGGACCGGTATGGATAAAACACCGGAAGGAAGGGGCTGGAGCAAGAGCTATAAACACCGAGCCGGGTATCACCGGCCTGTCCCCTTCCTGCCCAAAAGATTGTACTTAATATGGAAATGAAGGACATCAACAAAGGAATTTCAACATGGCATCTGATGTGTCCAGTAAGTGCTAAGAAGTAACTATGGAGCTTTATCTTAGTCTCATGCCTTACTGACAGACAATAGACAGAGTTCCCTTAACTCCCTAGACTCAAGATGGAAAGCTGGAGGCACACCAAACAAGGCCCATCCACCATTATGATTGTTTGTGGAGATTTTAAATTATGTCTGGTAAATTTCACAGAAACCCATCGATGCTGAGCTTCTTGTGAAAAACCTGGCGATTCTGAACTTGGACCCCCCACCCCAAGGCAACAATGAGCCTCTGCCCCTTCTGATAAAATACATGAGATACAAGGCCCAACATGCTCCATGAACTCCAACACAAAAACCCAGGACCAGATGCCATTTATCCTCATTCAGGTAGCTACTTTCTTACTACCCCACCCTCAAGTCAAAGTTCATTCATGTTGGCTCCTTGTTTAGGATCATTGACAGCTATAAAGTTACAAAAAGGTACATGGAGAAACACTTTATGACTAGGATTAACAGACACCTCAATTTGCCCAGGACAGTAACCTATTTCCCTGACTTAACCATCAAGAGCAACCCATCAGACCAGATTCAGCTATAGCCTGAGCTATGCAGGGAGAGCTCAGAAAAAGAGGGGGAAAAAACAACCAGTATTACAGCCTGGATGATACTGTTGACCTGATGATAGAGAGATTGGGGGGCAGGAGGGTTAACTAAACAACTGTGATACAGAAGTAGGTTTGCTTTTAGATTTTCCTCGCAGGAGAAACACTTTACTGTGATCAGGACCCCACTGCTAACACTGAACTGTCATGGTATTCTCGGGCCAGGAATTCATGTCATTTATAGAGAGGCAGTGGTTCTCAAACAAGCTGGTCATTAGATCTTGGGAAGCAGGGAGGGGCTAAAAATGTAGACAGAGCTCCACCCACATCTCATCTACTGGAGGGATATGGGGGAGGGGGGAGATCGAGAACCACTGACCTTCATCCCCAGCCCCTGATCTGTATTTTACAAAACTTTCCAGAAAAGTCTAAAGCTCATTGGCTTTGCAAACATCAAGGAAGTGGTTGACTCGCCTTTCTCTGAAACTCTCCTAGAACGAAGTTAAGTAACCAGGCAGACAAAAAAAAAAAAAGCACTAAATTATCAACTCTTCTGGAAACAGCTTCAAGGGCTTTCTTACATTTCTGGACACACCAGGCTCTTAAGGAAATGTCCATTTTAAATAGTACCTCTATCCTCCCTCTCCCTTCTCCTCTCTCCCTTCCCCCCCACACCCCCAAGACAGCAAAGAAAAAGAAAACTACAGTCCCATAAATGTTGGTCAACCTTCCTAAGGTGTAGTATAAATGGAGCATTGTAAAAGTAATTTCAATCCAGAGGCCTAAATAATTCAACGTGGTTCCCATTTTGCCTTGGCCAGAAAACTCCCAGCTAAATGTGGCATATAATTACAGAAACCAACTGATTTCAAGTTCCTGCTTTCTTCTCCTATGTTCCAATTTTCTATTAAATCAGATGTGTGTTCTTGTGTCTTAAAACATTCTAACCGTGTTTCATTCAGTGTTATAACTCACCTGTAATCCATTCTGCAAGCAGGTAAGGCCACATAAATAACAACACTTACAGTTCAGCATTATACAAAGGACATCTGAGATAAGGAAATGGGAAATCTGGCTGAGTGCAGTGGTGTACACTCCTGGTCCCAGATACCTATGCAGGGAGATCACACAGGAATCCCAGGTAGAACCAAACAAAAGGTACCAGACCCAATCCAAAAAATAACTAAAGCAAGAAGAGCCAGGAGCAGGATTCAAATGAGAATGCCTACTTAACAAATCCAAGACTCTTGAGTTCAAATCCCAGCACCACCCAAAAAAGTTTAGTCTCAACACCACAGACCTTTGAGCAGTCTCTGCTCACCTAATGGCTGTGTCAAGGTAATGAGGAATGAGGAATGAGTTTGACAGATGTTCAACTGGGCAACAATGCAGGACTTGCAAGATAGCATTTAGACATGGGACTTGAACTCTCTTCCCATATTTTGAAGCTACATTACAGCCACAGAAGCTGCAAGAGCTTGTACAGGTTGGCCTGAAAACTTGCTGTCTTGAGATATCAAAATGTTCTTACCGGCCAGGCACCAATGGCTCATGCCTGTAACCTACTCAGGAGGCTGCGATCTGAGGACTGTGGTTTGAAGCCAGGCAAGAAAGCAAAGTCTGTGAGACTCTTATCTCTCATACACTACCAAAAATCTGCAAGTGGAGCTGTGGCTCAAGTGGTAGAGGGCTAGCCTTGAGCACAAAAGCTCAGGGACAGGGCCCATAGTTCAAGCCTCAGGACTGGAGGGGGATAGGTATGTAGGTGTGTGTGTGTGTGTGTGTGTGTGTGTGTGTGTGTGTGTGTGTGTGTGTGTGTGTGTGTGTGTGTGTGTGTGTGTGTGTGTGTGTGTGTGTGTGTGTGTGTGTGTGTGTGTGTGTGTGTGTGTGTGTGTGTGTGTGTGTGTGTGTGTGTGCGTGTACTTAACATTTTCTCAAGGTACTGTAGTGATTACACAGGGCAGATGCTTGTAGTTGCATTGTACCTTAACCCAGCTCCCCTTCAAGCACTGTGTAAAGGCAATTGTTGGTGTCCAGAGGTAGCAGTTCAGAGACTTATTGTTCCCTTAGTCTAAAAGACTAATCAGTATTTTATCACTGGGATATTTATTTTATAAAACAGTAGGTAAGCAAATAGAATACCCTGATGAACTTCTCAAAAAGCCATCAAAGCTGGACACGGAGGCTCATACCTGTAATCCTAGCTACTCTGGGCTGAGATGTGAGGATCTCGAAGTTCAAAGCCAGCCTGGGTAGGAAAGTCGATGAGACTCTGATCTCCAATTAACCAACAGAAAACTGGAAGTGGAGCTGTGGCTCAAAGTGGTAGAGCCCTAGCCTTGAGCTGAAGGACTCAGGGACAGTGCCCAGGCCCAGAGTTCAAGCCCCACACCTGACAAAAAAAAAGTGCCATCAATTACTCACAAGACAATATGTTGGAAATGAGTTATACAACTTGGGGAGAGGGGATTGGGAGGGAGAGGGAAAGAGGGAAAAAATGAGGGGAAAACAGGTTTCACAAGAAATGTACTCACTACCTTACTTATGTAACTGGAATCCCTCTGTACATTGCCTTGACAACAAAATTAAAATTTTAAAAAGTTAATGTGTTTCCCTCGCCAAGTTTGGGACTAATGTAGGAATAAATTGATGATGGAAAAAAAAAAGTCATCAAGTTGTTCACAAGTCTCCAAACAGGGCTGGGAAGTTGGCTCAGTGGTAGAGTGGTTGTCTCGCATGCATGAGGCCCTAGGTTCCATTCCTCAGCACCACATAAGCAGAAAAAAGCCGGAAGTGGTACTGAGCTCAAGTGGTAGAGCACTAGCCTTGAGCTGAGGGACAGCGCCCAGGCCGAGAGTTCAGACCCCACAACCGGACCAAAAAAAAAAAAAAAAAGTCTCCAGACAGCCTGTAAGAACCCCACATGCTTTTAAGTAGCCCTGATAAACAACTACCCCTGAAGCCTAAATGCTCATTAAATCTTGGGGCCTGAACTTTGGGTCTGGGTGTAGTCCCTGAGGTTTGCTCAAGGCTAATGCTCTATCACTTAAGCTGGCAGGTCCACTTGTGGTTTTCTAGTGGTTCACAGGAGATAAGAGCTGCAGACTGCAGACTTTCCCACCAGGGCTGGCTTCAAATCAGCATCCTCAGATCTCAGCCTCCCGAGTAGCTAGGATTATAGACATGCACCACCTGGAACAGTAACAAGGTGTGGTCTAGGGATGGTATGCCAGTGGAAGCCAGCCCTAACCTGGTCACAACAAAGAGACCCCCTTGGTATCTGCCCAGCATTGACCAGTACCACCCCTGTAGTTAGATAATGCTCTTCCTCTTGGGCAATGCCCAGGCTGCAACACATGAAAGACATTCTTCCTTCTCTCCTCCCAAAAACAGACCCACGAGGTCAGCACCCTAGAGACTCAGGAATGAAAGGGGATTTAGCCAAAGGGCTCAAGAAATGTAGTTCCACAGCACTCTTGGGTTCATCCTCATCCTCCTTGCTCCCCAGGTTGGCTGAGAACAGCTGGAGCAGCCAGTACTTCCCAGATCATCAATTTCACAGAATGGAAGAGTGGGACCCAAAACTCATTAACATGAAAGCATTTTAGGAAATCTCTTGGTTTTCACAACCTGACAGCTAATCCTTGCTCTTTTGATCTTTAGGACATGAGGAAACTCTCCAGAGAAGACCCTCTGGTTACAGAAGACCCATTAAGTACCCTTTCAGGGTCCTTGGGCAAAGGGCACAAGCCCTCATCATAAAACCACAGGCTCTCAGCCAAGGGTTCCCGGGACTTAAGAGGCAAATAAGTAACTCCTCAATTAAGAGCATCTCTACCTCTGGCTCCACCCCTTCCTGTCCTTTGTCAGTTGCTGGGAGAGAAAAACAGTCAACAAAAATTTGCAATTTTGGCCTGGGTGTGGATTCTCTGAAGATTTCCACCCAAAGCAACTAGAGGAAACAAGAAATTACATAGGAGGATGAAAGGACAAATTCAAGAAGATTAACTATAAAGTTGGAACAGGAACTGACCAAAAAACATCTCAGGGAGCAGTAGTAATAAATGTGGGGCACCAGAGAGCCCCCTAGGCGGTGGGCCTTCAATGAGATATTAAGTAAAAACCAGCTTATGTTCCTTTGATGATGGAAATCTGGATTGTGACATTAAATTTAAAGTAATGCCAAAGAGCAAAAGAAGCTATTCACACAACACCTGAGAAAAACAGTATGTTTGGAATGGTTCAGAAATAAGCAAAGTGTATGGTGTCTGGGGTACCTATTTAGGGCTACACTACGAAAAAAGTAAGGGTGTGACTAATTACCCTGTCACAAAAGGCTACATCACTGAGTCTCTAGGCCCTAGTGCTAAAACTCCGATTCTGGACCTAGGTGGGCAATCACTACACGGGTTCACCTTACAAACCCTAGCAAGGCATTTGTATCTTGCGAGTTTTCTGTTTCACAATTTAAAACATAAATAAATTAGAAAAAGAAACCATTTCAAGGACATAATATTATGGGGTTCTATTCAGAAGCTTTGGTCATTGAAGAAGATTGCAGCCACTACCAGAATAATTCATGCAAGAGAAAGCAAATAGAATCGTGTAAATAAAAGGCACTCCACCTCTCCCTGCCTCAGTTTTTGGTTTGCTTTGGCGTGGAGGCTCTTGAGTCTACTTACACAAAACCATACCAGCCAGTGGTATCTGAGTGGGATCATAATGGCAGCACACCTTCTAACAGGTGTGTGCAGCTCTTGTCAATGTTCACACCCCTCATCATTAGTCCTTCTGTGCTTACAGAGTCCTCACAATCCTTAACACGCACCCTGGGCTGCTGCTGGCCTGGCTGCAGATTCCAAAAGGTAGCTCTGAACAAAACAAGGCTCGCTCACTCACTCCCAGTACACCTTGATGAAGAACTCAGATCACCTGACCAGACCCTAATCTTAGACCACACTGTGTCCCTTTAGAACAACGATTTTTCCATTCCCAAGAGGCAATCGGGATCCTATTTTGTTTTCTCATGTGGAAATAAAGAGATGAAGAGGCAAATTACAGGCAGCTTGAGGTCAACTTGAGTCACTTTCACTTTTCAACTGAAGCACCTGCCAGTCATTATCAACAAATTGCCCTGACAATGGAGCTCTACATTCTCTTTCGGAAGAGGATACACAGACACATAATATGTGCTCATTAAACCTGTGCATATATCATAAATAATAAATTAATCAATATATTAAGTTGTGTACAAGCCAGGTATCAGGGGTTCTTGCTTGTAATCTTAGTTTCTCAGGAAGCTGAGATTCAAAGGATCAAGGTGTATGTATGTGTACTGTGTTTTTTTCCACCACAAACAAACCATCATTCCTGCACAGGGCCACTTGCATTAAGAGGTATACTTTGTTTTTTCTTTTACAGTGCTGGGACTCAAACCCAGGGCCTCTCACATCCTCAGTCCACATTAAGACTTAAAATCAGCTAAAATGGCCGACCCTTATAACAGATTTCCAAAACATCCTCCCCTACTTAAAAAAAAAAAAAAGTTTCATGCCATATATAATATCAGAAGTAGAAAGGGCTGACAGGTTAATTATAGACACAAAGAACGGGGACAAATGGACTATGATGTAAGCAAGTCAAAATGTGCAGAGGCCTTGCCCTCCCTGGTCAAGCATTTCTTAATCCGTGGGCAACGGTATACTGGGCACAGCCAGGTTTAGCTCTGTGCCAAGACTGGGCAGAGGTCCAGGGCCGGTATCACACAGCTCCTGGGCTGGAGTGTGGGAAGGCAGTGTATACCTCCAAGAACAATCTAAGAAGTCTCGCTGGGGCAAAGTAGAAGACAAAGCCTTAAAATTGGGCTGCTGGCTTCTTTTGGAGTGGGATGGTCAGAGAACTTCTCCCTGGGCCAGTACAGAAACCAAGAGGAGACCTTGCAAGACCCGCCAAACGCCTACAGCTGCTGGCGGCAGGAGCTTAAGATCCATAGGGATCTCTCTCCATCCAACCCACAGAGGGGGAAAGGCTTAGAAGACGGTCGCGACAAGTTTAAGGTCCACTGGAGCAGACGGAAGGGCCCAGGATGGAATGTGCCGGGTGAGACAGAGCCGCCGGCAATGCTCAAAGGGCTCCTTTTCTTCAATCAGAAGACACTTACAGTGAGCTTTTGAAGTTACATCAACTTTGTGTTCAACCCCAAATCTGGGCTTCCTCACTGAGTGAGGGCTGTGGATCCGGTGGTCTACGGTAGAACGGGGGCCCACCCAGAGATGAGGAGCCAAGTTTTTCGGGGACCCCCCCCCCCACCGCGCCGTCTGGGTATCCATCCACTCATCCCCGGAGGGAGGATGGGTCTAGCCGAGCATAATCTAGGAATAGCCGGCGCGAAGGAGGCGTGATCCACCTTCGGCTGGGGCAGACGCAGAACTAAATGGGTTTAATTTGGGTGTGTTTCTCTCCACACCACCGCGTCTCCATCAGTGGGAGGTGACACCCGGCCACCGATCGGATCCAAGGAGTGGAAAGCGGCCTTCGAGGGCTTTGTAAGTTATGTCCACGCGTATTCCAGGACTCGCCGGCTTCTTCCATCTGCTCTCCCCACACCGGCGGCCGGGACGAAGCGGGAGCCGGCGCCTCCGTCCCGGCGCGCGGGGGTCTGCGGAGACCTTCGTTCCCAAGCGGGTGGACAAAGCGCGTGCGGCGCGGCGCGGCGCTTCCCGGGCGAAGGGAGAAAACCTGCGCCCGCCGCCCGCCCAGGAGCGCGGCGCGGACCCCGCGGCGGAGGGGACCCCGGGGGCGCCGGGCGCCCCGCGGCGGAGGGCGCGGAGCGGCCCGCGCACCTGGCCGTCCCCCTCCAGCCTCCCCCGCTCCGCCCCGTCAGCGCCTGCGGGGCCCTCGCCTCCCCTCATCCCCTGACCCGCCCACCCCACCGTGCCGCGAGCCGCTTCCCCACCTGCCTCCCCGGCCCGTCCTCCCCGGTGCCCTGCGGACGGCCCGCGCCTCCGCCCCGCCGGGAGCGCCCGGCTCCCACGCGCGTCCCAGGCGGCTCTTACCCGGGAAATGGCGAGAGGCTGCTCGAAGTCCTTGCCGCCCACGAGGCGGAAGCCCCAGGGTCCCGGGCCCTGGAGGACGATCTGCTGGGTGGTCATGGCGTGGCGGCGGACGCGGCGGGCACGGACGGACCAGACGCGGGAGAGCGCGCGGGGCGAGCGGAGCAGCTGTCGGAGAAAGCGCGCGGCGCGGGTCTGGAGCGCGGGGCGGGCGGGAGCGGCGGGGGGTGAAGGGGGGGACGGAGGAGGGCAAGGGGCGGGGCGGCTCCGCCCTGACCGCGTCGTTGCCGCGCGGCGCCCGTCCTCCGCGGGGCCCCGCCGCCGCTCCACGCCCTGCGCACCGGCCGGGACCGGCTGCGATCGCCGCCCGGAGAGCCCGAGTGCGGCCCGCGGCCCCGCCCACCCGCCGCTCCCAGCCCCGCGGAGGCTGAGCGAGTGGGGCACAGGTCCCGACAGCCCGCCGTGCAGACCGACCCGCGCCGGGTGCTTTCTCTGCAAGTTGTTGGAAACGGTTGTGCAGAGTCAACGCTCTGAGGTCAGCTCCATCTTCACGTTTGCTTTTTAGAAACCTCAGAGGCGGTTAAGGGATGCTTTCAGATGAGCTCATTCCGGGCTCAGGGGAGGCCAGGGCACCGAGTCCCATCTTGCGGATGAAGTAACTTGAGTCAGCTGGCGGCCAGGAGGCTGGCCCGGGGCTACACGCAGCGAGGCTGGGTTGTAGCTGGCCACTTCCGGGGTTCCCTGGGTTAAAGTAGGTCACCCAAGAACTTTTTTAAAAAAATGCTAATGAGACTATCACTCATGGTTATAATTGGCATAACTTTCCAGAAACCGTTCTTCCAAGCTGGAGCCTGATGCTTGTTTGGGACAGGCAAAGTGACTGGGAAGGGGTTGAGTGGGCAGACCTGCCAGGAGGCCCTGGCCACTTTCCCCTGAAGAGCATTCCCCACCCGACAGTACTCTGTCCCCAGCGTCCCAGAGAAAAACTCAAAGTCCTGCAGCCCACACCCCTCCCCCCCCAGGATGGTCCCAACTCCCTCCGACCCATCTCCTGGTCTCCCCTGAACTCCTCACTTCTGGCACACTGGAATATTCTTCCAGACAATCCCCAGGACCTTTTTCCTTTTGGTTCAAAGGTCACCCCCAATGAGGTCATCTCTGAGGACCACTTAAAACATTATTTCTAGAATGCCCGGTTACTTTCCTCTGTCTTTTCTTCTTTGAATTACTCAGTCTGATGTATTCTACCTAATTATTTGTTCCACCCCTATCCCTAAGTTTTTATCTGTTTTGCCCTCTATTACCCAGGGTTTAGACTAGTACCTGGCCCATTGTGCTTAATGCATGTAATACACTGGTCATCCTCAGGACCACTTCCCCCTCTCCATGCCCCATAATCTCCCTAGCACCCATGCATTCTGGCAGATGGGTACATTCTCAAAGACCGCGTTAAATGCATAGCTCTGTCTCCCTGAGACCCAGGCCTGCCTTCTTACCACCTCTGTGCACATATGTACACACATCCAATTGTGTCACAGCACAAATACCTACGTTTGGGAAATAGTTACTTTGTTTCTTGGAAATTGAGGTAGATTTATGCTACCTAGACTAATCTTAACTCTCAGCCTCATACATCCTAATGTTGTTCTTGAATCTAAGGGGTTCGGGGAATGGATAACCCCCTATCTGTTTTCTTTTGAACTGGGGTTTTATTCTGTCACCCAGGCTGGTCCCAAACCTCTAGGCTCAAGCAGTCTTACTATCTCAAACTTTCAAGTAACTGATACTACAGACACAGCTGAACACTGTGACAGCTAAGTGACAGCTAAGCCACTTGTAATATTTGTTGATTAGAAAGCAAATTAGTGGGCTCTGGGTTTTGCATCCCCAAAGCCCTAGGTTTGATCCCCAGCATCAAAACTCAAACCAAAAAAAAATTAAAAAGAAAATACACTCAGCAAATGCTACACCTGTAGCTGTCTTGAATGTTCTGTGTCCTAATAGGAGAGGAAAGGCTACAGGGCAGGGTCTGCCTTTCATTGGCCCCTGGTGTCCTGCTGGTGTGGACAGCAGGTGTCACACGTGTTGACACAGTAGTCTACCCAGTAGAACAGTGTTCTATTCTACTTGGACATAGTGCATTAGCAAAGTGCTGTGAGGACTGAGTCCCATCCGTCCCATCGTCATCGTTTTCCCCCTCTTCCCCCACCCCTGCTTTCCTGTTAAATGTTCTCAGCTGTAGTCTGGCTCTCTAGAACAACCCTATGACCCAGACAACCCTCTGGGCACTGATTCCAAGGACATTAACTTAAAAGAAGAAGAAGAAGAAAAGCTATACGTACACAGATATTTATAGCTGCATTATTTATCATAACAAAAATACTGAAATCACTCAGCAACAGAAAAGTGGCTAAATATGGTACGGCTGTATGAAGAGATTGTATGCAGCCTGAAAACAAAAATGAAAACTATGAGGCAACTGAGGAAAATATTTCCAAAATATGTAAGAAGAGGGCCAGGGTGGAGCTCAGTGTGGTGGAGCATTTGTCTAGTGTGTATGAGGCTGAGTTTGAGCCCCAGCAAAGAGAGAGACAGAGACAGAGACAGACAGAAATTACAATATGTGAAAAAGGTGGAATAAAATTATTTGTATACCATGTTTTTTTTAAGTATAATCTAACCATTGACTTAAAACTAGGAAAAATACAAAAACTAACGTTGCATTTGAAGATGGTTTTGAGAAGTATTTGTAAAGCCAGTTCCCTCTGACAATATAAAGTTTTCAAAATCAAAATCACCAAATGATCTCAGCTTCTAAAGATGGAGAATAAATGTGAGGAAGACTTTTAATCACCCCTTTGCCTCCCCAAGCAGCTGACTCAGAGCTGGGCACACAGCACATGCTCAGCAAATACCAACTGATTGACAACTCTCACCCTAAAACACAAGCAATCTTACCTCAAAAGCCACTCTCCTTTAGCCACATTTTTTTAGTTCCCTCAAATTCTCCATTCCTGCCCAATGCTAATAGAATGGCCTTAAGCAACCTCTGAACTTGTTTGCCTTGTTATGGTAATACATTCCATGAAGTTTGTTTACCTAAACATCCTTGTCAAACATCTGGGGTACTAGGGAGAAAGCAGAATGCACAAGAAATGGAAGCAAGGGGCAGGGAAAGGCCAAAGAGCCAGTATTCTGGGAAGCCAGGAAGGTCAGTGGTATCCCCCCACTTTTATGATGCCAACTGGATAAGAAGCAGCTGCTGTTGGGGTTCCCAAGAGCTGGGTGGCCTCCTCAGAGTTGGCCACGCCCCCCAGCCAGTGCCAGAGCCTGGAAGGTCTAGGGCCACGGGATTGAGGCTGTTTCCTGAAAGGACAGCCCTGTTTCTTTCTCTCTTAATTTTTTTTAAGTTATCATTAAGTAGTTGTACAAAGGGATTTCAATTCAATCTGTCAGTTTATGAGTCCAGTGCTTCTTGATCAGTCCTTCTTGATCACTCCTTCCATCCTTCTCCCCCATCTTTCCCAGCAGCCTCATCTCTTAAATACAGTGAATGTGGGATGGTGATAAACTCATTTATCCTGAGACAGATCTTGGGCTTGACCCAGGTGAAAGGCCATGCTGGCCACAGAGCCCCCATTCCTGGGGATGGCTGCCTAGTTCCCCGCTGTGGGGCTAAATGTTTCTGGCCTGTAAGAAGCATGGGACTCCCTCCTGGGCCAGGACCTACAGGGCCATCTGAGTGAGACCCTGTGCTGGGCTACTGAAAGCTCTGGTGAATGTGGGTCACAGTGCTTCCCCTGTCCCCAAAGAATCGGTGCCAGTACCTGCAGTAGCTCACAGCCAATGCCAGTGGCAAGATTTGCTTTCCCTCTTTCCGTAAAAAGAAACTCAGACACCCTCCGCCCCAAACAAACATATCTTTGCCCAATGGTTACTGCTCCCAGATTTGCTTGTCCTTTGCCCACCTGGCATCCCACAGAGAAGGGAGAGTGCCTGAGGCAGTGCCAGCACCTGGGTGGAGAACTGAACTGCAGGTTCTTTTCTCCTCTTTGCTGCTGTCAAGATATTTCATGGGGAAATCTTGAAGTGGCCCCTTGGGATTGGGCACCACTCCGATTCCCGTTGCAAGGAGCATGCTCAGTGGCACTGCTAGCCTTTGCAACATTTGGGTGCCACGACACCCAGATTGCTGAGGTCTCCTCCTGGCTGGGGACACTGTAAGGAATGAGCTGGCAGGTCAAGGCCAGCTCTGAGCTTAGTGGAGGAATTGAGGAGCCAGCTCCAGGCCCACACCACACTGCCAGCCTGCCTCTTGGTTCTCCTTTATACAACTTGGACAGGTGGCACCAGTGTTTTCAAATGCAGAAACAAGGCTTGGACACTACTCCCTCTCTATTTCTGATTATCAAAAGAGAAGCAATTTATTAAACAGTGTCTATGAGTTTGAGTATGTGCTAAGTACTTTACATATATGAATGCATTTCCTGGGGCTAGAAACCTAGGAATGGAGATGAAGGGGGAGAAGCTATAAGATCTGGGGGACAGGGAAAGGAAGGTTATTTAGATTCCTAGATCCCAGAAAGCCTCTGCAGTCTACAATTTACAGAGGCCCAAAGGACAGAACTCCCTGATCCTCTGGCAGGTACGCCCAAGGCCCAAGATGTCAGCAACACAATTAGACAGGGTCTTCTGGAGGCCTTTTGAACTTTTGTCCTTGAATGAAGCAGAACTTAAGCTTTAAAAGTATGGGCAAGAGGCGGGCACTGGTGGCTCAAGCCTGTAGTCCTGCTACTGAGGAGACTGAGATCTGCCAGCCTAGGCAGAAAAGTCGGTGAGACTCTTATCTCCAGTTAATCACAGAAAAAGCCAGAAGTGGAGCTGTGGCTCAAGTGGTAGAGCACTAGCCCTAAGCAAAAGAAGCTCGGGGACAGTGCCCCAAGCCCAGAGTTCCAACCCCGGGACCAGAAAAGAAAAAAAGATATGGACAAAAAAAAAAAAAAAAAGATAGCAAGGCCATTCAGAGTAACAGAAACAAATGACCAAAGTAGTAAATGGGGTGGAAGACAATTTAGTAGAATATCATATATCATACTGGGTAACCGCAAGCTGGAAAGTTTGATGGGAGGACTCTGAATGCCAGTGATGAGGTGTAGTGTGCATATTTCTTTTAGTCCCATTTCATTCCACTCATCCATGCTTTTTCTGTGACTCCATCCTCCTGGGCCAAATCCATTTCCTCTTGTGTTGGCCTATGCTGCTGGCCTGGTCTGGCCATAGCTGATACGGAAGCTGACTATTTATAGCATTTGAGGACAGATAGAGTGGCAGAACAAGTTTCCATGACGCCAGGGCTCTTGGAGGGTGGCTTCCTCTCTGCTGGTCCTTCCCCCACCCTGTTTCCATCTTTTCTCCTATGACTTCCAAAATTCTGCTTCTCTGTGTCATCCCTTAGGTAGCATCAATGTGGCTACCAGTGGGAACAGAGCCAGAGACCATCTAGTTAGTGGTAACAAGGCTGACTCCAAGTACCAGACTGTCCAGGCTGGGGAAAGAGACCAACCATCACCAAAGGTGATGTGGGCCTGAGGTTCTCTTCTCCCACCCCCAGGCCTAGCCACCTAACCTCTTGCCTTCAATCACACCTACTGACTACCTGAGGTTATGAACTCTTCCAGAGGGAAGGAAGACAGGATACAAACCACTAAGTTCTGAGAGTAGAAGAGGGCAGGGAAAAACAATTAAAATGAGAAACACATAGACCTTAGCTACAGATTGGATTTGTAAAACAGCAAATAGAGAACCTGTCATTTGTAAGTTGTGAAGGCCTTCCAAGTCAGCCTTTTAGGACTACTTTTTTGTCCATCAATCAATTCTCAATTATTTATTGAGCATTTTTCATTTGTAATGCTCTGCCTATGCACTAGAAAATCAACAAACAGCAAATGAGACAAAACTGTCCTTCCTTTTTACAACAAAAAAAATAAAAAAAAACCAAAACTACCAAACAAAATTATCACCTCTAATAGACAATTCATAGAAACTTGTAGAAATTTGAATACAGGGGCTGGGAAGGTGGCTCAGTGGTAGAGCACTTGCCTTGCATTCATGAGGCCCTGGGTTCGATTCCTCAGCCCCACATAAGCAAAAAAGAAAAAAGCCGGAAGTGGCACTGTGGCTCAAGTGGTAGAGTGCTAGCCTTGAGCTGAAGAGCTGAGGGACAGCGCCCAGGCCCAGAGTTCAGGCCCCACGACCAGACCCCCCCAAAAAAATTGAATACAAACTGGGTATAAAAAGTATAAAGAGGGGCTGGGAAGGTGGCTCAGTGGTAGAGCACTTGCCTTGCATGCTCGAGGACCTGGGTTCGATTCCTCAGCACCACATAAGCAAAAAAGAAAAAAGCCGGAAGTGGCACTGTGGCTCAAGTGGTAGAGTGCTAGCCTTGAGCTGAAGAGCTGAGGGACAGCGCCTAGGCCCAGAGTTCAGGCCCCACGAACGGACCCAAAAAAAAAAAAAAAAAGTATAAAGACAGCGCTACTCACAAGACAACATGTTGGAAATGAACTTTACATCTTTGGGGAGGGCATTGGCAGGGAGAAAAAATGAGAGAAAAATGAGGGAGGGGATAATAATGTTTGACAAAAAAACCTACCTTATGTATGTAACTGTAACCCCTCTGTACATCACCTTGACAATCGATTAAAGTTTTTTAAAAAACTGTCCTTCCTCGTGGGGTTTACATTGTAGTGTATTCGAAAAACAATTAATCTATATGTATATTTTGTGTAGGTGTGTTTATGTAGATGTGTATATGTGTTGCTCCCAAAAGCCTAGAAGCAAAAATCACTCCAGTGTCCAGATGTTGGTTTCTAAATAAAAGGGAAATAGAACTCAGAGTAAGTCCAAGGCTATGGTGGGATGTCTTCAAGATGACTGCAGTAACTCACAAACCAAGACAGTGCTCAAAAAAGTGATAGGATCACACACAACAAAGGAAACAGAAGTCTGCTTAAAAGGATTCCCACAGACAACTGTAGCATAACTTGAACACTAAAATGTAACTCAATGGAAATTATAATCCACTAGGGAAAAAAAAGAATCCACAAGTCCATACAGATTGAATGTGGATGGGTGGATAGATGGATTAGAAGAGAGAGTTCTTGCTTATAGTAGATTTTGAATGCCAACTGGTAAATGTAGAGGGAATATAGACGTTTCTAAAATATCATTTTTTCAACTTTCAGAGAAAAGGTAAGAATTATCACTGGGTACAACATGTGAGGTGAGACTGGTTAAGGACAGGATGCTGGTGTGGTCTCAGCGTATTGTTTATTAGATGCAAGGGGAAAATAATGGTATTTGTCTTAGTCTATTCAGGGTGCTGTAACAAAAAGTCCACAGATTATGTAGTTTATTTAAAAATAGATACTGATTTCTCATATTATGAAGGGTGTAAAGTCCAGGAACTGGCAGCAATAGATGACACCTGTGTGCAGTGTCTTCACATGCTGACAAGGACAAACAACCTCGCTTGGGCTTCTTGGATAAAGGCGTAAATCCCATTATAACCCCGTAATAATGTGAGTCCTTGTGATCTAATCACTTCTCAAAGCAAGTGCCCATTTTAATATCATCACCTTGGGGTAGGCTTCAGTATATGAATTTCGGGGGCACACATTCTCTCTGCCCTAGTCAGTTCCTGCTGTAATAATAGGGCATTTGAGGTTTAAAATCAAAGTGCCAGCAGGTTGCATATCCGATGAGGTTTGCTTTCTGCTTTAATACAGTGCTTAACTACTCTGTTCCCTGGAAAGGAGGAATGCTAAGTCTTCACATGCCAACAGGGCAAGAAAACAGAAGTCTTTTTTTTTTTTGTCGGTTGTAGGGCTTGAACTCTGGGCTTCGTTGCTATCCCTGAGCATTTCAGCTCAAGGCAAGTGCTCTACCACTTGAGCCACAGCACCACTTCCTGTTTTCTAGTGGTTAATTGAAGATAAGAGTTTTACAGACTTTTTTGTCTGGGCTGGCTTTGAACCGTGATCCTCAGATCTCAGCCTCCTCAGTAGCTAGGATTACAGGCGTGAGCCACCAGCACCCAGCCAGAAGTCTTTTTATAAGAACCATATCCCAGTTCTTAGAGGGTAGCTTGCTCTCTGCTGGGTCCCTCCCTCACCCCTATGACTTCCAAAACTCTGCTTCTCTTGTGTCATCTCTCGGGTAGAGGTAAGCTGGTGGCTCACACCTCTAATCCTAGCTACTTAGAAGGCTGAGATCTGAGGATCACAGTTTAAAGCCAGCCTGGACTGGAAAGTCTGTGAGATTCTTATCTCCAACTAACCACCAACCAAATGGCAGAAGTGGAGTTATGGCTCCAAGTGGTAGAGCACTAGCCTTGAGAGAGAAAAAAAAAAAGCTCAGGGACAGGGCCCACACTTTGAGTTCAAGCTCCAGGACCATTGTCGCGCACACAGGCATGTGCACACACACACAAACACACACACACACATATACACACACACACTGCACAACAGAGCAGTTCTACCTACTCAACTCATAAAGGATCTACTTCTTAACATCATCACATTGGCACTTATGCTTACACATCTGAATTTTGGAAGGGATACATTCAAACCCAAACAGACCTATCAGGTAAAAATTAACATCACAAGCGAGGGACAGAAGTTCTTGTGATTCAGATATGACACCCTCAGTACAGAACATTTTATATGAAGCCTTCCATTCCAGAATGCAAAATCTATACCCAATCATAAGAAACAGGAGATAAATAAAACTGAAACTGTGTGAGGGAAAGGCTGACACTGACCAAAAAGAGAAGTACTCATTACCTCCTTGACTTACATAACTGTAATCCCTCTGAACAGCACTTTTCTATAACAATTTAAAAATTAAAATATAAATAAAAATTAATGGGGGGCAACATTCTTCCAAAAGGCAAAGTTCTAAGGCAAACGCTGTGGAAATGTTTAAAATTAAAGAAAAGTTAAAACATATGTAATATTTGATGCTGAACCTGAATCCTGGCTAGGTGGAAATGCTACAAAAGGCATTTATTGGGTCAATTGACAAAATTGGATACAGATAATAAAGTATCCTATCACTAATAAATCTGTGTGGTAACAGGACTGTGATCATGTAAAAGAATATCCCTAACCATTAGGAAATACACATTGAAGTATGTAGGGATAAAGAGGATGTATGTGTGCAACTTATTCTCAAACGTTTGAGAAGTAAAGTTACGTGTAGCTGGATGTGGTCATACATGCTTGCAATCCTAGCACTCAGGAAGTGGAGACAAGAAAATCAAGAGTTCAAGTTAAGCCTGAACTATGAAACAAGAGCTATCACAAGACCTATATGTTAGGGTTGGGTTAGAGTCAAGGAGCAAATGAAGCAAGTGGAATTAAATGTTAACAGTAGTGAGTTTGGGTAAAAGATACATGGATGCACTGTTTTTCTGGATGTAACTTTTTGTCATCTTTAATTTACAAATATACCTTTTTTTAAAAAAAGAAGAGATGATGTGGTATGATAGATGTGTTAAGTTCTATGGGGGGAAACAGCAAAGTTATTCATGTCAGATGAGCAGAGATGTCAGGGAAATTTTCTTTCTGCAGGAGTGTAATTTGAGTAAAGACCCAAGCAAGGTGTGCTCGATCTGTGCAGATATCTGCAGGTAGAGTGTTCCAGGCAGGAGAAACAGTAAACTCAAAGATGGAAACAAAGCTGGCCTGGTAAATTTCCCCCACAAGGAGGGCAGTGGGATGGAACTTAGCCAGGAGACGATGTCAGAAATGACAGCCTGTCTGGCGGTGCCTAAGGAGGCATTTGAGAATGAGAGACGGAGAGAAGCTACGAGGACTTTGTGCCGAGGATTAACACGATATGACATGTCTCAACACTCTGATTGCTGTGTTGAAAATGGATGGATGGGGAGTTAGGAAACCCAAGCAGGGGAGCAGTAAGTGGACTGTGGTAATATCTAGGTGAGAGGTGATCACTGGCTTGCACCCAGCATGGGGGCTGAGGCTTCTGAGCCTCCCTTGGATTCTGGCTGTGTTTTAAAGCATTTGCTGATGGATAGGAGGTGAGGCCCAGGAGGCATGTGCAGGATGACTCAGAGTCTTTGGCTTGGAAAGCAGCTTCAAGCTGGAATTGCCATTAACTGAAATGAGGAGTAGCCTTTGGGAGAAGCAGCTTTGTGAGAGTATGGGTGCTGAGGAATTCCAGAAAGATCATTAACTGTCAGATACTGGGTAGGTATATTTTCAGTGACGATGTGGAATGAGTGAATGGTTGTAGATAAGAATCTGGGTGTAGGGGAGATTTTAAAGATGTGAGAGGGGATGGGGGACTCCATAGTGGGGAGAGATTAAGGTCCAAAGATTGGGCCTGGGAAATGTGGAGCAATTCACTAATGGACTGAGAAGGAGCCTGGAGGTAGCTTGGGAGCCGTGGAATCCTGGAATCTGAGTAAAGAATGTACGTGACAAGGAAGGAGTGATCTTCTGGTGAAGTCAACTGCTGCTGAAAAGTCACAGAAGTCAAGAACTGAGAATCAATCACAGGATTCACTTGGGACCCTGAAAAGCCCTATTGGACTGGTCTCAAGAGGAACTGAGAAGAGAAACGTCCCACACAAACAAGCATCGGGAATAAAAGAGCTTTTTAACTGAAAAGGGGCCTAGCTTCTCTGCCGGGTCATGGCAAATTAGCTATATTATATAGGGACACCTCATTGTTTTTTGGTAAACTTGGCACCTTTGTTCCTCCTGTCTCTGCCTGACCCTGCAACTGGGCTGGCCCTTCCTTCAATGGGGATGTAAGCTCAACTTCCAGTCTATCCTTTGTCTTAAAAGTTGTATTTTTTTTAATCCTCCCAGAATCCTCCCTTTTGCTTGCCTCATCTGGACTTTTTCTTCTGTAATTTCCTGCACGAGTTCTCTAGCTCTATACTAACTGCTCCCACCTTTCCATTTCATGCTCTCTTCCTGTTTCCCAATGCCTTATATTAATGAACCTCTCTTTATTCCTTTAGAATCTTTTCAAAAATATTTAAGTCCCTTTATCTTCAACTGGACTGGCATCTCTGACTTGCCTGTCATTTTTTAAAAAATTCATTAAGTTTAATATAACATGAATATTAAAACTGAATCTGAGTGAAACCTATGCTAGTCTTAGAAGAAATCATAAAAGTAAATATTATATTGTGTGCTAGGCAATAGGTTGCCTTTTGTGTGTGTGTGTGTCGGTTGTGGGACTTGAACTTTAGACCTGGGCACTGCCTTCAGCTCTTTCGCTCAATTGCCTGTCATTTTGTGAGTGGGAAGATTTCAGAGGATACTACCATTGAAGGGGGTGTCAGATGATGACATTTTTCAACACAGGAAAGTTCAGCCCCAAATTTTTGAAGGAACAGCTGACAGGTCTGGTCAGTCCCTAGTCGAATGATAAATATAAATATGTTGAAATGTTTAAGTACAGCGTATCTTTAACCTAACTATCCCATTACTAGGACTTTATCTAAAGAGATAGAAAAAAGTAGTCATTCAAGATACTAAAGATATTCACTAGAGAATTCTCCACAATTACAAAATATTGGACACCTCTCAAATGTCACTAACAGAGTCTTTCTAAGCATACTGTGGCGCAACTACACTTTGGAATAACATGTAATCATCAGAATGAAGAGGCGGAGATCAATAGGAGTAACAAGAAAGGTGTTTCTGATACACTAAGTGAAAAAAAAGCAGATGTACACATACAGCCTTTATATATGTAGGAGACTTATGGAAACTAGAGGATGACAGCAGTAATGATGCACATTTACCCAATAGTTTGCATCTGCTGATACCGGAGTGAAAGTTCTGGAAGAGCAGCAGAGCTGTGTACCAGGCTGGACTCAAGTATCATGTGATCATTCAGAACTTCCTTATGTTGTTGCATCTATGGGTTTACCTTCAGCTTTGTTGAATATGGTAGTCACCCCATTATCTGTGCTTCCACTCCCCAGTGTATCAGTTACCTAGTCAAGATGAGGGTGTTCAATATGGGTATTCTGAAGGAGATTACATTCACAAAACATTTATTATAGTGTCTTCGTTATAATGATCTAATTCCTTAGTTATAGTGAATTTCTCTGTGCCTGACTTTTAAACTTTTTAAAATTATTTTAATTTTATTGTCAAGGCAATTTACAGAGGGATTACAGTTACATAAGTAGTGAGTACGTTTCTTGTTAAACTTGTTACCCCCTTCCTCATTTTTCTCCCACTTTCCATCCCCTTCAGTCCTCCCCCCTCCCCGCACTGTTTTATTGTTACTTTACATAAGTTATACAGAAAGAAATTTCATTTTTATATTTCCACATTTATGATATATACCAATCAATCTCACCTCTATTACTCTCCCTTCTTCTACCCCTCCTCCCCAACACAATTGTAACCATGTTCATTGTTCTATTTTCATAGTTGCAAATAATCTATTTCACTCATAGTCAACTTCATTCATTCTTCTTGGCAGCCCACTGCCCCCCTTCCCTCTAGTACTGATTGTCCATTTCTTTTACTGTCCCCACGAGCCTATTGATCAACAGCTTTTGTTGTTCTTTGTGCCATTTTCATATATGCAATGTATTACAAGATTATTTGCCCTCTATATTTCTTTTTCCCCTACCCTTTCCTCTTCTCCTCCTAAGTAGTCTCTTGTATAAATTTCTATTTGTTGCATTTATGTGTATATAAGGAAGAAAATATCATATAGATAGGAATAGACCTATCTACCAAGCTGGTGCATCTACTGATGGTCGTGGCATGTGTCCCACACAGATTAAAGGAAGTCTGTTGTCTTTTCAATTCAGACCATTTTCTCACCTAATTCAATCCACAAATTACCTGACTGGAGTGATGACTTCTTTCTCCAGTCCTGAAATGGCCTGGCTAAATGAGCCAGCTTTGATTTCTACATGCTAAGACTTGTCCAATATACCCATATACAATGCATCCAAACACTGTTGTTCCTTTTCAGAACAGACCTGGTATTTTTAGCTAAGAGTTGTGCTATTCCCTTGTGGTCACATTGGCTTCATCCACAGAATGAACATCACCCTCTACTTGTTCTTCTCAAGACCTTGGCTAGCAGACTTTCGGCACAACAAAGATGAAGGAGGTTGAATATGGTCAAAATAGATTGTTTGTGGCCTGCACTCAGCCACATTGAAGTTAAATTGGACATTAGTGTTTCATTTTCCAAAGTTCGCTCCAATCGCTCTCTCTAAATTGAGGGGTCTATTCACTTTCTTATCTCGTTTCCTTCTCACCTTTATATCGCAGTAATTCCCTCTCATCTCCATTCCAAAAGGTTCTGGTAAGGCTGTCCAACAGTCCTCCTTTGACCAAAGTGCCTGGTCCAGGCAAGCATAAAACCCAGGTGGCATTTTCCAGAGTCAGGAATTCTTTTTAGGAAAGCCAAATTGGAAGGCCATTTTGCCTGCAGAATCTAGAGTCAGAGAACTGGAAATGAAGCTGCGGCCTGGTTCCCCATTGCTTGCCCTCAGTGGGTGAAAATGGAGCCAAATAAGACCAACAGAGCCAAAAATAAGATAAATACAGACAGAAAGCTTGAGTTTCTGGATCTGCTCCTGCCTGATGCTATTTCTAACTCCCTTCAATATATCTCTACAAATGCTAGTAGTGTTGCGTTTCTACCACTTAATCATTGCAAGGATGAGTCTTTGGGCCATAATTACATTGTGAGGAATCCACTCCCTGAAGGAACGTGTGTTGGGAGGGAAGAAAGTGCTGAGAGAGTTCGAGAAACTGGATTGATTGAGAAGGAGCTCAGCCAGAGCCAAAGAACAGCATTTCATGGAAGCTGACAATGGAGTTGTTTTATTTGGGAGGTGGGAAACACTTCTGTGGACTTCCTGGGAGGATAATTTGGTGCTTTTAATAAAGCAACTTGACTTGTCCTGCTTTTGGAGCCAACAGTCTGACAAAAAGCAGCACTATTTGCTGTGGTAGAGGCTGGCGATAATCTCACCTATTTGGCATCGAACAGTCTCCAAGTTCTGTTGAGGGAAAGAAGTGTAAGACTATGTAGAGAATTTGTTTTGAGATTGGTGTGTTTAGAATGTACAGAAAGGCCAGCTCAGAGGACCGCACATAGGAGAGTCAGCAAGGACCTCTGTGGGAAAGGACTTAATGACAAGAACTTTCAATTCTTATGTCTGTACAAACCAGCTTAAATTGAAATTAATTTCTGATGTTTCTGTTGCCATAAAAATGGCATGTTTCCTTCTTCATTAGCATAAAGTACTCCCAGTTCTCAACTGGGCATGATGGTGTATACTTGTAAGCCCAGTTAAAGCATAACTGGGGGAGGCTAAGGCTGAAGATATATGAGTTCAAGGTTAGTTTAAGCTATCTAGTGAGATCCTGTCACAAAAAGTAATAAAGTTTTTCTTTTTCTAAATTCTAGATCCTTAGGCCTTAGGGATTTGCTCACTCTTTCACTTGATTATTTGATTTTCAAAGGGACTGAGACCCATTGAGCACTGTTTTTGGAACAAAAGGAATACCCTCAGAGATACTATAGGATAGCTTAGAAGAAGACAAATATCAAGTAGGGTTTATGCAGAAACAGAAGCATAGAATGTACCAGGCAAACTGTAGGCTCCTACTTTGTGCAAAGTAGTTAAGCATCATTGAGCAGACAACAGGAAGACCTAGAGGAAGGGAGGAAAGAAGCCAGGCAACTCCAAACACATGGAATAGTAAGCTTAAAGCCCAAAAGCTGAAGTGTGTTTGATGAGTCTGACACCACAGGGGAGCCTGAGGGCTGGAACAAGCAATGACAAACTAGCACATCAGTCAGATAATGAACTTGAGTCCACTCTATTGCAAGAAGAAACGTGTAGAGTTTTAGACCGATGATAAAATGATGAATCTGGTTGCTCTGTCAAGACTGGTGGAGATAAGACAAGAAAAAGATAGAAGCAGGGAGACCAGAATGATCTAGGTGAGAAGAAATGGTTTTGACTATGATGGCACAAGTGGCTGGCTGCTACACACAGTCTTGAGCAATTTGCTGGATGGGATGGAGATATCAGAGAAAGGTTGGCAGTACCCAAGATGCAGGTCTCAGGATGAAGATCAACAGATGTCAGAAGACAACCCCACTCCCAGGTCCATCAGAGGCCTAAGTCCACCCAGCTGCCCAGAGGCAGTGTGGCAAACTGTGCTTAGTCAGAGGAGGTGCAGGTCTGAACAGGGAGAGAAGATGGAGGCTTGGGGTTTTCTCTTTGTGGATAGCCCTATGCTCCATGGGCAGCAGATCATACCCATTGGCAGCCATGAAATGCCAGGGGGAATGGATGCTGAGTGCCTAGATACAACTGACTTGGGGTAAAACAAATAACCCACTATAGCAAGAGAAATTTCACAGGCACATTTAATGATTTCAAAAGTTCATGTATTATGTCCCCCTTTTTTGGGGGGTGGGGGTGAGGTAGTACTAGGTCTTGACCTCAGGGCCTGGCACTGTCCCTTATCTGCTTCACACAAGGCCTACACTTTATCACTTGAGCCACAGCTCCACTTCCAGCTTTTTGCTGGACATGAGTCACACAGACATTCCTGCCCAGGCTAGCCTCAAGACACAATCCTCAGTTCTCAGCCTCCCACATAGCCATAAGAGTGAGCCACTGGCACCAGGCTTTTCCTTCATGTGTTTGTTTGATTGTTTTTTGTTGGTTGTGGGCTTAAACTCAGGCCCTGGTTGATGTCCTTGAACCTTTTTGTGCTCAAGGAAGCATTCTACCACTTGAACCTTAGCACCACTTCCAACTTTTTCTGAGTAGTTGGTTAGAGGTAAGTCTCATAAACTTTCCTGCCCAGGCTGGCTTCAAACCATGATCTTCAGACCTCAGCCTCCTGAGTAGCTAGGATAACAGATGTGAGCCATGGTGCCCAGCTTCCCTCATGATTTGAGGAACAAATTAGAACCTCCCTCCCTCCCTCTCTCTTTCTCCTTCCTTCCTTCTCTCCGTCCCTCTACCCCCCCCCACGTTTTATTAAGCTTTTAAAGACGTGCATTATTTTTGTTATCAGAACAAATAATATATTGTAGAAAGAAAGGCAAGATGATCAACAGTACCCAATTTAGACAGAGCCAATGAATAAGAGAAAGAAGTGGTGTTCAAGAATGGCGGCGGGGGGGCGGGGGAGGGTGGTCAGAATATGAGCAACTGAGAACAGACCATGAGAAACTGAAGCATGACCCGAAGTCTCACTTGGGAAACTTGACAAAGGAAGGAATGGCAAGAACATATGCCACACAATTCTTAATAAAGTTTATTAAATAATATGTACAGCAAAGGTAGTAATTTAACACATCTATTTATCAAATCAATCCACTGCAGTAAAGAAAAATAAATGAACAGAAAAATCCGTGCCTGCAGAGTACATGCACTCAGTGTGAAAATTTAAATGGCAATGCTTTAAATTAATTGGTTATATATAATGTCAGTTCTCTCAGAATATGATCTTTTTTGGTAGTAGTCTATTCTAGCAACAGGATTTAATTCTACTGCAGAACTGCAAAAAAAAAAAAAAAAGTTTTTTTAAACTGCAACTGAAATAATAGTTACCTTCTCTTTCCAGAAGAATTATTATTGTAAATGTGAACAGTTTCCAATGGCAAATTTGCTAAAAGTGAATACTTTGAAATTCCTTCATTTAAATAAAAATGCAAAACAAAACCCCTCTGTGACTCCCTTATTTTACTCCCTTCTGTTCAAATTTTTAAAACTTTTTCTATACAAGGTAGGTACATGGACTATACAAAGTTAAATATACATATTTACACTCCCAGTTCTCGAGCATATGAATTTTTTTTCCTTTTACTGATCCCAGAGAGACTGCAAAAGATATGTAGTTTGGGGCTAGCCTTTACCTGGAAGCATGGCTAATATATCAAAACCTGTTGCAAGGCATGTCACCAGGTAGTTACACTTGCTATTAATAAACCTGTATAAACATTTCAGCATAAAAAATAGGTAATTTATGTTACTAAATGTCTGAAGACAAAAGAGTAATTGGGAACCTGTGTTCCCTGTTTTTTCACACAGAGTCATAGGAAACTGAGGGGATGTGAATTTTAACATGTGATTTTATTAAAGAAGAGCAAGTTGGCAAGGCAACCCCTGTATTTGGGGAGAGAGACAGACGCTGCGTGAAGCTGGCATCAGATGCAAAGGTGGCTTTACAAGTTGGTTTTACTTTCTAGCTGTATTTAAAGAGGTGTTCAAAATTACCTATTAATCAAGAAGCACCCCTCCAAAAAAGTTAAATAAGATTTCATTATTAATGGTTTGTGTTTAAGAAAGACCAAGAAACACAGCCAATATAAGGATTACATTCCAAATGGGGAGAAACGCTGCTGGGCAAAATGCATGCACATATGCATTTTTACTATATTCCTTCAGAGACAAAAGTAAAAAAATCAGGCTCTGTGCTCTGGGATGGGGGAGCAGAGCTTCCAAAGCTATAGGTCATACAGTCATGGGGTCCTAGAAAAAAATCAAGAAGCTTCGTTCTACCATAAAACCTTCTGCCCCTGAAGTCCACAAACACACACACTTTTCCCTTGGGATTAAGGCTCCAATTTGTCCTAGTTCCAAACAAATGTCTCTAGAGAAGAGGCAACACATTCTTCTTATCAGCCATTTACACTTCAGTGCAAATCAGTCAGGAGTAATTTTTTTTTCTTGAAAGCCTCCTTGAAAGGTTAGGGAGAAAGTGAGGGTACTGAGGCTGATTGGCAGGTGGTGGGAAGCTGGTGGGATCTTAAGATGAGTGTCTGGGACAACCACTGAGGCAGAGGTACTAAAGACAAGTTTTATCTACTTGGAAAAGATTCCAGATTTTGGGACAGTAGTCCTGGGGTAATTCTGAGCTAGCTGCAGAGAGCCAGGGTTCCAGTATACACCCATACCACTTAGAATTGCTACTCCTATTTGTCATCTTGGAAGTGGATTTGTGGGGAGGATGAGAGTTTGGAGACTCTGGAAAAAGTTCCAAGTATTTCCAGCCAGAATGACTCCCAGTGTAAAGTTCTCTCAGCATCCTCTTTCAGAAGTGAGGTATGGAGACAGAAATACCATGACACCTTCCAGGGTCCCTCCAGGGGAAACTCATCTCTTCTCTCAAACTTCCTTAGCACGTATCGCAATCTCTCTTTGCAGTCAGTTTATTTTTTCTGTCTCCCCACTCACCTCCAGTTCCTGGTGGGCAGAAAATGGGGCGCCTCTATCTCTGTGTCACTGAAAAGTCTAACAGAGAAGCTAATAAAACATCTTTATCACAGCTGCGTCAGAGTAGTGGTGAAGCAGCCATGCGGCCCAGAAGTTCCCTCCTCAGATGCAGCCTCCACACAGGGCAGACTTCTGGTCACTGCTGCTTGTGGAAAGTTGCTGCTTATACTCAAGCCACTGATCCACACCTTGGGAAGCCTCTGCAGGTGCATGAAGAATACTCACAACCTGGAGGTGCCAACATGTTGAGTGGTCCTTGAAGTCTTCTGGGGATTTGGGGGGGGGGAATTGGAAACCTGGCATCTCTTTTCAGCCCAGGGCCTCATGGGTAGACCAGGAACCAGAGCATGTCACTGCATGTTAAATAAACTCTAGATGTCATTCTGGGATTCCTGTGAAAATGGGTCTAGCAATCCCAGACTTTCCCAGCCAAACCCAAGCCAGAAAAGAAAGCTTACTATAGGGCTCAGGTAAATGCAGCTGCCCTACCCTAAAGGCAGCTGTTTATAAAGCCAGAGAGATATGGGAAAGGAATAAGCTAAGCACTGCCAGTGGCCTCCGAGGTGGCAGGGCTTCTTGACTTAGTCGCTTGGAAATACAAACCTAACCAATCGGCCTTGACCATCTGCTCCCCAATCTCAGCACAAACCTCATGGGGGCATAGTCAAGGGTAATGCAAGCTCAACACCAAGGTGCCTGGTTTGCCTCCATTTCCTTACCTGGACCTCAGCAGGTCCAATGGCAAAGGGGGGCAGTCTCTGTTTAGCAGACAGTCTCAATTTAGTCCAGGGCAGCTAGTGATAGAGGATGGGGCAGTCAGTGGGTGCCCAGGCTTGGGGTCTCCAGAACATGGCTAGGGATCTACTTGCCTAGTTCCCTAAGGGTTATTCTAGGCTCAAGGACCCCTTTGAGATGACAGTAGATAGAGAGGAAGGGGAGGGGAAGGGAAAGCTGGAGTTGTTCCAGAAGTAGGTAAGTAAATCTGATTTGCCTCAATTCATTTTGCTCAGCACACGGTTCAGCCCTGATACACAGTAAGCTCAGACTTGAGTTTTAATTGTCACACTTCTCTGTTCCTTTTGTTTTTACTTCTTAAGTTTATCCACTGCATTCATCTTCCTACCAACTTAACTTTTAAATAAAGACCAGTTCATGAATTATGCTTCATCCTCAATAAAAATAATTTCTATGGTTATCAGTCTTCTTATAGATATAAAGGTTTTACATAGTTGCCTGGAAAAGTACCAAACTGCCTTGTTCTTCTTGAAGTACCTATAAAAAACAAACAAAAAAAACAGGAGTGAGAAGACCCAGACACTGAGATCTTCAGCAAATATCCCTTGATAACAATCCTGCTGTTTATAAAATTATATACTCTCCAAAGCACTTTCCCCTAGCTTATCTCAGGCCACAAAATGAGGAGAAATAAGGCATTTCTACGATTCTCCCTTTTCAGTGGTAGAACCCAGCCTTGGAGAGCATAAAGGACACTTCTGAGGTCCTTCTGCTTAACAAGTATCAGAGGCAGAATCTACCCAGTGAGTCTTCTGATTTCCTGCCCATTGTTCTCACCAATACTTCTTATTTTGGAAGAACTAGCACATAAAGCCAACATAAAAGGACACCTTGGATAACTGTAGGATCTCTAACAGCCCGTCACTGTGACTGCCTATGCAAGGGAAAGCCTGGGCTTAAGGGTCCCACTAAGCCATCTGGGAACAAAGCCCTTCTTAGACTTCGCCTCATCTGGAACTTCTAGCCTAGAACTTTCCCTTGGAGTCACTCTACAGCAGGGTGGCTGAGATATATTGTACTATCACCATGTGTCATTAGAAGACATTCTAATTGGACCACTGCATCCGTGTCCTAATCAGCTCCCATTTGGCTCCAGAATCCTACTGAATATATCCCCTCACGCAGCCAAAGCTAGCAGATTGGGATTCTTGCCAAAGTGCTATTTCTAAAAGGCATCTAAGGAGGATAGTCAAGAAGGTTGCACAGAACTAGGATGGTGAGGCCCTGAGGTGGGAAGGAGCTCACCTGCACTTCTATACATAGCTAGTGTCTTCTTTACAGATGAGGGGAAAAAAATGACTTCTGGTGGACTACTGTGCTTGACCTTTGAATGTTAGGCCTATAAAAGACCCCAAACTTTGGGACAATGGTCTTGGGATCATTCTCACTGAGGTATTGAAGGAAGTGAGCTGAGTGTTCCTAAATGTTGCTTCATGAACTAGAGTGTTCAAGGAAGACACCCATTCCAAATACTTCCTTTATCCAATGGCCTAGGGTGGCTCCATTACAGAACTGGTGTCCCTCCCCCACCCACTGAAAACAGAAATACTCCTAGAAGACTTTAGTGGCTAATGTATACAGGTGCTACACTTCCTCCCTCCCCTCTCCTTGTTGGACTTATGTGTGTATGCATGCATGCATGTATGTCTGTATGTATGTACGTATGTATGTATGAATGTATTTTTGGAGACAAGGTATTATGGGGCCCAGGAGGCTGGCCTTGAAATTGAAATCTGGCTGCCTCAGTCTGTCATGTGCTGAGTAGAGCTGTACTCTAATATGATAACCACATGTGATAACCAAGCAAGGGAAATATGGCTAGGCTGAAATGAGCTGAGCTCATTGGATACCAAAGACTTCATATGAAAAGCATTTAAATTTTATCACTAACAATTTTTATACTGGTTATCGGTTCAATGATAATGCTTTGAATGCATTGGATTTATAACATATATAGAATTCATTTCACTGGTTTCTTGTTATTTTAAGTTGGCCTCTAGAAAATTATAAATCTCACATGTGGTTTGCTGAGTGTTTCTATGAGGCTGTACTGCATTCAAATGGCCCCTGATTTCCCACATCTGATTCTCTTCTGAACAGAACTCAGGGTAGTGGGGACTGTAGGCTTCTAGGGGACCTGGGAGGACAAATAACTTTTGATTCAGAAGCCACTGAAGCCAAGGAAAATCTTTCTGGCTTCCTGTTTATGCCAAGACTTGCTGGTCTCACTAGAATTTTTGACAACTTTTTTTTTTTTCAGAGATAGGAAAGGAAAAGCTAGTTTTCAGAAAGAAAGGGGAAACTAAGGCAAAGAGTAAGTCAGTGTCTCCCAGTGTTGTATTCATATCTAAGCAGAAAGAACATATAGGCTTTGGGAAAGGGGAGTGGAGAATTTGAATCCTGGCTTCTGACATTGCTTCTTGGCTACTATTTGTGTGTGTATGTGCACGCATACTAAGGTTTGCTAATCCTAGGGCTTGAGCTCAGGGCCTGGGTGCTGTCTCTGAGCTTATATGCTCAAGGCTAGCACTCTAACACTTGAGCTCTACTTCTAGCTTTTTGGTGTTTAATTGGAGATATGAATCTCATGGGCTTTCTTACACAGGCCAGATCCTTAGATTTCAACCTCGTAAGTAGCTAGGATTACAGGCATGAACAACCAACTCCCTGCTCAGCTCTTACTTTTGTTTTTGGTCAGTCATGGGGCTTGAACTTAGGGCCTGGGCACTGTCTCTAAGCACCTTTGCTCTACCACTTCGAGGCACAGCACCACTTCCAGTTCTCTAGTGGTCAATTGGAGATACAAATTCCTACCCAGACTGGCTTCAAAGCTGAGTCCTCAGATCTCAGCCTTCTAAGTAGCTAGGATTATATGTATGAGCTACCAGTGCTCAGCTGCACTCACTTTTTGAGTATGAGGATAACAGTTGTCCTACATGACTACTTATATGAAAATGTCAATAAAAGCACATCAAACAGTGTCTGGGTTATAACAGAATCTCAATAAATGTTGATTTTTCTTTCCTCTTTTCATAAAGACAGTTCTTTATTATTGTTGAGTTTTGTGTGTGTGTGTGTGTGTATTTGTGTGTTGGGGAGCCTCACATGATAAAGCAAATGCTCTATCATGGGTGTGGTAGCACACACTTCTAATCCCATCTACTTAATGATGGAGGCAGCAGGATCTTGAACCAGAGACAAGTCCAGGTAAAGTTAGTGAGACTCTATCTCAAAAATAAAATAAGAAGAACAAAAGAGCTGGGGTTACTGGAGAACTAGCTCAAATGGTAGAACATTTATCTAGCATGTGTGATGCTCTGGGTTCAATCCCAAGTACCACCCACACCTTTTTTTTTTAAAGCTCTACCACTGAGCAGCATCTCTTGGTTGTGGACCAGAGTTCGAGAATGCTATATTCTGTACAGAGAACACTGATGGTTCATCACACCTACTGCTTCCCTCCATAGCATCTAGGACGAAAAGCACCATGAGAGTCTTACCAACAAACCATCCGTCGTCACATTTTTCCATGACATCAACGATATCCCCATCTCGGAGTTCCAACTCATCATCATTCTGTGGTATATAGCTATATAATGCTTGGTAGCTAAATCTATAAATGAGAAGCAAGAATATAAATGACTCACATGATAACAGGATTAAATAATGAGTTGTTTTTTTTTCTTCTGGTTCTGGGGCTTGAACTCTGTGCCTGAGGATGTCCCTGAGCTTCTTTTGCTCAAGGCTAGTGCTCTATCACTTGAGCTACTCATGCTATTTCTGGCTTTTTTGAGTACAGACTTTCCTGCCTGGGCTGGCTTTGAACCATGATCTCCAGGACTACAGGCATGAGCCACAGGCACCTGGCTAATAATGAGTTTTTAATCACATTTCTGTTAAACTAATATTTACGAAATATTTCCCACTTATCAGTAAGGATAAAACTATTTCTTTTAAATACAATAGGAGTCATGGCAGAGTTTCTTGGCTCCTGAGCCCTCCTCTCATGTGTCCTCCTCTCACAACCAGGCCAAGACTGAGATAGAGGAGGTGACAGATAGAAAGACCCCACCTCAGGGAGAATCAGACAGTCTCCAGGAGTATGAATATATGGGAGTCTGGAGAGAAAAGGGGGCTCTGTCCTGGTTTTTTGTGGTAGGCTGTGCATAGGTAGCTGTACAAGTTCCTTCTCCTCCTCTCATGGAGACAGAGATGGGGCTGACTGACCCTTGAGATGCTCTAGAGAGCCATTTGGTCAGTGACCACTACTGTCCCTGCCCACTCTGTTGGCATTCTGAGTTTGGGAACTTCTGCCTTGGTCCTGGAGCTTAGCAGGATAAAATATTTTGTCTACTTCTCTAATCATGTGACACTTGAGGAAATATGTTCATCATATAAATTAATTAGGGATGAGAGGAATGGAAATTCGTGACAAGCAAGACAATCAGTCCTCTAATTTTATTTGGTTACCATAGTCAGATTTTTTTTTTTTTGGTCTAGTATGCCTTCCTACTTCTACTCTTTGCCTTTAAAGCAATCCAAGGCTTTTTCTTAAAATACGAGAACACATGTAGACTACTAAGGATAATCAGAAGTTATTTAATCCTAGAGGCATTATACTCTGGCTATATACATTGGAAAACATAAAGCATTTATGAAACAGGTAGATGATAGAGGCAGAAAAATAAATGAAAAGTACATATGTATTCTCTGTCTAGTAAAACCATCTTGAGTGCTTTAAGACCCCTGAAAGCTTTCTGCCTCTCCCCCCACCGCCCAATCCCAGTGATGACTGACTAAGATTTTCTTTCTTTTCTTTTTTAAAATTTACTCACTGTTTGGCCTTAGGCATTTGGTCTGTGCTAATCTTTGTTCTGATTATAGCAATTTCATTGATACTACTTTGTCATCAAGGCAAGGCTTTGTTTTTATTTATTCCTTAAACAGATGCTAAAGGGGCACCTACTATGTGCCAACTTTACAATTCTTTGTACTTATTACTTTGAAATACAACACCAACAGCAGAATTTTTAAAGTGAAACTATCATTTGCCATTTCTAAGCATGTCAACGACTCCCTGTATGTAGCTAAGAGAGACCAGAAACAAGCATGTGGTCTGTTTCCAGAAACAGGAGGTTCATGCTGTTCTGCTAAAACTATAGGGACAGCTTCCTTTACACATTTCTCTAAGTGTCCTGGTACTTTGATTGTGGATTCTGCTACTGGAATGGAGGTATCTACTGCGGAATTGAGAAAGGCAAACAGATTTCCAGCTGTAATGCATCTGTGTTTGTCTGCTCTTTCCTATCCAACTTGGTTCCTACAGCTGGCTGCCCAACATATGTCCTTGCTAACATCTTAATGTATCTTGTCACCTTAATTTCTACTGTGTCTGCTTGTCAGTTTTCAGACAGTGAACACTGGCTGGAGAGAATCTGAACCCTGGAGGCCTGGGTATAGATTCACTAAGCTCTAATTTTGGATGAGCCTCTTATGGCTTTAGGACTCTGTCCCATGGAGTCCTTTCTCCACTACCTTTGCCAGTTTTGGTGCCCTACTCTCAATGGAGTGCTCCTTGCTCTGTCTTTACTTCTGAAGATTAAGCTGCTAGGGCAATAATTGAATCTTTCCCTCCAGATTTGGGCTTCTATGTCTCCATTCACCTTTCTGACCCTATTCCATATTCAAGGGTCCCTTATCCTGGTCATGTGGAGCATCTTTCGCTGGGTTTACATTGTTCAGCTCTGTTACCTCTGGCTCCTCAGGTACAAACATGCCCAAGTCCTAGTTCTTTCCCCAATAATCCTTGATCTATAGCACCCCTCCCCGTTTATTCCTCAGTCCTTCCTAGTGGAACATCTGTCTCAGAAGTCGACAAGACTTTTCCAGTGGCCAGAGAGGCAGCCCAGTGGCTATTGTTCATATCCTAGTCCTGGCCAGACGTTCCCACTTTAGAAACTGACAGTGGAAGCCAGGCACCGGTGTTCACACTTATAATCCTAGCTACTTAAGAGATAGAAAACTGAGGATTGCAGTTCCAAGCCAGTCTGGGCAGGAAAGTCCAGAGGACTGTCATCTCCATTTAACTAGCAAAATGCCAGAAGTGGAGCTGTAGCTCAAGTGGTAGAACACTGGCTTTTTCCCTCTAGACTAGGACTCTACCACTTGAGCCAAACCTCCACTTTCAACTTTTTGCTAGTTAATTGGAGATAAGGGCCTTACAGATTTTTCTGCACCAGATGGCTTCAGACCATGATCATCATATCTCAGCCTCCTGAGTAGCTAGGCTTATAGCCATGAGCCAAAAGTGCCCTGCTCAATACATTTGTGAATGAACTAGTCAACCTGTCCATTCATTTCTGCTCAAAATTAACTGCTCTTTCTTCTGTGTTCCTTACAACACTAGAGATGAAACCCACCAGCCTAGCTCTCACTTTTAGTTTTAACTCTACCTGCCTCTTTCTCCTAGTAGTTCATAGCATTCTTTATTTGCCTACCACCTGTCTTCACAGTCGCTTAAAATAGATATCCTTAAAAAAGTAAGAAGTGATTCACTCATTCCCCTCCAAGTGGCTGTCCCAAAGGTCAGTCCATGATCCGCTTTCTAAGGTCTAAGCCCAAAGTCCACCAGGAAATGTAAGAAGCAAAGTTAGCCAACTATACTTACAAATCTTGTGAGGTTTGACTCCTGTCTGGGGCGACTCTTCGCTGCTGGGCTTGAGGTTGCTGAGAAATGATTAAAGATGATTTGTCAGAAGGGGATACCTTGTGATGTAAGTCAAGGGGATGAGAGACAGTGCTGCAGTAATGAACAGATTTCTCAGCAATGTTTATGATCTCATTGCAAACTGCTTCCTGTGAGGTGGCCCCAGGATATCCAGAAACCCCCATAAAACAGTCAATGTGGGGACAAAAAAAAAACAAAAAGGAAGAGAGGAAGAGATGTAACATTCCAGACGAAGCACATTAAGTCCAAGGAAAAAACAGAGTTGAAGATCCAAGTTAAAAAAAGAGATTCCAGTAGTGGAGTGCAGGAGGGATCCAGGCGAAAGCATGGAAAAACAGGTAAGATATAGAAGAATTTGGGATTTAGTATGAATATTAAAAATAAAAAGGCAGCAGCATAAAAGCCTGTAATTAGTGAATATCTGTTACAAAGGGAATAATCTCAGGATTGAAATGCAAGTATGTATCCCCAGTCATGCATTAATAAATTAATACATTAATTTAATCCCACATGTAGGCAAATTGGAAAAATTGTCTCGAAATCCCTCTGCTTCTTCAGAAGGGAGAGAGGGTGGCCGAACACCTGGCTCTACTACAATAGCCATGGAATCTTGTACATCACGGCTCTGTGTGTCTCCCAGGCATTAGTTTGGTCTAGACTTGAGCCAGTAAGGATTCTCTTTAGGAAAACTACAGTCTTAGTCGACAGGCATCTTACCACATAGTTCTTTTCAGATTCTGTGAGATCAGGTCCTGCTCTCAATGAATGATGAGAAGGCTGTGATCACCAAGCAAATCATAAGGGAGACATTTTTAGCAGATGTCATGTTTGGAAGGATTCAAAATAAAAGCATGAGCAAGTACACGTACCACACCATTGCACTCAGATGACACCGGATACTCACGGCCTGTGGCCACTGAGTTTCCACGTGAGAAACTCACACAACATGTTGGATGCACAGGAGAAAATGCAGATGTAACAGAGTTAGAAGCAAGCATTCAGGCAATGAAATGAAAACTTGGAAATATGGCTGCAGTAAAAGAATGAACAACATAGGATCACCAGATTGGCAGGAGAGACACATGACAGGGCTGTCTTTAGGAGCAGATATGCCCTCTCCATATGTGTACAGTATGTGTACTGTTCCCCTGTCTCAGCTAACCATCTCTGAAGAAGGGAACTAGTATCAGTTTTTGTTGACTGAGGGCCAATGATAGAATTGGCTCATAAACTTAAGTCTGCTACATTTGGGTACTTAGTTGTAAATGCATAATACTTTTGACATATTCCTGAGGAATAAAGTCTCAGACAAGCTCACTGTTCTAGAAATAGCTTCACATGACATACTCTAGTGATGTATAAAACAAGTTCAGAGGGCTCATAGGGCAGAGCTTGCTTTCAGAAACAGATATAGATAGAGGTGATTGTCCCTAGTCCCACATTAGCCCCAGAACCATGTGTTGATATAGAGACAGGTATAATCAAGACATTCTTCTGAGTGGGCCTCCCATTGTAGAAGGCCAGGCCCCTACTGGAAAAGTTTCCACCAGAGGACTCAATTCCAAACTCTAATTAGTTTCTCTGAATAAACATCTAAAAAGTCATCCAGGTGAAATGTAATAACTTCAATAGGTCCTGTATGACCAATTTCCATTCCAGCCATCACTTCCCTGCTCTTGTCCTTCAAGTTTTCCATTCCCCCCTTTCAACTACAGTCACTCAAACCATTCTCCTTGAATTCTGGCAGTAGTGAAGGAGAAGACAGAACTGAAGGGCCATTTCATGCTCTTTCTACAATGTCTCAGAACCTGTAGACCTGTGCCAGGTAGATGGAAGCCAGCGTCATAGGCTTTCTGAAGAATGAAAGGAACCTTGGGTGCCTTGATGGCAAAATAGACAGACTATCATTTGACTGACAGAAGGAATAACCTAAAAGTGAACACTGTCCAACAAAAGTGACTGCCCAAAGGAATGAGTTTCTGTCACAGCAGCTGTTGGAGCTGAGGCTGCAGTTGCTATTGACTGTCAGTAGTTGGGGTTCTATAGATAACTATGTTTCAAGGGCAAACATAGGTAGGTATCATCCAGGACCCAGCTAAGTGCAGATTCTCACTTGCTTCAACTGAGGTAGGGCAGATTACATTTCTAATTGGTGCTAATGCTGCTGGTTCTCAGCCTAACTTTTTGAACCACAGTACTAGATAGATACTGATTGCCTCTTTAGTACCTTCTTTACCATACTCAAAACAGAAGAAAATCATCATCATGGCCTTAGCATCTGGATAGTACAAACACCCCCATTCCTGAGAGGTAGGATGATGAAGTTCCTCACTTAGTCCTTGCTGGATAAACGAAGGAAAAAGGCAAGATAAATATTTATCCTATTACCCCAGATTCAGTTTCTCCATGTTTAGATTCAACGGAAACAACCTATATGGCTGGAATATAAATCTGGACTTTTTGGAAGAGAGGAGAATGGCATGGAGTATACCTCGGTGGACATGGAAATCGATAACCATGAACAAGAATGAACCTTCTACTTCAAACACTGCTTCCTTTGAGATTTTTTTTTTCTAGTCTACAGCTTGAAACTCAGGGCCTGGGTACTGTTCCTGAGCTCCTTTTTGCTCAAGGCTAGCACTCTGCCACTTGAGCCACAGCCCCATTGTAGGTTTTTTTTTTTTGTCCTTAATTGAAGGTAAGAGTCTCATGGTCTTTCCTATCCAGGCTGGCTTTGAACTGAGATCCTCAGATTTCAGCCTCTTAAGTAGCTAGGATTTTAGGCACATGCCACCAGCACCTGGCTACAAGGATTTCCCTTGAAATTTTATTTTCACTTTGAATAGATCTTCCTCTTCCTCCTTCTCCTCCTCCTTTCCTCTTCCATCTTCACTTTTTTCCTCTTCTTTTTTTATACTTTCTTTCTTTCTTTCTTTTTTTTTTTTTTTTTTGGGTGTTGTTTGGTGGTATTGGGATTTGAACTGTGATTCCTTTTTTTTTTTTTTTTTGGATCCGGTCGTGGGCCTGAACTCTGGGCCTGGGCGCTGTCCCTCAGCTCTTCGGCTCAAGGCTAGTGCTCTACCACTTGAATCACAGCGTCACTTCCAGCTTTTTCTGCTTATGTGGTGCTGAGGAATCAAACCCAGGGTCTCATGCATGCAAGGTAAGCGCTCTACCACTAAGCCACCTTCCCAGCCCTGAACTCTGAATCTTATGCTTGCTAAGCTGGCACTCTACTATTTGAGTCGTACCTCCAGCCCTCCCCATTTTCTAACTACTTAACAGCTTCATACAGCTCTTCTAATTCTCTGCTGTCCAATATGGTAGCCAGTTGCCACCTGTGGCTGTTAGATATTTGAGCTGTGACAAATATGAAGAGAAATGGCATAGGTGTAATAATGTTTGGATACATGGGTTAAATAAAATGTATGATGAAAATTAATTTCATCTCTTCTATTTTACTGTGACTACTGGAAAATATTGAATTACATATGTGGCTAAGATTCTCTTTTCTTGGTAGTGCTCTTCTGAACTGTCCCAGGACCTCAGCACTTGCCCTTATGTAAGCCTAAGACAGTAGACACAAGTTCTCACCAGGCCTCACCCAGGGCTAAGAATAAAGGGAGTGTTAGCTCATGCTAAGTACATTTTGGATGTTGCGGATGCATTCCACTTCTCCCACGTGTTTGGAAAAAATAGTGACCAGTCCAATATGTATGGGTACATCCATGTACACACATACACAAACCAACATACACTACTACACTCTTGCCTCTCCCACCAATGGTAAGCAGGGAATAGTCACTGACCTGAAATTTTATTTCTTCTGTGTTTACATTCAAGTTGCCCTTCCTGCCTATGGTGCTTGTTTTATCTTCCCAAGTGTGTCCTTGATCTGCTATCCTGTGTCCTTCTATCTTCCATTTTCCTTGGTCAGAGATTTGATCTTAGCTTTGAGAGCTGTTAATCCCTCTGGATCCACAAAACACCTGGTGCTACTGCAGTTACTAAGCGTCCTCTTCCAGCTTTGGGGGTGCGCCAAAGCCTTGAGTCCCAAAATAAATTACACCAGCTAAGGACAGAGACACCATCTCTACATGGTCCCAGATCCCCTCTAGAAATACCATGAATCTCTGCTACTCTCCTGACTGGCCCAAGTCTCCAAGACAGCATCCTTCTGTTCACCTCATGTCCCACCCTTCATGACTTCTCAGACCCAACAGTGGCCTTCCCAGTGGAACAGTAAAAAAAAATCTGGGTTCCAGGACAGTCTTTGATATGAATTGATTTTCCTCTTGAGCAAAATGTTAAACATGTTAAGAATCAAGTTCTAAAATAAATAAGAGGGTTGGATGTGGGCCTTGAATTGCAATTTTCCAACCTCCATCTCCCAGGTAGGTGTGATTACAGACATGAGCCATGGAGCCCATTTTATTCAATTCTTTTAACTGACTCAAGAAGGTGGTCATTTTGTAAATTTTGTAAATGAGAAAACAAAGAGCCAACATGTCTGAATTGGAAATGAGAAAAGGCAAGATGTAAGCACAGACTCTAAATTCTATGCATTCATTTTGCTGCATTCTGATCTTCTAGGTATTCTACCAAGGGGAGATTTAAAAACAGCTGGGAAGGGGAAAAGCGGGGAGGATGGGGGGGGGGTGAGGTGGGAGGCTGGGAAGGGATGTGAAGGGTAAACAAAGGAGGAGGCTGCAATGCTTGATAAGAAATGTACGCATTAACCTGCCCATGTAATTGTAACCCCTCTGTACAGTGTGTTCACAAAAAAAAAAAAAAAAACAGCTGGGAACAGGTGCTGATGGAGGGATCATCTTAAACTGTCCAGTACTAGCCAGGAGCTGATGGATCACACCTGTAATCCTAGCTATTCAGGAGGCTGAGATCTGAGGATCACTGTTCAAAGCCAGCCTGGGCAGCAAAATCCATGAGACTCTTATCTCCAATAAACCACCAGAAAACCAGAAGTGGTGTTGCAGCTCAACTGGTAGAGCACTAGCCTTGAGCTGAAGAGCTAAGGGACAACGCCCAGGCCCAGAGTTCAAGCCTCACCCCCCCCCCACACACACACTCTCTCTCTCTCTCTCTCTCACCACACACACAGACACACACACACACACACACACACACACACACACACACACACACACACATACACACACACACACACACGCACAACTGTCCAGTACTGTGAAGCTGGCATTTGGGTTTCTACTGAAAAAGTACCATTTCTCTTAACCTCATTTTAGGGGTAGACACTGAGGCTTCAGATCTTGGTTCTTTAATACTTAATACTTTCTGGTTGTTCTGGAAAAATTGTAGCCTGTGTTTTTCCCCATCCTGTAAATTGTTAACACTCTCTGTGTTTATTTAGAGATTTCCCTTCTGATTGAGTCAAAAGAAAACATTTCCCATTTTTGAGTAACCTAAGACTTCCAATTTCCTTTTTATTTTTTCAAGTTCCATCACATGTTTTCTCCTTCTACTCCTGATCTCCATCCTCCAGCCAGGCCTCTCCCTTTTTCTGATCTTTCTGGGAAAGACTCTACTTTCCATGTGGTGAGGGAACCACCCTCTGATGTCACCGAAGCACACCTATCTATCTTCAGGTGAGCTGCTTCTTCCCTCCTCAGTTTTTTCTAATGAAGTATTTTAGTAAGGGTTTCAGAGATAGATGTGCTGGACACACCTAGCTGTTATAAGTACTTTCATTTGGTAGTTCATGCCCTCAATATATTATTGTTTGATTGGCTTCCTTCATGTTAAGAACTAAGATTATGATACAAAAGCTACTCAGGAACAAGTTTTCTCATTTCATGGAAATGCTGAATGGGCTAGGAGCTCTTGACCTCATGGTCCATGGACAAGGTAGGAGCTCTTAGGTTGACTCAGGTACAGCCCTCTAGAAACAAGGCAGTATTAGGTGTGCATGCCAACTCCCCTACAATGTACTGCCCTTAGATCCTCTGAGGGTCTGTGATACAGAAAATATTACAAGTCACTGGGACAAATGATCTCTAAAAAATGAATTTTCATTCAGAAATTTTATGAATTTATAGTTATATCACAAGTTTCATCATATAGAAGCCTACAGATTCTATAAATTCTGCAGATTCTTAGATAACAAGCCTAGATGTGGGCAGGCAAACTATCTTGGGAAACTCAGAAAACACTTGAAGATAGACATTTCCAGGATGATCTTCCCCTTTCCTTTCTTGATTGTTCTAAATTTTGTTGGTAAAAATGATACCCAGCAGTATTCCAAAAATTCTGTGGATAATTCTGAACTCTTACATGTGTTTGTACATGTTTGTGTATGTTCTTGTCTAATCAATTAAGTTGTCCCCCCAAAAAATAAATAAAAGGAAAGTTTTCCTTTTTCAAAGGCAAAGGTCTGAAGGACTGTAATAAACCCCCAGCTTAAAGTTATATATGTTTTTCTCATTTCAACTGCAATTCACATAGGACTTTTACCTAATCCTAGAATAGCGAAGTTAAAGGAATATCAGTATTCATAGCCAGCTGAGTCTTTTGTTTGTAGACAAGGAAGCTGCTAGGAAAGAGAAGTAACTCATCCAAAGGCACCCAGAAGACTATGAACAGAGCTGGAGCTAGAAACCTTGAGACCAGTGCTCTTTCTACCACTCCTAATTTCCCCCTATAAACCCTAATTGCCTCATTTACTATTCAAAAAAACCCAGACATGCCTTATAGCCCAATGGGAAACCATTTGACAATGAATATGAGTAAGAAGTCAAACCATCTTACTGGAAGAGTTCACACATCCACATGATCTGGATGGGGGCAGGTGATGAAGGGAAGGAGCTGGAGCTGATTGGCAAGATTCACAGGGACCATAAAGGTGGATGACTAGATGCATTGTGAAGTGGTACCAATGAATGTCAGAAGTGCCAATGAATACCATCCAACCTCTGGTCCCCCTGATCTCTCCCATCTATTCTCCTAGATATTCAAAGTCTTACCCAAACAAGAAACACACTATTCTTCATACACACCTTACAGTTCTTAGCTTTGGGCCGTGGCCACCTGCCTTGAATACCTACCTACTGCTGTATTGAGGGTAAAACTATTCTTTTAGGCTCAGATCTAATACTTCTTTCCAGGAAAACCATCCAGCCCTCTAGTTGTTTATTATTTCTTCCCATCTTGAACTTTCAGAAAGTCTGTGATTCTCTTTCTTCTTTGCATTATAACTATTTACAAATAGGTCTCTTTCCCCCAGTGGACATCATAAATTCTTTTAGTTGTGGTCAGTTACTTTTTTTGTCTTCTTTCATTCAACAAATATTTACCTTTACATATCAAATGTTGTAGCTCCTGGCTATGGGACTTTAATACTCTGAAAGGACACAGGTAGGCAAAGGGACAAATACATGCTGATATGGGTCAGGTATCGCTGGGGCAGCACAAACTCAGTCTACTTTACCCAGTTATGTAGGTGGCAGGGAGGTTGTCAGGAATGGATTCCTGGGAGAAGCCACATCTAAATGGAGATAGGAAGGGGAGGTGGGAATTTATCTAGGCCAACATGCCAGGGAGGCTTTAGAAGATGCATATTGCTGGTTATCTAAATGGCTAGATCACACGGGCCTTCTGTGTCCAATTAGAGAGACTTTCCTGGGAGGAAGAGGAAATCTCTGATGCTCAGCCCTCTCCATCTCTTATAGCACTTAGCACAGTGCGTGGACCACAGCTAATGCTTAAAAGAGTGAATGATCTTAGCATTTCAGACCACCTTTTCATTTAAGGGGCTCATGTAAATTCTGTCTCCTTATTGATCAAATAATCAACCAAGCCCTCAGAAAAATAAAAGCACAATAAAATTAAATGTTTGATTAGTAAGAAGAATAATGGCTGAAAATTTCCTTGATAAGCAAACAAATCTGGACTGTATTTATCCAAACAGGTAATAACAGCCTGAGGTCAAGGTGTTCTGACAGGGCAACTGCAGAACAGCTGCCATATAAGTTCCTTTCCACCTTTAGCTTGTCTGTCACCTAAAGAAGGCCCAAGAGGCAGACAGGAGCCCCTTGTGAAGTTCCTATTTCCAGAGCTCCTTTGGGAGGGAAGTGAGAGTCACTACGGAGAAGGTGTGTGAACCACTGCCTTTTCCTCACACCCCTAACTCTCATAAATAGAGAGCAGGGTCACAGCCTAGGTGCACCCACGGGGAAGGGAGTATGTGCCAGGAGAGCAGGAGGAAGGGAGGAGGCAGGAAATGGACTTGGGTCCGGAGCCCCACCAGGAAAGGGAAACCAATTTCCAACAAGCCTGACTTTCCAGTCAACATATTCTCAGTGGTTGCCAACTACTCAACTCCTGTCCTTGTTAGGAAGCAGGAAGTATGAACCTCAAAGCTCACTCAGAGCTCCAGCACCATGCATACTTCCTGTGCACACTGATCCTGGAACTGGGCTGCAGTGATGACTAACCACTGATGGTAAGGATGGCTTCAGGCATCTTGGGTTGACTTGTGAGTTGTCCTGTGTCAGAGACATTGAGTCTTTTTCAACTAGCCTCTCTCCCAATGAACTATTCTTTCCTCAACCAGATACAATGCTTTTCTTTCTCACTAAACACATAGTAAGAACAACAATCCCAGAGTCAGTAAACCCTCTATCATGTATGGCTGACATCCTGGAGTCCCAAACTAAGAGACAAGCAGAAAGTTCTCATCTTATGGAATCTTCCTACAAGCCAAGCACCCCACTTACATTCCTTGTCTCATGAAATCACTATGACTACCAGGGAGGGACCATCTCCACTCCTACTTTGCACATGAGAAAAGCAAAGAAACTTATAAACTACCCGATACTTGTGCTTAGTGATCTCCACCCCTGATATACTAGCCAATGGTCCACACACATTGGGCTGGGGTTAGAGTCCTGGCCCTGTGTGTCTCAGGCCTCAGTATTCCTGTCACTTTCCTGATGACTGCTATTATCTGTCTGTCTCAATGAGCATAGGCACTTCAAGAGCAGAATCAATGATCTGCGGACATCCCTGAAATTGGTACCAGAAAGCCTTGAATTCATGCTTATTAATTAAATAAAGCTTCAAAGGTAAACTGGGTTGCTGGTATGAGGGTAGAATATAGCCTACTGTGAGCATCATATATAACAGATAATAAACAGTTTACATGGCTCAGAAAACCACCTGGCTTTAGAGGCTCCAGAATGTTCTTAATTCCAGGAGCTCTGGGTCCAAGACCTAAGACATATCTTCCCTTTACAAAGTATCAATCATATTCCCAGCCCTTGTGCTTAGTACTCATACGCATTATTTCAAGAAATCTGCTCAATGATATAGGTATTATCTCATTTTATGATGAAGATGTTCTCAGAGAAGGCAAAAATTCTTATCATACACAGTTCAGTAGGACGGAACTGGGTTCTCAAATCTGGCTACTTTGGAAAAGTTGCCCAGACTAACTTTCCGGATTGTAAACAACATAGCCAAAATTAGAATCATGAACTGTCCAGTTGCCAAGATCATTTCCCCTCAAAATACCCTAAGGGCAAACTCTGAAATCTTTGGAGCTAACTTAGAGAGAAGATGGGACAGTCACTTAGAAATGTGGCATGCTGACTCCATGACCTCAAGCACATCATGGGGACATGTCCTGCATGCTCTCCCCAGAACCAAAATACCTTTGTTCAGTCTGAACAACAAGGCTCTGGACTTCCACACAAACGTAAGACAGGACAAAGACCTGACAGAACAGAGCACCAGCAGCACATCATGGGTTATGGGAACAAAGTGCACCTCACCAAAAAAAAAAAAAGAAAATAAATCACACACCACACACCAAAGCCTGGTGTTCTCAGCTGTGTTAGTCAGAGCAAAGCAAAGACAATCTCCATGGGCTTTTGTACCAGGCCAGGAGGTACCTAATGTGGGAATACTTCTGAATCACTTCAAGGGACCAGAATATAGCTTGACCTTTCCCTCCAACTATCCCCAGCCCTGACATCTTCATCGATGTCTCCCCTCCATTCCTCCCAGACCATTTCTTGTTACCAAGAAAATCAAACAGGTCTTACAGGTCTTACTTGGCCTCAATTGACAATCCAGATGTCAATTGATGGGTGAGATGCCTTGCCCACCCTGCCAAGTGAGACACCAAGGCACCCCAGTCATGCTGCAGGCCTACCTGACTCACACCACTCTGAGCGGCCTTCCTCTCAGCCTCGCCACCTCTGTGCAGCTCTGTGGGCCCAGCCTCCCTTCCTGGAAAGGGGCTGCCCAGAGGCTTGCTGGGCTCGATCTCCTCAGGGGCATGGAGCTCTGGGAGTCTCTGCTCAGTACTCAGGCACCTGACCACGTCTGAAGGTTTCAAGCAGCTCTTCTTAGAGATCTTGGATCCACCAGGGCATCTCTCACCTGCCTCACTTTCTGTTTTCCTCTCACATTGTCCATTCTCTTCTTGCCAGCACTGCCTCTTGCTCTGGCTGCTAAAGGCATCACTAAGCTCTGAGATGACCCTATCAGGGCTCCCCAGCAGTGGCTGGGAGAAGCTATCTTGGTGAGGGTGGGTCCCACCCTCTCCATTGATGTGAAGAGGGGTCTGGGTACTAGGTGTCAGAGAGTAAGTTTTGTGGGGTGGAGGCAAGGCTAATGGGGAAACCACTGAGCGGGGATTAGAGCGAACTGACCAACTTGAATAGGGGAGGCTGAGGGGCAGGGAGGGACGAGCCCTTGATGGCAATGAGAGGTAGTCCGTGTCATAGACAGAAGTCTCAGGCAGAGGAGGCAAGGGTGGAGTCAGGGCCAGAGAACGCCTGCCTGGGACCCCTACGGTCAGCGAGATCCATTCAGAGGTGATGGCATGCATCTCGGGGGACAGAACCCGGCGGGGGTTGGGTAGAGATGAGGGGGCTGGCATGATGAACTTGCTGTGACTAGGACACTTGAAAAGAAAAGGAGAGAGAAGAAAACAAAAGGAAGAAGCAAAAGATACAAGTGTCAGCAAAAAAAGGAGAAAGGAGGAAAATAATTACAAGGGGGCATAAAGAAGAATGAAATGGAAAGGATGATTAAGACACTCTGGTGTCCAAAAAAGAAATCATCTGGTGATGCTTGAGAGAAACTGGGATGTGAAAGTGCACAAGTGCGGGCGGGCAGGATTAGGAGAGGAGTAACAGATGGGTAGACATAGAAAGGGCTCCCATCAGACAGCTGCCAATTGTGCTAGACCACTTTGCAGAATTGGATTTCCAAAGGACAGTCCCTCCTCAGCCCTCAACTATCTCTGTAACAAGGGCCCTGACCCAGAACTAGGGGGAAAGGTGGCCCAACACTGTCCCTTCCTTTAGCTTTTATTCTTTAGGGAGCTCAGGCGAGTCTTCCAAAAAAGTGTGGCCATTTTGTTTTATAATCACTATTGGTTACAGTCAAGTGAAAACACCTCCCTGAGTATCCCACATTACTACAAAACAGAATGTCTTGATCCAATCTCACACTTTCTCCTGTGAGATGACAAATATGGATCTCAATTGTGCAGAGAGCTCAACCAATATATTATGCCAGAACCCTCTATGGGGGTCAGAGGCAAGCAGGTGAGAGAAGAGGAAATAATCAGAAGATGAGAGATAAAGAGATACCATCTCTGCATCATCCTGGGTCCCCAGATCTCCTGGCCATCCTTTCCACAATTTATATAGTGGTATGGTTACTTTATTTCACAGGATGTCACTTCCACCATGACTCTCCTGCACTTATTTTTCTCTTGGCTTTTGGGCAAGTGAGCATGGGTTTGTAATAATTTATTTATTTATTTTGATTGGTCCTGGGGCTTGAACTCAGGGCCTGGGTGCTGACCCTGAGCTCTTTTGCTCAAAGCTAGTGTTCTACCACTTTGAACCACAGCTCCACTTCCCTTTTTCTGGTTAACTGAAGATAAGAGTCTCATGCACTTTCCTACCTAGGTTTTTTTTTTGTTTGTTTGTTTTTTTAATGAGGATCCTCAGGTCTCAGCCTCCTGAGTGGCTAGGATTACAGGCAGGGGGCCATTAGCACCCAGATGCAATAACACTGTTTTTTTGAGGGGGGATGAAAGGGAGTCGGTCTCGGGGCTTGAACTCTAGGCCTGGGCACTGTCCCTCAGCTCTTCAGCTCAAGGCTAGCGCTCTACCACTTGAGCCACAGTGCCACTTGCAGTTTTCTGTGGAAATAAAAATCTCACAGACTTGTCCTGCCTGGGCTGGCTTTGAAATGGGATCCTCAGATCTCAGCCTCCTGAGTAGCTAGGATTACAGGTGTGAGACACCGGTGGCGCCCGGCTGCAGTAACATTTTAAAACAGCTGGGAGTGGATGGCTCATGCCTGTAATTCTAGCAACTCAAGAGACTGAGACCTAAAGATCATGGTTCAAAGCTATCCCAGGCAGGAAAGTCCATGAGACACTTATCTCCACTTAGCCCACCAAAACCCAGAAGTGGAGGTGTGGTTCAAAGTGATAGAGTGCTAGCCTTGAGGGGAAAAAGCTCAGGAACAGTGCCCAGGCTTTGTGTTCAAGCCCCATGACCAACAACAAAAAGTTTGCTCATAATTAATGTTTAGAAAAGCAAACATCTTCCTATGCCTATAGACTGTGTAGCTCAATGCCTACAGCCCAATGTAGGCTGACCATCTATAAGGTCCCCTTTCCAACCTGGTTCCAGTGAATGCTTGCAACAGTACTTTGGACCTGATCTACCTGTCTGAAGATGAGAATGCAAAATACTCTTTCAGCTTTGCAAGGCAATCTTGACAGACAAAAATTGTAGAAAGGACCACCTTCGGCCACGAGTTTTATGGTACAGTAGAGGTTTTCACACCACCATCTTTAACTAATAAAGGCTCTGGTTTCTCTTTTTCTACTCAAGCCCACATCAATTTCCTTGGGTTCTTCCTTTCCACTCCCTTTTTCCTTGTTACTTGTACACATGAAAACAAACTCCAGTGTCCAGTCTGCATTGCTGCCAACAGTTCTTAATCACAGTGAACAAGAACCATTCCAGAGAAGCCACATGCCATTGGCACATGGGCACTGCTGAGCACTGAAATTCCTGTGCTGAGTATTATAGAAAAGCAGTGATAAGAAGCTTAGATACCTGTGGGCTTGCTGTGGCACTGCGACTTGGGGAGGAGGAATAAGGCAGGTCGATGTAATCCACAGGGTTTTTCACCAGTGGCCTCTTGAGCACATCCACATAGGTAATGGGGAAGATGCCTTGGCGGGATGTTCCTGGAATCCTCCCCTCGTACCAGTTCTCATCTACCTGTCGAAGAAGCGTGATCCTCTCACCCTGAAAGACACAGCCAGTTAAGGATGCTTGTCTTACCATACCTCAAAACACCTGAGGCCCCTGCCTGTACCCTGCACATCCTTTGCTCAGGGAAAATCTTCCCTGCTGATTCTGGATGGAGCCGACACCATGGGATGGGGAACGCCCACAGCAGTAGAACTTTCTGAATGATACAAAGTTAAGCTTGGTTTTCAAGGATCTCAGGAAAAAGCAGCAGAGTATCAGATTCCTGTTCTAGAGTATGAAATATAATGTTTTTGAGTTACTTAAAGCAAAAGAGACATTCAGTGTTTATTTGTAAGGTAAAAACTTTAGAAGATTATCTTTTTTTTCTTCTTATACCTTTATTTTTTTCATGTATGATAGAAAACTTAGAACATATACATAAAACAAAATAATCACCATCTATTAGATTATCATTTGGGGATAATGACTGTTAATGTTTTGGCTTATGAGCCCTCTAGATTTAACTCAATACATATGAATTAAATGTACTCATATTTTTATTAGACTTATTTTATATTAGACTTACATTTTCATATAAAAACTGAGTATATATTATATTTTGCCTTTTCTATTTGCTTTTTGGTATTAACAATATAAAGTGCCCCTTTAGCTTTTTAAAAATTATATATAATGTAATATAATATGTATATATATATCCCTCCCTCCTCTCCACACCGACACGGTATTGCTATGTAGCCCAGGCTGCACTTTAACTTGTGATGCTCTTGTGCTTTACCTCCAGATTGCTAGTATTACAAGCATGTGCCACAACATCCAGTATAGTTATACATTTATAAAATGTACATTTTAATGGACTACTGCAAGGCATTCTATTGTTTATACATATGATTTCATCACTGATCCCCTGCTATTGGGATATTAGATTGTTTCCAAAATCTGCCTCTTTATTTCCTTTTCTTTTTTTTTTTTTTTTCTTTTTGAGGTATGGTGAGGAAGTACCAGGGCTTGAACTGAGAGCCTCACAGTTGCTCAGTTGGTGCTTTATCACTAGACCTCCTTTAGTCTGGCTTTTTGCTGGTTATTTTGGAGATGGAGTCTTACAGATTTTTCCACCCAGGCTGACTTAAACTGTGTGATCCCCTCGATGTCAGCCTCCTGAGTAGCTACAATTACAGGTGTGAGTCACCAATGCCTGGTTCAGAGTATCTCTTGTATGCAAAGCAGCCCATCTTTTGCAAGCCATGAGCTGACTTCTCTCAGTCCTCAATAAAATTAGCAATTTTGATAACTTTAGCACCCCAGAGAATTTTGACACAGACAGAATATTTGAATCCTTTGCAAGAGGCAATCCTCTGCACAGGGTAACCATGTGCACAATAGGCATGCTGAGCCCCTAAGAGGCAATAACGATGGTATTAATACTAGCATCTGCTGCTTATGTAAGAACAACCAGATGCCACACATCATACTGGTGGTTTCACATATGTTGCCTAATTGAAGCCTCTTTCAAGTACCATGGGAGAGGGCCATTTATCTTCAAGTCTTTTTTTCCTCTATGAGGCACTGGGAGCTCAAAGTATTTAATTCCCCACAAGCTTCAAGGCTGGTAAAGTGTGACTGTTAGCTTCAAGGCTTTTCAAACTCTTTCTGGTACTTAAGTTCTTTCCCCTTCAGCCTATCAATATCTTAGAAACATAAACCTAGTCATCAACAGTGCAACAGGTACTCACTAAGTGTTGGCTGGATAATTTGTAAAAGATGATTAAAGCTTGAGAAATACTATCCTTTGTCAGTGAACTCAATGTAGTTCAGCCCTGATTAGTCTAGTCTTTGTTTAAAATACCTCATCTCAGAAAATTCTCCAAATGCCCTTATTGCAATTTCTATCAGCATATGAACCTCTTAAAACTATAGACTGGCACTCAGCAGCAACATTATATCCCCCTAATAACGGCACCACCCAAGAGCCCCAAAGCATATCATAAGAAAGGGAGCTTACCTTTCTGAAAGACATTTCTACTTGAGTATCACCATTAAAGTTAAACTTAGCAATAGCTTCTCCATATTCCAACACCTGCACGGGTGTCAACTTTTTGGGCTGAGCCTTTTCAGCAGGAGGAAGTAGCTGAGAAAAGAAAAGAAGCAAAGAGAAGAAAGAAGGGCAACAAGAGGAATAGAAAGCAACACAAGTATTCAGTAAACACAGTGCTTTGGATATGGTTGGGATTTTTCTCAGAAAGATAAGGGGCTACAGTACCTCAATGTAGGTGCGTGGGAAGATTCCCACCCGGCCATGGTGTTCGCCTTCATACCAGTTCTGATCGATCTGCTTATAAATGTAAACAATGTCTCCCTTCTGCAGAGGAAGCTCCCTGTTGACAGAAGGCCACTAGATTTTAGCAGATGGCTCAATATGTGCAAGATTAAGACACTTATGTTTCTTATCAGGAGACTTCAAGTGGGGTTAAGGGAGAGAGATTACAGAAGAAGGTGGCTCCATATTTGGTAGTGAGAAACCCACTTGTCAGGAAATTACATCACATTGGGCATTTTTCCAGTCTTTTGTGGGATGGGTGTTAACATTCAAACTGAATAGCATTCCAGATTGCTCAGAGGCCTGGTTGGTTTGTTGGAGCTTTCTCAATGAATGTTTTGTGAATACTGTCTGAATGCTTTGAATATTGACACACCACAGGGCGATGCTCCCAAAAGCCTTAACTGATGTTTATTTGAGGGTGGAAAAATGTCTCCTTCTGGATACATTTACTACCTCCTTCTGTGCTACAGTAATAATGTCTGCATTGCTCTAAATTACCTGTGAATAATCTGCAACATACCAAGATCCTTCAATCATTTCACCAGTCAGCCAGCTGTGTACCCACTCATCTCACTATCCATCTCTCTAACACCACACAGTAGGGAGACTCTAAAGTTAGGCAAACCTGGAATCAAATTCCATTCTATGATTTATAGGCTCTGGGGCTTTAGATAAGATACTTATACTTAATCTCTCTGAGACACTATTTCTTTATCTGATCACAGTTGCTAATTCAAAGTTGCAGCCACCAATGCAAAGGAAACACAGTGCCTGTTCTAGACATTCAATAAATGCTTATTTCCTTCCTTGAATGTGGAAAAGGGCTCTTGGAAAGAAAAGGAGATTTTCTTTCAAAGTGCTTCATGCCCTTTCCCCATTTCTCCAAATCCATGCCTTGCCTAAATAATGATGACATTAACATTTAACTAGGACTCCTTTTTAAAAAACAATGAGATACCAAGAGAAATGAATTCTTTACGTGACATGTTACTGTAATCTCTCTGCATATCACCTTTATAAAAACAATAAAAAAATTAAATGAGACAAAAAGATGGATTAAAGATAAAATGATAACTCCAGAGGGAAAAAATTATGGCTTGAATTTTTCTTGGATGAAGAAAAATCTTTTTCACTTGCATCAAAGTAACAGTATGGGAAAAAGATCTCTGATTGTAATTTGGAAGGGGTGTGCTGCCAGTTATGTGCATGTCAGGAAGTCCCATAGTACATGAGGGATGCCAGCTAAAGAACAGGGCACATCTGGAAAAACTTGCACACAGTACAGAGTTGGCTCTGTGCTGAATAAAAGCACAAGGTGACTGCTCTAAATCTGCACTGGGAGCTAAGATTTTAATCCTAAATAGGCCTGTGAAGAGGATCTAGACATTTGTTTCTGTGAGAAGAAATGTCTCTCACCACATTTTTGCCAAAGCCTTTTGTGAAGTGTCCCCAGTTCTCCTTCTTTTATCCCTAACTGAAGGCAAAAAGCATGAGCATGATTCTCAACATCTCTACCTCTGCGGGGTTTGTGCAGACTCCTAAATCAGTGATCCTGAGTGGTCCACAGCACGGAGGGCAAGTAGTAACTGAAACCGCCCTATAACTAATACTAAGCAAAGGAGAAAGACAGCTTGAATGAGAGAAAAAAATCAAGAAGAGGTATGCAGTTGTGGCCAATGTAGATAAATAATGAGGTCTCTGTGGTGACCATACTATATATAGACTACTCCCAGCTCCCAAAGAACCATGTGACCAGGGGCTGGGAATGTGCCTTAGTGGTGGAGTGCTTGCTTAGCATGCATGAAGCCCTGTGTTCGTTTCCTCAGCGCCACATAAACAGAAAAAGCCAGAAGTGGCACTGTGGCTCAAGTGGTAGAGTGCCAGCCTTGAGCAAAAGAAGTTCAGGGACAGTGCCAAAGCCTTGAATTCAAGCCCTCAGACTGGCAAAACAAAAAACAAAACAAACAAACAACAACAACAACAACAAAAACCCCTGTGACCAGATATGATGGTAACTACTAGGAAACAATAGCACAATACACTGATAAACTTTAGGTCTTTTCTGGAATATCATTGCATATATGAGCACAACACAGCAAGGAGCCTGGTTGACTTTTCCATATTGTTGAACCATGTGTCTCCACAGCACAGTTTTTTGTTTTGTTTTGTTTTGTTTTAAAGTAACACAGGTAACTTTAAAGGATTAGAAGGTTTAAAATAAGACTCTCTACGGACGTGGCAGTTACTGTTTTTGCTAAGTTCCAATGACTTTGTTTTGAAGGCACAGGTCATGATGGATACAGAGTCAAGAAGGAACACTCTAGCATTAACAATGATGATAAAGGGTAACAATTTCCATGAATCCCAGTCTTCTCATTTCTTCTATCTGAAATGATTGCACATGAGAAGAAATTACTTTAAACTCTTTCATGAAACCCAGGAAAATATATTATCATTACACCCTTCAGTGTCTGATACTTAGGTTTTTCTTAATTCAAAGGGTAAAAAAACAGTTATCTATAGGATTAAACTGCAAATTAATTTATATGCCTTTGACATTCTCCTTCTGGCTAAAACAGAGAGATAATACACTTGGAGCATTGATTTCTGATCCACTGTAAAACATGTTTTACAGGTTTTACCCTGGTTCCTCACAAGAGAAGCATTTTTTTAAAAAATCCTCATCATGCAGATAAGGAAGACTAGGGATGAGAGATTGATGGCTTAGACAAAACAGCAGCCATCTCTTAGCTGATCAGCTATATACTGGAGTAAAATAAACAAGCTCAACGTCATCAGATTCATATCTACATTTTAGAAACTGGCCCAGTTGCTTATTTGGCATTGGAAATGGGAACAGCAGTTGAGTAGCCCTCCCACCGTGTTCCCTGTCACTTATGGATGTGAGCTGATGGCTATGGGGTTTTCAGCTGCAAATGAAAGTACACGGCCAATTTTAATCTATAGTTAACTATAAAGCTAGCACATAGAAAGATTTCTACAGCCATGAATATACAGCAAAGTATCTCTTCTAGAGTGGAAGTGGGAAGTAACAGTGGTTCCTGAACTCATTTTTTTACAACAGGATTTTTGTTTTGAGAAACATCTTACAAGGTGTACACTCTGAGGAATGCACTTTAAAAAATGCTAGTTTCCTGTGGGTTCTCAGAGACCTTTACTCCTTTGGAATGCTGAAGGGAAACTGGCCAAGTTACATTCTGAGAGACTGGTTCTACACTTTCCTGAAGTGTTGGGCAGATGAAGTTGCCACTTACTCAAGCAAACTGGGCCCTATATAGAAGGCTGGGGACACAGTGCTTAAAAGCCCAGCACCTGGTGCCAGTTTCTGTACCTACAGTCCTGCAGTTTCCTTGTGTGTTCAGTGGGGCAAATATGACTATATTCCACAGGGTTCATTCTGTCCTCATTCATGAAGGCTGAAAGAATATTCAACATATTTTAAACAGTGCTTGGTATGTAAACTACTGTTATGTTTTGAAGTCCACATTATTCTTTTTTCAACTCTCTTCTACATGCATACTGTTGTGTTCAAAGCAGCAGTGAGAAATACAAATATGACAGGTGGTACTTACTTTAATGTCTGAGCTTTAAAGTCAAATTTGGCTCTGGCAGGTCTCATCTAAATACAAGAAACAATGACAAGTTAATGTCATGGATCATGTCCAATAAAAAGGTCACACGTTCCTAAGTTTCTAGAAAGCAAGCAGAAAAAATTCACTCTATCCAGTTCGTTGTGGTACAAAAATCTGAGCCAAATCCCAGCATCTGACCTTATTTTTAGTTACCTTGGCCATGCATGAAAATTCCCCTAAAAAGGACCAGATTTAGGGAAAAGCAGTTTGAAAAATCTCAATGCTGCAGGAGTTGGGTTCCCCCAAAACTTGCTGACCCTAGCTACTGGCAGCCAGAAGTTCCAAGGCATTCCTTATCTACTGACTCACTTCTTAGGACCATTTTCTATTTGCCTGAATTAAATTTTGATCTACAAATAGTTGAAACTCAGATTCACCTTTTCTGCCAACTTGTATTCCATATTGCTTAGGTTCAGTGAGATCACCCAAAAAGCCAGAAAAAGCCAGTCCTGAACCGAAATAAAGCCATCTGCTGAGATTTCCATTCCTGCTGGGACAGCTCTTGCTCTCTCCTCCCAGACAACCCAGCCTGCAAGTCAGACTCAGCCCTGCTCCACATTCTCATCCATTTTGTCATTAGAGCCCCTGAATCCACAGCCCCATTGTGGGTCTGACCTCTGGTTCCCCCAGGCACAATGCTTGCTTTGATTTTACCTTCTCCACACTGGATCCACTGTCACCCAAGAGCACAAACAACATTCCTCAAATTCTTCCTCAGGTCACTCCCTTGCTTTGATGCTGGCAGCTCTGCTCTTGTTCTTCATATCAATTCTCCATTTGCAACATTTCTCCCCTCTTACCTCACTGCTTTTCCTATTTCCAGTCCAGCATATCTTCTTGCTACACCTCTGCTAAGTCTCCTTCTTTGTCTATAATGTCTTCTGCTCCAATTCTAGCAAGAAATTCACCTTTACTTACTATATTCATTTAATATCTTTCTCATCTTTAAAATTAGGCTTTTCAAGCTTTTTTTTTTTTTTTAAGGAAGATAAACAGTAAAAATCAGGTAAATGCCAGTGTAATTCTATCCCTAAGCCATGAGAAGCTTCAACCTCTTCAATTGCTATGACCTTTTGGTCTAGAAAAACAATGTGATGAAAATGAAATAACATCATCTCTTCCTTACAAGAAGGGATTGATTGGTTGAGTGGAAGAAAAAAACGAAGGAACATTTTAGTTAAGAAAACGATTTAAAAGTCATTAAACTTAATGTTAGATTTTGATCCTTCAATAGATATCCATAGTTCTATGCTTCTCAAACTGAGGTCTTACAGGGTCTTCTTAGGGACTGTGAACTCTCCACAAGAGTTTTGTTTTGTTTTGGGGTTCTGTTTTTGAGACAGGATCTTGCCATATAGCCCAGGCTAGTCTTGAACTTACAAGCTTCTTGCCTCCACATCCTCAAGCCCAGGATTATAGATGTGCCCCACAATGCCCAGCTCTCAACAGCAGTTTTTTGTTTTGTTCTGTCTTTGTATTTCTGTGTTGACATTTCCATCTATCTATAAACATACATAGCAGGGAGCAACTGAACGGCCACTTTATAATTAAGTTAATGCCACTCCATTGCAATGCCTATATTTATGTCTGTTTGTAGCCAACGATCATAATTTAAGTTGTAAAAAACAAAAAGAATGGATATGGAACTAATGATAAAATGACACAAGTTCATAAGAGCCAATAGCAAAAGTTGCAAGTACAAAAAGCTCACAGTGATCCCAAAGAAAAAAAGTAAGTAAGGCAAACAAAATAGGGGTGCAAGAAGTCACTCTATATCACCCTCTTAGAGCCATGTGACTTTTCAAATACATACCAAAATAGCATCTATTTATACTTTGGATGATACACAAGTTCTTTAAAAATAATATCATTTATTCATTTAATTAATAAAGTTTATATAGGCGTATAGTTTGTTAGTAAATAATTTATGAACTATTTAATAAGTAAATAAGTTTAGGTCAATAATGGGGTCTGGTGCTTTTTTTTTCCCCATTAAAAGGAACTTATAGAGACTGGGCACTCATGTCTCATTTGTAATTCTAGCTTTTCAGGAAGTTGAGAACTGGAGGAGTGAAGTTCAAAGCCAGTCTAGCAAAAAGCCAGGCTGGAGAAGTTGCTCAAGTGGTAGAACTCCAGTCTAACACGTACAAGGTCCTGAGTTCAAGTCCTAGTACTGGCCAAAAAAGGTAAAAAAAAATAGGAATTCATACATTACTCAAAGCTGAGAAACAATGATTCCATTGAACTCTTAAGACATATGTATGTGAGTTATCGATGGCTAGACAAGACAGTTATAGTCACTTCTCTATGCCCCTCTAACTCATCTTTGCTTCCTCTGGCTTTCATTGTTACTCACTCTAGCATGAGGTAATAAATATGCACAAGGGAGACTCTTCTACTACTAGCCTTCAAAGACTGTCCCAACTCTGCCTCCCACAGGAGCCTATACAGAATTAGTTGCCACCCATGTTCTACTGAGTGAGAATAAAGTACAGCTCCACAACACAGCCTGGTGCTTGCTGGTTATTTTCTCACATTTACTAGTCAACTCCTAAGGCTATGGTTCTCCTAATGCAGTCCCTTAAACTGGCACCATCAACATCTCCCTAGCAACTTGCAAATTCTCAGGCCACAGTCCAGATCAAAACATTGTAGACAGGACCCAAGAACCTGCATTCTAACAAGCCTTCAGGAGGTTCTGATGCACAGTTAAATTTGAACACTACTACTTAAGAGGGGAGTCAAGACTTGTCAAAGAGAAAGCACCTGCTTCTGTCCATGGCTACCTCACCTGAGCTGCATCTTCATTTCCATGTGTTATCAGAATGCCTTTGCACTTTTCTATCTTCTTCCTCATTCACAGGCCCATAGACCTGGAATGGATGAACCCACACCAGAACCTCCTGGTCAGCGTTGTTCTGAGGAGGAGCTGCAGTGCCAAGGGGGAGGCTAAACTTCCCTTATAGGTGAGCGAGTGACACTTCTAACTTTTGCTTCCTTTTCCTGCTACGTGCTCTTTTTCTCCTACACTTTATAATCTCCTCCCACTCCCCAGATTTCCTTAAGTCAGCGTCCCTTCTTTTCTTTATCTCTTCTTGCTAAACACCTTCTATTTCTCAAAAATAAATAAGTGAATAAGTACTAGCCAATGATACCTATGTCACTCAAAAGCTAGAAATATTAGTATGGATCTACTATACTAAAAGTTTATAAAACTACATATTGTATCACTCCATGCTACCAAGCACCCATATGCCACACCCCAGACATGTACACTTCCCCAAGAAGAGACCATCTTCAGCAGAACTAGCTAAGGGTCACATGGCAAAGCATAAACTCTTAGTCAAGAGGAAGCATGTAAGTCAGCACAAGAATTCCAAAGTACTGACCTTGGTGTAGGCAGCCAAGATAAATCACTTCAAAGTTTTGTTCCTCAATCCTTTTATAATATGAAATGTTTAAGCTTACAAATGTCAAAAAAGCAATGAAATAAATGAAAGGCCTCTCAGAGATCTCTGTACCTTCTATGGGTTTATCCTAACCACAAGTCCTTCAGTTGTTCAGTGGTGCTGAAGCACTACTAAACAGGTCACACAATAATTAATCAGTCCATACATGCACAGCAATAAGCTCTCTGATGTTTCCATGGCAATGCCACCACATTTGGAGGCCCTTATTACTGTCATAAAATATCACTAGCCAACTTTAGTAACATAAATTTCATTAACTACTTCTTTAAAAATGAATCATTACCAATGTGCATGGCCTAAGGTACATGGCGGTTAAGCAGAATGTACAGGCAACATGGTATCATGATCAAATGCAGAATGGAGAGGACTGGACTCATGGAGGCAGCCAATGCTCTAAACATGCATTAAGGGTGTGCACAGCAGATCCCGGTCCCACAGCCAGGCATGCTTGAACATATAGAGCACAGGACATAATGGGGCTCATGTCCATTCACCAGCCACAAAAGAGCCAAAGCAAGGCTAAGGGAAGCCAGGATGACAGATGCTGTTTGCAAAACTACATTGGCCTACAGAGGGCAATGCTGAGAGAAGGCAAGTATTGCTTTGGGTCAAGCAGCAATTCGAGGTGACCAAAACAGACCTCTGACCCAGATTTCCTTTTTGCAGTATCGTCTATATTGAGAAGGTCCCCAAAGCGCTCATTAGTGATAAACTGATGGTGCGTCGGGATGACGCCCGTGTGGCGTCGAGCTGCAATATCGGCCTCTTCTTGCTCACGCTTAAGTCGTCTCTGGTCCGCTAAAAGTTTCTGCCATAAAATTGCATAAAATGGGCAGTGAATAATCTGGTCTAGGGTAATAGAAAATGGCCAACAAAAGCAAATAAGGAAGATGGTAGGGGGTAAAAAGGGAGGTGGCTTTAAGTCAGAGGGGTGGGTGTTAGGGCCACAACTATTATGTTCCCATGGCAACCACCCTCTGTACACCCTATAAAGAGAGAGAAAACTGCCTAGGAGAAACCTGGGGAAGGCTGGAATGTGGGAAAGCATGATTCCATATGATCACATTGTCCAGCTAACTATCTCTGGCTCAGCCCAAAGTCATCTGATTTCTAGCAGCAAAGGGCAGAGACCCAGGGATCACAGACAGGGAACTGCAGGCATGTTGGATTGGCAGTTAAAAGTTACCTCCCAAAGGTAGTGATATGTTCCCACAGTGTATTCCCAAGGAGAGACCAGTACTGGCTATTTTCTGCAGCCCATATCAGGACCATGAAACTTGTTCAGCAACTAAGTCAGTTCTGTGCCTGCTCTGTCAGTTACTCTACCACACATTATTCACAGAGTTAAGCTGTCCAGAAAATGTGGATCCTTTCTTCTAGGCCTGCCAACACTTCCCTAAACACAAGTTTTAGGAGGCCTTAGGATATGCATCAAAGGCTCTTCATGTGGCTAAGAGTCTCGGTTATTATCTTATCGAATTACTTCTTCATTAGGTGAAATGAACTGGGTTTAAGGGAATGCTGTGGAATATAAACACAGTAAAGAAACTAACCATAATGGTACCTAGGGTTGGAGGAAACAGTCTTTTCTCTGTTAAGAAAATAGTCATCAATTTGTTTTAAAGACTTTTAAAAAAATGCTTCAAGTTGGAAGGGTAACATTGATCAAGATCCTCTGTAGTAATTATCTGACTTGTAGAACTGAAACCTATTTGTAGAATTTCTTTAAAAAATAATTCAACTTGCCGGGCGCTGGTGGCTCACGCCTGTAATCCTAGCTACTCAGGAGGCTGAGATCTGAGGATCGCGGTTCAAAGCCAGCCCGGGCAGGAGAGACCGTGAGACTCCTATCTCCAATAAACCACCAGAAAACCGGAAGTGGCGCTGTAGCTCAAGTGGTAGAGCACTCGCCTTGAGCTGAAGAGCTGAGGGACAGCGCCCAGGCCCAGAGTTCAAGCCCCACGACCGACAAAAAAAAAAAAAAAAAAAAAAATTCAACTTGCTTTTTAAAAAATGTCTTTATATGCTATTGAAATGGCTCTATAGAATTTTAATGTGTTTCCTTATACCATAGCAATCTTTCATCCCTCAGATTAACATTCCTTACAGGAAAGCATTAATCAGAACTAATTCTTCTTAGCATACTCAATAAAACATAGTTTTTTTTTTGTTTTTTGTTTTTTGTTTTTTCCAGGAGGCAATCAGCTCCAAGGGATGGTGAGTCCAATTTTACTCTGAGGTCTACAAATAACAACTCATCAAATGACTGTGGGATTTCCACTGTTTGGTAAATTGTTACAAAGAATAAATGAGAGAAGACGAGAAAATGAGTTATAAGACACAGGCCATCGAGAGAGCACTGGCCCAGTAACACAGAGTCTTGGCTTCTAGCTTGTGAACCTCTGTAGGTTCACTTGTTAGGTGGTCCTGGGTAGACTGCTTCATTTTCTGAAATTCCATTGTCATCATGCAAACAATAAAATATCTGCACAAAAGCAGAGTATTTATTACCTCCCCTCCCCCTCCTGCTGAGACTCAGAGTCATTTCTACAGTGAAAACAGACTCAGGCTAGAGGCTGTTACAGTCTCTGCTTAGCCCCACAGGGGCACCAGCCAAGGTTTAACATCATAAATGGAAGCAACTAATGGAGCAAACTCCCAACCCAGTGCTTAAACCTGAACTTTGTAAATCAAGCAGTTTTGTCATTTAACCATATAAGTTCCAATCTCGGTAATGATTCCAATTATTTTAGGATCTGTGAGCTGCCCACATTTTGTAGACCACATTTAAGGTATCATTGTTAAATCAAGTAAGTAAATAGGCCCTATTCAGGTAAAGTTCTACCACAAGACTTTCCAAGTTGGATTCTAAGGCTTTATACTTATTACTGAAATGGAATTTCCCCTTCCTCTCACAGCAGTCCAAGCCTGCATACACAGGAATCCTGGGCCTTGGGACAGGAAATACGTAACAAAAAACAAGGAAATGAATCTGTTCTGTCTTCATGGACACTCATCATTAATGAGTTTTAGATCTAGTTGTTACAAATAAATCTGGACATCAAGTGCTTCCTCTTTCTTCTTGCATTCAACAGTATAGGATCGTAGTGAAAACTGTCCCTGGAAGAGGACAGGGACAGGCATGTTCTCTCTCTCTCTCTCTCTCTCTCTCTCTCTCTCTCTCTCTCTCTTCCTCTCCCTCCTTGTCTAGTCTATCTCGTTCTACTCCTCTCTCTCTCCTTACCATCTGGCAGCAATGATTATAATCATAAAGTTCTGTCAGCTTTACCCTAAATCTTTAGGAAACTCCACCTATACTCTGGAACCACTCACGACAGAAAAACATAGGAAAATGGAATAGGACAGGGCTGTAAGTTCATGGCCACCTTCCCTCACTGCCATCTGTTCAAAGAAATTCTTCCATCTCTTAGCTCATTACAGGAAAATGGGCACTAAACTTGTCTAATCTAGAGGACCCCTTTTTCCTAGGAATGTGAAGTCCGGAACATATGCATTGTAATGCTTTATCACCATAGAAGCTGATTTTGTGCATTCGGCTGATATGCAGTTCCACCTCTTCCCAGATCCCTGGGAGAATGGACTCTTGTAGGTCCTGGCAGTCATACTGCATGCAGACATTTTATTAGCTGCAAGAAAATATCCATGTTCTGAAGTTCTTGGACTCCCTGTGTTCTCACCAATACTAATATGTGTGTGTGTGTGTGTGTGTGTGCGTGTGCGCGCGTGCGTGTGTGTGTCTGAATTAAAGGTTAACAGAGTTAGGGACAATTTCCTCAAATCATTTTATAAAATGTATTGCCACATTATTTTTTGTTTTCCTACTGTGTTCTTCTTTCCTGATTTGAACTATGCTTTGTGCCCATTGAGGGGTAGGTAGTAGTAGAGAATGGATAGGGAAATTTCCTTACAGATGACCAAAGGGGTAGGTTTGGAGGAAGGATGAAAGAATGAACTCGGTTTCCAGCTTCTGAAGCATTACTGTGTACCTCTTTCTGTGCCTCCCTGCTGAGGCTGAGATGCTATCTGGTTATGGCATGTGCAGCAAAATGCCTACCTCTGGAAAAGTGGACTGCGAGAAGAGTAATTGAGCCTTTGTCCACATCACCCATGAAAAAATGTCTATGACATTTACTTCTTTCCTAAATGCTTTTTTTTCTGCATTAAAATTATCTACAAAGATGAGATTTACCTCTTTATCATCATGACGTCTTCGAATAAATTCTTCCGTTGATTCCAAGTAATCAGCTGGTATAAAATGTCTTGGTGATTCTGAATCTTCAAAAACAACAAAGTTGAGTTAACACAGACAAAGACTTAGTGGGAAAATAGGTAAGGAAAAGAGCTCACCTCTCTTCTATCATACCAAATTTCATATCAACAATAGTCATTGTCAATTAGTGATCAATAATAAAATTGAAAAAAACCCCAAACTCATCTTTCCCTTTTGCGATTTACTAGTTTAATATGAAGAAGATTCATCAGAAAGCAAAGGGAAAAGACATTCTATAAGTGTCCCTACAAAGAGGCGTGCAGGCTCTTACAGGGGTGGACTGTACACTCACACACACGGGGCCACGGAGAGGCTGCCTCTCAAAAAACCACAGGTGGGCAGGGATTGATACAAATAGCAAGGGGTTTGAGATTCCAATGAACACATTTCTCAGATGAGCTAAACGGCCAATTTTTCTTTCGAAACACAGTTTGCTGGTTAGTCTAAATGAGATGGGGCTTTGTTTTTTAAAGAAGTGCAGCCACTGCAAGCCAAGGGTTAATTGCCAAGCAAAACAAACAGAAGCAAAGGACAAAGCAGAAAATGAGCATCAGGAGAACACAAGGAGGAAGAGACAGAGCAAGCAGAGTGGAGACGGGGGAAGGTGAGACTGGTCAAACACACAAAATGCCACCTCCATGGGACGGTGCCAGTTCACTTTGTGGGTTGTTGTTCCTGTCCAGGTCATGGTCTGAGTACGGCACGGAGTTCCCATTATTAATAGCCCTTGGACAGTCCTCCAAGACTCCTACAGGTCTCTCCTGAGGGGGTTCTGAGCTGCGGCTAAGCCTGGCCATGGCATGCCGGGAAGACAGGCGAGTGGGCACCAGGGGCTTTGCCCCAGAAGGAGACTGGTCCTGATGGGGCTGACTGGGGAGCTCTGGCTTCTGGCCCACTGAGAGTCCTGAGGAGGAGTCACCAGGGGAAGCCTGTCTGGGGTGATGCTGGAGGGGCTTTTTCAATCGAAAAGGGAGAGGACTCATCAGGTATATGTTCCTGAGGAGGCTGCTCTTGTCGCCCCTGGGATCTGGACGCCAGTCAGTCTGCCTGGAGGACTGCTGCTGTTCATGCTTCCGGATGGTGGTAAAGCGGGTATATGAGGCGGGGCAGGTGCCCTTGCACTTGTTGAGGCGATGTTTGGGGAAGTCTCCATGAACACTGCCACTGCTGCCCTCTCTGCTGTCATTGGAGACAGTTGAACAGTGGTCCAGCTCATCCGAGCAGGTGGAGAGGGGCTCAGAAGGCACAAGGCCTCTGAAGCCCAAGGAGTGGTGTGCCATATTACTACATGTTGGGGAGGCATAGCCCCTTCCCGAGGTCATCCCATCTATCTCCCTGGGACAGAGTTTGGTTGACTCCAGGAGGGACTCTGCTGAGCGGGCTGAGATCAGGCCACTGCGAGTCAGCACAGGGGTAGGGGACTTGCTCAGCCTGCCTGACAGGTCCAGGGATGGCATGGATCTGGACCGCTGAATGAGTTGCTCGAAGGCAGTGATGCGGGACGAGACGGTGTGTTTGGGAATGTGCTCTGAGCTCTCCTGGCTGGATCCCAGCTCACCCCTGGCCAAGGCCAGGTTGCTTCTTTCAAAGTGGGAGGCAAGATCTCGCACACTCGAGGAGGAGATGGATCCCAGGGAGAGGCCGGCTCGGTTGATCTGGTGCATATCCCGGTAGAACATAGTGAAGTGCAGCCCAGGCTTTTTGGAGAGGGGGCAGGGCCTCCTAGAGCTGGTGCTGTACTCCTGGAGGCTCATGGTGCTGCTGGACTTGTTGTCATAATCCCGCCGGGAACGCATGAGCAGGTTCTCAATACTTCCCCCCACCTGGAGCGGGAGGCTTCTTTTGGAATCAGTCAAAGAAACACAAAGGTTCTCACAACTCTGAGCCTTCTCTGAGGGCAACAGGACACTCTTCTGTTCCTGCAAAAGAGTGCTGGGAGCAGAGAGCCTGGGTTTGAATTTGGAAGGAAGGATCTCAGAAATGCAAGCTTTTGCAGCTGACAAGGGTTTCTTGTGTTTACAACCAGGGCCTAATGCACTAGTATGAAACGTTCGGCTATGAACTGAAGATGAAGAAATCATGTGAGCATTCCCACCTTTACGATCCACTGGTAAGCATGCAGAATAAAATAAACAGACCCATTAGGTTAAAGCTGAAAGCTGCTTCAAAAAAAAAAAAAAGGAGAGGTAACATGCTCATTTATCATTAGGGCTTAAAAAATATTTTTTTTTTCCAGTTGATGTCCAGAAGCAAAATAATCTGTGCTGCAAAGCAGGTGCAAAGATGCAAAGAACAAAATGGCCACCTTGCTGTTAGGAAAGGCTGAAGCTCAGCTAATTTCTAAGAAAAGGGAATTAGAACAAAAACAAGAGAGAGATGCTTCGAGGGTGAGCAAGGTTGGGGTTCAGAGAGAAGGAAACCATTAATGCTAGAAAGAAAAATGGCCGACATGAAAATGGGGATCCTGGTCATGTATCTGCATATCCATAGCAGGTCCCAGTTACTGGAGGTAGACCTGCTGTCAACACCCAGGTAATAGGTAAGGAAGACAGAGGCCTGCCACTGCATCCCATAAATTACCTTTAGTCAAAGCTGAGCTGGAGGGTCTCTTGAGCCCACTCAGGCCCTGAAGAGGGATGTCGCCACCTTCCAAGACACTTTTATAAATCTGCCTCTCATTCTCCAAGCTAGCGAGATCCCCAGGAGCCCCATCTGATTCCCTCTTCACTGCGTGGAAGTTGGAAGAATATACACTATGAAGGAGGTCATATTATAAGCGAGAAAAGGGGGGGAAAAGATAAATCATTAGTATTTTTAACATTGTCCAAAAACACTTGATGTTATCATATGAGGCAAAGAACATTTTCTAATGTCCTATTCAACCTCTATCCTTTGTAAAGAACATCCTAATTCTTTATTCTTAAACATAATTTCTGTGGACAAAAGGCAGGCCCATGGGGGCTTGGATACTCAGGAATCTTATTCAAACAGTAAAATTCTCTAGTTGAGATGATTATATTTGTGCTTTAAAAGAATAACTCTAAGCTGGGTACTGGTGGCTCACACCTGTAACCCTAGCAACTTAGGAGGCTGAGATCTCAGGATCACAGTTAGAAGCCAGTTCATGCAGGAAATTTCATCCATGAAATTCTTATCTCTAACCACCAAAAAGCTGGAAGTGGAGCTGTGGCTCAAGTGGTAGAGAGCTAGCCTTAAGAAAATACACACACACACACACACACACACACACACACACACACACACACACTTAGTGTAACTCTGTACAATACTCCTAGTAAAGGTGTTGGAAGAAAAATGGGGAGGGGGAAGACCAGAGGTCCAAAGGCTATATACATAATGGTACAATTAAGAATGTGCATAAGGGCTGGGAATATGGCTCGGTGGTAGAGTGCTTGCTTAGCATGCATTAAGCCCTATGTTCTATTCCTAAGTACCACATAAACAGAAAAAGCCAGAAGTAGAGCTGTGGCTCAAGTGGTAGAGTGCTTGCCTTGAGCTGAAGAGCTTGGGGACAGCACCCAAGCTCAGAGTTCAAGCTCCACAGCCTGGGAAAGGAGTAGGGCAGGGAGGAAGAAGAATGTGCACAACGAGAGAACACATGGCTCCAATATATATGGTCAGCCAGTGTCAGCCACTTAAAGCCCATTTCCTAGGTTACTTTTTCTAGAGGTTTGGCTGATGGAGCATCAAAATCAGCAATGAAAAAGGAGAGGTCCAGCTATCTCGGGTGTCCTAGAAAACCACAAACCAAGTAAGATTGGAACCTGGGGACACTATGTGCTCTTTTACTTATTACTTTTATTATCACAGCCAAGCTGGTCCTGATATGTTGCCTAGGCTGAATCTAAACTCCTGGCTTCAAGAGATCTTCCTAGTTGGGTGTCAGAGGCTCACACCTGTAATTCTAGCTACTCAGGAGGCTGAGATCTGAGGATTGCAGTTCAAAGCCAGACTGGGTAGGAAACTCCCTAAGACTCTTATCTCCAATAAATTACTCAGAAAAACAGAAGTGGTGCTGTGGCTCAAGTGGGTAGAGTGTTCACCTTGAGCTGAAGAGCTGAGAGACAGCGCCAAGGCTCAGAGTTCAAGCCCCATGACCGACCAAAAAAAAAAAAAAAAAAAAAAAAAAGGGAGAGAGATATCTTCCTGTCTTAGCCTCTCCAGTAACCGAGACTTCAGGTACCTGACACCATACTCAACCTTTTTTTAAAAAAATTCCAGATGTTATATATATATATTTTATATTTTTTATTGTAAAGATACTGTACAGAGGCATTACAGTTACATGAGTAAGATAATGAATACATTGTTAGGAAATGGAAAGACTTGGAAAAATTATATTAAGTGAAGTAAGCCAGGCCTAAAGAAACATAGGTCCCATGGTTTCCCATATTTGCAATAACTAGTATATATCTGAGACAAGCAGAAAAGGTCAGATAAGTTGATGTTAGGTGAAATGAACCCCAAGATAAGTATTCAAATGTTTTTTTCTTTCTTGTGATCGTTTCTAACATATTTATGATTTCTTTGTTGCTTTGTATGTCCCTCGCCCACAGTATAACCTCTGCTTTCACTGTATTCGATGTTGGTATAATTTGTGGAGGGGAAGGGGAAAAAACAAATCATTTAAATAGTGATACAGGTGGACCCATTGCAACAATGAGATGTACAAGTCGTTATGTCGAAAAATGAACTTTGCAACTTTGGTGGGGTGGGGGCGTTGTGGGGGTGGGAGATGGGAAGGGGAAACAAATGATAAGGCAATAATGCTTGATAAGAAATGTATTCATTATCTTGCCCATATAATTGTAACCCCTCTGTACAGTATTTTCACAATAAAAAAAGAAAAAAAGATAATGAGTACATTTTCAATCGAGCATTGTTACCCCCTTGTTTGTTTTCCCCACCATACCTTCCCACCTCCCCAACTCCCCCTCCCCATCCCCGCCAAGTTGTAAAAGTTCATTTTGAACATCGTGTCTTGTATAACTCATTGTTACAATGGGTCTAGGACTTCTTGGCACAGGCCAATTTCTTAATAAAGACCCAGAAACGCAACAAGTCAAAGAAAAGTTGAACAAATGGGATTACGTGAAACTGCAAAGCTTCTGCATGGCAAAGGATATAGCTAGCAAGATCAATAGAAAGCCCATGGATTAGGAGAAGATCTTCACACTAGCCATACAACAGACAAGGGTTTCATATCTAAAATACACTTAGAACTCAAAACATTAAATCCCCCAACAACATATCCACAAAGAAACATACTCAACTTTTCAGCTAAACTTTACACTCACTTCTTATATTATGGCATCTACTAGGCACAGAAGCTGTTGCCCATTTATAGCCTTCATTTATGTTTTATCTTGTTAGAATCTAGGTGTTTTTCAAGTTACTACAAATTCTTTTTGAAAGTATTCAGTCACCAAGCCTCTCCCTTCTCTAATCCCCCTGGTTCTGTGCCTCGCCACTGAGGCGCTGACACTGACTGGCAGACATATGCATCTACACACTCTTCTCAGAGAAGGGAACAGTCTTGTTTTCACAAAAGGACACAGATTTCTGCTAGGTCTGTTTCAATCCTGCTTCATTCCATTTACTAGGATCATATGGATCTGTCAGCTTTGGGGTTCCACAGCTTGATGGAATTCCTTCACCCCAGTATTTTGCTAGATTATCAAACACAAGAAAGCTTAAAGAATGACAAGAGTGACCACTTATAACCCTTGGTTCTACAGGTTATACCTAGACGTACTTACCTTATACACATCTAGTCATCTGTCCCAACCATTCACCAGCAAGGGGAATTGTGTACATACTACCACACTAGCCATTCCTCTGTACAGATAATGACAGCAATAAATCTAGCTGCCACCCAGTGAGACATTCCAAGTGGGAGGTATTATGCTAAGTGCCTGATAATCATCCACTCTTGAATCCACACACAATCCTACTTCTGTCACTTTTCAGATGAGAAAATGAAGCACTAAGCGACTGGGCGGCCTGTCCAGGAGGCAATGTTAGCAGAGGCAGAGTTAGAACTTAGTTCATGTCATGTAATGCTATGTAGATGGCACTTTCAGCTACTGTTTTTTGTTTTTATTTGTTTATTTATTTGTTTATTGTCAGTTGTGGGGCTTGAACTCAGGGCCTTAGCTCTTTTGCTCAAGGCTAGCACTCTACCACTTTGAATCACAGCACCACTTCCAGTTTTTGGGCAGTTAATTGGAGATAAGAGTTCCACATGGATTTTTCTCTCCCGGCTGTCTTCAAACTGTGATCCTCAGATCCTCCTGAGTAGCTAGGATTACAGGCGTGAGCCACTGGTGCCGGGCTTAGCCACTGCTTTATGAAGAAAGTTTGCTACCTATGACAGAGGAGACAGTGGCTTAAATGCTACAGGAGCCAACAGGACTCAAGGATACTTGAGTGTCGTTACAGCACTACCACCAAGTAACACCTGCCAGGAACATACTTGGCCAAGTGACACAGACCCCAGGAATCGGAAATGGGAAAAAGGAGGAGCCTCTGTTGGAATATGAGGCTGTCTCCATCTTAAAGTAGTTAAGTGCCTCTGGGCAATATGGCCACCTCCCCAAGGAGGTCACACACTCCGGGCAGCTGCCACTAACTAGCACTAACCGCTCCCTTATCACAGGGGTGTGGTCTATGCCAGCTTCCATCCTGCTGCTCTGTGGTCCTCTGAACTAAGGCAGTTCAGCCAGAACGTCCAGCCATCTTCTCAAGTTCCTCTTCACTTCATTCTCTAATGACTCTCAGCTACAAGTTGCTGCCTGACTCACACTTCTCTACCTTACCAGCCAGCCCTGCTCTGGCTGTATTCCACCATTTCTTCCTGCTTCCCACAGACTGACAAACCAGCATTCAGGAAACCTCTCAGAATAGAATTACTACAACCAATTGTTTTCTTTCTGATACCAAAGGCTGACAAAACAATGCTTTCTCCAGATGTGTGACATTCTGCAATAGAGGTTCTCAGATTTAAAATAAAATATCTAGGAGCTCTGGAACAATGTTTTCTTAAAACGTATCATCTCCACCAGTTCTCCTAATGGTGGAGGCACAGTTTCTTCCATTGTTAAGAGGGGGTAACTGAGGACCAGAGTGGCAAAAGCACTTGCTAGATCTAAGTAGATCAGAGAAGAGGAGAGGGCCCTGAGCGCCAGCTCATTGAGAAAGGCACCTGGATGTTCTCCAGGTATCTTAAACCTAACATGTCCCAAAGTAAACCAGTTCTGTCACTCCTCATCCCCCAAGCCAGAAAGCCCAGGGAATTAGTCCTTTCTCTTTCTTCTGGGCTCAAGCCCAGACACCAGATCCTGCTTCCTGTTTAAGATACATTAACTCTTTGCTTTCTCTACCTTCCTGGTTATCCCTCCAATATGGCACATCTACAACCCTGCAAAAAGCACACCAGCAGGCCAGTCTCTAGTCCTGACCCTTTCCAATCATGGCTGGGCAATACTAGACAGACATCATCTCAGAAAGGTATCATCATGCTAATCCACTGCTCATTTACTCAACAATGTCTTCTGAGCCCCCACTATGTGTCAATCACTTTCCTAGGTGGAGGAGCCTAGCAGGGAACATACTTGCCCTTATGGAGCTTGTACATGCATTTTCAAAAACATCTGGTGATCTCAGAAAACAGAAATTTAACTTGTTAACTGTGGCTTTGGAGTACAGAATCTAGACAACCTTTTAAAAGGGTTTTGTGCTGAAGGAAAATTTGATTTTTTATAGCAGTAATATTTTATAATTATAAAATTATTCATGTTTTATCATCAACTATATAATACTTTCCTTGACTTTCCTTCTCTTCCACAAAAAAAAGTGCTCACTCCATCTTGAGTCTATCATTACATTTATCATACTGGATCCCAGTTGTTATTTACAAGTCTGTTTCCTGTGCTATACCCTGAAATCAATGCAGACAGGCAGTTTATTTTGTTCAACTTTGCATGCTGATGCCCAGCATGGTTGTTCAACAATTACTGGTAGAATAAATGATTGTAAAAGAAAATGCCTACGTGCGTGCACACATGTTTCCGATACGCATTTACAGCACACAGAAATCTCCAGTGTTTCACATAGTTCTTTAGGTTAGTATTTATATTTTGTTCAGAAAGTACTCTCTGCTGAACAGCCCCACCTCCGTAAGAGCAACATATCTTTGAGTGCCACCTGCTGGCCAAATAGAGGAAAGCTCTTTTGGTCAAGCAAAGAAAGTATCCATGTTAATTTGTGTTGAAATAGTAAACAAAGAAGTAAATAGTAAACAAAGCCGGTAAGTAGCTCCTGCAACCAATTTACAGATCTGATGATGCTAGTGAAACAAAACAAAATAATTAGAGGCACACAGTGACAGTCACTAAATAAATACTTTTTTGAGGGAAAGGCCTGGATATCGAGAGTATGGGTTAATTTCTTCCTGTCTATTCTTAATTTAATATCGCTAATGATCACTTTCGTGTGGAAGCAGGTTTAAAATATCAATTCTCTAGCTGTCACCAAGTTGTAAAGTTGTCACAAAGTTGGTAATTCCTGTCTATTCATTCTTTGAGTTAGATCAAATTTTCCCAGTATTTCCTCCAACATGTCATCCTTATCTGTCCAGAAAGATGCCAGTGTCACTTTTCTCTCTTGCTTTGGTTCTGCTTATTTTTGAGACAGGATCTTACTTTCTTACTTTCTGGGCCAGCCGGGCTGTAATCCTCCTATTTATGTTTCCCATTATAGCTGGGACAATAGGTAAGTACCATTCTGCCCACTTTTCTGTTGAGATAGGTTCTCGTCAATATTTTACCTGAGCTGGGCTTGAACTAGATTCAAGCTACCCTCAAGTCAAGTATTTAGCAGCAAAAGTAGGAGGCAAGAAAAGGTACTAAACTGAGGCTGGATATAGAAAACTCAGTCAGTACTTAACAAACGAAAATATTTGCTACTTACTTTGGATCTACTATTCTCCTGGTAGGGCCATAGTAAGTTAAGTATAACATTCATGGGATCATGGCTAGATGGCAAAGTGCTGAGAAAGGTAATCTGGGAAAGAACTCACAGTGGTTTGAACTCACAGTGGTTACCCCATGAAGCAGTGAATGGAGACAGTATACACCAGGCAGCCTCCTAAGAGCTGATAACAGGGTAACAAATCCACGTGTGAGAACAAATAAGCTATCCTCTTCTTGATTCTACACTCCCATGTCAGATCTAGCCTGAGGACCCAGACCCACTGTCTCTATCTTTTATACCTAGTTTAGCCTATCCCTGCCTCATTCCTTCTCTTCTCCCTGATAATCCACTTAGGAGAACTCTGATTCTAAATGGAGACAAATAACCTCATATCAAAGGTAAAGAAATCATCATGGGGGGAAAAACCTTACCAAGGGTAATACCAATCATCTCAAAAATTAATTTGGAAGAGGAAAGAACAAAAGAAAAATAATTTGAAGAGTATAATTAGGTTGCTACTTCTTACCAAAATACACATCATTCCGCACATATAAATGAATGCACACAGTGGATAGATATGAGAGAAACACAAGCATTTCTGGTGGCAGTTCGAACATTTCATACACTGACCATATAAACAAAGCACGTGACTACTTACTATCCAGGAGGCTCTGAGGAAATGTCTGCCAAGGGGCTGACTGTTGAGCTCTGTAAAAGTCAAACAGAAGATAAAACACTGTAGTGATTTGTTTTGACTCAGAGGTTTCAAGTCATGAGAAAGAGAGAAGCTACTGCCCTTCCCTCATTTTGATAAGGGCCTCTGGGAAACGAGGGCCTGGATGAAAAGGCTTTGGTGCTGGCGAAGGGCTGTGCTCATCTTTGGGAAGAGGATTTGAGAATAGTGGTGTCTGTCTCTCATACCTTGATCTTTTGCCTCCCAGTAGCTACAGCAGCTGCTCTCTGGGAGGGATAGGAGATGGCTTCCAGTCTCATCTTTATCTTCAGTTGCAGCTCCAATAGGCCCACCACCAGACTAACATGCACAGCATGCCCTTCACCAGCATTTCCCAACCCTTCGTCCTCCTTCCCAGTCCACTGCAAATTCCCTCCGTGCATCCCAAATGCCACACCCAGAGAGTCACGTAACACTTTAGACACAGAATGTACAAAAGTACAGTGTTTAGACAATCTATTCATTAGGCTTGAAGATTTACAAGTCCGGAAATGGGGAGAAACAGTATTTCACAAAACCCACTAATGACCCATGTCAGCATGAATGGGGGATGCTTTATATAATACTGGGCCACTACACAAAAGGAAGCAAGCTACCAAAAGCTACATGTAGAGAAAAGGAAATATAATTATGCAGTTCAGGCTTTCTTTCATTGTCTTGGAGAGAAAATTGTTAAGGATTTATTTGGGTTGAATATATTAATGTAAAAATTTCCTATAAAAGATCCTATCTGTAAAAATGACCATTTTTATGGTAACCAAGCTATCTACAGAAGAGACATTTAGGGTCAAAAGGGGGGAAAAAGGAAAAAAAAAGATGTAAATGAGGGAATAGGAGATGGCAGGGAAGGAGAGGAAATATTCATAAGGCTAACCCACCTAGATCTCTGCCTGCCAAGACACCCACCTTCAACCTGTTAGGTTTGACTTCTTCCATCTATAACAGCACTCTGTCCCAGGACAAGGACTCTACTTTCCCCTCCCCTCTCCAATCACCATTACTCTCCAAAGAGGGCCACTATGACTTCCTCCAGACTTTGTGGCTACAGTGGTGTTGCTTGCCCACCCTCTCTCCTTGAGTCTCCTACTTCTTGGCACCTGTACCATTCTACCTTTGAAGACCTTGTCCTGGTCTCTACCCTTGAAAGATTTTGTGAAATCCTCCAGGAACTTCCTTCTAAAATGTTTTCATAGCAAATTTTTATTTATTTATTTAATTATTTTTTTTCCCCAGTCCTGGAGCTTGAACTCTGGGCCTGGACACTGTCCCTGAGCAACTTTTTGCTCAAGGCTAGCACTCTACCACTTGAGCCACAGCTCCACTTCTGGCTTTTTCTGTAATTAGTGATAAGAGTCTCACAGGTTTTCCTGTTTCAAATCGCAATCTTCAAGATCTCAGCCTCCTGGCACCTAGCCGAAGCAAATATTTTAGCCTGTATGACTAAGCACTAAGTGAGCTCTTTTCATTTTTTAATGCTGGTCCTAAGGTTTGATCTCAGGGTCTGTGCACTGTTCTGACCTTCCCCTCCTCACCTCCACTCCCCAAAGGCTAGCCCTCTACCACTGAAGCACAGCTCCACTTCTTTTTCTTTGGTAGTTGACTAGAGATAAGAGTCCCACTGGCTTCGAACCTCAGTCTTCAGATCTCAGTCTGAGTTGCTAGGATTACAGGAATGAGCCCCCAGCATCCAGCTCTAAACGAACTTTTCTATACTGAGACTCAGATTTGTACATCTTCTTGCCCTTACTTCTGCTGCCATATACCCAAATTATACCCGTGCATCTCTTTCTTCCCTCTCTTCCTTCCCTTCCTTCTTTCTTCCAGAATCACATGTTTTCAATCAGTGTGCACATGCCCACAGGTTTCCCTGGTTCTTTGCCATATATTCTAACACATCAACTATTTGTCTAGCAACCTCCAACATCTTTAAAAACTTCTTAGACCTTTCCTGTGAGTCCATCTTTTTTTACTTCTCTGGAGCACTAATCTTTCTCTTTTGCTCCAACAATCACTTCTTCCATTTCTCTGTACTGTTCTTCCTGTGACTCATCCCAATGGAAAAGTGTCAGTTCCCTCTCTTGTCTTGTCAGAGAGAGAGAGAGAGAGAGAGAGAGAGAGAGAGAGAGAGAGAGAGAGAGAGAGAGAGAGAGAGAGAGAGAGAGAGAGTTGCTGAGGATCAAATACATGGCTTCGTGCATGGTAGGCAAGCTCTTTAGTATTAAGCTACATCCCTTTGGTTTAAGGCAAAGTCTCAAAATATAGCTTTGGCAGGCCTGAACTCACTATTCTCCTGCCTCAACCTCCCAGGTACTGGGATTATAGGCATGGACCACCAAACCTGTCTTCCTCCTTTCTCTCAATATGACCTCCTTCCATCTTTCATCTACTCCCATCATCTTTCATCTACTCCCAGTGCTTCAATCAGGTGACTCTAATTAACTTCTCAAGCCCTTGCCTCTTCATACAGCTCTCACAGCTGGGGATATGCCCTATATGATACCCAACCAACACTTCAAAGTCAATTATCTGAAACCAGCTCTCATCTTACCTCTGTGCTTATTTTCTTCCCATCTTTATGTGACATATGGATGCTCTTATTCTTTTAGCTGCCTGGCCCAAATCCTAGTTGTCTCCATCCCTTCCCCTAATTCATTATTATTCATACCAACTAGTTCAAATGTCCCACTGCAGTTCACTTGGTGATCTCATATCTGCCCTTCACCTTCATGGTGGTACAGGCCCTCACCCCTACAGGCTGGCTTTTGCAGTAACACTTTGACTGGAGACTCTAGGCAATGATACAATTCTAAACCACATCTTTACCAGTGATATATCACTGGTATTAGGGCAAAACTATCATCTTGATAGCCATTTTTTCTGAGCCTCTATAATCCAGAATGAACTCTCTTTTCCAAGACTGTCTTTCAGTATTCTCATCTCAAATATCCTGTCCCAACATTTATTTAGCGCTGAGTGAGCACTACCTAATCTACTGTTGGAGGACTTTACTTATGAGTATGACTGACTTGTCAGTTCCTAAAGATGAAATCTTTTCAGTGCGGGTCCAGGTCCTCTGATGCCTGGCCCATACACACTTAGGACTAAGGATGTCAGTCAACTGAACCATTGTGAAGAGAACTCGATGCATCAGAGACCTATTTTGCCCACCATGCCCTGGGCAGGGTTCTGCACCTTAGAAGCAGGCTCTGCTCTCAGGAAGGTAGCTGTTAATTCTAGTTGCCTCCCACACTAGTTGCAGAAGGTCTCTTGTTATTTCTGGACTGCTTTAAAAGTAACTTCTGATTCATTTTGGCCAAACTGTTATGACAACCCTCCCATCCAGCATCTCAGCCACATTAGTTCTTATTCCAGAATGAGCTGTACCCACTTTGACTTCAGCCCTACAATCCCACAGAGGCTACACCGGGTTCTTGTCTACTTAGCTAGAAACTCAATGCCATGACCCCATCTTCCCATGTCTTTAATCACCTTCCTGCCTTGATTGTATACATGGCAACTTACCTCGGGTGCCTCCTTCAAGTTCTGAAGGAGAGCCTGGCGTCTAACAACTGGCCTCCTACTCCATCATCCTACAATGAATTTCAGGCTTTCTGAGTCCTAGAATTGCAGCGACTGGCCATGGCTCACTGGCTTCTGTCTCTCTCCTCCCAGAACCCTTATTTCTCCAGACCTTCCCTGGTTTGAGTCTCTGGAACATACATGACTTTCTACTCCAGTCACTTGTGCTAGTGGTCTGACCTTTTGTCTTAATTATGCTTACATCTCACAGATCCATTAGCAATTTCCACTTTCCTTACCATCATTTGTGGACCTTCTTGGCCTCAGCAGTACTGTTTTTATTCCTTTTTTTCATTTTTTTTCCCTTAAAGCTATCTTTCCTCCTAGTTTTGTCAGGTAGCCCTAGGCATACTTCTGAAAATATTTAATTTAGCCTTTCAACTGACTTTCTCCCTACTGCCTCCTATTTTTATTTATTTAGTTAGTTAATTAGTTATTTATTTAGTTAGTTAGTTATTTTGCCAGTCCTGGGGCTTGAACTCAGGGCCTGGGCACTGTCCCTGAGATTCCTTTGCTCAAGGCTAGCTCTCTATACTTGAGCCACAGTACCACTTCCAGCTTTTTCTGTGTTAGTAGTGAGGAATCAAACCCAGAGCTTCATGCATGCTAGGCAAGCATTCTACTACTAAGCCACATTCCCAGCCCATCCTATTTTTTAGTAAGGTATATTTTTGACAAGGATCCCCATAAAATTATCAGTGCAGAGTCAGTTTCAAACACTTGCTTATGTCCAGACTACCTGACTTCGAATGCTCCTTTTCACTGAGAACCTTCTGACCTTTATCATTACAAATACCATTCTTCTGACAGCGCCCTACATAGAAGCAGCCCCCCTCCCCATCACTGCTGTTGTTTTAAAAAATAACCTCTGAGGTTGGTATCTCCCAGAACTACAAAAATAGATAAGGGAATTGTCTTTTTTTCCCCCAGGGCTGAGGACCGAACCCAGGGCCTTGCGCGCGCCAGGCAGGCGCCCTTCCGCTGGGCTAAACCCCCAGCCCCCGGAATTGTCTTTTTTAAAAAAAAATGAAGCTCATGAAAATTCAGAGAAAGTATTCAGAGGCAAAGGGTCATCCTCCAATTAATAATAAAGTATAATACGGCTCTGGTAGACTAGGGAGGAGTTTAAATCACCAGCATTTCCACAAACATTTGGAACATTTCCTCTATGAGGAAGATACCAAGCTCAAAAGGAATCCAAACAAACACTAACTGTGGGGCTGAAGAGGGTCTAAAACAGGAGTCAGAAAGCCATGCAGCTGGAAAAGAACCAGCACGGCCATCTGTCACCTCAACTACAGCAAAACCAGAGAAGCAAATCAAACCAAGCTTGAAAAGGAACGGATAGCATGAGGAAGATGGGAAGAAGTACCTGTGGTGGGCTGGCACTGGGAGAATTAATCGTCTCCATTTTTTCTAAATCTGCCTCTAACTCTGTTTGGCACAGGTTGAGATCTTTTTCTAGATTAGTCTGGTTCAAGAAAGAAAAGATGAGAAAGAAATTTTTAGTTTAGAGGAAAAGGAGAAAGGATGGAAGGTTAAGTTTGAAAAATGAATTGTTTTTCGTGCCATACTTCAACAAGGCTACTATGCCATGACCCAATCACAAGAGCTCACTAGAAATTAGTTAAAGACGTGAAAGCAGAGAATGTAACATTAGACACGTACAGTAGAAGTCCTGAGCATCAGAGCTGCAAAAGTCTATCCTACTTGCTAACGAAAACTACCAATACCATGAACACCTACCTTTAAGGAAAGGCCTACTTGTTCCCTTGTTGGAACTGCGACAAATATTCTTGTGTCAGAAGAATAAGTCAATACTTGAAAACCTCTACACATTAGTATATGTCTTAGCTACTTTATTAAATCATTTTATCACCAAAAAGAAAAAAGTTACTACATTAAAAATAATGATTTAAGAAAACAAATCCACACCACATTCACACCAACCAAAGCTAGAGAGCACACACACAGTCACGGAGGAGCACAGCGGAATTACCTTTCTATCCTCTCTAGGAAGGATAGAGCAGTCTCCAGGAGTATAATCCCATATCTTTTTGGGAGGCTGACGGGAAGCAGAGGAGGAAATGAAGAAATGAGCATAAAGACATAAAGACAAACACAAGGCTGGTTCAAACAAAGAGGGGTACACTGGGAGAGCTGTGCCAACACAGACAGGAACTCAAAGCAAAAGGCTGGGCATTCAGCCCAGGACACACAAAAGTGTGCTGCTCTGGAGTTGGGGGAGACCTGGCACCACTAACAGGGAAGTGGGTTCTACTTTTATGTTTCAAGAGCAAATCATCATTGGATTATAAATACTGAAACCTTAAGAAAAAAAAGAAAAGAAAATATTAACACAAATTTCAACAAAATGACCAACTTTCAATTCCTCATTGTCCCTTTCAAACTAAGACTGACACTGGAGAATCTACATTTTCTTTTTGAAATAGCCTTTTCCCTTGTAAAACAAAAAATTCATTGTATGCTAACGAATGCTAGCAATTTGGTTAATAGAGGGTAAACTGAACTAAACATGTTTTCTGTGGTCTGTAGCCATGAAATCTGTGTACAAAATGGGTGTTAAATAGTGCACCAGACAATTTCACACCAGCTGTTTTGAACTCTCTTTTTAGGGTTTAAATGGATCTTGATGATGTTGCTAGTTGTAGAAATATAACTTCCATCTTCCATAGAGACCAGTTGCAACTTAGAATATGAGCAGTAGAATGGAAGGTGATTTTTCTTTTCTCTCTTTTGCCCCTTCACAATTACAATTAGAACTGAGATGAAAAGTGTACCAAGTGATTGTTGGAGAGTTAGCAAGCACAGGACACTTAGAAGTTATAATGCGTGTCTAACAATGCAACTGCTTTTCTACTGGGTGGGCCTTCTGGTTCTGCCTCCATACCCTCGAAATCACCTATACTATGAACTCTGGGAAGATGAGAAATGGGAAATCATTCAAAGCTCAAAAATGTTGTATGTAATTCTTTGTTATTTTTAAATATTTTTAACTGATATTATAAAGGTGATGTACAGAAGGGTATACATAATTCTTGGCAACTAACTCTATGGAAGCATTACTGAGAAATTTTGCCTTGAGTTTATAGATGGAAATCATGTCACTTTCTATTTTAAAAAGCAGAAGGGAAAAAAGAGAAGAAAAAGCTGCCACTAAGGTACTAATTTAATTCCACAGCATGTTCACTGTTGATAGAAACAATAATGGTAGCCCTGTGTTAGTATATTCTGCATTTTGTAAAATGATACCAGCCATTAGTATTCATCTATAGCACTAAAAATACTTAGATAATTTGTCTGGGGAATGTAGACTTTCTGAGGTCACATATATTACCCCCTTCCCACTTCTTTATCCTAAAACACTGCCAGAAAAAAGCATTTACAAATAAGATTGATTTTAAATATCATCCTCCAAATAGTCCCTTAAGTCTTGGATTATTTTCTATTCTATAAAAACTTATTGCCTAAAAAAATCAGTTCCATTTAGGCGGTGTTAAGAGGTTTGAAGAGAGTCTAGTATACAAGTTCTGGTAGGCTTCATTCCAGGACATTTAGTGTAAGCAACACAGAAATGATGATCTGTATGATGAAGTACAAGTTTAATTTTCACCTTAAAAGAAAAATTTTCCAAACTAATTTCCATAGTTAACACCCTCTTTTTAATCTTTATACCACCCTGGAAGTGGGTTTCTTACTCTTATGGTTCACAATGGTGGGAGCAGGAAGAGAGTTAAAACATTTCTTCCTTTCACCTTTCTTCCCAAACTGTTGGTTCAACTAGAGAATGAGCTTATCATGAATATACCTCAAACCATGAAGAACTAACTGTTAATCTCAATGCTGTTCCACTGATTATGTTATTTTGGCAAGTCTTCCAAAGTATTAACTTTTACAGTAAGACCTCCACATAGGGGAACAAGACTATTTGAAGACTCTATTTTACAAATGGACTATGTTTCAGTATTTATTTAAGAGTTATTGTCCTTTGACCACAGCTTCAGGTAGCAACAGTGTTAACTTACCAACTTATTCTCATGGCTTATTTGTTGTATGCAGGGACTAAAATACTCTTGATTACCACCAACAAAAACCATTTCATTAGTGAGGAGAAAAAGAACATAGCTTTTCCCCCTAAAAGTTAATATTTCAGATAAGACTGGTTAGTTCAGTTACTTAGCAGATGAGGAGATGGCTAGATATGTATGGATCCTGAAAGGGATTTAAAAAATAAACAATATGGAATCTTTATTGAATACAATTAAAAGCTAGTAGCTAGAATTATCCTTGATAAAAGTATGGTGTTGTTGCTACATATAGCACACATGGTGTTTTTTTGAGGTCGGGGAAGAAGGGGACAGAATTATATACATTAAAAGAAGCTTTATTTGTGCAATACTTAGTAGGTTTTAAGGAAAATAAGAAAAGGAAAAAGATTAGGTTACTATTCAGTATTTGCATATAGTTAAAATAGGTTGAAGTAGAATTGATGTCTAAATGGTGAACAATAGAGAAAGAGTAGAAAATGAGAAGAAATGTGTGCACCAAAGCACTGGGTAGGGGAAGGGAAGAAGGGCAGTTTGGGTTAGATGTTCCTCTCTTACTGTACACTAGGTGGCACTCTTCACCAGGATCAGCCCAGCTGCCCACGGGAGATGTGTCCCAGAACAGACAAATTGGTGTTCCTAAAAGGCAGGATCTTGCAAGTCAGGCTCTCCTAACTTAGAAGACATCTGAACTTTCACCTCAGCATCCCTAAATCAAATGAGCAATTCCAGAGCACTATGTCTTCATCATAAAGAAACACAAGCAAAATAAAACTGTCATCTCAAGCCTCAGTAATCCAAAAGCTGGATTCAATGCTTAGAGTTTCATACAAATGTCTAATGTTTTCTTTTTCATTTTCTTTTTTTTTTTTGGGGGGTCCGGTCGTGGGGCCTGAACTCTGGGCTTGGGCGCTGTTCCTCAGCTTTTCAGCTCAAGGCTAGCGCTCTACCACTTGAGCCACAGCGCCACTTCCGGCTTTTTTCTTTTTGCTTATGTGGTGTTGAGGAATCGAACCCAGGGCCTCATGCATGCAAGGCAAGCGCTCTACCACTGAGCCATCTTCCCAGCCCTAATGTTTTATTTTTCTATGCTTAACTCCTCCACAGTAACTTTTTTGCATTTATAATAATTAAGGCTACTTTAAAGTTGCTGTTTAAAGTAACTAGAGTTTAAACCAGTCATCTTGAGTAACAGGAAGAACTCAGTTTTCCTTTCTATTTGATACTTTTTGAGAGGCAGGGCTAACAAATTCAACCTTAAAGTACCATGACTGGATCAATTATACCAAAGCCAACTCAGTGATGTCATGGTAAAGCTACTGAACATTAGGTGAAACACTAAATTTGCTAGAATTCCTAGTCTCTATCCCAACTTGGAAAATGTTAGTCTAACTCATACAAATCATTCCATAAAAGCTATTTGTAAGGGGGTATCATCTGTGAGCCATATCTCCATGCAAAGATCCTGTTCTGGCACTTATTTCATATATATACTGTGGAAAAAAAAAAAGTGCTATCTGAAGCAGTGGCAAAGCTCATCTTCTCTGTGTATAATGTATTTTCCTGCCTGTGTTCAGCAAGCACAAAGACTTGAGTCAAGGTAGTGAACCAATGGCTGCAATAATGCTGTCCATAAGGCATGTGTTATTTGGTATCAGTGGAGGGTGGTCCTAGGGTAAGCAGTGACTTCATTGTGTTCTTAGGGATTGTGGTAAGCTATACCTCCACTGATCACTATCTTGGTGATATAAAGAAAGAAAAGCTTCCAGGTGGTAAGGATATGAGACAAGCCCACTATTGCCAACCAACACAACTGAGTTCCCTGCACATAGATCTGATTCTAATTTAGCAGCAACAATGCATCAACAGCATTATTTTAAAAGGCGTAGAACCACCGAGGCTATCAAACTTACCGGTTTCCCAAACTCCAATTCCGAAAAGAACTTATACCAAGGTTCATTCTTTAAATCTATCTCTTCTGGGCTTATATCCCGACTCTATAGGGGTTGGTGACAGGGAAATGGAAGAAAGAGAAGGATAACATTATGCAAAGATTACAAAGGAACAGGCCAGTAGAGATGCAGTGGTATCCAGGTATATGCATATAGCAGCTGAGTTGAACAGCAGCAATTGTCCATTTTTACTGACATCAGCAAAAACAGGAAGCTAGAACAGGAGGGAGAGGATATGTTTATAAACACAGGAAACTGAGGTAAGGAGTAGTTGAGTGGCTCATTCTCTGAATGGCAGAGGCAGATGGACTGGAGGTACAAATCTCTGCACCACACTGCTGCACTTTACAACAAAGCTGAATATTGGCACAGCAGTATTCTTTAATGATTTTCAGTACTGGAGAAAAGAAAGTCCTATTTCTTCTTGCAAAGAAGTATTAGTTAGGAGCAGATAAACTGGTGAGCACACCAAACATTTCACATCTATACCAGTTGAATAGAGCACACAGTTTTTATGGGATAAGACAGTTTTAGTACTTATTTGCAAGGCTGCCTTCAGGTTTTCAAAATAAACACAAATATTGACACCTTATAAAAGCCAATTGGTTAATACTGCATCTTTAATGGCACATGAATAGGTGAGATACCATGACCCATACACAGTTAAGTGAAAGGTGATATAAGTAAACACAGAAGACACAGTGAAAAACATTTTACACAAGCACCTGGTAGGGGATGAGTACAGACAGAATATATTTTGTGTTCTAACAAGTAAATGTTAAAGAGTTGGGAAAAATTAAGTGAGAAAAAAGCTGGACAAGACAGATAACAGAACATGGGAAAGAAAACTTTTGGGTTATGTTCCAACATTAGATTTCTCACTTTACATTCAAAGAGTATCACATGTAGACTGATAATTTGTTTCCATAGGATTTAATATTTAATCAAATCTGTATAAAGGTCTGGTACTTTATTACTTTGGGGGATAACATGTATTTCTGGAAACAATTAGTTGAAGAATGAGTACCTGGGAAGCAAATGAAGTTTTCTTTTTAATGAATTAGAGATATGTTCATATCAGACAAAAGTGTTTTTGATTTGTAAACATTTTTTTTAAATTTGTGAGAATCACAAAAAAAGAGCTAGGGTGATTTTTTTCCCTATGGCACTCTGAAATAGTAAATGAACTACTGAGATTGAAAACATCACATACTAACTTCAGGCTAAAATCTGGAATGAGCAAGTGAGAAAGAATATTGCTAAGTCCAATGCACAGGTCTTCCATGCTCCTACATCATCGAATGGTTCTTCTTAGAGGTACTTTTCTTAACAAATTACTTAGTACTTTTGCAGCCTGTAGAAAAGGTTGCAAACAGTCTTGTGACTTTTCCCAGGCCATTCTTCTAATACCCTTAGAAGACTCTGTTTCATTCCTTTCAGTTTCATAGGTAAAACAAGATATGGATACACGGCAGAGTCCCTGTCTTTCACAAAGTTAAACTAGGGGTTGAAATCAGAGGGAAACATATACTGAACAATCAGGTCTCTCCTCTTGCATGCAGAAAAACCTCTGGTTTCTAGAGGGCCTTAGGACTTCAAGCTTTACCCGCTGTACAGTCAGTGGATTCTGTATTTACTCAGTGAAATGAGGCACAACACCTATCTGAACCCAACCACTTGGCAGTGAGCATCTACACACCAGGACATTCTAAATGCTAAAATGATGGCATTTCATGAAACCTATTTCACATTTATTATTTTTATAAGGACTACTTTTTTTCTTTGTGTTCAAGGCTAACATTCTACCACTTGAGCCACAGTGCCACTTCCGTTAATTGGAGATAAGAGTCTCATGGGGACTTTTCCACCAGGGCTGGATTCACACTGTGATCCTCAGATCTCAGCCTCCTGAGAAGGTAGGATTACAGGAATGAGCCACTGGCATCCGGCATAAGGACTATTTATAAACTGCTACTTGGGAACAGGATAGGCCTAAAAAAAAAAATCAACCAAAAAGCAAACAAACCAAACCACCATAAATAAACTGGGCACTGGTGACTCATGCCTGTAATCCTAACAACTCAGGAGGCTGAGAACTGAGGATCATGGTTCAAAGCCAGACTAGGCAGACAAATTAGAGACTCTTATCTCCAATTAATTATCAAAATTCCTCAGTACTAGCACCAAAACAACACAAAACAAAACAAAAAGTACCAACTCTTTCAGGAAATGCACTAAAAGCATTGGTACTTACAATTCTGAAGAAATTAACCCACTTTATTCCTGAATGCTTCTTACAGACTGTTTAAGGAGGTTAACGCTGTGCCAAGAACAAAATCAGGAGGTGTGTCAAACAAGCTGGGTCAGAACCTCAGGTCCAAAGTCTCAGTCCTTTGAGTTTCCCAGAGGTAAAGCTGCCCTCCAACTGCATTTGAGTTTGCCAGGTATAACTCAGCTGTACAACCAAAAAGGGAACAAACCAACAGCAAACATCCTTGTGGATGCAGAGGAAACTTGTTCCAGCACTCTTGGAAAATTCCATACTACCAGGCTCAGTTCTTGGCTGCTGTGGGCTGTTCTTCCCTAAGCTTGATAAAGTCCTTGGAACATTCCGGTGACTTGCCAGAAAAATGCCAACTTATCAAAGGCACTTTTCTTACTCAAATGAAGCCAGAGAGCAGCTTCAAATTTCAATGAAATAAATCACCTGAATGGGATATATTGATTTGTAAGTGCTTCATGATGTCAATAGTTTTCTTACCATGGTATATAACCCTTGATCACCTCCTGTGGTACTTAAGTGGGGTTGGCAGAACAAGTGATATTTCTATTTATACATGAAAACACTGAGGCTCAGGAAATTAAAATAATTTGCCTAAGATATATGGCAGAGTCAGAACTAAAACCCAGGATTCAGATCTTCCAATTCCTGATCCAGCGCTCTGCATACTATATTATATTATGCTGAATTTTTAGTCAATATCAAACCAAAGCAGGACTGGTCACTAGTTTGATATGCCAGAAAAGAAACTCAAAATTGGGAGGAAACTAAGGTAGGTAAATTATCTTGTTTTATATTTTTGTTCAATAAGAACACGGCCTATAACTGATGCTAGAGAAAAGCATAAAGGAATAAAGCCCAGAAAAGGCCATTTCTGTGTGTGGATATGTGGGTGTGGGCACACGCGTGTGCGCATGCACACATGCAAGCTAGTTCTGGAACTTGAACTCAGGGCTTGGGCACTCTTCTCAAGCTTTTTAGGTCAAAGCTAGCACTCTACTGCTTTTTAGTAGTTAACTGGAGATGGACTTTCCTGCTTGGGCAGGTTTCAAACAATCCTCAGATCTCAGCCTCTTGAGTATGTAGAATTACAGAAGAAAGCCACTAGTGCCTCATTGGGGATGTGTGTGTGTTTGAAGCCTGGGTGGGCGTCTATATGGTCTCTACCCACCCCCTTCCTGGTAGTAATGAATAGCTGTGCCTATCTGCTTATTTCTATCACCTAAACTGCCAGAATTAAGCAGACATGAGCACCTCAAAAATAAAAGTGTTTTCCCAAAATGAGATAGAGTAAATCTGAAAGCAAGCGCCAATTCTACATCTGTTGCTAGTTGGTATAACTACCGAGTTAACAACTAAGTTTTTTTTTTTTTTTTTTTTTTTTTGGGTCTGGTCGTGGGGCCTGAACTCTGGGCCTGGGCACTGTCCCTCAGCTCTTCAGCTCAAGGCTAGCGCTCTACCACTTGAGCCACAGCACCACTTCCAGCTTTTTTCTCTTTGCTTATGTGGTGCTAAGGAATCGAACCCAGGGCTTCATGCATGCAAGGCAAGCACTCTACCACTGAGCCACCTTCCCAGTCCCCTAAGTTTTTTTTTTAAATTTAAGTACAGGAGTGCCCTAAGCCTGGCAACTAGATACTGAATAACTAGAGACAACTAACCAGTATCCACCAAACCAGACACTTGCCAAAAGACAAATGTCACATACTGAAATTTATATCCTAACTTTTCTGTTCATGGTACAAAAATAGTCAGAAAAAAATCTAACATAAAGGACCAATTGAACCACTGTGAAGGGCAGACTGTTAAAAGATGGGAGATCCAACTGAAATTCCTCTCTAAAAGTAAAACTTCCTCTTTAGAAAAAAAGAGCTAAGTTGGGCGAAAGGCACTGAATTAGCAACTAGGAGAATGGTTCCTCCCTGATCTGTCTTTGGGCAGATCCATTAGGGATGGGCCTCAGGACTGGAACAGAACAGAGGAGTTCTTGTGCAGAGTTCCAGCACTCTGCTGATGGTGTGATATACCCTATTCCCTACAGAAGAATCCATGAACAGTGTGTCACTTCCCAGGATTGTTAAAACAATGACAATGATCCCAAGAACTAATGCATGGAAGAGACTCAGACTATTATGATATCATTGAGGAAAACAGAATTAGGTTGTTTTTTTCCCTAGTTCTGAATGGTGGTTAAATTACTATGACCAAGGAAAGAAATAAAAGGCAAAATTAAGAAACAAACAAATAAAAAAGGTGAGCCTTCAGTAAGAACCATGGCACCCTATAAATGGTTACATCACCAAAACAAAAGCATCCAAAAAGCTTACAGAATCCCTGAGATCATTTCAATGTATTAACATGTGATAGAGGACCCAGGCTTATTATTTAAGTATTAGAAATGTATCTGAAGAACACAGTTTTCTTCCCTGGAACCCCTGGGAGTAAGGTTCCTATGCACGTATATTATATAGGAGATACCTTCTAATAGGAAGAGAATGACATGAGAGCCCAAGGCCAGATCCTCTGCTCATCTCTGAGCTTTCTGCTTAAAATAACTGTGGTGCACAGCGAATACCAAAGAATGACAACTCTAAAAGCATTTCTGTGAACTGTTGACCTTTTATCCTAATTAAAATTACTTATCCCTCTGGGATTTTAAAGATAGTCACATTTTACTTTAGTAAAAGTCAAATCGATTATTCTTTTAACACATCTAGAGAAGAAAAAGGGGGAGGGAAAATTGACGCCTTGAAGAGACATGCTCCACACTTGGTGTGTTAACAGCAGTGAATAAAAACCAATCCCCAACACCACCATCCCACCCTGTTGTCAGAGCCCAAGGGCTCCTATGCTTCTAGAGCTTTCTAGAATCTCTTTAACCAAGATCAGAAATCAAAATCAGATTTTCCTAATGAAGGGTGAATGAAAGGAAGTGTGATTGGCAGATAGGAAACTAATCAGTCTATAAAAAGTCTTCCTGTTTCATAGAAGGGGCTACTTTTCCACAGTTGTCTGTTATACCCATGCAAGGCCATTTTCTTAACACTTAAAACTGCTTGAATTTATATAGAGAACCATAAACCAGACTGAATATGAAATAAGGCCTCAACATTGTACTTATCAAAAAAGGAAAACCTAAAAGACACATTCCCCCTCATAACATCCTTTTAAAATTTATAGCCTTTAATAATATACTAGCAATGTCTACAAAATTCATGTACATTCCAATAAGAGTCACTTTTAAAACATTCTAACTTTATCCCAGTCAATGATAAGGCTGATAAATTAATGGTTAGACACTTAGAAAACAAGTAACAGTAACAAGATCGCTATGTTAGTAGAAAAATTAAAATTAGTTAAAACCATGCACAAAAGAGCAATATAGCCACAATAGCAGGATTCTTTAAAAGGAGACTCTTAGGACTTATTTTATAAACACCTGTGAAAATGTAAAGGGAAAAAAAACCTTCATTTTTTTATAGTCTTGCAAACAAAGCAAGCCTATCTCAAGGGGAGAAAGAATATAATCCATTTGCACAATGCATCCAGATTACAGGACATGGGCAGATGGAGAAAAAAGAACTTCAATATGCAAATTACCATCTTTTCGTTGTTCAGAACAGAAGACTTGCCCGGCTGATATTCATAAATACTTTTGGGCTCTGCACGGTATTTTCTTGTATCCACTTTCTTATCTGGGGGCTCCCAGTCGTTTCTGTAAAAAGAAAATCCTATTAGTGGTATTTTCATGAAAATTGGCATCCGCTTCAGATACAGTCTGACTTTGGTTGGCTTGGGTCTAATCAAGGAATTTTTATATCCAAAGCATTAAAAAATCAGAGTCAAGATGAACAATTTAGCTGTACTGACTTGCTTCTCAAAACAAGCAATTAAATCTCTGACTTGGCCTCACAAAGGGCTTGAAGTACTCTGCACTCAAAACCAGGCACTAGGAGGTTGACAAGAAGAGAAAGAAGATGATTCATACATACTTATATTCTCCTATAAATCTGGTTCAATTAAAGATTGCCCTTCAAAAAATCTTTAACTTCTAGTTTTCTGGTAGTTAATTGGAGATAAGAGTCTCATGAACTGTCCTGCCCCGGCTGGCTTTGAACCGCAATCTTCAGGTCTCAGACTCCTAAATAGCTAGGATTACAGGTGTGAGCTACCAGCACCCAGATGGAAAATTGCAATTTTTTCGTGTATGTGTATTATTGCCCCTTGAATTGCAATTGCATTCTGTTTTTCATGCATGCTGCTAGCTTCTTGAAGACAGAACAATGGCATACTCATATTTTTGTCTCACATCAGGTGATGTTTGAAGACAGTTTGAAGACAGCCCAGGCAGAAATGTCTATGAGACTCTTATCTCCAATTAACCAGTAAAAAGCTGTAAGTGGAGCTGTGGCTCAAGAGACAAAGCTCTAGCCTTAAACAAAAGTGCTAAAGGAGGGCACAAAGCCCTGAGTTCAAGCCCCAATACTGGTATTTTTTTTTTAAGTGGCTCTTGTTTTAAAATTATATTCTTTCCCATGAATGTGCAAACACAGAGTATGCTCAGATAATATGGAAACTGGTGACAATTTTTAATATATATATTTTTATTGTAAAGATACTGTACAGAGGGGTTACGGTTACATGAGTAAGGTAATGAGTACATTTCCTATACAGCATTGTTACCCCCTCCTTTTGGTGACAAATCTTGAAATGAAGATTTTTGTTGTGATGAGGTACAAAATCATAGTAATCATTAAATTAAGCCTAGGCTATGAGTGAGGCATTAATAAGAGTGTTATGTATATTATCTCACTTATCTTTGAGACATTCTGATCAAGGAGTTGTGCTATTTTGATCTCCTTTATAGATAAGGTCATTGAGACTCAGATTAGTCCCTGATGATAGGTCACCAAACTGAGTCTAGCTCCTTGTTCTAAGAAAGGAGGCTCTGGGTCTCCACAAATGCTGAGAAAAGCCACTGTGTGGTAAAGATGAACTTAGCTCAGGGAATACTTACCTCTCTGGGCTGGACTTGAGTGAGGACGAGCGGGCTGGGAGGGGAAGTGTGGCCGACCTCTTAACCACCTTCTCACCATCAATGTAACTCATTTCACTTTTTGAACGAGGCACAGAAAGGGGAGATTTTGCTGGAGAATGTACACACAAAAAGACTTTGAATCCAATGGAAACCAAAAATCAGAAGGTGTCTTCCCTCACCCACCTTCCTCCCCTGAAAGCAGGAAACTCAAGTCACTTACCATCTTCAGAAAAGGAGTATCGAGGAGAATACAGATCTGAATCATCATCTAGTGGGAGGAAAAGGACAAAATCAGAAGAAATGGGGAAAGGAAAGAGAAATGAGGTTCATGTCATTTCTTACTTCCACAGTCCTGCATCATAGCCAGTCACACCAGGGAAGAAGGGCTTAAGCACACTGGATGCTATACCACAGCAGACCACAGTGAACAGTGAGGCAGAGCCGGCACGCCAGGAGGGCCCTTCACATTGCCAGAGAGATGACTGCTGCCTAACACTGGGAAACATGGGGACAAATAGCCAAAGGTCCTTCTCAAAAGAATACCCACCAACAACAGAGGAATTCACAACCCAGAGTCTGGCTGAGGAGGATAGAGGGGATGAGATGGCTCTAGCTGCTCCCACTTAGCCCACAGAGTGCCACAGGATTCTGCCAGGCCTCTTTCTAGGGCTTGGAGCTGCTACTGGATGGGAAGGAAGGGCCTAGATGGTATGGCTGCTAGCTCCCCCACTTAACTCTGACCTATGTCATCTTAAATTTCCATAGCAACATCAATAACAAAAAGGCTCTGAAGCTAAGAGTTTGAGAAAAATTGACACCATAATTTGTTCTGATTGTTTCAACTTAGTGTGGCTCCCTTGAGTAGATTTCTTTTCTTAGAACACAACACAGCCATGATTGGTGTGGTTATATGATCTGCTCTTCAGATACTGCTTGGGGTAAATGCCTAACATAGCAACTCTGGAATAAAACTCATGAGAGTTTTTATGGTATGAGATGGCTCTCCAAGGGGGTGGAATCTGCCCCTAAATAAGCCAAACCCTGGCTCTAAAACTGATTGGATCAAAATAAGACCTTAAGTATCATGGAAGTGGCTGAGTTTTTTACACTAAAAACTGGACCCTGTGACCACTTAAAGGAGCTATGCAGTGCTGGATATTAAGTCACTGCATCCGTTATAGTCCTTTCAAAGTATTACTCCAAAACGAGTTTGCTGGAAAGTCTACCTTCCCTATTTTCTAATATCTTGTGAATTCAGAATTCATGCATACAGAACAAAGACCTAGTTCTTCCCTTAAAATCCACAATGTCTTTAGTGAAGCACATGACTTAACCAGAAAAGATGAGCCCAAGAATATATGCCATGTTAATGACAGTGTTAATCAACTCATTTCCTTGCAAATCATTTCAATTTTCAGAGCGGAATAAAGGTCAAAATACTTTATAAAAAGTATAACCAAGATATTTTTCACCTCCCTTTTATCTTTAAAGGTAAGAATTAGGCAACAGCAAGGCAAAATAGGTATAAGACTTTACCAACACAACCAAGCCCTTCTTTTCTATTCTTTTCTTTTTTGGACACAGTACCTTGCTATGTTGTCTAGGCTGGCTGAAACGCAATACTCCTTGCTTACTCCTTGTCTCATTCTGGTATGACCCATCATACCTGCCAACCTTTCACTATTAAAAGTCAAATGTATAAGCTTATTTGTTAAAATAGGACAGGGGAAGGATAAAAATAGGATCCAGAAATATATTTTTGGAAACCCTGAATTTTATGTTAACAGTTGTTTATTTTCTTAATAGTACTTGACTCTTGTACTAATAAAATATCATATCAAGAACACTAAAAATCAGCTTTGATTTCAGGGACTTCATTAGAAAAACAAATGGCGCCTTCCCCAAATGAAGTTAGCTCAGATAGAAAACAATACAATACTACTTTAAATCCAGTCTAACATTTTAGCTCAAAGCCCTTTACCTCTCTGAATTGTGAAAAATTGAAGCCTATCAAGAGATGGTAAAGTGAAGGTAATTTATAGCTATTACCTGGTTCATAAGTCTAGGAGCGAAGTTATGGGTAGGGAGATGATATATAAATAGTCACAAACATTAAGACTGGGGTTTAAAGATCTGTTTTTTCCCAGAGATTTCTAATATGGAATTATAACTAAGGCTTTTGGAATGGCAACAAGAATTTTTTTTTCTTTTTGTCCTACTACCAGGGCTTGAATTCAAGGCCTTATGCTCTCAGAAGCCAGTGTTCTACCACTTGAGCCACATTTCTAGTCTGGCATTTTGCTGATTAATTTTTCTGCCTGGCTTCAAACCTAGGTATCTCAGATCTCAGCCTCCTGAGTAGTTAGGATATTAAGTGTGAGCCATTAGCACAAGGTGAAAAATCTATCTTACAAGATAAAAAAATATAAGACTTCTTTAGGAGTCTAACGACGTATGTACTTTGGAAAGAGAAGGAGGAAATCTGGAATGAGGGCAATAGTGAAGATTGAATGTTCTTTAAAGCTATTTCCTTTTTCGATATAAAAATAGCCCCCCAACATTAACACAGGGGAGGGTATTTTCATATCTCATTGTCAATGGGAATTTAACATGGATTTCAGTTCTCACACGTTAGGAGGGCACAATCGAAGTTGAATAGCAATTATGACAAGTTCCAGATATATTCTGTCTTCTAACAGAAGAAAAAGTTAACTCATTTTATGAAAGAAAATAATAATAGGCATTATTAAGCACCTGAAAGGAGCTGCAAATTTACTAATATAACCTCATTCCTGGTTAAAAAAATATACACCAGGAAGAAACAAATAGCATATTTTGCAAACAAGGAAATCAGGACTCAATGAGGATAGGAAAGTTTTCCTGTGGCTGTTCAGTAAGAAAATTAGACAGCAGGAATCAACTCAAGTCTTTCTGACTCTACTTCTTCATATCTCTAAATCCTGTCACAAGGATGGCTTTTGTTTGTTTGTTTCACCCTAGTGTCATATGCTCAATTCTGGGAAAGGTGAGAGATTGTGGGCATTCTATTATTTTTATTCTAAAAGAAGCCCCCCAAAAATGTTGTCCTAAATCGCAAATAACTGTTGTGTGAGCCAATCTCCAGCTCTGGAAGCCTTTGTACTACTTTTCCCAATCACCCCATATGGGTAGTATTTAAGAAAGTTTTCTGAGTTACCTCACTATATTCTTAGTTTTCTTCTTTCTGATCTCCAAGGACACTGGGTAAGAATCATTTGTACTACAGCTCCCCCTTGCTGATGTTTGAAACCTTCTCTTGATAAGCCAAGTCTATCTTGAGGAAGATGGGTATGCAGTTAGAAATGCCAGGGAATGGGGAATCTGATTATAGGGGCATCCTTCTAATTTTTTTTATTGTGAAAATACTGTACAGATGGGGTTACAATTACATGGGCAAGACAATGAGTACATTTCTTATCAAGCATTGTAGGCTCCTCCTTTGTTTCCCTTTCCCATCCCTTCCCAGCCTCCCCCTTCCCCCCACCAAAGTTGTAAAGTTCATTTTTCGACATAATGACTTGTATATCTCATTGTTGCAAAGGGTCCACCTGTATCCCTATTTAAAACCATTTGTTTTTTTCCCTTCCCCTCCACAAATTATACCAACATCAAATACAGTGAAAGCAGGGGTTATACTGTGGGGGAGGCACATACAAAGCAACAAAGAAATCATCTTATAAATATGTTAGAAACAATCTCATGAAAGAAATAAACATTTGAATACATATCTTAGGGCTCATTTCCCTAACATCAACTTATCTGACCTTTTCTGCTTGACTCAAATGTATACTAGATATTGCAAATAAGGGAAACCATGGGACCTATGTTTCTTTGGGCCTGGCTTACTTCATTTAATATAATTTTTTCCAAGTCTTTCCATTTCCTAACAAATGGGGCAATGTCATTCTTTCTGATGGAGGCATAGAATTCCATTGTGTATATATACCACATTTTCTTGATCCATTCATCTACTGAGTGGCATCTGGGTTGGTTCCATATCTTAGCTATGGTAAATAATACTGCAATAAACATAGTTGTGCTGGTAGCTTTAGTGTGGTCTTGTTTGTGATCATTTGGGTAAATGCCCAAAAGTGGGATTGCTGGGTCATAGGGGAGCTCTATGTGGAGTCTTTTGAGGAACCTCCATACTGCTTTCCAAAGTGGCTGAACAAGTTTACACTCCCACCGACAATGCAGTAAGGTTCCCTTCTGTCCACATCCCCTCCAGCATCTGTTGTTATTAGATTTCTTGATTATAGTCATTCTAACTGGAGTGAGGTGGTATCTCAATGTTGTTTTGATTTGCATTTCTTTTATGGCTAGAGAGGCTGAGCATTTCTTCATGTGTCTATTGGCCATCCTTCTTTCCTCTTCAGTGAAGTTTCTCTTTTAGTCTTTAGCCCATTTATTTATTGGGCAGTTATTTCTTTGAAGATTTGTTGTTGGGGGATTTAATTTTTTGAGTTATCCTTCTAAATTTCTATACAATGGAGCTAGCATGCCTTTCTCTCCCTCCTATCTCCCTCTCGCTACATATGTGTGTTCAATCATAGTTAAGAGATACACTAAGTAAGATGGTTCTTAAGCTGCCCATGATCTAACACCAGAAAGCCTACCTTCCTTTTTTTCCAATGGTTCTTTCAAAGAATACCAGAGTAGACTCAGCTGAGCTGAGACCTTGTGATTCCTCCTCATGGTAGCCACATGCTGTTTTGCCCCTCAGAGCACCAAGCAGCAGACACTAAACCTTGGCACCAACACTTAGCACTTCCTATGCCAGTGATTCTAGGAAGCTTGAACATACACAAAACTTCCGTGGAGTGAACCACTCACTTCAGGATCCTGAAACCCCCCCTGGTGGGCTCTGGTGTTCACATTCCAAAGTCTATCCTGGACTTTGGCAGGCTGTCCTTGGTAGCTCAATTTGAAGACAGACAGAATGCTGCCAGAAACTGCCAGAAGCCACATAATTGCCTTTTCAACCACTTTAAATGAATTTTTAAATAACTTTCCTTCAGGGTTATGTTTTGGTTGTTGTTTTGAAAAGAATTTGTAAGTTTTCAAGACAAGGGAGAAAGTATTGGTTGGGGAATTATTACTCTGTAATCATTACATAAGCATAACCACTGCCTATATCATGAACTTTCCACTTTATATACTTTTTTTTATTAAAATGCTTGTTTATCTTTAAAGGGCCTTTGAATTTATATATTTCTTAGGTCTTTAATCCTAAAATTATTTTTGTAATATTAATGGCTCATTTTTAACATGCTCTTTTTCCATTGCTCAACATAATTCCCATACATGTAGGAAGTACAACGATAAGGAAGGAGGAAGGATAAATAGTAAGGATAAACATATATACACATCCCACACAAAAAAAACAAGTCAAGGATAATGAGGAGACAGCAGAGTCTAGGATGGGAGAAGAAAAGCAGAAATCCTAGACACGTGGGGGAAAATTCACAAGGTCATCTAGGTTTTCATAACAACAGGTTTTAAGGGATTAATAACAGGCCAGCATTGGATACAGGATAGCTACAGAAGAACGAGAATACTGAGGAAGAGATGAGGTAGAGCCAAAAAGGAGTTAAAGGAGAAAGTCTGGGAGGACCCATGGCTTGAAAAACACTTACCATTCTCAGCTCCTACCAGATGCCTGGGTCTTAAATGTAGAAAAAAAGTTCAACTGCTCTGCTTCTTAGCTATTCTGCAGGTCAAAGACTTTTGCGCTTGCTAGGCAGAGGCCTTCTGGGAAGCTCTCATAAGAAGAGCAAAGGTGACTGCTTTGAGCAGCTCAGCCCCTCCTCTGGGCAGTACTAACCAGAGTTTGGGGCAGGAGGCACAAGTCCTAGCCAAACCAACCATCTTCACAATAGAACAAACTGCTTGAACTCATGCAGCATATGGCTATTTTTAGAAATCCTGCAAGGCGAATGGAGTATTATTTTAACTCGACTCCATTTGTGCCTGAGAAAACTAGTCTTTTTTTTTTTTTAAATGGTACCAGTTCTGGGGTTTGAACTCAGGGCCTGGGTACTGTCCCTTGAGTTTTTGTTTGCTTTTCTCAAAGCTAGCGCTGTACCACTTGAGCCACAGGTTCCACTTTTTTTCCCTTAGCTAAAAATATGGAACACTTCACAAATTTACATGGCTTCCTTTGCATAGGGGCCATGTTAATCTTCTCTGTAACTTTCCAACTTTAGTATATGTGCTGCCGAAGCAAGCACCCACAGTTCCACTTTTTGGAGATAAAAGTCCCATGGACTTTCCTGTCTGAATTGGGTTTGAACTTCAATCCTCAGATCTCAGCTTCCTGAGCAGGCATGAGCCACTGACATCCAGCTATCAGTCCCTCCTTGGTATAGTCTTGTTTAGGAATGAGGACAAGCATGAAACATACTACTGTGATACCACAACCTGGAGGTACCTAGAAGTGGCAGCGCCCTGAGTCGCTATACCAGGACAACTGATAGTTACCCCAGGCCTAAGATTTCCACAGCCTAGTGGCTCCCCACAATAGACCATACAGTCACACATCAGTCACTTGATTTTTCTGTAGAGTTTTAGGCATCATTTAAAAATATCTCCTGTTTTCTTGACATCCAGTGTGGAGTGAGCTACCACACATGGGCCAGTGCTGAATGGAAAGACTTGCTCTTTGAATCTGTATGTCTTAAGCTAGTCCTATAGCCACACATTGCAAACTAAATCTAGACAAGTATCATAGTCCATTTTGAAGGGCAGGAGCAGAATGCTGTTTCTACATTACAGTGGCTCCATTTTGACTGTAAAGACCCATCACTTGAGTCTTTTCTCATTACATGTTCACAGATACTACCTCGGGAGACAAAAAGCAGTCTAAGGTAGAGCTGACCCAAGGGAAACTAAAGTGAGGTGTCAGAGGTAGGCAAGAAGGGGACAACCAAGAGCACAGAGTATGTCAGGGGTAGGGAAGGAACAGCAGAGCAGCTGAGAAAAAGCCCACATTTGGGGCCTGTGATTACAGACTTGAATTTGAATCCTGCCTCTGCTGCCTACTATGCCATCTTGTACATATTACTTAACCTCTCTGATCCTCGTATTCTTCATCAATGAAATGAAGATTCTCTGCAGTGGGTTATTGGGAGGCTGAAATGAGCTAATAGTGATGTGCTCGGCACAGAGCTTCATACTGCATTGGGTAAGAGCTGAAATGAATGGCAGACATATGCTATCATGATGGCAGTCATGTTGTCATCATTAATAGGATTATTGAGGAAGTATAAGCCACCATGCTGACATCTCCTTAAACAGGACATGAAGAAAGGTGGACTGGCTGTAGTTCTGAGTGCCTTCTCCACAGCCCATCCTCCTCTCTGCAGCTTCATGAAATGAAGGGTAAGTATATACAAGTAGTATATCTCATAGATTATAGGACAGTTGGAAAGGCCTGCTCCTTGCTGGAATTTACAGAAGTTTGTTTTTCCAAAGTGCACTTTTAACCTCATTGATTGAGACATGATCATTCTGTTTATATTGCAGAAGTCTGGCCAGAAGTTTACTTGACCACACTAGCTAGGGAGAAAAGAAGGTTGCTACAGCAGCATAAACTCATGTTCACATGATTCCTTACTATTTAGGAGAGTCAACTTTGAGATATTTAGATATGCCTTTTTAAAAAAAATGCTGAATTGACAACTACAATTTAGACAGAGGCTGTAGCTCCCAGACTAGGCTTTCATACATTTATTACAGATACTTCTAGTTCCAAGCTCTAAATTAAAACAAAACATCAGCAAGTTTTTCTCCAGGAGATAAAATTCTGGACTAAGGATACTCATTTTTCAGTAAAGTTGTTTATTCTGTAATGCATATTAAAACCAGTGGCCAAAGCCGGGTGCTGATGGGTTACATCTATAATCCTAGCTACTGAGGAGGCTGAGCTCTGAAAATGGAGGTTTAAAGCCAGACTCGGCAGGAAAGTCTATGAGACTCTTATCTCCAGTTCATCACACAGAGAAAGCTGGAAGTTCTGCTGTACCTCAAGTGGTAGAGTGCTAGCCTTGAATAAAGGAGCTTCAGGACAGCACCCAGAGTTCAAAGCCCAGGACAGGGGGAGAGGGGGTTGAAAGTGGGGAGGGAATCAATGGCCAGAGACTCTGTTAGGTAGTAATCTGTCTTTATTCCTTTCTTTGACAGGCATAAATATTTTCTATTTTAAGAAGGGTATGAGGGCTGAGGACATGGCTCAAGTGATAGAGTTCTTACCTAGCAAGTTCCAGGCCTTGAGTTCAAATCCTATTATCTAAAAGAGGGGAGAGGTATGTCCAGAGACAGAGCTATCACTGAGGAGGCAGTACCACAGAGCTGAGGAGGTCCTGTTGGAACCACAGACAATATCAAAACCACAAACCACAAATCTAGAAATCCAGAGAACCTCTCAAAAGTTAAAAATTTAAAAGAACCCAGTTTCTTTCATTTGTAAAAAGCCTTTATCTAACTAAATATATCAGTGATACATGCCTAGCTAGATATGTCATCTAGGCAGAGATGGGGGCGTGAGATGGAATCTACCCTATTTTTAAAGATCTCCAGGGAAGACAACTTCTTTGGAACTTGTGTTGCAGTATAATCATCTTTTTTTATTATGCATTTTAAATGTTTAACCTCATCTTTTGCTTTTTATTCTTTAAGGCTGTTTCTTCCTTTTTTGGTGTTTGAAATTATATATTAGGTCTATTTCTAAATATATGTGATGAGTTTGTCATATCATCTCTTTTCATGTTAACGTCTGGGAAAAATATTCCTCTATTTCCTCTTGTGGCAGACTTGATGTGTCCAAAATGCAGGCACTACCATCAGTTAGGGTTGCTAGGTGTGGTGGCTCAGTGTGAGACCATGAAACTCTGTCTCAAGACCAACAGCCAAGCTGACTAAGGAGTCAATGATGAGCCTAAAGCAATCTTCCAGTCCCATGGGAGCCACTGTTTTCTCCACAGGACTTCTCCAAGAGGTTTCCCTTAACTTGTTTTTTTGTAAGATTTTTTTGACACCTGAACTTCTTACTGCCAAAAAAGAATCTCTTAGACACAGATGTGACTGTCTTCCTCAGCAGATCAAATTCCAATTCAGCTCTTTCTTGAAATGTTTTTCAGCTTGGTTGAAATCCTTATTTTCAGAAAATATATCCCACCATGACTTAATCTTATACCTAGAACTCTCTTTAGGAATTCTCAAAGAAAGATGCTCTGAGGGCCCATAACAGGGAGGCCAGTGACAAATTACCTATGTGGGCACCTAGTAATGCCTACCTCTTGCCCATCCACCATAATTGCTTAATTTCCAAGTCACCACTCAGGACACTCACATAACAGGCCCTGGGTGGTTGGTTCAGGCAGCTTTTCTCAGAGCCCCACATGTTCTGAACATTATAACTAAACTATGATGGATACTGCCCCATTAATCAGATAAACACTAAGGGAATAGGATTAAAATATCATCTGGATAGATTCCGGTTATACAGCCCAAGAGGAGTGAGACACTATCACAAAACACAAAGTTAGAAGGAAGCAAAAGAAATGGGAGACAGCTCTTAGGCACCAGGGAAAAAACCCAAGGTAAAAAGAAAGTAACAGCACCAATACAAGGAAGGCACACACTTTCCTTTAATTACCTTCAGATTTAGGACTAGGAGTAGATGCAGGAAACTGGTAGGTAGGAGTGTAAGGGTTGTCCTCTGCAGCAGAGAAAAGTAGTGGGTTTTGAAACTATCCACCGTGAAGTGGAGGGACAGATCCCCAAATGACTCTTTCAAATGTTTGGTTACCTATTTTAGTGTTATTAAAGCACACAGGCATCACACTTAAAATAGATTAATGAATTAGAAAGGATTTAGTTATTTTAATATAGCACATCATGCAAATGAGTAAAATAAAATTTTCACCAGCAAAAAAACCCCACAAAAACAACCTGTAAAAATAAAATCTAAAAGCCAAATTCCATTATGCCTATAATGGAAAGCTAAGAACTAATTTAAGGCTATGGCAACAGATACACTGTCTAAGTTGATTGTACCTTCAGAATTTTGCTGGATTTCAGGAAGTTCAGGGAATTTGTACGTAGGGAAATAAGGGTTTTCTTCAGGAGTGTCTAGGCAGAGGAGCAAGTTTGAGAAAGAGAATAGAGGAAGATACAAATGGAGACAATGAACGAATAGGAATCACATACAATTTAAGGCTCCTTGAATTGTGGAAGACAATAAGCTTCAGTAATCATATGAAAGAAATCCAAATTGCTTTTAGAAAAATCCAGTCTTTTGCCTGAATTATTGAGACACATCAAAAAAGGCACTATCATTATTTTTCTTGGACCAAGAATTACATATAACCAGATGCTAATGAGCAAGAAGCATTTAATATAAACCTTCAAGTTTTCAGTTTTTATCAGATATATTAAGTATGACAAGTCATATACATAAAGAAAACACTATCCTAAAATATTTTTTTAAATCAAAGCTTATGTTGTAGACATTAGAATCAAGGCAAACAAGTGGAGTCTTAATTTTTCAAATACCTTTGCCAACTATTAGAGCAGGTAGTTTTGTTTAGAAACTCTAATTTAGTTGAGTTAATAGCTATAATAAGAGAAGTCCAGTGCTGCCCATGGGACAGAATTAGACATTCTGCGCATAATACATGCACTTGTTCCTGCATTTAGATTTTTGAAGCTGCATTTGAAGATGAAAGAGTCAGATATCACTAGAGGAAATGGGACAGTGACTTTAGGAAGTAAGTGGAACTGACCTATCAGATGACAACAATCCAGCATTCAGCATCACCAGGAGTGAGCTTATCCGCCCATAGCAGATTTACTGTTGATCCCAAATGCTCAACACTAAGCATCTTTTTATTTAGAAACTGAAGAGGTTCATTGTGAACTCAGAAAGAGCTAATTAACAGTGACATTATTTGGCATCCACAGCTAAGCAGAACGATTAGATATTTGTGACTTTGGTGGGACTCACTGACCAGGACACCCTCATGTGTCTTTCATGCCAGGTGGCCAGACTGGATTTGGGCACAGGGAAGAGTAGGATGCTCTGCCTGCAGGAGGATAGCATCCTTTCCCTGCTGCAGTGACATCTTGCTGACTGGCAGATCAGGTGACTAGCAGCATAGGTGGCAATGAGAGCTGCTGGGGTTATGACTTGACAGAGCACTGGCTTCCCCACCATGCTGGGTCACTTGCTGACAGCCCAGTGGGCCTCTGATTTGAAAACATCTCTCAGGTTGAGCAGGCTCTAGTGTGTCAGCTCTTGACTGATTCTCAGGGCACCTGCCAAGGCTGGCTCCAAGATGGAGAAGCTTATTTTTCATATTAACACAGCCTTAGATATGGACTCTACTTCACAAAGCCAAAAGTAGACACCAGACATCTTTCTAAGGATGGGAAGCAGAACCAACACAGTGATACATGATTGGCACAAGATCACCTGAGTGCATGAGGGGCTGAATCTAGGTGAGAATAACCTTTCTTAACTTCCAGCTCCGTTTTTTGTTGTTTTTTCAACTTGCCTTGCCAACATGGAAGTCATGGGCTGACACAGAAAGTATCTAAAGCTGGAAGCAGGTGGGAGATGAAGCTGCTCTCACCCCAGGCAGATAGGGTATGCAGCACAGATACAGTGTGAGGCTCAGCTTGCTGCATTCCACAACAGCTGGGAGGGAGGACTATGACCTGACTCCAAATTCCAAAGCCATTATAGGCATGCAGTGTGTCCTCCCTCCCTCCTGTGATCTGAAAGCACATGGGTGGGCTTGGGCAGACCAGTACCTAACAGGACCCAATTGCAGAACCCAGTCCTGGAGTCCAGGCAAAGTGAGTTCAGGTCCACATCTGACAATCGAAATATTGGCACATAGCATAGCTTAGCTTCTACAAATGAAAATCAGTACCTCTATTTAGTTTGTGGATCTGTTTAAACATCGTCTTGTACCAGTCTTTTGATCTCTCAGTATTCTAGAGAAAAACAAAGGCAGGAGATAAAATGAGATGGAACTTGTGGCACATTCCTGACTGCTATGATTACAAAATCAAAACCAAACAAGGAAATGACAACATTTTAACTTAAAATTCAGCCACATTTATGTCTTTATTTTTATAATTTTTTATTGTGATTAAGTGATTACATAAATTTTACAAATTTCACAGTATTGTGAGATAGTGATACTTAAAGTCACAAGCACATTCTAAGCTTCATGAGGCAAATTGTCATTATCGTGGTCTATAAAGTTTGTGAATTCTATGGGCTTTGACAATACAACTATTTCTTCCACATCTGGTGATATGTACATTTCTTTGCTGGTAGCTCACACCTGTAACCCTATCTACTCAAGAGGCTAAGATCTGAGGATCATGGTTCAAAACCAACCTGGGCAGGAAAAGTCTGAGAGACTCTTGTCTTCAATTAACCGCCAGAAGACCAGGAGTGGCATTGCGGCTCAAGTGGTACAGCATTAACCTTGAGTGAAAAAGCTCAGGGATGACACCCAGACCCTGAGTTCAAGCCCCATGACTGACCAAAAAAAAAAAAGGTAAAAATCTGAGAGAAAAAAAAAAACCAAGAAATTCAGACATAAATCTGTAGAATAATATTTGGATAACAAATACAATTTTTGAAAAAACACAATGTGTGGTGTTTTTTTTTAATGTGTCCATTCTTCATTTTCTTTCTTTCTTTCTTTCTTTCTTTCTTTCTTTCTTTCTTTCTTTCTTTCTTTCTTTCTTTCTTTCTTGTCAGTTGTAGGGCTTGAACTCTGGGCCTGGGCACTGTCCCTCAGCTCTTCAGCTCAAGTCTAGCATTTACCGCTTGAGCCACAGAGCCACTTCTGATTTTCTGGTACTTTATTGGAGATAAGAGTTTCACAGATTTTCCTACCCGGGCTGGCTTTGAACCATGATCCTCAGATCACAGCCTCCTGAGTAGCTAGGATTACAGGCGTGAGCCACTGGTGCCCTGCCATTCTTCACTTTTTTTTACATTTCACTTTTCAGAGAGATTCTCCGTATATGTACACACTATCAGAAACTGAAATAAATCTTCCTAAAATCGTGAGATGGAGAATATTTGCTTATGATGCTCTATCCCTGGCCCTTCTGGGTTATTCTGTATAAATATATCTAAGTCACCTTTGCATAGGCCAGATATAGAATACCTACATTAAAATGTAACCCATTGTAACCTCCAATGCAAGAATTTTCAACTTTACCACAAAGCTAGAGCTTTTTTTAAAAAAAGATAAAAATAACAAAAGGAAGGTGACACATAGCTGGTTAGAGCAGGTATTTTTACTCCCACTTTACAGATGAGGAAATGAGATAAGGAAACTTAAAATGAGTTGTCTGAGGTCATAGAGGTGAGTGGAAGGGCCACTTAACATGATAGGGGCAAGCTTGGGAGAGTAATGTTACCCCTGGAATCCCTGTTTCCTGGGGGTTATAGTTTGACTGAGAGTCCCTTAAAGGTCCATATGTAAAGGGTTGGTCCCCAAGATGGTGGTATGGGGAGATGCCACGGACCTTGAGGAAGGTGAACCTAGTGGGAACTCCTTAGGTCACAAGGATGAGTTCCACAAGGGACTGTGGGATTCCATTCCACCCATCCTCCCTCTTTCTGCTTCCTGACTCATCTATGAGTACTCCCTCCCACATGCGCTCCTGTCAAGACAGACCCCCTTCACCAGAGACCTAGAGCAAGGTGGTCACTCAGTTTTGACTTGAACCTCTTGAACCATGAACTCTTTATTTCATAAGCAGCCTATAGTGATGCAAAACTCATCTACAAAATGGAGCAGCATACACTACTCACTCGAGTGGTAATGTTTAACAGATAATGTGCCCCCCAAAACGAGTTGTATTCATGCCTAGCACTCTTTTTTTCTATTATTACTTATGAACAGAGAAGAGTTCCTTCAAAGCCTAGCTCTAAGATGTTTCTATTGGCTTCCTTCAAAAGGATATAAGAACAGTCCCTTCTCCAAACAGAAATCACAGAAGAACATATGGCAGCCAAGGGTCCATGAACAAATGTAGAAGAATGGAATGAATTCAATTTCAAAGGAAACCTGGTAGGAGGACTGACTTGGCTGACAGACCCACCCTGTCCTGTAGGACTTGGTGGGCTGAATCCTTTGTGGCTCCTTTGGTGTGTCTCATTTGGATGATGGGGTAAATCTTATCTACAGATCTTCTTCCTGAATCCAGAACCAGGGATCATGGGCCTCAAACTCTCCCCAAGATGCCCTAGTCCTGGATCAGGAGATGCTGAATGGGCTTTACAGAACAATAATAAAGGCATATCACCTAGGACATTCTCCACTGAGCATTCACAAGACACAAGCCTCTCATGTTCTGCTGCAGAGAAATCTCTCCAACTTTGTTCCACCCAGATATTCTTTTTATCTATGAGATACATTAATACCCCACACTCACTTTCAGAAAAGCTATTGTACACCAAGTCTGGAACATTGCTTATCAAGGGTCTGGCACTTAGGGTCAGGCACCACAAGTGAGGATCCTCCCCTCCAGGCCTCTTATCTATGGATGGGGTTCATGGGCAACCACGGCTGCACACTGTCATCCTTGTCTAAGCTGAAGTGTAAGAAGGACCTGAGGTCCAACTTCCTACCCGCAGTGGGATGCCCACTTCATCCATGGACACATCGCTTAGATCTTGTGCACTCTTCACCACCCGTCTGCCATCATCCTTCACTCGTTTTTCAGCAGCTCTGCTGGGTGAGGTGGGTTTTTCCTGGATTGGTGCTGTGTCCTGCTCACCCAATCTTCCCTCTGAGACAGGATCTGGAAATGAAAAATGATCATTAGCTGAAATTCTTCTGGCAGCACCAAAGCAGAGAACTCCTAGACAGTCTAGCTAGGGGAAAGTCGTTGCTAATTCCCAACTAGTACTAGTTCTACTTAGAGGAGGGGTCAATAAACTCCTCAGCTACCTGTTGTTGTAAATAAAGTTTTATTGGAACATAGCCATGCCAGTTCATTTATATATTATTTATGAATGGTTCTGTGCTACAATTGCTGAGCTTGGATAACTGGGACCATATGGCCTAGAAAGCCTAAAGTATTTATTATCTTCTAAATTAAAAAAATTAAAAACACTTTGCAGACACTAGTTTTGTAGAAGTATGTTCACTGTGCTCTGAACATTCAAGTAGTTTTGACTATTGTAAAAACAATTTTAAACAGTTGGCAAAATGTCATTGGAATGTTCTTGCTTCATCTGGGGAAGTCATTTAACTTTTCCCTATGTTTTCTCACAAAAAAAAATAGGGATAATATTTTTCCTCTGGCAAGTTCGCGTAATGTGATGACAGGATTTATCAAGATAGCTTAAGCCAAAGTACTCAAATCACCTAGCACATTGCTTGGTGATCTTTATAGTTTAACTTGGTTCAAGGTTGGAAGTAATAGAGAGCTAATAAACACACCAGGTATGGTCTACAGATTATACTTACAATCTGTTATTCTAATCTATGTCAATCACTTATTGGAGATGCACTTACTAAGCCTACAGTCAGGAGGGTGAATATCTCAGAATCCTAGCCTTCAGGGAGCTTAAACTCTAGTGGGCAGAAAGAGCAAGCAAATCAGCAATGAGAATATAGGATGATGAAAGCTGATAGAACAGCCAAAGTCCAACTCAGCTGAGAAATTCAGGTTCAGAGCCATCTTGTTTAAGGAGAAGCCAACCAGAGGAAAAGAAAGTAGAGTGTGCTTCTGACAGAGGGAACAGTACAAGCAGATGCTTAGCTACCTTGAAATACTCTAACCTAATTATGGGACAGGCATTGCACTCAACTCTTGCACAGTGAAACAAAGGTAGAAAGTCACTAAAGACCCCCCCTAGTCTCACCCCTCGGTGAGACTCCTTGGCAGAGTGAAGTTTTGGCAGCACAAAAGTGATGGCCAACGTCAAGGAGATGACAGAGCTCAGCAACAAAAAGAGATAACAGCAGAGCCAAAGTCTGATGTCACACACTGAGGGATGCCACAGATAGAAGCTAAAAAGTAGAAGAACCCCAAGTGGATGTGGGAGTCATCTGATGGATGGGAGATAAATCAAGACATACATCAGAGTGCCATGAAACCAGAAGAGAGAGTTCCAAGAGGAGGGTGGTTAAACATGTCAAAAAAAAAAAGGAAAGAAAGAAAATTTCCCAGAGATTGAAGCAGAGGAGGAGGCCTTAGATAAGCAAGAAGAAAGTCACAGAACACTGAGGGCGCAATTTCAGGAGGGCAGTGCAGGTACCAGATTGCAGGGAAGGGGATAAATGTGGTACACATGAAGTAGAGAGGAAATCTAACACAAAGGAAGAAGGGTATCAGAGTGTAAGTGGAGAGATCAATGAAGTAAAAAGGTTTAGGCCAAGGGAGCCTTCAATTCTATCAGTGAAGTCCATGAAGGGAGAATGGAGGGCCTCAAAATGAGCCTCAAAAGTCAAAAAGTACTTATTGTTTGGCTGAAGAGAGGTGCAGAGTACTGGTTGGAGGACTAGATAGACAAAATAGGGGGTTCTGGGGATCCATGCAAAGTTCTGACAAAGTCAGAGGGGTCTGTGTATGGAGGGGAGACCAGGGAAGCAGACGACGGTGAAGACAGCAGATTCAGGTTTTACAACCTTCAGTCTATTCAACAGGGTGATTCTGCCCTGATTTCATGTACACTTTTTGAGACCTCTACTTCATCTGGGAGTGCAGAACTATTTCTAAACATTCTTTGTGCTACTTTGCTTGCTGAGTGCTTCAGAAAACCTGATCTCTGACATTATTGCCATAAACTTCAAAGACTCAAAGCTTCATAGCATGAGTTCCCATGCTCCCAGGAAATTCTGACATGAGGCCAAAGTTTTGGCAGAAAGCCAAGACACACATGTGGGTTTCAAGCTACCTGAGTCTACCCTTAGACTTGGCTCTCATGATCAAACTCTGAATCTACTAATATGTAGTTAGAGGCCTTTTATACCTATTTCATGATTCCATTCAAACTTCCACAGGCAAGAATGAGCCCCAACAACACCGTCTCCCCTTTTTTCCCCCATAACTACCTGGGCTCAGCAACCTGGGTTGGGCCAAGAGAATAAAGTAGAGTGGGGTGTGGCAGCTCCAGGATGGGCATTGAAGGGCACCTTGAGCTTAACCACAGCCTGTCCTGGTCCTGTGGCCAAGTCCTGATAAAGTTGAGAATGTGTGAGAACCTAATGTCCTTCCTACCCAGACTCTGCCCAAATCACAAGGGCAGCAAAAGGACAAAGTCATGCAGAAACCATACAGCAGCTGCTCAGAAATGATGGCTTCAATTATCCACCAGATCAGGGGCACTTAACCCCGGAATTCATCCACAGCATTCACATGCACATTTGTGAACATGTGGCTTCTGCTAGAGAATGAATCTACTGCCTCCATAATATTCTCACAAGGAGACTACAACTAAAAAAAGATGACAAGACATCATACTACATCATTAGTTTTCTATGTGCATCACACTTCTCTAATGCAGCCCAGAGCTTGGCCCAGTATCCAGAACAAAGGAGAAATTCAGTAAGTGACCAATAAGTCAACAGAGGCCCTTGCTGGAAACAGTAGCTCACATATAATAAGCACTTAATGAGTACCAAAGCTCAGTGCAAAGTTGTTCGTTAGCAGACTCTGTTGAGATCTTAAGAAACTACAAAACACAACTACTTTCCCCTTCAGAATAAAAGTCCAAAGCCCAGTACTAGGGCCGTGGTTTATCATGCTTGTAACTCTAAGGCCCTGAGTTTAATCCCCAGTGTTACAAAAACAAATAAACAAAACAAAAGCCCCTGAATTGGAGAGATATCAGAAAATCTGTCTGTGGTAGCACTGGGAGTTAGTGGTCGAAAAAGACTTAAAAGTAGAGTGGCATAGTTTGGGAATGAAGCTCAGTGGCAGAATACTTGCCTAGCATGTGCTAAGTCTGGGGTCATTCCCTAGTACTTCCAGAAAAAAAAATCAAATGAAGTAGAATGGCTACAGGAATCTTGCAGAGAAAGGCCAATTACCACTATTCCTGTGTTTTCTCACAATTTCAGCCTCCACATTTGTTCCCTCCCCATCCTAACACTGTCCCATCTGGCACACTTTCACTGGGAGTGAGCTCTGATTCCAGATTATATTTGAAGTCACTCTCCATCACTGGTTGATAATCCACTCATCAAACAAAGCCAACAGTAAGTGAGGTGTCAGCATCATGAAGCAGCTGGCTAGAAATGCTCTCCAGAAGATCATGCTACAAGTTCAAGAAGCAGTTCCAGACACTGCTGATCTGGAGGACTCTCTCCTGGACCTATCATTCCAGCATCACCCAATTATATTTGAGCTTGTCACCCCAAAAGAAAAGAACTTTCCCACATTTAAAAACTTTTGATTTGCATATCCTAGAAGACAGAAACCAACAGGAAGACAAGCTCTTCTAAAGCCTACCATAAACACTGCATCTACAGCAGAATCCTTTTGCTCTTTATCTAGAACATATGATGCTTCCCAGTAATCATCAATTCCTTAGCACAGTTCCATAGGATATACTTGCCAGTTGAGTTCTAGGATACAGATGCTCTTCCTCTCTATTTACCACCACTGTGGTCCAGTCATTCACTCATAGGAAAGCTCAGAAGACAGTGATGATTGAACATTGGGTAGAAACCAAAAACTAGCTTTAACAGGAACAGGATTAACAGGTAAATAATTTTCTCACTTACCTGAAAGGCTACTCAGTCGTTTCTGTTGTTCTGTGATAAAAGAAAATATACAGTGTGAGCACATAGTAAGGCCAACAAATCCTGGCCTGGTCCTCACTATTCTCTGGGCTTAGATGCTAAAATATACAGCCCAGCTGGAGGCAGGCTTAATAATATGGCTCCCATTATCCAAGTGTGATGCCTCCTAACTTCCTGCTATCCAGATTAGCACCAGGACATAGGACTGCCAAGGTTTATGTGTCATCTCAAGATGATCTCCTCACTGAAGGGGACTCTCTTGACTCCTCTGGTTCCACATGAACAGGCCTATACTGATCCTTCTTTTGCTACTTTTGAGGGAAATGAAATGAAATTACAGATATGATAGCTACCATCTTCTGAGAGCTTGCCAAATCCTTGACCCTGTTTTAGGAGTTTTTACACATTGTACTTATGATCTTAGTATAACCCTAGCAGCTAGGTACAATTATTTTCCTTAGCTATGATAGCCATCTGGCTGGTGCAAGGTAAAGAATAATCTCTTTTAAAAAAAAAATCAGCATTAGCCAAGAGATCTCAGCTAAGGGGCCTAAATGACCAAGATAACACTGGAAATCATATGAATCTAAAACCTAAGTCTCTTAACTCATAGTCCAGGGTTCTTTAAAATTCTAGTCACAAAGCCCTCCATTGGCCTTAACATCAAAGCTCTACTGGTATCTTGTACTCCTGGGTAACAGCGTGGAGGGAAGGCCAACATCTCCTTTGGAGAGTCCTGGGTGTACTTGCTGTGCGATAAACACAAAAATGACCTTTACCTTCCATAGCTGCTAAATATAAAGCAGCCACATAGATAAAAATAGAACTTTTGCCAGCCCATGGGTGCTGTCATCATCCCCTCTGGCCACATTCCCACCCTCCCACAGGAATTAGGGTAGGCCAGAAGTAAACAGCAACAGAGAGTTCATAGATCATGATGTGGCAGCTGGTCACTCCTAGTGCATGGATGGGGTTCACACTAGCTGGACAAGAAACCCAACAGAGCCCCAGGCTTGCTCTAGATGACAATAGCTAATTGAGTAACATTTCTGCCTTAGTTTCCTAATCTGTGATATCCAGATTCTCTATGGTATCAAAAAGGATCTATGATTGCCAAACTCTGTTCTATAGGTTGTTGCCAGGATCCTCATCAGCTGGTCAAACCAAATGTATACAGTTTAAATGTCTATGTTGTTTCCACTTCTGGGGTATGACACGGCATTTCTATCATAGGAAGTCACACAGGCAGTAGTAGCTGTTTTTCATTGGTGTTACACAGAAAGTTAGAAATTAGCAACACAAGGTGACCCCCAGACTGTTTCACATGTCCACAGATAACATGTGAGGATGTTTAAACACTTCTTCTCCAGTGTGGTCCACAGCCAGCAGCAGCAACATACCCACAGGAGCTTCCTAAAAATGCAAATTTTTGCTCACCTCCCAAGAGCTCCTGAATTTGAACCCTGCAAAGTCAATACAATTCAAAGGATCCAATGTACAGTAGACCTCGAAACCCTGAGAAAGAGCACCAGGGGCCTCTTTCAGTCCTCAGAGTTTCCTGATTCAAATCCTCTTGCCCAGACTGATGGTAGGAGATGTCCTAACATAATGGTACAAAACCCTAGGAAAGAAGGGAAGGGGCTGGACACTTGTGGCTCACACCTGCAATTCTAGCTACCCAGGAGGCTAAGATCTGAGGATCATGGTTTGAAGAATAAAGTCCATGAGACACTTATCTCCACTTAACCAACAATAAGTTGGAAGTGGAGCTGTGGTTCAAATGGTAGAGCACTAGCCTTAATCCAAAAAGCTCAGGGACAGTGCTCAGGTTCTAAATTCAAGCCCTAGGAAAAGCACGCACACACACGCGCGCTCACACACGCACGCGTGTGCACGCACACACACACACACACACACACAAAAGACACAAAAGGGGAAAAGGAGACTTGTTCACAATCATCAGTGCTGACACATAAGTTCAGTTCCTCCCCCAAGCAAGTCTATTTCTCATAGAAAGAGGCTGGCTTGGAGAGACAGTTATTGTCATTCTGTGCCCTGGGACAAAAAAAAAGGAAAAATTTTAAGATGCCTAAACTAAAATTTCAGAAATGGAGTAAAGTTACTATTCCCTCAGAAAACTTTGCAGGGGTTAAGTAATTGTTCTGCCAGGCTGGGCAAATTCCAAAGCAGTGCCAAAATGCTTGTCCTAAAACCTATTTATGATTTTAAATAGCCAGGCTCCTCCGTTCTTCTCTACTCCCCCTGCCCTACCTACAGGTGAACCCATGGTTTTACTCTTAATGGGAAGCTACAATTTAATGCCAACATCCTTTACTGGAATGATGTGTCTCTAGGGCTACCCAATTCTGATTTTTAAACACAAAAACAGAACTTGGCCAAAAGAAAAAGACAAGAACTAAAGGCAATTGGGTAAATAAGAGTTCATTTATTCAAGGAAGAAACAAAGAGGAACTGTAGGCATTCCTGTGTCCAAAAATGTCTCACTAGGTGTCATCACAGGGACTTGGCAGAAGCAACTGACATTACATTTGGCATTTCCCAAAACCAAGTTGCCTTTGGAATAAACTCCATTTTTTAAAAAATTGCCTTTCCTTTTGCTTCTGACTAGATTTTTTTAAGTCATAAAGAAGCTCAGAGGGAAGCAAAATTTCACTTTGTCCTGCATTAAAAGCACTCTCTAGGCAAGGAGAGTTACTGGCAGTAAGGGGATAGTAGAGCTAGAAGGAAAATGAGCTCCTACAAGGGCCTGGAACCCTTTGTTTCTTTTAAAGAACACAGATTCATGGGTGAGAATTAATAATGGGAACAACATAGCATGCAGAATAAATAATAAATAAATATATCAACAATCTGCTAAAGCAACTATTTACAGTTTGAATAGGAATATTTTAAGTGAGAGAAAATGTTTTATGCATCTTCAGGTTAGATGCTGGAAACTGAAAAATCTAATTTGTATGAAAAATAATTAAAAATAGACTTTAGTTCCATTCCCATCCAAGTTAATGTAGAGAGGAAGAGACCAGGATGAGGAGGAAATTATGAAGTAGGTGAAAAGGGAGTCAAGAACAGAAGACTTGGAACCAAGCTTTGAGCTCTGAACACAGTAAGTAAGCCTCCATTGTTCTGTGAATTTATACTGAAAAGTCCTGTTTATAATGGGGGGCAGCCTAAAAACTGTCATGCTGCAAAGGGCAAGTTTATTCCTCAATGGAATTCCAAAAAGGAAAACTTGGGATGTAGATCTACCGTCTGTACTCTTAAAGCATATATAATTACCACTTCAAAGCTCTTGTGTTTTACTAACTCCCAACTCCCCATTTAGAACTGCATCAGAACCAACCAGAGCAGTCAGAGAAAGTTTAGAAACAACACATGAAAACCCTACACAGAATCCTACATCTGGGTCTCGTGGAGCAGCCACAGCCACAGGATCCTCTGGATAGTAACTGCCCTAAGAGAAGGGCAGTGAGTCATTAGGAGAAAACCCAATCATCTATTTTAGTTAGAAAAAAACCATGTTTTATATTTTAGAGATTTTTTTTCCTCCCCAATATGTTTCCTTTTTAGATTTAGTACTCAAAATTATGTTTTCTAGGAATTTATCATGTTGAAGAACTAAATTATTTATGACACTACTTTAAAAAGGTCTATCTAGACTTTCCAAACAAAGCCTCATTTGAAATCACAGAACCAAAAATTTAAGAGACACAGATGTGTTTTGGTGATATCATCTGAAGAACCATGAACACCAGTCCAAGGTATGGTTCATATGATTACAGTTGCCCAGCTTACCTACTCAGACATTCGACATAATTCCAAATTGAAATGTAGGAGGGAGTAAACTGGAGCAGGTGGCCCAAGACAGGGCCATTTCTTGAGATGACAAAATTCTTGTCCCAGCTATCACATAATGGCTATTGTGCATTGGAAATGGGACTAGAAGAGGGCTCCCTTACCTCTATTGTGCTGTAACAACACAATGGTGGGGTTGACAATAGTGGTGGAAGGGTAGGCAGATGATGGCTTGCTGGTTGGTGGAAAGGCTTGGGAATCAGTTCCAATGGGGGGAGAAGAAACTTCATTTAATAGAGGACTGGAAGCCTAAAAAAGAAACAAACATAAATAACTATAAAATATAAGAAATCTACAGTTAATAGTTTTTTTAAGATTAGAAATGAACCTTAATTATAAAAGGAAATGTAATCAGTAAGACATAACATCATTAATTCCAGTTTAAAGTTTAATCTGGAATGCTTAGTCTCTTTGTTGTTATTAGTAAGGGGAACAAGAGGGAAGGTGAATGTTGCTGAAAGTCTCAGCAACATCATTCAATATTTTCATCTGGTAAGAGTGATGGGTCAATCCGGTTACTGAAAAAGCAAATTCCAATCCAAGTAGAATAACATGCAAAACTCATGCAATTCCAAATGCAATCTAAGAACAAGAGCTGCTTAAGTGGGAAAAATCAGGGAAGTTTAGTATACTGTGTAGAAAACTGGGAGATGTGAGGACACAAAATAATCATAAGAACAAGGAAGAGTTAAGTGACAGTTCTTTAGAAGGCTACTCTTAGCATCAGAATCTCCAAGCAATTATACTAGCATTTGTTTCTGAGCTATCAATATAATTATATGATTCCATCATGCTGTTACCTTTTTTTTTCATTCTAATGCTAGAGTAACAAAGATCTCTGAAGTAAGGACTTGAAAGGATCCTAACTCTAAAAACCTGCAATCTCTACCAGATGTGCTAACGAAATTATCATTACTATTTTAATCTGCATGATCAGGATAATGCCAGTTTCAAAAGAACAAAGCAAAGCCTGACAACAGTCACTTAATGGAATAAGGATATCCAAACAATGTCTTCCATTCTATCTATATACTTTATAAAGCTCTTATTATAGAAGTTACAAACCTTAAAGCCAAGATGATTTTCTTAAAGGCTTAAACAAAATTTTTATAGCTAGTCTTGAAGCAATTATTAGACTGTGTGCATATGTGCAGGACAAGGACCAAGACTCCCCCTTCTTTCTGCCACCACCCAGAACACTGCCCTGCAGATAGCAAGCGCCAGTAAATGCCAGGTGAAGGACAGGAGTTATCTACCAGTAAGGGTATGTTTTGACTTAATCTTTGTGATAAGGCAACATACTCATCAGAAGAGAGAAGGTGTGTTGCTTGTAGCACCTGGAACAGCTCCTGACACACAGTAGGAACTTTACTAACACTGTCTTGGCCAATCTCCCTGCCCTCTGGAAGCTTCCTCTATAGTCACTACTGTCAGTTACAAACAGCAGCTCAGTTTCACAGTGCACAGTGCATCATTTCAGCTCCTCCATTTGAACTGAAAATTTCCTAATTTATCTCTGCTCCAATTTAATGAGAAATGTCAAATTTAAAAAGCCTCTACAGCGTACTCAAGAAACACAAAATAACAGGCATACAGCTCTTTAGAGCAGAAATGCCTGATGTGATGTCTGGGTAAATTATGTGAACATTAAGCATTTTACAAATTTTACTTGTGTCTTACTTCTGGAAAAGTAGAAAAACTGCTATTGACTAAAATGAACTGGATGAATTCATATGACTCTACTCCTCTCTGATGTTCTCAAATAGCTGCAGGTGGAGCAGGTATCAGCTCATGGCCCAGAAACCATGCTCAAAGGCACTCAGAGAAGTTCCTTCTTCATCTCTTACTGTTACCTGAGCCCAAAGAGTAGATGTTATCGGGCCCACTTCCAGGAAGGCTGCACTAGAGAAAATTGAGGAGACTGTCCCTATTAATCTGTCCCAAAACAAATTCAATAGGCAGGCCCAGAACTATACAAATGCTATATTTTAGAATATACAATAGAACATCTTACAATGGCACCTGAGTGCATTACAAATAAGATTCGCTCTACCTGCTGCTCTTGAAAAATATATTGTGTGTCTAAGGGAAGATGTCTGTGTGCCCCAAGCGAGTGGCTTCTAATTTCCCTAGAAGTTCAGCTGGGGATAGAGGGTATATCAGCCCAAAGCAGGGCTGTTATAAAGCTCAAAAGTAGGAGATCCAAATTCTTGGATCATATTGGGATTTGTCCATATTTAGAAATGTAGTGCTGCATCTAGAGGTTTGAGACAAGGTCTAGCCCAGGATATAATAGTTCCTAGCTTTAGTGTGTCTGATGCCTCCTTATAATTTCTCTAATAAGGCAAAGAATGATGCCTCCTTATAATTTCTCTAATAAGGCAAAGAAGTTTCCTTTCCTGTTTTCTACATGGTTGGCTTCAGCTTAACAAGCTACATGAATGATGCTTTGTAGGCAAACCTCTTCACACAAAAGGATGTCTGTGAATGCTTAGTTTCATCAGCCAAATGCATGACTCAACAGCTCTCTGTATATCAAAATTGGTCTGTGGACCACTGGGGTGGCTGAAGCCAAATGAGAGTCCAGGCCCCTCCCTAGACCCAATCAGAAACTCTAGTAATATAAACTAACTTCTATGACTCTCAGATGAAACAGTATACATTAACCCTGAGAACTGATACACTACTTAAAAAAATCATTTCAGAGCAGGGGCTCATTTGTCAAGGTACCTAGATACTTTGGTACCTAGGACAACACTTAGAATGTAGACTTGATGATTAACTCACCTGGTTAATTAGCCAGATGATGTTGTTGTTTGAGTGACTATGGTTCCTCATTTATTAGGGCATGTCCTTAGCTACATAGCTAACATTTACCAAGCACCTTCTCTGTGTCCATCACTCTCACTGAACTCCACAGCATTGTGAGTATCCCCATACTTTAGCTCCTATGGAGGTTCTTTTTTAAATCCCAAGACCCCTGAGGAAAAAGGAGACTCACATACTTGGGCTAAGTGTGAAGCCAGCTATGTTCATCCATCCTCAACCTCCAGGAGGAGACCTGAGAGTGGTATCAAGACCTTTCCACTGCCCATGATTACCATTGCACTTGTTTGCCATAAAGGCTCCAGGCTTCCTTTTCAGGGTCCTAGCAACTACCTGTCTTTTTAGAAAGTCCTAATGTTTGCAAAAGGCTCTGTTCAATTAAATGTCATATTTTCAAATCCCACTCAACTACTACTTCTGTTATAAAAAGATATTTCTTATTTCTGGAATCAACCGCACAGGGAATCCTTTCCTCCCCCAGAACCCCTCTGCTCTTTAGGACATTGCTCTGTAGCACCACATCTGTCATTAGCTTTCCATAGGACCCTTTGCCTTCATCCTCTCAATATTGCACCTTCCTGGTCTATGAAGAACAAGACTAAGCAAAGAAAAGGCCACAGCTAATTTCTCAGAGGGAAGACCAAGCTCTTCCAGGAAACCGTGCATTCCCAAGAGGACAGAGAAGAAGAGGCACCAGAGAGCAGCCACAGGTGACCCACAGGACACACACGGGAGGCATGCACTCGAGGGGCAGCAAAATCAGGTCTAGTCATCACACAAGCACAGCAGCAGCCAACACTTCCTCAGGACTTAGTACTTCAGTGAGAAAGGGAGGTTTTGCTGCTGGGAGCAGCCATTCAGGAAAGCTATGGGGGAGGGAAGTCCAGCAAGCTTACGGTACTTGAGACAGCTCCCGTGAGGTCAGGCTCCAAGGCTCTGTGGAGGTCCTCCGGTATGGGAGGGACCAGCGGAGGTGGTGGTGAGGATGGTGGTGTCTGGCTAATGGGGGGAGGGGAGCCACAAGCACTGGCTGGCTGGCTGTGGTGGGACCGCCTCTGCAGATGAGGGGGAATGAAATCATCTATAGTCGGGAAGGTCAGAGGTGAGGTGGCAGGGGTGGTCGCCGGGCTAGTGTGATCGCAGCCAAGTGGCCCCAGGGATGCTGGAGGTCTGGCAGTGCCTTCTTGCCCTCTATCAGTGTTAACCAGGTAGAGAGGGACAACTATTACCTCAGGCTGGGCTGGACTGGAGGAAGTGGCATCCTGCAGGAGATAAGGGGGTCATTACGTAAAGGGGTATGGTGGGGAGGAAGGAATTCCATATTTAAACACTTGAGATTGGTCATGCAATTATGTACTCTGTGAAATATTTAATCGGTGCCCTTTCCTCAGAGTACATGAGACAGTCAGTGCTGGCCAGCTGGCCTCCTGACACTCCATGACACAGAGGGAGCGCCATCCAAGTTTACTTTCCATCCATCTATTTTTGAATCCTTTTAACACTTTATGAGAGAAAGAGAGAGAACAACAGAGCAGGCAGGCAGGCAAGCTTTGTTGAACCCCACAAAACTGTTGTACAGGGCCTGAAAGCTTGGGAGTAAACGCAATTTCTTTGGCACCTTGTCACAAAATAGAAACAGTGTTATTTCACCATATGATTAGTCTACAAAAACTCCACGCTCCGGCATACTTACGTATTTACAGAAAAGAGAGAGGTCTGTGCTGAGGATGTTTAGAGAGAACTAGGAATTCAAGCTGCAGCGGTATTAATGAGGATAGAGAAGGTGGGACGGCCCAGAGAACAAATGAACTGCTCTCATGAGTTTGGAAAGAGACAGCATAGCAGACACACAAATATTCCTCATTTCTTGCCTTGGCTGGATAACACGGCTGCAAAAGGTAAAGTTCTTTGCTCTTCTGGTTTTCGGGATCAGAGGTAACCTGGGGGCCTAGTACAGGTGGTCTCACTGCATCTGGGAATGAAGCCCAAGGCCCCAGGGAAAGACTCTCACCACGGTTACAGGCATCTTTACGGATGTGGGTGTCACAGAATAGCTTGGGAGAGTCAGGAGGAGGAGCAGGGGGCAGTTTTTCTGTGCTGGCTGTGGCTGTGTGAGGGATAAGGCTGGGAGCTGGTGCTCGAGTGCCTGCAGCCTCAGAGGGAGTGTCTTTGGCTGAATCACGTGCAACACACGAGTTTTCCAATGCTGCTCGGCAAATGTTATTGGATACACAAGGTACATATAAGCTGCTGATCTTTTTATTCCTGATGGCCTCATGACGTGGGTTAGAGCTCTTACTATAAACTAACCTAGTGGCTACATAGTGTTGCTGGTGTTGGGATGAAGCACTGGGGACCATGGAACCCAAAAGCAAGGGATCAGGACACACTGAATCTTTGGGAGGCAACCTAGTTGCCGGTGGGACAGAGATGGACTGGGGGTGTGAATGGTTCTGCTGGCAAGGGGTGCTAGGTGGGACATAAGGCTTTGGTGAGCTCATATAGAGGGAGTCCTTGGAGGTATTGTGGAAAGTGGGGGGCTGCCATGCAAAGCGGTCCTCTTGAGGGAGGGCAGGATGTGGGGGAGACAGAACCTTTAGTATTTTTCAAGACATAATATGAAATGGGGGGGCAAGGAAGAAAGGAAGAGGAGGGGAAATGGAAAGAAGGGTGGACATTAGAAACAATAGCATAATGTGACATGAAGACACAACAACTTTTGACACATTTTTAAGCAAATCCCCATGGCATCCACAGTTCTCTGGGCAAAGCAAAGGACTGACTCATACTCACCTGCAGAGGCTGGCCTGGCTCTCATCCCAGGAGGGCTGAGCCCATCCTAGAACAAACCTAGTCAACTCTGGCATCAGTTCTTGGTTGGCTGCCTCTTTATAGACCCCCTTGATTTAAGGAGGATACCCAAGGAGCAAATGCCAGTAAAGAGAAACCCAGAACTCCCCTTCCTTCTCCAACTCCCACCTCAAGATTTTTCCAAAGCTTAGAAAGTTTAAATCTATTAGATTCTTTTGAGTATCTTTCACTCTTTTTCTTTGGGAGAAAGAAAATTAAAACAGGACAAAACAAAACCACCCATTTTTTGTGTTCACAGGACAGATGTCTCCATTAAGATTCAACCCTCAGCTCCATAAACCTAACAAATTAACGCTCACTAAGAGGAAGACGCTAAAGGCTTAAAGTCCATATGTGTTCTTTCTCAGAAGAAACAATCTGATAGAATTATTTGAAAGAAAGGGCTGTGGGTGTAGTGCAGCAGTAGTGTTTAACCCCTAGTACCACATAAAAGGAAGGGGAGGAGAAAATAAAGGAAACAGGATATTAAAATGTAGGAAAAGAAAGAAACACTAAAAAGGGTAAACAGGTAAGAGATTTAAACAACATTTCATGACTCTGGATTGGATTAGAATATCAACCCAGAAACTGTAAAATAACCTATCTTTAAACTTAGTTTTCAAAAGGGCAGATGCAGTGGCTCACACCTGCCTATATTCTCAGCTACTCAAGAGGCTCAGCATTCAAGCCAGCCCAGACAAAAAGTTACCAAGCCCCTATATCAACCAATAGCTAGGTATGATGCACACCTGTCATTCTACCTATGTGGGTAACATAAATAGGAGGATCATAGTCCAAGCCCCCGCCCCCAACTTGATAACCAATCCCCCAAATAACAAAAGCAATGAATGGCTTCAAGTGGTAGAATGCCTGCCTAATTAATGCAAAGCCTGTCCAACCCCAATGCCATAAAAAAATAAAATAAAATACAATGAAAGTTTTCACAAATAACCTGGGAGAAAAAAGCAGCTATTTGAATTTTCAACTAACAGATGTCTGAATTATATCCTATCCACAGTACACACCTGATGATTAGTGGGATATAGAACCAGCCAAAACCACAAAAATGAAGAGTCCCTCTCTGGTATATAGCAAGAGCAAAAAGTTACTTGGCTCACTGAACTTGGACCAGAGGTTGCACATGTTCATAGACTACATGATGCTGTCCAGAAGCAAAATGCTTGGAACTAGCATAAACCAAGGGACTGTCAAGTAAACTGATATTGGCTTAATAAGTGAGCAAAACACCATTTTAATTTGGGCTTAGATTGACTTTTACTTTGAGCTCCAAAGTCTTGCAACTGAGCTCTTCTTACTAAGTATAAACTCATTTTCAATGAGTTTTTAACTTAATTCAGCCATGGCCATACATGGGAGCAGGACTGTATTACACCAGACATGAGCTCTTCCAGGGTTATGACTCTGCAGAGAGGACACTTCTGGAGTATCCACAATGCACTTAGAGCCAAAGGATTTTCTGTCTCATGGCTTCTTATAAACCAAAAGAAAGAGGACAGAACTTGACACAAAAGAGCTACTAGCAGTTTTACTGTAAATATTTTAGTAACCACAAAGACAGTTTGTATTACTGACTAGTGCCTACTAATAAAATTTCATTTTTCTTTTTGTAAGGTACGTCAGTGAATTAAAAAAATGATGCCTCTTGAAAACTTTTGTGTCTACAGTTTACATAGGTCTAGAAACTACCACTCTTCTCTGCCACTGGGGTCCACCATGCTGATGACAATGCCAGACAGGGAAACCTTGGTTCCAAGTTCCTAGGGAAGGGATGGCAGCATGTCCAGGCTGGCAGGATACAAGATTCCATTTGGCCAGTGGGTCTTCTGGGCCTTAATTCACACCTTATTAAGAAATGTTCAGACCACAGAGGTGTGATAGCTTTCTGCAGCTGAAACTAAGCCAAGGCTCTGCCCACTCCAGCCCAGCCCACTTTGGTCAATGTGTACTTAGAGCACTATGAAACCAAGAAGTTTGGCTATGTGGTGGTTCAAGTGGTAGTGTGCCTGCCTAGTAAGCACAGAGCCCTGAGTTCTAACCTCAATACCATTGGAAAAAAATTTAACCAAGCATCAGTGACTCCTGCTGATAATCCCAGCTACTTGGGAGGCTGAGATCAGGAAGATTATGATTCTAGGCCAGCCTGGACAGAAAAATCCATGAGACTCTAACTCTGCAGAAAAAGCTAGATATGATAGTGGGTGCTTACTATCACTCTATCCACAACAAAAGCCTAAAATAGGCAGATTACAGGACAGGTACACACCTGAATAGCAAGTGAGACCTTATATCAAAAATAATTATCATAGGGCTGGGAAGGTGGCTCAGTGGTAGAGCACTTGCCTTGCATGCCTGAGATCCTGGGTTCGATTCCTCAGCACCACATAAGCAAAAAGAAAAAAGCCAGAAGTGGAGCTGTGGCTCAAGTGGTAGAGCGCTAACCTTGAGCTGAAGAGCTGAGGGACAGCGCCCAGGCCCAGAGTTCAGGCCCTACAACCGGACCCCCCCCGCAAAAAAAATAATCATCATAAAAAAGTGCTGGAGGTATGGCTCTGTGGTAAATACCTGGTTAACAAATGTGAGGCCTGGAGTTCAAATCCTAGTAACCACACACACACAAAAAAACATCCTCATGTTTATATTCAGAGAACAAATCTAAGAGATAGTACATGATCTAACAGTTCTTGAAATTCAGAAGGCCAATTTTACACTGATACACAGAATAAAATCTTTTCATAGCAGGCATTTACTATACTAGCAGCAAGAAGGCGAGTGACCGGTGAGAGAATATGTAGTTGATAGAGATCTCATGGGATACTCACGATATTATACAGCTCATTCATGTAAATACCTTGAGGGCAATGTTAACACAGTGATCTGAACATAGTGCACAGAAAAAACAAGTTAAGGAAAATTTCTTTACTTCCCAAGCTTGCATTTTTTTTGTACATGCTACCAAGTAAGTACTCTACCACTGAGCCAAATCCTCAACCCTTCACATGTGTTTAAAATGATCTCTTGAGAAGAGATATTTACAAAGCCATACGAACTCTCCAGTTACCCTTTGAGCTAAGACCTGAGTGGTGGAAGACAACGGCTTTAAATTAATCAGTAGTGTTTTCTAATCTGGGCAGATCTGACTGTACTCATTCTTTAGACTGCTGAGAAGGAAGCATGTCTGCCACAAGTAGCACATTTATATCAATGGAAAAGTCTCAGAGCAGGAACTAGAAAGCCATTTTCCAGACCTCCCAAGTCCCTGTGTCTACAGAGGACTTCAGGAGGCCAGGCACATTCACAGATAGTGGGTATACTCAGGAGGAAAGCCACAGCAGAAGGCAGAAAGGCTCAGCTGTGCTGCTCAGAGCAAAAGGCAGGCAAGCGACCAACAACAGGCCTGGGAATTCAAAAGTCTACAGAGAAGGAAGATGTCAATCTTATTCCAGGAGCCCCTTCAGAAGGAGGCACAGGAAGGGGACAACACTGGGAATGTATTTCTGCAACAACTTTTTTTTTTGGTTAGTCATGGGGCTTGAACTCTGGGCCTGGGCACTGTCCCTCAAGGCTAGCACTCTACCACTTGAGCCACAGCACCACTTCTGGTTTTCTTGTGGTTTATTGGAGATAAGAGTCTCATGGAGTTTCTTGCCTGGGCTGGCTCTGAACTGTGATCCTCAGATCTTAGCCTCCTGAGTAGCTAGGATTACATATAGGCTTGAGCCACCAAGAACCCGGCTTACAACAACTTTTGAGTAGTTCCACTTCCTTTAAAAGAAGCCATGGAAGTGCTCCTCTATGTAAAAACATTCCTCATAGATTACCTTTCATCAACATGGCAAAGAATCAGTAGGGAAAGAAAGGAAGAAGATGAGGGTAGGGAGGGGCACCTAAAAAAGACCTAAGCAAAATGCTCCCAACTGCAAGTTGGGAAGAGCTGGATTAGGAAAGCTAGATTAGGAAAGTGCCTTCTGTCTACAGGCTCTAGGGCTGCTGGATTTAGGGCCTGGCCACAGCTACCTGATCTTAATCCATGAGAATATAGTTGCTAGAATTCTTACTGTCCCAGCTCCAGTTAAAATTAGCAGAATAAACACGAGATACTCTTCTGAATATTATACTCTATAGAGTTTAAAAATTAAAAAGCCTGAAACTTTTTCCTACTTATTCAAGGTTAAATGAACTCCCTTCAGAATATTTCTACATATATGTCAAACCTACAAAATACTAGGCCTATTTTCAATTACCTAACATAGATAGACTTCACCCAAACTTCTGTTTCTAATGACCCCCAACTCTTCCTTCTAAGTCTAGCCCTTGCAGAACGTTTCCAGAGTTAGCCAAAAGGCTTGAGAATTATCCTATAAGCCAGATGAGCAAGGAGGAAGTCACAAGTTTATGATACAAGGTACCACCCTCAGCTTTCACCCCGCCCATAGGCACACACCTACCTTGGGCTTGTCAGCAGAAAGGCTAGGATGCACACTTCTGTAGCCCTTGGCAGCAAGTGAAGAGGGTTGGGCATTCCCATTGGCATCAGCATTGGAAGAAAGTCTCCACTCATCTGTGATGAAAAATAAATAAATAAATACCTTATTAACTCAGAGGGAACAGTCTTCAACTTCATTGTAATTCAGGGGACCCTAGTGAAAAGTCAGTACAGCAAGAATGAAAAATAAGCCCTACCTGCTGAAGAATCCTCTGGCTCCAGGCCTGTATGTGAAGCGGAAAGGATGAAAACAAGAAGAAAAGGAGGAAAAGAGAAATGGTTACATTTGCGGGAAACTAGCATGAGTGATCCAGAAGGACGAAAATCCAGTACCCTGTTTTCTGACACAAAATGCCCTCAGTCACAATGGCCTGATTACCATAGGAACCCACTCTAAACCATGATGTGTTCTCAAGCACTGACCTTTGAAAATACAAGGCTCTCATTCACAGGAATGAAAAAACAATTGTTCCTTGACATTCTTATTTTACAGACAAAAAGGCAACTGAACTCTACTGTCCAGTCTGTACTCACTAACTCATTCCTCTCCCCCAAGCCTGCTATGGGCTCCAAAAGGACTGTTCCTCATTAGCAGGCTCAGCTAATTAACAGGCCCTAAAAAGGAAATGGCTAGGTTACTTCCAGGGGTGTTGGGTTAATGGTAGAACATGACTTAAGCCCAAAGGTAGCTGCTATGATGGGATTTTTTTCAGGGGAGGATGGAGGAAGAGGATCTTGCTTTTTGCTCTCACTATTAAATAAGCCACAGAAACACCCTGAAAGTTCATCATACTAAAATGTACACATATATCCTTCAGCCATTAAAACATTTTTATTGTTATTATAAAGGTAATGTACAGAGGAGTTACAGTTATATAAGTCAAGTAAAGAAGATATTTCTTAAGCTGTACACCAGTGGCTCCCGCCTGTAATCCTAGCTACTCAGTAGGCTGAGATCTAAGGATCAAGGTTCAAAGTCAGCCTGGGCAGGAAAATCTGTGAAACTCTTATCTCCAATAAACTACCAGAAAACTAGAAGTGATGCTGTAGCTCAAGTGGTAGAGCACTAGCCTTGAGCTGAAGAGCTGAGGGACAGCGCTCAGGCCCAGAGTTCAAGCCCCATGACCAACAACAACAAAAAAAGATTTTGCAGCCCTGAAAGACTCAGCCTTTCTGCAAGAAATATATACTTTATTCCTTACAGAAATATAATTTATTTCTGGCAGAAATATTTATTGTCTTTGCTCCCATATGCTCTTACATGGGATCTTCTCTAGCCTATGGCTATAAGCTTCCTGGTTATTTCATTATGTGTTCATTTCATTTTGGCTATCATCAGTTTACTTATTTTTTTTTAATTTTTTTGCCAGTCATGGGGCCAGAACTCTGGGCCTGGGCACTGTCCCTCAGCTCTTCAGCTCAAAGCTCTACACCACTTGAGCCACAGCACCACTTCCGGCTTTTTCTGCTTATGTGTTGCTGAGGAATTGAACCCAGGGCCTCATGCATGCAAGGTAAGTACTCTACCACTGAGCCACCTTCTCAGTCCTCAGTTTACTTATTAATTGAAAGATGTCAGTTCTTCTTAAGATCTTCAGATAGTTTTCAGTCTCAATGTGTTCTGGAAAAGCACTCAAGAGTTAGATGACAGGTTAAAAGCGGGTCTATTGGTGTTCTAAATCTTATTTGTTTGTCTTTTATTTATGCGGTATAGTAAGAGAATTAACTCTACCCAAAAAAAGAGGCCTAACTTTTGCCTTAGGTTTCTGGCCACTGCTATGTCCTTGGGATGGCACCACTGATAGGGATGTTTTTATTTGTCCGGGGAGTTAAGCCATACCAATGTGATTTAGAGTCGAGCTTTGAGCCAATAGAAGCTCCATCTCCTACTGCTGTGGAAGCAAGTCTGCCAGGTGATCCATGGAGGATGTACTGGAGACCCAACAATAACTCTGGTCACAAAGGCTCGGGTAAACTTCCTGTTGCAATACTTAGGCATACTTACTGTCATATATCAATACTGGGAAATAACATGGGGAGAGGACAACAGGAACCTCAGGGATTTCCCCAGATTCCACTCTACACACTGTTCCCTTAATTGGTTTTAAACCCTATTCTTTTCTTATAATAAGCCAAAACTGCATCTTTTTTAGCATCATCACTGAGCATAATAGTGGTTTGGAGAAACTCGTGAATTTGCAGTTGGGTATAAGAAGTGAGGGTACTTTCTTTTCTTTCTTTTCTTTTTTTATTGTGAAAATACCGTACAGGGGTTACAATTACATGAGCAAGGTAATGAGTACATTTCTTATCAAGCATTGTTGCTTCCTCCTTTGTCTCCCCTTACCATCCCTTCCCCTTCCCATCTCCACTCCCCCCCACCTTCTTTTTTTGGGGGGAGGGAGTCCGGTCGTGGGGCCTGAACTCTGGGCCTGAGTGCTGTCCCTCAGCTCTTCAGCTTAAGGCTAGCACTCTACCTCTTGAGCCACAGCGCCACTTCCAGCTTTTTTCTTTTTGCTTATGTGGTGCTGAGGAATCGAACCCAGGGCCTCAGGCATGCAAGGCAAGCGCTCTACCACTGAGCCACCTTCCCAGTCCCCCCACTTCTTATAGGGACTTTTCTTTCTGATTTCTCAGCTGGCCCTAATTCTTACACATGTACTCACTCATAAAAGATTGATTTAATGAGTATAGGAGGTACCTTTAACTATGATATGTCTGCTAATGCCATCCTGAGCAGTAAATATAAGAGTTAAAGCAGAGTTGATTGTGGACCTAAGAACCTTTTTTTTTGACAGTCCTGGGACTTGAACTCAGGCCTGGGCACTATCCCTGAGCTTCTTTTGCTCAAGGCTAACACTCTGCCACTTGAGCCACAGAGCCACATCTGGCCTTTTCTGTTTTATGTGGTTTTATGTGCAAGCTAGGCAAGCATTCTACCACTAAGCCATATTCCCAGCCCCAAGGACCCAAGAATCTTTATGTCTAAAGCTAAATAACCCAGTAGCACAGAATGAACAACCTGCAAAGGCTACTGGACTGACCTTGGTATCCAAGTCAGAAGCTGATGTGTCAAGCCAAAGGTCTTCAAGCCACACCAGAGAAGAACTTGGTGTTACACTCACTATCCCAAGTTCCCTGACTCCTCTGAAAACAAAACATTATAGCCTAGGATATAGTTAGAGTTGATCTGAATTGACGTGGCTAACACTCAGACCTAATTGGACAATGAGATCAACCAACAAAAAATAAGGTATAGAATCTTCTTCCAGGGATAGGGAGTCCAGTATTAAGATTACTGCCATTCTTTTCAGATGATTCTGATCCAAGAACTACCACAGTCCACCATCAGAGATGAAGAGGCTGACCAGGAAACTAAGGCCCACGACCTTGGATCCAGTTACTACTTGAAAGCAGTGGGTCTGCACAGTGGGTTTAAATTGGACCTCTTTCTAGAGGCATGGCTCAGCATTAAAGAGCTTGCCTAGCAAGTCCCTGAGTTCAAACCCCAATGCCATCAAAATATAAAAAGTAATAAACAATTGAGCAACTGGGCATCTCCAAGGGCTCCAACACAGAGGTTTGGCAATCACACTTGCTTTCCAAATTGGCACTAGCAATCCATCTCAGTGATGTCTTCACTTGGAGACTGACATCTCCCAAATCCACACCCGGGACTCTAAATTTCCAAGTATCTGTGAGATATTTTCTCCTAGAAGCTCTTCCCTTCTCAAGAAACTTAAAATGTCTAAAAAGGGAATTCTACATTTCTTTCAACATCCTCATCTCCACAAAAACCATGAAGATACAGCCTGAATCCTGTCTCTCTTTGAGGCCTATCATTTTGTCTTCACAAAGATACTTTTTCCCTGCTCTTCATCCCCACTGCTATCACACCTAGCCTAGGCCTTCCACACTTCAAACAAACATGATAGTAAACTTCTACCAGGCCTACAGCAACTTTATCATTAGGGCCTGGCTCTGTGTTGAATGCTTGAGACAGTTTCTACTTTACAGATGAGGAAAGTGAAGGTGAGCCTATATTGTCATACGCTCCAGAGTAAGTTCATTTCACCCTGCTTTATATCCTCAGATTCTCTCCCCCACCAGGCTTTATAATTTTAATAAGGGAATGAGATTTTGTTGCTCTTTCCTCTACTCAGACACAACTTGTTCCCTCCCACCCAGACTTTTAGAGTATGTCTTCAGTCGATGAGATTCTATTTGTGTGAAGTTAATTTCCAAACTTGCCAAAGTCATGAAGCATTTTGGCACCAGTGAAAAAGGCTTGGGAAACTTCTTGCTCAAGCCCTCATACTTTTCATGGACTTTAAAAGTTACTGTGATTTATCATAGCTAGAAAGGAGAACAGTGGCCCATAAGCCCACTCTTAACTCTTCCTCTATTACAACCAACTGCCTCTTGTCATCACCTACCTGCCTAGAGTTACTCTTTCCTCTTATTCCCCCTCTCTCTCCCTTCTTCATTCACTTCTCATTGTAAGTCCTACCGATGTGCTTAGCAGCTGGTATACAAGTAATTTACACTCATTTGGAATCAATTCTCTTAACTTATCAGGAGGAAGACAGTAAGATTACCAAAACATGTTCATGGCTGATAACTATCTTAATTCTTCCAAGTATTCTCATTTTAAAACAATTTAGTATAAATTTGTTGAAAGGGAGTTGGTGAAATCTTTTTCCATAGTTAGCTGGTAGAAAATTTTAAGGCACAGTACTAACCTAGGATGCAACAGCACTTCCCAGACTGCCTCAAATCCATAAATAGCTCCATAGCACAAGCCCTGCACAGGGTGGGAGAGGAGCACTTTGTTCTACACTAGTGCCAGCTTTAACCACTAGATGGAGCTCAAAGCTCCCTCTCCTTACCTCATTCTCAATCTGAGGATGGGGTTCTTACTGGGTCATGAGCTGCAGGTATGTCTTTGCCCTTTAGGTCATCCCTTAGGATTTTCTTGTCCCCACATGTTCTCTCTCTTGCGAGTGACTTTTCCAGTTAGGCTGAGTGTGACTAACTTGGGTGAGCTTTAGAAAGATATTATTTTGTCTCCTCATCCCCATATTACATACTCCCTCTGCTGCCTGGTCCTTACCCCAGGAGTGAGGCCTGCCACCTCTGCTTTCCTGGGAACTAGGTCCTGAGCTACCCACACATCTCAGTGCCCTGGCTTCTCCAGCCAGGGAGGGCCAGCCAAGTCACAGCCAGCCTCTCAGAATTGGATAAAAGCTCAGAGAAGACTAACCTTCAGCCCATCTCACCATGTGCTCCTCTGGCCCTAAGCCACCTCTGTCCATACAGAGCAGCCTGCAAAGCACTGGCTCGTGGAAAACTGAAGCATACCTGTCAGTCTAGAGCTTGTCCCATTTCCCATCACAGCAGAGACAAGAGCTAACAGTCTCAGGGTCTCTGAAGCCCAGCAGCCTCCCATCTTTCCTTTGTATCTGCACATTTCCTCCCAGTCTCAAGGACAGCACACCTGTCTTGCTTTTATTTTGTGGAGTTTCTGGAGGGCTTGCAGGACTACTGCTTGGGGTTTCCTTGTAGGAAGAGGAGGCACGAAGAGTCACCGCTCCTTTCCCAGTGCAGATTTTTGTAGGATCCATGTCTGTAAAGAAAACAAAAATCCAAAAGAGAAGCTTGAATCCAAGACCCCCGACATATTAAAAGGACAATCAGTTAGCAAATTGTTACAGCCAAGGAATGAGATGAATCTGGTGACAGCTATATAAAGTCTTCATACATATGTAGCTAATGAAAATTACTATGTGTGGTGGAAAGGACCAAATGACATTTCCACAAGTCTGCCACGAATCACTAGGTTAGGAGGAAATGGAAGCAGTTCTGAGTAAATGGGTTACAATATCAGCTGAAAACCTTTCAAAATGAAAGCAGGTTTATTCCTCTATTAAATGCAATTTAGGTTGGTGAGCAGACTTCAGGCTAGTTAGTAAGGCATGGTTCAAGATAAAGGTTATGAAAGACCTTTCAAGCTTCCAGGCCATCCTTCTTAGAAAAGAGCAAGTTGGCCACATGGAGAATTAAAAGCACATTCTGAGGACAATCACAGATCCTTGCAGTTCTTCACTAGGGGAAAAAAAGAACTGGTCCTTCTGTCAGCAGGTTAAGACCCCCGAAACAATGAGACAGGAGGCACTGCTCAGGGGTGAGAGCTTCCCATTCCAAATGCAATAGGAAACTCTGCACAGGATCCCACCCTCCCCCACAGCTTCATCAGAGCCTAGCAACAGAGACCCAGGCCATTTGTGAGAGTTCCCTTGAGAAGAATCTCAAGATACAGTCCTCCTCTTATTCAAAAGGGGTGCATTCCAAGACCCTCGATGGATGCTTTAAACTATAGACAATACTGACCCCTGATATGTTCTGGGTTTTCCTATACACACATAGAAATCTTGGATTAGCTTAACTTGTTAATAAAGCACACTAAAAGATTAACAACAGTAACAAGAAGTCACTATTCTGTAACTATACTATAATAAGTTAAAGTTATTGAAAACTTGTGAATTATTTCTAGAATTTTTCAACCACTTTTTTTTTGGGGGGGGGTCCAGTCATGGGGCCTGAACTCTGGGCCTGGGCGCTGTCCCTCAGCTCTTCAGTACAAGGCTAGTGCTCTACCACTTGAGCCACAGCGCCATTTCAGGTTCTTTTCTTTTTGCTTATGTGGTGCTGAGGAATCGAACCCAGGGCCTCAGGCATGCAAGGCAAGCGCTCTACCACTGAGCCACCTTCCCAGCCCAACCACATATTTTTCAACCACAGTTAAATGCAAGTAACCAAGAGCACATAGAAGTAACACTGCCACTGAGGGGCCTGTTAGAAGCTTCCAAAGGTCCAGATGCCTGTCCTCCAGGACTATCACTGCAAAGAAGGCTGGAAACTGGTACAAACCATGAAATTCCAGAAGGCCATGTGCCAAGTGGTTCTTTATGTGTAGTGGAACTAAGCTGAATTCCACACTTTTTTGTTTTTCAACCCGTTCACAGCCTGGATCCCTAATGTAAAGTTTCCATGATTAGGATTGTAGCTTAAAGCTCAGGTGTGTGTTTGTTTGGGCAGGATGAAGGCTTAACATATAACTTAGCAAAGCCTCTTTTCTCCTTGCTCTCCATTCCAGCAGCCTTTCCCAACAAGTCAGAACTAACATTAGTGCTGTGGAGGAGAACCAATCTGCTCCCATCAGTCCTCTTCCATGGAAAGCAGAGCACAAAACCCCACCATGCATGACAGCAGGCACCTCAGTCAGTATCTGACCATATCAAGAGGACAAGTGTCTGATGTCATAGAACTTCTAAGAAAACTAGCTCATGGTCATTTCAAAGACATGAGAGGCAAGCTGGGCAAATCTAATAGCTCAGGTGAACGTTCCTGGACAGGCTAGCTTAGCCCTGCCTCTGAAATCATCATGGGCTTTCCTTGGTCCCACTTGGAACAAAGGAGGCTGTGAGAAAGCTGACATCTGCACAGCAAGTACCCCCACCATTCTAAGAGGTGGGGATACTCTGGGAAACAGGCCTGAGCATCAGAGAGAAAAGCTGCTTGGCCTCTAAGGCAGTAACTTCAAATTTAAAGCAACTCAGTGGTTTCCTGTGAAGAAAGGTTAATCCTAGGAGAAACTGGACTGATTTTTACTATTAAGTGTCAATAGTTTCAAATCTCTAGAGAAAGCAGGAGAAAGCCGTGCATCTAGGTGTCATCTCAGCCTCTGTACCAAAGAAGAGAGGCCAATGCCTTCCCCTACTCGCTGGCTCCCAGAAACACACACATATGTGCTCACATGCACACACGCACTCACATGGAGGATGGGGAGAGGAAGGAAGAAAGGAAACAAAGGAAGTGAAAGGGAATGCTGCCTAAACCTGCGAGGATTAAGCCTCAGTGTATGTTAGAAGGAAAAAAGAAAGGAAGCCATGCATGATCTAACAATTAGAAACAACAGTAGGATACCACCCCAAATGAGAGGTACCTGAAGGGAGTACCAGGCCTGAAGTGTATTTCACTGTCTTCACAGGAATTATTTTAACAGCAGAAATAGAGCATGTGCGTAAAGGGTTGGTGGTTGCTGAAAACACAAAAGGGTAAATAGTGCATCCAGAAAGAACAGTTGGGAAACCCTCAGGCAGTTGAGGAACAGAACAGACAATAGGAGGAAATTGCCTACATGGAAAGAACAATACAGAGAGCAGTAGATGTAATCATTAAAAATAACCTGCTTTCTCTCTTCAGAGTTCTGAGCCAAGGCAGCAGAAGCCTTCCTTCCAACCACCACCCAAATACAGTTGGTCAGAGTTTAGCGGTGCCTCCTGCCACATCAGGAGCTTGCCAAAGCTCTGGACAAAGAGATGTGCAGAGACACAGATGGCCTGGCAAATGGAGGACAGGGAGTGTGGTCAGGGTCCCAGGAAACCCTAGAGAGAATGCTGGGTGGTTTACTTAGCACTGAGGGCTATGAGGAGAGGGCTATGGTCCAAAGGTTCCAGACAAGTATAGGAAGAACAGGAACAAGTTCACACAAGTTGCCTGGTCCCTTCAGCCCTCACAGCTGCTTCCCCCAGATCATATCTTCTAGGGGCCATGTGCCCATTCTGACAACCACTGCCCTTTGGCCCAGAGCAAATCAGAACCTCCATCTGTTGGGAAGCAGATGGTCTTACTTAAACCCACACTCTCCTGAGAAACAGGTGCCAAGTGTCCATGTGCATGCCCAAGACTCTGGGCAGTACCTCAGTACACAGTGCTGGATCCTGACATCCAGCTGAACTATCACAGAACAGGGATCACTGCTTAGGGCATGAGAAAAGCTGCAGTCCTCAGTCCACCATGATGCTCATGCTTATTCATCTGCCCTGCCCCTGAGTTCCCTGCCTGCCAAGCCTCTCATCTCTGTGGTGAGCACATCTCCATGCCTTTGTGAGCCTTCCCCATCCTCTCTCACAGTGGCAACACATAAAGAATGGAGTCTAAGTAGCTCCAGAGCCACAGATTAACAAGGGATAGGCCTGCTTGGAAATTAAAGAGTTTCTTTGTTGAATTCACATTATGCTGGTGTGATTATTGAGGTTAGGAGAGGGCCAGGAGGTACCCCAACCATGAATAGTGTCCCTCCTAGCCTATTATACTGCTAATCCATAAGGAAGTCTTATGGAATATGACTATCAAAAAGTAAGTTCAGCTGAGCACCAGTGGCTCATGCCTGTAATCCTATTTGCTTAGGAGGTTGAGATTTGAGGATCACTGTTCGAAACCAGCCCAGATAAGAAAGTCTGTGAGACTCTTATCTCCAATTAGCCTCCAAAAAAGTCAAAAGTGGATCTGTAGCTCAAGTGGTAGAGTGCTAGCCCTGAGCAAAAGCTCAGACACAATACCTGGCCCTGAGTTGAAGCCCTAGGACCAGCAGCAGAACCACAACCACCACCCCTCCCCTGCCAAAAAAAAGTTAAAGAAAATGATAAAGCCAGGAGCTGGTGGCTACATCTATAATCCTAGCTACTCAGGAGGCTGAGATCTGAAGATCACAGTTCAAAGCCAGCCCAGGTAGAAAAAGCCATGAGATTCTTATCTCCACATAACCACCAGAAAACCAGAAGTAGAGCTATGGCTCAAAGTGGTGGAGTGCTAGAGACCCTAAGTTCAAGCCCCACAACAGACAACAACAACAAAAAGATAACTCCATGCATTAAAAAAAACTTCTATAGTAATCCTACTTGCTGTAACTTATCACCTGGGAGAGTGACTGGGTGGAAGATTCTTGTAACAGGTTTCAGAGGAAGAAACAAGAGCTCAGTGAACCATTCTGCCACTCCATTCTCAAATGCAGAGGCTTAGTCTAGAGGTCCTGGCTCCAGGTTCAGTGACCTTCAAAAGCTACCTTGATGACCTTCTGGTTACACCAGCCCCCTTTTTCCAGCCAGCTAAAGATGAGTCTTAACTCATGAGTGAGTAGAACTCACCTCTGCAGACCACTCTCTTCATACCACCTTAGTTCTCTTGTGTAAATGAATTTACAAGAACAAAGCTGATAGTCCCAGCGTCCACACTTCTCACTGGATGCTTATGTACCCCCTACAACCACTGCACAAGCACTGCCCCTACATTTTCCCTAAGTGAATTTAGTTAGATTGCCCAAGACCAGGGAGGCAGGGAATGAGACAGCATAAGCCACCTGGGCTCACTGGTCCCCATCTCCTATTCTGTGTCTTTTCTCTTCAATAGCGTCCTTCTAAGTCCACAACTTGCCTTGTCTCAGAAGGAGTACTTGGCTATACCAGATGTAAGTTACAAAGGCCAAACATGTCAAACTCTCTGAAGTATTCTTTGGGAGCTGTTGTGTCTCCCCACACTAGGAGTTTTGTTCACAAGATAATTGGACCCAGGATGAGAAAAGCAGGAATAAGTACTGCAGATCATCAAACTGCCACAAATTCTGGCACTTATCTGTAGATAAGAGAACTCAACCCTCAGAGATAAAAGCCTCCCCCTCCCCCAAAATGTCTCTGTTGGTGGGAAATAAAACCAGAATTGAACCTTATCTATCTCATTACTAAAACTCAAATGCCATTACCCACATGACAAAAGTGATACAAGGTCAGGATAACCTCAAAAGGTCATCTTATCCATCATTTATAGCTCTTGTTATAAAATTTTAAAAACTGAAATTTTGAGGGCTAGGGTAATAATTCAGTGAATAGCACCTGCTTATACACTGAACAACTATATACTACAATATTGGTAAGAAAAAAATATGAGGAGATGCATAAAGCTAACCCCACTAAAACAATTTAATGATCTGGAGTCTTGCTTCACAGAGCTGTGAACAAGTCCCTGTTTATTACAAGCCAAGGTAAAATGCTGAATGTGAGATTTTAGGCTGGTGAGTGCCATAGGGACCATGAATACTACACGCTTGCGACCATGTTTGCCCCATTATCACAGTGGCCTTTTGAACTAGGGACAGCTTTCAATACCTAACTTCACAGTAGGAAATGGGAGTTTTAACCGTAAGAAGCAAGAACATGCTCCAGGTCTCAGAAAGACAATATAGCAACCAGCTTTCCAGTTTGCAACCTGTTTAAGCCAACGATGTCCTTCCTAGGCAGGTGAGGTAACCCTAGCCCAAAATAGCCTGCACTTTCTAGAAATGCTTTTTTTTTAAAAAATTGTCTGTCCTGGAGCTTGAACTCAGGGCCTGGGCACTGTCCCTGAGCTTCTTTTGCTCAAGGCTTGCACTCTACCTCTTAATCCACAGCACTACTTCCAGCTTTTTCTGTGTATGTGGTACCAAGGAATCGAACCTAGGGCTTTATACATGCTAGACAAGCACTGTACCACTAAGCCACATTCCCAGCTCTAGAAATACTTTTTAAGCCCAAGCTGGATGTCTCTTAATGAAACTTACCTTTGTCTTGCCCATTGCTGCTAGATGCTAAGCCATTCACAACAGCTTTAGAAGTGCCAACATCACATTCTAAAAGAAAGAAAAGGCATGAGGCTATGGCACCATCTACTGAGTCCCACAAGGTACATGGTGCTGGGAAGAGAGTGGAGAGACAGCAGAAGAGTCCTGTCCTTACATTCCTCTCAGTGACTCTATCCACTCCTCCCTCTGCCCCCCCCCTCCCACTCCCATCAGCTTTCTCAGGTCGGGGATAAACTCCCCAGGCCATCATGGGAGAGGTCTGAAAATCATCTGTGGCCTGAATCAGGCAGGGTATAAAAGCTGTTTGGAGATGGAAGTGATAAAAATTTGCTTCCCCCTGGTATGACTGCTTAGCCATCATTTTAATAAAACCTATCTAGCTCCCTCAAAATGGCACCCATGTCCCACTTGTTAAAGTCATTCTGTCCTATCCATGAAGTGATTTTAGACAGTACCCATCCTTTCCTTTGTCTATTTTTATTAGCTATAACTAAAGTAAAAGGAATTTTAGCAAAGTGTTTAAAAATCAATAAACCTATCATCTCAAACTTAAGCCAAGTATGCTGTTATTCAACAGCTCTGCCTCCACTCCACTCCACCCTCGTTGGGTGACCGTGGACTAATCATTCACACTGCAGGCCTCAGGCTCCCCATCCATATAATGGAGACATTAATAAGCAGTTCGATCTTTGTAGATTTCCAGGAGAATGATACAAGATCGTGTAATTAAAGTACTTCCCTCAGTGACTGGCAGCTCAGGCCCAAGTTGAAATAAATATAATGCATCATTTTCATGCTGCTTTTTCCAGTAAAGGCACAAATACATACTTGCTATGTGGCCACTGTCTTTCTAAATGATCATTTTAGAGTGGCATACCATCCAATCAAGAAAATATACACAGTGTACTTGTGCTTTCTCCACCTTCACAGAGGTGCTATTTTTGTTTCCTTCAAATTAAGATAGAAATTCCCAAGGCGAGGATCATCAGGTCAAAGGCCCAGAGTTTTGGAATCTTCCTAGGCAAAGCCTCCTCCCAACACCTGCCTGAGAGATTCTGAGTGGAAATCCCATGGGCGTTGCCGCACCCTTGCCCTTCTTCCAGGCCTGCCCTTCCTCCTCCCGCCCTGTAAATGCCAGATGCAGCAACACTACCTAACACTAAACCTGAGATTGGAAGAGCAAAATACTTAGGTTGCACATCCAAAGTTAAAGAACAATAAAAGCTCCAGCATATTTTTTTTTTGGCGGGGGGAGGTATCAGCCCCTAGGCACTGTCCCTATGCTTCTTTTGCTCAAGGCTAGCACTCTACCACTTGAGCCACAGCGCCACTTCGGGCTTTTTTCTGTTTACATGGTACTTAGGAATTGAACCCAGGGCTTTATGCATTCTAGGCAAGCAATCTGCCACTATGCCACCTTCCCATTCCATACACATAATTTAAAAGCAACAAAAGCTGAGTTACAAGTTTTAAAAAGCAGTACTTGGAAGAGGAAGGGTGTGCAGCTTTTTCATATAGAGCCAACATATTTGGGAAGGAGGGAAAAGCCAAGTACTTCTCTTCACTCTTCACAAAGAGAACAGAGAAAACTTACAGATGGAGAACTTATCCACCATGCCATAGGCACTGGGTTCAGCACTTGAGGAGCATAACTTCATTCAATCCTCATGGTGCTTTAACTTCACCTAGAGTTGTGGGCATGGCACTCAACCTCTTTGTTTCAGTTTTGTCACTTACACTGGGTTGAATGCCTTTCTAGAACCTTGCAGCCCATGCCACATACAGTACAGTATATGAGGCTGGGCTATGGCCCTGAGCTGCTCTACCTCACAACTCTCCAACCATACACAATCCAACACAACTTCAGACTGTAAGGAAGTATGTAAGGAAGTGGAAAGGGCTTGTTTTTAATCTATGGAGGTTTCCAAGTGTACTCAACACAATACAGGTTAGGAGACCCCCTGAATGAGAGACCCACATAGTCATCCTCCCCTTCCCACCAGCCCCCTCACCAGGACCTGCTCAGAAGCAACCAAACAGGGCTTTAGTCTTCAGATGGAAACTTCTGGGCTGGAACACTGACAAATCTTAGCTTCACACCCAGCAGGGATCAGTTCCCCTCTGTCTTCCCTGCCCTGCACTTTCCACCCCAGCCCAAGACTAAAAATATTCAAAACTAACCAGTTGTTTAGATCATGATTTTTAAAAGCATAAGCAAAGCCCGGATGAAGGAAGTGTTAAATTAGTTCTCACTCTAGGTCCATTATGGTCAATCTTGTCTAGTTCTGCAGCGGTCACATGGATTAAGAAATGCCACTGAGGTGTATACATATGTCAAAATATATCAAATTTCATACTTAAAATAGCTACATTTTACTGTGCACCAACTATATCTCACTAAAAAGAAGGATGGTTATTATAAAGAGCAGAACATAGTGTACCCAAAGTGTATATAGCATATTGAGAGATAGTGTAGGTAATCAAAGCATCATTCACAATTTAGGTGGCAACCATGACTTTTCGGCAAATTTTTGGTGTTCAACTAGGTTTTGAGAAATAAAAAATAAAATGCTATTGAGGACTTCAACATTATGTGGGACATCTGGGTAAAGTGCCCAGTTATGTAGATGTGACCAGAGAAAGGCAGGATTGAAAGTGACTTACCAGAGCTCATGGTGGTGTCAGGACAACTCTTCTACAACTGGGGCTCTGACTGCTCTGCAGAAAAACAAACACCACACAATGGAATCAATGAATGGCAGGTTCAAGATAAATCCCCATGGCTTGCATTAAAAGTGCAAACACTGTAACCCTTAATAAACCAGGGCTAAACTAGATGACACTTGGCCAGGCTCCTGGTTTGTGGCTGGTAGTGTACTTTTGTGGCCCTGGGCACATCATTCAACCTCTTTACCTTGGTGTTGCCACCCATACTGGGTTTAGATGCCATCCCAGACCTCCTCTAGTTCTAAGTCTACCAAAAATCTTAAGTTATATGAATGCATCTGGTTGAAGAAGAACACTTAGGAAAGTAGAAAGCACATTTTAGAGGAAGAGGAAGAGGAAGAGGAAGAAGAAAAGAAGAAGAAGAAAAGAAGAAGAAGAGGAAGAAGAAGAAGAAGAAGAAGAAGAAGAAGAAGAAGAAGAAGAAGAAGAAGAAGAAGAAGAAGAAGAAGAAGAAGAGGAAGAAGAAGAAGAAGAAGAAGAGGAGGAGGAGGAGGAGGAGGAGGAGGGGGAGGGGGAGGGGGAAGGGAGAAGGGGGGAGGGGGAGAGGGGAAGGAAGAGGGGGAGGAGGAGAGGGGAAGGAAGAGAGGGAGGAGGAGGGGGAGGAGGGGCAGAGGGAGGGGGAGGAGGGCAGAGCTAGGGGGAGGGGAGGGGGGAGGGGGAGGAGGTAGTAAAACCACAATACAAATTGATTACCAGAAGTACAAGGAAATGTCCTAAATGCTTTTTGTATGTAAATTCACCTGATCCTTAACCTATGAGGTAAGTACTAATGAGTTAGTGAAGAGCAGGTGGCTGTTATACACAGGGGTCTACTTCTGGACTCTGTTTAGTTCCATTGACTAATCTACCCAATAACTCACTGATTTGCGACTACAGTTTTAAACCATCTTGAAATTAGTAAATAGGAGTCTTCTAACTTCATCTTATACAAAACCATTTGGGCTATTTTGAGCCCTTGGTATTTTCATGTGAGACTTTAAATTGTCTTATTAATTTCTACCATTTCTTAAGTCTGTTATAATTCTGATTAGGGTTTTGTTGGCTCTGAGATCTAGACAAAACTAATAATTTTAGCAATATTGAGTCTTCCAATGCATAAAGACTCAATGGCTTGTTTCTGACTTGTTTCTCTCAGCAATGTTGCATAGTCTTCAAAGTAGAGGTCTTATATATAGTTTGAAGAGTGAGGCCACAACTGAATATATCTGCAGGCTATATAATTAGAAAAGTAAGTCTTTGGGATACACAGAACCTTTACTTATTTAGTTAGCCAGTACTAGGACTTGAACTCAGTGCGCCACCCTTTTTTTTTTTCTTAAGGCTGGCACTCTACTACTTGAGCCACTGCTCTACTTCCAGGCTTTTGTTAGTTAACTGAAGATAATAGTCTCATGGACTCTGCTGCCCTAGCTGGCTTCAATCCATTATCCTCAGATCTCAACCTCCTCAGTAACTAGGATTACAGGTGTAAGTTACCTGCAGCCCTCTTCAGAACCTTGATACTTATAGTCTGAAGAGCAGCAGCACTGGCATTAGCCAAGAGCTTAGTAAAAATTAAGGTAGAACTTCCACATCTCTTGAGTAGGAATCTGAATCTTAACAAGATCCCAGGTTGTCTTCTTTGTTCTTTAAAGTGTTGGCAGCAATGATGTAGAGGAAATTCCTGGTTCCTTTTGTAATGGGATTGTCAAGATAGGACGTGGGGTCTGCACAGGAAACATACTTTAGTTTCCTTTTTTAACAAGCTGAAATTGGACATTGGTTTCCTTTGGGTTGCTTTGCTCACTGTCTTTGGAACTGCCAGAGTAGAATGGTAGGAATTGAAAGTCCTAAGTCCTCTCAGCCTATATAAGCAGTGACTTGCTTCTATCACTGGCAAATATACCTGAGTACCATCTGATGTTCACCAGCCGCCTCAGGCTGTTCCCTAAGCCGTGAGGATATTTGTTCTTTCAATCCAACAACTCACCACCTGCTGTGTACTACATGGCTTCCAGCCCTAGAGTTATATGCTCAATTTGCCTCTCAGGCCAAAAGGACTGGTTTGGAATCAGCAGCAAAAGCTTCCATTTTAGATGTAATTTTATGATCAATTTTATGATGGTAAGGTTTTATTTACTCAATTTTTAAAGCATGGTTGAAAAACTCTTTTTGATTCAACTATGAAGGTATCTTAGTAGGAACTATTTTTATTCCTTTGCAGTCCTTTCTAACCTTTAGATTCATAAATAGCATTTACACAGTTGTAAGCCCATGTGGACAGCTTTGTGATCTAATTTTTTTAAACAGCTATTTCATGAGCATTTTTCTGGATTTTGACACAGTCAGCATATCTATTACTTTAATGGTTGTATACTATTTCATTTTAATAGCACTTTATGGTCCATTTACCAATTCCCTCTGTAGAGTTTAGTTTAATTCATCTTAATTTTTAAAATAAGTACAAAGCACAAGGCAACTTAGGCTAGGATAGAAATGAATAGAGATGATGTAGGTATCTTATGAACCAAGCTATACTCCTCAATATAGAAATTACTAACTTCTAAGTGCTAGTCCACGCTTCCTTACAAACTAAAGTAGTTATGGTCAGGGATAAGATTCAGAACATGAAAAGCAAAAAAAGGTTCCATATCTTAGCTATAGTAAATAATGCTGTGATAAACATAGTTGTGCTGGTAGCTTTAGTATGGCCTTGTTTGTGATCATTTGCCCAAAAGTGGGATTGCTAGGTCATATGGGAACTCTATGTGGAGTCTTTTTTTTTTTTTTTTTTTTTTTTTATGTGGAGTCTTTTGAGGAACGTCCATACTGCTTTCCAAAGTGGTTGAACAAGTTTACACTCCCACCAACAATGCAGTAGAGTTCCCTTTTGGCCACAGCCCCTCCAGCATGTACTGTTATTAAATTTCTTGATTAAAGCCATTCTAACTGGGGTAAGGTGGAATCTCAATGCTGTTTTGATTTGCATTTCTTTGATATGGAACCAACCCAGATGCCCCTCAGTAGATGAATGGATCAAGAAAATATGATATATATATGTATATATATATATATGTATCACATACACACACACACACACACACACACACACAATGGAATTCTATGCCTCCATCAGAAAGAATGACACCGCCCCATTTGTTAGGAAATGGAAAGACTTGGAAAAAATTATATTAAGTGAAGTAAGCCAGGCCCAAGGAAATATAGGTCTCATGGTTTCCCTTTTTTGCAATAACTAGTATATGTCTAGGACAAGCAGAAAAAGTCAAAAGCTATGTACAATTGACCATATAAGATGATGTTAAGCGAAACGAACCCCAAGACAGGGACACAAGAGGTTTTATCTTTGTCGCTGTTCTTCTTAATGTACTTATAATGTAACTATGTGGTTTTTTTTTTTGTTTCTTTTGTATGTTCCTCCCACATGGTATAACTTGTTTTCACTGTATTTGATTCCAGTGCCCTGCATCTTGTATATACACTTCACTTTTCTAATTTGGGGAGGGGAAGGGAAAAAACAAAATGCTTAAATAGGGATACAGGTTGACCCACTGTAACAATGAGATGTACAAAACACTATGTTGAAAACAAAGTTTACAACTTCAGTGGGGGGTGGGTGTGAGGCTGGGGGGCAGGGAGTAGTTGGGGAGGTGGGGAAGGGATGGTAGGGGAAAAACAAAGGAGGAGGCAACAATGCTCAATAGGAAATGAACTCATTACTCATGTAACTGTAACCCCTCTGTACAGTATTTATACAACAAAAAAAAGTATAAAAAATTTAAAAAGCAAAAAAAGGATGGGAACATGGCTCAAGTGGTAGAAAGTCTGCCTGTTAACTGCAAAGACCTGAGTTCAAATCCCAGTGCTGCCTACATATATGCCTATACATACCAGCACTTTTGTCAGACACATGCACGCATGTATGTCTGCATGTGTGCGTGTATGTATATGTTTATAGACACACACCATCATTTTTGTTATAAATGTTCACTAGATTGCAGATGTAAATGTAGTAGATTGTAGATTATAGATGTGGCTGACATTGATTACTTAGTGGTTAGGTGGTGACAGGGTAAAAGAGAATAGATACAGCATGTTACGAAACTATTTCAATATTTTAAGAAGTAGTGTGACACCGGCAGGGGACAATGATAACACAGGTAAGCACCAGATCTGCATAGAAATAATTTTTAAGTAATAGGTTCTGTAGCATAGTTCTGAAAGCATAAAACAAAATGGAAACTAGCAGCAAGGGCAGCAGCGGCAGCCGCACCATAACATCCTCCTCCGACCACTCCAGGGCCTGATTCTGGCTCTGATTCTAGCCACCTCAGCTCCCTTGGATCCTGTTTCAGTTCTGAGTGCTCCTCTCTAGCCTTCCATGATCTCCTTAACTACTCAATGTCTTGCCAATAAGCCCCTTTTTTCAGTTGGAGGTCATATAAAGTGGGTTCTGGTTATTTGTTAGACAGACCTTTGAGCACTAAAAGATGGGAGGGAGGAGTCTTGAAGATCTCTGAAGAGAAGACCATTTCTCTCTTAGAAGTGAGGTTGGTCAGACCTCAATCACAAGGACACGACAATGGTTTTATCTCTAGATCCCCAAGAGCATACTCACAATTCAGGCAGCAAGATGTGCCTAGGCCAAAATGAAGTCCCTGCTGTTTTTTTAGAGATAGTACAAGATGTTTCGATCAGATTTGGAACTGGAGAGTTTGTTTTACATAAAAACCTTTGACACATGATTTATTTTTAAATAAAGCTGTAAAGAATTTGATTGGTGAACTACATGATAGCACATCTTTGGAATGTCTCCCACACATCCCTGCAAAGGAATCAGACACCTTTGGGCAAAAGCCAAAAGGAAGAACAGTGTCATCTAGTGGCAAACCATATAACTGCAAGTAGAAGTTATCCCCTAGTGGGTTGCAAGAATTTTTAGTGTCATAGCTAGGGTGGGCCAATGAGGGTCAATCCACCACACTGTTCAACACCTTAGACTGTCTGGCTCTCACATATTTGGTCAAAGCACTACAGCATCAACACAGTCAATCCAATTGAAGAACAAGATATGAAGTGCTCAGGGGTGTTAAGAATGATACATAAAGGTAAGTAACATTTCTTCCCGGTCTCTCCCTACTCCACAACCCTATAATCTTAAGACAAATTTTGATCACAAAGAATGAGTAATTATTAAAAGCAAAACTTACAATGAGGTTTCCTACTTAACTAGGTTCAAATAACTAATTGTAGACTGTTTACTAGTCAAGTAAAGAAGGCGGTGCTCATATGGATAGTTTGGGGAATATCTGACTAAGGTGAAACTGAATTTGTAGAAATGAAGTCAAGGTCCAGCAAAGATTCTTGTAAGAGAATGAGCCCTTAGTTACCCATTTACATGGCATGCTTTAGCTTTTGTGTGTGATGATGACATGCTTCTATATTTCCTTCCTGTCCCCAACATCAGTGAGACAGTGTCCATCCTAGCCCTGAGTATGCATTGATACTCAGTCATGGACTTTGCCCTCATCATTTTATTCAGCCTTGAGAACCTATTTTGAAGTTTCACCTTCAAAATAACCAAGATCTTCCTCAACTACACTGTAGCTGCTTAAAAGGGAGTTAACTCCTCATTCAGACAAACCCAGGATAATACTCAGTCTTTCAAATCCAATCTAGAACTTCATTTTATGTATTTGCAGCTACGTCCAACAGGCCACAGAATAATGCTTGGCCTTGTTTCTTTGTACTTTGCTGATCCTACCAGCACGAGAGCCATGTTTCTCCAATTTTTCCACTGCTCCTTCTCAAATTCTATTAATGTCATTTTTCTTCAAATACACTCTCTCCACTATTGGAGGGTGTGTAGAACACTCATTAGAAAGCCAGAAAGGATAAACAGAGTCGCTAACACTTCCTTTCAAGGAGAAAGAAACTAGGATAAACTTGACCCTGACATTAAGTCCAGTGTGGAATCCCAAGACACAGCTGTGGGGCTCAGAACACAACAGGCTGATAGTCGTTGTGAACAGACTGATGTTTCTGGAGAGGGAGCAAAAAGAAAATATATCAGAAAGGCCAACCCCCACATCCTCCATTTCCTCCTGGAATTCCTCCAACTCTGTTTCCGTTCTAACCAATTATCTGAAATGGCCTTCAGAAAGGCTTCCAGCCAACACATATGGCCAAGTCCAACAGTTCCTGTACTACTCAAGGCTCCATAAGTTTGTCTATCTACTGCTATTATGACAGTTAACTCCTTCTATCTCCCCACAACACTTTCTGGTACTAATTTCTAAATATCACTGTGAGTTGACTTACATTGGGTGATGAGTGGAGCCTCTTTTTAGAACAGGGCCTCTGTAGTTCCTCTAGTTTAAGAGCCATGGTTCTAACTAACTGGTCCTTGCCACATGCTTACTTCCTTGAAGATTTTCTCTGGAACATTAGAAGTGGAAGGAACTATGCAGATACTTTAGTCCATTTCCTTGATTTGAAGGTCTTATAAAGCCCCTAAGGCTACTGATTGGAGAACCCTACTCCCTCACTCCCCTGTCACTTCAACCAGAGCAAATGTGCTTTTGATCGTGTGGGGGGGGGGGGGTACTGGGGCTTGAATTCAGGGCCTCTGTGTGTGTGTGTGTGTGTGTGTGTGTGTGTGTGTGTGTGTGTGTGTTGGTACTGGGGCTTGAATTCAGGGCCTCAGGCTCCTGCTTATCTTTTTATGCTCAAGGCTGGCAGTCTACCACTTAAGCCACATCTTCCATTTCCAGCTTTTTACTAGGTAACTGGAGATCAGCATTTCTCAGATTTGTCTGCTCAGCTGGCTTTGAGCCATGCTCCTCAGATCTCAGCCTCTTGAATAGCTAGGATTACAAATGTAAGCCATTGGTGCCAGGCTCAAGTCTGCTTTTTTGTTGATTTCATTCAACAATGAAATCAGACATACAGAGACATACGTAAAGGAGAGAAAGAGGGGGAGGGGAGGGAGATGGAGATGGAGACGGAGACACAGACAGATAGGGAGGGAGGGAATAAGTGGGGATAGAAGAATAGATGGACAGACTAAAACAGTGCTTGGTTAAGGAGAGACCAAAATTATCTAAAATGCTGTGATTGAGGCTGTCACAGGATTTTAGGATGAGGGGTGTCTCATTTAGGTATGATATAACCAGATCATCCCTTTAGCAAACTAGTCTACTGTGTAATGTCATTGCAGAAAGACAGAATATATATTGCATGACATATATTGCATGAGAAAGAAGGTATAAGCTGGGTGCCGGTGGCTCACGCCTGTAATCCTAGCTACTCAGGAGGCGGAGATCTAAGGATCATGATTCAAAGCCAGCCCTGGCAGGAAAGTCTGTGAGACTCTTATCTCCAATAAACCACTAGAAAAAACTGGAAGTAGCACTGTGGCTCAAGCAGTAGAGCGCTCACCTTGAGCTGAAGAGCACAGGGACAGCGCCCAAGCCCAGAGTGCAAGCCCCACGACCGACAAAAACAAAATAAAACAAACAGAAAGAAGGTATGGATAAGTAGGAAAATGTTCAAAGGTTCAATAAAGTACCTCCTAAAATCACTTCAAATGTCATGTTTGTCATGCTTTTAGAAAAAAAAAACTGATCTAACAATTCAAGTCCAAGTTTCTTAACATGCCAAAATTGCTCTTCCAGTCCTACCTCAGGCATGTACTCCATTAGCCCTACATTCAGTGTGTAACACATTTGTCATTCCTACAGGATCCGGATAAGATTTCCCATGAACAAGTCTTTGCTTTCCTTGTTGTTTCCCACTAATGCCTTCTTCCCAACACTCAAATTTGAAGGCCAGTAGCAACAGCCAGACATACTGGCCCAACAAAAATCAAAGACTTTTTTTAAATTTTAGTTTTAGTTTTGGCTTTGATTACTATTAAAAGTTATAGAGGTAGAGAATTCCTCTTAATAAGATCTTCTTAGTTGGGTGCTGGTGGCTTACACTTGTAATCTTAACTACGTAGAAGGCTAAGATTTGAGGATCAAGATTTAAAGCCAGCCTAAGAAAGAAAATACTGTGAGACTCTTATTTTCAATTAACCAGCAAAAAGACAGATATAGAGAAGCAGTCCAGTAGAAGAGCACCAGCCTTGAACAAAAATACAAAACAAGAACAAGAAGCCTTGAGTTCAAGCCCCAGTACTGGCACAAAATAAGTAAATAAATAAAAATAAGAGGCCGGGAACTGGTGGCTCAAGCCTAGAATCCTAGATATCAGAAGATTAAGATCTGAGGATCACAGCTCAAAGCTAGTCCAAGCATGAAAGTGTCTGAGACTCTTTTATCTCCAATTAACCACAAGAAAACAGGAAGTAGAACTGTGGCTCAAAGAGGTAGAGCACTAGCCTCAGGCAAAAGAGGGACAATGCCTAGACCTAAGTTGAAGCCCCACAACCTCCACCAACAAAAACAGATTTATTTATGATAGCAGAATTCAGAAATCTGATACCCCAAATCCCACTAAAATGATCACAGATGCAGGCCAGACAATAGTCAGATTCAAAGTTAGAACTAGCAGTAAGTCTGGAATCATTCATTCTTAACCATTCACACTTTTGTGAAGCATTTAAATTGACACACAAAATCAATTTCTGCCAATACACAAAATGTAGGCCACGAATAATTTCAAGTCTTATAAATACAATATTATTTGCACTTCAAATAACAGAATTGAGGAGATAATTTGTAACTATATATTGCATGGCATTCAGTAAACATAATAAAAAGAATTAATATCTTTTTCATACAGTATTCATATTACCAAGAAAAATAATTAAGAGTTGTGGAAAAGCTCCTAAAGGAAAAAATGCACAAGGGAACTGTGGGGAGGGAATGTGGGAGAAAAATGAGAGAGGGGGTAACAATGTTCAACAAGAAATGTACTCATTACCTTACATATGTAACTGTAACCCCTCTGTACATCATTTTAACAATAAAATTAAATTTAAAAAAGGAGAAAACACAAACATACAGGTCCACAATATTGTTCATTTAACCTGATTAGTTTGGGATTTTTTTCTTGTCTTTAGTTTTTATGATGGCAGTCCTAGGGCTTGAACTTGAGCTGTGTCTCTAAGATTTTGTACTCAAGTGTAGCACTCTACCACTTGAGCCACAGATCCATTCCCAGCTTTTTGGTGATTAATTAGAGATTAGAGTCTCACAGGCTTTCCTGTCCAGGCTGACTTTAAACCATGATCCTAAGATGTCAGCCTCCTGAGTAGTTAGGATCACAGGTGTGAGCCACTGGCACCAGTCTTCTTATTAGTTTTTTAAAGAACAGATTAAAACAGTGACTTTCCATTTTTTTCTTACACCTGAATATTAGCCTACAAATTAAACAAAAAATGAATACTGAGTGCTGGCATATACAAAGATACTAATTTATCCTACACAGCCAGTGACACTATAAATTGTTACCACTGTGTTTAGCAAGGGGCACCAAAGAACTGTGAACCTTATGCCTTGATGTCTTAGGAAAAGCTAGCCCAAAGAAGGAACCTTATCTGGTAACAAAGTCACACTTACAGAGGGCTTTATGAAAAACAGCGTGAACCTGGAAATATTGTGTTCAATAACAGGACCAATTACCTGCCCCCAGAGCCACTGGCATGCTGTTGAACTATTAGAGAGTAGTGGTTACCTGCACTCTATAACCTGGGAAAAGGCTCATTAAAAATTAGGTGAGCTAAGTCTTGGTGGCTCACACATATAATCTGACCTACTTAGAAAGGCTGAGATTAGAGGATCAAGATTCATAGCCAGCCCGGGCAGGAAAATCTAAAAGACTTTTTTTTCAAATTAACCATCAAAAAGCCAGAAATGGGTATGTGTTTCAAATGGCAGAGTCCTAGCCTTGAGTGAAAAAAGCCAAGTGAGAGCACAGGTCTTGAGTTCAAGCCCCAGTACAGGAAGGAAGAAAAGAAGGAAGGAAGGAAGGAAGGAAGGAAGGAAGGAAGGAAGGAAGAAGGAAGGAAGGAAGGAAGGAAGGAAGGAAGGAAGGAAGGAAGGAAGGAAGGAAGGAAGGAAGGAAGGAAGGAAGGAAGGAAGGCAGGCAGGCAGGCTAGGTGAACAGGGGATAGGTCTGTGTAGCATTTGTAATTATAATACATAAAGCAAACACATGAGTTATTTGAAATGAAATATACCTAAATTCTAGTAGTGACTATAGGAGCATGGAATTATAGGTAACTTGTTTCTTTCATTTCTATTTTCTAAGTTATTTATAACATAGCTATATGAGTCATATGTCCCCATTCTGAAATGCTTCGGGGATCAGAAATTTTTCAGATTTTCAGATATCTTTTTGGATTTTGGAATATTTGCATACAAAGGAGAACCCCAGAGAAAGAAAAAATTCATTGCTGACTCATAAAGACCTTCTGCATATAGCCTACAGGTAACTATCCAACATTTTCAGTGTGCTTGCCTTTTGACCGCAATGTCAATGTGTCTCAGGAGGTCAGGTATGGAATTCCCTGCCTGTAGTGTCATGTTGGCAAGTAAGACAGTTTCAGATTTTGAAGCATTTCAGATTGCAGACTTTCAAATTAGGATATTCAAACTGCCATACACTTTTAAAATAAAAATGAAGAGTAATTGTTTCCTACCTCATATTTGGCAGGTAATATACAACTGTATAGTCTTTGAAACTTCTAAAAGAAAACCCTAGGAAACAAGCTGAAAAATGCTAACCATCTTGTCCATGAGGACATGGTGCATTCTCCCAGAGGACTAATAGCAAATACCCCAAGTATGGAATTACAACATTCATCATAACAATTGCTTTTGCTTAATGAAGCCAAGCTATTTCAGTGCAGTTCCTTATGAGGACAAGTGGAGGGGAAATAAAATGATTCAAATGTTCAGCCAAATTTCCTAAAGAAGCAATGGCACCCAAACATTTCATATTAAAAGAGTTACAGAACTGCCAGGTGACAACACATAGTCTCTCCCTTACTCTCTAAGCCTAGTGCCTGCCAATTCCCTGCTCCTCCTGAGCTCCTGGCATTCCAGAGCCCTGAGCGCCTTCATAAGCTCTTTATATGTGCATCTCTGGGCACACAAAGTTTTTAAACACACATTGTTAACCAAGAGTCCTACATGCAAAAACTGGCCCATTGGTGTTCCCCAAATATGGTCGCATTTACAGAACCAAAACAAAGCTGTCAAACTGTGGTATTCAGTATATTTGGAACTCTCCACTTAGATAATCTAGATAATTCAACACAGGGCAGACTTTCAAATTCATTAGATAAAACATTGTAGCTCTGTTTCAATTATAAATCCATGCCTCAAAATAGGGACAGCTGAGGAGAGAAACATCGAGCTACTTCTTTTAAGGGGTGGCCATACAAGGTCTACCTGTGGAGAAAGTATCTTGAATTCGCAGGAGAGTTAAGGCTGGGCCAGGGGCCACCACATAGGTAGGTGAGAATAAGAAATACTGTGCATGGATGAAAAGCAAGTTGAAGAAAGCTTTTAAAAGGGGGTCTGTTAGAGCTTAAGAACGAAAGGAAAGGTGGGTTTGACATGGCAGGAATGGTGTTTGCTCTCACAGACAATTCATACATAGTTCCCACTCCACTCTTAAGCCACAAAATCCCTAAGGCTACATATTCACCATATCCTACATTATACAGACCTCTACAGAACAGACCATACCGTGCTCAAAAATGAGGGAACAGAGGCTCCATTCAGTAAAAAGATGTTCATTCTTTTGCAAATACATAACTTAAATGCCTCAATTCATAATACTGACTTATTTAAAAAACTGCTTGTTTTCCCTTAAGTTTTGACATCTTACTAAAGTACACTAACCTATCCAAAAGCCAAATACTGAAAACATCTTTTCCAAGAAAGCTTCTCTCCTCAGTGGTATTTGTTTAATAACTGGTATGGAACATATACTCACAGCTGACAACCATTAATCCTTGAACAGGGCTCTAGGGACTAAGGATCACTAATATCAAACCAATAAATATGAGACCTTCGCTTCTATTTTTCCTTTATTCACCCCCGCCCCCACTTTTTTTGCACTAATTTTAAGGCAATTAAAAAAATCAGAATAAAAGTTGCATCCAAGCATTTGAGAATACAATGCAAATCTCTGAAGTGGCTTCTCTTTAAACTAAGACAAAGACACTAAAACACTCAATATAGTACCAAGCACACAGCAAGTATTCGACATTGATAGAAATAAACCTGGAAATAAGTTTGTCATCTAATATCTATCTATCTATTAATACATAAATGATTATGCACATACAGAAGCAACTTAGGTATGTGGCAGGCATAGAACATCCCTGGCTCAGGGGGTATCTGTTGTACACTTCTTACTACAGTGGTTATACATGCTTGGTGGCTGCTGGAAAATAAGAAGCCAGGGCAAAAAGAACCAATCAGAATCAAATTCATTTATGCAAACTGAAAAGTCTCTTAATTTGCCATTGACACTTGTCTATAAGAAGGAAATAATAATTCCTGGTTTAATAAGTTGTTATTAAGATTAAATTTAAGTATATATATATATATATATATATATATATATATATATATATATATATATATATAAATTGTGCAGGAAAGGAAAAAACATCCAGCTAAGAAAGTACTAGTCTAGTCCTTTTAATGTTTCCTTTCTTATTTTAAAAAACCAATGACTAAAATCACTAGTCACTTGATCATGAGGTTGATATACCAAACATCAGGCTTTACAAACTGAAGCAGGGTTCAAGCACCAAGCAATTGGTCTCCAATTATAACTCCATTCAGGCAATAAAAGACTCTTGGTGAAAATGCCTTATGAGATTTTAGAGTTTCCCTCTCTTAAAAGTCAGATCCCAAATGACACGTTTTCTCTCATATGCAGAAATTAGATCTAAAATACACTGGGATATGATACATTATACAGGACTCTAGACAGTGAGATCAAAAAAGGATAATACATACATACACATACATACATATCGATGTGAACTCCAAAATATGTAAACAAGAGGTTTCTTTTTTTGATGTTGTATTTTCCTTTTCTTTCTTCTCAGTGTATGTCTATCTTTGGGGGGGGGAGCACAGAACTGGAGAGGAAAAGTGCAGCAGTAGTGCTCACTGGACATTGTGTTGAAAGTGAACTATATAACTCATGGGTGGAGACAGGAGAAAGGGACTGGGAGAAAGTAAGGGAAGGAATGATACTGTACAAAAGGAAATGTATTCATTGCCTGACTTATGTAACTGTAATCCCTCTTTATAATAACAATAGGTTAATTTTTTTTAAAAGGTCAGGTCTCAAGGAACCATCATTATGGACAAACAGACCAACTACCTCATTCCCTAAAAGCTAGCTGTGAAACAACCACTTTACTTATGTCATTTCTATTCTCAGATATGAGGTTAGTACAACCCTTTTCAAATGGAGAGACAGTCTCAATAAATAAAGACTCACCAGATGCTGGTAGTTCATGCCTATAATACTAGCTACTAGTAAGCTGGGATTGTGGTTCAATGCCAGCCCAGGCAGAAATGTCTGTAAAACTCTTATCTCTAATTAACGAGCAAAAATCTAGACGTGGAGGTATGGCTCAAGTGGTAGAGAGCTAGAGTTTAGAAAAATAAAGTGAGAGCTCAAGGACCTGAGTTCAAGCTCCAGGATCAGCACAATAAACAAACAAAGTCTCATTCAAGAGTTTTGTTTTGTTTTGTTTTGTTCTGTTTTTGTCAGTCATGGGGCTTGAACTCTGGGCCTAGGCACTGTCCCTCAGCATTTCAGCTCAAGGCTAACACTCTACCACTTGAGCCACATTGCCACTTCCAGTTTTCTGGTGGTTAATTGCCCAGGCTGGCTTTGAACCATGATCCTCATATATCAGCCTCCTGAGTAGCTAGGATTGCAGGTGTGAGCCACCAGCGCCCGGCTCATTCAAGAGTTTTACAGAAGCAAGTGGGAAAGCTGAAATACAGGTCCTGGCTCTGGCTTTATCTAGGAAAACACATAACAAGCCGGGAACTGGTGGCTCACACCTGTAATCCTAGCTACTCAGGAGGCTGAGATATGAGGATCATGGTTCAAAGCCAATCTGGGACAGGAAAGTCGTGAGACTCTTATCTCCAATAAACCACCAGAAAATCAGAAGTGGCGCTGTGGCTAAAGTGGTAGAGTGCTAGTTGAGCTGAAGAGCTGAGGGACAGAGTCCAGGCCCAGAGTTCAAGCCCATGAACGACCAAAACAAAACAAAAAAAAAACACATAACAGTCCCTGCCTGAAGCAATGCTCCTATAGCAAAGTCTATTCAGAGTATAGGACAAATGATTCATCTTAGGAAGTATTAATTGCACTTGCCAATTAAGATAAAAGATGAGGAAGGTGGCTCAGTGGTAGAGTGCTTGCCTTGCATGCATGAGGCCTTAGGTTCAATTCCTCAGCACCACATAAACTGAAAAAACTGAAAGTGGTACTGTGGCTCAAGTGGTAGAGTGTTAGCCTTGAGCTGAAGAGCTAAAGGACAGCACCCAGGGTTCAGGCCTCACAAGCAACAACAACAACAAAAAAGATAAAAGGTGGAGCCTGCCCATGAAGAACATGGAATAGTATTTACAGACTGCTCTAAGAATTTTCTAAATAAAAGACTGACAAGCTCCATTACTCATAATAGCTAACTTATGAAATCAGCGTAGGTGCCTAAAAACAGATGGATAAGGAAATTATGGCATATATACATAATAGAGTATTATTCAGTCAAAAAGAAGAATAAAATTGTCAATTCGGGAAAATGAATGCAACTAGAGATCAACAAGTTAAGTGAAATAGGCCAGACTGAGAAACACAAACATCATAGTTTCTCTTGCATATGTGAAATCTAGATTTTTAAAAATCATACATACATGAAAGTAGAAGGGGGACTACTTGGGAGAAACAGCAGTGAGAGGCAGGAAGGGAAAAGAAAAGGTGATGAGGGTGAGGAATATTATCAAAGTGCACAGTATATATGGATGAAAATGTACTAATAAACCCATTATTTTGTACAATTAATTTTTTTTAATCTATAAAAACTTTTAAATGAATGTCAAGCCTCAAGATGGTCCAATGAAATATCTAAATAGATGTTGACCGAAGTCCTCTCCTGGATGCTTAAAATAATCTTGTAGGACTGGTGTGGTAGAGCACTTGCCTAGCACATATGAGGACCTGGGTTCAATCCCCAGCACCTCGAAAAAGTAAGAAGAAAAAACACAATCTGTGATTCTTACAATATCAACATCTCTATAGAAAGAACTCCTTAGGAGAAGTTAAGGCTAAGTAAAATCATATTTTCCAGAAGAAACTAGGAAGCAACAATACCTACCAATTAACAGCCATCAATCTCAGTGTCACAGTGAGGATTTAAAAATAAAAAACAGGGGCTGGGAATGTAGCTCGGTGGTAGTTTGCCTAGCATGCATGAAGCCCTGGGTTCGATTCCCCAGCACCACATATACAGAAAAAGCCAGAAGTGGCACTGTGGTTCAAGTGGTAGAGTGATAGCCTTGAGCAAAAAGCTCAGGGATAGTGCCCAGGCCCTGAGTTCAAAACCCATGACTAGAAAAAAATAATAATAGAATAATAAAAATATAATAAAATAAAAAAACAAAAAAAGTGCATCTAGTGCCTGTTACGGCAATAGGAAGTTTTCCATAAATTTTACCTGATTTCAGCAGCAGCAGTAGCAGCATCAATAACATCTGATAGACTCAAAATGGCTTTTTCTGCAGCTGATTGTTCTGAGTAATAGCATCAGATGTTCATTTTCATCTGCAGGGAAGCTCTCTGAGGTAATTAAAAAGAATAATCTTGGGCTAGGGTGCGACTCAGCAATAGAGAACATGGTTAGCATGCGTAGCATGTGCTGGGTTCAATTCCCAGCCTACTCAAAAACAATAACAAAAGAATAGCCTGAACTGGGCGCTGGAAGTTCACACCTGTAATCCTAGCTACTCAGGAGGCTGAGATCTCAGGACTGCAGTTCAAAGCCAGTGCAGGCAGGAAAGTCCATGAGACTCTTATCTCCACTAATCCACCAAAAAAACTGAAGTTAAGCTATGGCTAAGGTGGTAGTGGAGTGCTACACTTAAGCAAAAGAAGCTCAGCGACAATGCCCGGAACACAGACACAGACACAGACACACAGACACACACACATATACACACACACACACACACACACACATGCACACACAGAATAGTCTCAGTTCCCTCTTTTTTCAAGAGTCTACAGTACCTGCTTCCTCTCTCCCCTTTATGAGGTGACATGGCCTGTTTTCCCCAAAAGCACAATTCTTCTGTGACTTTAACTTTTGTAGCAAGCAAAGTAATTTGATTTTCTCTTGCTCTCTTGAGCTTATCCTTGTGATATGTTACTGGCAGGTATCACTTAATTATAAATAAAACATACTGTCTTTCCAATTCAGAAAGTAGAGCAGGAGAATCAAGGGTCCAGGCCAGCCCAAACAAAACATTATTAGTAAGATACACACACACATTTCAATCAACATGACAGGCATGGTTGCCAGTGCCTGGGATCCCAACTATAAAGACAGGACTAGGTAGGAGGATCTGTGACTGTGGCTGGGGAGTGTGGACCCTAGGATCAGAGGAGTGTGCACAATGGACTCTGGGTAGTGTGTACACTGGTATCTGAGCAGTGTGGACACTGGGATCTGGTTATTGTGCACATTGGATCTGGGGAGTTTGGACACTGTGCTCTGTGGAGTGTGGCCACTGGCATCTGGGGAGTTTGAACACTGTAATCTTGGGAGTGTAGACACTGATATCTGGGGAGTGTGAACACTGTGATTAGTGAAGACACTATGATCTGGGGAATTTGGACACATGAGTCCATGCACTGTGGACACTGAAACGTGGGTAGTATGGTCATTGGGATCTAGGGAGGATGGAATCGGGGGAGTGTGGAACCTGGATCTGGGCAATGTATACACTGTAATCTATGGAGTCTGGATACTGGGATGTGGGGAGTTGGGACAATGTACTCTTTGTTTGGAGTGTGACACTGGTATATGGGGTCTGGTATATGAGTCTACTTGAAAAATAGCTACAGCACCAAAGAGCTAGAGATAGGGCTTGAGTCACAGACTTTACAGCCCAATATCACCAAAGCTAAAAAGTAAAAAATATTACTGTTTTTCATGTCTTTTGCTAGTACCAAGCCTCTGTCCTCACAAAGTAAGACAGAGTTCCTATAGGCAGGCAATGTCTAGTACACAGCAACAATAGAGCAAGCCAGTTGATGGGAGGGGTTTGTATTAGTAACAGTAAAAGGACACTCACTGAAAATGTATAGGAACAGAGAAAGTGAGAGAAAGCAAGAGGGTCAATCTAGTTAAATTTATTATATTGCATATGTGAAACATCATGATGAAACCTTTCAACAATTAACCCACACTTAAAAAAAAAAACAAAACCTGAATGATAGAAATGTAAATGAAGTCCTAGGAGAGAAGGAGGTGCAGGGAAGACAGATGGAGGAGTGAATGGGGAGAAATACTTTAAGTAGGAGTGTAAAAATGGAACAGTGAAGCTTGTTAAGATTGGTTTGAGAATGGGGGAAGGTAACAGAGGGGGTGAGTCTTGTTATAAGTATATTCTCCAAGAACCACCAGGACAGGACAACAAAAATTGTCTCAGCAAGGCAGAATTTACTTCTTACAGAAGGTTGCACCATCCACCAAAAATCTGGTAAGTAAGCACACAGAATAGGCAGGCTGCTCCCTATTTATCCCTAACACAGTAGGTCCCACCCTTCTGCTCAGATTGGTTGAGCTCAGGTTCACAATCTGCTAGGAATTGACTAGTTTGAAGAGGGTAAAATGTATCTATATAAGGTGACCATTAAAAGACTTTGAAATTGAACAGTACACAATCTCAAAACATATCTACACCCTCTACTATTTCCTAACAATCTGAGGAAATAGTGTCTTCTGAGGAGTGTTTCAATCCCATTTGTCAGCAACCAGTTAAGACAAAACTTTATCCCAAAGCAGTTCCTCTGTTCCTCCCTCTACTTGCAGATATTGTCTTAGCAGAAAAATCAACAAAGACCAAGCCAACAGGCCAAAGCAACAACTTTTAAGTAACCCACTTTGACAGAAAAGACTACTTTTCCCATAGTCTGATCAGGGTACACTGCATGCATATATGGAAATGTCAAAATGAAAACCCCTGGTATCACTAGTTGATGTTAATTTTTTAAATGGGAAGAAAAAGTACAAATGGAAATAATGGTGAGTAGGGGTACGCATATGCACATAGTTTGTGATCTGTACCACAAAATGGCCTTGAACACCAGGTAATGGCATTCTATGCAGCCATGGAATTCAAGGTAAGTTCTGCTGAAGAGAAGTTTCCCAATTTAAAAGTCCAACTTACTAAAGCACATGGAATGCACAGAGCAGGGGGCCATAGGTCAGGGAGGGCACGTGGATGGGAATGACCCAAAACAAGGCAAGGTAGTGGGAGGAGGTACAGACACCCAGACTAACACAAACACTCCCTCAACCAAAAACACCCTCTCTGCCCAGGACTGAAAAGTCACAGGTGACAACGTCTACATTTGACTTTTCTTGTAGAAAAAGCAGTGGACATAAAGAACCTGATCCTCTGTGCTAACTCCCTAAATCTCATCCTGCCACTTTTGCCCAGCGGGAAGCTTTTTTTTTCTTTCTTTCTTTTTTTTTTTGCCTGCCCAATTGCCTTTGTGACTAAAATTCTGTGGAAATAAATGGTATCAAAATCCTTTAGAGGTTACTAACTTAATAGGGAAACCACAATATAAACCACTAAAATACTAAAAAAGTAACAGAGTTAGAGATGTTTTAAAAAAAATCACTCTTGGGCTGGAAAGGTGGCTCAGTGGTAGAGTGCTTGCCTTGCATGCACGAGGCCCTGAGTTCGACTCCTCAGTACCACATAAGCAGAAAAAGCCGGAAGTGGCGCTGTGGCTCGTGTTAGAACGCTAGCCTTGAGCTAAAGAGCTGAGGTATAGCGCCCAAACCCAGAGTTCAGGCCCCATGACTGGCCAATTAAAAAAAAAAAATCACTCTTGGAATCTTTAACTACAATTTCCTGCATGGGGAGCAGGAAATGTTTTCCCTTTTTTATTTCACCCTACTTTAACTCTGTTGTACTAAAATAAATCCTTGCTAAAACTTGAGGGGGTGGGAGAGAAAGAGAGACATGGACTAGGGAGGGAAAGGGAGGAAGAAGACAGATGGGAGGGAAGGAAGGAAGGAAGGAAGGAAGGAAGGAAGGAAGGAAGGAAGGAAGGAAGGAAGGAAGGAAGGAAGGAAGGAAGTTAGGGAGGGAGGGAGGGAGGGATAGAACAGCACTAACATCCATATTGCAAGGATTGATGGGGTCATTTGCCCAGACAACACAGTGCTTAGCACAAAGAACTCAATAAATGAATGCATATTGACATAATTAGTTTATTTCCCACTTGTCCCATTCTAACTCCAAAAATGGAGAAGAGAGGTAGGTGGAGATCCTGGTTAATAAAATGCTCTCATTAGTCACTCTTTTACTATAACAATTTACTGGATTTGGCATGAAGGAGGCAAAGGCACTGCCAGGAATGAATGCTTTTTTTTGCCTCAGGCAAAGAAAAAAATTAACACAAATTTTGATAGTCCCACACAAGACCTTACATTTATGTAAAAGTTTGTAGGTTATACTGTACCTCTGGCAACACATATGACACAGACTGACCATTGAGTTTAACAAGAGGGAGGAAGGGAGGAAGGGAAAGAGAGAGGGAAGAACAATTCAGGATCACTATGCAAACTCACCAAAAGGTTTACTTTATTTTTTTCAAGAGTGAATACTGACAAAAAAAGAAATCCCAGGGACCAGAGAAGTTGCATGTATATGTAACTTAAATACATTACTAGTTCGCTGTTAGTTACACTGAAGTCCAAAGAACAGAGAGAGGAGCAGGTGATCTTAGGAGAGAAGGAAGAGGGAGTAAGGGGGAGAAGAGAGGAAAGGAGAGGGAAGAAGGTAAGAGCACAGTGCAGTCTTTCTTTAAGGTTTCACAGGGCCAAAATTCAGAGCATCATAGGATTTCAATTGCTAAAATATCATGAGCCCTAAAGTCTGGCTCAATCTTCTGACAGGAGCAACACAACATGCAAGCACATACCTGTCCTGAAACGCAAAAAGCTGCCACTCTGCCAAGCCCTTCCAACAGAGGAAGGGGTAACCAAGTCAGCAATAGATGTTATAGTGATTGTGTGTGGTCCTTTTCTTCTTTGCAGACAGGCATCTATATCTTAAGTCACAAGAACTAAGACAGTATTGTAAATAGTGTTAGGGACAGTGTGACAACATATACCTGCAATCCCAGCTACTCAGGAGGCAAAAGTAAGAGGATCAGGATTCAAAGTTAGCCAGGAAAAGTTAACACCCTCTCTAAACAAACAAAAAGCAAAAGGACATAGGGATATGACTCAAGTTGTGGAGCATTTGCCCCTCAAGTGTGAGGGCTGTGAGTATAATTGCCAACACAGTGACAAACAGAAGTCTTAAAAACTTTACAGTGACCAGGTGCCAGTGGCTCATGCCTGTAATCTTAGCTACCTAGGAGACTGAGATCTGAGGATCATGGTTCAAAGCCAGCCCAGACAGGAAAGGCCATAAAACTGCTTAACTCCATTTAGCCACAAAAAGCCTGAAGCAGAGCTATGGTTCAAGTGGCAGGGCCCTAGCCTTGAGCATAAAAGCTCAAGGAAAACACCCAAAGTTCAAGCCCCAGAATTGTCAGGAAAAAAAAATTATAGTGGCATTTCCTTCTCCTACAAAAAATAAAAATAACGATCATCTTTAAAAAAAGAAAAAAAGCCAGAGGATCCTGTGGCTCAAGTGCTAGACTGCTAGCCTTTAGCTGAAAAAGCCTAGGGGCAACACGTAGGCTCTGAGTTCAAGACCAGGACTAAGGAAAAAAAATTTTAAAAGTTAAAACGGAAATCTGGGCTCAGTGGCTTACATCTGTAATCTTAGCTACCAGAGAAGCAGAGATGAAAAAAGTATAGCAGCTTAAAGCCAATCTAAACAAAATGTTTGCAAGATCCCAATTCTACCAATAACCTAGGTCTGGTGGTATGTGCCTGTAGTCCTAACTACACAGAATCTTTCCGAACAGGTAGACAATCTTAGTCCAGGCTGGCCTAAGCAAAATTGTGAGACCCTACCTGAGAAATAATTAAAAGCAAAAAGAGCTAGAGGTGTAGCTCAAGTAGCAGAGTGCTGGCCTACCAAGTGTAAGACCTAGATTTCAAATTCTAATAAAGAAAGAATGAAAGAGAGAGAGAGAGAGAGAGAGAGAGAGAGAGAGAGAGAGAGAGAGAGAGAGAGAGAGAGAGAGAGAGAGAAGGAGGGAGGTAGAGAGGGGGAGAGGGAGGGGGAGTGGAGGGAGGGAAGGAGGAAGGAAGGAAGGAAGGAAGGAAGGAAGGAAGGAAGGAAGGAAGGAAGGAAGGAAGGAAGGAAGGAAGGAAGGAAGGAAGGAAGGAAGGAGGGAGGGTGGGTTAGAAAATGAAAATCAAAGGTTTCATTACATTTAAGCCCATCCATCTCTAAAAATAAACCCTATATATAAAGTACTAAGTTAGGAAATAAATGATTAGGGCTGGGAAAGTGGCTTAGCAGTAGAGTGCATGCCCTGGGTTCGATTCCTCAGTAACATATAAACAGAAAAAGTCAGAAGTAGTGCTGTGGCACTATTGATAAGAATCTCAAGGACAGTGCCCAGGCCCTGAATTCAAGCTCCAGGACCAGCAAAAAGAAAAAGAAAAGAAATGAAATGATAGAAAATAAATATTAACTTAAATATTAAAATAAATATTAACTTAAGACAGTCCACAATTAAATTTTTGGTGCTTCTAAATTCATTTTTACAAGTTTGCTAAATGAATTGAATGGTGGGTCTCCCTGTTTAAATTTACAGTATTGTCTACATATCTGGAAATTGAACCAACAAAAAAATCTAGCAGAAAAAAATTCAAACAGAAAAAATTTTTTAAATAATTGATGAAATGTGGGAATGTGTAAAAGTCTCATATAAGAACCTTATCCCTTTTATAAGTATGTAAGCAAAGTCTTTCAGAAAAGCATAGGTTTAGCATTTCAGGTTGGTTCCCAATATGCAGGGAGCTTCAATGTGTGTGGAGTTTGGTGAATGCACCATACTTCTGGAGGAGATCCAGCTTCACAAAGAAAACTTTTCAGACTTTCTCTTTATCAAGTTCATAATAAAAGTACAAAGTTTTTTGTCTATAACAAATTTAGTCTAAGTAAATACACAAGCTCATGGGGGGGGGCGCTGAAACATGCTTAAAGCTCTTACTAAAAACAGAAATGAAAAATACTTGAACTCTCAGAATGGTAATGAAGCATTTCAAATCCCCATGTGCAAATACCACAGCTCTAAAAACTAAACAGCAAACTCAACAGCAGAGAATCAGGTGCAGTGGGGACTCAGAAGCACAGAATCTGGATGACTGGGCAAGTTCACCTCAGGCTATAGCTAAACTGTCTCTGCAAAGGACATAGACAGAATATCCCAGGGTCTCCAAAAGTTGCATGTGTGTGTGATTTCAAATACACTCCTAGCTCACTGCATGGTCACACCCAAGTGCAAAGAGAAGATTGAGAAGCCAGGGTCTGGGAAATGTGCCTTGGACAATGAACGCAGGAGGACTGATGGCAAAGGTCTTTCTTTCACCCAGCAGTCTGCATTTACTCATTTTACAGGAAAAAGTGTGAGAGTCCTTCCAAGGAGGGAAACCCTTTCTTGACCACTTAGCTCAGCAACCTCATTAAATTCAGAATGCAGCCAGCTGTTGGGAAGGCAAAAAAAGGGCAACCAGGCCATGGCTCAGGACATTCCTAACTAAGAAAATAAACTGAGTGCCTGCCTGGGTCATGGGAACTCACAGATCAGAGTGCTAGAAAAGATTCAAGCAACTGTCAGAAAGATAAGGACATCATTCTTGAGGTTTGCTCTTCTAATCTGAAGACCCCCTCCCAGTGCTGGGGCACAAAAACAAAAACGATGCCCAATTAAGTAATGAAGTATGGTTTCTTTGCAGGACACTCTGGATTCATGTTCCATTGAGAGAGAGTTCAACACATGCAGGAAGGTAAGGCTGAGGGCAAGCCCACCCCCCCCCATTACCCTTACAAAAAAAGATAAGAACAACAGTGAATGAAAGGTAAACCAATATTTAAACAGGAAAAGACCGGTTCTATGTAAGAATTATTAAAATTATACAGATATAGAAAAAGAAAAATATTCACTTAATAGAGGTTCAAATGTTTTATTTAAATCTTATTTCATATATTTGCTCTACTACTGAAATCCTCACAAGTGACATTAAGAAGCTGTATGTATGGTCATGCATATCAGTAATCTCAGCATTAAAGAAGGAGGCAGACATGACGATCGAAGTTGGAGGCACAGTGAGACCAGGTCTCAAAAAAATTAAATATGGGGCTGGGAAGGTGGCTCAGTGGTAAAGCGCTTGCCTTGCATGCCTGAGGCCCTGGGTTCGATTCCTCAGCATTCCATAAACAAAAAGAAAAAAGCCGGAAGTGGCACTGTGGCTCAAGTGGTAGAGTGCTAGCCTTAAGCAAAAGAAGCTCAAGGACAGCATCCAAACCTAGGAGTTCAAGTCCCAGAAACAACAGCAATAATATAATAATAATAAAATAACATATATAACAACATATATAATGTTGTCAATATCTTATATAGTACATAATATCTTATATAGTACATAGCCAGATTCAAATTGTCTTTTGATTTTGATTTCATCACTCTTTTAATTGAAAGGCAAAAAGAAAGTTGTTTCATGTAAGTATGTGGCTAGAAAACCAATAAAATCATCATTGTCTTTTAATGGGGAACTGAATACTGGCTTTATGTTAATAAATTATATCATATTTATTAAATTAAATATTAGTTATGATCCTTGATTCCTTAATGTAGCATTGGGCCTCTATCTTCTCTTCTCCAAATTTAATCATTTTCTCCAAATTTACTGTTGTATATATTCATAAAGAGGCTAAAATAATCTCTCAAATATAAGTTTTGTTCTTATGGATATTAGAAAGGTATTTTAAATCGCTACTTGAAATCCATTATTAAACTTCAGAAAAACAGCATTTTTAAATTAGTGCTAAAATTTTAACCTGTACTCCAAAAATTTACTTCATTGTACAAATTGAAGACACTATTCACAAAACCTTGAAGTCTCAAACCTTACTCATCTATCACTAAAAACATGGATCCAAATACATCAGCTTTGCTTCCAAACTTTCATTAAAATTTTTGAATTTTGTGGATTTAAAAAAACATTCTCAATTCAAATTACCACTTAATCTATGTCAATCTTTGCGAAATGTTCCCGCTATACCCAGAGTCTCAGAAAATCCATCCAGTGATCCCTGGGGGAAGGACTTGGTTAAAATGCAGATTATAGGTTCTGTTCCCAGGTATGTTAGTGATTCAAGATGTCCCATGGAGGCCCTGGAGTCTGCATTTGTGGCACTGGTAATTTTAAGTCTATCCTTTGAGAAACACCAATTAATAAAATGAAGTCCTGTAGCACTGAAGAGTAAACATTCATGCTTAACCCCAAGCCATTGCACAAGTTCTGACACATCTGTTTCTTCCATCCAAATAAGAATTATAATTTGATTTGTCAGAATTTCATTAAAGCAGGAAGACAGTTTTCCTTCTTTTCCTGCAAAATGTTCACAGTGAATAAAACAATGTGTGAATGTAATTCCACTCCTAGGGCTGCCAGTCATGACTGCTGTCCCATCTGCACAAAGTCTGGCACCAGGTTTCCAAAGGAGGAATTATACTAGAAGTGTGCTCATCTATTAACTCAAGTATGTCCCAGCTGATGTTTGGAATAACAAGGAATTCAAGCAGACTCTTCATATCACAATCCACAAAATAAATGAAATTTAAAATGTATTGATGCAACCTAAAGAGCATGTATTTTACTTTTTAGTTAGACAGCTTTGAGTTTAATACCCCATTCATATTTTTTTTTCTTTGTGCCAGTACTGAAATTTGAACTCAGGGCCTTGTGCTCTTGCTCCATTCTTCCCTATCAAGGCTGTTACTGTGCCACCTGAACTTTTTGCTGGTTAAATGAAAATTACAGTCTCATAGACTTTCCTGCCTGGGCTAGCTTCAAACTCAATCTTCAGATCTCAGCATCTTGAGTAGTTCAGTATGAGCCACTGGTGCCTGGCTCCATTCATATTCTATCTTACCATATTGCTATGAGGGGAAGGTTTTCACTTTGCATCATAGTCTAAAACTCTCAACTTCTCAACATATTTTCACTAAATACAGTCCCATAATGCAACAACAGAAAATAGTTCCTTTTAGAAAATCAATTAAAATAAAAAGTCCCAAAAGTGATTGTTCAAGTATCTCCCTTTCCTAAAAAAGCCCTTTTCATCTCCTTTCAAGAATGCAGCTTTTTAAAACTTAATATGTAGACTTAATATTTTAAAACTTAGTATGTAGACATTTTTCCTTAGGGTGGGAGAGTTATATTCTCAAGTTTTACTTCCTATTTTCAGGTATCCAAATCTGATGTATTTTTTTTTTTTTTTGGGTCCGGTCATGGGGCCTGAACTCTGGGCCTGGGCGCTGTCCCTCAGCTCTTCAGCTCAAGGCTAGCACTCTACCACTTGAGCCACAGTGCCACTTTCGGCTTTTTCTTTTTGCTTATGTGGTGCTGAGGAATTGAACCCAGGGCCTCTGGCATGCAAGGCATGCGCTCTACCACTGAGCCACCTTCCCAGCCCCTGATGTATTTTAATTATTACTACAGTTTTTTAAAAAAAGAAATCCATTGTGATATACAGAGTCCTCTTCCCTTGGTAACTACAACACACAGGATATACCATTTAATCCTAACAGGCTGATATAAATATACTGTCAAACCAATTTAAAAGGGAAGCAATGACTCAAGTGTGTTCTCCAGGGTCACCCTGTCAGAAACCAATAAAACTGTGAGGTAAAACACAATCTAATCCTAGAATTCTAAAGTCCTTCCTCATGCTACAAAGATCGCCCAGGCATTACATTTCCCTTCTTTTCATTCCCACGAGAGAGAGAGAGAGAGAGAGAGAGAGAGAGAGAGAGAGAGAGAGAGAGAGAGTGTGTGTGTGTGTGTGTGTGTTACTGGGGTTTGAACCCAGGCCCCTATGATGGGAGTCTTGAAGTCATGAGCCAGTGGCTCATGCCTATAATCGTAGCTACTCAGGAAGCTAAGATCTGAAGATCATGGTTCAAAGCCAGCCTTGATAGTAAAAAAAAAAAAAAAAAAAAAAAAAAATCCCTCAGACTCAGTTAACTATCAAAAAGCCAGAAGCAAAGCTGTGGCTCAAGTAATACAACCCTAGCCTTGTACAAAACAAGCTAACTCAGGAACTGTTAGTATATCCCCCACCTCTAGTTCTCAGCTCCATCTAGACATCAGCTCCTCCCTGCCCTAGAGTTCCCGCCACATAGCTAGCCACTCCCTCTCTCTGACCAGACCCACTGGCGCATGCACATCCGCACACACCTACCTGCCTCCAGACCCTCTGTCCACTAGGATGGGACTGATGCCATGTGCTTCTTCTCCTGGGAAATATGGCACCTCTAATAAACCTTATAATGAACTTTCTCCTGTGCCTGCTTGCCCCTGAGTGGTTCCCTGCGATGGCTGTGAAGGATTATAGGGACAGCACTCAGGTCCTGAGTTTAAGCCCTAGGACCCATACAAAAAAAAAAAAAAAAAAAAAAGATGGGGTCTTGTGAATTATCCTCATTCCTGAACTGGATTTAAATTGCCATCCCCTGATCTCTACCAACTAAGTAACTGAGATTTACAGGCTTGAACCACCATACCCAGCTAAACCCTGCTCATTTCAAAACATCTTTCTATTGCATTTGCTTTTATGGTGCTTCAGAAAATGTGCCTAACAAACCACTCAATAGATGAACCCGGTGCCTGCTTGGAATCTCATACTCTTTCTGTCATAGCCCTGGAGAGGCTTACAATCCAAGGTACACAGGGTGCTTAATGGCAAGATAATGATTCTTTTAAAAACCATGTGATGCCTAGATACTACTGTCTACTACAGGCTGTTGAGTGACAGTAAACAGGAGCCTGTGAGTGCTACAAGTGACCCCCTTCCCATCCAAGAAATGAGCTGAGGTCAGGAAGAGGACGTTTCTCATCGGTCACTCTGAGCCTTTCACAGGACAAATTCCAAAGCTGTAATTTTTTTGGCTCTGCCAAAATTTACTAGGGAAGCGAAGTATTTGTTTAAAGTAAAACCAAGTGTTAGAAAATGGGAAATAATTTCTAAAAACCTTTCTATAGTTATACCACTGGGGTCACCCTCTAATTCCAAGCTGGCTGTTTCAGACCAGCTGTTTGCTCCCTTGACATGGCTCTTGTCGACTCAAGTGACATGCATGTCCCAAGTTCCAGTAAACACACGGCTCTTTTTAGCACCGGCAGAAGCGCTAAAGGGAAGCTGGCAGGAGGTTTTTCACTACATTTAAGCCAAAGTCTTAACAGAGAAGCAGTATTCTCCAGGTACAGAAAGGCAGTGGTAGATAATCAAGGTGAGAGAGCCCTCCCAGGTAGGTGGCCTTGGGTCACAAATGTTCCCTTTTGCTTCCATCACTAACCCTTAACAATCTGTGCTGTGCTTGAATGAGTTAGGACTTTTGCTGCTGAGAGATAGGTAGACAGGGATTAAAAAGTGGTGAACATAACACATGCCAATAACAAGTCCCATCATGGTATTTCTTGTTCCCATAGTGCCTCAGGTTTCTGCTCAAATGCTTCTGCTTCCCATAATGCCCTGACTACCTGCTCAACCAATAAAAAGTGTTGAGGCAGAGTATGCACATGCCCTCAGGCAATCAGCCCAGGGGAGGAGATAGGGGTGGAGCCCCACACTATAATAACTACCCTCTGAGAAGACTCCATTGGACTCCTCTTTAGGTCCTTCTCCTGATGGAGAGAGTTTAGCTCTCTTTCATGGCCTTCCTTTCACTTTCAGATAAACTTCCTCTATTTCTCTTAAATGCTTTCCTGCCTTTTAATTTTTTAATGGGTAGAAATGAACCTGCCTCCTAGATGGTATCACTTCTCTGTATCCATACCTTTATCTTTCCTCAAAGGCACAGTGATTAAGAACTTACCTTCAAATTCAAACATCAGCTCCATCAACTACTAGCTGAGTAACATGGGCCCAAATGACCTCAGGTTCTTCCGGGGTAAAATGAGATATTCACTGCTTCATCTCCGGTGGTGGTTACAAGACTTGGTTGGGATCATATGGGTGAAGCACTTAGAAGCACCTGGCACAGAGACGGGCATGTGGGAGGGCTTGAGAAACGACAGCTGTTACTCTGGGCATTGCAGCCTGCCCCTTTCTTTGTTCCAATGGATGTGAAAGCTCCTGTGACATTCATTCTTCCTCAAACCAGGATTTGCTCTCTGGAGGTGGGCCCAGAACTTCATGCACATTATGGCATCCTGTCTACTCATTTAAATGCTCAGCTCTTGTAGAATGGGACAGTATATGTGTTTTTTTTTATTTCTTTTTGGTTTATCCAGTTATGAACAACTTCTGAAACTCTCAGAAGATGAGTATACTTACTTCGAATTAGCTAAGTACCTTAATTAGTGCTACTCAATAAAAACATCCAAGTAATCAATAAACATCATCTCTGGATTTATTTGGCTGGGAAGGACCTTAGAATGTTCTGGTCTGACATCTTCACTGTGTAAATGAGAAAGCAGTCCAATTGTGAGAAGAGAAGCCCACCCACACAGTCAGAGCAAGTGTGCGACATGGACAGGACTGGAACAAAGACTTCCACCTGCCAATCCAAGGCCTTTTCTCCCCAAGGATGTGGCCCTGAATGAAGACACAGCAAACTGACTCCACCTTCCTACAGAACAGATGGTAAGAAGAATGGCATGTTTGAAGAAAAGCAAAATTTATTCACTGAAAATATTCTTTCTGAATTTTAACACAGTGCCTTGACTACAGTAATAGAGCAATAAATATGTTGTTGACTTGATTATACATAAAAAGGCAAGTGATAGTAGGAAAACCCTCACTTTGGAAATTTCTAGATACAAATGCCTGCCACCCACAAAGAATTAACAGAATATTCTAGATAATAAAATTTACTGGTTAAATTAAGAAGTCAAAATTTTTAGTTTTATTTTATGCCTGAATTCAGGGCCTAGAGTTTTCATTTCTTTTATTTTTTATTTTTTCACTCAAGGCTGGCACTCTATCACTTCAGTGACATTTCTTCCTCTACCTTTTTCTGCTTAGGCTAGCTTCCAACTGTGATCTCAGATCTCAGGCTCCTGAGAAGCTAGAATTATAGGTGCAAGGCACAAGTGCCCAAATAATAAAGTCTAACTTTTAATGAATGAGGAATGCCATGAAATGAAATATGCTAGTATCCTTCATGTGGTGAATCTCTCTATAAGCTACAAGGTATCATTTATTTGGGGCATTAATGAGTGATTCTAGATGGTACCCTGTATCCCAGGCTTATTTATGGACAGCCCTGGGTTCAAATTTTCTACCTCTTCATACCAACAATGACACTTCCTCAAATTCTGACTTTACACAAATTGGTAACTTGAATAAATCAAGTCAGTAAGTATTATATATAAAAACAAGCATAAGTCTTAACAGACTGAAAAGCCACAAAAGGCAGGCTTACAGGCTTATTTACAGAAGCCTGTGAACATGAAACAAAATTGATTGTGTCTGTAGCCACACATGTGACATGGACTTGTAAGAGCCCCCACTGTGGTGCCATTGTGAGAGCAGCCTGAGTAGCAATGCAAATCCAACAAGCAGAATCTTGAATTATCCACATTCATGAGAAACAGCAAGAAAAGTGAATATCACAGGTTTCTCTTTCATAAAAATAAAAATCAACTTTCTCAGAGCTTTATAAGGTCAAAAAACACTAAAATCCTACACTTTGAATATTGCATTGAATTGAACTATCTCCAATAGCCTTTTTAGTTAGAAATAGACATATATGATAATATCACATTGCTTAAACATACAGCATTATGAGGGAAGTTAAGATCTCAGTCTTCAAAGCCTCAAGCATTGTTTCAGGAAAATCATCTATTTTATAGTGATTTTTTTTCAATGAGTTCTGGGGCTGAAAAAGAAGGGAGATTTAAGATTAACAGCAGGATACCTAAAAAACTCCATTAACAGAAATTTCATTTTCTAAGCATTCCTATCGATTTTACTATAGAATAATTTATGAGATGTCTGAGGCAGTTTGTGATGGAAAAGAAAAAAAAAAGAATCTGACATTTTAAATTACTTTAAAATACCTCCCTTGTAAAAGAAGCCAGAGGTATGGCAAGTTTGGGCCTTGCTGGAGCCTGGGGAGAAGTGAAACCTTCAGAAGTCTGGGCAGGGAACTGGCCCAGCTTCAAAGCTACAAGGGCCTGGCTGGCTCTCTGTGCACCCTGGACCATACAGGGCAAAGACAGCATCTCTGTTCCTATCAGGGGCCTCAGCTCTCTGTTTACCCTTCAAGGTTCCCTGCTGACTGAGGAAACATGAGAAATATTTCCATAAAGGGCCTGCTGTGTGGAAGCAACAGGAAATAAAGGTTTACTCTAGAGACTTCCCGCTAACCAAGAGGTGGGGGTCCATCTGAGAATCATAGTTTTCCAAGGGACCTGTTATTTTTACCAGATGTTTTTTTCCAAGGCAGGTTTTGTACACAGTATTTGAGAGGTGTTTTTATTTTTTTGGAATGGCAAGTACTTAACCATAAGAAGTAGTATGATTAAGTTATTAAAAGCCAATCCAAATTCAAATCAACATGTAGGAAAGAAATAAATTCTTAGGCCTTAAGAGAAATGAATTTTTCCTATATTCAAAAGCTCTATTAGAAGTAAAAATCAGTTCTTTAAAAAAAAATCTAACCTTAAACTGGGAGTCAGTGGTTCACTCCTGTAATCCTAGCTACACAAGAGGCTGAGATCTGAAGATCTTGGTTCAAAGCCAGCCCAGGTTGACAAATCCAAAAGATTCTTATCTTCATTTAACCAGCAAAAAGCTAGAAGTGGAGGTAGAGGTGACAAAAAGCTAGAAGTGGAGGTATGGCTTAACTGGTAGAGTACCAGCTTGAGCAAAAAAGCTAAGGAAGAATGTGAGGCTCTTAATGCAAGACCTAGTACTAGCTAATTAAGTTAATTTAATTAATATTAATTAAAATAAATATACAACCTGTACCAGATTCTAAGAACTTAAAGAGACATACTAGACCAATATAGCTCTATACTAACTAGCTTTTAAGCTAGTATCAGAGGCACCCTCAGATCTTATCATGATTTCTTCACCCAACTACTTGCACACCCACCACCCCTATCTCCAGGTAGTTAAGGAACCCTTTCATTTTACTCCCACTGCCAAGCCTTCCCCAGCTGTGTCACCAGTCTGAAACATTTTCTCTGTCTTCTTAGTTACCACAAGGTAATTTGTCTCACTCACATCTTTGCAATGGTTTCTATCTTCAAAATATACTCTAAGCCAAGCACCAGTGGTTTATGCCTGTACTCTTAGCTACTCAGAAGGCTGAGATCTGAGTCTTGCCGTTCAAAGTCAGCCCGGGCAGCAAAGTCTGTGAGACTCTTATGTCTAATAAACTACTCAGAAAAAGCTGGACACGGAGCTGTAAGGAAGCTCAGGGACTATGCCCAGGCCCTGAGTTCAAGCTCCAGGACTGGCACCTGGCACACATGCACAAACACAAACACACTATCTATCTATCTATCTATCTATCTATCTATCTATCTATCTATCTATCTATCTATCTATCTATCCACTATCTACCTACACACTATCTACCCATACATACATCTATACATACATATATTCTCTCTCTCTTTCTTTTCTCTCTCTCTGATGTCCAGATCCCAAAAAAGAATGGATGACACATTCCACGGTGCCTATTTCCTATTTCCTACAAGTTCCTCGTCTTTATCGCTACTTCATATATGTAATCTGCATACTTTTGTTACTAATTTAGATCTTTGAGTAACTGCTATTTTCTCCTATCTACTGACTGCCCCATGCAACATATTTAGCTCAGAACATGAGCTTCTAGAAAGCAGTGTCCTAGAAAGACTGAGGAAGAGGAGGCTTACAAATGAAGAGGAGGTGTGGAGAGAAGGAGGAGGTGTGCAGCCTAAAAGAGCATAGAATAGAAAGCACAGAGCTACAGGTGGGCAGAGCAGAGTTGGTTGTCCTCCTCAGGTTCTGACCTGAGACTCTTTGGTTTTCTTTTCCTTTCCTACAACATGTAAAATAACATTATGATGATTATGATATTATGATGATTAAATGTGATACACATAAAACCTTGGGTACAGGGAAGAATCAACAAACCTTGAGCAACCCTTGTTGCCTTTCTCTGCCCACACTCTTTATTATAAATAGTTGCTTTATTAAAACCCTCCTTAAATTACTTGATTTGAATATGCTACATGTTTCTTGTCAGGCCTCTGATCAGCTCAAAAACTAACATTTTTCCTTTCTTCCTCTTCCCTACCTCCCCCTAGTACATCGTTTTCTTAAAAAAATAAATAAATAAAAACTACCTTCTTTAAAAAATATAATGTTTTATTCTTTAGTGTTTATTTACTTCAACCTGCTCTATAAATCTGTCATATATAAATGCTGGCATCTATGTCTGACTTAACCTGTACTAGAAGTTTCTGAATATCTCACTGATTTACAAGGTCATAAAACATCAAGACTCAAAGCATTCTCAGATCACCCCAAGACTAGCTACGCCAGCATTTCCCAAAATACATTCCACAAAATAATGTTCCAGAAAAGTCAACAGGTATTTGGCAGAAAAAGTGTTCTAGAGACTACCAAGTTTGAACATACTTCCATAGAGACTGAAAAATCCTCATGATACGATTAGGTATCTGAAAAGTCTTGCCTTAAAGAATCCTTTATAAGAATTTCAGTGATAAATACATGTAATTCCAGCTACTCAGAAGGCTGAGGTAGGATGATCACTTGAGCCCAAAGTCTAAAACTAGTAAGACCCCATTTAAAAAAATCTTGTTTAAATTCATTGAAGCAGCTTTTTGCTGACTTACTGTACCACAGAACCCCTTACCTATCCCAACCTTAATGCATCCACTGACATTCTACAGAACAGATTTCTACAAAATGCCCACAAAATGAGAGAAAGAAAATCTTGGAGTCTGAAAGTCAGTTGGATTGAAATGGTTGGCAATGCTTGAATCCCAAATCTCTAGGGCTCCCTAATCCCTCTGCTCTTAATAATATGCCAGAGGTTCTCAAATTTTAGCCTACAGTAGAATCACCAGTGTGGGCTTGCTTACACCGGGCAGCTGAGCCTATTCCAGACTTCTAATTCAGCATACATATCTAGTTAGTTCTCTGGTAAAGCTGTTGCTTACAGAATCTCTGCACTCTACCCATCTGCAATACTGAGCCAGAAATAGATACTGCCTTGTCTAAAGAGTAAAAGACTCAGTGGGGAAACCAAGATATAGAAGCGCAGAAATGCCTTGTGATAGCAGGTTCAATAAATCACAGCTCTGCACACAACACCATATCTAATTGCCAAATCATCCAGCTTAAAAAAAAAATAAAAATCAGACAGGGGGAATTGAGCTAGAACTGAAAGGGTAGGGAGGCCTGAGGAAGAGAAAGATTGGGAACGAAGAGCATTGCAAGTGGAAACAATGGTACCCATTATCTCCATGCTTGGGTTTATAGAGTCAGCCTTCAGAGCTAAAAGGGACCTACCCTTCAGATCTCTAAAGAGAGTTCTGGCTCTTACATTTGCATATGGGTGTCACCACTATTTCAAAAAAAAAATCACAGCTAAATTCTTAGTGCTAAATAGAGTCACTTGGGGCTGGGAATATGGCTCTGTGCTTGCTTAGTATGCATGAAACTCCAGGTTCAATTCCTCAGTACCATATAAACAGAGAAAGCCAGAGTTGGCACTATGACTCAAAGTGGTAGAGTTCTAGCCTTGAGCAAAAGAAGCTCAGTGACAGTGCCCAGGCTCTGAGTTCAAGCCCCATAACTGGCAAATACATACATACATACATACATACATACATACATACATACATACATACATACATACATACATACATCATAGAGTAATAAATAGAGTCACTTGCTCTCCAAGTAAATGATTTAGAGAGGTGAGAAAGGTCTTCTTGCCCTCTTTCATCTGTAGCTTGCCATTTTCTCTTACCCATTGGTTGCCCATGGGCTCATCTCTAATTCAGTGAACAAGGACCAGGCTACACTGGCCACCACCATGTCTGTTAGATATCTGGTTTGTGCTTTCCTTGAAAAGAGGAATATAAATGAGTCAAAGTGGTCTCCTGTAAGTGCCATTCTAATTGAGATTTGATGAAATGAAGTTGTCTCTAGATAATCCCTCCGGTGTCCCACTCCTTTCCCCAAGAACAGTAATAGCAAATAGTATCTGGAAAAAAGAATTGCCTGAGTGGGCCACAGAAAAACTCCTTGAAGGAATACTAAGGATGAACGTGATCACTTCAGGGGCTACTACAAAACACCATGACCCCAATTCCTCTTTCACACACTCTTCCTAGCAACCCTTTCAAAGAAATTATAACCTTGTAGAGAAGAAGATGGTAAGCCACCCTCTAACTCATTTGCCTACAGCCTTTCATTCACATTCAGTTGCCCTGTCAGGTAGGGACAACTGAGACATAAACTGTCATGGACCAATTAAGGCAGGAAGTTTGTCAGGAGTACAGAGGGGACAAAGAACATCACAAAGAAAGTGGAAGGAGTTAGTTCCAGAAGACTGTACCAGGAAACAGAAGAGAAGAGCAAACTGGGAAAGTAAAGAAAAAGGTGACATTGTCCAGAAAGAAATGTACTCATTACTTGACATAAGAAACTGTAACCCCTCAGTATATCACCTTTATAATAACAATAAAAATACACATTAAGAAAAAAAACCAATAGCAGAAAGCTCATGAGCACTTGATCTGTGCCACACTTAAAGCCCTAGAAGCTTAGTTGACTGCCCTAAGGTCAAAGAACTAGCAAACATCAATGTGGTGATTTTACCTCCAGTATAAATATAAAAAGTGGTGATCTTGGGGCTGGGAAGGTGGCTCAGTGGTTGCATGCATGAGGCCCTGGGTTCAATTCCTCAACACCACATAAGCAGAAAAGGCTGGAAGTGGCTCTGTGGCTCAAGTGTAGAGTGTTAGCCTTGAGCTGAAGATCTGAGGATTAGAATGCCCAGACCCAGAGTTCAGGCCCTACAACTGACAAAAAAAAAAAAAAAAAAAATGGCAGTCTTTGATGGTGGAAGATTTAAGATAACAGAAGATCTTGGAAGTTGTTCCACCAAAGTCAGTTAAATCAGAGTAAGTACTCTTTCTGAGATTTTTCCTAAAGGTTTAATTTATAACTTAAACATGGCAAGGTCATTCAGTAACTAGATAATTACACATAGACACATAGGTATACCTTATATTGTTGTCTAAATGTAAGTATTTAAGTATGTAAGATTCTATATTTGTTATTTATAGGTGTAGCCTTGAATGAGTTCTTAAAAATGAGCACCACTAACTATATATTTCATTCCTTAAAGGAGTCTGAACCCTTAAGTACAATGGCCTGAAACACCATCTTCCGTTTCCTCTGCCAGGATGTTACACAAAAACAACTAGGAAATGGAAAATAGGGAATAAACATGGGATCTGAGTAAATCGAGAAGACGGATATAACCTGCAGACTCAAAAACATGTAAAATACACTGAGAAACATACAGAAATAAATCATTTTAGGATGTGTTTTCATACCATGAAACGATAATGCTAGCAAATACATCAAATTTGTCCATGTACTAAGCAGTGACAGGTAAGATTTATATAGACAAGGGTTTTTCTTTGTTTTTTGTTTTTATTTGTTTTTCTGGTCCTAAGGTTTGAAGTCAGAGCCTGGGCTGAGTCCCTGGGCATTTTTGCTCAAGGCTAGCATTCTACCATTTAAACCACAGTTCCACTTCCAGCTTTTTGGTGGTTAATTGGAGATAACAGTCTCACATCCTTCCTGCCCAGGCTGGCTTTGAATTGTGAACTTCAGATCTTAGCTCCCTGAGTAGCTAGGATTATTGGTATAAGTGGCTGGTTCTCAGCTTAGACTAGTTTTTTGGAGTTTTTTTTTTGTTTTTTTGTTTTTGGTTTTTTGTTTTTTTGGTTTTTTTGTTAGTCATGGGACCTGAACTCTGGGCCTGGGCGCTGTCCCTCAGCTCTTCAGATGAAGGCTAGCACTCTACCACTTGAGCCACAGCACCACTTCCAGCTTTTCTGCTTATGTGGTGCTGAGGAATCAAACCCAGGACCTCGTGCATGCAAGGCAAGCACTCTACCACTGAGCCACCTTCACAGCCACAGACTAGTATTTTTAATCATCACATCCTAAAGATAAAGTAACCCACCAAATCTCTAGGCTATAGAGTTCTGCCTGTATCACTAAGGTATCACTAAGATATTCTACAGCAGATTTACATTATTTGTTATACCATAACTTTATGGGCAAAAGATTACAATAGTCTGAGTATTATTCATAAGCAATTGCTTATGACATATCTAGTAGATAGAAAAAAAGCCAGAAGTTAGAGAACAAAGTAGCTCTATGTGAAATTCAGTGAGTTCCATGAATATGGACGAACAGGTTCAAAATACTATGTACAGTATCATCTCATTGTACGGAGAAAACATAAATATGCACATATATTCACAAATATAGAGGAAACCTCCAATATTCCAGGATCGTAAAAAAGGAAACAGTGCTAGGATTGCTTCCTAAGAGAGATGTCCAGATATAAAAAAAGGTAGGATCTTTACTTTTTCACTAAAACTTCTTTTCTGATGTTTAAATTTTGTATATGGTCATGTATCATCTTTTTATTTGGATCAAATTCAAAAACAAATTAAAATTCTTTTCCAACTTAATCCATAGTGGAATGGGTAGGCAAAGTACAAGTGATCAAAACAGTCTGGCAAAATCTTCTATTCCTTCCAGAGAGAAAAGTCGTTGCCTGTGATTTTTCACAGTAGATTCTGAATGCTCAGAATATGAATATATATATATATATATATATATATATATATGCCATCCACTTTCTTCAAACAAGACTTTAATACAGAAAATAGCAGGAAAAAAAATCTCTGTACATATAATAGGACAAGGTCCACCAGTGTCTGTATATTGGATGTGAGAATGACAGAAAGTCCTATAAATATAAAAGAAAAAGATGCAGGTAATGAAATAACATAACTACTGTGTAGCTAAAATAGAAGGGTATATCACCACCATGCTACCAAAGAAAGTCTCTCATGTCCTACAAAACATGCAAGGCATCTTGCCTCACCAAATTTAAACAGGAATTATTTTTAAGCTACTATAATTAGTTCCCATTTGTCTATGAATCAGCCTTTATGAGGCAATAGCATCTAATCCCCATCAGATGAAACATGAGGCCACATCATGTCTGTTTATTCTTTTGAAAAGAAAGAGAGGTGCCAAGTTTCCTGCAACACCCAGCTCAAACAGTGAGATTTGGAGGACAAAATGTCCTGTTGTCCACATTTGAAGATAGGAATATATTTTCATCTAATACAACAGGTTCAGCTGGCAACAGGAAAGAACTGAATTCCAGAGCTCTACAATAGGATTTAGCACTAAAGCATCTTTCAGATAGGATAATATTTATATTTTAATCTACCATATTATAGCATTTTTTAAAGTACACATTTGTGGGCAACTATGAAAGAGCATTCTTCAAACATATCTAAGCAATGAAAGAATTGATGAGTGTTCACGCCTATAATCCTAGATACTCAGGAGGCTGAGCTTTGAGGATCACAGTTCAAAGCCAACATAGGTAGTAACGCTGTAAGACTGTTATCTCCAATTAACCATCAGAAAGCCAGAAACAGAGCTGTGGCTCAAGTAGTAGAATGCTAGACTTGAGTAAAAAAGCTAAGGGATAGTGTCCAGGCCCTGAGTTCAAGCCCCAGTACTGACAAAAAGAAAATTGTGAGCATTTTAAAGCTATTTTTATATTTCCCAATATACTGCTTTTGTAATTAAGTGTCTCACTAGCAATAAAGAGTTTCAATCCCAAATATAAAGGTATAGGAAGAAAGAGTATTACCATTACCATTTAACCTGGGCTTCCTTCAAGTAAAACAGCTCCTCTGAAATCATTATCAAGATACAGTAAAATATTTTGGCGTCTAAAGGAAGTACAGACAGAGGGAAGGTACTAACCAAGACAGTTGGAATCTGAAAGAGGTTTAAACTGGCAACCTTAGTAGCCAGAGACCTCATTAGAGAGCACAAGCTCAAAGCCATAATTCACAGGAAAAATCAGACAGTTGTAAGCCAACAATGACAGCATAGGTGAACAAGGGTGACAGGGGCAGATTACACAAGGGGGACATGATACTTACTGGTCTCCAGATTAATGGTAGTGATGGTACAAATGTGTACAGGTATGCCTGTTGTTGTTTTCAAAGCAAGCACCCATGAGTACTGGTCCCACCTCCAGTATTTACTAGTCATATCCCTTCAGTAAACAATTTTAATGGATCTATCAGAACATAATTGTTTTCCCTCCAGTACAACAACAAATGGATATGAGGGGATTGACCAGTAAATTTGACTGGTATCAAACCTCTTGAGAATTCTGTACCAACCAAAATAACCAATAACATTTTTATAGTTTTTATATTTATTTTATTTTTTTGTCAGCCATGGCACTTGATCTGAGGGCCTGGGCACTGTCCCTGAGTTCTTCTGCTCAAGGCTAGCACTCTACCACTTTGACCCACAGCTTTATTTCCAGTGTTAAGGTAGTTAATGGGAGATAAAAGTTTCATGTCCTTTCCTGCCCAGGCTGGCTTTGAACCATGATCCTCGATCTCAGCCTCCTGTGTAGCTAAGATTACAGGCATGAGCCACCAGCATCCAGCTTAATTTTTAATTTTAACAAACATGTATATAATGTTTCTCGTGATAGGCAAGATGTTTTATAATTCTTACCTTTAATAACCCTCTGGTAAGGGTACTATTATTCCTGTTTCATAGATAAGAAAATCAAGGTTCAGAGAAGTTCAGCAACTTACCCAGACTTATGTATCTAGTAGTATAATTTGAAGTTAAGCAAAGACACTATGTTGAAAATAAACTATACAACTTGTGAGTGGGGATGGGAGGGAAAATCTTGGAGAGAGCAAAGGAGGGGATAACATTGTCCAAAAAGAAATGAACTCATTACCTGAGCAATGAAATGGTAACCACCCCTGTATATTACCTTTATAAAAACTATTTTTTAAAAAATTTAAAGCAGCATGACTCCAGAATATGTGTTACTCTACATTACATATGCAGCCTATCATTGGAATTATATTAATATTATAACTTTCCTTAGATTAATCCCAGTATCACAAATGAGGAAAATGAAGCTCACAGAGGTAAATCATACAGTGATATCATAAAGCCAGCAAATGGCGGACAGCCAGGGTTTGAAACTGAGTCTATGTAACTCCAGACTCTTCTCTTAAGCACAAAGTTAATAAACTTCCATCTACAAATATTTACACTGCATCAACAGTGCTCCAGACTGTGTTCTAAAATACTTTAGAAAGAAAGAAAAAGAAAAGATAAGGAACCAGTTGCTCCACTGCAGGTAGCTGAAAGATTTTCACATCATCTCCTGGATAGATCAGCGCGCGCACACACACACACACACACACACACACACACACACACACACACACACACACACACACACACACACACACACACACACACACACACACACACTCTCTCTCTCTCTCTCTCTCTCTCTCTCTCTCTCTCTCTCTCTCTCTCTCTCTCTCTCTCTCTCTCTTTCTCTCTCTCTCTCTCTCTCTCCCCAGGGCAAAGTCCAAGTCAGCAGGTGCCTATTAAAGCTGATGCCAGTAAGAATGATAACGGCAGAAATACTTTAAACATTTGGCTATATATTCCAAAAGAAATTAGACTACTCTAAACAAAGGAGGAGGCTGCAATGCTTGGTAAGAAATGTATGCATTATCCTGCCCATGTAATTGTAGCCCCTCTGTACAGTATGTTCTCAAATGAAATAAAATAAAATTTAAAAAAAAATGTACTCATTACCTTGCCCATGTAATTGTAACCCCTCTGTACAGTATTTTCACAATACAAAAATAAAAATTAAAAATTTCATCAATAGAAAAAAAAAAGAAATTAGACTACTCAATTTGGAGGGGGAAGAAATCTTATATACAGGGCAGAATGCTAACAAGTTCTAAAGCAATCGGAATAGGTGTAGCCTTTCTCAGCAGGTGGTATATTTCTGGTACTCTGTTCATTCCTGCCAACCTTTGGACTCCTGAGATAAGGTGACTACGAATTCAACTAGATTCTCTCAGGAAATCCCCAGTAGTGTCACATCCCAGGAAACTCCTCAGACAATCCCCATGATCACCCTGGAAGGCAAGTATTAGATTTTATACTTGAGTCTCCCCCCCCCCACACACACACACATACACAGTGGTTCTAGCCCAGAGCCTCGCAAATAAAAGGCTCGCAATATGTCTTAGTTGATTAGATGGATAGAACAATATTATTTTCAAAGTACACTTACTTCCACTATGTAAGTGTTGCCAAGCAGCAGTCTCTGCACTGCAGAAATGATGATGTGAGAATCATTTTAATTAGCACTTTCATTGTTTGTATGCAAATGTACATTCCTAAAGTAGGCTCTTTAAAAAGCTGTCCTTAAATCAAACATCCCTCACTGTGATTTTTCTTTTTAAGTCCTTTTCCATTGACAGTAATGGGAGACATTTCAATACAGCCTGAGACGTAATGATCCCAAATCTGTAATAATAGAGTTGAGATGCTTTCCTCTACAAGAATGACAAGTCTGAAATGAAGAAATGTGAGGCGCCACCAGGCACCAGGACAGAATTCCTTCTTAGATTTAGTTATCCCAAGATAGGATAGCCAACACCAAGCTGAATAACAGCAGAGAATTTGGCTTGCCCAGGTCCCATTGGATTGCAAACCTGAGTATCTTTTTTTCATCAAAGACTTTCCAACTTCCTTCTCTTTTTCCTTGCCCAACATTGGGCTTCCTATTTAGACTCCCAGCCATCCTTGGACAGTATCTACTTTGACCTCTGAGTTGGGTGTTGGGGCCTGGTCCTGTGCCTCAGCTTGGGGAAGGGCCCAGATGCTCCAGGAACACTCAACCCTGAGAGGTTCTTAGTGGACTTCCCTGGCCTTGCCCAGCCCAGCCTAGCCTGGCCCAGCCAAGCCCAGCCAACCCCAGCCCAGCCCTGGGTGTGAGTCCTGAAGAGTTGGTCTCTTGGGGCGTAAGAAAAGGAAGAAAAATTCTGGGTGGTCAGCAGGGCTAAATCCTGTTGTGAGTCACTAACTCTGTTTTACAAAGTTGGGCCAGGCAGCCCAAGAAGCCAGTCACACAATTACAGAGAACAGGATGGTAACCAGCAAAGGTCTCAGAAGGATAGATGAGGAGTCATAGATTATCTAAGTTTGGAGGAAAATCTGTAGTCCAAAAAGGGTAAGGAGATTGATTGAAAGCCAGGAAAGCTCTGCAAAGTCCTTTCAAAGGCAATAAAACACTCTAAGCATTGCAATGATCCAAATGCTTCTCCATGCTTCTGAGCCACAAGAAAAGGAACACAGTGAACACCAAACAGTTAGTAGCTTTATTGCTTCAAATATGGTCCAAAAAGCTAAGGTCATGGGAAGATGTGGCATGTGAATTACCTTCAGGGGACAGAGTATTTTATCTGTTTGTTGTTGCTTTTGTTTTGAAGCTATAATCAGTGCAAGAAGAAAAGCAAAGAGGTAACAGGTCTGCCAGTGTAATGTTACAAGAGAAACAGCCATGCTGTTTCCTCTTCCTCCATATAAGAGAGGAGCTTTCCGGAAAGGATAACTCTAGTAAGAGGTTACAGAAGCCGAAGACAGGTGGAGCCAGAAGGAGAGTCACAGCCACTTTAAGCAATGTTACGTTTTCACATTCAGATGAATCACTTCCATGGCAGCTAAAAGAAAATGCAACTGTCACTCATGAGTCACTGTCAGTAACCCTTCAGGAACCTATGAGAAGAAAAATGGTTCTGTAAGATAAGGAACTATATTAACATAAGGAAGGTTTTAGAAGCACACATCAAGAAGCCTGGCATTAACATTGAGAAAAGTCCTTGCCTGAGGAATTATATAGATGAGTGACCATCACAAACTGACACAGGTTCACCATGAGCAAGAAGCAAATTAAATTAGACTAGACCAGCAATGAGCATATTTTCACTTAAGCCATTCTTGAAAGAGTTCCACAATGTTCTTGTGGACATGATAAAAGAAATGTGGGCAATTCAGCAGATTTAGGTAAACAGATAGATAAGTAGATAAATAAAACACAAAAACCATCCCTAAATGTCACCATCTTGCTATAAATATTCTGACTGGGCTTATGCTGTTGATTCTGGTGAACAACTTGTGTCTAGAAATGACAAAATGAAGGAAGAATCACTATCATGATTGATATCATGAACATAAAGTCTACATGTTCAGCAAAACTGGGAGGGGAGGAGGGAGGGAGGGGACGGTAGGGGGAAAACAATGGAGGGGGTAACAATGTTCAAGAGGAAGTGTACTCATTACCTCACTCATGTAACTGTAACCCTCTGTATAGTATCTTTACAATAAAAAAATTTAAAAAAACAAACAAACTGGGAGGGGAATAATGTTTTGGTTGGCCACATACCTCAAACACCCTAACAGGGCTACTGGGAAAAAGGAAGGGTAAGGCTTAGATATATTAGGATACACACACACACACACACACACACACACACACACACACACACACACCTCCTTCTAACTCTACACACACACACACACACACACACACACACACACACACACACACACACACACACACACACACACACACACACACACACACACACACACACACACACACACACACACACACACACACACACACACACCCCTCCTTCTAACTCTACCCCTTCAAAACCACAGTTCCCTGGCACCACAGAAAAATCACACACTCCTAGAAGAGAAAGAACTTAAGGTTGTAGACCAAGGGAGATGACCACTTAGGATAGTTCTTTGGGTCACAGCCCCGCAGTGTGATGGCTATTACTTTAGAATTCCCTGTAAGTTAAGGCCCGCTATACACAAAGCTGGTTCTATCTCAAGGCTGGGAAGGTGGCTCAGTGGTAGAATGTTTGTCTCGCATGCATGAAGCCCTGTGTTTTATTCCTCTGCACCACATAAACAGAAAAACCCGGAAGTGGCGCACTGTAGCTCAAGTGGTAGAGTGCTAGCCTTCAGCTGAAGAGCTGAGGTGCAGCGCCCAGGCCCAGAGTTCAAGCCCCACAACTGGGGGGGAAAAAATCACTCCCAGAAGCAAGGGGCATTTTAAGGTTCGTGTGCCCTTCTCACCCAGTGACCTGTGATTGACAAGTCATGATCTCTGAATGGAAATGCCTGGCTGGATTGCCTTCTTAGATCATCAGTCAGTCAGGTATTACTTGAGAGTTATTTTTTTTCCAAGTAAGGGGATATCCCTAAAGAAAATCAGTAGATGCCAAAGAGAAAATATAGCAAATCAAAGTACTTCCTGATGCGGGCCAAATCCTTGGCTGGTGTACTTCCAGCTCAATGTCTGGAACTGAAAACTAGCCTAGGGAGGATCAGAGGCTTCCATGTGGCTGGAAGCCAAGATGATCCAAAGTGACTTCAGAAATCCTTAAGACCAAAGACCCTTGGCTTGCTCTAAGCCACCGGATTTCTGGACTAAAGGAGACACTATACATTATGTAGTTCTTACTTAAAAAAAAAAAAAAACTAGAAGCATACAGAAGTACTCAGGGGAAGCAGTGATGCAGAACTCCCTAAAGTATTCCAGAGCTCCAGAAGACATTTTCCAAAATGGAGACTGTCTTAGCCACATATTGTTTTGCTAGTTAACAGAGGAGCCCAAAGGTTCAAACCAGAACCTCTTCCTGTGCCCAATCCTGGACTGACCCTAAATACTTTGGACCAAGGGTGATGAGGAGAAAGTTCAGATGATCCTCAGTGATCTGGAAACAATCTGACAAAACAGTGTCAGCCAAAACAAGCAAACGACCGTACCTTAACTCCAAACAGAGCATTCTAAAGTCATATTGCCCAAAAGCTCTCTCATTCTACATGGATGAGTCTAGAAGTCGACATATTTACCTTTTTCTTTTTTTTCTCTCCCCATGGACAGAGAAATGTCCCACCCCACAGAATGTCCCACCCCTCCTTTCCTGAGATTTCCCTTTTTCAGTAGGTTTGCAGTTCTGCAGTTGGCCCCAAAAAGGAAATTTTGATTGTATACTACTTGTCTTTAACACACATTAAATTAGGGCAATTTGGATGATGACAGCAGCCAGAAAGGTACTGACTGAAGCAAAAGGCACTGAATATCTGACACCATAACCCTTAAACGTGCAACTCCTCTATTTACTTAGAAACAGTTGCTGATGCTTACCCTACACAAAGATAAACTAGAACAGACCAGGAAAGGGAAGGGGAAGCAGTGAGGTCAGGGCTGTTGTAAACCTGGCACCCCACAGGGGAAAAGTTCCTCACATTGTCAGAACATGGTTTTTCTCCCCACATGAAAAAATTAGACAGCCTAACACTATGAATAATGACATTCAACTGTATCTAGACACTTAGCAGAGGACTGCCCTCCTTATACACTTAAAAGATTCAGGAAGAGACCATCATGGCACAGTGAATAAATCTGGTGAGGGTGGCCAGAGGACATGCAATCTGAGTCCTTGCTCTGCTTGGAAGAAGTTCTATGACATCAGATCCACATATTTCTCTATGAACTGCAAGGTAAATTGAGTTAGGCTAGCTGACCTCAGTTTTCTTTCATCTCTAACGCTGTGTTCTACTACTAATTCTGCAACAAAACAGTCATGCATTAATTCAGCAAGCACTTACTGAATACCATTACCTCCCTCCCACCGGTACCAGGTACTCTGCCATGTACTGGAGACAGTCCTGCACTCAAAGAGTGCCAAATACCAAATACCAGAGGCCCAAAAGCTGCCTCTATACTACACAAAGAGACATGTGTGGACAGGGTAAATGGCTCTAACAACAGATGGTGCAGAGAGCAATCTGAAACAGCTTTCCGAGGCATGATTAGCAGGCCAGCATTTGACAAAGGAAGGAATTATGCCAAAGAAAAAGGAGAAAGGAAGAGCATGTGCAAATGGTCCAACATGGCATACAAGATGGGAAACATGCTAAGAGATAAAGGGCTTTATAAGCTATGTGGAAATGAAGTATTGCCCAGCATCCCTTGACTCCTCTCCTCCCCTGCTCTTCACCTCAACAGCTCCCTATTTGGCCACATGCTCAGGGTCAGAAACAGCTCTTACTCCAAGTCTGCTTATGTCAACAGACCCACAAATTTCTGAACTCTGCTCCTCAGCCCCTTTGTCCCCAGTCTCATCTGGCTCCAATTTCCATGCTACATAGCCAAATCACACCTGCTGACATGAAGGCTTCCTCTCAGGCACCCAGCAGGTCTTCCTTTCAGTTCTTATTCAGCTCATGGTGCTCAACTTCTGTCAGCTGTTCCAAATAGTTTCCATCTTCCTCAAAGCCACAACCACATCCCACCCTCCCCACTCTCACACTCAGTAGAAGATTCCCACCTCCTCTGTTCCTGAGAATGGCTATCCAGCACAGCTCCCATAGAAGCCTTCCTGTCACCTGTCCCAAGTTCCTTCTTAAATGGCCCAGATAGAACCATAGGTTTCTCTGTTTGTAAGTACAGAAGAAGGAAAAAGGAAAGACTTTATTAAGAAATACTGATCAGCTGGACATAGGGGCTCAAGCCTATAATCCTACCTGAGAAGCAGAAATCAGAGACTAAGGCTCAAAGCCAGTCCAGGCATAAAAAGATCATTGACCAGCTTCTACCATCTTCAGTGACATGGGAAGCACAATTAAGAGGATCACAGCCCACACTGTCCCAGGAACTAGAGGCATGACTTAAATGATAAAAAGTACCTGCCTAGCAAATGTGAGACCCTGAGTTCAAATCTCAGTAAGGAAAGGAAAGGGTAAGGGGGAAAAAAGGAAGAGAAATGAAAAAGGAAAGGAAACAATTTCATTAATCAACCAATGTCAGTTATTGCCCACTCATGTAATAGGGCTCTGAAATTAGCACTCTTAAATGAGAAATGGTATATGAGTGCATTCCACATGTATGACACAAATACTACTAGCTACTCTATAAATGTTGGCTGAATAAACAAGTAAACAAATTACAAACTTGATGTTGAAGAGGCAATCTAAAGAGTTATAAAACACAAGGCATCATCTGGCACATGAAGCAGCAATGTAGCTTAGAATTTTGCCAAGCAAATCCTTTCTAAAACACAATGACAAGGCCTTTGTGGGCCTGATTTCTGGCCCCTCATTAGCTCCTACATATACAGCCCATTTAATGCCAATCAAGGCAGCATTGAGTCATTTTAGTGCCTTTTATCTTTGAAATAATTTCTTAAAACAAATATATAGAACAGCTTTAATACATTGCATTGCAATGTACTATACTGTGTATATACTGTAAACTTGCCTTATTTGTGGATTTATTACAAGCATCTATTTGTTTTTCTGGTACTGGGATTTGAGCTCAAATTGCTTACTCAGCCAGTACTCTACCACTTAAGCCACACCTCCAGCCCAGCTTTTTGCTGTTTATCTTAGAGATGGAGTCTTATGGACTTTTCTGACCATGTTGGCTTTGAACTCCATTCCTCCAGATGTCAGCCTCCTGATTAACTAGGATTATAGGTATGAGCCACTGGCAGCTGGCTTTACAAAGTTTTGACCATGTACAACTAAAAATATTTCCTGCAATGCATTATCTGGCCCAGTTGATAATGAGAAACTGTCAGTCCCAAGTTATTGTCAATTCTTTTCCTAACTATCCATAAGTTCTCCTCAACAGCAATTTCCTTAGAAATATATGCACATGGAGACAAGGGGTTTACCTGTGTGTGTATGTGTGTGATATTCTTAATACAAATATATACATCTGTTCATGCTTTAAGTGTCATTATAAACCCACAGCCCACAACTATTGACACAGGCCCACTGCAGAATATCCTAAGCAGCCAGCTAATGCCTCTCTGTTGTTTATTTTTTGTAATTTTGACTTACTACGGTCAAGAGATATAGCATGCAACTGGTTATAAACCTGCCACAATAAATTAAATGAAAAGCATCACAAAAATGGTAAATATTCAAGTATTAGGATGGTCTGGATCTCACGAGCACCAGAAAACTTGGGTCAGCATGCAGACCCCTCTAGATCTCTAGAGAATGCCAGAAAGCTAAGAGTCCTTCTGTTGGTTCTGCTTGGCCTACTATAGAATTCTCTCCTGATGCTGCTAGTACAAAATTACACCATGCGATAGTTAGCATACAACTCACTATTCAGTTCTGCTGTGTAGCCATCTAGAATATATGAGGACACTGGAGCCTTCTCCATTGCAACTCTGCCTTTCTATCCCCACAGAGGCTGTTATGTAGCTGGATGCCAGATTTCCCTGAACTCCACCCCATCCCTGAGTAAGTGCTGCATGTGAATGAACAATGGCATTCTAGACTGCTAGTATCATTTTTGTACCAGAAGTGCCTGGGAGGGCTGGTTGTTCTAGAGTAGGTGGGAGTCGGAGCCTTGTATGTGGCCAAGTTAAGAGTTCCAGACCCCTAATGCACTGTCTAGCATATCAAGTATGATAAACTCTCACCCCAAAACTAAGGAGATTAGTCAAAATAAAAATGGCTGTTAATACTGCCTCCATCCTTACTAGATTTTAGTTTTCAGAAGCTTTCAAATATGACTGTGAGGAGAAAGGTAATATCAAAAAAAAAAAAAAAAAAAGCTCATCAGGGTAGTTCCCAAAACAGGATACAAGTCACATAGTTATTCAGGTTTTAGGTCCATTTCTTGACTTTTTTTTTTTTTTACTGTTATGAACTTCCTTTTCTATAATCCACCAGATACTTCAGGAAGCACAGCCCTCCCCCCCACCCCCCCACCCCCCCACCCCCACCAAAACACTAATGACCCCTTGTCTATTAAGATAGTGGTAGCAGCAAGAAGTACTGGATACATTTAGATAGGAATAATAACTTCTAATGTCCTATAGCACAATAGGATTGCTATGATTAACAACAATTAATTGAATATTTCAAGACACCCATTAGAGAGGATTCTGAATGTTCCCAAATGCAAAGAAATGATAAATATCAGAAGCAGTAGAAAAGCTCATTACCCTGATCTGATTATTACATGCTATATCGTATCTGTAACTATGTATGATTGCTGCCTATCCAACAAAAAGAATATATTTTTTTTACGAGTTGGTGGTTATACTTGTAATTCTAACTACTTGGAAGGTTGAGAATAGGAGGATTAAGGTTGAAGAGACCTCTTCTCAACCCATAGCCTAGACATGGTAATTCAGCCTGTCATCTTAAACTACTTGAGATAGTGAGATTGAGAGGACTGTGGTGCCAGGGCAGCCCAGACAGAAAAGTTTGCAAAACTCTATCTCCATGGAGGAAACCTGGATATGGTGGAACTCACCTATGATCCAGCAATGATGGAAAGCCTCAAATGGGTAAATTGCATGTCAGGTATACACCCTGGAGAAAAGGAAAACCCTATCCGAAAAAGTGACCAATGAAAACAGGATTAGAGGTATGGCTCATCAGTATCCTGCCAGTCTAGCAAGCACAAGACTGGGTTCAAATCCCAATACTATCAAAATGTTGGTGACTTCTATTGTCCAGTTTTATTATTTTTGCCTGCTTTTCATAAAAAGGAAAAAAATCCCTAAGAAATGGTCAACTTTCAGGTTCAATAGTTCAGTTCTACTTAAAAGAACCGGAAATATTTAATAGCAAACATGATTAATAAATTTGTATAAATGTTCCCAACATGGTAATTTTATGAACAAATCACATTATAGAGAGAACATTATATGTTTCAAGACTAATATAATGACTTGATATTTATAAAGAATACATAAAAATTACATTATTGCGTTCTTTTCCCATAGACATGCATAGCCATCTTTTAAAAATACAATATAAAAAATACAAAAAATTGTATTTCTCTTTATTATTCTAATAATTTTGCTCCCTGTTATTTTAAATTTATTTTCCCTATTTAAAAAGAGGTCCATGGGCTGGGAAGTTGGCTCAGTGGTAGAGTGCTTGCCTTGCATGCATGAGGCCCTGGGTTCAATTCCTTAGCACCACATAAGCAGAAAAAGTTGGAAGTAGCACTGTGGTTCAAGTGGTAGAGCGCTAGCCTTGAGCTGAAGAGCACAGGAACAGTGCCCAAGCCCAAAGTTCCAGTTCAAGCCCAGGATTAGCGAGAGAGAGAGAGAGAGAGAGAGAGAGAGAGAGAGAGAGAGAGAGAGAGAGAGAGAGAGAGAGAGAGAGAGAGAGAGGTTCAACAGCCATAGCACTCCTGGGCATCTACCTTGAACATCATGAGCCAGTATATAATAAAGATACCTACACACCCATGTTCATTGCCGCACTATTCACGATAGCCAAGATATGGAAACAGCCCAGATGGCCCACAATAGATGAGTGAATCCAAAAAATGTGCTACCTATACACAATGGAATTTTACACAACCATTAGAAAGAATAAAATAATGTCATCTGCAGGGAAATGGATGGATCTAGAGCAAATCATGTTAAGTGAGGTAAAGCTCAGAGAGCCAAACACCATATGTTCTCTCTGATATGCAGAAACTAGATCTAAAACACATTAGGATATGACAAACTACATAGGATTCTAGATACTCATATAGAGTGAGACCACAAGAGGACACTGTTAGGAGAGAATCACAAAGGTGCAATGCCTAAGTGCTTCTTCATATTTATATAAAAAATATACATACTGAGCCAGGTACTGGTAGCTCACACCTGTGATGACCATGGTTTGAAGCCAGACAGACAGAAAAGTCCGTGAAACTCTGATCTCCAATAAACCACCCAGAAAAAGCCGGAAGTGGTGCTGTGGCTCAAGTGGTAGAGTGCTAGCCTTGTGGACAAAGAGGTTCATTGAAAGCACCTCAGGACGGGCACCACCCCCCCCACACACACACAAACACACACAGAAATGAATTCCAAGATACAGAACACAGAGACCTCTTTTTTTTTTTAGTTTTTAATTATTCTGCCTTCTCCACCTTATGTATGGCGTATTCAAATGTACATCATTGGAAGGGTTGGGAGAAGGTACAGAACTTGAGGGGGGGAAAAGGATAAAAATATGCAGCAGTGAAGCTCTCTGGACACTGATAAAAGTGAACTATACAACTCATGGGTGGAAATGGGAGGGAGGGACTGGAAGAAAATGAGGGAACAGAGGGAACTGTACAGAAGGAAATGTACTAATTACCTGACTCATGTCATTGTAATCCCTCTATATATCACCTCGATAATAACAATAAAGTAAATTATAAATAAATAAATAAATAAAGAGAGTCAGGTATTGGTGGCTCAGGTATATAATCCCAGATACTCAGGAGCCTGAGATCCAAAAATGATGAGGTTCAGAGACAAGACTCATTTCCAATTAACCAGCAAAAATCCAGAAGTAGAGGATGGCTCAATGGCAGAGCACAAGTCATGAGCAAAAAATTAAAACCTGAGTAAGAATATGAGGCCCTGAGTTCAAGCCTCAATACCAGCACATCCACACACACAAAAGAAGGATATAAAAATGTTTTGTTGAACCTCAAAATCCCTTGGTGTTTTTCGTTTGTTTTTGGTTTTTTGTTTCATTTTGTGTTGTTTTGTTTTTTACAGTTAAGAGTTACAAAACAGAAACCTGTTTTATGATAGATTCAAACAGGTCAGCAGTGGATAGTGCTGGGACACGTATTGATCCGCTCCTGCCTACTGCCCCATACAAGAATATGACCCAGGGGCTGGGAAGGTGGCTCAGTGGTAGAGCGCTTGCCTTGCATGCATGAGGCCCTGGGTTCGATTCCTCAGCACCACATAAGCAAAAAGAAAAAAGCCGGAAGTGGCGCTGTGGCTCAAGTGGTAGAGCGCTGGCCTTAAGCTGAAGAGCTGAGGGACAGTGCCCCAGCCCAGAGTTCAGGCCCCACGACCGGACCCAAAAACAAAAAAGAAAAAAAAAAGATTATGACCCAATATCAGCAGATGTTCTCTTTTTTTTTACAGAAAGGGTCTGTCTTGGAGCTGGGCCTGGGTGCTCTCCCTGTGCTCTTCATTTCAAGGCTAGCACTCTACCATTTGTGCCACAGTGCCACTTCCGGCTTTCGGTTTATGTGGTGCTGAGGAATAGAACCCAGGGCCTCATACATGTGAGGCAAACCCTCTACCACTGAGCTGCCTTCCCAGCCCAGATGTTCTCATTTCGTGAAATTTCTTTTTTTTTTAATTGATTAATTTTTTTTTTTGTGAAACTATCGTACAGAGGGGTTACAATTACATAGGCAAGGTAATGAGTACATTTCTTGTCAAGCATTGTTGCCTCCTCCTTTGTTTCCCCTTCCCATCCCTTCCCATCACTCCCCCACCCCACCCTGCCACCCCCTCCACCCCCCAGCCAAAGTTGTAAAGTTCATTTTTCGATATAACATCTTGTACATCTCATTGTTGCAATGGGTCCACCTGTATCCCTATTTAAACGATTTGTTTTTTTTCCTTCCCCTCCACAAATTATACCAACATCAAATACAGTGAAAGCAGGGGTTATACCATGGGGGAGGGACATAAAAAGCAACAAAGAAATCATCTTAAAAATATGTTAGAAACAATCACATGAAAGAAAAAAAACATTTGAATACTTATCTTGGGGTTCATTTCACCTAACATCAACTTATCTGACCTTTTCTGCTTGACTCAGACATACATTAGTTATGGCAAAGAAGAGAAAACATGGGAGCTATGTTTCTTTGGCCCTGGCTTATTTCACTTAAGATAATTTTTTCCAAGTCTTTCCATTTCCTAACAAATGGGGTAGTGTCATTCTTTCTGATGGAGGCATAGAATTCCATTGTGTATATATACCACATTTTCTTGATCCATTCATCTACTGAGGAGCATCTGGATTGGTTCCATATCTTAACTATGGTAAATAATGCTGCAATAAACATAGTTGTGCTAGTAGCTTTAGTGTGGTCTTGTTTGTGATCATTTGGGTAAATGCCCAAAAGTAGGATTGCTGGGTCATAGGGGAATTCTATGTGGAGTCTTTTGAGGAACCTCCATACTGTTTTCCAAAGTGGTTGAACAAGTTTACACTCCCACCGACAATGCAGTAGGGTTCCCTTCTGTCCACATCCCCTCCAGCATCTGTTGTTATTAGAGTTCTTGATTATAGTCATTCTAACTGGGGTGAGGTGGTATCTCAACGTTGTTTTGATTTGCATTTCTTTTATGGCTAGAGATGAAGAGTGAAATTTCTAAAAGTAAGGAAAAGGGTGGGTAGAGGAGAGATGGTTGAAAGGGATGACACTGATCAACACATATTGTATTCATAAACTGCTTTGTTAAATGGCAATGCCTTTGTACAACTACTGGGGCTGGGAAGGTGGCTCAGTGGTAGAGTGCTTGCCTTGCATGCCTGAGGCCCTGGGTTCTATTCCTCAGCACCACATAAGAAAAAAGAAAAAAAGCCAGAAGTGGCGCTGTGGCTCAAGTGGTAGAGCTCTAGCCTTGAGCTGAAGAGCTGAGGGACAGCGCCCAGGCCAAGAGTTCAGGCCCCACAACCGGACCCGCCCCCCCAAAAAAAGACTAGAATTTTCTGATTTTTAAAATTCTGGCCTTTAATTTTAAATACTTTAAAATACTTGTGTTTGTAGGCAGCTAGAATACTGTAAATATGAACTTGTGGAACAAATACAACATCTGAAGCTATGAATTCTGTTGGAAAAGAAAGGTGAGCTTCTCTCTATGTAACATACATACATATATATATATATATGTATGTATGTTACATAGAGAAATTTTTTTCTTGGCTGGAGAAGGGACTGGACAATGAAACTGAGGAAAAACTGAAATTGACCATTAAAAAAAAAAAGAGTAAAGGTGCCTTTGTTTCCTTTTCAAATTACAGCAGTACCAATTTACAGGAGAGAGTATGTCCAGCTTCTGAGTCCATACTAGGACAATCCTGGAAGCTACACATTGCATTCAAGGTGCCCTGCTTTAAAGCACAGATATATTCTCACTCTTGCTCCATCAAACAGGAAAGCCATTTTAGAGTGAGTACTTGCCACACAAAGCTATCAAGAAGTAGCCCATTTAGAATGCTATGACTAAGTATGATAATTAACAGGAGAGTGTCACCTTCTAAAAACAAACAAATACAGTATACAGAAATTATATTTGCATATACACACCTTAAAGGGATTCCAGGTCTCTCCTGTAAAGCTTTCTAAGAAGCAATCCCTAACTAATCCTAACAGTGAAAATTGAATTCAACAGGCACAAATAATATCATTGTTTTTTCAAGTATACCGCTGCAGAAACCATGTATTATTCAATCATTCCCTAGTCAGCAGAGCAGTGACATCCTCTCGGAGTGAGGGGAAAAGTGCATGAGTCATCCCTATGTTGATAAGGAGATTGCAGGATGAAGGCACTGCTGTTAAGTCAGCATCAGATGGTGCCTTGTCTAAATCAGTCCATGGAACACTCTGGATGATTTTGTCCTATGACAACCATTAATCATTAGAGATGAAATAGGCCTTCTTGTTTTAGTGACAACCTCACACACAATCTAATATTTACTTCCTCAAACCAAGGAGGTGGAGGGAGAAAAGACAAAAAATATATTCCACTCTATTTGTATTCAAATAGTGACTAGATGGGAAAGAGGAAAACATCTTGTTTTTACACATGGCCAGCAAATGTGACACAATTTCCTGCTTGTTTAAAAAGCTTAAAATCCAATGAGTAAATCTCTTGGAGAAATACCAACACCTAAGAATTTCACTGGTGTACAAAATGATATCATGCCTAGGTAAGATTCACCTATGTTGTTCGGGTAAACAGCTTTTAACATTGTTAGTAACACAAACAAAATGGCACCCCAGAGAGATACTTCAACACATTGTGGTAACCGGCACCCTGGGTTCTAGTCACTGAATTGCACTCTTCACATTCAGAAAGGTAACACTTTATGCAAATTTCAATTTGAGAATTTTCCTTATGATAACTAAGATTCTTAAGACAAAGAAGGAGGTTGGGGTGAATGAACGGATTAGAAACTATAATGGATCTAAGTCTCATGTTCTGTGCCACAACATAGTTAAAACTTGCATCTACAAGTCTGTATGACAGTGATAGGGCCTAATTTGTGGGTCAGTTCATGGCAACTAAACTTCTTCACTTAAAATCCTTTGTGTCTGAAGCAGTTAAATGAAATATTGACTACGTGTAGAATTTTGAAACTCAAGTTGAAGAACAGGAGTCCTAAACTGGTAGCGGACATGAAGCTGCAGACTAAATAAAGACAAGCCACACTGTGAGGCCATGGACTCAAATAAGACACACTGACCATGTGTAAAGGATTCTAGATTGTTGATTAAAAGTTAAAGGGATACAGTTCTTATACAATTATCCTTTTTTTTTTTTGGTCTGGTCGTGGGGCCTGAACTCTGAGCCTGGGCGCTGTTCCTCAGCTCTTCAGCTCAAGGCTAACACTCTACCACTTGAGCCACAGTGCCACTTCCGGCTTTTTATTTTCTGCTTATGTGCTGCTGAGGAATCGAACCCAGGGCCTCAGGCATGCAAGGCAAGCACTCTACCACTGAGCCACCTTCCCAGCTCCACAATTATCCTTTTTAAGAGTAAAAATCCTAAAAAATTAAAGTACAAAAGGGTGAAAGGTAATGTTCCCACACCACTGTCTCTCCACAAGCTAATCAGTTCAGGCATCTTCTTGCAATGGCCTATTGTAGCAATGCCCCATTATTGCAAATCTCCTGTGACATAGGAAAATTCTATCCTTTTTTAAACTGTTCCTGAAATTACTTAGTGACGGAGGAAGAAAGAGCAGAAACCCTTCAGCTAAAACTGCAGTAAGTTTAATTATTTCTATATGTTTGTTGGTGGTGGTAGTGGTAGGGCTTGAACTCAGGGCCTTGGTGCTATTCCTAAGCTTTCTCCCTCAAAGGTAGCACTCTACCACTTTGAGCCACAGCTCCATGTCTGGTTTTCTGATGGTTAGAGATAAGAGTCTAATGGACTTTCCTGCCTGGACTGGCTTTGAACCATAATCCTCAGATTTCAACCTCCTGAGTAGCTTAGATTTCTGGTGTGTGTCACCAGCAGCTGGCTTTCTTTCAAGTGTTTTTTTTTCTTTTTTCTTTGTGCGTTGTTGTTTGTGTTTGGTTTTTGGTTTTGTTTTGTTTTGTTTTGTTGTGGGGTTTTTTTGTCAGTTGTGGGGCTTGAACTCAGGACCTGGGCTTCATCCCTGAGCCTCTGTGCTCAAAGCACAAAGCTCAAGGCTAGCACTCTACCACTTGAGCTACAGTACCACTTTCAGTTTTTGAATAGCTAATTAGAGCTAAGGGTCTTAAGGGAACTTTTCTGCCCAGGATGGCTGTAAACCACTATCCTCAGATCTCAGCTTCCTGAGCAATTAGGATTACAGGCATGAGCCACTGATACCCAGCTTTTTTCAAGTTTTTATTTAGGTTCTATTCTATAAGAAAAGTAGTCAAAGGAAAACCAGGGTTGGTGCCAATTGAATACCATTTCATTGAAATCTCCATTGTGCCCTAAACCACTGGCTCTAGACATAGAGTACAACGTTTTCCCAAGAGGAGATGCTCCCAAATTTCCATTCAGAATATTTTCACTGAACTCTTAAGAGTATTGAAACACATGCCAAAGATATAACTGACCACTGTGCCTGGGATTCAGGATGCTGCATTGGTTTCTCACTTTTCTACATCATTTCCACAGAACACCTGAGTAGACTAAGTAGCGTATAGTGGGAATTCAATGTTTCCAAAGACAGAAATCTGAGAATTTTCATAAGCCCTGGGGCTGGAGGTAGAGGGAATAAAAAGAAAGGCAGAAGGAAGAAGAAGACAGGCTTTGGAGCAGACTATGATAAGGAGCAGAACTGTTGAGGGGACCTAAAGAAATCACCAAGTAGCCTGAAATGGAAAAATTGAAGAGAGCCATGAGACTATGGAAGAAGCTCAGTAGAGTGATTTGTACAGGAAATGGACAGGGCCAATCTGGAGTTGCTGCCATTTTATTCAGAAGGTCAGAAATAGATAAAATTAAGTAAGGTTCAGAACTGATTTTCTCCTATCAATCCACAAAGATTAAAGGGGGAGAGTAGCAATGGGACTTAAAACTCATACATCTACTACAACCTTCACAATATAGTTTTTTGCTAGCTCTCATCTTTAATACCATAGCTTGATACTTTGAAAATATCCTTAATATAATTGTGGTCCTGAAAACCATGATGCTTACTACCATTATGGCCTTGCAAAAAAACAAATATTTGGCCTTCTCTATAGAATTACATCACATCTAACTTTCAATACAAAATGACTAATTTTTCAAACATGTTTTGTTTATGAACCTTCAGTTAATGAACTTTTGGGATAACATATAAAAAGACTGAAAAAAAGTAAAATGTATGAACAATGAAGTAAACACAGTCATCAAAACATCTTGTCAAAGCTCCAGCCCACATAAAGAACAATGCAGGGGCTGGGAAGGTGGCTCAGTGGTAGAGTGCTTGCCTTGCATGCCTGAGGCCCTGGATTCGATTCCTCAGCACCACATAAAAGAAAAAAGCTGGAAGTGGCGCTGTGGCTCAAGTGGTAGAGTGCTACCCTTGAGCTGAAGAGCTGAGGGACAGCGCCCAAGCCCAGAGTTCAGGCCCCACGACCAGATCCCCCCCCCAAAAAAAGAACAATACAGTTTATAGGTTATTGGCAAAGGATGCCAGTGGTCTTTCTGCATGCCAATCAAGGGAGCTGCTATATGCCAACTGCACAAATGCAATTTACAATTCACTCAGCCAAACAGATTTAAAATTATTCAACTGTAAAACTATTTTTTTATTTGGAGGAGTCAGAGTACTTCCAAATTTTTTATATAAGGTAAAGCCTTATTACTATTTTTATATCACATCCTATCTGTATAATTCCTAAGTGCACAAATAGAATCATGCCATGCCATATTCATTACCATATTCATTTCTTAATAGGGATTTTATCTGAAAAAGCAAACTTATGCCTTTTTTCTTTTTCTGTTGAATCCTACCTACGCATTTCCTCTTTCTCTACCCAAAATTCTCAGCCAATATGAGCTGTTAATATATCTGATGATTCTACAATGTACCATTTCTTGCCCTAGCCAACTCTACATCACTATGAGAACATCAAATGGGCATCTCAAAATTAACATGGTTTAAACAGAACTCTCGGTGCCCCTGTCTGCTCCTCATTACAATGAATGGCAACATCATTTACCCAAGCAAAATACTGCATTTATCTTTGACTCTTCTTTCTCTTCATACCCCCATAGCAAAGCCAGCAGGCTCTACCTTCAAAATGTATCCTGAGTCTGATCACTTCATACCTTCTGTCATCACTACATTGATCCTGTCGTTTTATACCTTCCCTGGACCAATGAAAGAACTTTCTATAGGTTAAGTGAATATCCTCTTATCCTCAAAATTTATTCTCCACTCAAGATCCAGAGGAACAATTGTACAGCACAAAGCTGATGTCAACTATTATACTCAAACTTTTCAGAGTAAATCCAAACTCATTATTGTGACCTATATAATCTGACTCTACCAACAAACTTGATTTTATTCCAAATCACTGTCCCTTCCCACAACCACCTTCAACTGAAGTCCAGAAGCTGGCTGCCTTCCTCTTCCTCTATCAAGCCAAAAAACATCCTAGGTCAAAGGCTTTTCTTCTCACTTGACGTTCCTCTGCCTAAACACCACCCCTCCTCTTCCTCCTCCTCTGTAAAAAGTCTATTTCTATCTCTGTTTCTGTCTCTCCCTTTTTCTTTTCTCTCCATCTTCCCCCCGCATCTTGTTTTATTTTTTCATAGCACTTATTACTACTTGAAATTACACTTTCTTTTTAGTCATTTGTTGTTTATTTCATTCACAAGCCAATAGCATACACTTATATGGTACAATAAGGTATATGGTATTTTTCTAAGAGCTGGAGATATATAGCAGTGAGTAAACAAGCAAAGATCCCAGCCCTCAGGGGGCCTGTATTCTTAGTTATCCTCATTCAAACCTAAACACTAGAGAGTAGACACACAATCCAACTGTAACCAAAAAATGAATCCCTATAAAGTACCTTAGCCTAAAGTAGATGTTAACACATGTATGCTGAATAGATGAAATGTCCTGCCACCTGCAGCCATCTGTTTCCAAGAAAACTCTTAACTATAGAAATCTTCCTTTCTACCAAATGGGATACAAAGCTGGGATCTACCAAATCCCATTAAGATAAAGCCAACTTCTGTGGCTGTGTTGGGTTCCTACCCCTGGGTCTGCCTATCTTGACTGCCCTTTCATATAACCCCCCAGTGACTATATCACTAGGATTTGTTTCATCAGGTCACAAGAACACCTGACCCACATGGTGGGAGCTGAGCAATCAGTCATTATTATTAAACAAGCCGTCTTCTGGCTGAGATCAAGATACATGGGTCATATTCTATCCTTGGCTTATGGCAGTCCTTCCGATCAATAGCTCACCACTATCATTTCAACAACTCTTGTCTCAGCACTGAACACAATGTTATAAAGGACAGGTTTGCCTATTTCAACTTCTATGGATGTCAGATATTTGGCTGTGCTGAGAAAATTCATTGCTGAGAACACTTGTAAACTATGAATGACCTGATCTCAAATAAAAATGAAGGTAGTCATGAGATACAGTTAATTCTTCTTTGAAAAAAATGGAAGCTACAATGGTAGAAACAAAAGGTAGAAAAATACTTCTCTCTTAAAAGGACTACTCTGGAGGCCTTAAAATATAGGTATTTAAAACCCATATTTCTAACATACATGCATGTGAAAGTAGTGTTCACATTTTAGTGTATCAGTTGTTAGATGTGCCCTGCTTTAGTTCCTTCTCAGGAAGGAGTTAGGGAATAAAAAGTTAAAAAAAGAATAGCAAAAGCCAAAGGAAGATGCTTCCATTTGGTAGTGATAGGCTAAGAGTAGTAGCTATTTCTTTCTATCCCTGAGATTCCAGCTTAAAAAGGTGTGTTAATGAAGTTAATAAAGTAATCTACACAGGCAAGCCCAACAGTACATGTTGTATCTCATATCATATCACATTATATCATATATTTGCCCATCACTTCATTCCCTTTGAAGCATTTTCACATACATTTCCTCCTTTAGTCTTCAAAGCAAGCAACTCTGCTTACTTTGAAGACTATAAACCGGATATAAACAGGGCAACATAAACAGGAGGTATAAACAGAGCAACATACTTCTCTGAAACACTGTAAGGTCAATTTTCCTAAGATCCCACCGTAAAGACAGCAGAACCTAGCTATACCTAGACACAGTACATGGTCTTTTTTCTATAAGAGGAAAGGAAGCATAGTTCTGGAAAAATCACATTCTACAGGCAACGGCCAATATTTCTCTTTACTGCGACAGAAGTTAGAGGGACACATATTTACCAGTGGTTTAAGGTGGCAGGAAGATGCATTGGGCCTGAAGCTCTAGGCAGAGAGAGTCTTTTACAAATTCTTCCTATGGATGTCAATTCCTGCAATGACAAACAGGCAAATATCTGGTGTGAATAAAAGACACACAATGACCTGACTTCAATAGGGCTTTTTGTACCCAACTGCCAGGTACCCCATTTCAGCTCAAAGTCACCATCCTCCTCTTCTAGCCAACTCCTTTTCCCCACCCTGAATTTCCCACAGAAGAACAAAACTTTCAGTGGACAAAACAGAATTAACTGCTAATGATGAGCTGGTGCTAAGTAGCAGCTCCCCTTCATAGACAGGCTTGATCCTTCCAAAAGGCCATTATCTCTACCACTTCCCATTTATTTCTATTTATTTATTGTGGGGCCTGACTTAGGACCTAAACTTTGTTACTCATGGCTGGCATTCTAGATTTGAGTCACACTTTCAGGACCAGATTTTTGCTAACTGAAGATAAGTCTTGAGGATTTGTCTGCCTAGGCTAGCTTTGAACCATGATCCTCAGATCTCAACCTTCTGAGTAGCTAGGATTATGAGACACCAGCTCTTAGCTCCTGTCTTCTTGATACAAATAAGAACTGTGATTGCCATTTATCATCACCTCTGCTTTATAATTGTTGTTTCGTTGGGTTTTTGTTTGGTGTTTTTGGTGGGGGTTTTTTGTTTGTATTTTATTTTTTTTGTCGGTCATGGGGCTTGAACTCTGGGCCTGGGCACTGGCCCTGAGCTCTTCAGCTCAAGGCTAGTGCTCTACCACTTGAGCCACAGTGCTACTTCCTGTTTTCTGGTAGTTTATTGGAGATGAGTCTCACAGACCTTCCTGCCGGGCTTTGAACCGAGATCCTCAGATCTCAGCCTCCTGAGTAGCTGGGATTATAGGTGTGAATCACCAGCGCCTGGTAATAATTGTTCTTCTTTTTGTGGTTGGTCGTGGGGCTTATACATTATAGATTTTACAGAACTTAAAATATTTTCCTCTACTAAGATCCCAACAAAAGTAGGTAAACTGAAGAAAAAGGGGCCAGGTTCTAAAAAAAAAAATAATAAGGTGCATACAGCAACTCAAGCTAATACCCTCACATCTGCAGACATCAGCAATCCCTGAAGAAGGGAAAGAGTCCAATTTTCACAAGTTAAGTATAGTCAGGAATCCGGCTTGTGTAATCCCACAGTTAAAAGCATAAGCACATCTAGAACCTAGGTCTCTCCCCTGCCAATCGAGGACTCTTTTACTACCCATTGAGTAGCAGCTTGAAAATATATAGCAAAAAATAAACCTAATAATACACACATATACAAAGTCAAAGAAATACAACTGAAACATCCCATTTTCTTCCTACTAAAATATTTATCATTCCTTTATATATTACCAAAGAATATCATAGCAAATCATCAGGTTCTAAGGGTTTATTTCCCAATAGGTCATTTTTCAATAGTTTCAACTCCACGAAAGCAAGAAAAAGGAAGGGAGGGAAGGGAAAGGGAGGGGAGGGGAGAGGAGGGGAGAGGGGAGAGTGAATGGAGGGGGAGGTAGGAGGAGGAAGGGGAGGGGAGGGGAGAGGAGAGGAGAGGGGAAGAGAGGAGAAAACAAAATGTTATGTACTCATGTACCTATGGTTTCAAAAGTACTTAAATGTCTCAAACTGTCCAGAACATTCTTTATGCTAGAAAATTCTCCCTTGGTATCCATCTTAAATATAGGACTGTAAGTAAGGTCTGTTACGTAAATTAAATAGGTAGGTTTAATTAGGTAGCTGATAAAAAGAACATCACATGGTATTCAGGCAGGAGAGAGAAGTTTATTTATTCCGAACTGCACTCCCCGCCCCCCCCCCTCCCCTTGGTGGCAACCACATGGCCCAAGCCCAAGCTCAAGGCGCAGGCTCAGGTCCCATATGAGTTTAAGTGGGAAAGGTCAGGGAGATGGTTCTAGGGCCAGGTAAGGGAAGGTGTAGCACAATCAGATGTAGATGTGACCTCAGGGCCTAGGATCCTCCCTGGAGACCTGGACACTAAGCACAGCAGAAGTAAAAAGACACTTCTTCCTAGCATGAAGAGAGGCCAAGTTTGATCAGAAAGGGACCATAGAGTATGGTAGAGAGAAGGCAGAAATCCCAAACCATGGGATTTTGCCAGAAGCAAAAGCAGGGAGGTATGACAGTACCTTCTATTTGTATTATCCAGATCTCCTTTGCATTTATTTTTCTTTTACCAGGACTAGTGCTAGAAATCAGTGTCTCATAGTTGCTCAGTTTGCTTGGCCCACAGCTTGACACCCACTAGCTGGGCTATATCTCAGCCCAGCTTTTTGCTGGTTATCTTAGAACTGGAGTCTCACAGATTTTTCTGCCCAGTCTGGCTTTCAAACTGCGATCCTCCAGATTTCAGCATCCTGAGAAGCTAAGATTATAAGGAGCACCCAGCTCATCCATATCTCTCATTACCTCATATATCTTAAAATTCCTATACCTTCTGCTGAGACTTTTATATAGGTCTACATTGCATACTTTTTGAAGTACATTTTGCCAAATTTCCATAACCAAAATACAATTCCACTTTTCTGGCAATGCCTATTTATAACTTCCTTGGAATAATCAATGTTGTCCCAGAGCCTTCTATGACCCCCAAAAAATAGTGGTAGAAGTTTTGACCCTTTGGGGGTTTTCTGAGAAAAGAGTAAATAATGATTTTTCCTTGGGCCAGTCATAAGACTACCAAGCCTATTCCCATCACAAGGCTTGGACTTCCATAGCCAGAAACTACAAGTATTCAAGCCTCTTCAAGGAGAATGTTCATGAAAAAGATCCCAGGATAGCTATCCATCAAAATCCACAAATGGAATTTTTCTTCTTACGTTAAAAAAAGATAAGCCAGTAACCCAAGCTGAGATAGAGTCAAAGGACAGTAGTTCAACAAACAATCCTGAAAGTGCCTAAAAAGAAGTAAAGGCCAAATATGTGACCATGGTTAGGATTCAGAATTCAAGACCAGTTTGAGGAAACAACAAGGCAGAGTCCACCTGAATTCTAGGAAGAACTGCTCTAGATCTATAGCTGGTGAGCAGGTACCAAATTCTGGCTGAAAACAAAAATCACTTGGAGAAGTAAAAACAATTAAAATAAAAATAAACTCCCTAGCATCCAGACCCAATAAAACAAAATCTTTGGTTTGGAGGTCCCTAACATAGTCAGTACAAAAGCTTCCTCCCAAATGATTCTAATGCTAAGCAGGAAAAGTCTATACCTCAGAAGTTCCAGAGCCATTAGGAATCATTCATTGAACAACTCCAGACAAGATCCAAGGATCAGGTTTTAGAGGAGGTATACATTCTTCATGTATTTACTCACTCTGCATCACATTCTGAGAGCCACTGCTTAACTTTAAAAAGAAATTATTGTTGTTATAAAGGTGATATACAGAGGGGTTACAGTTGCATAAATCAGGTAAAGAGTACATTTAACTCTTTTTTAAAATTCTAAATAAATACAAGGGCTAGGATGTAGCTTGATGGCAAAGCATTTGCATAGCAAGTGCAATGTTCTGGATTCAATTCTCCATATCAAAAAGAAAATAATAATAATATTAATATTATAATAATAATGCAGTTAAATAAATACAAAACAATGCCAGCTGCCAGAATAACAATCAGGTACATCGAGAGGGTCTTCATTTTTGCCATAGTCCTTCATGTGCTCAATATCAGCACCCTCAGATAAACTAGGGGGACTGTCTCAGGCCAGAAGCAGATCTACATCTTCAAATACCTATGTAGGCTATCTCTGATAGGACAAAGATCTAGGGACATCTAGTCATCAAGATGGCCTTCGAGGAACAGCTCCAAGGCCCATCAAAAGGCAGGACACTGTAGATCAATGTAGTGAATGGACACCCGCCAAGCCAGTTGAGCACTTCTCCTTCCAGATTTTCACTTTGTGGTCAGGTAACAGCTTGAGCAATCCCAAGCCAAAAATGGAAAAGTAAATGCGTGGGTCACAATGATGACAGATCAGAGGAAGCTGCTTCTCTGAATGGACCAGCTGGAAGAGATTTCCTCTTTGACCTTATTAGGTACCATCAGATGACTTCAGGGACTCAGCAACAGAGAAACCCACAGTTGCCTAAGGTCAGCCTTCCTGATCGCAAGGCCCAGCAGCAATCCATACTACCTCCAACAGACCAAGGAGTCACCCTGAAGCATGCTCTTAAGCTAAGGATCTCCTACTTGAGCTACAAAGTACACTTAGAAGAGCTTGTGTGAGGCCAGGAAGCGGTGGCTCATGCCTGTAATCCTATCTTAGAAGACTGAGTTCTGAGGATCATGGTTCAAAGCCACTCTTGGTAGGAAAGTCCATGAAACTCTTTTATCCAATCAATTGGCAAAGTTTAAAAAGCCAGAAGTGGAGCTCCACTCAAGGTAGAACACCATTCTTGAGCAAAAAGGTCTAGAGGACAGTGCCCAAGCCCTGAGTTCAAACCCTAGTACCAGACAGAAGACACACACACACACACACACACACACACACACACACACACACACACACACACACACACACACACACACACACACACACACACACACAAATATGTGTGGAAGAGGAAATCTAGGGAAAACAAGTAATATATCTCCCCTCATTTTTTTAAGAAATGCATTCATTTTCCTTGTAATTGTGTTATTTCCTAGGCTGAAACAAGATATTTCTCTATTGCTCCAAAATATACCATTTTTTTGTTTGATAACCTATCAGAGCCCTTGAGCTCTCACTTCTCTCACTTATCCCAATTTCTACCACATCCCAAAAGTAGAGAGCATGACTTGGCTTTAGTGAAAGTCACGTTAGCCACCCTCATTCCTATCAAAACTCAATCCTGACCATTCAACCTGCTCTGGGTCAACATGGTACCCCATGTTAAATGTTCTCACAGCATCATGCATGTCTCCTGCACAGAAAAAAATCACTTATATTTCATTTTTCCTCAAATCTGTGGATGGACAAAGATCCGTGGTATTTCTGCTTTGCTTCTTTGTGGTTGCTGCTTTTAAGTTTTAAAAAGCAAATCATTGTATCCCAAAATAGTGTCCTGAAGCTCTTTGGTTTCCTTAAAATACCAAATTTCATGCCACCCAGCCCAGAATTGGTCCTTCTCTCTTAATCCAAGGCCCAAGTAGCTTCCCCAGCATATGGGAGGCTCTCTTCTCCCTCCTTCCAAAAATTCCAACTTATTCATCAATAAATCCAGAGCGTATGGGAGAGAAAACCTGCAACTAATCTCGAGGCTAACCAAATTGGAGAGGAAACAAATCAGAATAATTACCTTCCAGCTTCATTTTTTAAAAATCACATTGCACTAGTTATTATATTGAAGGTGACTCTCTAATATGTCAAATGAATCCCTTTTTGACATTCAAAAGAATTTCCTTGTTTCCCAGAACAAATCTAGCTGAGGCTAGAAGCACTGCCAACACCCTCAGGATGTGAACTGACTGAAGCTTTCCTGATGCTCCATGCCTAGGTGGCCCCCACTTTGGAGCACCAACCTTCCTTGTCCTCCTACCACACCACACCCACTGGCAGAGAAAAGTGAGGCTTTGGGAGCTTTTTAAAGCTCTCCCACCTACTCCACACATTCAGTAGGAGGAAGAATTAATGTTTCCAAGTTCTCAGAATGACACAAAACTCATCAAGTACAACAAAATTAGTTGAAAAATAGCAAAATGATTTTAGCTTCCCTTTAAAAAAAATACAAGCACACCTACTTTAAGTGATTCACAGTGACCTCATATTTTCTTCCAGTAGGATATATTCTTTTCCCCCAGTGGATGATTTCCACCCTACTCTCTATCTTAAGACGGTATAGGGCCAGATCTCCACTTTCACCTGCTCTAACATCTTGACAAACCTGGACACCTATGAGAGACTCTTCCCTCTCAAGGCTCTTTTAAAACATCTGCCTTACTTGGCTTTCTGGAAGGGGAAGTTTTTCCTGTCTCTTTCCATCCTAAGGGCAGTCTTATCATTGAGAGCCAGAAGCAGCAGCACCTCTTAACTGCCTATCTAACTCCCTGACTACAAGGTCTGATTACCTGACTCTTGACAGCAAAATAACTTTCCTGGGGGAAGTTAACACAGATCACCAACTCCAGCACCATAACAATTTCTGGCACATAGCAAGTGCTCAATAAGTTGCTGTTAAGTGATAGGGTGTGAACAATCAGATAAAGGCAGTGAGTAAGAACAAGGCTGAGAGCCCAACAAAGGGCACCTCATCATGGAAAGGTCTCCTGATATCTCTTATTTTGATTTTTCTCAATTCTGTTGTTACTTAGATACTGGCTTCACTACTATATATCCCTTATTGAATGCCAACTACTCAGGCTTAAATATTCCCCTGAAGACTCAAATCTCAAATTGGACTAAAAATGCAGACCTCCATAGGGGCCTGACCTGAGATAAACACAGGACCTTTGGAGAACAGACTCAAGCTCACCCTAGAGCCACATCTCCAACATCTCATCTCACCCTTATCACCACCCAGGAGCTTAGAACACCATTCTAAAAGTATAAACCTTTGCTCAAGCCTCTCCTCCTTTAAGCCTCTTTCTGTTGTTTACCTGCTGCCCCTTTCACCAGGCTGGGCCCTACTGCAATGTGATACTTCTACCTCAACATCTTGAAATTATATTTTCTCTGTTTACCCCAACTGACTCTTCTTAAAGATTAGTACCCAATCTAATTCATCCCTGCAATAAAGTAAGGGTTCAAGAAAAATACATGGAATTAAACTGAATTATATATTTCTGAATGTCTCCTTTAAAATTTCCATTTCACAGTAACTCAAAGAAGGATGTTTATTAAGGCCAATAGAAAAGCAACTGCTTTAACATCATCATCATCATCAACATCACCATCATCATCAGATGGAAGTGCTGACTAATGAGACGCAGAGAACTATGATGCAAAGATTTCTATTAGTTCTGGTTCTCTTTAGCAATGTGATCACAGGCTCCACTTTCCCTCTCTGATTGCTTCCTCTGTAGTATGAAAAGGGCATAAACTATATGATCCCATTTACACAAAAGGTCTGGTATATACAAATCCATAGTGATAGAATTTAAATTAGTGAATGCTAGGGAATAAGGGGTCTGGGAAGAGAATACTAATAGTATAGGGCTTCTTTAGGGTGATGAAAAAATTCTAAAATTAGTAGTAATGGTTGCACAGCTTTGTGAATATGCTAGAAAACACTGCATTGTCTACTGGAAAATGGTTAATACAGTGAGCCTTGCATTATGGGGACTTTTTTCTGGAAAAGAAAAAGAGAAAAACGAGAGAGGAGTGAGAGGAAGGAAGGAAACAAGGGAGGGAGGGAGGACAAACTAGATTGAAAACTAGACTCATTAGACCACACTAGTCCTAAGGTATCTTGTATAAATCTCAAGGGAGGTTTATTTGCATTTTTACTTACATTTTTCACATTGTTCTTATTTATTTGCATTAAATTTTAAAACTCAAATATTTTCTTAATTGTGGCATCGATAACACATATGCACAGGTGATAAAACTACACAGGACTGTAAACACAAGCACATACAAATGAGCAGCACATAAAAAGCCCAAATAAGTAAGGTCTAGAGACTGAAACAAGGCTTTCAGGCTATTACTACAGTTATCTAAAATATCACTATTGAGGAAGTCGAGGAAAGGCACAATTGTCCCTTTGGTCCTTTTTTTTAATTGGTTAGTTAGTTTTTACAACTTCCTGTAAATCTACAATTATTTCTAAATTTTTTACTTAAAAAAATTATCAAGGCAAAGATTTTGCCTTGATAAAATGGGTTCTCCTTAAACATGCAAGACACAGTAACACTGAGTCTGAAGAACTACTGGATAGAGCTCAGTAGGAGCCACTTTCTTTAGGTATGTTCATGGCAGTTATACTAATCTGGTATCCATTGCCATTTACTAAGGTTACATGCACTTTTTCTTAAAGAGGAATATTTCTCTATTGACAAGAGGAAAAAGGAAAGTCAAGACTATCTTATGTCTTCCCCCAAAAGGGAGACCACAACATTTTTATAAAAATGGAGAACATTCCTTCCAGTGTGATTTACCATCTGATTTCACCCTTCCTACCAAGCCACCTACTCGACCTCTGAGGCATTTGAGATTTAAAACCCCTAGGCTATTTATTACTCCTTAGGCCCCAGTTTCTTATTCTAAGTCAGCAAACAAATTTTGAAAGCCAAACCACTGGAAAAGAACACAGCTTAAATACACAGTATCCCATTCTCCCAAAATATTTTGGTTCCTTGGTCTCACCTATCCTGAAACAAAATCCTTCCATACCCACCAAAAGGGAAAGTTCCACCCTTTATGCCTGATCACATCCAGATAAGCAGGTTCTTTTCTACCTTGAAACTGCAGCTTATTTAGTTGGGGAAGGACAAGCCCCTTAGGGTATACATTCCCCAACTCTTCCCACCACATCACCATCCCCACCCCCCAAGAACGTGCTTGGAATACGAGTTCCTAAAAGGGGGGCAGGGCATAGTCACCCAGAAGTCAAGTAAATTGCCCCAGGAATGTTTGCTGGGCAGCCATTTCCAACCAGGCAGTACTGAAGGATCACAGGGGCTCTAGCCTGATAGAAGAGATTTAATATCCTCCTCCTCAGGTGACACGTATGCATACTGCCTGGCATTGGTCCATACTGAGGTGTCAAGAAATCAGTGATCTGAAAAGCTGTGACTATTTGCATCCAATACAGGAGGGCAAGAAAGACACCTCTCTCCGAATCAAGAGATGCTAGAGCTAAACTGTCCTGTAGGGTAACCAATCATCTTACATGGCCCTTGAGTGTGGTTAATGTGACATGAAATATGCTGAAGGGATAATGTATATATTGGATTTTGAAGATATGGTATTAGGACAACATAAAGTATCTCATTAAAATTTTATATTGAGGCTGGGAAGGTGGCTCAGAGGTAGAGCGCTTGCCTTGCTTGCAAGGACCTGGGTTCGATTCCTCAGCACCACATAAGCAAAAAGAAAAAAGCCAGAAGTGGTGCTGTGGCTCAAGAGGTAGAGCACTAGCCTTGAGCTGAAGAGCTGAGGGACAGTGCCCAGGCCCAGAGTTCAGGCCCCACAACTGGACCCAAAAAAAATTTTTATATTGACTATACTAGTAAACTAAGTTTTGATATTTTAGGTTTATGACTAGAAAACATGCTGAAATTAATTTCACCTCTTTCTTTCTGCTTTTCAAATCTGGCTGCTAGAAAATTATAAATTATATGTGTAACACTCATTATCCTCCTATCACCCAGCCGGGCTAGAGAGTTACTCAGCATTCTACTATGAGGATTACAGCTATAATGAAAGGGCAAGAATGTAGGTTGGACAGGCTAGCATCTCTCTACCAGCTACATGATGTTAAACAAGGTGTCCCTCTCTCTGATAGTCAGTTGTTTCCCCTCTACATGACCCTGGTAGTAATATCCTGTGCACCACTTCAAGTGAAATCAAACAAAAGAACACAGCTTGAAGCAACTACCATACATCTTCTCACAGCTGCTACCAACATCTGCACACTGTCTACCCTTCTTTCCTTGCCTAATTTTTTCCCCTTCTAAGACTAAGTCTCACTAGCTATGTAGCCCTCACCTACCTAAGTCTTCCAAGTGGTGAAATTGCAGGTGTGCACCCCCAAGTGTATCCAGAGATGTTCATTATTTGTGTGTCACAGGCCTGTGGGTCTCTTACTCTGAAAGATAATGACACAGCTGAGAAATTATGACCAACACCATCAGGACTGCCTTGGAAGACAAGTCAGCTTGAAGACAGGAGGCATGGTCTATGGAGAGACAAAGAACTGGTCACAGGCCTTTCCTTACTAAAAGGATGTTTGGGGGAAGATCTTTTAAACCTAAATAGGAAGTAACTATTGCTGAAGGCATTGTTGCAAACACCAGAAGGGGGTCAACACTTCCTTTCTTCAAACAAGTCACCTTAAAGTGGTCTAAAAATATAGACAGGGTAGCTGGGAATATCATTCAATAGTCAAAACACTTGCCTACTTTGAGCTAGGCCCTGAGTTCAAACCTCAGCACTGCAAAAAATAATTAAATAAAATACGAACTATTTCAAGGCACCCAATAGCTTGGCAATTGGGCTGACAAGATTGTGCTGCTTGGCTCTCTGACCATCAACACACGACAGGGTCTGGGCAGATCTACTTTCTGCCCTTGCTTAGCACCCAGTGGCACGTTGTCATTGCAAAAGCTTTGTAGCTGCTTTTCCAGGAACCAACAGAAAGGACTCCACGCAAAGCCCTGCAAGTCCCAGCAGCCTGTTTATTCTGGGCTGTTAGCCTCTCAAAGAAGTCTCTTCACAGAACATGAATGTTGGACAGGCAGCATAGATCGATTAGACCCCCAGGAGGCTGGCTGACAGAATAAAGCACTGTCTTTATCTAAGCATAACAGTCACTGTTCCTTCCCTTGGCCTAAAAAACATCTGTGTGCCAAAACACCTCCATCTCAAACCAGTACAAAAGAGCAATTCCTTGGAGAAAAAAAGTTAAAGTATCAAAGAATCCTTCCCCAAAAATATTTCTGTCTATAAAATATGGCTTAGAAACTCCAATCTTTTCTTCTTTATAAAAAATTTCCTTTCTACTTATGGGGGAAAAAATACAATCTGAATGAAATGGTACATTCCTCCCACTAAACCTAAATTGCCTCAAATTATTTTTGAAAACAGGATACAAAGTGAATTAAGTGACAGAACTCTGACATTAATGTGTTTTAAATACAAGAAAGTAACCTGGGGTTTTTGAGGGAGGCAGTAACTCAAAGCTACACACAGCCAAGCAAACCAACTCTTTGTTTCACTCGTATCATCCCAATGTCATATTCTACCTTCCAAAAAGTACTTGCTGGTGAAACTAAAAACTAACCAAGTTTCCAATAGCCCAGTCTGGATACTTGATGCACAGGAAAACATCTTTAAAGTCCTTCCTCCTTCTCCACCATTTGATGCCCCATGCACAGAGAGCAGCTGTACCTCCAAGAATTCTAACACACACACACACACACACACACACACACACACACACACACACACACACACACACACACACACACACACACACACACACACACACCAGCTCATAAATATGCTTCTTTCCTTCTTCCTTTTACCTTTATTTGTTCTTCTCTCCCATAAGTACTGAGCCTTTGCAGACACATGTACAGCCCTCCTTATGTACATTCACACATACCAATTCCTCCAACTTCTACCTCTACTTATTGCTTTGACGCTATATAAATATAGCCAGAAACAGATAGTCAAGAGAAAATTCTCCTTAGAAGGTAGAGTGGGAAAGCTGAGTAAAAGACAATGGAATTCTCTTCATCAGAGAGAAGAGGAGAAAAGTCATTAACATTCCAGTAGTGTGCAACAACACATAGTGACCACTATATGAGTTACAGCCTAGTCATGCTAAATATCACCACGCAAACTAACTGGGATCTGCATCCAGAAAGACGTTCTTCGTATGCAGGTTAGATCTCTGATAGAGAGAAAACCCCAGCATGGGTAATTAATAAACTGTAGTACTTTGGTCTCCAAAAACTTCTCATGCCACACTTGCCTGGTAGTATCCACCATTACCATAACTTAGGAAAAAGCAGCAGTATCTAGAGAGGGACATTTCTCAGAATTTAGTCTACTGCAGAGATCCATCCTTGTGCTTGAAAAAGTTAATGAGGAGGAGGAGGAGGGAGAAACTGCATGAAAGAAACTGCTCTGAAATCATGGAAGCAAGCAGAGGAGATGAGAGCCATATAAGGTAAAAGTGATTCCCAGTTGTATCTACTTGTGAACTGAGTTAGGAGAACAGATTAAAGTATAGCCCCATGAGCCACAGGAGGAAGAATGTTAACCTAAATTCTGTCCCTGCTGTGTATTAACTGTGAGGCCTTGGGTGAGCTTCTGGAATCTCTCTGAGCCTATTTCTATTTCTGCAAAATTGAAGGGCTGACTATAGATGATTTAAACTCTTTTCCAGCACTGATATTCTACAGTTCTGTAATTTTAAGGCCAATTACTTTTGAGATTGTGGGCAGATGGGAAGGGCAGAAAGAAGAAGGAATACAAACTACTACCAAATCTAAATTATTACTGACACTAATTATAGCATTAAGAAAATATTCATGCCAGCTTCAAGCTACAATTGTTGAACATGGTCAACGAACAGAGGTCAATTTCTGGATCCCTTAATTTTAATGGAATTATGTACATAGCGTACTTGTACTTCAAGCAGGCCATTTGCTTGTGGCCACACTGAAGATACATTAAGAACAGTGACATCTGCCCACTGTGTTGAGAATACTCTCACCTTAATCAGGGCCAGAGTTCATCTGCCCTGATTTATAGAAGTAGACAGGTTCACATCATCTGATTGATTTCCCCCAAATCATAGTTTGACAGTAGCAGGGCCAAGAGAAAAGCCTCATTTGTGTCTCCTTACTAAACATTAACTGCCAATTAGATCACTATCTGGGATCTTACAAGGAGGGAGGACATTTACAAATACCATCTGAGAGGAGGGACAAAGGAAGTCAAGAACAGCCTTTCCTTCCTTCAACATCCAGATATCACCCCCAAGATATCCAATTGCTCTCTGGTTACAAATTCCTGACTATAAGCCATGCAGATAGTGGATCCTACTCAAATACTGAAGATCTTAACCTGGAACCAAAATCATATGCAAATACCCGCACTTTCTAGACTTGGATTCATATCCATGGACAAGTCTTTTAACATCTCAATGTCTCCATTTGCCTACCTTTAGGATGAGGATAACAATGGGACCCATACCTCATAGGAGTTATACTTTATAAAGAGGATTAAAAAACCTAATGTGTTTAGAATAATGCCTGTAACAGAAATCTTAATTATCATTACAAATTCTCTGGGAAAAGATTTCAAAGCTTTCATCGGGTTCTCAAGAAGTTTGTAACCCAATAAAAATAACAGTCTTAAACTAGGCATGCTAGTACATCTGTAATCCCAGCATTCAGAAGGTGGAAGCAGGAGGAATTCCAGTTTTGAGATCAGCCTGGGCTACATACCAAGAGCTTCTCTCTAAGTAAAAAGAAAATTCCTGTGCTGTCCCCCCATTCTTGGTATGGAACTCAGTCCATCCTGCAGAATGAGCAATGCCTCCCCAACCTTGGGTTGGGATGTGAAGATAATCCAAGTCTGAAGTCCTGGTCTGGAAAGAGCTGATTAAAGAGAAAAAGATTAATGGGAATTGTACCTAAGGGTTAGGACATGGGAAGCAATTTAACCCCTGGCTTTGCTGCTTTCCACCATCAGACCTTGGACATACCCAACATCTCTGAGCCTCAGGTGTGAAAGTGAGAATAAATAAAATCAGTGCGGGGGGGAGGGGGCTGATTAACAGTCTTTGTTTCCTTCACAGAGGAGTTCAGAGGATCCAAGGAGATCATTTATAGACATTTAACTCTGTCTGGCACACAGTAAGTGCTAACTTCATTGTGGCCAACTAATATTAACACTATGGTGATTATTACAAGGAAGGATAAGGCATATGAAGGTTAGCATGGTCACCAAGGCTCACTTCATTTTGGGCATTTATACTGTTTAGATGGTGTTATAGGTCAAGGCAGGACTGCATGGAAAAATATTGGCATTCACTAGAATAGAGGATCCTGGGTCAAAACCCAGCTCTAGCTGCAGAAGCTTAAATATGAATCTTCAGCCAAGAAAGTTCCACATAAGTAGCAATAAAGATGAAGAGCACCGATAAGTGTCCAGAAAGGACAACTTACACACCCCTCCACGGGAACATCAAGTCCATAAAGCAGCCAAGTAATTGTTAACAAGCAGTTAAATCTTCCTTTGACTTAGTAGAGAATAAATTCTTACTTAATAAACACAGTGTTAGTTAGGTTAGATGGAATCGTTCAAAGCATGAAATATTTAGGAAAAAAATTAATAAGTATAAAAATAACAATAAAAGAATGACATGTTTGATGGCACAAGGCTGGGGACACGTTCCCATGGAAGCTCTGGTTCCCAGTGTCTCTAATGTCCCATCTGCTGTCCCCCCTATATTCTCCACCTTGCTATCCCTTTGACAAACTGAATTTGTAAACAGACACAATTTTCTCTAAAAATTTTTTTCTAGTACAAAAGTAATATATGTTCATCAAGGAAAGCTGGGGAAATAGTCTCAAAGGAAAATCTTAAAATGATAATCCACCACCACCACCTGAAGGCAAATCATTTTTTTTGGGGGGAGGGCGGGGGGAAGTCAGTTGTGGGGCTTGAATTCTGGGCCTAGACACTGTTCCTCAGCTCTTCAGCTCAAGGCAAGTGCTCTACCACTTGAGCCACAGCACCACTTCCAGTTTTCTGGTGGTTTATTGGAGATTAGAGTTTCACAGACTTTCCTGACCAGGTTGGCTTTGAACCATGATCCTCAGATCTCAGTCTCCTGAGTAGCTAGGATTAAAGGTGTGGGCCACCAGCAAACACTGTTTCTTAAGGTAGCAAATATGTCTAGCAGTAAAAGTAGAGTCAGGAAAAGTTTGAAACAATGCAAATGTGCACAATCATGCATATGGCGCACAATATATAAACAAACACAAATGTATGCAAGTCTTGTCTCTCAAAGCCTCTCACGATACAGGATGGCCACTATGGCCACTCCTGAATTAAGTTTAACTTAGAACATTAAAAAAGAACTCCACCCACGAAAACAATGCTCTCTAAGTATCAAAAAGTCTAACATTTAAAGGAACATGTTAAAAAACATTTTTTAAAACCCAAAACTTAAGTGTACCTTGGCATGAATCTGAGTTAGTTCTTGGTGGAGTTCCAGGATAGAATTTCAAAAGATTTTTTGAATTATTCCTCATGTCACCGATACCATCCTATCAGACATAAGTAAAGCAAAATAATAATAAAAAAAAAGCAAAAGAAAACTGAACTGAACCTCTAGCAACACACTCCCTGCTTAAAAAAACGTGAGTTTATACCAGCTCCTCCCGTTACCGTTGCCTCAGAAAGCTATTCTAATACCATTTATGCCAGGGCAATGGGAAGAATAATTTGCTTAATTTCAATGAACTGTACCCTAGAGAGTTTTCCAAAGAGTTAAAGTACATTAGGGCAATCACACAAAGAGAAGCCCTGGAAAACATGGACAACATGTAATACCTACATGTTAGTTCATCTTTGTGTTGCTGTTTGTTGTAAGTTTATTTTGAGATAGGGTCTCACTATGTGGCCCAGGTTCACCTCAAGTTTATTTTGAGATAGGGTCTCACTATGTGGCCCAGGCTCACCTCAAACTTAATACACAGCCCAGCCAAGCCTTGAATCTGCTGACTCCCAAAGGTTTGGATTACAGCCATGCCTCAAACAGTCTGGTTCTTCTTTACCAAGATTCAAGTATCAGTTCAGCAGGAAAGAACTTACACACTGGTAAGTACAAAACTGGATCTCCCCAGCCATATCTTGAGATAGTAGTTAAAGTTAGAGGCATAGCTCAGTGGCTAAAGCACTAGTCGATGAGCAAAAGTATCAGGTACCAAGTTCAAGTTCAAGTCTCAGACCAAAAAGAGAAGGGGGTGAATTTGGAGAATATAGGCATTTAGAAGTGAGGCTTGGGTAGCCACTGGGTTCATAATACCCGACCACTGCCCTCAGAATCTGCCCATAATTATTAAGCTGTCCTTTCATCCAGAAGAGCCAAAAACAGAAGCTTCCTAGAAGCTTATGAAATACAAACTCTTCCTCCTGGAAGATCTCAATTACTAAAAAGGTAAGGATTTTAGCATTCAATTTGAGAATGTCAAAGTTATCTCAGCTTCATCGTTGCTTAATATTTTCCTTCTAAAAGGACTTTAAAAACTAAACACATACCCAATCACATATGTGATGAAGTGGGACACAAAGAAACGAAAGGGTATCCAAGGCCCAAATTATTCTTACATATCACTCACTACCTGACACTTTTGTAAAATAAAGGCTGAATGTTGAGTAAAACTCCAGGAAACTATTTGCCTAAATAGATTTCTGCCAAAGGCAGACTAATGGAGTACACAATTCTAAAAGCTATAGTCAGGCTAATGGTGTACTTAATGCTGAAAACTCATAATCAGACTAATGCTGAAAGTTCAGCCCTCAACACAGAAGTCCATGGATGTTTCTAGTAGTGGCACTGAACAGTGCCTGTTGCTTTTTCCAAAGTGCATCTATTATTAACTTTACATCACTCATGCCAGAGTAAGGATAATTTGTTAACTAGCTGGACAAACTGCACCTTTGAGGATGGTCTCATCCCTCCTACATGGATGAAAGTTCCAGATGAGAATATCAGTTCAGCTAGAAAGAACTTTCCAGGCGTTATCCAACATCGCATAGGGCATGGTGGCTCACACTTACAATCCTACCTACTCAGGAAACTAAGATTTGAGGATTGTGGTTAAAAGTTAGCCTGAGGAGAAAAATCCTTCAGACTCTAATATCCAATTAAACAGCAAAAAGCTGGAAGTGAAGGTGTGGCTCCTCCTACCTCCCTCCTCCTGAGTGAAAAAGTCAAGTGAGAGTGAGAGGCCCTGAGTTCAAGTACCAGTACAAGCGCACACAGAGAGAATGAAGTGAGAGAGACAGAGACAGAGAGACAGAAACAGAGACAGACAGATGGAAAAAGACCAAGAGACAGAGACAGAGAAAATGAATGTTCTCTCTTCACTGCCAGAAGTACACAAGCAGAGCTATATAAGCTATGTAGTTTCCAAATGCCCTTACAACTTTAAGAGTCACAGTCCTCAAGTTTCATCTAGTAAGAAGCCACAGGGCAATGCCCTGTTGCCTTCCCTCATTCTTCATTAATGAGAAAGATGGTAACATCACTGACAGAAGCCCCAGTGAAGTCTTCTCCAGAACTCAGAAAGGCCATAAATAGCCAGGCAAACAGCAGGCGGTGGGAGTCTGTCAGGAGCCTAGAGGAAACAGGATAAGCCTGGCCTCTGGAAATGGAGAAAGAATTCCAAGATGGCTGGGGGGTGGGTAAAAGAATGGCCCAGGGAATTCAGATAACAGCCCACATGCCAGACTGTATTATGGATTAAGCACTTCTGGGAAAGGTGGCACTTTTAGGACTTCATACAAATCCCAGCTGGGTCTCCAGAACCTACTGCCCACTAACGCTGAACATTGCTAGTCAAAAAATCAATAGAAACTCAGAGTGTCCTAGAGCTGAGTGCTCAATGAAGGGGTCTTCTACGAACTACCCCCAAGTTAATCAGAGTCCAATGAACACTTCATTGGGTTGATATATTTTTTTCTACACTTTGCTTTTATGATAAAAGACAAGGATAACAAAATATGTTCATATTTAAAATTTGATCCAAAAAACACCCTCCAGAAAAATGCCTTGTATTCAATCCTTATTCAGACAGGCACTTAATTTTGTTTGGTCTATGGAGAGGGTAACAATACATAACCCAATTTAAGCCTCTAACTTCGATTTTAGGAGAAACTTTGAAAGTCTTACTGGCAAGATCCCAAAAGGCTAAATAAAGTCTGTGCATATTGCTCCACATAAGGAAATCTTGTCCCCCACTGACAAGGCATAAAACTCACAACTTTCCCTAAAGCAAGATAGGATTTTTCTTCCTCCAAAAACAAAAGAGGAGAAGGAGGGAAGAGGGAAGAGGGAGAAGAGGAAGAGGAGGACCTCATTCTATGTGGTTAAGAATATCAGTAATGCCCAAATAGTAACAAGTTTTTTAAAATGTGGAAGTAGCCAGGCACCAGTAGCTCATGCCTATAATCCTAGCTACTCAGGAGGCTGAGATCTGAGGATCACAGCTCAAAGCCAGCCCAGACAGGAAAGTTCATGAGACTCCTATCTCCAATTAACCACCAGAAACCTGAAAGTGGCACTATGGCTCAAGTGGCTCAAGGGGGAAGTAAACACCAAAAAAAATCAACTGCCAATTTAAGGAAGATGCAGGGATTAGAGGTAAGAAGTAGGAGACTGTGGTCCCATGGAAGGATTTGATTGTTGAAATTATATGCATGTGTAACTTTAAGTGGGGGTAAAAAAAACTTGGGGGGAAAAAAAAGCCAATGGCTCACATCTGTAATCCTAACTACTTAGAGACTGAGATCTGAGGATCAAGGTTAAAAAACAATCTGAGAAATTCTTATCCCAAACTAACTAGCAAAAAGTTGAAAGTAGACATGAGGCTCAAGAGGTAGATTGCCAGCCTTGAGTGAAAAAGCTAAGCATTAGCCCAGAAGAAGGAGGGCAAAGATACCCTGAGTGCTTACAAACCTCAGCCATAAAAAAGTAAGCAATACTTCAAGTAAATAATATGTAAATAGTTTCTCCATATTTTCCAAATGACACATTATTGTTAAACATTTTCCCCAATTAATTATTTTTCATTGTTTCAAAAATTCAGGGAAAAACTCTGCTCCAAGGAAAGAAAAACAAAAGAGAAAAATAGTTCTCAAATCATGACCCAACAATAACCATCAGATGATGGGAAGGTATGTTCTATGTATATATTCATACATAAGACTATTTTCTTAAACTCTTTGGATTAATTCAATAACAGTAAGGCTTTTGCTTTGCTACAATAGGAAAAGAGGTATTTCATTTTGAAAGGTATTAAATAAATTGGGCCTTTGCTTCTCATTACCATTAGTCATTGTCAATAATCCTTTCTACAAGAATAGGTATGTCAAGTTGTCATATTTTGACTGCATGTTGCATTCACAAAATGAAAACCAACAAATAAGAAAAAACCTTCTTGAAAAGTGATGGTGTGATGTTTCAGGATTCTTAGATGTTAATTGAAGCAATGCAGGGAGGCCCTCATTGCAAATTTACTTTGCCTCTAATTGTGCTACTTTCTGACTCTCCTCTTCTCTCTTGGTGCACCTTGTCTCTCTCCTGTGATTGTCTCCCTTTGCTTCCTCATTAGCTACCATCCTTCCCTTTCCTAGCTTTCACTCAACTCTACCCTGATTTTCTGTTTTATTCTTACTTCACACTCACTGGTACCTTTGTCTTGCCATATTAACCAGATATAGTATGGAGCTACAATCGTAATTTTAGTGTATTTTATATTTCTTAGTATAGAATTAATGTTCAGTAAGCTTAAACTGAAAGACAAAGTATTCTTTTCATTTATCCATGTTTCTAAAGCCAATGTTACTGCCTTGGTTTGTTTTGTTTGCTTGTTGATTGGTGGTTGGTTTTAATATCAAAGACATTTGCATCTCTGGATCCTAGGACCTGAGGAAGAAGAAGAAGGAAGAGTGAGGGGGGAGGGGGGAGGAGGCAGAAAGAAAGAAAGAAAGAAAGAAAGAAAGAAAGAAAGAAAGAAAGAAAGAAAGAAAGAAAGAAAGAAAGAAAGAAAGAAAGAAAGAAAGAAAGAAAGAAAGAAAGGAAGGAAGGAAGGAAAGAAAGAAAGAAAGAAGAGTCCTAACCCATGCCTGAAGAAGGTATCAGGAATGAGAAGAGGTTATGCATAGGGGGAAGAAAGGAAAAGGGCTAATGTCTGTTCCTGGAACACCAGCCCAACATCACTCCATAGGGAGAAGTCAATAGCTCCAGAAAACAAATCCCAAACCCCCATGACATCCAGCCAAAGAGCTACTTATAACAAAGGCCTGCCTCTTTCTGATCATTCACATGCCTGAGTCTTTTCTCTCAATAGCCTCTTTTCAAATCAGGTTGCTCCTGCCTAACAAACGTAGGATATTTTTTAACTGAGCTGTTAGACACATCTTACAAGAGATTTTTGGTCCTGATGATTCTTTGAAGCAAATTTATGTTTGTGCTCTTGCATGTTTTCTCTCTCTCCTTATTCTTGCTTTCTTTCTCTCTCATTCTCATTCACACTCTCAACCTCTCTCTCTACCACCTGAGAGATCTGTGCACTTCATATGGTTGCCTTCTAGACAAAGTATATCATTAAAAATACTGACTACAACAAGCTCAGTTTTGATCCTAAGTCTCCATAACACAGCTCCAAAACAGAATGCAAACCTGTTCTGGTAATTCAGTAGTATGACTCTACCTACAATCTTATCATTTAAGCTCTCTGTCCTAACTCAGCCATAGGCTCCTAATTTAGGGAGTGAAGGGTCTGATGCTCTAGTGAGCATCACTGGACACCTGGTTCCTTACTTATAGCATATTCCTGAAAGAGGACTATGAGCCTAAGTGATGGTACAAATTGCTAATTCCAGCTCTCAGGAGCCTAAGGCACAAGGATTGTTAATTCAATGTTAGCCTTGGAAAGAAAAAGAACAGGGAAGAGAAGGAAGGAGAGAGGGGCTGGGAAGGTGGCTCAGTGGTAGAGCGCTTGCCTTGCATGCATGAGGTCCTGGGTTTGATTCCTCAGCACCACATAAGCAGAAAAAGCTGGAAGTGGCGCTTTGGTTCAAGTGGTAGGGTGCTAGCCTTGAGCAGAAGAGCTGAGGGACAGTGCTCAGGCCCAGAGTTCAGGCCCCATGACCGACAAAAAAAAAAAAAAAAAAGAAGGAAGGAGAGAAAGGGAAGAAAGAAGGAAGGGAGGAGGGAGGGAAAGGGAGAGAAGGAGGACAGATTATAAACCCTTTGGCTGGAGCACACAGCTACTCTCTTCTTGGTAACTTTTTCCAAGCCATCTCCTGATGAAGACACATAAGAAAAGTGATGGCACAAAAGAGGCATTGCAAGTATCTCCAAGTATTTCCTCAAGAAAGCCAAACAACAAGTCCAGTTCAAAGAATTAAACCAATAAATTTTCAAACAGCAATTTCCTATAAATGATGGAGGCAATAAGGAGGGAGGGGCAGTTCCCACCGAGCAGCAAGAGGATACAGGGTTTTCACACCCTGGCAAATGTGTGTGGTCTGAGTCTCTGAAATAAACAAATGTTCTTGTATTAAGAGGTTAAGGGCTGATTAAGAAGGATGAGAATTCCAGCAGGAAGTAAGGTATCCATAAAGCTAAATAAGGGAGTCAATTCTTGAGTCAGCAATGAGTCTTGACTCAAGACTTGACACCTGACCAGGAGACAAGGAGCAAAGGGTTCACCTGACCCAGGGTACACATGGGCAGGTGTATGCTATAGTTAAATTCAACTGCATCATGAACTCACAGCTTTAAGAGCATTGAAATGCATTACTCCATTCAGCAAAGGGCTGGAATGCCAATGCTGGCTTCAATCAACACCCATAAGCCGCAGAGGGAGGCAAAATGTCCTGAACAGCAGTTGGCCAAAATACGCAGGAGGGAGGTGCAGCTGCCAAGCCTTTCATGTTTACCAGGAAAAAAGAGTGTTGATTTTGCAGATTTTTGATAATGTTTTCAGAGCCTGTGTTATTCCCAACCCATTTCAAAATGCAATCTGAGCAACACCCCTTTCCTCATAGGTCTGCTTGTACTTAGATCATGCCATCCACCTTGGCACCTAGAAATGCTTTCCTCTCTGTTAGCCATATCTCAGTACAGCCAAGAGGAAGAGCAGAGGGAAACCAAAACCTCTGCCATGGCAGTACAGGACAGGGAGAAGAAAAATTAAGTTCAGGTATGGGACACCTGGGCATAGGACCCTGGTCCCAAAGAACTGCAGAATCCCAATGACCCAGATAAGATCATTTATAAAGGTCTGTGTGTGTGTGTGTGTGTGTGTGTGTGTGTGTGTGTCTGTGTGTCTGTGTGTCTGTGTGTCTGTGTCTGTGTGTCTGTGTCTGTGTGTCTATGTATGTCTGTGTATGTCTGTGTATGTCTTTGTATGTCTGTGTCTGTGTGTGTCTATCTGTTGTGCTGATACTGGAGCTTGAACTGACTTACTGCTCACAGCTGGTGCTCTACCAGTTGAGCAACAGTTTCACTCTGGCTTTTTGGGGCTTAACTGGAGATAAGAGTCTTATGGACTTTCCTGCCTGGGCTAGCTTCAAACTGTGATTCTAAGGTCTCAGCCTTCTCAGTAGCTAAGAATACAGGTGTGAGCACTGGCACCTAGCTAGAAAGGACTTTTGAGCCTCTGTCTTTGCCCTATGGCTATACTCACAGTATTGGTTTGATGTTATCCCTTTAAAATGAGGTACCCAGTACAATAGGTTATGAAAATTAAAAAGAACTAAAATAAGTTAATTAGTTACTTTAGACTACAGGTAAAAAATAGGAAAAGCAAGCAGCAATCTTGCTGGACAGATTTGGCATGCCACCATAGAAGCAGTCTAGGCTAGAAAGAACCATTTACAAACTAAGCCGAAAGTTTACCCAGGCCCTTTTGAATCTTAGATTCTTGACTATTTCCTGATTTTAAAAACAAAAACAAAAACAATCTCAAACATTTACTATTATGAAGGGGAAAAAACATTTAAGCAAGAAAAGTACATCCTAAGGACACACAGGAATGCTGGTTGAAGTAAGAATCTTTTCTCTCCTTGGCTCACTCTCACACATACAAACCTGCATGCACACTCACACATGCACACATGCATGTGCACACACACACACACACACACTCAACTAACCTTGTGAGCAATCTGCTTGCCATGGTTGATGACAGTGCACTCTGCCATAGCAAGCAGCCTCTGCCACCTGTTGTTGATGCAGTGGAGTGATTTGGCTACCTGCTTCCTGATGTTAGTCTACTTTAGTTTGGGTCTAGATTAGCCTAGGGTCTCCTTGGAAGAACTACTGAGGGCACAGACACTCAAGGGTAGTACTCAAATGTCTTCTCATCTAATGGGAATCAAACTAGCTCTAGACCCTTACTTTTGAGATCTGTATAAGGATCAAAAAGCAATCAGTCTATCCTAGAAAGAGCATAATTAGCCAAGTTGTCCATTATCATTGATAAAATGTTAGGGCCCAACATGATGTAAACTCTACACCTCTATGATGCTTACCATATATCTTCAGAGATTAAAAATCAGCCTGGGAGAAGCTGAACTCTCAGCCACACAAGGAAAAATAAATTCCTCAAAAACCATTGTCACTCACCAAGCAGACAAAGAAGCATTATTATCCCATTTTATAGATAAGGAAATTAAGGTTGAGAGATATGGAGTCCTAGTATATATTACCCCCAACCAGAGCCCCAGAGCTCACTCAAGGCAAACCTCACCACAATCAGAGCTTAATCTTAACTAAGATTAATTAAGATTAATTCCAAGTAATTAAAAGTTACCAATCCATACTAGATTCTTTTCTCCACAGCTCATAGGGATGAAATTCACTTTCTTTTTATCTGGTTCATTGTTACCTTATCTCAAGTAATTCTTTCTAAGACTACTTTCCATTAATTCTGGATGCAAAGTAACAAAAAAAAGAAAGAAAGAAAACCACCAATCTACTTAGTCTCAATACTGGCCTGACAGAATTAAGACAACAGCCCTCAAATGATAAAAGGGCCAAGTGCCAAAAGTTCATTTGCATTGCATTATCTAGGATGTGACATGGAAATAGGGTTTGGATCTCCAGGACAGATCACAAAAGTATGTCTATACAGAAAGTCAGAAAGGCACAAAAATGTTCAGCTATGAGCAAAAGGCTCAAATCTTAACTCTCTTCTCATTAATCAACATGGAAAAGAAAGCCCATATCACTTAGCTTCTCTGAGCCTGTTTCTTCACCCAAAAATCATAATACCTGGGAGGATTAAATGACAATGTACATAGTGTCTGGCACATGAAAGACATTCAACTATTGGTTGTAGCTCATATTATTTAACTCCTAAAGTAGCAGACATGCATTTTTCCCTCTATTTTTTAAGGTATTCATCTGATATTATTGACTACAGGAAGATTAACTACCTTCAAAAAGTCCAACGGAAAGGAAGGTAGAAGGTGGGCTCAGAGATATGTGGCACAATAAGTCAGATAGGTCCTATAATCCTCCACTGATCTTTTTGGCCTTCCTTCAGCTTTCAGCCCAACTGTCAGGAAACTTCCTAGTCCTCCCAGACTAGGCCAAATCTCTCTAGTATATGCTCCAGTAGCCTCAAGTACTTCCACTTAGTAGCCTTACAATGATCCTAATCTTATTTTATTAGTATAAATGTCTGTCTTTCTTGTGAACCACAAGTTCCACGAAGTCAAGGCCTAGGTCTGTTTCAGTTCATCAATGTATTTTTCTCTGGTATTTTGTTCTGTGGCTGGAGCACAGTAGGCACTCAAAATAATTGTAAAATGAACCATTCCAGAGCAACTGAGCATAGATAGGTAAAGGGAAGAGACTGTCACATGAAGCTGGCTCCATGTTGTGCAGGAAACTCCCAAGTTGGAGGTCTGTGACACAGAGCTACCTGAAGAAGCACACAGCTGTTTTTCTTTGCCTATAAAAATCAACCTGACTCTGTCATCTCAATTGGCCAAAATGGCTGATTATTAAATTTACAAGGTAATAAACCCACAGGCATCCTCTTCCAGTGAGTACATATCCCACAGGCCTTGGTACTGAAGGAAGTGAAGACAGTGCAGGAAACCAGGCAGCTTGGGTTTCTCACAACTCTCACTAGTTCAATACCATCAAGACGATGCTAGCCTCAACACAGCTGAGACACTGCAGCAAGACAGAGAAAATAATGCTTCCATGTACAATTTGCTAAGTGTCTACATTATATCAAGGACCATCCTGGGAGATCTTCAAAACCTAAGGAGCTGGGGATGTAGCTCAGCGGTAGCACACTGGCCTTGAATCACAAGATCCTGGGTTTGATCCCCAGCACCATAAATAAAAATCCACATGGCTATTAGAGAGGATACTCAGAGCCACTGATCCCATAAAAATGCCTGTCAATCAAAACCTGTCACGAAACCACATCCTATCCAGTCCAGGACCCAGCCATGCAGACTACTCAGCTCTTTCTCCCACCAAAATTAGAGGTTATTAGAGGCTTTGAGCTTTCTCAAAATGACAGAGGCCCCAGAAATTGGCTTGGAATGAGCCACCAATGGGTAACAAGGGAAAGGGGACTCTTTACACACATTTAAACAAACCTAAACCTCTCCTGTACCATATGCTGTGTCTGAAAAAGCAGGTGTCTGTCCCCAGATCTCCCCTTGGCTCAAACCTATGTGCAGTGTTCCATGCAGGACAAGCCCCTACAGGCTGTTTTAAATATGCACCCAAGGCCATATGCAGGGCAGCCTTCAGAGGCCAAGGCCATCTGTCCAAGGAACAGATTCTCCACTTGCTTCAGCCTCTGACTGATGTTACAGAGTGATCTAGAATTTACAGTCTTTTCTATAAGCCTTACAAAGTCAAAAATGTTTGAGTTGTGTAATTGCTACGATGAAAAGGTTGTAGAACAGTACAGGCTGCATGGCCAATGCAAACGACACTTCAGAAGCCAAAATCCAATAGCCAAAATGCAGAGGCAGCAGTGGGCAGAGCCACAGCCAAGGAGATTTGTACTGGCTGGACTTCAGTGGCACTCAGGCCTGTGCTGCCACCAGCTCTTATGAACATTCCCACCGCATGCCAGTACCCATCAAGAGGGATTACAATCCTCTCCCCCCCTCCCCCACTCCCACCCCACAGCGCCCTGCCCTACTGCACGAGCACCATATCAGGAGTCATAAAAAATCTGACATCCATTAGAGACAATCCCTGAGCCTTCACATTTATTGTAAGACCCATATTGACATTTACATATTTGACAAGGTATGGACAAAATGGCAAAAGACATAAAATGTTCCTCAAAATAACTTTCTAGCTTAAGGCTGCACTCTTACCATTCAAGCCACAACTTCACTTCTAGTTTTTTCCTGGTTAATTGGAGGTAAGTGTCTCATGACTTTACTGCTCCTGCAAGCTTTGAAAAGTGATACTCAGATCTCAGCCTCCCAAGTAGACTAGCTGGGATTACAGGTGGAAACCATCAATGTACAACTGAGTTAGACTTCTTATATTTGGAATAAAGTAAGCACTATAGCCTCACTCAGAAAGGACATGAAAAATACTATCCGGGTTTAGCAGTAAACACTGATGAGCTTACAAGAATACAGAAAGGCCTGAAACAAATCTAATCTACTAGAGTAAAAGCATGGGTTTCCAAATTTTGGGAAAGACAATAGGCAGCTAAAACTAAACAGACTAATAGACCTCAGTTTAATTTGTTAAAAATGAAAATTCTTTTTTAAAAAAATGTTTTTCTAGGCACCAATGAGCCACATCTGTAATCCTAGCTACTCAGGAAGCTGAGGTCTAAGGATTGTGGTTTGAAGCCAGCCAAAGAAGGAAAGTCCATGAGACTCGTATTTCCACCAGAATACAAAAAAAAAAAAAAAAAAAAAGCCAGAAGTGGAGCTGTGGCTCAAGTGGTAGACTGGTAGCCTTGAGTACAAAAAGCTCAGGGAGACTGCACCCAGGCCTAGAGTTCAAGGCCCCAGGACCAGCAAAAAACAAAGTTTTAAGTTTTTTGAGTACTCTGAATATCATTACCCTATTGTTCAAATACATAAAAAGTAACATACACAAAGGGTGGGTTCTGTTCTATCTATGCCCTGAATTCAAAGTAATTACCACAGAATTTGAGACACAGAAGATGTGTATGATGCAAATTTTATAGCACAATGTGTATGACTGCACAGTTTTTCTGTATAAAATTACTGCATAGAAAATGAAACAGAAGAGTTGTTTATTAAACACCTACTAACTTCTAAGCTAACAAGATCCCCTCTTTGCCTGGCCCTCTTGTCTCTCCAGTCCCCAAACAGCATGCCAGGTTAAGAATAGAGAAAAAGGATAGAAGGTGACATCAGCTGACATTTAACAGCAGGCAGAGGTGAATGGTATATATAGAGGGCTCAGTGCTCATCACAAGAGAGGAACATGTCAACCCCAATTTATAGATGACTTTCTCATCTTAAGAGAATGACAAAGACTGGTTAACTCTTTCATCATCCTTTTTCAGTTGGCCTTTTTTTTTTTCAGTCCTTCTCTATTGAGGGCAGCACTTTCACCCCTAATTTTATCTTGTTTCTGGTCATCAATAAGATTGAATCTGGAATTCATCAAGTCCTGAGAATGGAAGAAAAGGTCAAACTAGGGATGTCCCAGAAAAAAGGGATGAAACCACATCACTTAACTTTAAGAAAACAAGTTTTCTAGGCTCCTAAAAACCAGAGCCAGGCCCTGTGCAGTTATAGGCCAGAGAGACAGGTCAGATGAGGAAGCTTAGACAGAGTCACAAGACCAGCTGGAAGTGCCTCTTTTTCTCCTTTTTCTTCTTCCTGCTGTTGATTACTCCTTTTTTGTCTTTCTACTTATTGGATGCATATTTCTTAAGCTCTTACTTAACAAATATATGTTTCCCAGCTTAATGCTTCTTTCATCAACAAAATGCCATCCAGCATACACAGGACCTGACATTTCAAGAATTCCACCCTTTCGGGATCTTGCAAAAAGTCTTCTATGAGTAAAGTTCTCTGAAGATAAATGTTGCCAAATGTTTTATGTTGTTAGGCCACAAAGCCCACAAGTCCCTATACTCAACCAACTACATGACATCAGAAGGGGGCGGTGTGGAAGTACATGTGCAAAGTGATTATAACAAATACATACTCTTCTAAAACTTCTGCATGACCACCTAGAAGCTCACAGGAGCCAATTTATAAGGCTGACACTAACAATCCAACAGGAATGACTAAAGCCACGATACACTGAGCACCTCTTTATAGGTCAGGCATTAAACTCATTTTTGTATAATGGAAGGTTAAGTCAATCCTTACAACTGCGAACTTCACTTTATCATCTCAACATAATGGAGGAAGAAAACCAAAATCAAAGATTTTGTCTGCAGTCACACAATGAGCTAAAAATGAGCATCAAAATGTGAATCCATGACTATCCAACAACTATACATCTTGCCCTCATAGTAGAAAGGAGGGCTTCAGAATGTCTGGATACCCTCCCCACAGTCCTGGTTGTCTGCTCACCTGCTTCTGGATATGGCAAGTGGAAATCCACAAGAGAGAAGTAAACACGTGAACATTATCTCCATGACTCCAGTAAGGAGACTTACCTCCCTAACCATTACCTATGTTTCTGCACTTGAACATGTTAAAGCAATTTATTTCTACCACATAAAAGACTTTAGCATACAAGCTGGGTGCAAAACACCAATCTGAATAATTTTATTCATGTTACATTCCAGGATTTGTCTATAACTTTCAGGTTGCAAACCTAATACTATATGCTTCCCAAATCTGACTGTCAGAGAATTATTAGTTGTCCTAGTCCTTCCTCAGCTACCATGATTGAACATGACTGACATGAAAGATACAATTCCAAGCTCCCTGACCATGCAGGCCTGCAACCAAGCTCTCTAACTTTGAGTTCCTGAAGACTGAGGTATACATGTGTGGAGTTCCCAAAAATAATTACAAAAGGCAATAGACTGTCACTTGGAAAAACCAGAGAAAATAAAACCATGTCCATCAACATGTCTACCACAATACTATTTGGGGATATGTCTTACAGTTTTTCATAAACACTTAGCACATGGTTGTGACCACAGCTTATACACAATGCTGTTTTTTCTTCTTCTAACTCCTATTTCTAGTTAACTAGGCAGAAAGGGCCACCTGCTCTATGGCACCTCTGACAGCCACCCCGATGGCTCAAGTGAACAGATCCCTTCTTTTTCTTCCTTTTTTTTTTTTTGGGGGGGGGGGTCCAGTTGTGGGGCCTGAACTCTGGGCCTGGGCGCTGTCCCTCAACTCTTCAGCTCAAGACTAGCACTCTACCACTTGAGCCACAGTGCCACTTCCAGCTTTTTTCTATTTACTTATGTGGTGCTGAGGAATCGAACCCAGGGCCTTAGGCATGTAAGGCTAGCGCTCTACCACTGAGCCACCTTCCCAGCTCTTCTTTTTCTTTCTCTATACTCTCTTCTTGACACAAACGGCTTATACCCTTCTAAAACTTTATTCATTAGCTTACACATCAGGCTCTCCCACTAAACCACAGTCCTTTCAGAGCAGTGTGATTGTAAGCTTTGATTATTTCTCACACAGATGGCAGACGCAATACCAAAATATTAACAGAGCTGTGCTAGAGCAGCAGCACCATGACTGATTTATTTTAGCTATCCTTCTAGTTTTTTATAAGGCTCCAATTTTTCTGAAGACAACATATAATTTTTCTCTTGAATATTCAACTGATAGAAAAGTTGCATAACATTACTATTAAACAATGCAAAAAGGGTCTGTGGGAAGGGGATGTGGAGCAATGTACCAATAATGTAGAATAGTAGGTGGTCCTGAATTCTACAAATAAGTAAGCCCTCACAACTAAAAAGCAATAATGATTTCTGGCAAAATTACACAACAAATGGTTTGAGGACATTTAGAAAAGAATGTGAACACTGGGAAAAGGCACTGTGGGTACACAAAGATGAAGTCACTAAAAATCAACTGATTTTCTCCTGAAGTGGCTATTAAGCAGGTAGATCAGATGATGCAAGATTTCACGATTTCAGCAAAGCATGGGAAAGAATCCTCCCATGATTCACTTTTTGGTAAGCTTATAAAATACTCAAGTGGGTTTTCACTACTGTTTTCCTGAGATGTTGATAATTGCCTCCACTGAACGTCCATTATACTTACACATGCCCCTCACGCACTTATTAAACTTCACTGAGCTACTTGTCTGTCTTCTTACTAGACCAATAGTCATCAGATTGTGGTCCAAAGGCCAGACTCAGCCCATTAACCCATCTTTGTATAGTTTTATTACATCATACCATTTGTTTGCATGTTGTCTTTGAATACTTAGGCAACTACAATGGTAGAGCTGACTAGTCACAACAGACACTATGGCCCACAAAGCTGAAAATATTTACCATCTAGCCACTTAAGAGAAAAAAAATTGCCTACCCCTGCATTAGCTAGTTATCCTTTTTCAGGCTGGAAGGCTGTGTTACTTCTTCTATGTGCCCTCAGCACTAGCACTGTGCTTGGCAAACAATGGGCATACAGTAAACATCTGGGGAGTAAATGCAGACACTGGCATCATTAGTGGCTTGATGACAAGCTGGAGAAAGGTTATTGGCAGCACGACACAGGATTCAATTCTTGCTGCACCCTGTCCAATGTGTTTTGAACAATAACTTGGCTAAAGACACAGGAGGCTGGCTTATCAAAACCTCAAATGGCACAAAAGGGAAGACGAGCTAATGCTATAGATGACAGAATCAAGATTCAAATGATCCTGACAGCCTAGCATTCTGGGCCAAAAACAAAGCCAGCTGAACAAGTAGGTTGGGGGTAGTTCTCAACTTCCCTGAGTCAACAAGAGCTGCCCAGGCGACCATTCATGTGGAACACAGAGGGCACTGTCACTGACCACAAGGTCTATCAGAGCCACAGTGCTGAGTAATGCAATCTACAGCACCAAAAGTAGGACAGTGTCCAGGTTACAGAAAACCAGTAACAGTCCCACTTTAGCCATTGCTATCAGGCCACAGGTGGAAGACTGAGCTCAGGACACCACACTTTTTTAAATGTGGTTTTTTAATGGATCCTAATCATATGATTGAAAAGACACCCAGTGGTTTATACTGAAAAAGTAACAATTCTACACAATGCTGTAGCCATCCACTGCCGAGTTCTGAGGCAACCCTCATGACATGTTTTGTATGTTCTTCCAGAGGTGCAAGCAAATAAACAGATGTCCTCCTCTCACTATTTATAGTATACCACATACAGTTCCATTTCTGATTTTTTTGCTTAACATCCACACGCCAAAAGTCCCATGTTGGTACTTGAAGAGGGCCTCATTGCATTCTATAGCTGCACAGTCCTCAACTACATGGAGATTCCATACTATTGGACATTAGGATTTTTCCAGCCTTTAGCTACTACAAAAATGCCATAAGGAATATGCATATGCATTCACCCTTTCTCATGTAGGTACATATATCTGTCAGCCTGAGTCCAAGAAGTGAAATTATAGTGATATAAACTAGGTGCATTTGTAAACATTGTTAAATTAAATTCTACCTTTTAAAAATGGACATAATCAATAGCATTTTCCAAAAGAGGAAACTAGAAAGGCCAGTACTAGCCGATCATACCTGTAATCCTAGGATTAGAATCAGGATCTATGTTCAAAGCCAGCCCAGACAGAAAAGTCCATGTCCTGGGGTTTAAACTCAGGGCATGGGCACTGCCCCTTAGTTTTTTTGTTCAAGGCTAACATAACACTCTACCACTTAAGCCACATCTTAAGGACTTCCTGCACAGGATAGCTTTCTTTTTTTTTTTTTTTTGTCGGTCGTGGGGCTTGAACTCTGGGCCTGGGCGCTGTCCCTCAGCTCTTCAACTCAAGGCAAGCGCTCTACCACTTGAGCTACAGCGCCACTTCCGGTTTTCTGGTGGTTTATTGGAGATAGGAGTCTCATGGTCTTTCTTGCCGGGGCTGGCTTTGAACCGCGATCCTCAGATCTCAGCCTCCTGAGTAGCTAGGATTACAGGCGTGAGCCACCAGCGCCCAGCTTACACAGGATAGCTTTAAACTGAAATCATCAGATCTCAGCCTCCTGAGTAGATAGGATTGCAGGCATGAACCACCAATGCCAAGCTTCCATAAGACTCTTATCTTCAATTAACCAGTAAAAAAAAGCCAGAAGTGAAGGTGTCTCAACTGTAGTAAAGTCATATAGCATGAGTCTTAAGTGAAAAAGCCAAGTGAGAGCAAGGCCCTGAGTTCAAGCCCCAGTATGCCAGCAATGAGAGAGGGAGGTGAGGGGGAGAAGCTTAATGTAAAGAGAGCTATGAGGAAAGGTGAACACTAACACCCCAACAGAAAATACTTTTTACCATGTGCTTGATTATCCTGGGGGTTTATTATATGCATCATCTTCATTATGCAGATAAGGAAACACAGAACACAGTTCTCATGCCAAAGGACACAGAATATGAAGTAGCAGAACCTAGACTCAAATCACACTAACTCACTGCTATACTCCTCCCCATAGCCCTGTTTCTGCCTGTTGGGCCTTTCTGGGTGCATCAGCAATCACTTGTGTGGCTTCCAGGTCTACCTGTTCAGGAGGCAGTGGGTAGTTTCCACCTGCCCTCTCTCAGGTGAATTCAATACGCAGACAAAGCTGAAAACCACTGCTTTTCTAACTAGGGCAGACACTACAGGGATACCTGGGGCACTGGTAAAACTGACTAGAGGGCCACCCCTTTAGTTTGAGGAAGTATATCTGAGATGGGGCTGGACAATTAACATTTCTAACAAGTTCCCATGTAATGTTAAAGCTACTCATGCAGGGCCCAGGCTTTAAGAATTACTCTCTAGAAGAAAGAGCTCCTACTATACTTAGTAATTAGCAATTAACATTTTACAAGGTACATTAGCCCAGTGAATTGGCACTGCTCTGGTCCAATGGGAATAATATGCTCTATAAAATAAAGGAAAAACAGGTACTCAAGTGTGTTTGTGCAAGTTACATGTGGCATAAAAATCTTCAATTCTTTGGGGGGGGGTGTCTGTGTCTGTGTCTGTGTCTGTATCTGTGTGTCTATAACTTCATTTTATGCTCCAGTCTTCTAGTATGTCCTTCTTCTACCATACCAACACAAGACTTTAAAATACAAGAGAGCAAGAGCTTTGTCTTTTTTCTTTTTATTCCTCCTGAGCCTAAAACATAGTGTAGTTGCTGCTCAATGCATATGCTTTAACGAAGGAATTCATCCTGGCATGTAAACATGGTGAGAGGCTCTCACAGAGAAAATGGTCACACAGTCATTACAGGTAGACTTTAGGTCATATGAAGAAATTTTAACTTAGAAATAATAAAAATAAAATAAGTGCCTTAGTGAGTGGAGAGCTCATTATCCTTCAAGAAAAAAAAAGGGCTGGGAAGTTGGCTCAGTGGTAGAGCACTTGCCTGAGGCCCTGGGTTCGATTCCTCAGCATCACATAAGCAAAAAGAAAAAAGCCGGAAGTGGTACTGTGGCTCAACTGGTAGAGCACTAGCCTTGAGCTGAAGAGCTGAGGGACAGCACCCAGGCCCAGAGTTCAGGCCTCATGACCATACCCCCCCCCAAAAAAAAGCAAAGGCCAAACAGCTAAGTGACAGAAATGTCACAAAACAACTGCACCCCCTACTACTACTGAAATTGCAAGGGATTTAGGTTGTGTGTTAGGAATGGAGGACAAAGCTCAAATACTGTCATATTTCTGTATCCACTGAGGTTGTTCCATGACCACTGATAAATTAAATCCTCTGGACTCTTCCTGGTCAGCTAGCCAGCAAATAGCTTCACTACATAAATTTATACCAACTACTGTACTTCTGGGCCACAGTTTCCCTGGTCACAAAATAAAGAGAATGGTCAATCTCTTGGGTTATCTTACCAAGTGACTGGCAAATGATAACCAACTAACATTGCACTTAAAATGCATATAGTATCTGTCTCCCCTCCCATTCTACCATTCTATACTACAACTAATCATGAATCTAATTGATATTTCCATTAAAATTAAACTTCAGGGGAAAAAAACACACTGATCCACCTGCTCAATTTCAATGTTTTTACCATCTTAATAGCTGGCCTAGCATGAAAAAAAATTCTGGGCTGGAAATGTGGCTTAGTGGTAGAGTGCTTGCCTAGCATGCATGAAGCCCTCAGTTCAATTCCTCAGTAGCACATAAACAAAAAAGAACTAGAAGTGGTGCTGTGGCTCAAGTGGTAGATTGCTAGCCTTGACCAAAAGCTGAGGAACAGTGCCTAAGACCCTAAGATTAAGCCCCAGGACTAGCAAAAAAAAAAAAGTCCCCAACAGCTCAAAGGCTACTTACTAGGCACTCACCAGCAGAAAACTCTTGGGGACCACAGAGAAAATTCAGTTCATCCCCACCTTCTTGATGCTAACCTGCATCTACAGCATGAAACCTTATCCACCTGGGTAATGTCAAGGGGCCTATCACAATTTTCTCTTGTGGAATTCTGTTTACAGATAATTCCAACAAGGAAAACCACAGCACAAAATAACAGAACCAGAAGTGAACAAAAAACTTTGAAGACAAGGATACAAATTGTGAATGTTTTTACCTTAGGATAAACTAGGATACAAAGTCACAACTGGGCTGGGAATGTGGCTGAGAGGTAGAGTGCTTGCCTAACATGCACTGGGTTTGATTCTTCAGTACCATATACACAGAAAAAGCTGGAAGTGGCACTGTGGCTCAAGTGGTAGAGGGCTAGCTTTGAGCTTCAGGGACAGTGCCCAGGCCCTTTGTCCAAGCCCTAGGACTGGCAAAAAACAAAAATTAAAAAACCAACAACAGAGTCACAACTGATCCAGCCCTCAGCTAAGAGTTATTTCATACACACTGAATGACCTGAAGGGGTCAAGCCTCAAAGTGGCTCTTAGCAACAGCTTCTAAACATCATGAACACTGAGGTCTTAGAAGTTATTAAGAGATTTCTAAGGGGAAAATATATAAAACAAGGCAAATCTCCCAGGAAGCTACACAAAACCCTTATTTATTTTGTCCATGAGAAAGTTCTTCCAGGTACAACCCCAGAAACTGGGACATTATGCAACTATTATCAAAACACTGGGAACCTAAAGATGGAAGGGTAGGAACCTAATGAGGAGACTTCTAATGCTAAAATGCAAATGACCTCCTCTGAATGCAGGAAGTCAAGACAGAATGACTCAGAACACAAAGCCAGTCAGACACTCTTCCAAGATGAAAGGCTGAGATGGACATTTGTAGTAATGATTCAGCACAAAAACAGATTTTTCTTTTTTGGTGGTCCAGAGTTTGAACTCTGCACTTGCTAAGCAGAACTTCTGTCACTAGAACACATCCTCAATCCTTTTTGTTTCTGTAATTTTCAGACAGGGCCTTACTTTTGACTGGGACTGGTCTCAGACCAGGACTCAGAATCCTCCTACAGAAACATCCCATATAGCTGGGATTGCAGATGTATACCACCACACCTGGTCCTATAAACAGATGCTTAGGAAAAGGTCAGATAATGTGATGTTAGGAAAATGAACCCTTAAATATGTGTTTTAATGTTTTCGTTTCTTTCATGCATGTGTTTCTAACGCATTTATAAGATTATTTCTTTGTTGCTTTGTATGTCCCTCCCCCACAGTGTAACCCCCCGCTTTCACTATATTTGATGTCAGTATAACATGTGGAGGAGATGGGGACAAACAAGTCGTTTAAGGATTCAGGTGGACCTGTTGCAACAATGAGAAGTACAAAATGTCATGTCAAAACCAGCTTTACAATGTCGGTGTGTGGGGGGGAGGGGGGTATAATTGGGTGGGGGGAGGGGGGTAAAATTGGGTGGGGGGAGGGGGGAGGCGGGGAAGGGAAGTGAAGGGTAAACAAAGGAGGAGGCTGCAATGCTTGGTAAGAAATGTATGCATTATCCTGCCCATGTAATTGTAGCCCCCCTGTACAGTATGTTCTCAAATAAAAAAAAAATAAAAAAAAAAAACAGATGCTTAGAGTCACAATCAGGTGCATGTTAATAATGAATATGAAAAACAGTCTGCGGAACATCTCAGAGGCATGTACTCAGACCTCACTTGTGGAGCAATTTGCTGACGGGACCTACGCAAGGATAACAACATGAAGAAAGCTTACATTTTCCAGTTCCTGTGGACAAGTGGCTGAGGAACTTTAGAGATAAAGGATTGGAAAAACACTGAGTGTCTTAAAATGCAAAATCTCAGGCCTCATCTCTGATTATAGCTGAACATGGTGGGGGCATGCCTGTCTAGTACTCAGGAGCCTGAGGCAAGAAGATTTTAGGCAGGCCAGAGACACACAGTGAGAACTTGTCTCAAAATTTAATAAGAACAATAAAAGAGGCTGACTCCATCAATAAGGAGAAAATATCAGCCCAGAAAAAAGTTCTAATATTTCAAGGAGCAAACCCTGCCATTCTAACTACCTCTTGAGAAAGGCTAACCTGGACTGGTAAGTTATTAATACAAGAATGAAAAATAAAGACCTAAGGGAGTAGAATGACTTGCCCAAGTTCAACTTCTTAAGTCCACCGCTATGGCTTGATTGTTCCCTAGAAGCTCATATTTAGGAAACTTAATCCCCAATGTGGGGGTAAGTATTGAGGTAGTAGCACCTTTAAGGGGTGGGACCTAGTGAAAAGTAATTAAGTCATGGGGGCTCCTCTCTGTCTCTCTCTCCGTCTCCTGTCTCTCTCTGTGTCTCTGTCTCTGTCTCTGTCACTGTTTCTCTCTCTGTTTCTCTCTCTGTCTCTCTCTGTCTCTCTCTGTCTCTCTCTGTGTGTCTCTGTCTCTGTCTCTCTCTGTCTCTCTCTGTCTCTCTCTCTGTCTCTGTCTCTGTCTCTGTCTCTGTCTGTCTGTCTGTCTGTCTGTCTGTCTCTCTCTCTCTCTCTCTCTCTCTCTCTCTCTCTCTCTCTCTCTCTCTCTCTCTCTCTCTCTCTCTCTCTCTCTCATCAGTTGTGGGGCTTGAACTCTGGGCCTAGGTGCTGTCCCTGAGCTCTTCAGCTCAAGGCTAGTGTTCTACCACTTCAGCCACAGTGCCACTTCGTGTTTTCTGGTGGTTTACTGGAGAGTCTCACGGACTTTCTTGCTCAGGCTGGCTTTGAAGGGACTTTTTTTTGGAGGGGAGGGGGTCGGGGCCTGGGTGCTGTCCTTCAGCTCAAGGCTAGTGCCATACCACTTGGGCCACAGCGCCACTTCTGGCCTTTTCTTTTTGCGTACATGGTGCTGAGGAATCGAACCCAGGGCTTCATGCATGTGAGGCAAGTGCTCTACCACTGTGCCACCTTCCCAGCGCCTCGGGCTGGCTTTGAACCACAATCCTCAGATCTCAGCTACTTGAGTAGCTAGGATTACAAGAATGAGCCACCGGTGCCTGCCTCTACTCTCATTAATGGATTAATACAGATCTCACAGGAATGAGTTAGTTCCAGAAAGAATGAGATGATATGAAAAGAGCCAGCCTGGTCACTCCTCAGGTTCTTCCTGACTCACTAATGTGCTCCTTTCCTCATATGCTCCCACTCCCTGTGATGTATCTAACATCAAGCCCTCTCACAATACCAGCGCTATGTTCTTGAATGTCCAGAACTATGAGCTACACAGGGTTCTTTCCTTTTCAAAGCACCCAGCTCAGATATTTTGTTACAGAAACAGAAAAAAGGATTACAACAATCAATATATGGCAGGGCACTGGTGGCTCCTGCCTATAATCCTAGCTACTCAGTTGACTGAGACATTAGGATCAAGGTTGGAAGCCAGCCCTAGCAGGAAAGTCTGTAAGACTCTTATCTCCAATTAACCACCAGAAAACCAGAAAGGGTGCTATGGCTCAAAGTGGTAGAGTGCTAGTCTTGATTGAAAGGGCTCAAGGACAGCACCAAGGCTAGGAGTTCAAAAGCCCCATCACCAACAAACAAAAAACAAAAAAACAACAAAAAAAAGATGATCATAAGGAAGAAACTTGGAAGTAAAAATAGATAACTGGCAGTAAAAATCTAATTTCCTAAAGGACACAGTCAACCCCTAGGATAGCAGACAGCAAATGAATGCCTTAAACAGAGTCTCTCACCAACAAAACCCCCAACAAAGGGTCCCCTAAAAGACCAATACCTACTAATAACTGGATTAAGTAGGGCCCCTCTATGTTGTCACAAAACTGTCTACACTCCAAGCACACTGTTACCTGCACTATCTATAACATTCATCTTTGCCTGTGAGCACCTGCTGGCACAAACTGAATGCCAGTCATCCCTACATCACCACTATTACATGGCAAGTCTTCAGGAAATGGTTTATTGCAAGAATGAGTTCTGGGGATGGGAATGTGGCTCAGTGGTCGAATGCTTGCCTAGCATGCATTAAGCCCTGGGTTCGATTCCTCAGTACCACGTAAACAGGAAAGGCTAGATGCGGCACTTTGACTCAAGCAGTAGAGTGCTAGCCTTGAGCATAAGAAGCTCAGGGACAGTGCCCAGGCCCTGAGTTTAAGCCCCAAGACTGGCAAAAAAAAAAAAAAAAAAAAGAATGAATGAATGCTATTACTACCCTCTGCCTGGAATGATTTCCAAGACACTAGTCACCAGGTACACTTGTTCAGCTTAGCTAAGCCCAGCTTAGGTGCCAACTCATACCACCAGACACAACCAGGTGTTTCCTCCTACCTCTCCCAGAGGACCCTGTACAAGCCTGTGAGCGCTTCATACTTTATAATCCTGGCATTTACCTACGAGACAACTCCTCCAGGGAAATGACTTTTGCCTTTGAAACCTCAACCCCAAGTTCAACTTACATGTAGAAGTTTCTCAACAAACATTTAAAAAGTGTTTAATAAGTGGAAATGAGCAGAAACAATGGCAGGGAGAGACTAATCTTCACTACAACTCAAAACCCTACAAAAGTGTATATATGCTTCACAGAGGAAGGAGAGGGGGACCTCTGTAATTTCCTTTCCTGCATTTGAAGTCACCTCTTCAGAACTACTATGATGGGTGTAGTGTTCACTACACTTGGAAAGGATCTGCTAATGCTCCCTATGCACCCCTCCCTGTAATACCAATACATTTCTCCTCCTCCCAGCTCCTCCAGAGCTTTCTCAGCTCCTGGGGCCCTCCCACAGCTCTACCCTTAGCACTGAACACGGGCACTTATCTCTCCCTACCTTGTATTTCTTCCTATGGGCCTCTAAAGATATGGAAATTTCCTGTACCATGTTCCCCAGGGCAAGTAGAGACTCCAAATATTCAGAGCTAGAGAAAAGCTTTTTAGGCAAAGGTAATTTTAACTTGAGTAAAGACCAAAGCCAGACTTGCCCTCAGCTATCTCTGCCATGCCCCCTGTGCTCTGGGCAACTAACAGCTCAGAGCCAGGGAGAGCTGCACTAAACTGACGGCATGGAGATTCACCTTGACATATGCTGCCTTTGCACACTTCTGTTCACCCAGCTAGCAAGACTGGCTCTGCCATTCACCAATCTGATTCCTCTGCTTACTAGGCTGCCAGCCCAGACCATGCTTTCAACGTGTAGAAACTGTCCTAAAGGCCAGCAGCAAAACAGAGGCTCACAGAAGGGTCCAGATGCCCTGCCTAGGACTCCTTACTGCTACTCCACTGCCCACATTTATCACATGCCTCCTGAACCCAGCATGGTTTTCTTGCTTTCATCAGAGCCTTCATTTTTAAAGCCAACAACTCTTTAATAAGCCTTTTTCTATCCCCATTCCAGCTGCTATATAACAGAGCAGATTCTTGTGTTTATTATGAGTTACTTTTCCTAATGCCCTGAGAATTATTCCCATAGGAAACACTCAGCTCCCTTGGAACTCATGTGACTAACACTGAAACCCCATTCCCTGAGAGCCACCCCCTTCAGGGGTATAACAAGGCTGACAGTTACTGATAGGCCAGGAGAAGCGGCACTACTGGGAGTCAGGCAGTCTGATGTGCTGACTGCAGCACTAACAAGCTATGCATATCCCTTTTCTGAACCTGTTTCCCTATCCATATAGTATGTATAGTAAAACCTACTATCGTTTCCAGGATTTGGGTAACAGTGACTTGTTCAGGGACTGGTGAGTTGGCTTCCCCAACAAAATCAGAACTGGTATTATTATTGCACTTGCTTTCAGATACAGTTATATTGGAGGTAGGGGAAGCAAAGTGTATTTACTCATTCCTGTGGATTCTTCCCCTAGAAATGCTGGGGGCGGGGGGGGGGGGGGGGGGGGAGGCCCTCCTGCCATGATGAATTGCAGTCTTGGAAAGAGATGTCACAAATGAAAAGGGCTGTTCTGACACCTGAAGAAGGCAAATGTCTGCTCTCCAAGGGCTGAAACACCTCTCAAACCCCTTACTTCCCTCTCCTACCCCCTCCCTCCAACCCTTCCATGGGTGTATTATCTAAGGAAAGTCACCAAACCCCACCAAACCTTCATTTCCTCAGCTGCAAAACAGAGATAACCTTTCCAACAACCCTCAACTATCTGGGCTGACACTGGCAGTGCTTCTCAGTATGCTAGGCACCTACTGGGCCCAGGCCCAGGTGGGAGCTTCCCAGCCTCTGGCCCTGCTCCTTGCTTCCTGACAAGGCCTCTGTTGTTCCATTACTACCCTTCCTCCAGATGACTTCAAAAGGATAACCTCCTTCTAGTCAACTATGCAAACATGTAACTTACATCCAGCCAACAAAATATGACTCTCACAAGAGGTGCCTCAGAAGCTTCTGACTTCTGGGAGAAAGCCCCAGAATTTATCTGTGTCCTTCAGTCCCAGAATGTATGTCTCACTGCGATGTCTAGAAATGCTGGAGCCAGCAGAAGCAGCCAAGACCAGTAATGGCAGAGCTAGCAAAGAGCTGAGGACTTGCTGCCATCACTAAGCCACTAAAAAAATGAACCAAGGCCATATGATATCAATACCCAGAATCCCCCATAGCCTGGCACTAGTCATTCAAGCCTATAATCCTAGCTACTCTGGAGGCTAGGAGTCACAGCTTGAAGCCAGTCTGGACAGCAAAGTGTATGAGACTGATATTTCCAATCAACCATCAAAAAGCTACAAGTGATGCTGGGCACTGGTGGCTCATGCCTGTAATCCTAGCTACTCAGGAAGCTGAGATATGAGGATTGCAGTTCAAAGCCAGCCCAGGCAGGAAACTCTGTGAGACTCTTATCTCCAATTAACCACCAGAAAACTGGAAGTGGCCCTGTGGCTCAAGTGGTAGAGCACTAGCCTTGAGCTAGCTGAAGAGCTCAGGGACAGAACCCAGACCCAGAGTTCAAGCCCCACGACCGACCAAAAAAAAAAAAAGCTGCAAGTGGAGATATAGCTCAAATGGTAAAGTGCCAGCCTTAAGTGAAAAAGCTAAAGGCAGCACCCAGGCCATGTGCTGGGGCTCCATTACCAGTACAAAAAGGAAAAGAATTCCCTATACCCAACTCCAATGGACATAATTCACAGCAGTCTTTACAAACCACTCCTATTTGAGAGACAATGAATTTCCCTAGTGTTAGCCAATCTGACACCATACAATCTGCATAACCTAGGGAAATGTTAAAAATACAAACTCATTGTCCCATCAGGGAATAATATACATTATTAACAAGCACTGCAAGGAATTCTTATACTTCCTAAAGTTTAAGAACAAGTGATATTAATGGAAAGTGGAGGGAGACACCCAGACCTGTGCTAGGCTCACAGTCAGTACTCAAAAGTATCAGTCCAAATGGACTTCTCAGATAACTACTACTCACCCCCAATTCCCTACTTCCTGTGAAAAGCTACTGCAGAAATAACCAATGACAGAATCAAAGAAGTAGTTAAACACTTCTCACCTCTTCCCCCAAAAGACTACTTCTGCACAGTTTTAGGAAATATCTTACTAAGCCTTCTAACATTCAACCAATAACCTCTTCCATGACAACCCAAAAATGCCACTGTCTTTGTAGCCTCACAGCTGGTAACAGCATGGGAACTTTGCCCTGTGCCAACCACAGCCTGCAGCACAGAGGCTCCTGGAGATATAACTTGCCACCCTCTTCTCTCTATGGCCTTTTTAACTGTATTAGAAGTTTACTTTCCTGGCCTGGCTTGTTTCTTATCCTGAATTGATCGTCCCTATGGCACCAGGAAACGGCAAAGGAAGCTAGAGTTATTAGAAGATAAAGAGGAGGTACTGAGCTACCAAACTGATTCTCAAATCATTGTTTTAGGAATGTCAAAAGTGTGCAAGAGTCTCCTGAGATCACAGCCACCTCCTTCATTCCAAGGGGGAAGTCAAGCCTAAGAGTGGGAGGGGAGCACAGGGGGAGAGCAGGGGACTTGGGGCTCCCATTCATAAGGCCTTTTCCTTCATGCACTGCCAACGTAACTGGGTTGCATACTATGGCAATGCAGATGAAGCAGACAGAGACCCCCTTGGGTAGACAAAAGGAAACTAAAGGGAGCTCAGACATGACTTAAAAGGGCCCAGAAAATCCACGAAGGAAAAAGCGGTAAAGAACATCCCCCTTTCCCTTCTTAGTATTAACATGCTTGAGGGGAGGTTCATCTCATTAACTTGACCTTTTTACTTCATTCAATAAATATTTGAGTGGGTATAAAATGCAAGAGCTGCAACACCAAGAGTGACAACAATAGGGAGGAGGGCCAGAGCTGAGGATAGCATGGAAAATATGGTAACAGTAAAGATAAACACATAGTGAAGTAGAAAAAGGAAAGCAACTGCCTGCCACCTCTAGGCCCTCCTAAGCCCAACTATGGTCAGGGACCATTCACCCTAGTTAGAAGGTATCATTAAAGGTACTGTTTCCCACTTCACCTGCTTGTTCTCTCCTGGGTTTCTCTGACTCCTGGGGCCACAGGGCTCATTTATCTTCTTCAACATTATATATGTAATATAGGTCCTAGGGCATACTCAGAGAACACTGGCTGGTATAATGGATGGATGGATTCATGGATACATTAATGACAGATGAGTGGATGACTGGAGATTCCAAGGAATTCAGGCCAGTAAAGCAAGAAGCATGTGAACTAGACCTTTAACGATTCTAACAAGTGCAGAGTACAAGTGCCTAGTACCATGTTAGGCACAAAGCTGGTAACTAATAAATGCTTCCTAGATGAATCTACTACTGAACTCACTTTTCTTAAGAAGGAAACTAGCTTCACTTCCCACAGTTTTTCACTCCTTAGATAACACAAACAACTCCTAAACCAAATATAGTTGGTTAATCAAGGGAAAGACATCTGCCTACCAGGCTACAAACACAATGTAACAAAATGAAGACACTCTACTTCCAAAAAAATGGAGAATTTCCAGGATTGTTTCCACATTGTTAAGTGACAAAAGCAATTATGTCACCTCTTTCCCTATATGTATAAATCTGCCTGTAGAAATCTTGGAAGGATACACAATATCTGCTGGGTATTATATAATTTATCACTTCTGAAAATGAAAGATGATGTTAATGACCATTCACTGGAACAAAGAACACAAACTGGACTGGCCCTGGACAAACGGGAACATATGCCCATTCTACTTACCAGGGACTATGGGTAGAATGAGAGAGTGGATACAGAGAAGGGCATAAAAATTCAATGTATCCCTTTGTATATTTCAATTTCTGAACCATAGGTGTTTCATTAATTCTTTTAAAAGTTAACAATTGCCAGGCACCAGTGGCTTACACTGTAGTTATGGCTGTGATCCTACTCAGGAAGCTGAGACCTAAATATCATGGTTCAAAGCTAGCCCAGGCTCTTATCTCCAATTAACCAGCAAAAAAGCCTGAAGTGGTAGAATATGAGCCTTGAGAGAAAAACCTGTGAGAGTGCCCTGGCCCAGAGTTCAAGCCCCAATACACACACACACACACACACACACACACACACACACACACACACACACACACACACACACACACACACACACACACACACACACACACACACACACACACACACACACACACGTTAACAATCTTTCAATGGAAAGGAAAATTTTAAAGAATTTACCTTTCCACTCTCCTAGATAAGATTCTTTGGAGACACCCTGACAAGCACCCCTAAATATAAGCCAAAGTCACCCAGCACTCATCACACAACTCTTTTGCAGAGCACAAGAAAACAGCATGAGAGAAGAGACCTGGCCATGGCCTAAAAAGGCCGAGAGTCAGCGCAGGGCTAGTCAAGATGGGGAACACTGGGGAATATAAACAGTGTGAGACAGACATAAAGCAGTTCAGGTTTTACACAATCATGACAACAAAGTGAGACTGAGTCAGGACTACATTAAGCTCTTTATATTGTTTCTACTTAAAAAGGAAATGTATTGACTACAGTCCTCCTCACAGATTTATCTTTCCTGACATCAAGCACATTCATAACCTATTTTAAATTCCAAGGAACAATGCTGGGTTTAGGAGAAAGAATAGGAGCGGTTTTCACCAGGCCATTTGGAAGGCTGGACTGAAGCTTCTCTAACTTTTAATTGTTTAGGAAATGGGCACATTGTAGTTTTGTTTTGTTCTCTTATCGGTCATAACTTCCAGTTAGAAAAATGCTTGTCCAGGATGCTTGAACATAAAATGGGTTTATCTCTGGATGAGCAGCTGTGAAGCCATTTTATAGACTATGTATGGGGTTACTTCAGCCTTTAGTTTTTTCATCGCCATCCCCTCCTTTCAGACATCCCTGCAGTTTCATGGGCTCAGTACTGAACTGTCAGCCTAGAGTATTGTCTCCTCTCCTGCCTCCACACTGTACCACACACTATGGGTGGGTACTGACCTTCCTCTAGCCAGCTTGATACCACCTACCACTGTAAAACTTTCACAGCTCTTCCCTGCCCTCCAGGCCACAGGCCTCAATGTATATAACTCATCATCCATGCAGAGACATTGAGAGTGGCAGGAACACTGTTAATAACCACACTGGGAAAAGTGGCATCTCCCACCCCATAGGAAATTGGAACATGAGCTCATCCTACTATAGGATAAATCCAAGACTTCTCACCATCTGGCCCCAACTACCTATCCTGTCTTTTGCACTTTGACAATATCATATGATCCAGTCAAAGTGGGCTGCAGTTGTCCAGCATGCCTTGGACTTTGCTACTTCTATATATTTGCTTGGGTCATTTCCTCCTCCTTCTTTCACCTACCATCTGTAAAGCCTCTCTCACCCATCTAAAAGTCTAAATCCCACCCTTCCTCCAAAAGTATTCAAAAATAAGTATTCAAAAATACTTATTACATTCATATTACATGTCAGGCACATCATAAACAAGACTGAAAAAGTTCCACCTCTCATGGAACTTTCATTGTATGTGGGTGGGCGTGTATATGCACGCACGTGCGCACATACACACATGCATGTTTATATGCACCACTGTGATAACTGGTCCTAAGGATGGACAGAGTGGACACACCTACTATCATACAAGGCCATGAACTGGACAAAGGCAAACAAAACACATGCAGACACACAGATACTTTCTTTCTCTCATACACACATACTCTCTCTCATCTCTCTCTCTGTGTCTCTGTGTCTCTGTGTCTGTGTCGCTCTCCCCCCCCCTCTTTCCCCCCTTCCTCCTTTGAATACAGCTCAACAAACAAACAATTGCTAAGTGGAAAAGTAATATAAAGTAATATAAAAAAGTTTACTTATTTGGTCCAAAGAGTTTTTTAACAACTCATTCTGGGTTCACAATGAGTCTGTGTGGGACCAACAGAAGCCTGAATTTCCACTGACCTTAGAGAAATGCCCTAGGTGCCATGACTGTGACTTTCATTCACGCTTGATTCTAGAAGGGAACCAAAGCTACCTGATTCAATGCCATGCTGCTTCTCTTGAGATTAAGTGCCTATCCAAAGTAACACAGCTAAAGACTGAACAATCATAGGAGGTGACATTACTGGCTGGAGTGGCCACAGAGCTGTGTGAAATAGACCTAGAAGTGGTGATTAGAAAGGAAGGAGTCAACAAGGCAAAGGTACAGCTGTTGGGCATGTATCCATGGCCAGAGCAAAAGCTTGGCAAGTGAGGATTAGCATAACATCAAGGATCACCCTTGGAGACAAAGGTATAGGACACACCTTTTCTGTGTCTGACTTGGAAGAGCAACACAGGTATGTTTTCCCCAAGATTACAGGAGCAGGTGAACTCAGCCATATAGGCTGTCAGGGGTAGCTCAAGAAAAAGCCAAGAGTCCTCAGGTCACTAGACTTGTTTACAGTTCTTTGCAAAGTGGATAAGGACTATGAGAGTTGATTAAAAAGTAACCAGTAACAGGCAAGTGTGGCAAGTAGCATACTTATATCTTAATATGATAGCAACACAATACCACTTCCTGAGAAAGTGTACACATTTTTTTTCTCAGAAAAGGTACACATGTTTTTCTCTTTTTTTGGTTGTTTAGTTGGTTTTCAGGACTGTGGAAACCCAGTCTCAAACATGCTAAGCAAGCACTTACAGCTGAGTTCTTTCCCAGCCCTCTCAGACATTTCTGATGGTGAGTGAGCCACAATATTGATTTAATAAAAGAAAATAAATCAGAATTAGTATGGATCTGAGTTCTTCTTTTCCTTACACACAGTGAAGCAGCCCAGTCAATTCTCAGCAGCCTGGACTGGATCCCACCCACCCACCTCTCATGACACTCTGAGCTTCACACTTTCCTAGAATTTTTCTTCCCAGCCTTCACCTATTACTAACATCATCTTGGCACTCGGGGCTCAGGCAAGGAGGAACCCAAGCTTCAATTAACTATTAAGGTACAGTAGAAGTCTCTGGAGCTAAATTTTTCAGATGGGCCCTCCTATTCACACAATGCTCTTTGTAGTAAAAATACCAGGTCCTCAATGGACTATGCTTCTTAACCTGCATGTTGGACATTCTAATAGGGGTAACTCTGCTATGGAGAACTGTCTTTTGAACTGTCTATATACTAGAAGCCAGCAGCACCTCCCAACTTGTCTCCAAACATTGTCAAATGGATAAAGAAATTACCCGTTTGGGGGCTGGAAAGGTGGCTCAGTGGTAGAGCGCTTGCCTTACATGCCTGAGGCCCTGGGTTCAATTCCTCAGTACCACATAAGAAAAAAGCCAGAAGTGGCCCTGTGGCTCAAATGGTAGAGTGCTAGCCTTGAGCTGAAGAGCTGTGGGACAGCGCCCAGGCCCAGAGTTCAGGCCCCAGGACCGGACCAAAAGAAATTACCCGTTTTGGGGGCAACACTGGCAAATAGTTACCTCCCTAAAAGTGCCATTTCACACATTCTAAAGTGGTCACCCCCCTGTGATTCATAGTCCAACAAAACAGCTTAGGTAATAAGGCTATGCTTTGGATTGAGCTACACTTCGGGATTTCCCCAAAGTGCCAAGTGTTGAAGGCTTAGTCCACAGCCTATTATGATACTGGGAAGTGATAGAACCTTTAAGAGATTGAGCCTAATAGAAGGTCATTGAAGCTGTACCCATGAAACAGATATTAGAATCCTGGAACCTTCTTAACTCTTTGTTTCTTGGCTGCCATTAGGTGAACATTTCCTACTCCACGTGCTTTTGCCATGAGCCGCATTGCCATGAGCCTTAAGGCAACACAGCTAAGCAACCATGCATGATGACTTCTAAAACTGTGGCCCAAAATAAACTCTTCCTCCTCATAAGTTGATAATCTCAGGTATTGTGCACAGTGGAGAAAAGGTAACTAAAATAGGCTTGGAAAATACTTTCAGGCAAACCTTCAGTTTAGTCTTCTATTTCTGTGGCTTCTGATCCTCTCCACATCTTTGTAGGCCCTTTCCACCTGCTAAATGCCTTTACTTTTGATCTTAAGGACTCATCCTTGCTGGTTCAAAGGGATCTGAAGTTACAGTGAAGGCCACACACACACACACACACACACACACACACACACACACACACACACACAAGCACACACGCCTGCACTAACACAGAGGACTTTTCAGATTCAACTCTGCCCAGACCAGCTCTCCCAACAAAGGTTTCCATTGTTGTCTAAAAACAAACTTTTCCACCGGGAGATTTATAATAGCCACAAGGACAAAGTCTCAAAACTCTTCTGGCTTTCATCTCCTAACCTCAGCACATCTTTCTCCTTTCTGGGCCTCAGTTTCCCAATCTAAAAATGAGGGGTTTATACCCTGATAGGCTCCAAGCAGTATCTCTCATCAACAGTTTCTAAGATTTGGTGCTGCATGGGAATGTGGCAGCATGGACAAGCAGCTGGATCTACATTTAGATAAGTGTGTAACTTGGGAAAATGGTTACAAAGCTGAATCACTCTCTTTTTTCCTATACATTTCCCAGATAGCCAGGAAAATATAACATAGGAAGAATGAGGACATAGCTCAGTAGAACACTTGCCTAATACATGCAAGACCCTGGATTCTATCCCTGCATCAAAAGAAAATATAGTAACATGGGTGTTTTTGCCACTGAAGTAAGAAACCTGAATAACACAAAATCCCATCCCACTACTGAGACCCCAGGCATACTGGTTCATCCCTCCAGTCCTGCCGCCAATTCTGCCACATATAACAATAATAGAGGCAAAAAGTATGAAAAGATTATAAAGCATGTGGTTCAAAGCAGGTATGCATACCAAGTATTCAAGAAAATATGCCTTCCTTCCTCAAATTTCTACTGTAAACTCTATACTAATTCCCTGTCATTCTTCTCTGGAAAGTCCTCTCCTTTCTCTTATATCATCCATCCTTCAGGACTCTGCTCAAGTCCTCCTTTGTCAAGAAACTTTTTCTACTTTCTAAAGGCACAAGGCCTTAAACTTCCCAAAGATTGGCTGTGAGAGGAGACCATAGTTCACCAGTTCCCTGTCCTAAGAATTTCCTTTTTGTAAATTCAGGAAGAGTCACCCCTTCCTGCTCTACCCTAAAATGGAGCATCTACCTCAACATTAAAATAAGCTTTGTACTCCCACTACGTCAGAGTCTCAAAAACACTAGAAATGGGTAAGATGAGTAGACAACCACCTCTCCCAACAATTCCCACTCCAGCCTGGTCACTCCAAGTACCCTTCCCTCTGGCCCCAAATTCTTGACTACTCCATGAAAAAAAGGAAAAGGACTGTGTGGTTTCTTCTCTTACCTCATTAGAAACAGGAGGATACACATTTCAGCCCAGAATATTTCCATTGCCTGAGCACTAGGACTGTTCAGAGTTCAGAGCCTGACCACAAAGGAATCGACTACTACTGACAAGAAGATGGAAGAATTGGCCTACAGTTTTTCACTGGCTCAGAGTCAGGGCTGGAATCCCAACAAGGCTTTCTGAGCTCTTTCCCCACTAGGTGGTCCCCCTTTCCTGTCTTGGATATCTCTATTCTTCTAGGTTGGGCTCATGCAGTCATCTCCACTCCTTCCCTTCCAAATTTCTTTCATCCTCCCATCAACAATACTAGAAACTCTTTTATGATGAAGGCCTCCAGATGGTCCCTGCCTTCCAAGCAACAGTCCCCACCACTTCATGCCTGGAAGTGGGCGCTGAACTTCCTAGAAGCCAGGGCTGACCTCCCCAGAAGGCTGTTCTTCCTTCAACATGCCTTTCTTATTTCATTCTCCCACTAAAATGCTGCCATGCTCCTCTGTGCCCCTGGATCAGACCTTTACTGCCCAACATACCTAACCCCACCCTCCAGGAATCAGTCTGACCCACTGCAGCCAACACTGCTTCCCTATGCCTGACCATCTCCCGGTTTTCTCTCTAGGCCTTGGCCTATATATCCTTCCCCTTCCTTTTATCCCTTCTCTCTTTTCTCCTCTCTTATTGGTCCTTTAAGAGTCTTCTAAGATCCCCTCATAAGAAAACCTCCTCTGATCTCCACAATCTCTAACTCCTTTGCACAGTAACCACTGCACTGTTGAGGGCTTAGGCCTACAGGTCTCTTGGCCTGGCATTGAACTCTATGAGTGTAAGCTCTTCAAGCAAACCACAACATGACCACCCCAATAACATGTTTCTTCTACCTCCCACCTTGACCTGACACTCATCCCACATATATTAGCTGAGTGACTCTAATGTGCCCAGGAAGTTCTTGTCCTTACTCCTGAAACCCTTTCAAAGCACAGTTTATATACTACCTGCCCCAAGAATCTCCCAGTAGCCCTTAACATGCACATATACATAGAAGTCTTCATTCTCTGCCTTGGTACCACCTAGTTGTTCTCAAACTTATTCCCCTCACATTGTTTCTGAGATCAAGGACTTCTGTTTCTTACTTAGAGCTATGCCTCCCACAATACCTGGGATGAAGGCAAAGCTCAGTCAATGGTCTTCACAGTGAACTGAAACAGAATCTGCCTGTTTCAGGCCAGTCAGGGCTCCTATGTGGCCTCAAGCTCCCTACATCCAAATGACCTCTTACTGTTCTTCCAAGATTGGATTTGAGCCCAGTCTGAATCAAATGACCTCTTATCATTCTTCCAAAATTAGGCTTTCCTCTTTAATTACACCTTATCTAGCCACACTCAATGTGGATTCTAATTACATAATTACTTCAAGCCTTGGGACTTTGAAAAAAAATAGGAGTGCCTGATTATATAGGTAAACACACCAAATATGGACATTTACAGATACCATATAATATTTTTCAGTTAGTAATACAGTACTGTGTCCCAAAAAATATTGCCTTGGGAAGAATCTAAATAAATCACATTCAGATAAAAATCCACTGGGTAGGAGTAGACCAAGGAAAACTTTGTAGAGAACTCTGAAGATGGTCTTAGAAAAAGTCAATCTCTTCTGTAATGAAGAGAGTGACCTGTGTGATTTTGGCATGTTAGATTTTTAAAGCACTATGAGACCTGATCCTTCCTAAGTAAAATAGTCACCCTCTTCTGAATTCCAAGTAATCTCTGTACTATATCTTTCCTGGGTATATTAGCACAATTCTCCTTTTCCCTACTAGAGTAGGTTCATCCCACTCAGTTTCATCACCCAGCTGTCATTCTCAATTCTCAAACCCTCATACCACAGCAGAGGGCCTTCCTCCTACATTTTTACTCCAGCCTTGTTAAAGTGGTTCCTTCATCTAATACACAAAGGCCTCTTTGCCACCATGCCTTTGCATGTGCTGGTGGCCCCTTCATCAGGAATGCCCTCCTACTGCAGTTCCAGTCTCCTCCTATGTGTCCCTATGCCACTCTTTTTCTAATACAGTGATCATCCCATACTGTGGACTAAAAACCTTTTCATATAAGATGAAAGGCACATGTAACAAAAGGACATCCTGAAAGTTGTCTGAGTTTAGGGTAGGACTTCACCTAGTTGCCTATCCAGAATCATTTTCTAATTGCTGCAAGACTTAACCACACGTATTCACCCAGCTCAGAAAAGTATAAAAGCTATGATAAGAGCTACCATGTTGAGTTTTAATTCTCATGGAGAGCATGAGAGTTAACTCTTGCAAGGAGAGCAGGAAATGTTTTTTTCTCTTCTCCATTTGTCTCCACTTTGATCCTATTATACTAAAGTAAATCTTTGCTAAATTCTTTTTTTGTGTGTATATTCTTTTTTTTAATTTTAATTTTTATTTTTTATGAACATACTGTACAGAGGGGTTACAATTACATGGGCAAGATAATGAGTACATTTCTTTTTTTTTTTTTGGGGGGGGGTCCAGTCGTGGGGCCTGAACTCTGGGCCTGGGCGCTGTCCCTCAGCTCTTCAGCTCAAGGCTAGCGCTCTACCACTTGAGCCACAGCGCCACTTCCGGCTTTTTTCTTTCTGCTTATGTGGTGCTGAGGAAACGAACCCAGGGCCTCAGGCATACAAGGCAAGCGCTCTACCACTGAGCCACCTTCCCAACCCAATGAGTACATTTCTTATCAAGCATTGCAGCCTCCTCCTTTGTTTACCCTTCACATCCCTTCCCAGCCTCCCCCCACCCCCATCTTTGCTAAATTCTAAAAAAAAAAAATTTCATTTGCCTACCTCTCCCTCAGAACAATAGTCACCAAAACTTTAATTGTACGTTCCTATTAGTAAAAGGGTTATTGAACATATTGAACAGGATAGCAAGGGCTTTTTACTCCCTCTATATTCCTAGAATCTAGTGTCAAACGCAAAATTTAACAAATGAATAAATCTAGGCACCTGCTAGAATGTAGTGGTGATGGGAATCAGCTCTAGGCATTCATGGTTTATCCTACAGACTAGTGGGGCAGGCAGGCAGACCAACAAAACAAAGCACCTGAGACAAACGCTGTGGAGAACAGTCTGCCTTGAACCACTGCATCGTAGGAGTCCTCACACAGAAGGGCTTAACTTGGTCTGGATGATCAGAGGAGGTTTCTCTAAGCTCATGATGCTGCAGGTGAGAGCTAAAGATGAACAGAGCTAAGAGAAAGAATTAAAGAGTACACAAGGCTAAGGATCCTTCACAGGTAAAATCCTAAGGCTGGATGGAAAATGGCAATCAATAGGGAATCACAGAGGCCAATAAAACAAAATGAACCAACATAAAGAATGGTGGGGTCTTCTCTATACTCTCTTCATTAATCAAAACAAATCACTCATACTACAAGTTTCTGAAGGGTAGCTCAGCCCTACAACCACCTATCCTCTCAGCCAAGCACAGCAGGTAAAGTCTCCAGACCCAGCCACCCCTCCCAAGACTCCCATTCCAGCCCTGCTCAGGAGCCTAAGACCCTCAAGAAGACCTCTTTATTAATTTTTTTATTAAATTAAAAAAATGTTAAGCATGAAGGTTGCCATAGACACCACCAATCCAAGGCTTCTAGGCAGTTTAATTTTTTAAACAGAGTGTTAAATAGTTTACATCTCTTAACAGAATTCTCTCTTCCTGGCTTATGTTTAAAAGGAATATACCCTATACTCCAGAAATTAAGGATCCATTCAAAATATATGCCAGTCTTTAGGACATCCACAGAGGTCTTCACTCTGCCATCAAGGGCATTGTGGGGATTTCCTGGCTGCAGTATGCATATTTCTTGATGGAGCCACTAGGAAATCCAGAACCACAGGCCACAAAACCCCTTCTCTGCCAGAGCTGAGGAAGGGAAAGTTATTCACAATGATGCTTCAGGTGAGTATTTAAATAGCTCAGGACTTTAATAATTAAAGATAAAACCAAGAGCATGGACTATAAAGCAAGCTGGTATTCACGGGGCCTCCTGCAGCAGCTGTCTTGAAAAGAAGGCTCCATATCTTCTATCAGTATACAGGCATGACTAATATTTCCCAGTTCCCAGGGGGCCTCGCCCCCTCACACCTGCCAGTGTTGGCTTACTCATGTCTACCATACCCAACCAAGCAAATACAAAACAGTCCAGAAAGGCTTAAAAGTGCCTTGGCCAAGGTTTCCAGGCCTAGCAACTTGATTTTCAACAACCACTACCAGACCATGTCAAGGCCTAGGCTCTCCCAGATTCCTCCAGCTTCTCTAACTGTCCCTGTTGGGATTTTTTTTTTTCTCCAGGGCCTCTATTCAGTTGGCTCTACTTAAAAGTAGTTCCTACTCTGGCCTTGGCCACTTCACCCAGATCCTCACTGGCCAGACCACAGGGGCATAGATCTCCCGGTTCCAGTTCCTACCTTTCTTACCTCATCCCTGGCTTCAAGAACCTGAAAATCCCCTGTCAGAGGCTGCCGTACACACTGTCTAAAAAGCAAGGCCAAGCACAGGAGAGTCCGCAGTGCCTATGCTGCAGCAACCTTGGAAAGATTCCCCAACATCAATGCATCAGAAAAACCTTCCCATTTCCCTCGTCTATTCATTATAAACAACTCTAACCCCAGATCAATGTACTGTATGCTTGCAGGAGAGAGGCACTCAACACTGGCGAGGCACCCAACACTGGCTCAGCATGACTAAAGACAAACTTGAAGTGGAGAACAACCTGAAAATGAATCATCTATTTACACATCAACCATATAAATTGCTCATGTGCACAGCTGCCAGCTTCCACTAAGGCAATAAGAGAAACTAGATTTCGCAAGGCATGTCCTAGTGGCCTTTCCTACCAGGAAACCAAGCTCAAAGGTCAGCCTATGGGCTGATGTCAATAATCAATGCATAAAGTATTATATAAATGAATAATGAGCTTTTGCATTGACCTACAGGCAAAAGGGCAATTCCAGGAGCTACCAAGAACTAATTCCTGTTGCCACTGTTCTCTATAAGCCAAAACCCTACAATAGAAAGTAAAGACTCAAGTTGGAATGGATTGACAGAGGTGGTTACAGGTTAACTTTCCAGCATTCAATATTCCTGCACTAGGGCAGAACCTGTATTCCTGTGCTGCACTGAGAATCCAGTTGCCAGGAATAGTCTCCTCTCTGGTCTGTCCTGGATCAGCCATTTCTAGATGTCTGGTCCTGTGTGGGTACCCTAGAGTACCCTCATCACCTGCACTTCCCTAAACTAAATAGAGCCTTCCTACTTCATCACTTGAAACACACTGCTGACTTCCTAATACAAAAGATGTAAGTCCTGCTCTCTCTGTGTTAATGAAGAAACAAATTTTGAGAAGGCAGGGACCTATACCAATGCCCTTACCTATTTGTGCTTAATGAATAAAATGAGACTTGTAACTGCTAGTAAAACATTTTTTATTATTTTAGATTTGTGAGAGACTTACTACTAGTTAGCTCAGAGTGGCCTGGAATTTGCAGTCCTCCTGTTTCTGCCTCTGGATCTGGAATTACAGGCGTGTACTAGCACACATGGCTCTTAAAGTAGTCCTTACACAAAAGTTCCATATGTAAGCAGAGCTCCCTGTCAAGTTCACATCTTCCCATTTCTGAGGTCAACATCATATCTTTCTTTCTCCTCATCCAGCACAAACACCAAGGCACTCCTAGAACATTGTGCTACTGTCAAGATAGAACAACAGTAGGAATGACATCATGGAAAGACCAAGCCCTAACTGCTAACTAGATGACCCAACTTCTGCCTCTGTCTTCTTAACTCCTGGTATATCCCTCTGTTCCACATGAGTGATAGTAAATGTCTGTGACCCCATACCTTCCAGAAGATATATAGTTGGGGAAGGGGTGTTTAAGGACAGGAAAATGAGTCAGCTTAGGAAGAGACAAACCAGGAAGAAAGGATTGATCATAGTACCAATGACCAATATAGGTACACAGATGATTTTGTGAATATGATGGCATTTACACATCAGCTCACATAACCAAAGCAGCCTCTGCCTTAGAAGTATTCAGTTTTGTTCCTCTCCAGGTGGCCATCCAACTCTACAAACACAACATCACCTGCCAATATTCTTTTTCTACTTTATAGTCTCCTGGTAGAAAATGCCTCCTTGGATCTACCAATAACTTTTGTCCCTATTTCATTTTTAATCACAGTGACCAGCATTTACTGAGTGATTGCTTAATGCTGGGCACCATTCTAAGACTTGAATTTTTGGATCATTAACCCACATTTTGCATTTCACAGGGGAAGCAACTAAAGCATAGAGCTCTAATACTCAAGTAGGATATAGGGAAGCAGTACTGTGGCTCAAGTGATAGAGTGCTCACCTTGAACTGAAGAGCTCAGGGGCAGTGCCGAGGCCCAGAGTTCAAGCCCCATGACTGATAAAAAAACAAAACAAAACAACAACAACAACAAAAGTAGGATGTAGGAAGTAACAGCATTAGGATTTGAACCAGGCAGGCTCAGAGCAGAAACCACACACCCTGTCACTATACACCCCCATATCACTCCAAGAAGAGGGGAGATCTATCCCCTGCTTAATTATCTAACCATGTAACCAAGCAAATGGCTCTTCTGTGGAACAAGGCTAAATGCAGGGACAGATGTGTGGTGTAGAATCCAGTCGTAGTTGTGTAGTCTAGCTTGCCTGACAGAACTACCCAAAATGAGGGAAATATTCCAGATCTGTGCTGTCCACAGGGCAGTAACTGAGGACACAGACATTCAGCATTTAAAATATGGCACATGTCACTGAAAACTCAAATTTAGTAATGTATCCCACTTAAATTAACTTAAATAGCCACATGTAGTCACTGGCTACCACAATGGGAAGCTTGGCTCTAGACCCTGGAGGGCAGGAAGACAGTAGATTCCATTTCTCTTTGTTTACCATATATTCCTAGAGCCTAGCCTAGACTATGGCTAATGGCTGGTGCTCAATAACTAATTGCTAAGCAAATCAAAAGCAGAGCACTTTCAGATGCTCCAACAGTGCTTCTTCTCCCACATAGGCATTGATTCTCTAGCCTCTCTGGCAGGTGGGCACAAAGCCATGGCTTAACAAGGAGCTCCAGGTCTCCCCATGGGCCTGCTCACCATAGAAAGGTCTCTTACTGGCCTAAATCTAGCCTCTTAACTTCCATTTAGTAGCTCTGGCACATATGCTGAGAGGTTTGGGGAAATCAAACTAAGGAATAAAAATCAGTGAAGTGTTATTAAACACTTTAAAGGCAGCATTTTATCTGTGATTCATTTTCACAGGTAAAATCAATCGAATCTTAATTTGTAACAGTATAAGACCTATTAAACAAGTGCCTGACTATGACTTGTTTGGGGAAAACAACTCTTTAGGGTCAGGGTTGCAATCTTGAACTGTTACCTCCAATGACCTTTGTACCAATATACCTGAACCTCAGGTCTCTATGAATGGCAAAGAAAGTGTGCAACATTTAGGCCTTATTCTCTGAGCAATCTCTTGAGTTTCATGTGTGCTCCTTTGTGGAAAAATCCAACAATTTATTATATACTTGTTATATACTGAGGATCATGGGAGACTTTGTAGGTATAAATTAACTATGAGGCAGTCCTTATAGTAAGTCTAGTATAGAAAAACTAAGAGAAAAAGCAAGAGATCAAATATGCAGAAAGCTTACTCTGTACAAGAAACTGAACCAAACTCAGGAGAAAGAAATATAAACCATTGACTGGCTACCTTAGAAGTGACTCCTAGGAGGATCCTAATACTGAGCTCTACACACAGCAGCAATGACTCAATGCAAAAAGCTGAATCACACCTTGACCAACACTTCATTTTAAGGCTAAGGAAACAGACCTGGACAGATTTGAGGAACTTCTCCAAGTGAACCATATAGTTAGTGATAGGGCTGGATATAGCCTGTGGGCCTCATCACTCCTGAACCCAACCATCTATGATGCGGTCTGCCAGGGATTCTCCTATACCACAAAGGGAAACAAGGCAGGATCTGCTGCCTGTGATTGTGTATATCTCAAAATAAACAATGGAATTTAAGAGTGTATGCGTTTCATGTTACAACATGTATTCCACAATTTAGCAAAGATCTCAGCAGAGTGGTAAAGTATACATCTAGCATGTCTATGGTCCCTGGGTTCATTTCCAACACCACATTTCTTTTTAAATTTCTTGAGTATATAGCCTATATATCAGGCATAACTTCAAGGCCTCAGATAGAAAGTTAAAAACACTTCTGATCAAATTAGAGGGCTGAATACTGTGTTTATCTCTCCTCTCTCCTAGGAACATCAAAAAAAGAAAGCAAGGGAGAGTGGAGGTATGGCTTAGATGGAAGAGCACCAAGTCAACAAGTCTAACAAGGGCAAGGCCCTGAGTTCAAACTCCAGCCCTGGCTAAATAAATAAATAAAAATTGTTTCTTAATTGAAAGGAGACAACAGTCCCTGCAATATGTCAACAGAACTCTGGGAGACAGAGCTGGCCTCCTCACCAAGATGACAGGTTCCTGACTTGTCAGCTCTGTTAAGTGCTAGCTGGAAAAAGAAATACTAAACAAATGGCTAGCCCGTGGAGGACGCAGAGAAGGCTCAGAACCTAGAGGTGTTAAGGACTCCAAGTACAGAAGCAGGATAGGCCTAAAAAAGAGTTAAGCCTGTTTTCTGAAAGTCAAGGCAAGGAACAATCAAATCTAAGTTTCCTTCTGCAATCTGTCCATCTTGAAGTCCCTCCCCCAGCCAGCATAAAGTGGAGGTCCATACCAGACTACTTTCAGCAGAACCTCAGGTCAGACAACCTTAAGGATGCAGGGAGGAAGGGAGGCAAACAAAAGAACTGAGTAAAACTGCAGAGCAGGCAGGTCACCAGCAGTTTCCTTTCCCCTATAGCTGTTACACACTCCATCCACCCCCAGGCAATCCTACCTCCACACCCACCCTCTGGCCCTCCCTTCCCTTCCCCCCCCACCCCCCACACAAAATTTTCTCTAGAAAAACCTCCAGGAAAAGTGCCAAAGATGTACTGATATCTAGGTTTCTCCAGTGTTAAGAGGGAGAGAAGGTGATCTTTACTGAATGACCATACAAGGAAATTAACAATCTCCTTCCATGTATGTCCTAATCAGCATTTGTGTTCAGCCTTAAAATATAAAAGAACAGACTAGGATATCACTAGTGGGAAATACAGTAACCAAAATAAGAAAAAAAGAGGACAGGGCTAGGCCTGTGGCTTAGTGATAGAGTGCTTGCCTAGCATGCCTGAAGCCCTAGGTTAGCCTCAGTACCACATACACAGAAAAAGCAAGAAGTGGCATTGTGGCTCAAGTGGTAGAGTGCTAGCCTTGAGAAAAAGTAGCTCAGGGGCAGTGCCCAGGCCCAGAGTCCAAGCTCCAGGACTGGCAAAGAAAAAGAAAAAAAAAAAAAAGAGGACAATGAAGCAAACAAGAAAAACTCAAAAAATGAAAAAGCATATCAAGCATGTTTGTACATGCCTATAATCCCAACATACTGGAGAGATAAGACAGGACAATGGAGAGCTTAAAGTTAGGCTGGGGTATATAACATCTCAAAAACAAATGAGGGAGGAGAGGGACAGAGAGAGAGAGAAAGAGGGAAGAGAAGAAAAGAAACAAAAGAAAAAGAGAGAAAGAAAAAGAAAGAGAGCAAGCAAGCAAGCAGGTGAGCAAGCAAGCAGGTGAGTAAGCAAGCAGGTGAGCAGGCAAGAAAGAGCAAGAGAAAAAGAGAGCAAGAGAGGAAGGAAGGGAGGAAGAAGGAAGGAAGGGAGGGAGGGAGGGAGGGAAAGGGCATTCATGTTCAAAGAATTAGGGAGTTCTTACAAAATGTACATATATACATGTTTCATGTAAAAACAAGAGAGCAGAAGTTAAGAAATTGAAAAGGGTAGAAGATAAAGCTAAAGTACACCCAAAAAAATAAATATAAAGGAATATTGGAGATAAAAAGATATCAAAATTATAAATTCAATCCAAGAGGTCTAAAAAATGGAGAAATTTAAACTATTAAATAGTCACATGTAAGATAATTTCCCAAACCTGAAGGGAGTCTTTAGATCAAGAGGGCATATTAAAGACCAGACCAACAATGTTTCAAAGCAAAGGAAACCGGGTGACATTGATCAAGATGCACATACTTATAAGTTGACTTAATGAAATGAAACTTCTTTGTACAACTAGCTAAAGATAAAAATAACAAATGTGATTACAAAAAAAAAGCAAAGGGGGCTGAGAAGGTGGCTCAGTGGTAGAGTGCTTGCCTTGCATGCATTAGGCCCTGGATTTGATTCCTCAGCACCACATAAGCAGAAAAAGCCCAAAGTGGCACTGTGGATCAAGTGGTAGAGCGCTAGCCTTGAGCTGAAAAGCTGAGGGACAGCTCCTAGGCCCAAAGTTGAGGACCCATGACCGCCAAAAAAAAAAAAGCAAAGGAATTACAAACATAGAAAACAAGAGGTGTTCCTAAAATCTTTCATGAGAAAACAAGCTATCCATAAATGACCATAAATTAGAACAGCATCCAAATTTTGGGCATGAATACTGAAATCTGAGGACAATGAGTAATGCCTTCAAGACTATAAGGAAAAATGGCTTTCAACCCAAAAGTCCTTATTCCCCAACCACCACTCAAGCATGAGGGTAGACTAAGCCCATTTCTGGTGTGTAAGACCTTCTCCCAGAAACTCATAAAGGAATAAACCAAAATCAAGGAAACAGAGGATACAACTCAGGGCAAGGTGAGGGAATTCCCAACATAAGCCATACCACCCAAAGAGGCAAAAGCAGGAGAAGGCCTCCTTACAGACTTCTCTAAGAGAAGAAATGTAAAATATAAACAAACACATGTTATAAAATAAGATATTTTAAAATGCTATCATAAGGGCTGGAAATGTAGCTCAATGGTAGAGTGTTTTCCTAGCATTCATGAGGCCCTGGGTTCTGTTCTTCAGTATTACATAAACAGAAAAAGCCAGAAGTGGCACTGTGGCTCAAGTAGTAGAGCACTAGCTTTGAGCAAAAAAAGCTCAGGGGCAGTGCCCAGGCCCTGAGTTCAAGCTCCATGACTGGTAAATAAATAAATAAATAAATAAGCAAGCTATCAGACTTTGAGAATTAATAAAAATTATAAAAAAGCCATTAATTCAAAAATTATATGAGAAAGGAAATATCATTATAATATTACTCAGCCATAAACACTATTTATATGATCAAAATAATGCAAGTATCATATAACTAAAAATTGAGATATAGCCATATTAAAAGGAAGTATAAGGAGAAGGTAGTTTGCAGGCAATTTGTAAATATGTTAGCAATATCAGGAAGAACAGCTAGAAGGTTTGGAAGTATACAGATGGAATTAAGGTTGCTAATCAACAGATCTTAAAATAGGAAGACTATCTTAAATTATCTAGGTGGCCCAATATAATCACATGGTCCTAAACGTAGAAGAGGGAAGAAGAGAGCTAGATAGAAATGAACTAGTCAAGTGCTGATGGCTCATGCCTGTAATCCTACTACTCAGGAAGCTGAGCTCTGAGGATCAAGGTTCAAAGCCCAGGCAAGAAAGTCCCCATAAGACTCTTATTTCCAATTAACCACGAGAAACTGGAAGTGGCACTGTGGCTCAAGTGGTAGAGTACTAGCCTTGAGCTGAAGAGCGCAAGAACAGCACTAAAGTCCAGAGTGCAAGCCCCAAGAATGACCAAAAAAAAAAAAAAAAAAACTATGGAAAGCCAGAGTTAAGAAGCCAGGGGAGGACTCCACCCACACTGCTGGCTCTGAAAATGGAAGACTGTGAGCCAAGGATGAAAGCAGCCTCTAAAAGATAGAATGAACGAGGAAAACAGGCTCTTCCTAGAAGCAAACACAGTTACCCTGCTAAAACCTTTATTTTAGTCCAGTGAGACCCTTTTCTAACTCTTAAACCCAAAACTTGCTGTAAACCACTGAGTTGTGGGACTTTGTTCCTCAGCAAGAGAAAATTGCATTCAATGACTGAATTGGGGAAAAAGGGTCACCAAGAAGGAGAGGAGTGACATGACCTCTGTATTAGTCTTTCTCATAGGTTGACTTAAAACTGGATATATGGCTGGGCGCCAGTGGCTCACGCCTGTAATCCTAGCTACTCAGGAGGCTGAGATCTGAGGATCATGGTTCAAAGCCAGCCCAGGCAGGAAAGGTCAGACTCTTATCTCCAATAAACCACTCAGAAAACCAGAAGTGGTGCAGTGGCTCAAGTGGTAGAGTACTAGCCTTGAGATGAAGAGCTGAGGGACAGTGTTCAGGCCCAGAGTTCAAGCCCCAAGACTGAAAAAAAAAAAAAAAAAAACCTGGATATATGTAGGTAGATATAAAACGCTGACGCAATTAAAATTTAGTTTAAAATAAGATGAAACACAGATATTTCCCTCTCCTCTCCAATCGCACCTGTGAGGGAGGAAACAGACAAGAGAACCAGCAAGAACAGAGACAGATAGTGAGCGTTTTTCAGATGCCAGGGAGCCAGGAGGAGGGGGAAGGGAGGTGTTCCCTTTGATGAAGGAAAGAGAAAGAGAAGAACCTGGTGTTTAGTACTTTGGCAGACAGCAAGTATGGCTGGAGGAGTCTCACTACTACCATCCCTGCAGGTCTGAGGCCTGCCCCTCTCCTTGCTTCTCCAAACTGGAGAAGGGCCCAAGAGAAACACAGCATTTTACTGGACAATCAGCTGTAATTCAACAGTAAAACGATGAATGGTTTTATATTAAAACCAGCACAGATACGTTACAGAGCTAAATATAAAACCTGTAGATTTTTCATATAAAAGCTGGAAACTGCCAGGTGGCTCAAGCCTATAATCCCAACTAGTTGGGAGGCACAGATCAGGGATCACTGTTAGAAGCTAGTCCAGGCATAAAAGTTTGTAAGACTCCACCTCAACCAATCACTGGCACAGTGGCATAAGTCTGTTATCCCACCTATAGAGGAAGCACAATGGCTGGGGGCAGTAACACACATCTGTCATTTCCAGTGCATTGGGAAAAACAGGTAGGTAGGCCAGTTCCAGCATAAAGTGAGATACTACCATGAAAATAACCAAAGTAAAAAGAGACTGGAGTGTGGCTCAAGTGGTAGAGTGCCTGCCTAGCAACCACAAGACCCTGACATCAACCCCCAATAACACACACACACACACTGGAGACTTCAAGACACACACACACACACACACACACACACACACACACACACACACACACACACACATATACACACAGGAGACTTCAAGGTACCATTTTTTGTTGTTTGGCAGCCAGTGCTGGAGACTGAATTCAGGGCTCACTCACACCTCCAGATCTTTTGTTTTTTACTTTTTAAGATAGGGTCTTCTGTCTGCCCAAACTAACAACCCTCCTATCTCTGTTTCCCAAGTATCTGTGATTATAGGTATGTGCCATCACACCTGACTTTAAGATGCTTTCTTACCAGCAAGGCCCACTTTAAATATTGACCACTGAGCATCAAGACTCAATCCTTCTCTATAATTAATCTGAGACATAAGGAAATTATGAAGCTATGCATCATACCTCAAGCAAAGCTTCTAGAACTGTTGGTGGATGCCTACCTCCCTAAAGTGGGTACAGGTCCTACCCAACATTCTGAAAGATGACAAGCATCTCATTGTTTTCCACAGAGGTCTGGGTCCTACTACAGACTGTTGGGTTAGCATAGCCTGGGGAAACAGAGTAAACCAGCAATAGTAAATCTGTCCTGTATGTACTCTCCTGGCTATATCCTGTCAGCTTCACCCCTCAAAACATTACCAGAATGACAAGAGCCCCACCTCCACCATCTGCACCCCCACCCTTACAGTATATGCCTGGTTAGAGAACACAATAAAGACAAACTTTCCATGGAAGGAAGTCAAGAAACAGGACACATCTCTTGGGAGAGGGTGTCCCTTGTGTTCACAATACAAGGGTGGTAACCTTTTCTGTTATAGCTGTTTTTTGTTTTTTAAAACAATAACCACATGACAGAGACCTGGTAATTTTTTTTTCTATAAAGAGCCACTGCTGACCACAGAAGAGAAGGGGGAAAAAATCAATAGAAGGCCACACAGAAGTAAAAAGCAACTTAATTGGATTTGTTTTTTGTTTTGTGTGTAAAACACATACACATTCAAAAAGACTAAACTCAACTGGTTTAATTAAGAACAGAGAACATGAAATTTTAATGACACAATAAACGTATTAAAGCAGACTACAAAGCTTTATTATTTAGAGTTACAAAAAAAAAAGATGAAGGAGGAAGGCAAGAAGAAAGATACAACAGGAGAAATAAAGAAAAGGATGGCATAGCAAGATACAGGGCTACACGGCATGACTAACCATGCCCAGAAAGTCAGAACCACTAAAAGGCCACAGATATTTCCTAGGACCTGAAGAGCTAGCCAAGAAAATTATACTGTTCATGGCTAGCTACTGGCTTGGGCCATAGACTTCAAAGTATTACCATCTTTTATCCTTGCCTTTGCATGGTTAATGCTCTGGTTAACCACTGTTCACAGCTCTTTAATTGCTCACTGAAACTTTTTGAGGCTTAGAGAAGGTCACAGGCCAGCAGTTCCCCCAGATGAGCTATGCTTTAGTAATTCAGTCATCTCCAAGTTTCTCCTCTAAAAAGGGAGCACATAAAATGCTCTCATAATGTGTTTAATAAAAGTCAGAGGACAAAACACTGCTTGAATTTAAAAAATCCATGGAAATCTTTTCTTTAGGTTTGCATTAAAAAAATAAACTGGGACTCAGCAGAATTGGGCCCTACTTCATCATCACCACCAGCACAGCACACCTGACTTCCCACGTGTTCAAGTCCTGTATGCCCTATTGTAGCTATGGGCCTTGCCTGGCCCTGAACCAAGCAGCCTCTACACACTACACTCTGTAGTCTGATGGAAAACAGGAAGATTCTCCCAAAGAGATTCCAAATCAGCACAGAGAACTCTCAATCCACCATCACCCACCATACTTGGTGTGCTCCATATTTTATTCCAAGAGCATAGAAATGTTCTGCTCTTTGCCGGGCATTGGTGGCTCATGTCTGTAATCCTAGCAACTATGGAAGCTGAGATCTGAGGACAGCAATTCAAAGCCAGCCTAGACAGGAAAGTCTATGAGATTCTTGTCTCCAATTAACCACCAGAAAACTGAAAGTGGTGCTTTGGCTCAAAGTGGTAGAGCACTAGCCTTGAGCAAAAGATCTCAGGGATAATGCCTAGACCCTGACTTCAAGCCCCACAACTGACCAAAAGAAGAAGAAGAAGAAGAAGAAGAAGAAGAAGGAGAAGGAGAAGGAGAAGGAGAAGGAGAAGGAGAAGGAGAAGGAGAAGGAGAAGGAGAAGGAGAAGGAGAAGGAGAAGGAGAAGGAGAAGGAGAAGGAGAAGGAGAAGGAGAAGGAGAAGGAGGAGAAGGAGAAGGAGAAGGAGAAGGAGGAGAAGGAGAAGGAGAAGGAGAAGGAGAAGAGGAGGAGGAGAGGAGGAGGAGGAGGAGGAGGAGGGGGGAGGGGGAGGAGGGGGGAGGGGGAGGGGGAGGGGGAGGGGGAGGAAGAGGAGGAGGAGGAGGAGGAGGAGGAGGAGGAGGAGGAGGAGGAGGAGGAGGAGGAGGAGAAGAAGAAGAAGAAGAAGAAGAAGAAGAAGAAGAAGAAGAAGAAGAAGAAGAAGAAGAAGAAGAAGAAGAAGAAGAAGAAGAAGAAGAAGAAGAAATGTCTGCTCTTTTGAAGATAACAGAGTCTCCCTTTCAAGCTCCATCCCTTTCTCCTCTCCTACTTGGTTCTAGGTTATTTTCCCCTTCCCCATGGGACTTGTCTCAAACCTCCTACTTTCTCTTTTCTCTAAAGATTAGAGTTCTGGAATCTCCAGCCTTCCCTTCCTCTGCTCCCTATATCTTTCTCACTTTTCTCCTCCCCATACGGGATTCCTCTCTGAGGAAAAGAGTGCTTAAGAAACATATCCAGAACACAGAGTCTATCCTTCAGAGTTGCTTCCCTTGCTCTGCATCTGCTGGCTGTGTGACCTCAGGCAAACGGCCAACCCTCTCAATGCCTCAAATTCTTCAGTGACAGGAACTCTATCAGTCAATCACAGAGGTCTCCTGTGATCTTAACATTGAAACATTCACCTGTATGATCATAAATAATACAGTAAGTGACACATATACTGGAAACAAATGAATTATAGAAACTGCCTTTCCTCAGCAACCTGTCATTCCACCTTCACATCCCAACCAATGGCTCTGAAGTCTGTGCCTCTCTGGGCCATCCAAGTTCTGAATTATTTACATACAGTCAAACCAACATATCAAACTAATCAAAGAAAAGGTAGCTCTGAATCTAACAGCAGACTAAATTCTAGAATGCTTCTTCTATGCCATTGTTTAATACTGTGAATTTAAGATTACGTTAGCAAACAGGAAATAATGTAAAAATGCCATCACAACTTATGAATCAATGTATTTGTGAATCTAGTAGGAAGAATACTGTAGGGAACCCTAGAAAAACATCTGTGCTTTATGACAATGACACAGGCTCACAGAGAGGAAGCCACCTAGCCCAAGGCACAGAGAAAGCTGGTGGTCAAGACCCAAACCAGCTGATGGGCCTCTGGTCCAGAGCTCTTCCACCCACATTTTTGAAAAAGGCAGGTTAATTAAGTCCTAAATTACCAGTGAGTGCCGTCTACAGCAAGTCAGCTTCAATGTCCAGGTAAGGCCCAAAGCTAAGTTGGGATGACCAAGTGATTACAAACACTGTAAATGCTTCTCTTTTTTTCCCCTAGGCCTTGACCTTTCTCTGCAAATAAAACCCACATTATTCCAGGTACTAGTGGCTCACATCTATAATCCTAGCTACTCAGGAGTCTGAGATCTGAGGATCTGATTTCACAGACAGTACGGGCAGGAAAGTCTACAAGACACTTAACTCTAATTAATTAGTAAAAAGCTGGAAGAAGAGCTGTGACTCAAATGGTAGAGCACCAGCCTTGAGCAGAAAAGGAAAGCATGAGGTCCTGAGTTCAAGCCCAAGTATTGGCATGCACACAAACACACACACACACACACACACACACACACACACACACACACACACACACACACAAACACACCACCATTCAGCTGTTTTGAACTTGGTTTTGGAGAGGGGAAATAACTAAGTAAAGAAGTATCTTCTCATCCTTTCCCATAATTCTATCCCCCCTCCCCACCAATGTCTCAATCACCTAGAAAGTTTACAGAAACTCTCTAACTACAACAAATGAAAGCAGGTAAGAAGAGGGAAAGGGGAAAGAGGAAAAGGTGTTGTATGTATGCAATACCACAATGACCTCCCATCTCTTCATTCCACAGGGTAGAAAGCACTTCATCTCAGCTGCTAATTCCCAACAGGGAGTCACCAGAGCCAGGTGTCATAGGTCCTTCAACTGAGAAATGTGCTTTCTCTGCAATCCAAGGAGATCTAATCCTTTCCTAACCATCTACTCTAGAAGTGCTCAGGACACAGGTGCCAGCAAGGCCAATCCTTCCCTCCTTTCCCTTTAAGCTATGAGGGAGACCTCAGGGCTGGGTTATTTCAGACAGCATAAGGAGGATGGGGGAGAAAATTGCTGGCAGCATCTTCCTTCTCTACCCCTCCCCCTTCACAGCCAACATATTCATATCTTACTCCATAGACAGCAATCCACCTCATCTAATTCCCTAATGGCTGAAGCTATGGAGTCTCCCAATGTCCAACGTGTGTTTTCTGCTCTTCCACACTGCTCTTCCCTCCGTTGCCCCTCCCCATTTTTAACCCACCCTTCATCACCACCAAGCTACCTTTCCAATTAAAAAAAAAATCAATGAATCTAAATAGAGGGGCTCCAAAAACATAGGAAGAATGGAGACAAGCATGCCGGCCTTCACTTAAGAAAAGATAAAGGGCACCCAAGTGAGAGGTGGATAGGGAGATGTAGCCAGAGGCCTGGCATGCCAGGTAGGTTCCATGATGTCGCTAAATGAACTGACAGTGAAATCAATTCGAGCAATTTCAGGAGGTCGGCCTTATGACACCGGGAGAATCCCAGCGCTCAGTGTTTTAAATTAAAAAAAAAAAAATCCAAAGGCTCAGCCAGAACGTGCTGGGGAAACCCGGGGACTGTATAAAAACGAGCCTGGCTCCGAGAAATTCCTTGTGCTTTTTTTATGTAGCCATGGAATGGCTTAATAGATTCTGTCTATCCCAAGAAAGCACGCAGGGATGAATGTCAAAGCCATCTTACGACAGCGGAGGCCGGGGATGCCAAATCTGAGGGCACGTTCCTCCATGAAAGAAACAGACTGATTCGAAGCCTCTTCTCCCCTCTACCTGGAACGTGCCACCGCCACGTCGGAAAGCAGCAGCCAGGCAGGAGCCGGGGATGCCCGGGGAATTGGGAAGAAGGAGTTGCTTTCCATCGCTCTCGGGGGCGAGCCGCCTGGCAGAGATGCTGTCAGCCCCTCCGGGAAGACGAAGGAGGCCGGGCGGGACGGGCAGGCACGGGGCTCCCGGACACACACGCGCGCACACAGCCGGAGATGCGCGGGCGCGGGCGGGTCTGCGCCAGCCCCGGCTGCCCCGGCGCCCCCCGCCGCCGCCGCCCGGGGCTCGGGGCGATGCCGAGCAAGGAGCACACCTGGGAGGCTCCATCCGGCCGCGCGCCCCGCTTTCTCCTCGGGCGGCGGCAGAGGAGTCCCCCCCCCCCGCTATCTTCACTTCCCGGCACCAAACCCACCCGAGCTCGGGTCTCCTCCGCCCGCCCAGACTGCAGGCAGCCCGGAGCGCGCAGACAAGCTCGGCGGGCAGAGGCCCGGGCCGCACTGCGCCCCGCCCCGCCCCACCTCCGCCCCCCTAAAATAAATAAAAGGACACAGGGAACCCCCCCCCCGCCGCCCCTCCACATCCTGAGGAACTTTCCTTACAGGACTTGGGGCTCCACCGAGCAGACAAGGAGGGACGCTTCGGTCCCGGGGAGCCCCGGCTGTCGCCGTGACCACGAGGAGATGCTCCTGGGGAAGGAGGGGTCCCCCAAGTCCTTCCAACAGCTGGCCCTTTAAAAGCACCACCTCGGAGCGTGGAACAAAGGCGCCGCGGCGGGGGGGGGGGGCGGCTGGGTGCACCCCGAGAGCGTCGCCGCGACGCGGACGACCGCGGCCCCCCGCGGGCGGACAGGCGGGAGGGCGGCTCGGGCTTACCTCACGAGTTCCCGGCGGGCCGGCAGGCGGGCTCCGCGCGTCCTGCCCCGCTTGCACTACACGCTGCCGTCGGCCCCGCTCTGTTTTTCTGGGACTAGGCGCTGACTTCACCGACACTCCGTGGCCGGCCAATGGGCTGCGGCGACCGGCCCCTCATTAGCATACCTCTGGAACCGTCCACTCTGGCAGCGCCCAAGGGGCGTGGCCTGTCCGGCCGTGACAGGAAGGGACGTGTGCTCCAATGGGAGGCGAGGAAGCGCCCGCCACCCCGCCCGCCGCTTTGTGAGCCCCGCGCGGGCCCGCGGATCTCCGCTGATAACGCGCGCGCTCGCACCCGGTAACCCTTTCTGTCCTGGGCATCCACGCCAAAGACCTGGCCGGCCTCGGGCCCTTCTGGTCCTCCTGAAGGGTCGCCACAAAGGGAGCTTGAAAGAAACCTTAGACACAAAGTGACAGCAATGTGTCTTGACTGCATATGGGTTATTTAACCCTTGCGCTCCAATTTGCACCATCTACAGAATGGTCCCATAGTTGGGATTTTGTAGGATGTAGTGAAAATTAATTAAGGCTAGTTTAGATGACTGCCTGGCCATCGTGCTGTGTAAACGTGCTACTATAGTTATTGGGCTCTATACCAGGGTGTTTAATATTTCCGATTTATTTGATCATTAAAAAAAAAATACCCTAACTTTCAACTGGAAAAACTGAGGTGTGTTTGAATGGCTTGCCATGAAATACAAACCAGGGCTTGCACTCAGGTCCTGAGGGTTTGGGGGGGGGGTTGGTTTGTTTGGGTTTTTTGTTGTTGGTTTTTTTTTTTCCTCTGTGCAACCCCATGTATTCAGGGTTCAGCAAATGTGGATAATGCTCTTGCCCTTAGGAAGCTTCTGTTTCAGTGGGAAAGAGGGACAAATAAGCAATTATGAGCGCCTGCAATACGAAAAGTAGAGCAAGTGAAGTGCAAATGAAAGGAAAGGCACTGTTTTATCGTTCCCCTGACCTTCTCCAGTCCCCTTCAGAATTACCAAACAAGAAACAGGGAGGGGAGCCAGATTACAGAACCAGCAAATAACTGATCTGGAACTTGCTTCCTTCACACTCAGCTTCCCACATCCTCAGAATATCCTCAAGGTAACCCGTAGCCCTTCAGACTGAGCACAACTGATCCTCTTCCTTTGTCCTTGTTGAGACCCTTCACCGAGAGCCATGTTCCCGGTTAACAGTCTGCATGACACAGTAAGAATGGGGCATGATGACTGCACGGGCTGATGGGAAACCCATTACACAAGTTCTTAGATGTCAGGAAACAATGACAAGCCTTTGCTGGGCACCCACTGTCATCTATCTATATTAAAAAAAAAAAATACTGAGCATGGTGGTTCATTCCTGTAGTCCTGGCTACTTGGGAGGCTGAGATTAGGAGGATCATAGACCAAGGAGGCCAGCCTGGGCAAATAGTTTACTGACCTATCTCAACCAATTAAAAGGTGGACACAGTGGTGCACTTGTCACTCTACCTACACTGAGAATGGCCTTACACAAAAAGTTAACCCCTATTCAAAAAATAACAAAAGCAAAGAGGACTTGGGATGTGGCTCAAGTGATAGAGTGGCTGCCTAAACAACCACAAGACTTTGAGTTCAAACCTTAATATTGCCAAATAAATAAATAAAATATCTGGGAGCTTACTCTATAACCAAGGAGATATAAAGACACTAGAGAAACTACTAAACATTCAGCCTATGCCTCTTCCCACCACCCTACTTTATCCTACAGCTCTTCAAAGAACATGCCCCAAGATCTGCTTGCAATTTACAACACATTTGGGGTAAAACAGTTCTTTCTGTGCAGTAACAAAACAGTGAATATGTATCACATGTATCTACTCTAAGTACTGTGCTGTCTGTGCTGAGCTTCACATAACCACCACGTAACAAGAGCATTAACACTATCATATGCTAGCCACAAAGGAGGAGAATAATCAATAGAGATACTAAATGAATTCTTGCCCAGCAAATACTAGGCGATATCATTTAGAACCATTTTTAAAACTTAAAACAATCTGAATGTTCTATTTGTTGGCTTAAAAAAAAATAACAGTACAGGGGGCTGAGAAGGTGGCTCAGTGGTAGAGTGCTTGCCTTGCATGCCTGAGGCCCTGGGTTCGATTCCTCAACACCACATAAGCAAAAAGAAAAAAGCCAGAAGTGGTGCTGTGGCTCAAGTGGTAGAGCGCTAGCCTTGAGCTGAAGAGCTGAGGGACAGCACCCAGGCCCAGAGTTCAGGCCCCACGACCGGACCCAAAAAAAAAAAAAATAACTACAAACATTTGACAGAATATCATGCAACCATGACAATAGAAATAAATTAAAGCCAGGCACCAGTGGCTCATGTCTGTAATCCTAGCTACTAGGAGGCTGAGATCTGAGGATCACAGTTCAAAGCCAGCCCAGGCAGGAAAGGCCTCAAATAAACCACCAGAAAACCAGAAGTGGCGCTGTGGCTCAAGTGGTAGGGCTCATCTTGAGCTGAAGAGCTCAGGGACAGTGCCCAAGACCAGAGTTCAAGCCCCACAACCAATGAAAAACAAAGAAGGAAAGAAAGAAAGAAAGGAAGAAAGAAAGAAAGAAAGGAAGAAAGAAAGAAAGAAAGAAAGAAAGAAAGAAAGGAAGGAAGGAAGGAAGGAAGGAAGGAAGGAAGGAAGGAAGGAAGGAAGGAAGGAAGAAAGAGAGAGAGAGAAATTCAATAAAAGTGAGTTTAATAAAAATAAAGAGGGAGGGTTGGGAAGGTGGCTCAGTGGTAGAGGGCTTGCCTTACAAACATGAGGCCCTGGGTTCAACTCCTCAGCATCACATAAGCAGAAAAGGCCGGAAATGGTGCTGTGGCTCAAGTGGTAGAGCGCTAGCCTTGAACTAAAGAGCTGAGGGAAAGTGTTCAGGCCCAGAGTTCAGGCCCCACAACCAACAAAAAATAAATAAAGAGGGGGAAGTGGAAGTGTAGCTCACGTAGTAGAGTGCCAGCCTTGAGTGAAAAAGCCAAAAGTCAAGCAACAGTGTGAACAGAGTGAGGACCTCAGTTCAAGCCAAAATACTGGTATACACACACACACACACACACACACACACACACACACACACACACACACACACACACACACAGGAATAATTGGTACCCTTTTTTTTTTTTTGAGATAAGGTCTCCCTGTCACCCAGGCTCCTCCTGCCTCAGCCTTCCATGGAGCTTTAACTATAGGCCTTTGCCACTGTACCTGGCTACTGACACTAATACTCATAAATGCTTACAGTTGAATGAAAAATAATGGTTTAATACTAACTTTTCTAATCCCATTAGAATTTTTCTTATTGAATTATGAATAATCATTTTTTACCCATCTACATTTTTCTAAATTTTTCTTTAAAATAAAAATAAGTCATTTTTGTGGTTGTTGTTTGGTCATGGGGCTTGAACTTGGGGACTGGCTGGGTGCTGTCCCTGAAACTCTTTTGTTCAAGGATACTGCTCTACCACGTTGATCCACAGAGCCTCCATTTTCAATTTTCTGGTGATTATTTGCAATAAGAATCTCACCAAAGGGGGGGGGCTGTGTGGAGAATCTCACCAACTTTCTTGCCCTGACAGGCTTTGAACCATGATCCTCAGATCTCAGCCTCCTGAGTAGCTATTATGTGAAGTAATTTTAAAAGGCAAAGCAGATTCCATCTGGAGAAATTCGACCTACAATGAAGGCCATTGCTATAAGTAGAATATTACCTCATGGAATTGAAGTCTTTAAGATATCCCTTTGCTGGTTCCAGTCTCTTCTGAAAGGATAGAAGGGAAAGGAAGGTGGGGGGGGGGGTAGTAAAGAGCAGGGGGAAGAGTAAGAAAAGCCCTGTTGTTTTTCAAGACTCATCTCAAACAACTTCTCCAAGAATCATCAAAATCATGGTCTAATAATTTCAACGATGAAAGCAACCCAAGGCATCAGCAGGTATAATGGACCTGTTTGTTCTTGACCCAGTAGTCATTGTTTCATCTGGGTAGCAGGCTTGGTGCTAGGGACACCATGGTGAGAGCAAGACCTGGCTCCCAGCTTCCCACATATGATCATGAGTGTGAAGAAGCAGAGCCCCAGGACCAGGGGAGGGGAGGAGGAAGATGGGGGGGGGGGGGGTAGATAGCACAGGAGCAAGCAGCCTGTGCTGAGAAAGAGCCCACACTTGGTTAACCACTCTGCTTGTCCCATCTTGGAATTCATTTTTGAACAAAGGACCCTGAATTTTCTCTTTGTATAAATGATGTGGCCCATTGGAAGAAAGGCCTCTGGGTGTGCACTGACAGAGCTGGAGAGAAGCCTGCGGCTGTCCATTCTCTTTCACAAGGTCGCTTTTATTCCTGCTTCCCCCAGAAAATGGGAGGAGGATTGTACTTTATTTCTTCCTTTACCATGGAACTTACCATATTTGGCCTGAAATAATGTTTATTCCTGTGTAGTTTTGTTTTGCATTCCCTTGCTGCTCCAGATTGTAAATTCCATAAGGTCATGTCTTGTGTCTGCTTATCACAAACAGTGCTCAGTACTGTGCTTCACACACTGCCAGAAATGTGCTTAAGTTTACAGTAATTTAATCTTATTAGTAATTCTTCATTTCTCTTCATGTGTATCAGATTATTCCCAGCAGTCTTCCCACTGTTGGAGAGAAATAAAAATACAGAGCAGGAAAGTTGTACACACAAATCCGTTTGGTAAATGTTTAGTAGAGAGCATCCTAGGGGAGCCCCCACAAGTGTGAGGAATTAGAGAGGAGGGAATGGGAGTTTGCAGAGGAAAGCTGAGTTGTCAGCCTTTCCTTCATCCCCACAGAGGTCAGGATGGGTCAGTAAGACCTGGTAAAATCCTGGTTCCTTCATATGTAACATAATTGTAAAGCCCATCCATACTACCTCACACATAAGCCCTTAGTGAATGTATATCAGTATTGCCATTAGGAGAGAAATGCTTTCTCCCCACCTCCTACCCTTTCTTCCTTCCTTTTATCTTTTGTGGAACTGGCGCTTGAACTCAAAAACTCATGCTTTTCTCAAGGATGGCACTCTACCACTTGAGCCACAGCTCCATTTGTGGGTTTTTGCTGGTTAAGATAAGAGTCTCATGGATTTGTCTACCCAGGCTAGCTTTGAACTATGATTCTTGGATCTCAGCCTCCTGAGTAGCTAGGGTTGCAGGTTGAGCCACCAGCAGCCAGTAGATGATTCTATCACAAACAGTTGGCTTTAGTAACTTGTTTCTCCTGTTATCAAAGATGTTTTTCAGAGCTACCACATTGGACAATAATAGGAGAAAAGAAGATTCAACAAGAGGAAATTATAAATCAAAGAGTTTCAATGCCACATCACAAAAAACTCTGGTGATGATTTGAGCCTAATTGCTTTGGTGGCATATTAAAGAAAGAGAAGGGCTGGGAAGGTGGCTCAGTGGTAGAGCACTTGCCTTGCATGCTCGAGGCTCTGGGTTCGATTCCTCAGCACCACATAAGAAAAAAGCCAGAAGTGGCGCTGTGGCTCAAGTGGTAGAGCGCTAGCCTTGAGCTGAAGAGCTGAGGGACAGCGCCCAGGCCCAGAGTTCAGGCCCCACGACCAGATCCCAAAAAAAATAAATAAATAAAATAAAGAAAGAGAAGCAAGCTATAGAAAGAGAAAAGAAAACATCCTCAAAGAACTAATTCTTATTTCTTACAGCAAATCCATACTATAGTATTTGAGGAAACAGAACTGATTTGAAGGGCTGGGAATGTGGCTCTGTGGTAAAGCATTTGCCCAGCACAAGTGAAGTCCTGAGTTCTATCTGCAGCATCACAAAAATAAAGAACAAAAGAAGGAAGGAAGGAAGGAAGGAAGGAAGGAAGGAAGGAAGGAAGGAAGGAAGGAAGGAAGGAAGGGAGGGAGGGAGGGAGGGAGGGAGATGGAATGCCAGATCTAAGACTTGTACATCCTTTGGAAGCCAGGAGAGTAGAGGCTGTTTTAGGGAAGTTAGGTGAGAGAGGAGGAGGCTGGCCAGGAGATATTATGGGATCAGTTAAAGGATGAGAACAGTAGAGGTCCCTATGCACAGGATGAGTGAGTGGTAAACCCCAAACTGGTTATCAGGACCCTGTTTACCAGTCTAGAAACTCTTTTTTCTGCACAAATGTATTGAAAATGCAGTCATAATATTCACTGTATATCCAATGACACAAAGAAAATTAGGGGAAAGGTGGAACGAGAGAGAGGAAAGAGATGACACTGATCAAGATGCTTTATATTCATAAACTGCTTTGTTGAATGGCAACTCCTTTGTATAACTACTTAAAGATAATAAAATACATGATTAAAAAAATAAAAGCACTTGCTCCAACCTTGTCTGGTGTTGCTGTTGAGATGAAAATGTGTATACAATGGAACCTCAAGTATTGTGCCAACCAAGTATGTGCACTTTGAGCTTGGAGATTATGCTATAAATAGTCAAAATAAACAGTTAAAATGTTGAGTGAAGGATCTGGAGGAGAAATTAGAAGTACAGAATGAACTTCTATCAACTTCCATGTCCATGGAAAGGTTTGTCCTCAATTGAGAGTTTAGGAGGCAACAAGAGAAGGCAGCTGTTGAGAGATTTTGTTGTTGTTGAGAGATTTTTTTTTCTGACTAGGATGGAGAATTCCTTGGTTACAAGAGCTGAATTTACTTTCAAAAACTTACTACCTAATTTAGCTAATGAAATGTTGCCTGAGAAAACCATTTGGTATATACAGTTGACCCTTGCTACAAGATGTATCATGAATTATGCTCAAGAGGAGGAAGGCAGGAAATACGGTCCAGAAGGGAGAATGGAAGTGAAGAAGAAATCACAGGGAGAAAGAGAGACAGAGACAGAGACAGACAGACATAGACACAGACAGACAGACAGAGACAGAGATAGACACAGAGAGACACAGAGAGAAACAGAGAGAAAGAGAGACTGTAAAGAACAAGGGAGATGGTTTTATGTGGACTGAGACATACAGCAACTGCAGAAATAGGCATCTAGCTCTACTAACCTAATAGACCCATAACAAGGTTTAAAAATCAACAACAATAGTGTTAAGAGAATAACTGACATTCTGGGAGCTGTTGGAAGCTTGTCAGAGGTGATTGGAGGTGTTTCCTGAGGGGAATCACTTCAAAGGACTAAACTGAGTCACAAAGATGTCCTGAGACCTGTTAGGAGAAGGTAATTCTGAGTGCACACAGAAGATGGCTGGAGGTGCTCATCAGGTGCCAGCCCCTTTCTATTATCTCAGCAGGTCTGTCCTGTCCCCAAATTTGCTTGATGTCTCCACTCAGCAAAGCCTAAACCTTTAGTTTCTTCAACTCCCTGCTTTGGACAGCTATTAGTGACCCCATCTAGTCACTTGGCCATATTCCTGAGGGATCTCACTGCCTGCTTACTGTCTGAATCAAACAATTCATCCAGGCACACATAGGCTTTCTGTGAGCGGAGGTGTGGCCAAGTCACCTGTTTTTGGGGGTGTTTGAAGCCACCTTTAATTTAACAAAGTAATACTTGCATTAGATTACATTATAGGTCTGTTTGTCTGGCTCTGGAAATAATCTGAAAAGGGGATGTCTAAAAGTCAAGAGAGTGTGAGAAACTGGACTTTGTTATGAAAGCAAATCAGACAAGCCTGCTGCCAGTGGCTCACATCTGTAACCCTAGCTACTCAGAAGGCTGAGATCTGAGGATCACAGTTTAAGCCATCCCAGACAGGAAAGTCTATAAGACTCTTATATCCAATTAATCACCAAAAAGCTAGAAGTAGAGCTGTGGCTCAAGTGGTAGAGCAGCAGCCTTTAGCAAAAATGCAAAAATGCTTAAGGACAGAGTCCAGACCCTGAGTTCAAGCCCCTGTACCAACATACATACGTGCGCGCGCGCACGCACGCGCGCGCACACACACACACACACACACACAGAGAGAGAGAGAGAGAGAGAGAGAGAGAGAGAGAGAGAGAGAGAGAGAGAGAGAGAGAGAGAGAGAGCAAACAGGACCAAACACTTCCTTCATTGAAGTCAACTACAGCAGAACCAGAAAGCAGTAAGTTCCCACAGGTTGGGAACCCAGGCTGTTACCTCCAGTGAATGCTTCAACTGTAGGAAAGAAAGGGGACCTGTGGGGTTAGAAGTGGCCCCTTAGGTTGGACTCAGTGTGACCCCTGGACAAGACTCAATAAAGCCATGTGTTTCTAACACCAGTGTTCAAACCACAGGCTTCTGTGGATGCTGGGTGGGGTGGATGAGGCCCACTCACTGGTTCAAGAGAACTCTATATCTGAGCTAATGCTTCTGAAACTCAAAGTTCATGGAGGGCTGGGAGTTGAACCCACAGTGGTAGTCCTGGAATTGTGGGAAGAGAACCATCAAACCATTCAGTTAGCTAGTGCTACCATCTTACTCTCTTTCAGATTCTCTACTCAGAGCTGGAAAACTAAAGTTCCAGGCCAGTCTGGGGTAAAATATTCATGAGACCCTGTCTCAACAGAAAAGGCTGAGTACAGTAGGGCTTCCTGTCATCTATGCTTCAATGGAAGCATAAATAGGGGATCATGGTCTAGGCTAACTCAGACAAAAAGGAAGACCCTGTCTCAACAATAACTGGAACAAAAAGATCTGAATGGTTAGCTCAGGCAGTTTAGTGCCTGCCTAGCAAATGTAAACCACTGAGTTTATTTTTTTTTATTTATTTTTATTTTTTTTTTATTTTTTTAAATTTTTTTTGGGTCCGGTTGTGGGGCCTGAACTCTGGGCCTGGGCACTGTCCCTCAGCTCTTCAGCTCAGGGCTGGCGCTCTACCACTTGAGCCACAGTGCCACTCCCGGCTTTTTTCT